>NC_133158.1:1792500-3247500 GCF_040802235.1 Manis javanica
GTAAACAATGACGAGCTTTTATCGTAAGGTGACTTTTGTGCTGTGTGCCTTTCCTCGGGTCCTCCTCTGTAGGCGGGTATTAGAGGACAGAGTTTTTAGAACACCAGAGATTTTGTTAAGACCCAGGTTCTAAGCCCACTGTTTTAATCAAAGTTTTAGGTTTGTTTCAGTTTGTTTCTTGAATTCTAGAGCTTTCCACTTCTGGCGTCATCTATTAATTATATCAACAGAATCATTGTGACTCTGCTAGGTTATCTAAGGCCCCATACGGTCCTGTCGCCAGTGTACCATTTTGAACTTGGCTGTTGCCATGGACACTGAGAGTACTCGGAGTCTCCATTCTGCAGGTGTCCCGTGGCCCATAGGAACCAGGCAGTGGGCCCTGCCCACTGTGTGTCCATACAGAGTGGTCCCTGTGGTGCTCTTCTGCTGTTGGGAAGAGCTGTGCCTGTGGATAGCTGTAGGGTTTTGGGTGAACAGAAACTTCCCCAACTTGATCAAAATGGAATCCTACTTCAGAATATGTCAAGATCTGTTTTCTTAAAGGCGTTCACCTGGCAAAACATTCTGCGCTGGTTGGGTAGTGCAGCCGAGCCTTGGATGCCACTTCCTGCTTTGTCATGTTGCTTCCTGGGACTTGCCCGTGGTCCTGTTGCTCTAGCCCACGTTGTTACTAGTAAGCCTGGCCTACTGTCAGAAATGATTACAGATAAAACTTTTTTTTTCTCCAGTGCTGCCTTAACAATTTCAGGAAAAGACTAAAATGCTTCCGATGTGGAGCGGACAAGTTTGGTAAGCCCAGATTCAGCTGTTTGGAATACCTGCATTGGAACCTGACTGATTGGGTCATCTGTGAGCCTGAGGCAAAGTGTAGACTGTAGGGCCTTTGAACCAGTACCTTGTGTGTTTCCCTTGACCCATCCTACCCTAAGTGTGGTGCTGCTGGTGATGGTGAGAGCAGACTCCCTTTACTTCCCAGTTAAGTCTGCCTGCCTGGTTTGTATCCCACACTGGCTGTTGCTTAGCCCCAAGGTAATGTCAGCCCTCCACTGGGCCACATATGTCCACTGTGTTGCAGTCCACGTTTTTTATGCCAGCATCACTGCGGGTGCCCTAGAGCCACAACCTGCTACCGAGGGAGCCAACGACGGCCCTGTCTGCTTTAAGCCTTGGGGTCTGAGCGCATCCCGTCGCTAGAACACCTCGGTTGGTTGTTCGCTCGTCCTCAGTTGCTGAGCCACTCCTCCCCTTCCCTCCTCGTAGACTCTGAACAGGAAGTGCCCCCCGGGACCACGGAATCGGTGCAGTCTGTGGATTACTACTGTGACAGTAAGTGCGCGCCTCAGCCTCGGCCCTCACATTAGGAGCCGGCTGCAGGCGCAAGTCTGTTCACTTACCTTTTACAATGAGCAGCAGCTTCAGTTTGTCCCATAAAGGACTGGTTTTTAGAATATTCTTGTCAAAGTGCAAGACGTACTAGGAGCTGCCTGAAATGGATCTTTTTGTTTGTTTGTACTGAAACCTGCCTTGAAAAGCATTGGTGGTGGAAGCACGTATATATGTCGTTTTTCTCACTTACCCCCAGCGATCATACTTCGGAACATAGCCCCCCACACAGTGGTGGACTCCATCATGACAGCACTGTCTCCCTATGCATCCTTGGCCGTCAACAACATTCGGCTCATAAAAGACAAGCAGACGCAGCAGAACAGAGGCTTCGCGTTTGTGCAGCTGTCCTCCGCAATGGTGAGGTGCTCTTTGCGTCTTTCCCTTTAAAACACACTGAGCCCAAGGGCGGTGGTCCATCTAGCAGTGGTGATCCTGTGTATAGGCTCCTGGGGCCCAGAGTTCAGGGCTGCGTGAGGACGGTCACTCCTGAGTGACACAGGTGACGCGTATACCTTGAGTCAGCCTCGTCCTTCCTTTGTCCTTTGTTGTAGGCTGACTTAGCATTTACTCCTTTAATAGTAGGGAAAACCGTCATGTCCTGGAGGACAAGAGGGTATTTTTTTCCCCTCAAGGGTTCAGAACCACAAACAATAATTAATTGCTGTTCTTTTTAATAGGAAGCTGGATTACTTTGAATGGGGGTGAGGGATAGATCAGTAGGAGAGATTTTAATCAGGTGACCACATCACTGTTCCCCACACTCTCCTTCAGGACGCCTCTCAGCTGCTTCAGATACTGCAGAGTCTCCATCCTCCTCTGAAAATCGATGGCAAAACTATTGGGGTGGATTTTGCCAAAAGTGCCAGAAAGTGAGTGGCTTTATGTCCTTATTTCAAATTCTGCATCTGCACCCTTGTCCAGAGGTGCTGTGCTGGCCACACCCTTGGCCATGTTCTCTCCAAGGGCTCCCCTCCCGGCTGCCCAGGCCCTGTTCCCTCCTGCCCTCAGTACCCAGGTGCCACAAGACTTGAGAGCAGGACAGAGGCAGACAAGGCAGAACAGGTGCTGTGCAGGCCCATCTGGAAGTGACCCTCCCCTCAGAACATCTGGGTAGCAGTGTGTGCACAGAGCGTCCATCTAGAGACACAAAGAAAACTTCGCATTTTTATATCACTCTCACCTGGCAGATGTGTTACTGAGTGGCAGGGTGCAGAGTAGAACAGTGACACTGCAGTTTTGGTGATAGTGTTTGCCCCCTGAGGGACTTGTCTGGAGAGCCTTCCCCACTCTGAAAGGTGGCCTTGCTGGCATTCGAGAGCTCCCAGCAAAGGTGGAGCAGATTGCGGCTTCCTTGGCAGCATGGGGGTGCTGGGGAGTTTGCAGGCATGGAGTCACATGATTGGATCTGTGGTTTCAGAGACTTGGTCCTCCCAGATGGTAACCGGGTCAGCGCCTTCTCTGTGGCTAGTACAGCCATTGCTGCCGCCCAGTGGTCATCCACCCAGGTAAAGTGGGGGGTCTCTCTGCTCAGAGTAGCATGGTGGTGTCCCCAGACTCTCCTATGGTGCTCGCCCTGGAGGCTCTCCGCGGGTGTTTTTAGAAAATAACGTCCTAGCTACTTCGCTGGGTGTCCATGAAGTTTGTGTCTCCTCTTCTTTTGACACTTTGTAGCCTCAGAGTGGGGAAGGCGGCAGCGTTGACTACAGTTACCTACAGCCAGGCCAAGATGGCTATGCCCAGTACACGCAGGTAGGTGGAGCTGCCTGACACCCAGCTCTGGTCTCAGGGTCGTCTGAGTAGAGCAGCTTTAACCGTGGACTTCTCTCCAGTACTCACAGGATTACCAGCAGTTTTACCAGCAACCAGCAGGAGGACTGGAATCCGACCCACCGTCCGCACCCGGTAGTGCCCCTCCTCTCCACTCTGCCCTGCCGACGAGATCAGCTAGATGTTCTGGCTAAACGCATGGCCCTGCAAGGCTGGGTTGAGTGGGCCACATTCCGGGTTGTCACCTTGCGCCTAAGGTTCTGGGGAAGGATTGCCCTTGTGTGTGAGAACCAGTCACAGTCTTTCTGAGGCCATGTCGTGATGAGTGTTCATTCTTGGAATTCAAGTCTTCGTTTCCTGTCTTCGACCTTAGGAATCACAGGTGCCCACGTAGGTTCAGGTGAGCAGAGAAGTGTAGTCCGAGAGTGGCTCCCAGACAGCAGGCAGAAGGCTCATCGTGAGACTCCTTCACCCGAATTTTGGTTCCAGAATCACAGAAGCCTCCAGTCAAGGCGCTTCGCAACCCCAGAGCAGACGGGAAGCCCTTCTTCCTGCCCTTAGTCATGCAGAACGCTTAGCTCAGAGGGTCGTGCTCCCGTAGAGACCCTAAAATAGAAGTGGTATAAGTTCGAGGGCACTCGATGGAGATTAGGTTTTTAAGAGCAGACATTTACAGGCTGAAGGCTGGGTTGGGCCCTGACTGAAAAAGCTGTTCTTTGGCCCTTCCTAACCCCTGTGTTTATCATCAGGCACAGCGGTGACCACGACCTCAGCAGCTGTAGTGTCCCAGAGTCCCCAGCTGTACAATCAGGCTTCCAATGCGCCCAGCTCTCCGGTAATCCTGTTGTCTTAGTGTGAACTGGTGACTGGTGGGGAGACTGTTGGTCTGAGGTTCCCTTCAGGGGGTGTGTATGTCCTCTGCATGATCCAGCTTGACCTTCAGGAGGAACACTGTGGGCATGTGTTGTGCGCAGGGACAGCCTGAGATTGTTGCTCGGGTGTGTCTGCCGGGCTCCTTCAACTACGACGGCAGTGAGTGCGTTCTCTTAGAGGCTTTCCCGTTGATGTTATAGCGAAGCTGCTGTTCTTTCCAGACCGAGGAAGCACAGCCTAGCGCCAGCACCAGTGCACAGCCCCCAGCCGCTGCCCCCGTGGGTGTAGTTCCTGGCACCAAATACGGTAAGCCAAACCCCCAGGGCTGGTGACCGCCAGGGTCCCGGTTACCTTTGTTCAGTACAGCTCCTCTCTCCCCGGGGGCCTGCGGGGTTGCGGGGCCGCAGGGTTTGCAGCCCACCATTCTCGCCTGGAGTGACCCGTGCCAGGTTTGGTTTTGCAGCGGTGCCCGACACATCCACGTACCAGTATGACGAGTCTTCAGGGTACTACTACGATCCCACCACAGGGCTGTACTACGACCCCAACTCGCAGGTAAGTGCACACCCTCACCCCCCAGCTGCACTGGAGACACTTTCTGAGGCACGACATGAAATGCCCCTGCAGAGGAGCATGTGCCCAGACTAGTTCTGACAGCTTTAAAACTACCAAGATACAATCCTTTTTTTAGGATTTAAATTTATAAAGTTTTAAAAAATGATTTGATGTATGATGTGCATACAAGGTCACAGCTGAAATGTGTGGTGTGTTGGCATTTTGCGTGTGTTCACGCCCGCATGTGTACCAGTGCTGAGAGGAGGGAGCCCGTGCCTTTGTGTCTGCAGGCCCCACGCTGCCCCTCAGTGACCACCGTGAGGCGTTAACAGTTAAGGGGACAGCAGCCTTTGTGTAAAGATCTAGATGGAAGTTCTCAGAAATTAATCAATTTAACCATTTACAGCATACAGTTCAATAGTTTTAATATATTCACCACTAATTCCAGAATGTTCTCAACCCTCCCCCCCCACCCCCCCCACCCAAAAGCAGCCACTGCCTTCTGCTTCTGCGGGTCTGCTGCTTCTACACTCTTCACACAAAAGCCGTCAGATACATGAACCCCTCGGGTCCAGCTTCTTGAACTTAGCATCCCCGTGTATTCTTGAGAGTGGTAATGAGCAGATCTGTGGGGCGATGTTTAGTTTTTGGTGCTGTATGTAACTTTTAAAGAGGAAAAACAATCTTTAACACTCCATAAATAAAGAATTGTTTATGACCAGGAGCTGCATCTGTTGAATCATAAAGTAAGACACCAGTACTTTTAACAGGAAGTTGACAGTGAGAGCTTCTGGTTTCTGGGAGTGAGGTGTGAACTCTGCAGCCTGTCTCTGCAGCCTGAGCCCCGCTCTGGGCCTCTGCACTTCATGAAGTCTGACCATTCTGTGGGCACTTCCCAGGGGCCCCAAGTCGGGACCTCTGTATCTGTGACCCTCCTAACGGCCTCCCCAGTCCCTGCTGAGCCGGCAGGGCCGAGTGGCTGGAGATCAGAAGAGGGGGCGCTGCCTGTCCTCATACAGCTCTTCCCACACACTTGAGATCAGAGCCTTCACGTGTCCCCTCCCGGGCTCCCCAGCTGGCGTGGCAGCCCCCTGCCCGGGTGCCCCAAGGGGCTGTGAGTCAGACCTAGTGTGGAGCGGTTCACTGGGTGTCACAGACTATGCTATTACAGGCTCCTCCCAAACCATCTGGTTTGTGCAAACTGCCTGTGGAAAGGAGGGAGGCACATGGCCCTTGGGGTGCCCTACAGGACCCAGGAGTAAATCAGTGGAAACCGGACTCATAGGAAGAGGCCGTATTCTACCTCTGCCCACAGAGTGCCATGGGTCACTGCCGGCCAGTTAGGCGCTTCTCTGGGAGGAATAGGACTGGTCTGCTGCATGTTTTGTGTTCATATATTTAGTATTTTGGGCAAAACTGTCCCCATGTGGTGTTTGACAAGGTGCTTCCAGAAAGCGATGGCCTGTCATGGCAGCAGGTGGGCATTAAGGGTGTTGTTTTCCAGTACTACTACAACCCCTTGACCCAGCAGTACCTTTACTGGGATGGGGAGAAGGAGACCTATGTGCCGGCTGCAGAGGCGGGCTCCCACCAGCAGGCCGGCCTGCCCCCTGCCAAGGAGGGGAAGGAGAGAAAGGAGAAACCCAAGAGCAAGACAGCCCAGCAGGTGAGGTGTAGCCTGGCCAGGGGGTCCGCTTGCTGGTATTGAGCTTAGTCTGGGGGCTGTTTGGGGGTTGTGGCATTTATGCCAGGTTTATTTGGAGTCTTTAAAACTGAGCCCATCTTAAGTTTGTAGAGCATTTTGCAGTTTTCGGTGTTGCCGTACATTGACGGTTGCCTGTGGCTTAGAGAGAGAGACCCTGGGGGGCTCACTTGCGAGCAGGACTTGCTGTCTTCTGCTTGTGTGCAGTAGCATCTCGTGAGAGTGTCTGCAGTAGAAGTGAGGGCCAAGGGCTTTGCTAGAGAGTCTGTGCTTGCGGCGAGCCCAGCGCCTCCTGTCAGGGCCCTGCAGGCTGTGTTCTAAATGACTCTCTGCCTGAATGTTTTCTTCCATCGTGGTTGTCTAATATTAGATCGCCAAAGACATGGAACGCTGGGCTAAGAGTTTAAATAAGCAGAAAGAAAATTTTAAGAACAGTTTTCAGCCCGTCAGTTCCTTGAGAGAAGAAGAAAGGAGAGAATCTGCTGCGGCAGACGCTGGCTTCGCTCTGTTTGAGAAGAAGGTAACACCAGCAGGAGAGGCCTTGCTTCCCTCTGGGACCCAAGGAAAACCGAGGCTTAACACTTGCTCTGTTTCCCAGGGGACCTTAGCCGAAAGGCAGCAGCTCATCCCAGAACTGGCACGAAATGGAGACGAGGAGAATCCGCTCAAGGTAAGAGGGGCACAGTGTCTGAGGCCAGACCTGCCGCTTGTGTCTCACCCCGGATCTCAGCCACATTCCGGCACGTGGGGTTCCCACGTAAAACGGGCTGCAGTCCCTGCTGGTGGATATCTGGGGCAGTTCCACAGGCTCTGTATCCCTGTGTGAGAGCAGGTGAGGTGGAGCAATGAATGAGGCCTGAATTCTTAAGCTCAAGTTAATTTCGTTTTGCTGCATTTGTAGAGTTTGAACAGTCTTGAAAGAGAAAGTTAAGACAAGAAAAAACATGCTTTAGATAGAGACAGGTCTGGATGGACCATTACTCTGACCTGTCGCGTTTGGGGTGTTTATATGTGGTCAGTAGTCTGATAACAGCCATCGAGGAACTCTTCTTGGGCCCAGGAGGCTAGGTGCTGCAGGCTGTCAGTGCTGGTGCTTGAGGACCGCCTGGCCCATACAGCTGGATGAGGTGCAGTTCCCCCTGCAGCGTAGTGCAGAGCGCTGGGCGTCCACCCACGTCTTGGGCTTGGCGTTGTGTGTTACCCAGATGCGTCACCATCACTCTCTTCTGTGTGTTTCCAATGACACGCCTCCTTCTGTCCCCAGAGGGGCCTGGTTGCTGCCTACAGTGGCGATAGTGATAACGAAGAGGAGCTGGTGGAGAGACTTGAGAGCGAGGAAGAGAAGCTGGCCGACTGGAAGAAGATGGCCTGCCTGCTCTGCCGGCGGCAGTTCCCAAACAGAGACGCCCTGGTCAGGCACCAGCAGCTCTCAGACCTGCACAAGGTGGCCCAGTTTCTTGGAGCTGGTCTGAGGCAGGGAGGGGAGGCAGGGAGGTGGTGTGAGTGCCTTTAGAAGTTGTCCGTGGTCACGGAGCAGGGAGGAACCCGGCAGGCGCCCCCCAGGCCTCTGGTCCTTATGCCGTGGCACTGAACTGGGCTCCAACTCTCAGAGCGCAACAGGTGTCAGTAGTGTTAGGACATTTCAGATTAGGGGTCTGAATCTAAACATTTGTAAAATCTCTTGTTTAGCAAAACATGGACATCTACCGACGGTCCAGGCTGAGCGAGCAGGAGCTGGAAGCCTTGGAGCTGAGGGAGAGAGAGGTGAAAGAGGGAGTGTGCCCCTAGAAAAAGTATCTTGGGGTGTCTTCCTTCAGCTTTTATTCACAGCACATAGTTCCAGTCCTGGGGGCAGGGTCGATTTGTCGTGCACTTGTCCCCCGGCCGTTTTGGCTCATGGACTGGATCTGGGTTCGGCATGCTTTGGGACCCACACACTGCCTGTCCGCGGGAGTGGCGGACAGGAGCGCTTCCATGGGGCTGCTCCTCAGTCTGAGCGCCAGTACTTGCTGGCCAAGCACTTGGGTGGCAGTGAGGTGTGAGTGGGTGGAAGCTGTGGGCAGGGCAAGCCTGGAGCAAAGACAGGAGAGGCTTTAAGGCCAGGAGTGGGCAGGCACTGGGGCCGCTGATGCAGGGTTTGACATGCCAGCAGGGGGGCCATGGGTTAGCAAGCAGTAAGCCAGTGGGCACATTACATGAATTTCTCACCCCAAGATGATTCTGAGGTGTCCATAGCTAGGACTTCAGCTTCTCTCTCCTGTTTTCCTCCACTTTCACGGTGCCAGCTGCCCAGGGACAGCTGAACGGGTCCCTGGGAGCCTCCGTGGCCTGTCTCACATGCTGAGGCTCCCTTGAGGACTTTAGCAGGTGGGACCATCACCCCGTAGGCTGGCTGAAGAGCTTGATGAGTGGTAGCTGATTAAATAAAAGTGGTTATAATGGACGCATGTGGGCCCCAGCTTCTGCGCAGCCCCTCTCTGCAGACCTGTCTTTGGAGATGGGGCGGGGCAGCGCAGGGACTAGGGCATGCGGTGTTTCGGGCCACGCTGCATGTCAGGGAAGCACAGGCAGTGCAATAGGCTGTCACAGAGGGCGCCTGGGCACCTCCAGCAGTCGTTGCTCTCCCCGCAGATGAAGTACCGGGACCGGGCTGCAGAGCGGCGGGAGAAGTACGGCATCCCCGAGCCCCCAGAGCCCAAGCGCAAGAAGCAGTTTGATGGTGGCACTGTGTACGTATTGTGCTCATCTTCCACTTCGTTCACTGGGCTCTGGCCGTCTGATGTGACCGCGTGTTTGCTCCTGACAGGAATTACGAGCAGCCCACCAAGGATGGCATCGACCACAGTAACATTGGCAACAAGATGCTGCAGGCCATGGGCTGGCGGGAAGGCTCGGGCCTGGGCCGCAAGTGCCAGGGCATCACGGCCCCCATTGAGGTGAGCGTGGGCACAGCCCTCCCCACCCCATCCCTGCAGCCACCCGGTCCACCCTCCTCAGATGTCAGCCGGGGGGGATCAGCATGGCGTCCTGCTTGCTTTCTCTGGTCTTCCAATATCTGGGTAAAATTTACCTTTCTTAAGGGCTGTGTCTCTCCTTCACTATAAAGCAAACCCTTTGTTCATCCTCCTCAGACTCATGTGGCTTAGGTTGGACTTGCAGAAAGCACTGGGCTTTGATCGCCTTTTGGGTGCGTTTGGTCACATATAAAACAAATTGGGTGGGATTTGCACCCATGAGAAATCCTTGAGCTGGTCGGAGCTCAGGCCCCCACTGGTCTTGCAGACGGGAGCCGCGCCGCTTACCGCCCCTCCCAGCCGAGGTGTGCCCCGTGTGAGTGAGTCTCCCGACCACAGGCTGTCCTCTGCTGACGGTGGCGGTGCCTGGGCCCTCCCCAGGCTTCAGCGCCGCCCTTTGTGAGGGCGGCGTGGCCCCTCCGCCTGGCTGCCTCAGCCCGTTGCGCTCCTCGGTCTGTAAACCTCCCGGGCTCCAGTATGGAGTCCTTGTCTTCACTACACAGCCTCCTTTCCTCTGCCTCCGGGGGCTGACTAAGGGAGTGGGGGCAGCCCATGCCCTCCCCGCAGCTGCTGACAGAAGGTTTGTACCCCAGGCCCAAGTGCGGCTAAAAGGAGCTGGACTGGGAGCCAAAGGCAGTGCCTACGGCCTGTCGGGTGCGGACTCCTACAAAGACGCCGTCCGGAAGGCCATGTTTGCCCGGTTCACGGAGATGGAGTGAGACTCAGGGTGGGGGGCGCTCTGAGGACACAGGGCCCCTGCCTCAACCTGCTGTCTTGCCTGTCCCCTCTAGGACGCACCTTGTGCTATGGTCCAGGTCTTAGGGGAACCACCTCATGCTGCAAGGAGGCCCTTGTGCGGGCTGCGTGCTGGGTGGCCAGCCTGCCTGTCGGAGGGCTCGCGGGCTGGCCGAGGGGCAGCGGCTCTGTTATCCTCAGTGTACATAGTGTAGCGCAGCGAGTGTACATTGTAGCCCACGTCATGGCTCCTCAGCCCTTGCATCCCTACAGCTGTGGGGGTGCCCCAGCCAGCCTGTTACATCCGAGTCGCCTCTCATTTGTTGCTGTGCTGTCTTTTCTTGGCAACTGCCTTGTATATATTTGTATATGACACGTTTGTACAGAATTTTGGAAGATTTTCAGTCTAGTTGCCAAATCTGGCTCCTTTACAAAAGAAATACCTTGAAAAATAAGTCTTTGTGTCTTTATTTGGTGCCTGGGTGGTAGAGCCCGTGTGAACCGGTCAGGCCTTGTGGTGGCACAGGTGTGTTCACAGTGACTGATGAGGAGGAGGACATGCGTCTCCCTTGCCCCTGTAGTGACACTGTTCTGAGATTTTTAAGTTCAGGAGTTAACATGTTTTTGGCTCCTGCTGGAATAACCAGTCAGCTCTTATCCTTCGTTCCTGTTGCTCAAGACCACGGTGAGTGGGGGCCCTGCGGGTGTCCCATCTCACAGGCTGTCCTCCGTGAAGGCAGGTCCTGCTGTGCAGGGGGGTCTCCTGCCCTTGGCTGGATGTGGGTGAGCTGGAGGGCCTGAGGCAGCCGCTGAGGAGAGGTGCTCAGGGATGCCACCCAATTGCCCACTCTGATGTCATTTTGACCAGCAAGGCCATCCATGCCTGGTGAGGGTAGGAAGGATGCCTGTATCCAAAGGCGCCCAGGACCGAATGGTGATAGCCCATCTGGCGTCTCTGGGGGTCGGGGAGACGCTCCTTGCCAGAGCCAGGACTCCCTGGCTGCACATCTCCCTGTTTTCAGGGAGGCCTGACCTTTCTGAAAGCATTCACGGGCCCCCAGCAGAGACCCCAAGGGTCCAGTCCCTTCAGAGTCTGAGCCTGTCTGTGACGGAGACAGCAGAGGCCGATGCAGGAGCCCCAAGGTTGGGCTTTCATGGCATAAGGTTTGGGAGCTTGGCCCACAGCCTGGCATCTTCCGGATCAGCCCTGGGGCTCTGCACCTAAGCGGCAGAGACACAGCCTCCCAAGAGGCATGGCCAGCCAGCCCGCAAGGCTCCTCTGGCCAGGCAAGGATTTCCCAGAACGTGGGCTGGAGCCCTAGGGGACCCTCATCCCCTACCAGCCTCCTGGAGCCATGTGGACCTGCCACACCAGGATGGGCTCCCATGAGGTCTGCTCTGGACCATAGCATCTACCCTGGCACTGCTGCCAGCTTTGCTGCAGATGCTGGCATCCATCGTCAGTGATCTGAGTCAGCCCCTCTCCCAGCGGCTCCACAGCCGTGCCTTTCAGCAACATACCTAATGCGCTGTGGCCCCCAGCTCGCACCTGAACCTGAGGTCCGACAGGCCATGCATTGGGATGGGATGGGGAATCCCTGTGGTGCTGACGTGAGGCTGAGTCCCCGGGTGTGCAGGCAGCCACATTCCCAGGACGTCTGCCCTGCCTGCAGGGCTGCTGTCCTCCCAGCCGAGCCTGAGCCTCCCAACAGGGGACCCCATGTTGCAATTTGGAAGGGTCTCTCGCTGAGCCAGAGGGAGCCTCCAGGGACCCCAGGTGCAGCCTGCCCTTGCCTGGGGCAGCTGCTGCAGTGTGTAGGCTCTGAGGCTGACCCTGCCGAGCTGTTGTGGCCAGGCATCAAACAACCTTCAAAGGCCAGATGAGCAGCCAGGCCCGAGTTAAAGCTCCTAGGCATGCCCAGCCTGGCTGGGCTCTAGGGCACCTGGAGCCCAGGCGTCGGCCATCCTGATTCCCAAGTGAATACCCTCGAGGACCGGTGGGGTGTGTGTGAGGGAGATCGAGGGCGCTGTGCCTTTGGTGGCCACCAGGTGGCAGCATGCCACCACCCATGGGGCCAGTTCAGATGGTGCTGGTGGTAGGAGGGTGTCTCACTGAGTCCTGGGGTGCTGAGGGCCCAGGGCTTCTTCCAGTCCTCTGAGATTCAGGGAGATCTGGCCAGGGGAGCTGGGCAGACGACGTTTGTGGGCCCTGCAGGTTCCTGCGTGGTCTCCTAGCCCAGAGATGCCCATTGGCTGAAAGGGAAGTTGGCACCGGGTGTGGCACAAGGGCTAGTGGCAGAAAGTGCTTCCTGCTCGAGCAGGCAGTGCTTTCCGACCCAGCTGAACAATCTCAGCGACCGATAAAATGCCTTTCTGCCTCCCACGCTCCCCTCATGCATCTGCCTGGTGATCGGCTCTCAGGAACACTTGGCGGGGCCCACACGACCTGTCTGTGCAGCCAGGGAGAGCCGGGGCCGAGCTTGCCCAGGGCGTCCAGAGGGAGGTGCAGCGGTGCCTTCCGGCAGCAGGCATGAGCCAGGGCGCCACACACCCCTCCCCTCCCCTCCCCACACCTCTCCCTTCCTGGTTAAGGGGAGAAACAGGCTCCAAGCAGAGCAGCAGCTGGAGGTTGCCAGGCTGGCAAGTGCTGAGCGTGGGTCTGACACAGGCCCCTGCACGTGGCTGGGCCCTGGGCAGGTGGACGGGACTGTGGGGAGGGGTCCTAAGCTGCCGGCACAGGGTCAGGCTCTGGTTGGGGCCGGGAGTGGAGCGACCTCCCCTCACAGAGCCCCATATTCCCTGGGGAGGGAGGAGGCAGGGAGAGGCCAGGAAAGGCCGCTGGGGACAAAGCCAGCCCCAAGCATGCCTGGAGGAGGAGCAGGAAGGTCTGTGGCTGTGGGCCAAGATAAGAGACCAGTGCGGCTCAGATAAGGCTGAGCACAGCCACCGAGCTGGCTGGCGGCGGGGGGCCCAAGGTGGCAGCCACGCCTTCTGTCCACTGAGTGCCCCCAGCCTGGGGCTCCCCGGCTGCAGCTCCCAGCTCCGGACTGGCTCCGGGCCGCACCCTGCCCCAAGCCCAGCTGGACAGGAGCCATCCGGCAATGGCTCATGGGTGTAATTGTCCTCCACTCTCCCCCTTGCTTGGGCCCTGAGGAAGGGGCACAGATGGGGTCTGGCCCACTGGGCAGGGTCAGCTTCGGTGCCCAGGATGCTCATCCCAGATCTGTGGGGCCTGGAAGCTGGCAGGGCCCCGATCCCAGGGCATCAGGCAGAGGCTTCTCCCCCCACTTTCTTCTCCCCAGCTACTCAGCTGGGAAGGCTGCCCCACCACTGCCGCCACATGGGGTACCCTGTGGGGGGGGGCATGCACATGCAGGCACAGACTGGGCACACCCCGACGCCTCAGGCAGGCTCCAGCACCCTGGATGAGGGGTGGGCGGGACGCACAGACACCTGCAGACCCCAGCCTGGCCCTGCTGCCCCCACACACATGAAGTGTGCGAGCTCACGCCTACCTCTCCCCCGACTTGTGCGAGCGTGGGTGGGCCCGGCGGTCAGGATTGCCGCAGGCGCATGCTTGGAGCCCACTCTGGGCCAGCAGGGCAGGAGCCAGACTCGCTCCCCTTGAAGGAAGGAAGCCCCTGGCGGCCAGCCGGGAGCTGGGAAGGGGGTGGAGCCCGAGCCGCGGGATGGCACTGCTTGGGCTGACAGGCCGGGCACACCCCTGTGCACGCACACAAGCGGTCACCGTGCTGTCCCCTCCCAGGTAGGTGCATGGGGGGGTGTCCACCCTGAGCAGGCTGCTGAGCTGACTGAAGGGTCCACTGCTCAGCTGTAGGTTCGAAGAGCAGAGCGGCAGGGGGAGGGGAAGCAAAGACAGGGGGCCCCTGAAATAGATGGCTCAAAGCCCAGAGCCTTCCCTCTGGATACCTGCAGCCACACCTGGTACGGAGGGGAGGGGGTAGCCTTCTCAGACCGGTAAACTGAGACTCAGAAATGGACAGCGGCAAATCCTGGCTGGTAGGGCTCATCAACCAACCATT
Source organism: Manis javanica (assembly GCF_040802235.1). Taxonomy (NCBI): domain Eukaryota; kingdom Metazoa; phylum Chordata; class Mammalia; order Pholidota; family Manidae; genus Manis; species Manis javanica. The sequence continues at coordinate 1,806,579 of NC_133158.1, forward strand.
CGTGGAAACACAGGCCTCCTGTGCTGGGTGTCCCACCCATCCGAGACTCTGAGACCCAGGCTCATGCTGCCTCTGCCACCCGCCTCGGGCTGGGGGTCCCCAGAACCAGCGGGGTGCTGCCTCCTCTCAGACAGGCTCTCATAGGACTGGCTGGACCTGTGGACCCCCTGGGGGCTAGACCCGGGCACTGGCTTGGCTGGGCCTCTCTGAGATGAGGCACCCCAGACGGGCACCCTCCCAGGCTATACCAGACTCAGATTCGAAACGTGAGCAGCAACCGCACACCAGGGCTGCCCCCACCCCTGGATTTTTCTGGTTCTTATTAATGTAAATGAAATCTGCTCTGAGCAAGCATCTTTAATGGAAAGCGTTCCTGGAATTTGCGCACACGTGGTTGGGGGGGTGCCCTGAGATTAACTCTTGTGCAGCCAGACAGAGACTCAGTCTGCGGTGACCCCGGGCCTCCAGCTGGGGTGGGGCTTGGTGCGACCAGGACAGGCACCCAGACCCTCTCTGTGCATGTTCTGCCCTCGCCTGGAGCCAGCTGAGCAGGTCCAGAGGCTTCTCAGCGGAGCCTGAGGAGGGTGTCCTGGACGGGACGTGGGGAGCCCTAGAAGGTCCCTGGTCGGAGAGAGGCCCAGCCAGAGGCGGGCGGGGCGAGGGGGCAGCTGAGGGCCAGGCTGCCTGTCCTGTCCTCACCTGGCTCTACTCTGATTTGGGAAGGGGGACCCGGGCAGCAGACCCCTTTCTTTCAACCTTCCCATGCTGCAGGGAGAAGCCCTTGCCTCTGTGAAGCCCCCACCCCTCCTCTGCCCACTTACTCCTGACCTGCCAGGCGATCATCTTTGTAACTGTGGGGCCAAGAGGGCATCTGGAGACCCCAGCGTGTGTGCCCAGGGTGACCATGGAGGAGGGGGTGCGGACAGAGAAACCCAGCCAGGAGCCCGCAGTGTGCCCCTGCCTGGCTCCCGTCCCCAGATCCAGATGCCGGTTCCGGCAGGGCCCAGGAGGGCCCCGGAGCTGCCTCCCGGCCAGGACTGCTGTCTGCTGCCCCCGCGGGGTGCAGGGGAAGAGGCTAAGATTTCAATTTCTCCCAGGTGTTTCTCCGTCTGGAGGACGCCTTGGGGAGGCTGGCTGAGGGGCCCGCTCAGAGGGGCCGGGGCTCGGGACAGGCGGAAGGAGGCCGCCGAGGGGGTCGCGGTCAGGGGGAGGGGCTGCGAGGGAGGGGGGCCGTGGGCTGACTGTCCTCCCCGCCACCCGCACCTGTCAGGCAGGCTGGGGGCGGGGCCGGCCAACTGCGCGGCCTCCCCTCCCAGGCTGCCTCTGCCGAGCACTCCGGGCCCGGGGAGGTGCCCCCCGCAGGCCGGGCCTGAGGCTGCCCTTCCCGCGCAGCCCCTCGCCCCCTGCCTCGGGCTGCCCCTTCTCCGCAGCTGCTGACTGGTGGCGACGGGGAGGGCCCGGCCCCTGCGCCCCAAGCTCCCTGCTGTGCAGTTCAGCCGGGGCCCTGGGCTTCCGTTCCACCTGGGGGGCCACCAGCTTGCCAGCCAGGGAAGCGGAGTGGCCGCAGGGCCCACGGCGCTGGCAGGGCCCCCAGCTGACCGTCTGCTCTCCGGGAGTCCACAGGACAGGGAGTGGGACTCGTGGCGGGTGAAGGTAGCTCTGGAATGGTGACTGTGTGGAGGGTGGGAAGCGGGGGACAGCATTTGGGGACACAGTCCTGGGGAGGCGGGAGCATGGTTCAAGGAGGACAGAGTGTATAGAGCAAAACTCTGGGCGGAGAGGTGGGGAGATGTGGGGCACAGCCTGCCCGCAGCGGAGGTGAGAGGGCCCTTCTGGGGCGGGAGATGTGGCTGGGAGCCCCCCTGGCAGGCCGCGGGCAGAAGCAGCCCCAGGACGCGGCAGGCGGGGCTGCCCTGTCCTCTGTGGCCTTTGCCTCTTCTGATCCCACCCCACCCCCTGTACACATTTCTGGGACACATGGGGGGGTCTGGCTGCTGGGGTATATGCCCTTCCCCCGACGCCCTCCGACTCTGTCCTGCTGTCCATCTGTTCTGTCACCCTCCGAGGACCCCCAAGGCCAGGGCAGCACCCTCATTAGGGAAGGGCTTTGAGGGCCTTCTGAAGTGCTGCGCCTCACCCCCCCCGCCCGGCTGCAGGCTCTGGCCCCAGCCTGATAAGTATTCAGGGCAAGATAAGCAGGAGCTACCAGGCCCCAGCCCACACTGCTGTCCCGGGAGTGGGAGGGAGAGGAGATCAAAGCCACAGGACTGAGTTTCTGGGGCCGAGCAGGTGTCCGGCTCTGGTGAGGCTGCCTGAGAGGGTGCAGGCTCTGTGCTGGGGGTCTGGGTGAGAGAGGGGCTTCCTCCAAGGGCGTCTCCCCACCCCCAGCAGGTCTTGTCCTGGGGACAGGTACATGCCGGACTTGGGAGGCATTTAATTCCTGCTCTAGGGTGGACACACAGCACCTGGTGGGGTGCAGGTGTTGAAGCCACACATGGGAGCAGTCCTTAGCTGGGCACACAGAGCCACCCTGACACTGAAACAGAAACCTGGTGAGGGAAGAGTCCAGGAAGGCTCTGGGCGGTCCTGGCCCAGGGGGTAGTGCCCAGTTGACCCACAGGGTCACCATGGATTCCAAACCTGCCCACAGGGGGTGACTCTGCCATGCTGGGCTCAGGGCTGCTGCAAAGCAGGGTGGGTAGCCTAGGGAGGCCCAGCTGCAGGTCCCAGACCCCCATTCTCTGACTCTGCCTAGTGGGCCCCAGATCTGTGTCCGTCCGGGCTGATGGCCCAGCCCCAAGAGCCTTCCCTCTGAGAGAAAGACCAGGCTCTGAGGTTTTGGGGCCAGCTGGGGTCCTCAGCTCTGGGCTTAATTCTGGCTTCTGGTCCTGGCTGCTCCGCATGTCAGATACCAGCCTGGGGCTGCCATGACTGCACCCATTCGTGCACCCCGCAGGGCTGGGGATGGAGACCCATAGCAGGTTCTGCCTGCCCAGCCTGGGCTGGAGAGGGGTCAGGTGCCTGGAGAGGCTGGAACAAGTGCCAGGACGCCACAGGTCGCGAGTCCCCACAGGCGGCTGCCCCCGCAGCAGTGGTCCCTGTCTGCACCCACACGTATAACCCTGCACCAGACCCCCAGCCCTGTCACATCCCTCCTCCTCGCTGGAACCGCAGCCCCAGCAATTCTGCCTGCCTTCCAGCCTGGTGACAACATGCCAGGCCTGTCAGCGCTCCCCCCTGCAGCCCTGGGTGTGCATGGATGTGGACCGCCCAGATCTTGGGACTCGTTAGCCAGGGGCAGTGCAGGCTGGTGGAGAGCCCGCATCCTGAGCGCCAACCCCCAACCCCCAGGGCCGGCAGAGAAGTTGGGCCTACCTGAGGGGCCCTGGCCTGCCTGTCCTCCTGCACAGTTGGCAGCCCTGTGGCAGGAGGCATCAGGGATCCCTGGGCTGGTCTGGGGCCTCCAGAGTGACAATGCACCATTTCCGTGCCATGGGCTCCATTCCCAGAGGACCCGCTTCTCTGCCTGGTCACCTCCCTCTGGCCTGGGGCTCACACAACTGCCTGGCGCTCCGCTGTCTCTGAGTCTCTGCCTGGGGTGCACATGGGCAGACGGGTCTGGGACTGTTGATCATCAGAAGCATGCTTGAGGCTGGCAGGCTGGAAAGGCAGACCCTTGCCCACTCCCTTGCTTCCCATCCTGCCCATGTGCACAAGCACGCGCACCCACACACACAGACACACACACACACACACAGAGGTCTCCAAGGCTGTAAGTAGCCCATATAATCTCTGAACCTTGGCTGCACTAATGCATTAATGGAAAAGCTTGAGACCCCAGGAGCCGAGATGCTCCCAGGTGTGTCTAACAAGCATCTCATGGCGACGCCAGGATCCGAGAGACTGATGATGGTGGGATGTCAGGCCGTGGGGCTGGGGAGCCTGCATGTCCAGCCCCTCACATGGAGCCTGTGGGTGTGGGAGGGTCAGTCAGAACCAACATCTGCGCCAGCCAGTCCTGAGCCTGCACCAGGGGCTGTCCGGCCTGGCCTGTGTGTCTGGCTGCAAGCTGTCCTGGGCTTCCTGAGTGTCCTCAGCGGTGACCAAGGAGACCACTGCTCTTCCCTGACGCTCACACTAAAGCAGGGTCCTGGTGATCCTCCCTCCAGGCGTGAGGCCCCCTCCAGGCACGTGCAGCTGCCCTCGGGGTACCACATAGCTGTCTTCCAGGCCTCAAGCTGACTCCGGGCCTCACACTCGGCTTTCTCAGTATTGTGATGCTCCCAGGACACCACTGCCTGAGGTCAGGAGCCGACTTGGTCACCAGGCCCTAGGCTCTGCCCAGTTAGGGGCCCAGTTAAGAAGGCTCAGGATCCCACTGGGGAATCATAGGCTGGAGGTGGTGAGAGAGGGGTGAGGGTCCAGCCTGGCCTTCTGACCCCAGAAGTGTGGAGAAGGTCATGATCTCAGGCCAGACAGCCCCCTGCAACTGCCGTGGCCCAGGCCCAGCCTTCTCTACCCGCCCCCTCCAGCCACCTCCCAAATCCCCAATCCCAGCAGCAGACCTCGGTGTTTGCCTGTTGCCATGGCAATGGGATGCACCTTTCTGTTGCCATGGCAACCAGCCAGGGGTTTTTAAAATTCAGTTGAGGTAATTTCCACCCCTCAATCCTCATCCTCAGACACTTCAGTCTTCTCTTTTCTTCTCTGAATCTTAGAAGATTGGGGGGGTCCACAGCCACCAGGCAGAAGTAGGGGGTCAGAGGAGCTGTTGGAAGACCGGGCTGGTTCCTTCCTGAGTCCTCCACCCAAACTAGACCCTGGGGAGTAGGGCAGCCTCCTCCCCATTCTCTCCAGGCCCAGTCTGCAGAGAGGCGTTAGGGCTCTGCACCCCCGGGGGGCCTGGTGGAGGCAGCCCATACAGCACGTGCCCAGGCAGGAGCAGGAGGGTCAGCAGGGCACCCCAAACCTGCTCCTGCATCCCCAGGACAATGGGAAGCAGCCGCCATTGCTGATGCTGTGTCCTGGCGCCAAGGAGCTTTGAGGAACCCCAGGCCGGCGGGGTTTGGGCGGAGGGCGCCCAAGAATGTTGGCAGGGAGGAGACACAGAGGCTGTCCTGTCCCTGCCCACCTCTCCCCGGCACCCCTCCTCAGTCTGGTCGTTGCACACGGATGGGACCCCGCACCCCTGCCCACCCCACCTGCCTCCCGGCTGGGAGGAGAGAGCCTGGCAGCCGGGACAGACAGGTGCGAGCCCGTTGGGCAGGGGAGCCTGGGTCAGGGGGACAATGAGCCTGGAGCCACGGGCTCCACCCACCCTCCGTGGCTGCGTGCGGCCCCTCCCCTTGCTGACTTGGCTCTGCCCCGGGCTAGTGCTCCTGGCTCCGTGGCTGGCCTGCCGGAGGAGGGGCTTCTAGGAGCCAGGGGTTGGGGGCGCCTACAGTGGGCCCCCTCCCCAGTTCTCCCTAGGTCTGCTCCCCTGTCCTACCAGAGGGGCGTGGGTGCCCCCGGAGCCGCAGCAGCCCAGACTCCAGGAACGGCAGGGCCATGGAGAACCAAGACCCAGGCACGCTTCCTTCTGGCTTCCTGGCCCCTCAATTCAAGTGCCAAGACCCTATGGTCACAGCCCTTCTTGGAATACCAATGGGCACGGCAACCTTGGAGGGCTATGCAGACCCCCAGGCTGAGGCCCAGGCCCTACCCACCTCTGCCTCACCCATGGCCGGAAAGCCACAGAGACCAGGGGTTTCCCTGGGTAGGCCCGGCCCTTTCCGCCACCTCTGTGGACTGGCAGCCCCAGCCAGCATCCAGTCTCCTCACCAAGGACCCGCAAGGCCCTTTCCGGGCCCACAAGTGCCTGAGTGCCTGCCTGTGTCTGCAGCCCCAAGAGCAGTGTGATAAAGTGTGGAGGGCACTTTGATTGTGCCCTCGGCTCCCCTTGTGCAAACAAAGCCACGGGGCTCTCCATAGCCTGCGCGGGGCTCTCTTCTGTTCTGCGGGCTGGTGGGACACGGCTGGTGGGCAGGGGCGAAACCCGAGGCCTCTGGGAAGGAGGTGGTGGGCCCACCGTGCTCCTCCCAGGCTGGGCTGGGAGTGAGGGAGGGAGCCCGGCCCCAGCCCTCGGTGGCAGTGGGGCCACTGTGGTGCTGCGCCCCGTCCCGCACTCAGCTGATGAGCACCCGCGAAGTTCTGCTTACTCCCAGGCCCCTCCTGTCTACATTCCTGCTGGCATGGGGACATTTACCCAGACCGCCAGGGCATGGCTCTTGGCGCAGGCCCGGCCAGCGGGAGAGCACAGGTGATGAGGTCCCTGGCAGGAGAGGGAAGAGTCTGCTCCCCGAGTGGGAGCTCAGGCTTCCTGTCGTCTGCAGGGTGGGACGCTGGGGTCACTAAGGAGCGGAGGATATGAACCATCTGGCCAGCTGCTTCGGTGCCTGGCCACAGAGCAGGTAGCAGATCAGAGCTGAGTCCCCTGGGCAGACTGGGGGCAGATGGGGCCCTGGGTGTCACTGAGGCCGGTCCCTCTGCTGGGCAGGCTGAAGACTAGTCACTTAGGGGGCCCTCCCACCCCCACCCCTGACCGAGTGCCATCCTTGGCGGCCCTGCAGGAAGCGCCCTGCTTCCCCCCAGCAGCCCTCGGCCACCCAGTACTCTGACTGCCCACGCCTCTCAGGGCTCTCCGGCTTCTCTGCAGCCCAGGCGCAGGCACCTACTCCTCCGCCCCAGACCTGTCCTCCAGGAAGATTCTGGGCTCTGGGCAGGCAGAAAGCATTGCTGGCTAATGTCCATACCCCTCCCCACCCACCGCCCATCCCAGAGCCTGGAAGAGAGGCAAGCACACAGCCTGGTCCACGTAAGAGGCGATGAATGATTTTGCCTTCAAGTGTTGGGAATGTGCCATGCCTGGTGGTCCGGCAGTCAGCTGACTGGGCTGCGACCTGGGGCTGCAGGGATCTGGGAACCAGGTGCACCAGGCTGATGCGGTCTGCATCCTCCCAGGCTTTGCATCCCAAGGGGAAGGAGGACAGAGCCGATAGAGTAGCTGGGCCTGTGACAGGGTCCAGGAGGGACCAGGTGGCTCTGAGGACAGGCCTCTGAGTGGGGCTGGCTGGGTCTGGGGCTCTGCACCCTGCAGCCCAGAGGGACAGGCACTCAGGACCAGGAAGAGCCCCTCACAGCTGGGGCTGTCTTTGCAGGTTTCCCCTGAGGCCGGGCACGGGGGGTCAGAGGGCTGTGCAAAGGCACCTCTTGTCCACAGCAGACATCCTGGGGACGTGGGGCCAGGGAAGGCCATGGGGGGCCTCAGGTCACTCAGACCTCATTGGCTGCTGGCCCCACAAGTGGGATTACAGGCTGAGAACACAACCAGGGGTGACCAGGAAACACGTGGGGGAGCAAGCTGTGGGAGCCGTGCCACCTAGGCCTCATCTGGACTCAGCTGTGCTCCTTCAGGCAAGGACCTCACTCCCAGGGGCTGCCAGGGGCCCCTGGTGCACCAGCCAGGCGTGCACCCACCCCACCTCCCCAGGCCTTGTGGCTCAGTGGCCCACATCGGACAGGTTCACCATGGCCAGAGCAGGGCCAGCCTCCTGGGCATTCCACCTGCCAGTTCAGGTTGTCTGAAATGAGCACCAACCTCTTCCAGTGGGGCTGGGCCCAAGTAGGCCTGGCTGGGCTGGGCAGTGGCCTCCCAGCTCTGCTCTGAGACTGCCCGAGCTCCCATGGCTGTCGTGGCCCCAATCCTGCCCAACCACGTGGGCCCTTAGCCCCTCAGCCCCACAGCTGACCAGTGCCTGCCCGTGTGCACCAGTCTGAAGGTCACCCAGCCTCGCAGAGACCATCTCCTCGTCCTGGAACACGAATGGCCTCTGCTTCCCAGACACACAGTTGTGAGCTGGGCTGTCCTTGCCAGTGCCCACCACTGCCCCAAGGCCAAGGCCAGCCCAGCACGTGGCAGGTGCTCCCAGGAGAAGGCCATTTGGACCAGCTGTTCGTCTGGCTTTCTGGCCCAGGTGGCTTTACCACGTCCTGAAGGCCTGGCCTGCGCTCAGCCACCTGGGCCGCTGGGTGGAAGTCATCAACCCAAGGCCCATGCTCAGCCCCGTGGCCCTGGCCCTGCCCCCCTGGGAGGGAGGCACTGGTGTGGCTGAGCAGCCGCTCCGGCCTCAGAGCTGACATCTGAGGAAGAGGGTGGTAGCCTCCCACGGTTGTGGTGTGGGCCGCTGTGGCCGTAGGAACCCCGCAGAAGGCTTCGCCTGTGTGTGGGATGATGGGGCCTCCAGGTAGTGCAGGGCTGGGGGCAGTGGTACTCTGGGTGCCTGCAGAACAGCCCGGGTCTCCCCAAGGACCTCAGGGCACACAGGGGTCACTGACCACAGCCTGAATGCGCTCTCGCTAGGAGACGGGCCTCGCCTTCCTCTGGGTACTGGGAAGAGCGGTAAGTGCCCCCTGAAGGTTCAGTCCCATTTCCTGGAGGCGGGGTCCCAATCTGACAGGCATCCCCTCCCACCTCCTGCCCTCCCTTGACCCCCCCCATCAGGGTGCTCCCCACCTTCCAGAGACTCCTCCTCCCACTGCAGGAGCTGGTGGCCCATCCCTGTCCCACCCCCTGGCCTCCCTACAGCCCCTCCACCCCTAGGAAGCCCCACCCGAGCCCGAAATGCCCGCCCCTGGACCCCTTCCCCGACCTGGGATCGGGGGCCTCCACCCCCAGCACACTTGGCTTGCTTTAGCCCCCCTCCCTGGCGGGCAGAGGCAGGGCGTTCAAGTCCATTTAATCTTGGCAGAATGCAATTTCCTGCTTCAGGGAGCTGGCAGGTTTAGGAGGCTTAATGAGGGGGGAGGGGAGCCGGGAAGTGGGGAGCCGAGCGGGGCTGGGAGGCGGAGCCCCAAGCCGGGAGGGTGCTCCGGGGGGCTCAGCACGAGTGTGTCTGGGCTCGTCTGGGGGGCTCTTGGCATCATACAGGGGTCAGCTCCTCGGCCTCAGGCTCCTCCCCAGACCCCCCAGCCCCAAGCTATGGAAGGAGGGGAAGGACCTCAAAGTGGCCCACCGCCGGCAAAGTAGGAAAGACAGGCGGTCAGGGTGAGTGTGCGCGTGCATGTGTGTGCGTGCGCGTGCGCACCTGTGTTCCGCTCTTGGGGCGCGCGTCTGCATGGCCACTGGGGGTGGGGGCAGGTCCAAGTGTCAGGATGGGGAGGGGGTGTGCGGAGAGTGCACATTGCGGGGGAAGGCCCTGGGTGGAGGCACACTCCGGGTGGGCCCTGGTGACAGCGCACAGCTGGCAGGCCCCAGGGCCCGGGTAGGGGGTCGGCAGCTGGCTGGAATTTCAGTCCCTAAGGGATGCTTATCTGGACACTGCCACCAAGGGGCAGAGAAGACCAGGGCCAGAGGGGCCTCTGAGCCGCCAGAGGCCCACACCTGGTGGGGGCAGGGCAGCCAAGAGCCCTGCCTGGCACGGGGAACACGGCAGCCCCGGGGGAGACTGCGGCTGGGCGTCTTCCTGCGGGCCCCTGCCCTGCAGCCCTGCCCCTCCCTCCCGTTCCCCTCCTCTCCATGACCAGCTTCCACAGCCATACTCCTGGGGACACCTCGGGGGGGAGTCCCAACCCCTCAGGCAGGGTGTCCTCAGGCGGGGAGGCAGAGGGGGGGTCTGCACACTCAGGACTGCTCCTCAGCCCCCAGAAGGGGGCAGGGGGCAGGGGCAGGGGTCCTCCAGGAGCCCTGGCTGGGGGGGAAGCTCTGCTGAGCTGGGGCCCCTGGGGGGCAGGCTGGGGCTGCTGGAGCCCCTCAAAGCTGACTTGCAGTCTGAGCACCCCCTTCCCGCTGGGAATCCTCATTGACAGGGCCCTGGAGGCTGGAGACTACAGAGGGCTGAAGCCCTTGGCCCTGCGGCATGTGCCGGCACGTGGTCTCTGCGGACAAGCTCGGGCTTCCTGGGAAGCAGCGGCCATGGCGGGCGAGCCTGAGTCACATGCGGTAGGGCAGCCTCTGACCCTGGGGCCTGGGAGACTGGGAGGGGTGCAGGCCCGGTCTATGCCTTCCTGGGGCCTCAGGGCCCCCAGCTCCCCCTCACGGAAACAGTGTGTCCCTAGGAGCGCCAGAGCCAGGTGACCGGCCTCCGTGCACCCCTGCATCCCCTCCAGCCAGCTGGCCCTCCCCCCAGGATGTTCCAGAGCCCACATCTGCCCTCCGCTGAGCACACCCCGGACCCTGTACAGGCCAGACAAAATGGAGCTGCAGGCCACTGCCCACTGCTGCCCGGTGCCCACCTGCAGTCCACTCGCGCACTGTGAGTCCCACTGCACGGCCGCCTGCCGGACACCTTGACATCGAGCTGGGGACCTCTCATTGGTCCTTTGGGCCTGGTGGCAGTGTCACCTCTTGTGTGAGGCCCTCGCGGGTGCCCTCTGCACACCTGCCAGGACACTCCCTGCTGTCCAGGAGCTGACCTGGAGCCTCATCACCTTGCTGACCCCACAGCTCTGCTCACAAATGTTTGAAGGAACTGTGGGCTGGACATTGGGGTCAGGGCCAGAGTGGGGTTGGCCTGTTTGACGAGAAGGGCAGGTGTGTGGCCTGGTGGCACCACCTTCCCCTGACACCCACGTATGCCCTCTCTGGGGAGGACAGGGAGGTCGCCTGCGCCAGTGGACACTTCTGTGCATGCACCGTGTGGGCCCTGGTGCCTTGTAAGCAGAGGTGGCGGCAGGACAAGGGGTCAAGGCTGCCACGCCTGAGTGGGGCCTTTGACAGGAGAGCAAACACCCCCCACTCTCTGCCAGGGCCCCAGCATGTGACAGAGAGATTCCAGTAAGTCCTTGTGCCCCTGGTGACAGCATCTGGGTGCCTCTGTCATCCACCGGGAGGCACAACGAGTCATCACAAAGGGGACATGGGCAGAGTGCGCCCAGCATACCAGATACCACTCCCAGCAACCTCCTGGTGTCTTCACCCTCAGCTGCCCGGGAGGGAGAGTCTTGCTCTCATCTCACAGGAGGACCTGGGATGCAGAGCCCGAGCAAACGTACGCACAGGTGGGTGGCAGGAGGGGAGAGGGCCCTAGGGGCACAGCAGGGACTCTCTGTGCATGGGTGCATGCACAAAGGTGCCCAGCCTCAGGGCCTGGTGTACGCCCAGGAGGAGTGACCCACAATGAGAACACAGAGCCCAGTAGCCTGAGTGCGTCTCCCATGGTCCCACTTCCACAGCAGCTCCAGTGGCCACCTGGACAGCAAGGCCGGAGCTGCTGGGCTTCTCCCACTGCCAGGGCCATGCGCAGATCTCTGTGGGACTTGCGCTTCTCCGGGATGCCAGGCCTGTTCCTGCCTGGGGTCCATCTCCCAGCACCCAGGGGCCTCTTCAAAATACAGGGTCTGGATGGAGCCTATGCCCTGTGGACTTGAACCCCTCAATCCTGAGCCATTCAGGTCTCCTGAGGTGGTCCCCACCCCTCAGCCCCAGGCCCAGGAGAATCAGCAGTAGGGGGTGGGGAGGGTGCTCAGTCACCCTGTGCTCTGCGGCAGCCCGGCCCAATTTGCCCATCGTCCCAGACCCAGCTTCACACCCTTAGCCCAGGGGACACTGTACACGGTATTCATTCAAGGCCCAGACCAGGGTGAGGTGTGTAGAGAGGAAGGTCTCTGGGGCCTTGTGCTTGGCAAAGGGTTGAGCACACATGCTGCCTGCAGAATGTTGGCATGAACAACATCTGGCCAAGGCCAGGCAGAGTGAGTGGCCCTCCCAGAAGCTCCGAGCACAGGGGCTAGCTGGGCCGCCGTGGGAGGCTTTGGGCTGGAGGCAGCGTCTGAACCAGGCCAAAGGACCGGGAGAGCCTCCCTCGGCAAACAGGAGAGCCCCTTCCACTGGGGGACGAGCCTGGGCAGTGCCCTCTCCGGGTGACTAAAAGCACAGCAAGAATGCCAGTGCTAACCAGAGGGTGCGCCCGGTCGGCCCTCCCTGGGGGATGGGGTTCCCAAAGCCCAGCCTGAGCCCAAGCAGGACCCTGTCTGGGAAATGTGGAAGCCAGGCCCCTGCTTCTTCAGTCTCTGTGTTGACCCAGGGAGCTGCCTAATATCCCATCTTTGGCCCACCTCCAGGGGCAAGAACTCCTCGGTTGGGGCTGTGAATGCCCTCAGCTGGGAGGTGCTGGTTTTGGGGGGCACTCTGCCCACAGAGCAGTTGCAGCAAGGGCAGGCGAGGTCCCACGACTGTGGGTGGCAGCCTGCAGGAGTCACCAGGTGGGGTCTGGGTGCCACGGACCTGCCCTCCCTGGCCTGGCTCCGCCCCTGAGAGGTGCCCCAGGTACGGGGAGCTTCACAGAGGACTGGAGGCTCCCCCTGGTTCCAGCTGGGCTCCTCCCCTGTGCCTCTCCCACAGGCAGGAGCTGGGAGCGCAGAGAATGTACCAGAAGGCAGCCTCGAGGCCAAGGGTGGGGTGGGGGGACCACAGCGATGTGGGGTGGCAAGTAGCGGGCCACCAGCAGGCCTGCCTGTCCTCAGGGATTGTGAGGGGCCCCAGCCCTGGGGGCGGCAGGGGTCAGTGTCCCTGAGGCTGTCCAGGGCTTGGCCGGCTGGGGTGCGGCTCCAGCCCCAGAGCCTCTTCCCTGGGAGCTGGCCACCACCGGGACAGAGGGGCTCACAGCAGGTGCGCAGACGTGTGGGTCCTTCTGGTGGTTGGAATGAGTCAGTCCAGGGGCGCTGGAGACAGGCAGGCAGAGTTGGGGGTGGATTTCTGACCTCAGCCTCCGCCCCCTTCCAGCAGAGACCCACACCCCCAGCCCTCCCCTGAGGTCAGGCCCGCTCCTCCGGCGGCAAGCAGGAGCTTTGCAGGAACTTGTCCTCGGATTAAAGCTTTAACTGCTGTTTCAGGAGAGGGGGCAGGGAGGGGGGCCAGCCAGGCGACGTGTGGAGGGAGAATGAGGCCTTGCTCCCCTCCCCAAAGCCCAGGCAGACAGCTCCTGGGAAGGCCAAGGGACCCAGTGGCCCAGCCAGGCCCCTGTCCCCTCTCCTGGTCACCAGGCTTTCCGTCCGACCCCCGGGAGCCAGAGGAATCCTTTAAAGCCTTAAATCAGACGATGCCATGCCTTGTGATTCTTAGGCCAGTCCTAGTCTGTCCCGTCAGAGGCTGCGCCCCAACATTCAAGGGGGCCTAGTCGGGAATCCCCAGAACAGGTTGTCCAGGCCTCTGCTCCTCCAGAAAGTATCCCCTTCGGTCGGTGGGTGCATGATGACGCTCTGGCCAAGGTGAGCCACAGCCCCGATGCTTCCCAGGACAGACGGACAGGTGGGGCCCCAGGTCCTCGGGGGAGGTCCAGAGGCCAGGTGTGGCCGAGCGTTCCCTCTTCCATCTGCAATTGGAAGTTGAACACTCCCAGGACAGGAAGGCTGTTCCCTTCTGGGGCAGGGAGCCCAGGCTGGGCTGCTGACCGCACGCGGAGAGTGAAGGGGCTCACCGCTCTGGGTGGAGTGCCCAGCAAGTGCCAGGTCGGCCAGGGCGGGCCCAGCACCCCACCGCCGGGTGTTAGTCCTGCTCCCTGACACTCCCCAAGGCACAGAGGCCACAGCTGGAGGCGGAGCCTCTCCTGCGAGCGTCCTTCCTGGCTGGTCCCGCTACGGTGCCGCCGAGGCCACACAGCCCAGAACACGCAATGGCGCTGGGCAAGACCCTCCATTTCACGGCCCAAGAGGCATGGAAGACCAACATGGGATGCTCTGGCCTTACACTTCTGGTCGGAGGGTAGGGGCAGTGACCCCATATAGCAGCCCTTCCTCAGAGAAGAACTGAAGGCAGGCTTAGGGAAGAGGGCCTGACCACCTGCCCCTCCCTCTTCTGGGGTGTGCCTTCATCTAGGCCCCACTTCCTTGCTGGGAGTAAGGGCCCCGGGGAGGCCATGCTGTGGCTGTCACGGAGGGGACATTCCCTAGTCATTTGGAACTAAGTAAGTCCAGATCCCAGCTTGCAGGCCTGGCTGCAGGGCCCTCCTCGGGCCCCTCCCCCAGGACTGTGGCCACACAGACACATGGAGGGGTGTGTGCAGCAGATGCGGGCCTGGGAGGCAGCCAGAAGCCCTGCAGGACCAGAGACTGTGGCAGTCAGCTTTGTGAGCGGGCTGCCCAGGTCTCCCCCAGTCCCGAGGCACACCTCTGCCCATGGGACCGTGCCTGCCACTGGGGCTCACAGTTGGAGCATCACTGTCTTTTAAGTCAAGACAGAGTCTATCCTGAGTCCCCGCAGCTGCAGCTTGAGACACCCTGTCCTCCACCCAGCTAGCTCTTAAGGAGAGGAGGGAAGGGCAAATGGGAACCCGTCCCACCCCATCCTCAGCCCCAGGCGAGTGTGAGCAGGGGATGAGGGTGGAGAGCCGCTCCCAGGCCCTGATCGCAGCACAGATGGGCCCTGGGCTGCGCCAGACGAGGTTGTGTTCACTCTCAGTCACCCATTCAGCACCTGGATGTGTGTCCATTCCGGATGCTGGGGACAATAGACAAAGCCAGCAGTCCTGCCCTCTGGATGCCAGCACTTGCACAGAGGCGGGGAGAGGGGCAATAGACAAGCCTCTGAGGAAGCCAGTGGTATCAGGCATTGGGAGCAGAGGGGGAAGTCAAGAACGCAGCGAGTGGCAGTCAGATCTACAGAGCAGGGGATGAGGGGCGGCCACACAGGTGTCTATGGCCTGGCGTGGGCGGAGGAGGGGGCAGCCCACAGCCGGATGGGCGAGGGGCCCTTGGGGACAGCCCCTAGGAGCTTGGCTTTGACTCTCTGTGGTGCAGTGGCCACTGAGAGCTTTGGGCAAGAAAGAAGCCCTCCGGGTGCAGGCTGGCTGAACCGCAGGAGGCCAGTGCAGAGGCTGGGCCCCAGGAGAAGCCTCCCGAGCTTGTCAGGCCCATGATCAGGTCAGCCCAGGGGATGGTGGCTGCCCAGCGGTGCTGGTGGAGCTGCTGGCCAGGGAGCAGGTGGGAAGGTGACCCAACATTTTGTGTATTTTGGAGACGCAGTTGGAAGTATTTGCTGAGGCTTAGGTATGGGTGTGAGAGTCCAGGCTGGTGCTAAGGCTTATGGCCTGGGCAGCTGCAAGGAGGGAGCTGCCCTGGCTGAGCTGGGCAAAGCCACGGCTTGGCTGGCCAGTGCTCCCAGGCCGGCTCCAGGCCCCTGAGGTCTTTTCCATGCAGACCCTGTCTCTTCAGCCAGACTCCCTCTCAGTGGCTGCCCAGCCATTACTGACCTGGCCCCAGGCGCCCAAAGGGAAGTACTCGGCTGTGGAGGCAGAGGAAATGCATAATTCCCACCCCAGCTTCATGAGGAGGCCTCTCTGGAACCAGATAACGTCTGAGCTCTAGGCCCAGGATCTGGGGCTGGGCAGGCCAGGTTGGTGAGGGACGGCTGTCTGGCCTCTGTCTAAACAGGATATGTTCAGGGGGGCCGACGGTCATGGGTCACTTGGCAGCCAGCCGAGCATGGGCCCACCACACCCCCACCTCCCTCCGCACGAGCACACACACAGGGTGAGGGGTGTGGGTAACGTGAGGGTCTTGGAACGGAAGGCAGCTGCTGATGGGCCTGTGTGGGGCCCAGCCAGGGGAGTGCAGAAAGGTCTGGGTCCCAGATGGGATCTCTGTGCCTGGATGCGATGCAGGACCCACAGGGACCCAAGGAAAAGCCTGGCCCAACCCTTAGGATTGGCTCCTGGGAGGCACAGAACTGAAGGATCAGGAAGAAATAGGACAGGCTGTCCAGGCACCCGAGAACGGCATGTGCCGAGGCCCGGAGAGAGAAGCAGGGCTTCTTAGGAGATCTGGGAGCCTGCAGGCTCCCGGGGAGGAGACGGTGAGGCAGCTTCCAGAAGGGAGACTGGCCCCCTGTGCAGAAAGGGCAGTATTTGTGGGTGAAGAAGGTGGCCAAGGGCTCTAGTCTAGAGAAAATGCAGGGTTTACACTGGAGCTGAAGCCTGGGAAGAGCATTCCCGGTAGAGGGGACGACAGCAGAAAAGGCCCAGAGGCAGCTCTGGGGAGCAGCCAGGAAGGTGGGCCGTTCAGGCTTTTGATGGGCTCAGAGCCAGAGCCTGGGGCAGGCTGGGCAGGAGAAGGCTGAGCGGGACCTCATCCCCGGGCCTGGGCTACAGAGGACCCTCACTGCCTGCCCCCCACTGGTGCTGCCTGAGCAGGGACAGCACCCCCTCCCCAGCCCCCTTTCCAACACTCCCCCTCTGTGTGATCCAGTTCCGGGCGGGTGAGGGCTGGGCCAGAGATCAGGCAGGGCCGGGGGAAGGGGAGATGAGAAAACCAGAGGGTGGGGAAACGTGAGCCCGCAGAGCCGGGCTGGGCGGGCCAGGGCTTGCTCAGCCAGCCAGGCCCGGGAAACAGGTTCCCCAGGGAGCCGGCCAGAGGAGAGTGAGCTCCCCCAGCCGCCACCTTCATCCAGGGAGCATGGCAGGCCCCCAGGAGCGGGCCTTCCAGGCCCAGGCTCCCAGACCGAGAGGCCAGAGGGGCGGAGCCCGTCACGGTGGCCCAGCACAGTGGCCTCCCTCTGCCCAGCCTAGACAGACCCACAGGATGGACAGACAGTTCGGACAGCAGCAGGAGGCCCAGGGCTGTACTTCAGAGCCCCCCACAGCCCTGAGAGGCCAGAAAGAGGGGGACTAGCATGAACACTGCCAGAAGCAGAGGCTGCCCAGGCAGGGCTGGAAAATGGGACCAGTTCCACCCCAACTGTCACCCCCACTTTAGGGCCCTGTGGTGCCTCAGGAGCCCTGGGAGTCTGAGCCATGTGCCCAGGCTCCACGGTCAGGGTGCCACCCTATGGGCCCATCTGGGAGGTGAGAAGGGGCCACTCCAGGAGGGGACCGCAGGGGCTGGGTCACTGGGGAGTGAGATCAAGCCCAACCATCTCTGTACCCGTTCTGGGTGTGCAGACCAGTTGCTGGGTGGGCAGAGGGGACATGAAGAAGAAGCAGGCTTGGGATCTGAGTGTCCCACAGAGGAGCAGGGGGGCCTGGCAGGCAGGACGTGGTGACCCCACAGAGCGTCCTGGGTGGCTCTTAGGTGGAGCTGGCACAGTAGAGCGGCTTTTGGAGGGGAAGACAGGCCTCTGGGTGGCAGGAAGAGCATGGTGGGGGGCAGCCAGGTGGCAGGGCTGGAAGCCGGCTCCCAGCACCTGTGTGGGTTGCAGGTCCTGGGCTCCATGCAACCCCTGGCCTGGCGCTTCGCTTGTGGAGCCTTCCCCCAGCTCTCCCCCGCCTCCCCCAGGCTCCGCTTCCCCCTCTGCACAGCGGGCTCGGGCACCCGGGACCTGCCTCTCAGTGGAAGTGTGAGGTGCCTGCGGGAGAACAGCCATAAACCCTGCCAGCAAGCAGGGCCTCCCAACCCAGCACCCAAGGGGGCTTTCAGGGTCTTTGGACTCCTGCAGTCGAAGGCAAAACCTTGGGAGGCTTTACAGCATTCCTCCCAGATACATGCAAGTGTATCTTAAGCATACAGAGCAATACAAAGCAGGCAGCCCAGGACGGACAGGGTGAGGGCGCAGTGAGGAGTCACTGCCGCAGTAATGATTGTTGGCGGATGAGGCAGCCTTGTCTAATTGCTTAGGAGGGACTCGGCATCTGCCGGGTGCACCCAGGGCAGCCCTGGCCCTCCCTCACCCTGCGCCCCCCGGGCTGGCCTAGGCTGTGTGTCTGAGCGGAGCTCCGTGGACAAATCAGGTGAGTCTCCTTCCTCCCATCCCAGCACCCTGGAGTCTGGCAAGTCCTAACAGGTCTCTGGTGGCCGTGAGGATGACCGTGCCGACCGTGGTGACAGGGGTGGCCGGGGGCGGGGAGCAGAGAGCCTTGGAAATCACGGTGATGGGGACACAAGGTGCCCTGTTGATGGCGGTGGCTTCATAGGTGACCCTGGCGCAGCGAGTGAGGAGGAGCGGGCATGACTGTCACCGTGCTTCAAGTGAGGCACGGCAGGAGAGTGAGGGCACCCACTGTCTCTGTGGCCACCGCAGCTCCAGGCTGGGCTCTCCTTACTTCGGACGGCCAGCTTCTGCCAGAGCATGTGGCCAGCCCTGGAGTCCCGGGGCCGGAGCCCCCTGCAGCCTCCCCGCAGCCACTTGCAGCAAACCAGTGGGGCAGAGGAGGAGGGGAGGAGGAACCGGACACAGAGAGGGCCCCTGCCCCCGGGGGGACGGGACGGCAGCAAAGTGCAGGGGGCAGGGCTGACACGGTGGTCCTGGCTGGGGAGGCCACGGCCTTGGGCGTTGGGCTGGGTTGGACAGAGACCCTTTCCTGGGATGAGGTAGGCACCACTTAGCTTTCGGGCTCTGGGGTCATCGCGAGGCCACTGAAAGCAAATGTCCCTTTCAGGAGGGGAGGACCAGCCTACCTGGCTTCTCTGGGTTATGGCATTAAAAGGGGTGGTCCACGGGGCTGCTGGCTTGAAATAGGGCTGCAGGTTGGGGGATCACAGGGAGCCCTTGAATGGCTGCACCCAGCAGTGAGGCCGGGCTGCTGCTGAGCCGGCCTGGGCTGGAGGCGGCGGCGGTCCAGCGGGGCCAGCCGTCCCAGGGGCTGCACCGCCACCTGCTGAGCGGCCGGGGCAGTCCTGCGCCCTGCGCGGCGGGGTTCCCGCGCGGGGCCAGGAGCTGCCGGCAGCGGGTGCGCAGGAGGGACGCGGCGGCGGCGCGCAGGTGAGCGCAGGCTCGCTGCTCCCCAGCGCGCCCGCCTTCCCGCCAGGGAGTTGAGAGCCCGGGTAAACACCAGGCGCAGTGTGCGCGGTGTATCCACGGGGAGACAAAGCCGGGGCGGGGCGGGGGCGCCGCCTGCAGAGTCGGGGCGCGGGCGCGGGGTACTGGCCGGCCTCCCCTGGCTTGGGTTGTCCACCGCGCGGGAGTCCCAGCCCAGCCCGCGGACAGGTGGAGCGGGGGCGGGGCGGCGGCCGGGCGGGTCCCGCCCCGGGGGTGGGGCCGGGCGGGGCGGGGCCGCACTATGCAAATGTTGCCCACGGGCGGCCAATTGCCGGCGCTCCCCGCGCAGCTCCGAGCGCCCGTCCCGCCGGCGGCCGCCGCGAGACCAGAGCGAGCAAGCGAGCGAGCGAGCGGACGGCCGCGGTCGGCATCCCCGAGCGCCGCGCAGGGCCAGGGCGCGCCGGGGAGAGGGAGGCAGCGCGGCGCGGCAGCCGGCCAGGCCAGCCCTCGGCGAGCGCAGCGCCCCAACCGAGCGCGCCGCGCCCGCGTCCCGCGCCCCGCGCCGGGGAATGCGCCCGCAGCGCGCCGGCCAGGGGGTGTCCGCAGCCCACCCGGGGGGAGGCGGCCCCGAGCGCCCCTGAGCCTTCCCATGGCCCGGGCTGGGGCCCGGGGCTTCGGCTGCTGACGCGCTCACAGCCGCGGAACCTTTCAGCCGGGCCGCGGCGCCCACCTCGGCTCAGGCGCAGCGGCGAGAGGGCGCGGGCAGGGCCATGGCCCCGGGGGGCCGCTAGCGCGGCCGGCCCGACCGGGAGCCCAGGCTCCGCCGCCGCGGAGGAGGTGAGTGCGGCGGGGACGGGGAGGGAGAGGGCAGGCGGCCGGGCCACCCCGCGATCCTTCTGGCACCCGCGGCACTGCAACTCTGCGGAAGTGTCCGGGTCGCCGGGGTCTTCCCGCAGACGCGGGGGCGGCGGGACTGGAGTGGGCTGTACTTGTGCGGGCCGCCTGGGCCCTGAGCAGCGGGGCGACGTGGAGATGTGTGGGTGATGCGGCCTGAGGGGTCACCGGTGTGCAAAGCAACTTTTTCCCGTAAGACTCTGGCGGGTGGGAGCTCACACGCACCCCCACCTCCTCCTCCCAGAAGCCCCTTCCCCTGGCTCAGCTGTCTCCCACTAGCGCCTCAGGCAGCGCTCTTCCCAGGTAGGTGCGCCCGCCTTGCATCAGTGACCCGATATCCTGTCGCCTGCTCGAAGGGAAGCTCCGTTCTGGCAGCCCCCACGTGCAGGGTCCCCCAGATCAGCCTGGCAGCAGGGCCTTCGGCCCCGAGGCTCTTCCCCGCAGCTCTGTGCCAGCTCCCGGCCCGGCTGCCGGCCTGGGGTTGCTTTTAACAAGAGAGAACCTTGCTTGGATTGGGGGCCCTGCACTATGTGCGGTGTAGGTGGACTGGGAGAGCCTCTCGTCAGGCCCCCATCTGGGCAGGCCAGGGCCCCAGTGGTGAAGTGGGCAGGGGACACCAAGAGCTTGGTGGGCTCACCTAGGGCAGGTGGGACCAGAGAGTGTCAAAATGGCCCAGAAGTGAGACCGGGCTGGCAGGCGGTCAGCCGGAGCCGGGGCTGGGGGACTGGCTGCTTAAATAACTTCTCATTCTTGAGATAACTGCGTCTGGAACACAAGCCAGGGGGCACTGGGGGAGGGGGTGAGCCGAAGGCGCTCTGTGCCAGCCCTGGAGCTGGGCCAGGTCGGTGCTGGCCTCCCGAAGTCACCCCGAGGGTCTCCAGAAGCCCCTGTCCTAGTTGAGGAGATAGGGGAACTGCACCTGGGGGTGGGGAGGCTCGCCCGGCCCAGGGGGGTAGATGGAACCGGGGCCTTCTCCCGGGCACACGCGGCAGTGTGCCGGACCCACGCGGGAGGCGTCCTGGAGGTGAGGGCACCGGGCCCACCTGCCCCTGCTGCTGCCCCAGGTTTGGAGGAGCCAGGCCCGGAAGTGCAGGGGCGGGGGGAGCAGGCCAGCGGTGGGCCCAGCCCCCAGCCCCCGCTGCCCTGCTGGGCACACCTGGAGGGGGAGGATGAGGCCAGGCCCAGGTGACCTTGACAGGGAAACCCCGACCCCGAAAGGGGGTTTCATCCCGGCGCTGCCGGGGCAGCTCTGCTTCCTGGTCCGCAGGGTGTTGGGGGAGGGGGAGCCGAGGAGCCGGGGAGGCACTCCGTCTGGCCCCGGGGGGGTTCGGAGGGGCTGGGTAGGGGGCGGGATGCTGTTAATATTTCCACCCCTGCTCCCCCCGCAGTTCCCACTCCGGCCTGCCTTCTATCCGGGCAGCTCACGGCTCCCAGAGGCCAGCCTCCCGCCCCGGGGCAGGCTGTGCGCCCCCACTCCAAGCCTGGGAGGCCTGGATCGGGCTGGGCAGGCCGGCCACCTCGCCCTCTGCCCTGTCCCCAGGTGCCCTGGGACGCCCTTGCCTGGCCGCCCCTTCCCCGCACCCCCGGCCAGCCCCTGCTCCTCGGTTCTTTGTTCGAACGTCTCTCCCCCGTCCCTCCCTCTCTCCTCCCTCCTCCGCCTGCCCGCCTCCCTCCCTCGCTCCCTCCCGCCAGCCTTCTTCCTGCTCCGCTCTCCTCCCGGTGGGCTCCCAGGTGGCGGTGGCGGCTCCTCCTCTGTCCACCCACCTGGGCTGGCCTGAACGGGGGCCTCTCTGGGGCTGGGGCTAAGTGGCACGCGTCCAGGGGCGGGCGGAGGGGCGGCGACTGCAGCAGTGCCCTCCTCTTCCTTCGCTCTCTCCCCCAACCCCCAGGCCGCCAGAGAGGGGGCTTGGACTTGGCTCAGAGGCGCACAGGCTCGAACACCTTCCATTCACCCCTTTAAAGGGCCAGAGCGTTTTGGGAGATCCCTCTAGGGCCCCGACGGGGCAAGGCCCTGCACCCTGGGGGGCTCCAACACTGTCCTTGGGGACCCTGACCTTGTCATCATGAAAACGGATGCAGGTGAAATGAGGTCACGGGCGGGGGTGAGTCAGTCTGAGACCCCTGACACAGAGGGTCAGACCTCTGCAAGGCACCCACACTGCATTTTGCCTCCCCTAAGCCAGCAGTTTCCCAGCTGCCTGGAGCCCCACCCCACTAGCAGGTCAAGTTCTTGAGCAAATACATGCGTGTGAGGGCATGTGTGGGCATGCGAGTGTGGACGTGTATACTCCACAACTGCCAGGGGGCCCCGGGTGCATCCACAGCCCGTTCTCCTGCCTGCCCCCCCATCCAAGCCTGCCATTCAGGCAGCACCAGATCTGTGCCCCAGTAGGTGGGGGAGGGGCTGGCTCTGCTGCTCGCCTCCCCCAGTGGACGGCCCGGCCCGGGAGGGAGCGTCCTGGGTGCGGGTGGGGGGACCTAGGAGGAACACGGACAGGAGTGTCGGGCTCTCAGGAGAAAGGGTGCATGGAGGCCGCAGTGCGGAAGGGCCAGGAGGCCTGAAGGTGCTTCCTGGCCGAGGACCCAGGAGCGGGTGCCCTGGCCAGAGGCGAGGGCTTGCGGAGGTGGGTCTGGGGAGGGCAGCGGGCTCCGACGTTTTCGGCCCAACATCAGATGTGCCTGTGCAGGTGGTTAACAGGCCACAGTACCTCTCAGCCCTTCACCAGGGTCCTGGAAATGGGCCTGGGGTCCTGCCTCCCCTGGGAGAAGGAGTAGACGGGGCAGACCTGGGGGATGGGCTCACAGTGTCATCCTCGGGGCCCCACCCCCAGTGCATCTGTGGGGGGCGTTGGGAGTTGGCGAGGGTTTTGCCGGGAGGAGCAATATGTTCTGACAACTGGTGCGGGCTCCGTTTACCCAACAGCCAGTCTGCCCAGGGAGACAATATTTGAGAAACATTGTATCACAACTTGGACCTGCTGGGGGTGTGGGCTCAGGTCTGCCCCAGGCCGGCGGGCCATCCTGGCGCCCCTTCTTCGCCCTCTAGAGGCAGAGCTGGAACTTTGCCTGGCAGGAAGTCCTTCTGAACGTCTGGCCTAGATCCCTCCTGCTGTGGTTTCTGTACAAGCAGACCCTGCTCTTTGCCTCTCTTTCTGGCTGCAGTCTCTCTTCCACTCTGGTCTGCATGCATCCCGCTCATCCTCTACTCTCCCCGTGCCCCCAGCCCTGTAATCAGGCCTCGCCTTCCCGGGCCTCGGGGGAGAGGTCTGTCTGCAGCAGGCAGGCCTGGGCCCATCTCCTGCCGGGACCCGCAGGGACTGTAAGGCAGTGGTGGGAGCGCCACGTGGGAGTGGGACCCAGGGTGCTGTGGGGGGTTAGTCTCCCGTGGCCCTGGCAGCTGTGGGGCCACAGGTGCACTGGGGCACTTAGTCTCCAGGCCTCTCTGGCAGCACAGTGCCCAGGCAAATGCAGGGACAAGGAAGTGTATGAGGTTTTCACACTGGGGCACTCACAGCCCCGGGCTGAGGCTGTGAGCGTGCATCATGCTGTTTGTTCAGATAGGGAAGCTGAGGTGTCCCAGGCAGGATCCCAGGCACAGGGAAATGTCGCAGGGCAGGATGCCCCCTCTGCCTCGCACATCCCGGTCTCGCTCCCCTCAGGTGTCCAGTCAGCCCGGCCTGCCTCCTGGGCCCCAGGCCCCTCCCACAATGCCTGTCGCTGGCCTCCTCCTCTGGGCTTCCCTGCTGACTGGGGCCTGGCCAGCCACCCCCAACCAGGACCACCTCCCGGCCACACCCAGGGTCCGGCTCTCATTCAAAGGTAAGAGGCTGCCTTGCTGTCTCACGCATCACCATCTGTCCACAGCACATGGCCCCGTTGCACAGGAGAGGGGAGGTCAGGGCAGAAAGGGCCCAACTGTGTAGCCCCATGGGCTTCTCTGGTGTGTGGTGGGGGGCAGGGGAGGTGCTGGCCTGCTGGGAAGGACTGGGGGCCGGACGTCAGACGCTGGAGGAGGGTGATGCGTCTGGGCCCCCTCGAGTCAGAATGTGGGTCCTGGGCTGGGTGGCCTGGGTCTACAGAGCACCCCGCCGGGTGATACCTGGGGAGATGATGTGTCACTCCTTCCAGGCCCGTGTTTGTGGAAGCCACTGCTGTGCACCTGATGTGACCCCAGGCAGTACCTGGGGCAGAGGGTTGGCCAGTCAGCCAGACAGGAGGCCTCAGGACTGCAGGGGCAGGACTGGCTCTGAGGGTGGTGGGTGCTTGAGGTGCCTTCCCAGGGGAGGCTACCGGGAGAGTGTGTACTGCTGTGACAGTCCCGAGTTTCTGAGGTCTCCGGTGACACTGTGCCCTGGGAGGCCCTGGAAGGTGTCAGTGATGGGTTGGGTCTGCAGAGAGGCTCGTCCCCCAGGGCCATCGCCTTTACACCTAAAGCACAGGGCAGGTGGACACATGGGCCCACATGCCCAGGTGTACAGGGGGCATGTGGTCAGGAGAGGCAGGTGGTGCCAGGGCCTGGGGGGCATAGGGCTCTGCCGAGCTGCCAGCCTGGGCCCCCCTTGGGCCTCAGGTCACCCCTTCCAGCTGCCTGCCTTGGGTGCGGCTGACTCCGCTCTGGCTGGCCAGATTTCCGGGCACGCATGTTGGGGTGAGAGGCTGGGCCGACCTTTCCTTCCTCAGGCCTGGCCAAGGCCCAGCCCCCACCTCAAATGTTCCCCCGGCCCCCTGGCCTCATCCCACCCCTGCAGCTCGAGGGGGTGGGGGCAGATTCCGGCCGGCCTGCCAAGAGCTCCGTCAGGCGTGAGGGGTGGGCATGAGGGTCAGTTCATGTTGTGAAGGCACCGCTGTCCTGGCCTGGGAAGGTGAGACTCACTCTGCCCGTGCCCCCACCCCTCCCCGGTGGAATGGCTGAGAGCAGGTGAATGACTGTGGCAGGGGCCTGGTCCCTGTCCCATGCCACCCCCAGCCCGCAGAGGAAGGGAGGGGCAGCTTGGTCTCCACACCCCTGGGAACTGGAGCCCAGGCCACCTCATCACCCGGGAGGCCCGCGAGAGGAAGAGGACAACGCACAGGGATAAGGTGCTCCTTTAAGCCCTCTCGGACCTCCAGGGAACAGGGGCAAAGGCTTTTGTTCCTGTTTTGCAGAGAGAGAAACTGAGGCTTGGGCGAGGGCAGGGCCAAGGGCAGGCAGGAGGCACAGGGCAGGCTGGAAGTAGAGCCCGGTGTCCTGGCCTTGCCACCGTCGTCCACCCCGCTGAAGTCGATCGCCTCTCAGTTAGCTCTGAGGCCGACACCCGCAGTGACTAAAAGCCCCGCTTGCTGGCAGCCAGCCTGCAGTGCTGACGCTGTGCCGGCCTGGGGTGGGGCGGGGGCCTCTGTGCTTTGCGTGCACAGGTTTGCCTACCCTGGGTGACCTTCCCTGCTCCCCACTCGACCTCATGTCCTAGTTTTTTGCTTAGATGTCACTTAGTTTAGCAGCTACTTGACTGGGCCCTGTGCTGAGAGGCGTCCCCGTGGAGAACAAGCTGGGTGCCCCCCATCCAGCCGGCCAAGAGGCAGTGGCATCCGGCTGCTCCTGCGCCTGGGACTGTGCACCCCGTGCCAGATGGCCTCAGCCAGTTCATGCACAGCAAGTGCCCGCAGTGAGGAGGGGGTCCTTGCCATGTGCTTGGGGGTGAGCATGGGAACCAACAGCCACAGGAACTGGGA
Source organism: Manis javanica (assembly GCF_040802235.1). Lineage (NCBI taxonomy): Eukaryota > Metazoa > Chordata > Mammalia > Pholidota > Manidae > Manis > Manis javanica. The sequence continues at coordinate 1,831,843 of NC_133158.1, forward strand.
TCCCACAGCCGGGCCAGGCACACACGAGGGGCAGGGAGAGCTGCGCTCAGAAGCACTGGCGGTCACTCTGGCTCCGTGCCTCGGTCTCTCTGTGCCTCAGATGGGTAAAGCAGCCTGAGGGACTGCGCCAAGACCCGCCCCTCCCCTGCCCTGGGTCCTGCTCTGCCACTGGGAGGTGCTAGTTCCGGCCCGGTTGGACCTGACTCTCCAAGCTGGGGGTGCTGGCATGAGAGGCCACATTGCTCAGGGCAGATAAAGGGACAAAGGCAGGAACTGGGCCTGGCCCGGCCTGGGCTTTCTGCCTGCCCATCCACCCGGGCACCCAGCTGGCCTGAGGCCGAGAGGGCCTACAGGAGAGGAACCCAGGGCTTGGTTGGAGTGGGAGCCCCTTGGCCCATCTCCCGAGCTTCCATCAGTGGCACAGCCAAGCTCAGACAGAAGCGAGGGGTCAAGCGGGGAAGATTTCGGGAGCAGGTGGATTGTTTGAGAGCCCGTGGGTGCTCGGGGCTGGGGCACTCACACAGCGGGACGACCTCTCCTCCGCCTGTCCTCACCTGGGCCTAGGGTCGCTGGCCTGGTCTGGGAGGTTGAGCTGCCCCTCCTAACGCCCTGAGCTGCCTGAGCCCTGGGGTGAGCCCACCCCCATGCAACAGGGACTGTGAGGGCCTGGCCAGGCCCTTTGTTCAGCCTGGAACTTTCTCCCACAAAGCCACTGCGCCGCAGGCTGCGCCTCCTGGGCTGGCCCTGGTGCTCAGGGGTGTTGGTGGGAAGCGGGTCTTGTGACGTCAGGAGGGCTGGGCTCCTGGGGAAATGGAGGCAGGGGCAAGGGGTGGAGCAGAAGGTCACCGTGCCAGGGATGATCAGGAAAGATGAAAATCATAGAAGTGCTGGTAGATTCCCATGGTGATGGTCAAGCAATGGCCCCCCTCCAGGGCCTGAGGGCATCTGCCTGGGTTTCCTGCAAGAAATGAGACTCAGAGGCCTGGTGGGTCACTCGGGAGCAGGGCTGTGACGGAGCCCGGCTCTGCCCAGTGTCTGCACCCAGCCCGGATGGAGAGCAGAGGGCGGGGCTGGGGCACAGGTGGGGCCTTGCCTTTGAGCTAGGGCCAGACTGGCGGGCTTCACGGGCACCGGCAGGCTTCCCGAGCCCTCTGCCCCCTGAAGCCACTGCCCACAGGCCGCTTACTTGCACCACCACCCCCTTCTATGGCCCTGCAGACCCGAGGCCCTGGGGAAGGACAGCAGGGTCCTGGAGAGGAGAGGGCTCCTGTGTCCGCAGCGGCCCTGGGGCTCAGGCCTTCTGGCCAGGGTCGCTGCCGGCCTGGTCTGTGGAGACGGGCGCGCTGCTTGGGGGTCGCTGGCCACCCACCTACCTTGGCCCAGCCTGTGAGTCTCGGGTCGATGGCTGACATGGTGCCACTGCAGCTGCCACTTGCATGTGGCTTCAGAGGACCAGAGTGGCCAGATCTTGCCAGGAAATGACTTGATTGGAGGTTAGGAGAGAGTACAGCTCGTTTTCTTCATCGGATGGGCCACGACTAGGCGGGCTGTGGGGGTGGTGAATAAGGGCGAGGTCGAGGTGCCCTCAGCAAGCCTTGAGGGAGCGTGCCCCGCCGTGGTCAGGGGTGGGGAGCTGCTAAGGGGGGCAGAAGCTGCAGGTTACTGAGGTGGGGGGAGGCCCAGAGCTTGGCCTCCGAGGGAGCTGCGTAGGGTCAGATGGCTTTGATGTGCGCCCATGGAAGTGGCCACCTGGGGGTTTGGAGGTCCTGGCGGTCCCTCAGCTGGCCAGGCGCAGGCCCTCAGAGAGAGTGGGGCTTGCGCCTGCTGCGAACCCACCTGAGACCCAGCCTGAGTTGGCCAGGCCAGGGGCTGGGCCCTCAGCTGCACTGCTGCCTGGCCGTGCTGTGCCTGGGGTGGGACCTCCTAGGGCTGGGCCTCTCTGGTTCCCCGGCATGATGCCTGCCCCTCCCTCCCTGGCTGCAGCTCCCCTTGGCACCCAGTGAGGAGCTGGTGCATGCTCGAGGAGTAAATCATGTTGTTGGCAGCCCCCACTGCTTCGTAATTGTAAGGAATTTAAAGGGAAACCGCCAAGATGAGAATCTCACCCCACTGGTGGCAACCTCTGAGTGGGCCCCTGGCCGTCTGCGCACCTGTCGCACCCCTGTGGCTGCGGTGGGGGTCTGCAGGGTGTCTTCAGAGCTGGGGGCCCCTGGTCCCTGGTCCTGGGATATCTTCAACTTCCCCAGGGCAGGCAGCGGGGCACCTAAATTTGGTAAAATGCACAATGGTGGCTGAGAGCGTGGCCCTGGAGGCGGTCACACTCTGTCTTACCCTTGCGGGCTGCAGCCCTTACCTGGCATCCTGTGCAAGGGACGATGGCAGTGGCATCAAGGAAGCCACACCCTGAGGGCTCCGGCCCCTTGCTGGCATCCTGGCTGTGGGTCCATCTTGAGTTGTGAAGCCCATTGTGTCCCCCGTGTCTCGTGTGTAAAACGGGCGTAAGAATGGCACTGACCTCACTGCACTCTCAGGTGGATTTGCTTTGGGCAAAGGTCATGGCTCCAGTGCAGGAAGTCGTGGGAACGAGGGGCACACCAAGGGGGCAGATGGGCGAGGGCTGGTCCCGGCCGCGCCTGTGGAGTCCCGTGTCACCACACCCCTCCCTCTAGATCCCTAAGTTTGGTGAGGGAGATGGTGTCAGGAGGGACCCTGCGCCTCTGGGTGGGGTGGGGGCGGGGGAGGAAGATTCCTGCTGTGGGCATCCCAGCAAACTTCTTGAAGGAGGCTGCATCTCAAACAGGGAAGGGAGATGGTGGGAGTGGGAAGCGCCAGGGCCGAGGCAGGTGTGTGGCACAGCATGGGGAGGGTGTGGTCCTGGCCCGAGGCTGCTCCTGTTGCTCCGAGGTGGTCTGCCCACTCCCTTGTGAAGAGTTACACTGGCTTCTCGTGGCAGAGGCGCCAAATGCACCTTGTGGGGAAAACCTATTGATGGAGATGAAGCGTCTGGGCCGGGGATGCCCTGTAGGGGGCTGCCCCCAGCAGTTGAGCCCCTGGTCTGGTGGTGCCCCCATCAGCTGCACTGATGCCTCCTCCAGCCCTGCTCTGGCTCCTGCAGCTGCGCTGGGGTGCCAGACTGGGCTTGCTCACTCGGGCTTCCATTTGCCTGGGCCGAGAGCATTTGGCCTGGCCTGGCCTGGCCTGGTGCTGCCCTGGGATGGACTCTGAGCCCTGCCTCAAGAGGGCCCCTGGAGAAGCAGAGAAGATTCCTGCCACATTTTTCTTAGCAAGAGGGCTTTGCCGGAGGCCTGAATGCCAGAAGATTCCTTGTGAATCCAGAGCCCAGCTCCCGTGGGCACCTGAGCTTGGCAGCCTAAAGCTCCCCTACCCGCAAGCTGACCCAGGGAGAGGGCGAGGCCTCCTGGGCTCCAGACCCTGACCACTGGTCCTGACCCGGCAGGGAGTGAGGCCTGGGTGGTGGCTGCTGGCCTCAGGTCCAGGAGGCCAGCCTGCAGGGGAGGGAGGCCTTGGCTAGGCTGACCTGCGGCCTTCTCCCTGGGGCTGCTGCCACTTCCTGGCTATCTGCTCATCTCTGCAGGCAGGGACAGCCACCGGAACCAGGAAGCCTCTGGGGTGGCTCCAGACCCCCTTCCCCCACCTCTTCCTCCCCCCAACTGCCGCCACCCCCTCTCTCACTGCCCTGGCTTCCTAGGAAGGTGCTCCTTTCTCTGAGGTCGCACAGGCTGGGGCCTCGCTACTTAGGCTCCCCTCTGGTGCCCTGGTGCCCTCCGAGGGCAGAGTCCCCTGCCATGTACCTGCTGGCTCTTGTGGGCCGGACACTACAGCTGGTAGAGCAGCAGCCAGAAGGTGGGGGCCTCAGGCTCACTGAGTGGGCAGCGCTCCAGGGGCCTCTGCCCGGGCCGCCTGCTCGGCCACTGCTCAGCACCCTCCTGTCCCAGCACCAGGCCTGGGCGGTAGGCGCCGCCTTCCTGGGCCGGTGCCCGGCCAAGTGCTGCCTGGGCCCCCGACTCAGCCTCACTGCACCCTACAGGGCTGGCCTGGAGTGCACATCTGTCTGCGCCATGCCTCAGGTTCCCCACCTGAATGCTGGAGAGGTGGTCAAGACTGGCACATCCTGGGGCCCGCGGGGAGGGTAATTGAAGGAGCTTCAGGGACCCCAGGAGCCTGAGGAGGGCAGCAGAGGTGGGGGCTGGGCCCCGGGCAGGGGAGGGTCTTGACCCCCACCAGCCTGTTGGCCCCCTCCCGGCCTGTCCCATCTGGTTGATTTATCAGAGCAAATGAGCCGTGGAGTGTGTTGTCTTTCGCAGTCCCAGGGAGGCGGAGGTGGCCAGGAAGGAGTGAGGGGTTTCCGGGCCAAGCCTGGAATGTGGGAGGAGGGGTGTGAGCCGAGGAGCCGCAGGCCTGTGGCCCCTGTCCCGCCTGTCCCCGTCACACTTCTGGGGTGCACTCCCGTCCCTGGGGCTGCCCTGTACCCTGTCAAGACCATACTGCGTCCTCTCCAAGCTGGGCTAGGGTTCTGAACCTCACCGGGCCAGTGAGCGCCCAAGAGTTTTCCGAGGCAGTGTGCACACGTCAGGGGTCCATGCAGGACCCCGTGGTCCCGAGCCCCCAGCCCAGACCTAGAACTGCAGGGCGTCATGAGGCCCTGGGGGCGAGCAGGGTCAGTGGTGGCATCTAGGCTAGAGAGACCCCACCTGCTGTGATGCGACTGTTGGGCGCCCTGGGTGTCTGGGGAGGGGTGCAGGACCTTTGGCCTCCAGCTGGTGTGTGCCAGGAGGGACCTGGCTGCCCCACCTCCTGCTTGTGCTGGGTCAGGAGGAGCTGTGCCCCCAGCATGTCGTCTCAGGGCGGAGCAGCTGGGCGCTGGGGCGGAACGGGCGTGGGAACCAGCCCCAGCCCCCTGGCCCCGTCCCCCACTCCAGAGGGGATCCCAGGGGCCATGGCCCAGCTGGGCGGCCCCAGCCTGGCTCCAGCCTGGTGTTTACTGAACTGCGGGATGTTTACAGTAGCCCTTTGGATGGGGCTTCTGGTTCCGGAGGATTTGCCATCTTGGGGGGCCCACTGGGAGCTCCTGTGGCCTTGCTGCCTCCCCAGGCCCCTGGGATGGGCAGGTCGGGGGTGCAGGGGCCACAGCCACCCCCAGCCCTGCCAAGAGGGCGCGAGTGCACTGGGTGCCCGGGCCTCCACCCTCCCCACCGCCTGGGGCCCCTCTCCCCTGCCAGAGCCACACCCCCAGGAAGTGGCAGCTCTAGGTGGTAAAATACGGTAACTAGGTCCCCAGTCCAGACTTTTAAATTAAATTCAATCAGAGTGGTTATTGAATATAAACATGCAGAGTCATTTACATGTTAATTATGTTGAATGGACTGGAGGCCTTAATTAGTCGCTAATTGGGTGAGAGAGGCTGTAATTGGTTTGGCTGGCACTGACCTGCCTCACCTGCCTGCGGGGAGGGGGGATGGTGGGGATGGCTCCTGGGGGGCCTCTGGGGCTCCGATCTGAGCACCTGGCCCAGGGATGAGAGGGGAGGGGACAGATACTGAGGGGCTCGAGGCCAGAGGAATCTGGAGCCCACTGCCCACCTCCCCCCTGGAGGCAGCTTGTGCCCAGGCCAGTTCCTGGGTCTGGCTTCTCGGGGTCCCGTCCAGAACATGGGGGGTTGGGGCAGGAAAAGGCAGCCGGGACAGCCAGCCTTGCATCAGCCATGACAGCCTCCCCAGCGCGGCCCCACGTGGGGGTGGACTGAGCCGTGGCTGACAGATCTGTCACCCCGCTCTGCCCCTGCAGGTGCTGGGCGCCAGGTTGGCCTGGCTGGGCCTGGGCCGGCCTGGGGGTGTGCATGAGGGGCTGTGCTGGGCAGGGGAGAGCGAGGAGGGCCCAGGCTTCAGGGCTGCCCGGGGGCCGGGCCGGGAGCTGAGGCCTTTTGGCTGGCCGCTCATTAAAAGAGGATTAGGCCGGGGGCCAGGGGCCGGGCCAGCCCAGCCCTCCCCTGGGGGCCCCTTGCAGCTTGGGGTTCCCTAGCAGGCACCATCTGGGCCCCCCCACCGGTGCTGCTGTGCTGCCATCCCCATTGCACACCCTGCTCCCCCAAGAAGGGCAGGGGGAGACCCTGTCAAAGACCCTGACTGCCCCCTGCCCACATCCCCCTCATTTCTCCTCAGCTCTGGGATTAGGGCTGCTCGAGCCCACATGAGGTCGGAGGTCAGGGCTGGGCCGCAGGGGCCTGTCTGTTTCCCCTAGTACCCAGGCACAGCTGGCGGAATTGGGGGGATGCTGTCAGTCAGGGCCTGCCGCTTTGGCAGGCTGTAACTAAGGGGGCGAGTGCTCACCTCTGCTCCAAGAGCCCCTGCGTTACAACAGACCTGGTGTCCTAGAGATGGGCAGCAGGGGTCAAGGGCTGCCCACTGGGGTCTGTGGCTACAACCCTTCAGTGCTGCCCCTTCCACCACCTCCTCTAAAGGAAGGCATTGTCAGCTGTTTCCCAGAGGGCAGAGACAGAGACCCCCAGGGCGAAGCCCCCTGTGCCTGCGCCAGGCCGTTCTGGGCCGGGACTCTGAATGCAGACGGCCCTGGGGCCGTGCGAGAGGCCAGGAGCGGCTGCGGAAATGAAGTGTCCGATGCCAGAAAAGGCTCTTCCTTCCCATGACGGGAACAGCCTTCCCGGACGGCGCCCCACCCAAGCTGTGCCCAGCCTGGGTGAGGGTGGGGGTGGGGAGCCATTCCCAGGAGGCGTCATCCCAGCACCCTGCCTTCCCTCGCCAAGGGCAGACCCTGTCCACACCTGAGTCCCTATGTCCCCAGAACCCTTGCTCGGCCCCAGCCCCTCCCTCAGCTTCCCCTGAGGTCAGAGCAGGACCCCATCCCAGGGTCACCCTGAATGTCAGCACTGGGAGGGCCTGAGAGATGGTCTGGATAGGAAGTGAGGCTCAGAAAGCCAGAGCACCCCCACTGGGGTCTCCAAGGCCACGCCAGAGCCGGATTCCTGACCCGTGGTCCCACTCCTCCACTCCCCGTGGCTTCACGGGGGCTTCCCTCCTCCCACAGTTTCCACAGTGACCAACACATCACACCCTTTGACGACAGAGCCATTGACGCCATATCCCGAGGCCTCCAGGAGGGGACAAGGGTCCTGAGTCATGCGCCCCTTTGAAGGAGGGCGCATCACCTTCCGGCCCTAGCCCTCCCCATGGGCAGCCCACCAAGATGGGCCTCGCCTGGGCCGCCCCTCCTTCAGCCCCAGAGGCCACGGACTGGATGGGAACCCCAGCTCCTCCTCTCTGCCTTGATGCCCTCCTCTGAAACTTGCATGTTGTGAGCACAGAGCTTGCACATAGCAGATGTGATGACTGAAGCAGAGGCTCCCTACCAGGGCTCCCCTGGGTAGGCCGCCCCTACCCAGGGCTCAGCGCACAGGAGGTTGAAAAGTAGGGTGTTGGACCAAGGCCAGCGTCCTCCTCCTGCAGGCTTCGGTTTCTTGTCCTGCTGAATGGCTCCCCCCGGGCCTTCTCACGGGGGGGGGGGGATGAAGCCAGGGGTCCTGGGGCTCTGAGCTCAGGAGGGGAACCTGGCTTGAGGCTCAGGCGGTACGGGTCAAGGCATAGCAGAGAGAGGCCAGGGCTGTGATTATGGCTGCGTCCCCAGGCCAGATGTCTGGAGCTCACCCCACCCCAGGCGCCTGTGTCTGAAGGTGCCCACTGGAGCCTCTGCCTCCCTCCATTGCCCCCAGATACCCCCTAGCCCATCAGGATGGGTAAGGGCACAGGCAGGGCCATGCCCCCAGCCAGGGTATAAATAGCCGCTGGCGGGCTGTCCCAACCAGGGGGGGCTCCGCTGGCAGCCCCACTTCCTTTCTGGCCACTTCCTGACCCTGGGGCAGAGGGGGTGTTTACTTTCCTGTTGTCACTATGGCTGGATGGCCAAGTGGGGGACTCCGAGTGGCCTAACAACAGGTGCAGGACAGGTGCCTGGACTGCCCTGCCCAGGACTTCAGAGGCGCCGCCGGGCCGGCGGGCGAGGTCGCAGCCAGGCAGGGATTGGCCCTTTGATCCCTTGGCGTCCCTGCGTCCCAGCGGTCGATCAAGGTCATCACCTGTATTTATTCTCTTGTCACCACAAGGCATTTGCTTGCCCCCAGCCCCTCAGACGTGGTTGTCCTGTGGCTCCCAGCACATCCTGGGGCCCCCACCCAAGGCCGCTCTCAGGCACAGCCCCTCCACCTCCTTTCCAGGGTCCCCAGCACACAGAAGGGCCGGGCAGCAGGCTAGTCATACCACCACCTGCGTGGAGGGTGGCCTTGACCGATGGGTGGGTCCCCACTCCAGGCCGAGTCAGGGCCTCAGATTCCAACTGTTCTCCTCTCCAGGTCCCTGCTGATTGCCCCCCCCTGTGCACCAGGTTTCTGCCTATGAACCAGTCCCCCACCTGTGCACCGGGTCCCCACCTGTGGGGTGGAGGGATGGGGTGTGTATGAATCCCTTGGTGAGGCCTTGTGTGATAGAGGACATGTCCGCACGCCCAGGCCGTGCATACACATGCATGAGCTTCCGAGGGCTGCCACAGCAGGCCTCCTGTGCTGGCCAACAGTCCTCACGATGATCTTCCCTTTTATCCTGAGGATTAACTGGCTGGGGTGGAGGAGCAGCGACTTGCTAAGGGGATCCCCGGCTCCCCCCTCTAAGAGGAAGGTGCCCGAGTATCCTGTAGACCTGTGTTGGCCATTGGCCTGTCTCTGGCTAGGTCCCTCCTATCTCATCTCCAAGGGCCTGGGGCGGGGAGGCCACAGCTGTCAGACTCGCACAGAATTGAGATTGCAGGCTCAGATGGAGCTACCCCAGCCCAGGACACGCGGCCTTAGGGGGACGGCCTCTCTCCCAAGAGAGACTGTTCCTGGCTGCTTCCAGTTGCTTTCAAGCGGCCTGAGATTCCCACCCTTAGCGGCCCTGTGGGGTCTGGGGGAAGTCTGAGGTCAGCTGGGTGCTGCGGCTCCCAAAGGGCTTTCTGGTGTCCTGGCTAACCTGCTTCAGACAAGTCCTGCCCTCTGTCTGGTGGGCCACTGGGGTGAGGACAGGGCATCCTGGCTCCATGCCAGCATTGGCAAGCTGGCCTGGCTGCACCTGCCCCCCAGTCCTGCTCATTAACCCTTTTAGGCCCCTGTGGGAGGCCATCCCCACCCTGAGCGTGGAAGCGTTAACCCCCACCTGAGCGAAGCTTCATTGGTGCCATCGCGGGCCCTGGCCTGCCCCCAGGGCCCTTTCACTGAGCCCAGAGATTGGCTGGGCTGCCAATGAATCAGGCCTTCGGCTCTGGGTGTGGCCCCTCCCCTGTCTTGCCACCTGTCCCACCTGCTGCTCCCAGCATGTCAGGGACTAGACAGGTAGCTGAGGGCTTAAGGTGACCCGCTGATGGGAGACCCCCTCTGTCAAAGGGGGGCAGGTTGGATGGTCTCCAAGGGTCCTAACAGCTGCCCTGCCCTCTGCCCAGAGCTTAAGGCCACAGGCACTGCCCACTTCTTCAACTTCCTGCTCAACACCACCGACTACCGGATCCTGCTCAAGGACGAGGACCACGACCGCATGTACGTGGGCAGCAAGGACTACGTGCTGTCCCTGGACCTGCATGACATCAACCGGGAGCCCCTCATTGTAAGGGCCGTGGGGTGTGGGTGGGGGCGGGGCCGGGCCCTTGCAGGCCGCACCCCCTGACCCCCTGTCTGGCAGATCCACTGGGCGGCCTCCCCCCAGCGCATCGAGGAGTGCGTGCTCTCTGGCAAGGACGGCAACGTGAGTACAGGGGGCGGGATGGGGGCACAGGGGCGGGCAGGGGACCCCGGAGGCCCTGGCCTGACCGGGCACCCAGGAGCCTCCCTGGCTTTCCCTCGGGCCCAGGGTGAGTGCGGGAACTTCGTCAGGCTCATCCAGCCCTGGAACAGAACACATCTCTACGTGTGCGGGACGGGCGCCTACAACCCCATGTGCACCTACGTGAACCGCGGCCGCCGAGCCCAGGTGAGCCCTGGTGGCCGGCCGGTGCTGCCCCGTTGATAGCTACCATCCAGGCCTCTGGTGGGAGGATGGGTGCGACCCCGCCCTGCCACGTCCCAGCCCTGTGACCCTGGGAGAGGTCTGCCTCCCACCTGTCCGAGCCGGTTTCCTTACCTGCAAACAGGGCTAATAGCTGCCTTTCTCACAGGTCGGTGTGAGGAGGCGGCAGTGAGCTAAGCTCTCAGAGCTCTCAGCACCCTGCCTGGCACGTAGCAGGCACCTGCTCCTCCATACAGGGCAGTGGTCTGTTGGTTGGGCCCACGGACCATGCCCTGCAGCCAAGCCCAGGGCCTGGTGGGGGCCTCAGCGTTGGGAGGCTGGATGCCTGGGCCAGTTTCTGCCCCTCCCCAGCTCTGCCCTGCCCTGCCCGCTTCTGCCCCCTCCATTTCCATGCGGCATGTGTGAGCTGTGACCTTGTGGGGCCTGTGTGAGAGTGGACCTAGGGGCACGTGTGTGCAGGCGTGTGCCAAGCTGTGCAGGTGTGAGCATGTCTAGGTGCCTGTGCGAGTGCGCCGGGCGTGTGTGGTCTGAGATGCTGGCAGCCCGCGCCCACTCCCCCAGCCCCGGCCACCCCTGCCCCTAATCCCTGTTCCTCGTCTTCTCAGGCCGCACCTTGGACCCCGATGCAGGCGGTCAGAGGCAGAGGCAGCAGAGCCACGGACGGCACCTTCCGCCCAACACCCGCGGCCCCACGCCAGGTGGGCAGCGCTGCCTCTGAGCTGGGCCTTCCAGCCAGGACCCTTCCCTCATCTCTGCCCCCCACCCCGGCTCCCCCACGGTGCCCTCAGGCTCTGACAGCATTGCCAGCCGGGTTCATGTCACCCCAGTGTGACCCCTGCCAACAGTGGAGGACGACAGGTGTCCTGGGGACAGCCGTGTTGCAGCCCTCAGAACACGTGTGTAGGTGACGTGCCTGAGCACACGCCAACATAGACTTGGGCACACGTCTTGCACCCTAAGATCCACGCCTTCACACCTGGAGCAAGGCTGATGCATCACTCCCAGACGCCCCTGCTGGTGCCTCCCAGGGGTCGCCGGTTGGCACGGGTCCTGCACCCTCCTGTGCCTGTGGCTCCCTTCCCCTGGGGTGGGAGGGCTGGGCAGGAGATGGGCAGGGGCTGGGCTGCCGTGAGTGCTGGAGCAAGTGGCGTGTCTGCGACAGGGAGTGCTGCAAGCAGAGCCACTTGGACCGTGTGCCCAGGCTGTGAGCGAGGGTTCTGTGTGCTGGCAGGGATATGTGCGAGCCGCGTGTGCAGCCCCGTGTGCAGTGTCGCTGGAAGTGGGCCCGTGTGCGTCTCCCCATTGCTGTCCTTCCGCTTGCTGCCGCTTCCGCCTGCCCTTCCCCCCAGGAGTTCCTCCAGGCTGCCGCCTGCCACCAGCCTTCCTGGCATCCTCAGGGCTGGGCTGGGAGGGGTGGGGGCCTTGTGAATTCCATGTGGCCTGGGCTGAACCCCTCGCCTCCTGGCCCTTAGGGGAGATGTGTAGAGTTGGGGGCTCAGCTGAGGGGCAGGGAGAGGCTGCGGCCTTTAGTCTGTCCTGAGGCCCAAGTAGGGCCCCCTGGGCTGGGGGGACCTGATGGCAAAGGGCAGGACCCCAGGCCATTGGCTGGCCTCCCCTACTCTGGCTGGGTTGGCAACCCCATCTTGGCCCAGAACAGGCAGCCACAGCTCAGAGTCGTGCCTTTGTGGCCCAGGGAGGCCCTGGCCAGTCTTCCTGAGCCAGCTGGCATGGAGGGGCTCCAGGCCCCGTATGCCCACCCCCGCTCCCTCATGGGCGCCCAAGAAGAGGCTTCCGAGGCCCGATTCCCAGGTCCTATCTGAGCCTCCTTGGGACCCGCAGTGTGGCGCTGCCTTGGGAGGCCTGGCTGGACAGCATCAAATCCCAGGGAGATTTGGGGAGTGAATGGGGGGCCTCGGGGTATCCCTGGGCTTGCTGTCACCCTGGGAGGCTGATGGCCTTGCCCCCTGGCTGTGGGACCAGCCTGGGTGGTGCTGAGCCCCCTCTGTCCCTGCAGGATTATATCTTCTACCTGGAGCCAGAGAGACTCGAGTCAGGGAAGGGCAAGTGCCCGTACGACCCCAAGCTGGACACAGCCTCGGCCCTCATCAGTGAGTGTCCCGCCGCCCTGCGTCCACAGCCTGACCCGGTGGGGGGTGTGGTGCCAACACTCACCATGGCAGAGACCATGCACCGTCCACTCGGGCCCCCTGGCAGGGGAGGGGTGTGTGGGCTGAGGGGCAGAGACTAGGTGGTGTGAGCCCCCACGCAGCCACTCCGGTGGGCTCCCTGGAGGCCTGGTGCTACCCGAAGTGCACAGCATGGGCTCTCCAGGTGCTCAGGCCACCTGGGAGAGCAGACAAGCCTAGTCAGTGTTGGGGGTGGCATTCAGGGTTTGGGCCCATCGCACGTCCTTGAAACGTCCGGGAGGCTGAGGGAGGGGACGCCCTGGCCCTGTGATCGGCTGGTAAGTTAGTTTCTGGGCTGGCAGGGCTGGGTTCCGTTCTCTGAGGAGGTGCCCAGCCTGAGTCCTTGGGGGCAACTGCTACCTTGGCCCTGGGTTGGGTGAGCCCAGCACTGACCCTGGCTCCTGCACTCTGTCCCTCTCCTGGCTGCCCAGCCCAGTCTGCCCCTCAGAGCAGCTGCGGGGCACTGCCATTCCAAGCCTGGGAAAGGCCCCAGGCTGGGGCTGGGCACCCGCCTCCCGCCTCGGCAAGTGAGATGCCCTCACCTGCTGGCCGCGCACACACCACAGGCGTGCCGTGGGGGAGTCGGGCGGGAAGGCATGCTGGAGGCGGCGCGGTGAAGTTTCTGTTCAGTGTTCAGGTGTTTTGTGAGCCAGCTCTTGAGCACAGCTATTGTTGAAAATTAAGTTATATGAACTTAACAATTACATAAATTACGTTAAAGGCAATGGTAAAAATAGTCAAAACTCGTTGCTTCGTTATTTTACTACATCTTATTTTTATCTGCGCTTATTTTATGTGCTTCTGAGTCTGTGCATCTGTGGGGGGATGCTGCCTGGTGGTAACTGGAAGCCAGTGGTGCAGGGGGACTCACGCTCCCGGGTGGGCTCTTGGTCAGGGCCTGTTGCTGCTGAGCCCCCACGACCCCGAGCTGGTGGTCAAGCATTCACTGGCACCCACTGGTGACGTGCTCCGCCTGGCCTTCCGGAGACGGGGCCCTGACGGGCGGTGCCCTGACCCCATGCTGCCCGCAGACGAGGAGCTGTATGCAGGCGTGTACATCGACTTCATGGGCACAGATGCGGCCATCTTCCGCACACTGGGCAAGCAGACGGCCATGCGCACTGACCAGTACAATTCGCGGTGGCTCAATGGTGAGCGAGCGCCTGGCCCAGTGAGGTGACTGGCAGGGCGGGGTGCCCAACCCGCCATGTGCTGACCCCTGCCCCCCGCAGACCCCTCGTTCATCCACGCCGAGCTTGTCCCGGACAGTGCAGAGCGCAACGACGACAAGCTGTACTTCTTCTTCCGTGAGCGGTCAGCCGAGGCACCGCAGAGCCCCGCCGTGTATGCCCGCATTGGCCGCATCTGCCTGGTAGGCGCTGAGCCCTGCAGTCCCAGGGCAGGCCTGGCGCAGGCGAGCCCATCTGACCGCACCACCCCTGCCCCCAGAATGACGACGGCGGCCACTGCTGCCTGGTCAACAAGTGGAGCACCTTCCTGAAGGCGCGGCTCGTGTGCTCGGTGCCCGGCGAGGATGGCATCGAGACGCACTTCGATGAGCTCCGTGAGTGCCGGGCAAGCATGCAGGGGCCTGTGGCTGCGGCCAGAGGGGTGGGCAGGGCCCGGGCTGCCGGCTGATATGCCCTCCCAGCGCCATCTCTTCTATCCCCAGAGGGCGTGTTTGTCCAACAGACCCAGGATGTGAGGAATCCGGTCATCTATGCTGTCTTCACCTCTTCGGGGTGAGGCTGGGGCCGGGGCTGGGTTGGGGCTGCAACTGGCGGCGGACCCAAGCCTGGTGGCACGCCGTGGGTGGGGCGCTGGGCCGGGATCTGCCCACCACAGCGGCTGCCTGCCCCGCCGGCCCGCAGCTCCGTGTTCCGAGGCTCTGCAGTGTGTGTCTACTCCATGGCTGACATCCGCATGGTCTTCAATGGGCCTTTTGCCCACAAGGAGGGCCCCAACTACCAGTGGGTGCCCTACTCAGGGAAGATGCCCTACCCACGGCCTGGCACGGTGAGGACCCTGCTCACCCCACCTCTCCCTCTCCTCCCTTCTCCTGTGAGGCCCGCTCTGGGTCAGACCCTTTGCAGGCCAGGGTAGGGGAGGTGGCCTGTACACAATATGTGCCCACCATTCATACTCACCGCCAGGCCGTGAAGGAGCCCAGCCAGGGTCCTGAAACAATGACGGTGGGTGGGGCGGGGCAGGCTGCTGCCCCTGGGGGCCTTTGGAAGCTGCAAGCTGGGAGGCAGGCTGGAGGTCAGCGTGGGGTGGGCAGGGGCTGGCCTGCAGGGCCACTGCAGGCATCGGAGGCAGAGAGCATCGTCATCTGACCAAGTGCAGTGGGCAGTTACCACTCTGTGTGGGCGGGGCTGGGACAGGGAGCTGGCCACAGCAGAGGTCGAGGAAGGCCTTCCCCAGAGGGCACTTGGAGCTGTGCCAGGACAGGCGGGGGTGGGGGGCAGGCAGCAGGGAAGCGCGCCGGGGGCAGTAGAGGCCCAGGGCAGGCTGGGCAGGGAGAAGGAAGGGGGGTGGTCAGCTCTGCTGAATTCCGCCACAGCACCACGGCACGTGAGGCCAGCGGGACGCTGGGGCCTCGGCTGGAGCGGGGCCTGCGCAGAGCAGGGTGTGGGCCCTGAGGGGCAGAGCAAAGGCCTCACTGTGCTGCAGGCCCCGGCTGGGGGCCGGGCCTGACGCGCATCACCTGCCCACAGTGCCCTGGTGGGACCTTCACGCCGTCCATGAAGTCCACGAAGGATTACCCCGACGACGTGATCAACTTCATGCGCAGCCACCCCCTCATGTACCAGGCTGTGTATCCTCTGCAGCGGCGGCCCCTGGTGGTCCGCACTGGGGCCCCCTACCGCTTCACCACCATTGCCGTGGACCAGGTGGACGCGGCCGATGGGCGCTATGAGGTGCTTTTCCTGGGCACAGGTACCCACTGCTGTTCCCAGCCCCTTCCACGCTGGGCCCGCTGGGTGGGGGCGCTGGCCCGGGGGCTGACCCACCCTGCTAGGGCCCGGGCGGGCTCCTCGGTCATCCTTGGGCACCTTCTCCCTATTGCCAGGGTAGCAGGTCAGGGTGGGGGTCCTCATTCCTACCCCCTTCCCTTTGGACCAGAACAGGAATGCTGGGCTCCTGGGACCCGTGTGTGGGCAGGAGGGGGACAGACGCAGGGTCCCCAGGCAACCTGGGCCCTTGTGTGTGCTCGTTCAAGGGCAGCCACCGCAGTTCCTTCAGCCCCACCCAGTGGGCTGCCGGCGGCCTCCTGTGCCGAACGGTACCAAGATGGAGGTCTGCAGCGCCGGGGCAGGGCCTGGCTGTGGGCCGGTCCCCTCAGACCTCGTCCCCTCCTGGGGGCAGACGCCCCAACCTCGGCACAGAACTCCTGCTCCCCCGCACTCGGGGGCTTGGGCCCTGGCGGGGAAGGGGCTGAGGCTGGTGCCCCTTCCCCAGCATCCTCAGCCCCACTGAGGCCCTGCCCGGCCCGTTCCAGACCACGGGACGGTGCAGAAGGTCATCGTGCTGCCCAAGGACGACCAGGAGATGGAGGAGCTGATGCTGGAGGAGGTGGAGGTCTTCAAGGTGGGTGTGACCCCGGCCCACCCTCCCTGCCGGCTCCTGACCGCAGGCCCCAGGGCAGGGTGGGGGTCCCAGGCCCCAGGCCCCAGGCTGACGGGAATCCCCTCCAGGAGCCAGTGCCCGTTAAGACCATGACCATCTCTTCCAAGAGGGTGAGTCCTGGCGAGGTGGGTGGCGCGGTGTGGGGTCTGCTCCCTTGGGGGTGGGCTGGGGTTTGAGCCCCGGGGACGGGACCCTTGATACGGACCAGGGAAGCTCATGGGAGCTGGCGGTGGGCAGGGAAGTGACAGGCCACTCCCCTGCCCTCAGCAACAACTGTACGTGGCCTCCGCCGTGGGCGTCACGCACCTGAGCCTGCACCGCTGCCAGGCATACGGGGCCGCCTGTGCCGACTGCTGCCTTGCCCGGGACCCCTACTGCGCCTGGGACGGCCAGACCTGCTCCCGCTACACAGCATCCTCCAAGAGGTGCGGGCTCCGACCAGGGCCGTCTGGCGGGCTTGCAGGCGGGTGCGACGTTCCCCAGGGACGCGGGGTGCGGGGTGAGGGGGCAGGCCCGCTTGGGAATGCACCTTGAGCTGCTCTCCTGGTACAGGCGGAGCCGCCGGCAGGACATCCGGCACGGGAACCCCACACGACAGTGCCGCGGCTTCAACTCCAATGGTGAGCGCTCTCGGCCGGCCCCGGGGGGCTGGGTGAGGCTTCTCAGCCACCCCATTGAGGGGCAACCCTGGGGCGCAGCCCGCCTTTGCGGTGGACATCCTGCGAGGCACGGGGCTCATGCCGCGCCCTCCCCTCAGCCAACAAGAACGCCGTGGAGTCCGTGCAGTACGGCGTGGCAGGCAGCGCAGCCTTCCTCGAGTGCCAGCCCCGCTCGCCCCAGGCCGCCGTTAAGTGGCTGTTCCAGCGAGATGCCAGTGACCGGCGCCGAGAGGTGACTTCCTGGGCCCCGCGATCCTCACGCTGGATGCTGAGGCCTTGTACAATAGGGCTCCCACGCAGGTGGAATGTGGTGTGGCAGCCATGCTGGAGTGGCCGTCAGTCTGAGAAAGCCCTTCAGGGCCCCTTCCCTGCGAGGAAGTTGTTTGGGCCACTACTGTGTAACAGAAACGCTGTGGGGTTCCCATAATCTACGAGAGCCATTTATGGGCATGACTCTACATGAAATTCCCACACGTGTACCCACTCCACTGGTGTGCTCCTCGTGTGGAAGGGTCCAGTGGGAGACTGGAATTTGGCGGGGTAACCTCCAATTTACAGAAATCCCTTCCAGGCCACCCTCCTTACATGGAAATGCCAGGAAGGTGCCCAGTGGGTGTTCTCACAAACCTCATTGCACCAAATCACCTTGGGGTCACCCCTTCTGAAATGGAAACGTGTGTGTGTGGGCTCCTGACTGAGGGGTCCCGTGGAAACAGCATGCCAGCTCTCTTGGTGTATGGGAGCTCTGCAGGGGTGTCCTATGTGGGGTGGTCACAGAGGTGGGGTGGCCATGCAGCCCCTGAACGACCGCTCCCGGCCTGTAGATCCGAACAGAGGACCGCTTCCTGCGCACGGAGCAGGGCTTGCTGCTTCGCGCCCTGCAGCCCGGAGACCGTGGCCTCTACTCCTGCACAGCCACCGAGAACAACTTCAAGCACGTCGTCACACGGGTGCAGCTGCATGTGCTGGGTCGGGACGCCGTCCACGCTGCCCTCTTTCCGCCACTGCCTGTGAGCGCCCCGCCGCCCCCAGGCACTGGTGCCCCCACACCCCCATACCAGGAACTGGCCCAGCTGCTGGCCCAGCCAGAAGTGGGCCTCATCCATCAGTACTGCCAGGGCTACTGGCGCCACGTGCCCCCCAGCCCTAGGGAGGCCCCAGGGGCCCCCAGGCCCCCCGAACCCCAGGACCAGAAAAAGCCTCGGAACCGCCGCCACCGCCCGCCGGACACATGAGGCTGTCTGAGCCCTGCCGTGGGCCAGCCTAGCCTTTGTCCCTTTTAATATAAAAGATACATATATGTGTGTATATATATATATATATATATATATATATATATATATATATATATAAAATATCTATATTCTATGCATACCCTGCCCCTGCAAAGACAGTATTTATTGATGGGTTGTATGTAGCCTCAGCAGCAGCATCACCCAGAACTTAGACATGTGCCGGTCAGAGACGGCAGAGAACAGAGCCCACCTACCTAGGTCCAGCCAGCTGGCAGGGCAAGGAGGAGCACACGGTCCCCAGAAGGATCTGGGGGCCCACCGCTTGGCAGCCACTCCGGGACCTACGGGACACAGGCAGGGATGTGGTACAGACTGTACACCTTTGCCAACACGTGCCGACGGCAGAGACATGGATATACGAGGACTGCTTTGGAGATTGGGGAGGGGGCACCCTGACAGGATGCTGGCCCCACCTGGGAGGGGCACTCAGTCACGGCCAGCCCCTTCCCAGGTATTTATTCTCTATTTATTGGGGACAAGAGAAAAGGGGCCCTGCCTGGATGGGACACCTGCAGCCCCTCTCCCCCTCCTGCCTGGCCTCTCTACCTCCTCCTCACCTCTTCTGGGCCGCTGCGACTCCAGGGGCTCGGAGCACAGCAGAGGGGCCAGGTGCAGGCAGGGCCGAGGGGAGAGGGGGCCCTGGGAGAGGCCTGGGGCCCGGCGGGGCTGCCCAGGGCTCCCTTCTGCCCACCATTTCAGATGACGGGTGTAAATAGCTCTGGGGGCAGTCGGGAAGATGGGTGGGGGCTCCTGGCGGCCCTCTGCTGCTCAGGCCACAGCCGCCCTTGGGTCCCATCTTGCTAATAAACACTGGCTCTGGGACTAGACTTTGGCTTTTCTCCTTGGCAGGGGAGGGAGGGTGGGGGTTAAGCCCACACCCAGATTCTGTCCCTCCTGCACCCTCATGTGGCCTGGCCGCCAGTTCCCACACTGCTTCTGTAAGTCCAGCTTCTGCCAGCCCATCTGATGGTCGGACGCCGCTCCCTCACTGTGTGCCAGGCATGAAGGACGCAGAACTGGCGAGACAAAGCCACAGTCCTCACAGTCCAGCTGCCTCCATGCTGACGGCTCCCAGCAGACGGCCAGGGATGAGCAAATGCCCAGGAGAGAGGATGGCAGGGTAGACGAGGGAGTGGGCTGCAGACCAGGGCCAGCTTTAATGAGTCAAGCCCTGGCAGAAAGGCTAAGAGCTGGGGAGCTCCCGGATCACGGATACAGCAGGGCTTGGGGTCACACCTGGGGCACAAGGGGAGCCAGGACAGGACAGGCAGGCAGTGGACAGACCCCACTTTAAACAGACCCAACATGCAGGAATCAGGTTTTTGTTGGCTTAACAAACGTGGGCTCCTGCACCACCCTGAGCCCCTGGACAGCATGTAAAGGGCTGCAGAGACACCCAGGGCCCACTAACAACGTTGGGGGAGGAGGGTGGGTGGAACCTGAAGGCTGAAAGTAGCACAAATAGCCAGTTGCTCCTGGACGGATGCCCCCTCACCCACCAGGGTAGAAGCTGAAGCCACTGGCGGGTGGTAGGAGCCAAGGTCCACCTCCCACAGGGTGAGAGACATTTAGCGACAGTCTCAATGTGCAGTGTCTGGGGCCCTGGCGCCCCCTTGTGGTCTCGGGGTTGCAACAGAGTTGAGTATTAAAAAGCAGCCAGGTTTCGGTCAGGTAGTCCAACCACGAGAAGGATCAGGGCTCCTGAGGGCCTGGAGGACCCAGGGTTTGGGTCTTCTGGTGGGAGGTGGGCCATCCTAGAGCCTCGGAACCAACACTGCAGGCTCCATCGAAGCACTGCCACCTAACGGCACACCCTGTCCCATCTGAGCCTGCACACACAACCCAGGCCCCCAAGCTTAGGCAGGCAAGCCTCCTAGATACCCTGAGGCAGACCCCTAAGCACCCACACAGGGCAGACAGGAGCAAAGCAGATGAGTCCCACTCATATGTGTCCCTGGGAGCACCTGCCCTGCTCTGGGACTGTTTCCCCATCTGACAAGAGGTCCGCAAAACATTCTGGGAAAGAGCCCAGCCAGTTGGCAGGTCAGAAACTTTGTTGCACTCCTGGGCACTAGCACATGCAACTATGTCTATGTACAGGCACCCCTATGCATAAGTATACAGGCATAGCATGCAGGGGAGTGCACACTAACACTGCATGTGTACGTGCATTTGCACGTTCATGCACACGGGCACACATTACTCCACATAGCCCGTGCACATGAAGATACACAAAAGCACACCCACAGACGGACATAAACAGGTGTGCCTACGCACAACACAGGCTCTGACAAAGGCATGCTTGACAAGCGTGTACACATGAGTATACACAGACAAACGTGTCATGTCTGTGCCTTGCTTGGTGCCATCTTGGCACATACAGTAGACACGCATGCCCACCCAAGTCCACTGTACTCATGGAGGCATGTAGAGGTCTGCCCGGGTCCGATCCAGACCTCTGTATGGGGTGAATGTGACATCCATCTCTCCTGACTCCCTGAAGAATGTGGAACCTGGCCCTTCTCAATCACCTCCCGCACTGTATGACCCTCTGAGTCTCTGCTTCCTCATTGGGAAAAGGGGGCTGGCGATGCGAACTCCCCAGAGAGCCAGTGTGAGCTTACAAGACCAGGAACGGTGCTGTGCCCAGGGCAGGCAGGAGCAGACGCCCCTTGAATGCTTCTCCGTCAGGTCCCTGTTGCCGGACCCTCCCCCACCGCCCTCCTCCCCACACCTCCCCTCCCCTCCCCAGGCCTTCTCCTACCCCTTCTGAGCCTAGACCCCGCCAAACAAGTCCCCCTGCCCTGGGGCAGGGGCTAGACTGTCTCCAGTCTCTCTTGGAGGGTAAGGCGGGGTAGGAGGTGATGCAGAGTCAGCAGCTGGGGGATTGGGGCCACACCAGTCCGATTAGAAGGGCTGGGGGCTGAGCTGGATACACCTGTCCTTGTCTCTGATTGGCTCTTGGGAACCCCCAGCCCCTAAATCCCACTAAGCAGCCCCACCAGGGTGTGCGCAGAGCCAGTTGGTTGCCAGCCCTGGGGCCAGAAGCGTGTCAGGCAGACTAGATGCTGGCCTGAGCCTGGCTCTGGGGACCCCGTCCACCCAGGAGAGCCAGCTGACCACCAGCTCCTTCCCCGGCTGCTAGCACCATGGGGGCTGGGGCCAGTGCTGAGGAGAAGCACTCAAGAGAGCTGGAAAAGAAGCTGCGAGAAGATGCTGAGAAAGACGCCCGAACGGTGAAACTGCTGCTTCTGGGTAGGGCGGGCTGGTAGGCACCTCCACGGGCCAGAAGCCAGGGTGACCTGGGACACAAAATGAGCCTGTGACAGGCAGGGAATAGAGTGGGAGCCCTGGCAGGCCAGGCCAAGCCCGGCAGCAGTGCCTGGGCTCCCCAAGGCCGGGTGTTCCACGGAGCTCCCAGAAGCCCCCCCTCCGGAGAAGTGTGTGCCCACCACACTTTGTACAGGTGTGAGTGCAGGGCACACTGTCTGGGCTCCCTCAAGCCCAGGCCTTTGGCTTGGTGGGCCTGCTAGGCAGGGAACCCCACAATAGGGCTGCTCCCTGGGAAGGAGAAGCCACGGTCCTCCTGGGAGTGCGCAGCCACTACTACCCCTGATCTTTGACAACAGCCCTCAGGTCCCAGGGCTTTGTTGATGACAGGTCTGCAAACCAGCTACAGGGGGTGCGGGGGTAGAAGAGCCAGCAGGGAGTCATGCCACATCCATGTCCCATGGGCAGCGGCAGGAACCGGGCCGAGCCCTGGACGCACTGCCTCCCCTCAAGGGGAAGAAGGCTCTCCGGGGTCCAGTCGGGCAGCTGAATGTGGGCAAAGGGACCAAGCCAGAGAACCCCCAGAAGACAGAAGACAGAGGTTAAGCCAGACATCCCATTAACTGTGCCCAAGGCCCTCTTGCAAACAGGCTGAGAGGGGCGTCAGCTCTATCCTCTCTCCTACCCAGAGGCGCTCATTCCCTCTGAGCTGCTTGGAGACGTTCCCCTTGCAACGCAGGTGAAACGCAGGGGTTGACCCGGCGCGAACGCCTGCTGCGTGCGCTACCGGAACTCCCACAAGGTGGCGCCCCAGATAGTCTTTATTTTGGTCTCCGCCTATGCAGCCGACGCTCTGGCGGGAGGCGCCCCCGCGCCGCGGGGGTCGCTGACTGCCCCGCCGGCCCTTTTCTGTCACTCCCGCCAGAGCGTCCGGGCCTTACTTTGGAAGCGGGGTGAATGGAAGGATGGGACCCGGGTGTGGGCTGGTGCCCGGGCGGCCCCGGCGGCCTTGCGGGCCGGCCGCGCGGGGGCAGGTGCGGGGACGGGGCACGCGCGGGGCGGGCGGCGCCGCTCTGAGGGGGCTTCCTTCCAGGCGCCGGCGAGTCCGGGAAGAGCACCATTGTCAAGCAGATGAAGTGAGTGCCCCCGCCGCCCGGGGCCCCCGGGGGTGGGCAGCGCGCGCGCGGCCGCGTCCTTGCCCACCTGCCCGCGAGGCGCTCACCCCGCTCGCCCGGCCGCAGGATCATCCACCAGGACGGGTACTCGCTGGAAGAGTGCCTGGAGTTCATCGCCATCATCTACGGCAACACGCTGCAGTCCATCCTGGCCATCGTGCGCGCCATGACCACTCTCAACATCCAGTACGGGGACTCGGCGCGCCAGGTGCGCGGGGGGCCGGTCTGTTCGCGGCCGCGGGCCGGCCCTGCACGGCCGTGGCCAACCACCGCTCCCAACCCCCAGGACGACGCGCGGAAGCTGCTGCACATGGCGGACACCATCGAGGAGGGCACGATGCCCAAGGAGATGTCGGACATCATCCAGCGGCTGTGGACGGACTCGGGCATCCAGGCCTGCTTCGACCGCGCCTCCGAGTACCAGCTCAACGACTCGGCCGGCTAGTGCGCGCGCGCGGGCGGCCGGGGCGCGGCGGGGACGGGCGCGGCCCCCTGCCCCGCGCCCACACGCCGGCCTCCCGCAGCTACCTGTCGGACCTGGAGCGCCTGGTGACCCCCGGCTACGTGCCCACGGAGCAGGACGTGCTGCGCTCGCGCGTCAAGACCACCGGCATCATCGAGACGCAGTTCTCCTTCAAGGACCTCAACTTCCGGTACGGCCCCGCGCCCCGCGCCGTCCCCAGGCCGCACCCCGACCGTGGCGCGCCTCGGATCCCCTGCGCGCACAAAGGCGCGGCGCACGCGGGGACCCGTCCCTCGAGGCCTCCAGCCACGGCCTCGGCCGGCGGGGGGAACTCGAGGAGTGGGTTCAGGGCCCCCACCGCCCTGCAGGATGTTCGACGTGGGCGGGCAGCGCTCCGAGCGCAAGAAGTGGATCCACTGCTTCGAGGGCGTGACCTGCATCATCTTCATCGCGGCGCTGAGCGCCTACGACATGGTCCTCGTGGAGGATGACGAAGTGGTGCGCGCGCGGGCGGGGCTCGCGGGCCGCCCGGGGCGGAGGGAGAAGGCCGGGCGCCCCGGAGCAGCGAGGAGAGTGGCGGCCGGGCGTGCGACACCCCCGCCGACGGCCCCTTTCCTCCGCAGAACCGCATGCACGAGAGCCTGCACCTGTTCAACAGCATCTGCAACCACCGCTACTTCGCCACCACGTCCATAGTGCTCTTCCTGAACAAGAAGGACGTCTTCTTCGAGAAGATTAAAAAGGCGCACCTCAGCATCTGCTTTCCGGACTACGACGGTGAGCCCCCGCCTGCCTGGTCCGCCGCGGCCCCCGCGGCCCGGCCCCCTGCCCAGCCGCTCGCAGCAGCCTGAACCTTCCCTGCAGGGCCCAACACGTATGAGGACGCGGGCAACTACATCAAGGTGCAGTTCCTGGAGCTCAACATGCGCCGCGACGTGAAGGAGATCTACTCCCACATGACGTGCGCCACCGACACGCAGAACGTCAAGTTTGTCTTCGACGCTGTCACCGACATCATCATCAAGGAGAACCTCAAAGACTGCGGCCTCTTCTGAGGCGGCCGCCACACCCCTTGGTCTCAGTCCCCCGCGTGCTCCCCAGCACCCTCAGACCTCTCTGCGGCGCCCCTGCCCCCTCATCCACCCCAGCTCCGCGTCTGCGCTGCTGGCCCTGCTCCCCGCCAGGCCCCTCCACAGCCCCTCCTCACCCATTAATTCTCTGGACCCCAACTCCCAGGCCTCACTGCTTCTAAGTCCACCTCCACAATGTCTCTCAGCTGAAGCCCAGTTATTCTGGGGCTCAGGGATGTTGATTCGGTTCCTTTTTCTATTCACAGGCACCTGTGCTCATGCGGGCCCCTGAGGGCCTGTAACCCTAGCCACCTTCTATCCCAGCCCACAGAGCCCCATCACCCCCAAGACCCCTGGGCCCCACCAGCCACAAAGCCCTGAGCCCTGCTCCCTTGAGGCCCTGGCCCTGCCCCAGCCTCAGCCCTGCGTGGCTGCGCTGGCCTCCAGGACCCACCACAGCCAGCCCCAGCCGGGAGCGGCAGGCCTTGGGGCAGCTGGGGCTCACAGTGACTCAGCAGGCCCCAGCTGGCTGGTTCCCAGCAGCTCTCCTGCCCCAGGGGGCCTGTCACTCACCCGGTGGGTCTGGGCCCAGCAAACAGCCTCCCTCCCAGAGGTTCCTGAAGGGCAGCGGGCATGCAGGGGTCCCTCCTCCAGCAGCAGGGGTCAGGCCTGCTGCTGACCATCGGCTCATCCCAGCTTTAGCACCTCCATGTGACAAGTCTGACACCCGTCCACCCAGTGGCCAGCGACTGCCCTTCAGGGGTCCAAGGTGCAAGCCAGCTCATATAGATAGATGAATTAGTGGGTGAGGATGGGCCTGGGAGCCCCTGGGTGCCAGGGGGAGATTCAATCTGGACCCCTCCCCACACACCAGGCTCAGAGGAACCTCTGGTCCCTTCCCCCTTGGGCTCTGCCCCCTCTGTCCTTGGATGCCAGATCCATGTGCTGCTCAGCCGCCCACCCATGGTACTCAGGCTGGCCAGCCGTGGGGACAGTCTGCTGAGGGAGGGTACTGTTGACACCCAGCTGTGGCCAATGGTTGAACTGTCCCGAGGGGTGGCTGGGGACAGAGTCCGGCTCCTATCGATCAGCCACAGGAAGCGGAGTCAGGACGGGACGGAGGCCCAGGCTGTGCCCAGAGGGGTCTACCTCAGGTGGGGTCACAAGCCGGCCCAGATGACCCTCTTGACCCTCTCCCCTTTCCATTCAGGACCCACTCCTTGGCAGGAAAATGGGGGACCATGCGTAAACTGTCAGGGACAAAGGCCCCTGTCCCCGTACCCCTGCTCCGGACTTCCTCACCGAGCCCCGAGTCCTCGCTGATGCCCGCGGGCCAGGGTCTGTGCTGCACTGATGACAAGGCCAGGCAGGGCCTGATACACATGCCCCTTGGCTAGATGCACAGACTCAGCAATACACCTTTGCATGAGGCCCTGCCTGTCCTTTCCTGCGGGGGGCGGGGGGCGCTCATTATCACAAATCAGGGACATTTCACTCAGTGCCCCGTGCTGGACTGGATGTGTAGAGACCCAGCCTTTCCCAGGAGGAGCATCTGGCTTCACATGGTAGGGGTACTCTTGGGGGCATGGGACCAACTTGTGCCTCGAGGGGTTTGGGGGAAAGGGGCCATGGGAATATCTACAGGGACGATCTTGGGTGAAGAGGGAGTTCTGAGTTGAAACCAATCCTGGCAGAGATAGTAGGACGTATAAGGCCCAGGAACAAGGGCTTGTAAAGGGAGCTCAGTGGAGTGGCAGCAGGACAGGGTGACACAGGGTGGGGGACAGTGGGCAGGTGCCACCCTGAAGGCCTCCACTTCCTTGAGAAGCCCTTGAAGCTAGGATGTAATTGCAGGGCTGAAACTGGGGTGAGACCAAAGAGGCACTCACCTCAGGTGCAAAAGTCAAGGTGGTGCCAAAAAATTCAGTAATCAAGATAATATATTAATGCAATACTTTTTTTTAATGCAATAGTTTTAAAAAGCAAAATTCCTGCAAAAAAAATCCATGATGAACAAAATATCAAAATTTTACATAAAGACAAGACCCAAGAGAGCTCTGCGGAGCCATATTGGAGCCTGAAGCAAAAGGAAAATTGTCTGCTATGTATGTTCTTATGTATTTTTAATGGTCGCATTTTTTTTGCAGAACATTAAAGTAGTTCAAAAAATTGTAAGTAGATATGTTATAACTCATGATATTATTTTAAGCTTAAGTATTTTATTTATACTTAAAACAACTTGCAGTTTTATTTCCCCAGCTTTAATGAAAATAAAATCATCAATGATATTTTATAAATTTGCTTCTCGGGAAAAAAATAATTAAAAATTTTCATGGCAACTTGCATACAGGGCACATATTTTTCTGGGGGGCTGGTGTGAACAGGCATGGGGGAGGAGGAGAGTGGAGCTGGGGGGCCATGAGGAAGGCTTCTGTCCCCATTGCCCTAGGAGGCCAGGTTCGGCAAGGGGTGAGGCTCAGTGACGGGTCTGGAAGTGTACGGGTGGCCACGTGCCTGCAATGCCCCCGATCTGGGACTGCAGAGGCATGTTGAGTGGACTGCGTCTGGACCTTTGACTCTTGGGGGGAAGTCCAGGAGGCAGCCAGATCCCTGGCACTGTGCAGGAGGCAGCGTGTGGCAGCACTCCCTGTGTCCAGTGGTGAGCCTGACCTGAGGCGCCCAGAGCTGGGAGGGGAGGGTGCCCAGGCCTGAGCATGGAGGTGGGGGCACTGGATGGGTGAGGCAGTCCACGGCACATGTGGGCTGCCATGCTGGTGCTGCTTAGAGGATGAGTGGAGGATTGGCCAGGGGTCAGGACCCCCCACTGGCCTGGGTGGTCTCGGCCCCGCTGAGCTGGCTGCTCATCTCCACTAAGAACTCTCTGGCAAGCAGTTTGCTGGTGGGAGGTGAGGCAGCGGAGAGTGACAGTGGGATTGAGAGGGAAGGGGGACCAGACAGGAGGCTTTGAGGTGCTGGAGGTGGTGGGCTTGAGGGTGAGGAGCCGTGGGCTCATGGGGTCTTCCACACAGAGCCTTGTCTTGAAAGAAAGATGATCACTCCCCAGCCTTCCTGGGCAAGGGGCAGAGAGAAACCCACACCTTGCTAAGAGTCCCCTCCCACACACAGTTCTGGCCCCAGGGTCTGGGATTCAGGGCCAGATTCCGTGGACTCTGCCTGGCCTCAAACCTCCATTGCCAGCAAGTATTGGTGCCCTGAGTCTACAAGCCTGGGGCCTCCTCACCCTACTCAGCATACCAGTGCAATCACACCCCAGGGAGCAGGGTCAGGGGTGCCCAGTGCCCGATTCACAGTCCAGGGCAGAGGATTGGACAGCTATCCCAGGGCAGGCTGTCCCTCAGGGGGCCTTGCAGGTCAGGGGCACCTCTGGCCACCATGATCCCTGCCTGACGTGCAACCTCAAGGTGCCCCTGAGGGCCTGACAGCCTTCAGCTCTGGCTCTAGCGGGTCTAACCTGGTGGACGGTTAATGATGCTGACGTCAGGGCCTGGCCAGGCCTCCCTACAGGCAGTAGCACAGCCCATGTGACCTGAGCTCATTAAGCCGCTCCGGTGGCCAGAGAAGCTGGGGGTCAGATCTCGGGGGTGAGGGGGAGGGCATCCCAGGACTATGGGGGCACCAGTTTTGGGGACCTAGGCCAGGAGAGGAGCTGGACAGGAGGGTTTGTCTAGGGACCCCCTCTGCACTCCACGCCCTGTAGTGCGCCAAGAAAACCCCTGCCTGTGCCCAGTGAGGAGCCTCCTGGACACCACACCTGGCAGGGTGTAGTCCCAAGCCCATGGGCATGGGTTGGCAATGCTGGGGTGTGGAGGTGAGGACCACCCTCTCCTGTGAGACCTTGAAAAGACCCAACACGACTGCCGACCAAGTGTCCTGCCCTGTGCAGAGCCCTCCACCCGGGGACACACTCACACACGTTTCCCTGTGGCCCAGCATTTCCTCCTGCGGAGCGCCCTCTCTCTCCCCACCCTGGCATGTGCCTTTCTTCCCCTTGGCAGAGTCAAGCGCACCAGTTGCTTCTCCATCAGGCTTCTTCTGATTTGCGCCCTCCAGCCTGGCAGGGGCTTTGGATGACCCTTGGTGTGCGTTCGAGACGCTGCGTCTGGAGCGTGGGAGGGCAGCCCCGGGAAGTGCAGGAAGAGCCAGCTCCTCCCTGGGCTCGGGCAGGGTTCTCAGGGCTGATCTCCCAGCTGGGTGTTGAAGGACAAGTAAGAGTTCGCCAAGGAAGTGGGATGGGATGGGCAGCCGGGAGGGCAGAGGCACACGGGGAAGTGAAGGCTGGCATGTTCTGCAAATAGCAGGATGCGCTGGCCACATGGGCTGGTGGGGAGGTAGAGAGGCTGCCTGGGGAAGGAGCATGGTGGGAGGAGGTCAAGGAGGCCAGTGAGCATTAGGCAGGAGCCCAGAGCACGTCCAGGGGCCCTGTGGAGGCAGAGGCCGGGCTTTGGCAGGCCTGGCCGGGGAAGGTGGGGCCTCACTGCTAGGGCAGGCCTCGGGGCCCAGTGGGGCGGGGTGCTGGGGGGACTGCCTAGCTCAGGGCTGAGAGGGTGCGACTGAAGAGGGGGGCAGGAAAGCAGGAAAGCAAAGGGCTGCTGGGCCCCCAAAGTAGGGTCGTGGCCACCCCAGGACCCTGAGTTTCCCCTCCCGTGACTGGCAGCCTCCTGGGCCTGAGCCTCAGTGTCCAAAGATGGGGCAGGGGTGGGTGTGGGTGGGGTGGGGGCTCGACTGAAGGCTGAGGGAGGGCTGCCCAGCACTGCGGCTGCGCACGCGGACGTTCCCTCCAGCTTCTGCGAGAAGGTGTCCGGCCGCTCTCAGAGCCCTGTCTTGGCTGCCGGTGCCCGGCCACCATGGGGTGTGTGGGAGATTTGGCAGGTGGAAGGAAAGGCCTAAAGGTGTGTTAGCCCTGGCGGGGGCCCAGGCCTAACAAACAGGCAGCCCCTCCCCCTGCCTGGCTCCACCTGGCTTGGCCAAGGGACCCCACATCACACCTCCTCCTGGCCTCCCGCAGCCGCCCGGCCTCTGCTCCCTCCAGTCTGGACTGAGGACCCCACGACCCGCAGGCTGGGTGACCTTGAAGCCAGGCCTGGTCCCCAAGGCACTGCTAATGGGAGCACCTATGCGAATGGCTTCTGTGAACCGCTGAGATGTCCATAGCTGACCGGAGATCCGGCCTACAGCTCTCCTGACCCCGAAGCACGGGCAGGTTCCAAGCCCCTTGGAAGGCTCAGGATCGTAAGGGCCCTCCTGACCCAGGTAAGTCCTGACTCCCAGCCCAGGGCAGGGGAGGAGTTAGGCCTGTCCTCTGAAGGCATTCTCCTGTACCAGGGAGGGGGCAGACATGACACAGGGAGGTCCAGCTTGGCCAGGAGCAGCAGAGGCCATGGGATTAATCGGATCAGAGCGGAGAAGCATGGCACACAGCTGTTCTGGAACCCCCCTACTGCAGCTCACCCCCAAGGTCAAGGCCTACCCCAGCTCCCTACTGGCTGGGCCTGAGGGGCCTTAACACCCAACACCCACCTCTGGCCCCCAAAGCCTTCAGAAGGAAGCAGGCACGGGTGGGAGATGAGCCCCTGCCCCCACCCCCAAGAACAGGACCACCCTGAAACCCCTTCCCACAGGGCATGAAGTCCCAGACCCCACCTACTGGGGGACACAGCTGTCCCCTACCTCTTTAGAAATAAGGAAATGGGGGGCAAAGTTCAGCATGAGCCAAGCCCGCTCCCCTCCTGTGCCCACTGCCCCACCCTGTGTTCCAGCGTGAATCTCTTCTGAGTGCCTGGGGTGAAGACAGGATTTTTGCAGGGACCCCCACCTACCCTGCCTGACTCTGAGAGCCCCCCGCTCGAAGCACCCCTCTCCGGCTCCAGGGGCCCAGGGCCGAGCTCTCGGGCTGAAGGGGACCCTCAGAGACCCCGCGGAGAGTCCGTTCTGCCTAAAGCCTTCCCCACAAGCCCCAGCGGAGCCCCGGAGACGGGCTAGACCCCCGGGACCCACAGCCCCACCGGCCCGCGGCCCCCGCCTCCCTGCAGGCCCGCCCCTCTTCCGGCGGGCGGCGGGGATTGGCGGGCGGGGGCCGGGCCGGGGGCGGGGCCGGGCGCCCTTCATCCCCCGCGGCCGGGCTCTGCCTGGAGCAGAGCGGACGGCGCTGCCGGAGCGGATAGCCCGCGTCCCCACCGTCCAGGCAGGTACCGCCAGGGCGCCCACCGCGCCAGGGCTCCGCGCCGGCCCTGCCCTGCCGTCTGGAGCCGGGCTCTGGCAGCCCCCCGAGGCCGCCCGCCTCGGCCAGGCGACCCAACTCCGGCGCGCTCGGGCGCAGGGCTGGGGACCCGGCACTCAGGGCTCAGCTCCGAGCTCGGGGTGCTGTCGCGCCTGGGGGAGGCCCCTCGGGGCCTCGGGGCTCGCGGCGGGCCGGGCGGGTCGGGAGGTCGGCGGCGCCCGGGGCTGGGGCCGCGGGACGCTGTGTGGGGAGCTCGGCGGGGCTGGAGAGAGTCCCCGAGGGGCCTGGGAGGTGCCGGGAGCCGTCCCCGGAGCGCGGTCCCGACGGGCGCCTGACGGGCGAAGCGGCCGGCTGGCACGCAGGGAGTCCGGGTATATTTATCCCGGCTGCGCTGGGCAGGGGCTTGAGGGCAGGTCAGGCCAGGCTGCCCGAGGGGCCGCGGGGTACATGTTGGTCCCAGAGCCCGTGCCATCTGCACCCGGGCCAGCGGGCACGGCGGGCACAAGGCGCGCGTGGCTCCCGGGCCCGAGGGCGGGGCTCGGGGCGCGCTCCTGTCCACCCCGCCGGGCGGGGGTGTGAGCGGGCGGCGGAGGGCCCGGCCCGGGGCTGGCTTTGCAGGAGCCCGAGCCCGCCCCCGCCCCGCAGGCCCCGGGGATTGGCCGCAGCCGCTGCGTGCGTTTGTTTACAGCGGGGAGGGCGCCAGGGGCTGGGCCTGTGGGCGCCGCTCTGTCCCCCCGCAGCGCGCCGAGCGCCGGGCCCGAGGACAGGGCTGCGGGGACGAAGTCAAAGGCCCCCACGCCGCGGCGGACACCAGCCAGGCCCGTCCTATCGTCAGCCAGCCAGGCCTGTTCTTACTTCCGTAACTGCCTGGGGCCACGGGCTGCCTCTGGAAGAGGCCCGGGACTTTCTACCCCTCCTGCTTAGTACACCGGCTGGCCCAGGGGCTCAGGTCCTCCCGGGAGGGAAGCGAATCGCTTGGAGGCTCACAGTCTGGAGCACAGACAACTGGAGCGATCCAGGGTCAGTCCCATTTTGAGGCCCGAGTTCTGCCCAGCCGGGGAAGGCTTCCTTCAGGAAGTGCCGGGAGCTGGAGGAAGCAGGTGCCCTCTGGCTCCTCCCCAGGAGGGCTGGAGCTGCGGGTTGGGGTGCGGAGGGCCGCTGTGCCTCTCGCCAGGGGGAGGGGAGACCTCCAACTCTGTTGTACCTGGGCCCGCAGAGCCCCTGCTCTCACAGGCTTCCCCGGCCACCCTCTGTCCAGTAGTGGTTCCTTCTGCCCAGGACAGAGCCCCAGGCCCGGGATCCAGGTGGCCAGACCGCGAGAGTTAGCAAGCAGCCTTGGAGCCTGGGCAAATGGAGTACCTGAGGCAGGACAGGACAGGCAGGGTGGCTCATGGTCTCTGGTTGGGGTCAGGGAGCGTTTCTGAGTCGAGCTGAGGGCACCAAACGTCTGGGCTGGGCATGTGGACAGGTGCTCAGTTTGAGGGGAAACGTTTTCAGGGAGTGGTTAGCCTCAAGGCAGGTACAGTTTTGGCATCTGTGCACACAGAGAGCTGGGGTGGGCTGGCAGCCAGTGCCATGGCAGGACAGGGCCCCTGCAGGATGATCTAGTGCAGACATGGCCGCTCAGAGGGGACCCCTCACAACAGGTGAGCTGGGCTGGGGATTTGCCAAGGGCCTTGAACCCCTTCCACTCCTTTGACAACATTTACTGAGCACCTACTGTGTGCCCTGTGCAGCCCTGGTCTGCTGGGTGGAGGGCTGGCCTTTGACTCTGGATAAGAAGACAGATGGGGGCGCACTCCAGGACCAGGCGGGGCTTCTGGGGGCCAAAGGGAAGGACCAGCTGCTGGGGCAGGAGGGGCTTTCCGGCCAGCGACCTGGGGTGGCTTAGTTTTGAATTTCCGCTCTGCGGGCCACGTCCTGTACACAGCCTGTCAGCCAGCACGTCTGCACACGTGCGTGGCCACTGGTGTGGGGGTCTCTCCAACTGCCCATCACCTCCATCCTCCATGCATCTTTCTCAGTCAATGGGGAGACAAGCTGGCAGGGACTTTCAGCTTTCCGGCTCTGCCTGGCACTGTGGCCCTGGGGCCCAGTTACGCCCTCTGAGCCCCCGGACCGAGCTGATGGGGTCTCCCCTGCTCTCACAGGTGCACAGGAATCCTGTGGCAGCCTTCCTGGGGCTCCTTGGGGGCCTTGCGTGCCTGTCCCTGCGGCACCTGTGGGGCCTGCTGCCCTCCCACCCGGGCCCCCGGCCCCCTCTCCCCTTCCCACTCTTCGGGACTCTGTCCCTCCTGGGCCGTCTCGCTCTCTCTCTCTTTCTCCATCCAGCTGTCCATGACTGTTTGGCCACCTCTGGCTGGCTGGCCGGCCGGCTGGCCCCAGGTCTGCATGTCTCCCCGCATCTCTCCGTATTCCCCTCCGTATCCGCGGGTCTCTCCCCATGCCTCGCGCTTTGCCTGTCTGGAGGGGTGGGCATGGACTCACTTATCGGCTGCGTGTGTGCTCTCTCCCCCTCCTCCCTCTGGACGGCTGCTCTCCTCCGAGCTGGGCTTGCCTTCACAGCCCCCCATTGGGGTCCCCGATGAGTCCTGAGCTGCCCCAGGCTCTGGCTTTCTTTGGGGCCAGAAGTCCGGCTGTCCAAATATTTGGCTGCCTCCAGGGGATTCCAGGTCAGCAGGGAGGAGGATGGGCTGGCTGGCTCGGGGTCTCCCCTGCCCCTGGGGGGCCACAGGCATGTGATGTCCTATCCTTTGCCTCAGCTGGGCCCCGGGCAGCACATCCCTCTCAGCAGGCTGGCAATGGGGGTAGGGGGCTGCTGCTGGTCCTGGCCTAGCCATGAGGCCTCCACTGGGGACAGCCTGAGCAAGAGGGGAGGCCTGGGTGTCAGGGGCTGGGCTCAGCCCGAAGCATCTGTTGGGTGTCTAGAAAATGTACCCTGTCACAGGAAGGTCCACCTTCCGGCCCCAGCTGGGCCCCTTAGATCCTCCTAGTCACTTCCGGATGCCCAGAACACAGCCACAGGGACAGACACCCGGGCCGGGGAGCTCTGGGGGAGACAGGTTGGTGTGGCCTGTACGTCAGTGTTCTGGGCCGTCTGCCGTTCTCTGGATGTGCCCCCTCCGGCGTGTCACCCCCTCCATACCAGCTGGGCGTTGCCACACATGAGACACTTACCCACTGGGGTCAACAGGGGATGTGTACTGGGTGTGGGGCTGGGTCCAGTGGGGTCCAGACTTGAAGTGGTGGGTGTGGGGGAGGGGCGAAGGCTGTGTTTCAGGGCCCTCCCCTGCCCTGGACACCCTCCCACAGGCCTATTCCTAGGCTCCTGACCTCAGCAAGCAGCTCCTCACCAACCCCTGTGGCTGTGTCTTGGGAACATACAGGTCAGACCCACGGGTCTAGTTTCCCTGTTGACTGACAGTTTGACTTAGGAGAGTGTTTTCCTTCTGAAACCTGGAGAGGCAGGTAGGCAGAGGGGTGCCAGGCTGGGAGACGCAGGTTGTCTTAGCCCAGGAGGGGAGTGGTAGGGATGGGTGAGCTGGAACTGGGGGAAGCCCTCTCCCCTGAGCCCCCAGGGGTGAACACAGCGCACCCTCCAGCCAGGCCATCTGCCCCCCCGGGATCTGGACTGAGGCAGGGCTGCCCAGGCAGAAGAAGCCTGGGGGCCGTGGCAGCAAGCTCTGCGCGGCTGGGCCCACAGGGCTGATGGGGGTGCAGAGTGGACACCTCCCTGTGACCAGCTGCTCCTGCGGGCCCGCATTGCCCCTGAGCCCTGGCGGCTCCCGGCTCCTGATCCTGGGAGGGGAGGGGTGCTCCCGTGGCAGCTGATGTGGGCTGTGGCCCCATGGTGGCCTGGATTCCTAGGCCTTGGCATCTTTAATTAGCCAAAGTCGACACCTGCCGAGGTGTGCCTGACGAGTTCTCGCCCTGTGATGCCCGTGTGGGCGAGTGTTGCTCTGGCCCCTCCTGGCCCTTATCTCTCAGCAGAGCAAACAGGCCCCAGGGCAGAGGCCTGGGCCATCGATTTCCTGCCTGAACCCAGGCTGTGCCCACAAAAGATGCCATTCTGGTGACCTGCCCAAGGCCGCAGTGATCTCCCCATCTGGAGCCTGACCCCTCCTGGAAGCCCATGGCCTGCCTAGGGGGCAGAGGCCCGGGGAGGCTTCTTACTCTGTGCCCAGCTTTGGCCACACCCCAAGGAGCCCTGAAGGGCAGGGGACTCTGAGGCCCTGAGTGGGGACACCCTGCCCGCAACCACAGTGAGGCAGGCCAAGCCAGGCCTCAGGCTGGGTGCCCACTCCGGCCTCCCCACACTGCTCAGGGTCAGCTGGCAGCCCTCCTTAGGCAGGGGCTCTCCCTTGAGTCTCTGCTGACTCCCGGAGACCAAGTGGCAGGTGGCAGGCCTGAGGGATAGGAGCTGTCAGAAATGGGCTTCCAGCTCAGGGAGTGGCTGGGACTCCGCACCACCAGGCCAGCGCTGACCTTCACCCTGGTCCCCCAGCCCCTGGCTCTGCCAGGGGTGGAGGTCCAGACTCCCCGGCCTGGCCTTCAGGGAAACTGCCAGACTTGTCGGAGGTCACAGAGCCACATTCTACCCTCACAGCACAGCCTCACCTTGGGACTCTGACCCATGCTCTGCCCTCTGCGTGAGGCCCTCTCTCCTATTTCCATACCTGAGGGACTCCTACTGGAATTTCAGAACTGGCTCCCTCACTACCTCCTCCAGGAAGCCTTCCTTGATGCCTCTCTCTCTCTCTCTCTTCCCTATTTTGAGTCCCAGCATGTGGCTCCCTCAGTTGCACCCCCATAGGGTGGGGAATGTATTTGGGGCTTTTGTCCCTTCCAGATCAGAAGCCACTTAAGGAAGGATAGTCCATGTCCTTCCTGGGTTCCAGGGCCAGCTGCCAAGCCCCAGTACTGACTGGCCCTGAAGGTCTAGGCCCGGGCCCTGCTGGGGGATGGGGAGCCCGGAGCCAGGGCCTCAGGTACCTTGGCCATGGCCGTGCTGCGGGCTGTGGTCTCCCTGGACGCAGTGCCTGGCTGCCAGGGGAGGATACCAAGTCAGAGAAGGGCGCTTTGTCCAGGCCGCCTACTCAGCCCACGCTGAGGACCTGTCCCAGCCTGCCCAGGGTGGGAGGCCCAGCCAGGGCAGCCCCAGCTGACAGCCTGCACAGCGGGTCCTGGCAGGGGTGCTTACGGGGGGGCTCAGGGCAGAGGCTTGAAGGCAGGCTGACCTCAGGGCCTCTGGTCCAGGGGAGGGGGCATGAGAAGAGGGGCTCCCGTTGTCACAGCCCTGACTGGGTGGGGCCGCAGGAGGGAAAGGTTCACGCCAGCATGACCGGTAGGAGAGGCGGGCTGGGGGCCTGGGGCTGAGCTCCGGCTGGGGGCGTGCCCAGGGCAGGGGCGGTGGTCCTCCAGGGTCAGTCCTGAGCAGACCTGAGACCTTCTGGAATGGGGAAGGGGGATCGAGGGCAGGATTCAGGGTTCCTGAGCAGAGGGAGTGCCATGGCATCCTGGCCAGGGCTGAGCTGACTGGCCTGGCAGCGCCGCCCCACCCCTGGTCTCCGCTCTCGCCCCATTTCTCCTGCTGTCTTGTCTGGCCTTCCGGATGTCCTTATGGACCCTGGGGGCACCACACCCAGGTACCTTCTGGGCATGTGGTAGGTGGCTCCCAGCTCTAGGCATGGGAGAGGGGCCAGTGAGCTGTCTGGGCAGTGGGCAGGGTTGGGGGAGGAGGAGGAGAGGAGAGGAGCTGGCTCCTTTGGGACCCAGCAGAACCACACTGGGAGCAGGGACAGGACTGGCTCAGGGGCCAAGTGAGCTGGGCGCCTGGCCTGGGGCTACGAGGCACGGGGAGTCTGGTCAAGGCTCCGCTCCTGGAAAGTGGGCACCCAAGGGTGAGGGGTTCCCTCACACGGAAGGGGAGGTTGAAGGTGAACACAGCCCAGGGGCCCAGGCAGTGTGCAAGGGCCGAAGGACAGTTTCCTGGAAGGCCCCCTGAGGGCCCTTCGCAGCCAGACAGGCAGGGCCAGGTGTCCAGCCACCCAGCACTGCCCCAGGCCTCCTGGCTCCGGGGGTGTAGCCTCTGCGCCTGCTGTTCCCAGCGCCAGCTCTCAGCCCACAGAGGGCCCTTTGTTCTGGCGACTAGCAGTGCCCGCCGGGCGGATGGGAACAGGGCCCACAGCCCTCACCCTCTCCCAAGGCCTCAGCCATCGGGCAGAGCCATTTCTAGGCTGGCTAGGAGGCCCCTGGCACACAGGGCCAGCACAGGAAACTGTCTCCCAGCATTAATGTTGGGGGGGGGTCAGCAGGGCCCACCCCCAGAGGAGGGCCTGGAGACCTGGGACTCAGCATGCCAGGGTCCTGGCACCAATGGGCTCCAAACTGAGGTCAGCCAGCCAGCCCTCACTTCACAGTTGGGGCAACTGAGGCCCCAACAGCTTGCCTGGGCTGCTGCGGTGGTGGGCGGGGCTGTGTACTGGCTGAGGTGTCCCCTCAGGATGTCCCCAGAGGCGGGTCTCAGGGAGGCAGTGCATGGAGCCTCCTAGCACGCGTGTGCTGAGTGACCTGGGGGCACGCTACTGCCACAGACTTCCCGGGGGAGCAGAGACACCAGAGGGCCTGTCCCCTCTGCAGACCTCTGACCGTTGGTGGGAGAGCCAGTGTCTTGGCAGCCCTGGCCATGGAGGCCCCTCTGCAGACGGAGATGGTGGAGCTGGTGCCCAACGGCAAGCATGCGGAGGGGCCACTCCCAGTCACACCCACGAGGGCAGGTGGCCAGAGGTGAGTGGGACAGGGAGCCAGGAGGGGTGTGGCGCGGGTGGGGGCTGGAGCTGAGCTCCCGTCCTTGCCTGTGCCCACAGGGTCGAGGGCCCTGGCCAGAGCTGTGTGGAGGGCGAGGGCTTCCTGCAGAAAAGCCCCGGCAAGGAGCCGCACTTCACTGACGTGAGCCGGGCAGCCGGGGCAGCTAGGGGAGCCTGGGCACCATACTGAGCCTCTCTGGGTGGCCAGGGAGGCTAGGGGGCCGTGAGGGGGGTGCAGGCGCCCCTCGCCCGCTGACCCCCCACTCACTCCGGTGCTGCAGTTTGAGGGCAAGACGTCATTTGGGATGTCGGTGTTCAACCTGAGCAACGCCATCATGGGCAGCGGCATCCTGGGGCTCGCTTACGCCATGGCCAACACGGGCGTCGTCCTGTTCCTGTGAGCGTCCTCCGCGGGCCCACCATTCCCCTGCCCTAGGGCCCAGGCTGCGGTGGCCAGGCCCTCACCCCCACCCCCAAACCAGCCACGGCCACACAAGGATGCCTCCGTCCCAGGCAGACCACTGCGAGGACCACATGGGGCCAGCCTGGCCAGCCTGCGTCTATCTCTCTGGCATGTGTCCCCGTGGCAGATGAACCCTACGGCCGGGCCTTGTGTGGGTGTGTGGGTTCCACCCTGGGAGCTCTGTCCTGCAGCCAAATGGGAAACATGCTGGCTCTAAGAACTCAGGGCCCCACGTGGGGTCAACCTGGGTGGTGGCCACCACACTGGGGTCTGCTGAGCTTGCATCCACACCTGTCAGGGGTCCAGACACCTGAGTCACAGACCCTGCACACCCAGGCCTCTGGGCTCGTGGCCTGCTGCCCCCCGGGGGAGCCCCCAGAGGCCTCCTTTTGTCCATCTCCCCAGGTTCCTGCTGACAGCTGTCGCCCTGCTTTCCAGCTACTCCATCCACCTGCTACTCAAGTCCTCAGGAATCGTGGGTGAGCCTTGGATCCGCCTGCAGCAGGGAGGGGTGGGCTGCAGAGAGCGCACCTGACTCTCTTGTCTGCCCAGGCATCCGTGCCTATGAGCAGCTGGGCAGCCGGGCCTTTGGGACCCCAGGAAAGCTGGCGGCAGCCCTGGCCATCACCCTGCAGAACATCGGAGGTGAGGCTGGCAGGCAGCCCCGCGCAGGCAGAGGGCAGGCGGACAGTCTGAAGGCCGGCCAGTCTGGCTGACCCTGACGCCTGCTCACCCCTCTCCCCCCAGCCATGTCCAGCTACCTGTACATCATCAAGTCCGAGTTGCCCCTTGTCATACAGACCTTCCTGAACCTGGAGGAGCAAACCTCGTGAGCCCCAGGGCATGGGAGGGCGGGGTGGGGGCGGGAGGCCCTAGGTTGGCACCCCATGTCCCCCACTGGCCCTGGGAGCCAGGTGGGGTGGTGGGAGAGATGAGACGGAGCCGGCTGACACCCAGTCCATGCGAGTTCATGGAGCATCTTGGGGAGCAGGGGTGGAGGGTGGGAAGTGGGGTGGGGGTGCTGGGGAAGCCCGTGAGCGGCCTGCGAGCACAGGAGGGCCTGAGAGCTGGGGCTTAGCTCTAAGCGCCTGCTGCTCCTGAACTTGCCTGGGCAGTAGCCCCCCCATGAAGAAATTAAGCCTGTGGTGTCCCAGTTGCCCATTAGCAGTGTAGCCACCATGAGAGCATCTCTGTTTTGGGGCGGGGCAGAGCAGACAGCTGGGCCTGACCCCAGTCAGCCGAACCCCAGCAGGCAGAGGGCCACGGGGCGGGCAGCCAGGACTCTGCCCCGGCCCGGGGCCTCTCCCAAAAAGCTCAGCTGAGCTTCCCCTTGAAGGAAGACCACCTCCCCCACCTTTTTAGTACCTGCACTCCCTGCCCCTTGGGGTGTGTGTGGGCGGCAGGATGATCGAGACACAAGTGCGGGAGGGACCGCAGGGGCCGGGGCTCTTGGCACACCCGAGACCCCCATGGAAAACACCCCAACCCACCCCAAGCCCCAGGGCCCACCCCCCGGGGAGGCTGGACCCACACCTGCATGTCCCCAGAACAGCAGGGGCATCGTAAGGGGTCCCACACCAGGCTGAGTGCCTGGGCCCTCCTCCGCCAGGAGAGTGCTGGAGGGTGCCCACCATGCAGATGGGCATCGGGAGACTCAGGGCTGTGGACAGGCACCCTTCAGAGGGGCACTGTGGCACCCTGTGACCGCAGCAGTGGGGGCGCATGCAGGCAGGCGGCCCACCCGAGGCTGAGCTGGACCTGACCTGGGCCCCCTGCCGCCGTCCCTGCAGGGACTGGTACATGAACGGGAACTACCTGGTGATCCTGGTCTCCGTCTCGGTCATTCTGCCTCTGGCGCTGATGCGGCAGCTGGGTGAGCACGTGGCCGGCCCCTGGGGGTGCGGGCAGCAGGCGGCAGCTCACAGTCCCCCGCCTCCCCCCACAGGCTACCTGGGCTACTCCAGCGGCTTCTCCCTCAGCTGCATGGTGTTCTTCCTCATCGCTGTGAGTCGACCCCCGCGCCAGTCAGGGGGGGAAGCCGGGTGGGGAGGCAGCGCCTCCAGTCCTTACCCTGCACCAGGGGCTTCCCAGGCAGCCCCGCCTGGCCCTGAGGCCTCGCCCTCCCACCCCCTCCCAGGTCATCTACAAAAAGTTCCACGTGCCCTGCCCACTGCTCTCCAGCTTGGCTAACAGCACGGGCAACTTCAGCCTTGTGGAGGTCAGCAGGGAGGAGGCCCGGCTGCAGGGGGAGACTGAGGCCACAGCCTCCTGCAGTCCAAGCTACTTCACACTCAACACGCAGGTGCGCATGGCTGACGGCACGGGCGGGGCCGGGGCGGGGGTGGGGCGCCGCCCTGACGCAGCCCTGTCCCCCCAGACGGCGTACACCGTCCCCATCATGGCCTTTGCCTTCGTGTGCCACCCTGAGGTGCTGCCCATCTATACAGAGCTCAAGGAGTAGGTGTCAGGATCGGGGCTCAGCTGCCGTACGCCGTTTGGGAACTGGACGTGCTCCTGAAGGGGGGTTGACAGGGGCCAAGTCATTTATCGGAGAATTTCGTGGCTGCATGAGGGGCGGCTGGGCAAGGAGGAGGCTCCCCTGGCTACCTGCCAGGGGGGCCGCAGGCCTGGGGAGCCTCCCCGCGTGGCCCAGCACAGCGCCAACCCCCCACCGCCCGCAGCCCCTCCAAGAGGAAGATGCAGCACATCGCCAACCTGTCCATCGCCGTCATGTATGTCATGTACTTCCTGGCTGCCCTCTTCGGCTACCTCACCTTCTACGGTATGGCTGGACCGTGGGGGCAGAGGCGGAGGCCAGGCTGGGGGGCAAGGGGCTGGCCAGTGGCCATGGCACCCTGCGCACCACAGGCGCTCACTAGGTGTGTGACGCCTGACTGTGCCCGCAGCTGTGGAGGTGAGTCTGTGGCCGCTCCCCACAGTGTCAGGGTCCGCCCAGGCTCAGAGCCCAGCCCCTCCCCGGGCCGCCTGCTGACCACCCTCCCCGCCTGCCACAGCCGGCGTGGAGTCCGAGCTGCTGCACACCTACAGCAAGGTGGACCCGTTTGACGTGCTGGTGCTCTGCGTGCGCGTGGCCGTGCTGACGGCAGTCACACTCACGGTGCCCATCGTTCTGTTCCCGGTGAGCCAGCGGGAGGTGGCGGGTACGGGCAAGGGCGTGGGGGGCCCGAGGCGGGAGGGGGGCGCTGCCGGGCGGATAACTTGCCGCCCACACCACCAGGTGCGCCGCGCCATCCAGCACATGCTATTCCAGGAGCGGGAGTTCAGCTGGCTGCGTCATGCGCTCATCGCCGCTGGCCTGCTCACCTGCATCAACTTGCTGGTCATCTTCGCCCCCAACATCCTGGGCATCTTTGGGGTCATTGGTGAGGAGCTGTCCCTACTGTGTGTAGAGGCAGGGTACTGCCCCAGAGGAATGCCCTTCTGCAGATCCTGGCAGGCCCCCGAGCTCGTGCCCTACACATACGTGATGGCTGCCAGCCATGTGCAGAGGGTGGCCTGCTAAGGTCTTGTCCTCACGGCTATTTTAATCCCTTTTGAGGGCTCAGAACCATAACCCAGTTCCCCTTGCTGTGGGGGAGGGTGAAGCCCAGGGGGTCAGGGGCCTCCGCACAGGATCCTGGGTCCTGTCCCTATTTCACATGTGAGGAAACTGAAGTCCCCAGAGACCGAAGGACAGAGTCCTGTGGCTGGTCAGTGGGGGGCTCGGGTCACCCCAGGACCGAGGGACTGGAGGTCTGGTGCTCGGGCCACTGTCCCATGCCAGTCAGACTCTGAGCTATAAGGTCAGACAACTCTGAGACATCCTTGGGGGAGCCCATCTCGGGAGGCCGACTCCCCAGCCAGATTCTGCAGGGACTGACACTCAGACCTCGGGCTGGGTATCACAGCGATCATAAGCGGTTCTCTCCGTTCCCTATGTCCGAAATCCAACTCTAAATGAATTAAGCAGAAAGAAATGTATTGGCTCAGATAATGGAAAAGCCTTCAGGAATGGCTATACCCAGGAGCCCAGTACCCACAAGGCTTCACCTGTCCTCCTGGCCTGCATTTCCTCTTTGCTGGCTTCATTCACTGACAGATTCCTCTGATACCGTCAGTCCTGGTGGACAGAGAGCAAGGGGAGGGGCTGGTGGGCTCTCCAGGGAAGCCCAAGAGCAGATTCCCCCCGTGAGAACGCTCGGTCTCGCTGGAGAGCCCAGCCCTCGACGTGAGCCCACGGTGGCCATGCCTTGCCCCTCGCAGGTGCCACGTCTGCCCCATGCCTCATCTTTATCTTCCCTGCCATCTTCTATTTCCGCATCATGCCCACTGAGAAGGAGCCCGCGAGGTCTACCCCCAAAATCCTGGTGCGCGGGACCTGGAGGTCAGTGGGTTGGGTGGGGCTGAGGGGGCTGTCCTGACCTCCATCCGACCCTGACTTCTGACCCCACAGGCCCTTTGCTTTGCTGTGCTTGGCTTCTTGCTAATGACCATGAGCTTGAGCTTCATCATCAGTGACTGGGCCTCAGGGACGGGCCATCACGGAGGGGGCCACTAGGACGCCCCCATCCCATTTTCCCTGTCCGGAACCTGGAGCCCCAGTCCCCGTCAGGGGCAGCTGGGGAAGGAGAAAGATGGGGCAGTAGGACTGCATTTGGCCCTGCCCCACATCCTCTCTGTGGAAGGATTCTGTTAGAGCTGGGACCAAGGCCCTGCCGCCCGAGGGGCTTCCTGAGCGGGGGGAGCAGGTGAGGCTGTCCCCCTGCCCCCTCCCTGCTGCCCCAGATCCCAGCCAGGCCCCTTAGCGCCCTTAAATGGATGTATACACTGAGGCCCAGCAGTCAGCAGTGGCCTCCTGAGGTCACACAGCCTGCAGGGGCACAGAGAGCTGGAGCCCAGGCCCGCAGCCCTGCACCCAGCCTGTAGCCCCACTGCCGAGCCACAGTCCGCGCCCTGGGCTCCTGCCCCCCAGCCTGCCTGCCCTCCCTCCTGTTCCCTGGGCCCAACTGAGAGCTTACCCCCTCCTCCTCCATCCCTCCAGCAGCCCCACACTGAAGCTAGCAGTTTCTTTTGAGGGAGACACTAGCACAGGCACCCCCAAGGGCCCTGCCCTGCCCCTTCACCAGCCCCGGGGAGGCTGGGACTCCCCCACCGGCCTGGCCACGGCTCACATTCCAGGGCTGGGGCATGAGCCTCTCTTCCTGGGGCCGAAGCCCCCAGGACCAGTCCGGGCAGGGGTGGAGAGGCCTGCAGCCCCTTTTATAAATACTATACAGAAGACCAGCTGTGTTTTATATTCTTGAGCTGCACGGTCCTTGGGTTCCTGAAAAGTGGGGTGGGAACTGGGACAGGAGCAGTGGGGAAAAGCCCTCCTGCCTCTCTGGGATCAGGCTGAGGACAGGGCGCGTCCCCTACCCTTCCCAGCCCCCTCCCAAACCACACAGTGGCATGCTCAGACCCGGCTCTGGGCCTGGGCCAGGCTCACACAGACCTGCTTTCTCACGGGGCGAGGTGGGGAGGAATTAATGAGGCCCCAGGAAATGGGACAGAGAGAGGCCTCCGGAAGGGAGCAACGTGAGGCGCATCCCCCAGCAGCTCCAGGGAGGGTCTGAGCTGGGGGCAGCGAGCCCCGCAGAAGCCCTGCAGAAGGCCCCCTGTCCTCCCCTGGCTGCCATGTCGACCCTGTCAACTGCTTGAGTCGGGACAAAATCCAGGGATCTTGTGCCCTGTCAGGCTGGCCGTTTAGTAATAGTAAACCCACCGTGAATCAGGTGGGTCAGTGAGAGCTCGAAAGTGGGGCCCTGAGGCTTGGCAGGGGGAGTCCAAGGCAGAGCAGAGGCTGCAAGGGGGCAGGGCAGCCCCAGGTGCCCTGGCCGCCAGAGACTGGGTCGCTGCCCATTGCCCAGGGCAGGCACAAACCAGCTGGGACCCAGTGGGACAGAGCGGCCAGGCCTTGGCACCAGACCCTCATTAGGAGAGACCCCGGCTAGGCTGCTGGGGAGATAGGCACAGGAAAAATCCAGTTTGCCCTGCCAAGACGGCTGCCAGCTTGGGGAGCCCCTGCAGAAAGAAATTCCTTAAGCTGGTGGCTGCTAGGCGCAAGGCAGTGCCAGCTGATCCTAGGGGGGCTTCCTGAGCCCGCATCCCATTGGCCCTGGGCACCTGACCCCAGCCTGGACTCACCCGGAGCCCATGGCCCCAGAGAAGAGCCGGACACCAGCCTGGAGGGGCTGCAGCCCAGGGCGAGGAGCGGCTCTCTGGCATCTCTGGCTTCTTTCTCATTGGAAGGGGCCATAGTCCTGCATGGGACCCTGGGCTCTGGGGAGTGTGGGGCACTAAAGGGCAGAGTCCATCCCGCTCACAGACCCTGGGGGTCTTTTCTCACACTACCTCCCTCTAAAGAAGGCTGCAGGTCTGGCCACAGGACTGCCTGCGTTGTCTCAAGGCCCCAGGCCTGGATGCTGGCCTCTCAGACCAGGGGTGCAGCAGTTCCCGGCAC
Organism: Manis javanica; assembly: GCF_040802235.1. NCBI lineage: Eukaryota > Metazoa > Chordata > Mammalia > Pholidota > Manidae > Manis > Manis javanica. The sequence continues at coordinate 1,875,655 of NC_133158.1, forward strand.
CCCGCACACACACACAGCTGGGGTGGAGGAGGGACTCGAGCCTGCTGGACAACATCGCTGCCTGCCTGGCAAGGTCTCCTTTGGCCTGGCCCCTAGGCAGGTTCCAGGGGGAGGGGGAAACGATGTGGCCACTACACTGTACCCAAAAGCCAACCAGCCACATGATTGTTTAAAAATGAATATTTCTTGTCCCTGGACAATATTTCTTGTCCGAATAATGGCTTGTCCCATTCGGCCTCCGTGAGGATGGATCTGTAGGCCCTTGGTCATCGTTAAGCTTCTTTGTATGTTTGGAAGAATTTCCCAGGTTTTTTTTTTTTCTTCTCTTTTGTTTTTAAAAATCTGCTCTAAAAAAAAAGTGCTCTGCTTGGAATATTAACAAGCCCGAGCAGTGAGAAGTCTAGCACGGAAGTCTTCTATACGTCGTCACTGTTTTCCTTGTCAATGCTTGTAACAGAAACATCAGCTGATGTAGGGAAGGAAAAAGGGCCAACGCTGGGCCTTGGTCTCCCTGCGCAGCGGCTGCCCTGTCTGCAGCACCCTCACTCTGTACCCATGCACACATTCACCGGTCCACGGGAAAGGGGCTCACCCACTCATTCGACGAGGATTTCTCAAGATTTCCCGCATGCCAGGCACTCTCCCGGCAACTGCACACACAGCAGTGAGCAAAGTGAAGACCCCTGTCTCCCGGGAACTTACATTCTAAGTGGGGCATTGGAATCGGACCTGAAACACGAAACATAGGCCATTATATCGCTGGTTAGAAGGTGATCAGGTCAGTATTGTGGGAAGGAAAACTGGCAAGCTAAGGGTGACAAGGCGGAGGGGTTAGGAAGTGGGTCGCCGTGGGCCTCACCCAGAAAGGGAGGTTGGATCAGATTTGGAGAGAGAGGAAGCCAAGGATGCCTGCAGGAGGGACCCGCTAGCGCAGAGCCCTGAGGCAGAACGCGCCTGGTCTGTGGCAGGGGATGCCAGGAGGCCACGTGGTTGATCATGAGTGAGGCAGGAGCGGGTAGAAGGGGCGAGTGGGGCTGGTGGCAGGGTTGTGTTGTGGGCAGGTGTTGTGGGGTCTTGTCAGTCACCGTACAGACTTCGGGTGAGCGCCAGGGCAAGGTCCTGAACAGAGGAGGGGCAGGATCCACCTCTGTAGCAGCTGTCTTCAGTGGATTATTCTGGCTGCTGAGAGTCCAGGGTAGGGGCTGGGGAAGCCGAGGGAACGCTGACGCAGGGCTGTTGCAGTCGGTCAGGCGGACACGTGCGCGCTGTGGCTCAGCCCAGCTGGTGGCACAGTTGGGTGAGGCACTGGGCATGTCCTGAAGGTGGGCACAGCAAGGTTTCCTGATGGCTTGGGTCTGAGGGGAGGAGCAGAGACAAGACAGGGTGATTCCAGGGCTGTCTACCCTGCACCCGTTGAGGGGGCTACAGGGACAGGATTGGGAAGGGAGGTCAGTTTTGCAGACCTCCAAGTGGAGATGCCAGCGTGGCTGTCGGGCAAGTGCCTCCATGTAGCAGGGTGGCCAGCACTAGGGCACCAGGGAGGGGGAGCAGGTGGATGGCACCTAGGGCCGGGGCCTGTTGTGCTGGGGAGGGGCTCTCCCCTGGGTGCAGGTGGGGAAGGTGAGGCGGAAGCAGCAGAAGCAGCCGGGACGGGGTCCCCAGGGGAATGCGGGCCTCGAGTGTGCGAGGTGTGCGGGTGGACAGCAGGCCGCTGGGCTGGGCCTGGGCTGGGCTGGGAGCCGGAGGGGGCAAGTGCAGGCGGCCAGTGCGGCTGAGAGGAGCTGGCCAGCGAGGCCGGAAGCCTGGGAGGAAGGCGCCCCCGGAGGGCGGGGGCCGAGGGCGCGGCTGGACCACAGCGGGTGGAGGCTGCAAGGTGGCCTGGGGTCCGCACGGGCCAGTCCCGGCAGCGCGGGCGGGCCCAGAGGACTGGTCCAGACGTCCGCCCGGACCTGCGGCGGGGCCTTCCAGCAACGGGCTAACCGGAAAACAGCCGGAACCAGTGCCGCCGACTGAAGTCCCTTAGAAGGAAAACGCTGGCGGAACGCAAGCGCTCAGAAACCTGCCCGGCCCGACCTGCAACGCCGCCTCCCCACAGGCGCGGCCCCATCAGGCGGCCTCTGCTGCCCCCTGGCGACCACCACGGGCCAAGCAGCCGGGCCGGGGCTCCGGGGCGCGGGAGGTCGGTGGCCTCGGTCCGCGCTGCGCCCGAAGCCCGCCAGAGGGCGCCGCTGCCGCACGGAGCCCGGCCGGCGTCCCACCGCCCCCGCCTCCCGCCTCCCGCCTCCCAGAGAGGCCCGGAAGAGGAGGGGCAGCGCTCTCAGGCCGCTTCCGGCTCCCGCGCGGCACCGGGACGGAGGGGGAGGCCGCCGGGGGAGGGCGGGGCGCGCGGCGACGGGGAGCCGGGTGGAGAGGTGGACGTGCGCGGGGCGTGTGGGGCACGGGCGCGGGCGGGGCGGCGCCCCGCGGGCCCCCGACCTTTTCCCGAGAGACGCAGAGCCCTGGGGGTGCCGGGGGTGGGCGGGGCCAGGCGGGCCCCCAGCGACGGAGAAACGGGAAGGGGGCGCCGGCTGGGGCGGTGGGGAGCCTTTCGTTCAGCGTTCTTCAGACGCTTGCGCAGTGGCCGTTTCAGTGGAGAAGGCTGAAAGGGGGGCCGTTGGAAGCAAGCTCAGCCCGGTTACATGTGCCCCCCCGCACCCCGCAGCCCCTTCTCCAGGGGGCAAGGGACTCCCCCTCCCGCCGCCTGTCCCGCCCACGGGGCCCATCTCAGAGCAGCGAGAGGGAGCGTTAGAAGAGCAGGTGTGTCACCCCCCACTGCCCTCCTGTAAAAGCCCTCCGGTCATTTCCATCACTATGAAATCCCGGGGCAAAATACCTCTAAAAACCGAAATCAGTCAAAGGGAGAAATAAAGTTTAAAATCCGTTTATTGCTTACAAACTGTAGTCTAGAGCCGTTACTCTCTTTCCTGCTCCAGCAGAAGCAAAACCGGCCCCCCTCCCTCCTCTCGGGTACTGATACGCCCTCCCTCCCTGCCCTCCCTGCCCGGGTAATTACCCGCTGATACGGAGATGAACTTCTCTCCACCCCTGAGGAAGGATTCAAATGCACTAGAGCCCTACTTCTTTCTACCTCTGAACGCCTATTGATACACAGATATACTAAAGCCAGGCGAGAAATTCTCGAAATATTACAGTTTTACCCACAAAAATGCAAACTTTAACCTGCCTTAGTGGTCCTGACGATCTGGCTCCTGATGACTACCCTTGGTGGCAGCCCACAGCTGGGCAGTGCTGTGCCATTGACACACCACGATGGCCCAGGGCCTTTGCCTTGGCTGAAAGCCTCTCAGTGCTTTTCTCCCGTGGCCTGAAGCAGTCCTCCGACTCCCGGCTGGGTGGCTCCAACCACGGCCCCTGCTCCCTGTTGGGCAGAGCGATGTCCACTGCTCCCAGGCTCCTTGGGGCTCAGGGGCCAGCACCCCATCCTGGACAGGCTCCTTTTCCCACCCCATGTCGGTCACCATCTACAGGAAGCCGGGAGCCCAGGGCCTCCGAGGCACCTCATGGGCTGCTTGCCATTGCATCACCTTCATTAGGGCTGTTTTTGCTCCCTCATTAAATTAAATTCCAGGAAGCAGCGCTAATGAAGGCCCTAACGAGTCGCGGGAGAGGCCACCAGCCTCAGCCTTTGGACAGCATGACAAGGAGGGCCAGGCAACAAGGTGAGCAGAGCCATGGCCCCAGGGACAGGCCTGATTACCATTTCCCTGGGCCTCCGAGGACCCCGGGCTTCCCAAGGGAGGGGGCCTTCGGAGGCTGTGTGTGTGGCAGACACAGTAGCAAGTTGGACTGGGAGCTCAGCTCTGGCTTGGCCCCGAAGCTGTGAGAGCTCCCTGGGTGCCCGGCCGCGGCACTGGGCAGTTCTCTGCCAAGCATGTCAGGTCCTCAGTGCCAGGACCATTTGGACTTGCAGGGTCGGACGTAGGTCAGTGTCTTGGACATGCTGGTGCCTGCTGGCAGGCTCGTCTGCACCCCTGCCTCAGCATCTCTGGGGCACTGGGGAGCCCCCTCTCCTGCCCTGCTCCTCAGGGATGCCTCACAGCAGGCCTTTCTCACACCACTGTCCTGTTGCTCTTGCTGTTCTAGCCAGGCTGGCCTCTTTTCTGTTCCAGGAACACCCAGCTCCTTCCCACCCAGAGACTTTGCACTTTTTACCTCTGCCTATTACTCTCCTCTTAGCTTGTCACACAGTCAGGCCCTTCTCCTCATTCAAAGATCCCCCCTTCAGACTGTTCCCTCCTGCATGTGCCTCCCAGTGGCTCTCGTGTCACCTGGTTGATTTCCTCTGAAGCCCCAGAGTCCATTTCCCTGTTGACTTGTTTGATGTGTGCTCCTGGAGGCCGGGTCCTGGCTGCCTCCCCGACCCTAAGGCCCCCAACATAGTGGAACCCGACAGGTCCACGGTGAACAGTTGAACAGATGACGGCTTCTCCCAGATTCCCCTGCCCGTGTCATGTGCACCCCCTCACCCATCCAGAACCTTCTGGCAGGGAGTGCTGGGGCCCGAGTTGCCCCGGCCAAAGGAGGAGCCTTTAGAGCCAATTGTCCCTGAAGGAGGTTGATGACCAGGAAGGGGACCCCGGACCCTCCCAGGCTCAGAAGTGTTCCTCTAGGGGGGTGAGAGAGGGCTGCTGTATAGCCAGCTAGCCGACTCCCATCTAAGAACTGCTGCTGAGCTAAGAAGCAGGAAGGGGGAAGTGCAGGGGATGTACCAAGAGGCGGAGCCTGGCTCAGGGCTGCAGGGCGGGAGCCGGATCTGGCCACTGGGATCTTCAAGCAGAAGCTGCTGAGGCCCTTTCTGCAAAGCTGTGATTTGGTGGCCACAGGGTCTTGCTGGGGACTCCCTGCCACTTCAGAGCCTGCAATGGGGCGGTCAGGATCCTGGGCTCTGTATCTCTGTGGGTATCCCACCTACCTCTGGGTTCTGGGTGGGGGCAGACACACCCACCCCGAAACTGTCTTTGAGGAAGTGCTGGCAGCTTCCCCTTCCTGGATCCTGTGGGCTGGGTGTCACAGCCCACTGAGGGGGTCTCTGTTCCCCTCCCTGCTCAGCCTTGTGCGTGCGACAGGAACTCAGGAGAGCTGGACCTGCTTTGTGGCCTGCAGTGAGCCCCAGGGCTACCCTGGCTCTACTGAGCTGCATCTGCCACTTCTCAGTTCCAGCGGGGGTGTGGCTCTCACGTCTGCCAGGTGTCACCTCACTGTCCTTTACGGGGTCTGAGCCAGCGTGCACAGGGCCATGGAGCCACCTCCAGTGCCTGTGAGGCTCTGGCCAGGCAGCCACCCTGCTGCCTCCAACAACATCTCTGCAGAGGACTCATGGGACTCCAAGTGCGACGGAGCAAGAAGCCTGTGATGTCCTTCACTGGCTGACCATGGACTGGTCCTGGCCCCTTCTGGGCCTCAGTTGCCTCAGCTGCAGAGCAGGGGGTTTTTGCAGTTGTGACCCTTGATTTTCTTCCCTTCCCTTCCCCAGACTCCCCTCCCAGTCCCACCTCCCTGTCCCCTCTTCCTGGAGCATCATCCTCAGAGCTCTTCCTCTTCAAGCAGGCCCCGCAAGGCATGTGGCCTCCACCAAGAAGGCTCCCTGACTTGCTCCCTTCTCTGCACACAAACTATGCAAATATTTTTATAATGGCAGCAAGATTAGCTGTTTACACCTTTCCTGGCTCCAGGATAGGGGACCCCTGGAAGGGTGGGGTAGAGTTTATGTGATTCATTCATTCAGTTTGACAAATATTACCTGTAAGCCTCAACAATTATGCTCCAAGGGGTCTGGAATCAGAGACCTGGCTGGGAAACACTCACTGCCCATTAGTTCTCACCTCAGCCAGTATAGTGGTACATATTATTGTGAGGCCCATTTTGAGGCCCACTGATTAGAAAATTGAGGTGCAGGGAGTTTCTGGTACTTGTCCAAAGTCATACACAGCTGGCAGGGTTGCAGATTGCTCCAGAGTCTTGCCGTGAACTACCACCACTCTACCACCTCCACCTCCTGCCCGACCGAAGCCGTGCGTGCCGGCCTTATCCTCAAACTGGGGAGCCATGGAACATTTGTGAGCAAGAGGGTGACGTGATTTCTTTCAGCAGGATCTCCTTGACTACCATATAGAATGGATCAATTTTCTAATCAGTGGGCCTCAAAATGGGCCTCACAGTAATATGTACCACTACACTGGCTGAGGTCAGGACTAAGGAGGGACACGTAGGTAGAATATTCAGAATGCACATGGCACATGGAAACAGGAGAGCCAGGGAGGAGGCTGGGGGCCTGGAGCAAGGGACAGAGGGGGCAGAGAATGGAACACATTTGAGGGAGAGTTGAGCGGAAGAAACACACAGGATGTAGGGGTGGGTGTATGTGGCTCTGGCTGGTGGAGACGCCAGGATCAGGGGGGCCAGTGGAGGTGCCCAAGTGTCTGGGGGAGGCTTCAGAGCAGTGATGGACACGGGGCTGGCAACTGGGGCAAAAGCGGGCTGGAGATGACAGTGTGACGGTCTGAGCCCCTGGAGTGGGAGGTGTGACTGGAGTAGCAAGCAGGGGCCTAGCCATAGCCTTGGCCTCATCCTGCCCCACCTCCATCGACTGGGGTCTGTGTCTGCCCACCTCTGGTGAGACTGGCCTCCAAGGGGCTGACAGGTTCTCCCTGTTGCCCGGCAACAGCAAGAGCTGTTGGCTGTTGCTAGGAGCAGGCTGGGGAGGCCCAGGGAGGGAGGATCAGCATGAAGCACTGGGAGGGGTCGGGTGGGGGGAGAGGCCTGTCCTGGGTTTGTTGTCTGCATGGACAGGCTGTGTGCCCCAGTATTTAAGTGCATTCTGTGGATATGAGGCATGTTGGAGGCTGGGCCTCTGTGTGGATGTACTGTGTCCCTGGCTGGGCATTCTGTGCTTTCACTATGCTTGCTGCATGCTTGTAGCAGGGCCTGTCTGAACTTCGGCTCCAGGTAGGAGTGAGACTTGGGGGAACCAATGGAGGACTTACAGGCCAATGGCTCCTCTACAGGGAGCCAGCCATTCAGATACTGACACACAGACACTCCAGGGAGAGCAGATGGCCTGAGGACTGGGAGCTGAAAAAAGATGTGTGCCAGGGTGTTGAGTTGTCTGTGCTGAACAGGGTGCTGTGCATGAGTGTGCACTGGTGGTGGTCAGGTCCTTTCCTGGCTTGTGGACCTTCCTTGTCTTTGGGTTGGGCCTCCACGCTCACAGCCTTGGGACCGCACAGGACAGCTTCCTGGGTGTCCCTTGGCAAACCCTTCAAATGTCCACTGGAGGTTGGGGCTATGAGGGAACAAGATCAGAAAGACTGAAATGTCCCACTAGCAGCATGGCTGCCTCCATGCAGTGCAGCCACCGTCCAGCGGGGACAGGCCATAAGATCACGGCCATTTATGTCTCCAGAAGTCTGGTGGCGTTCTCTCCCTCTCGTCGCTCTCTGCTGGGATACAGTCGCAGGTATCCCAGGCTGGACCCAGGATGGCTCTCCTGCAAGAGGATGCCTCCTACATAGAAAAGGATGCATAAGCCTTGGATGACTAGAGGAGGCACCCCGGTGAGGGAGACAACCTGAGTAAAGCAGTAGAGGTGGCGATCGTCTTGTATTTTTAACTGCAACCCAGAGAGAGAAGGGACCAAACCCGTTTTAAGTTGGAGAAAGCCGAAGTTAGGCTTCGGGCTCCATAGATCCCGTAACAAGTTTAGGGTTCATTAGCTTTACCGAGTGACTCAGACACGCCTCCTCCACCCTGCCCCGCCAGCCTGCAGGAGCCTGGGGCTGGAAACTGCGGGCCCGCGAGGTGCACCAGATCCTCACCCCAGGGCTACGCGGCCGCCCCGGGGGCGGCGCCCCGCCCACTCCGGCCCGTCCCGCCTGCCGCCGCCGGCGTAGGCCGGGCTCTGAGCTCCCGCGGCAGCCCCGTCCGGCCCCGCCCCGTCCCGTCCAGGGCCAATCGCCGGACGCCGCTCCTCCCGCTCCCAGCCAATCGCCGGACGCCGCCCCGCCCCGGCCGTCCCGCCGTCCGTGCGCGGCGGCCTGGAGGCGCCGCCCGCAGACGCTCGGAGCTGCCTACCCGGGAGCTCCCCTAGAGGGCCGGCGGCGGCGCGAGAGTCGGGCGGGGCCGCGGGGCCGGGCCGTGTGGGGCCGGGGGCGGCCGGGCCGCGGATAGCGGGATGGGCTGCACCGTGAGCGCCGAGGACAAGGCGGCGGCCGAGCGCTCCAAGATGATCGACAAGAACCTGCGGGAAGACGGCGAAAAGGCGGCGCGGGAGGTGAAACTGCTGCTGTTGGGTGAGGCCGCGCCCTGTGCCGGGACCCCGCTCCCCGCGCGCATCCCCGACACGGACTTGAATCCCCAGGCTAGGGCTTCCGAATCCCGGCTCGTGGACTTCAACTCCAGCCCGGGACACCCAAATAATGGTTCAGAACTCTGGGTTAGACCTCTGATCTGATTCATACCTGGGCTCTAGGTCAGACCCTCAACTCTTCCGAGGCCCGAGACCTCCAAACCCGGCCACCAGCGCGCCAGCCTCCTCTGCCCAGAGTCTGCTGCCAGTCACCTTTACTAACCGACCCACAGACCCTCAGAGCCCCCGCCGTGCCCGTCCACCCTTCCTTAGACTTTCTAGACGCCAAACCCTCAACCTCCCCCGGCCCCCACCCTCAGTCACCACCTGTTCCCCCACCTGCTCCCCTTTTCCCATTGGGCGAGAGTATCCCCAGGGCCCTGCCAGGCCCCTACCCACTCCTGCCTCCTCGCTCCCAGCACCGTCACTTTTTATGTCCCACACCTGTGCGCCGTGACCCCAAGGGACTTCTCAGGTGGGAACCCACGGCTGCTCATTGGCCTTGGAGACCCTGCCCCCTGCCCCTGGCACAGCGGGCGCCTCTCTACTCCTCCTCTATGAAGTCCTCACCCCCACCCTGGCTTCCAGATGCCCCCGCCCGCCCTGCACCAGGTGGGCCTGGCTGGGAGGAGTGGGGGGGGCGCCCAGACCCCAGGGGGTTGGACCGGGGCTCCACTGGTTATGCTTGCGGGGCAGGCCTCCGGCCCCTGCGAAGGTTCCGCTGGCTGCTCCCCCCGTGTCTCAGCCCCTCTGAGCCTGTGAGGGGGCGTCTGGGCAGTAGGAGGGAGTGCGGAGGAGTGTGGGCTGCGGCTCCTCCGAGGCCAGGGAAGATGGTGGCTGCTGGCGGGGTGGGGGAAGTGGAAGTGGTGAGACGCCGACATGTTGCTGCCCCGGCCGAGGATGGGCCCAGGCGGCCTCAAGGAGCGGGTGGCCCTGCCGGATCTGGAGGTCCTGGGAGGGGGCAGTGGTGGGCCAGAGGGCTGGGGGTGGGAAGTGGGGGGTAGGAGGGGTACACGTCTGAGGTGGACTCCGGCAAAGAATGTGGGCCGTGTCGCTGCCCTGTCCAGCCTTCCCCTGGGAGCAGGTGTGGCACCTGGTGTCAGCCTGGTTTGGAGGGTTTCAGGGTTGGGGGTAGGGCAGCCCTCTTAGCAGCGTTGCAGGCTGACCAGTGTGTGCGGGGGGTGTGGTTCCTCCGCCCCCGAGCTGCTATGGGGTCTCCAGGCTGTGGGGAGTGGGGCTTCTTGTGCTGGGCGTTGGGCCAGGGGACAGAGGGCCCTCCTCACGGCCCATCTGTTGACTGTCCCTGGGGGCCTGGCCTCGGGGGCACTGCCTTAGAGGTTTCAAAATGGCATCCACCCCGCTGCCGCCGGGTAGGAAGGGAAGGGGCGGGGAGGGGCGGCGGCTGGGCTCCCGGGCTGTTTTGCGTTGGGCGCTTGCCTCTTCCTGTCTCTGCTGGGTGGCACGGCCAGCAGTCAGTGGGTGTCGGCACGGTGCAGGGCCCGTGGCTGTTGCCTGCGGGCCCCGGGAAGGGGCTTCCCTGGGGCTGTCTCCCCCGTGCACGGCCAGGGCTTGACCAGCCCCTTCCCTGGCCCACGGCAGTTACAGTGGCGGCTGGGGAGATGAGGCTGAGCCACGGGACCAGGGGACAAGGGCTCCCGGCCTATGTCCCAACCCCAGACCACCAGTCTTGCTCCTGGGATCCCACCTTGGGTTTTGGGCCTGGCAACCCCCCCCCACTGGGCTGGCAGCCACTAGGGGTGCTGGTCCAGTCCAGCACCTTTCAGACTGGGGAATCCATCTCAACACCCTGCCCCGCTGGCATTTGCTTCCTATGTTAAGTGGGCTTCCTGGATTTGGACAAGCGGGTTGGTGGCTCGGATGGGGAGAATGGGGGCCTCATGGACGTTCCTGTGGGGTGTGCGGTGGGCTGAGACCCTGCAGAGGGCCCCCCGCAGGGGCTGGGGGTCTTGATCTGCCTGGCTGCCTGGGGAGGGCTCCTGGCTGGCCATCCCTTTGGATCCAGGTACAGGGAGGTGGCAGGAGCGCAGCTGGGGCAGACCCCGAGGGCTGGGCGCCTGTCCCACATAGCGGGAAGGACTCAGTCCAGGCAACGGGACTCTGCTGGGCAGTTGCCAGCCTTCGTCCCAGCCAGAACCACGCCCGCTGCCCCACCCGGCTCCTTGCTGTCTTGGGCTGCCCTGCTGCTGGTGGCCCTGTGGCTGTCACCAGGGGAGAGGCAAATGTGGTCCTTACCGGCGAGAGGGCTTTTTCTGGCAGCTTAGTGAGGGAGCTGCAGTGCTGATAGCCCTGCTCTGGGGACACCCTCCCCCCCACTTCAGGTTGACTAAGCGGCTATCCCCAGGTAGAGGCTGGGGCTTTGGGCTGGGCAGAGCGCGGAGGAGGCCAGAGTGTATGTTTGGGGAACAGCTCTGATTCGAGATGCGCTTGTGTGGGCAGCCAGCAGAGGAAGGAGCCAGTGCCCACGGTGGGCTCCATGAGGGCTTCAGGGGTATAAACACAGCAATTCTCCCTTGCCCTTGGACCCACTTCTGTTGTGGGCTTGGCAAACACTTCCATTTCCATCCAACCCGTTCGTACTTGCTCGGGGATCCCTCCCAGCACCCTTCTGTGACAGCCCGCCTTCACCAACGCTGGTGAAGCACCTCTGCCTGGGTCTGGGGCCTGCTTGGGGCAATGGGCAGGGCTGCTTCCTGCTCATTTCTGAGCCTCCTGTGCCAAGCATGGAGTCTGCCACCTGTTGGGCGCTTCGTGTCCTGCACAGGAGGAAGGTGGCACTAGTGGTGTGACCCTGCTTGCTACTCTGGGGTGGGTGGGTGGAGGCCAAAGGTGGCAGTCGCTGAGCCACAGCCTGGCGTGGCCCGGGCAGGTGGCAGAGCTCTGTAGGGTCAGCACCCAGCGTTGGTGGACACTGAGAGCACAGTCTTCTGGGTCTTTCCTCCTGGTCTCACGAAAGGCTATGCTGGGCCTGCAGAGACAGCCCTGATGCCACTGTGCGAAGAAGCCCTGCTGCGCCGCCCGTGGCCCGTCCCAGGGCCCCGTGCATGGGAGCGGCCCCGGCTGTCCTATGGGACTGTGCCTCCACATCCTTCTCAGCTCGGGCCATCTGCGGGCTGCTGGAGGCTGCTGCCTCTGTTGCCAATCTAGCCTAGCTCCCGGGGCTGGGGCTGCCCCTGGCCATGGGGCTCAGCCCAGGGCAACGTCAGGAGTGCTTGGCATGGCCTGTGCAGGGCCTGCACATGTGTGTGGGCTCAATTGGGGCTCCCACAGAGGGGGAAGAGAGTTTCGTGGCCTTCGCCCTGTTTCTCTAGTGCAGGGCCTGGTGTACTGTAGGTGCCTATGAAGTGTGTTTGGGAGGAACAAAGCCATGGAACACATCTGTGAACAGGGAGGAGTATTTCGGGGGCTGCTGTTTGCGGCTGGTCTAGCTGGAGGTGGTGGAAGGGCTAGCTAGCCTGGGGGCCTGGCTGGATGGATAATGAGGATGATATAGTGGGGCCTTTGAGTGGGAAGGCTTCCTGGAGGAGGGTTCCCTAGGTGGTCTTGAAAGATTAGCAGCCTTTTCGAAGGCCGAGTATTGTGGGCAGAGGGCCCGACTCAGCAAGGGCTCTGAGGTAGGAAGGCCTGGCCTAGCCTGGAGGAGGAGGGTTCATTCTTCTCAGACCAGGTCTTGGGGTCACACGGATCTGAGTTCAAATGCCAGCTCCACCTAGCCTACTGGCTGAGAATCTCTGTCTCCATCCGTAACCTGGGGACAGAGTGCCTGCCTGCAGCCTCAAGAGTTGTGGGTTCAGTGTGCCTGAGCTGGCGCAGGTGGGAGAAGCCCCCCACACCCTGCAGAGCCCAGTTTGGAGGAGAGGGACCTTCCGGCCTAGAGGTTTGTCTGGCTCATAGTGCCCTGGGGCAGCAGCTCCCAGAAGTGGGGAGGTCTCCGCTGGAATGACAGCCTGCCCTGGGGACTGGATGCCCAGCTGTTGGGGTGCTGAGCCATCTTCCTGGGACCTAGGTTGGGGGTGTGGCAAGGCCCTGGGCCGGCAGCCTCCATCCTCGCCGTTCTCTCAGCGGCCTCCGCCAGTCGCTCCGGAGCTCATTAGCACTTGAATGGGGGGCGGGGCAGCCTGGGCCTGGTGTGGCTCCCTTCCCACCCCTCCCCCAGGCCGGGCCGCGCTTTGTCTCCGAGAGGCCCGCGGGAGCTCCCACGGTGGGGAGTGAGCAGGGGTCTCAGACGCCGCTGCCCCCTGTGCCTGTGTCCTGCTCCTGCCCACTGGGCTTTCCCCACCCGGAACCTCATGTTGGTGTTACCCGAGGGTAGCAGTGAGACTGGGTCCCTCGAGGGGCCCCCCTGAGCGGGGAGACCGGGTGAATCCAGGCAGTGCAGCAAAGAAAATGATGCTGATCTCAGCTGAGGGAGTCCCGGGAGGGGCAAGGTGGAGAATCCCAGGGTGAGCGCAGAGCAGGCGGTAGGGGCAGAGGGAGCCGGCTGCGTGTGGCTGAGGTGGACGGCCAGCCAGCTGGGGAGCAGCGGGTCCCTGCCAGGCCCTGAGGCAGCGTCCCGCCTGCCACTGTGCTTGTGCTGGAGCCCGGGCTGCCCGATGGGGGCTGGCGTTGCCCGGGACCCCTTGGCACTTGTGTTGCACAGCCTGCCAGGTCAGCCCTCGGCCGCCTGGAGCTGCAGGGTCACAGGGTAACATCACTGATGTCCTAGGCAAGAGACGCTGGTGACGCTGGGGGTGGGGCCTGGTCACATCCTGTGGGGTCCCTAGGCCGCCAGCGCTGCACACACTTGGGGTGGCTGGGGCCACGGGGGGCGCACGGGTCCTGTACAGCCTGCCCTCATCTCAGCCCCTGGCCACCTCTCTCTTGGTCTCTGTCTCTAAAAGCTGGCCTGTCATTTTGGCAGGAACAGGATGGAGGAATCTTTGTCCGCATAAGCTCTTAGCAGCCGAGGAGCCAGGGCCTCACCCCGCCTAGTCCCCAGCGAAGGATAACACGGTCTGACCCAGGTGCCGCCTCCCTGACCCCACATTGTGCTGTGCAAGAGGCAGGACTGGGCTGATGGAGGCAGGGCCCAGGCCGGCATCTGTCCCGTCTCCCCAACATCTCATGGCAGAAGTCAGTGAGGGCAGGGGTCGGCAGTTTCTGGTGGGGCCACTGCTCAGGCCTGCCTAACCGTCCAAGGTGAGGGGCCAGGGCAGGGGACTAGGTCCTCTGAGGTGGCCACGGGAGCAGGGCGGGGCCCCCTGCCAAGCCCCACCCAGCCCCTCTAGCCTGGAGCTTGAGTTCCTACCAAACCTCAGCCCCACCCTCACTCTCACCCTGGTGCCGCCGCTCCCTGCGCCCCGGAGTTTGGGAGGAATAACATCACTAGTAACCGGACAGTGGCTGCTGGCCTTCTGCACCCACTAAGGCTTGGGCAGCACATGCCAGGCCAGCTCGAGCCAAAGGCTGAAAGTGGGATCGTCCAAGGCTTGTCGGGAAGGTGTCCTGGTAGCTTGAAGGGTGGCAAGGCTCCTGCAGCCCCTGGATGGGTAAGGGGCTTCAGGGGCAGCACCTTAGTCCTCGGGAGGGGGGCAGGCTGCGAGGTCTGCAGGCAGGCGGGGCCTCTCAGGGAAGTGGGTGTCCACACCAGGGGGAAAAGGAGGAAGCAGCTGGAGGAGGAGGAGCCCGAAAGGGGAAGAGGCCAGAGGGCTCCTGCTCCCGCTGGGGTGGGGGTGCGCCCTGTCAGCTGGAGTGTAGGCGAGTCCCGCCTGCTCGGATTCACCTGCACCCCCAGGGGCTGCCTGCCAGCCCCGGGGTTGGAGTTACCCAAGCAGTCTTTGTCCTGCCCCGCAACCACTGGGCTCAGGATCCCAAAGAAGTTGGCACCTCTGAGGATTGCAGGCCCCTTCTTTGACCGCAGGAAGCGGTGGCTGGGAGAGGGATGCCGGCAGGGGGGCCGACAGGAAAGCAGAGGGCTCCTCTTATACTCAGAGCGGCCATTGCCCTGTGAGGCCGGAAGGCCGGCTGCAGGCTGAGATGAATGCCCGGAAATGGAGCAGCAGCCTGGGGATTAGCTCACTGTGGGTTTCCCCTGCCTGGGGTGGACCAAAGGACCCTTGGTGCAGCCTCAGGATTCCCCCCTGCTGCCACCCTCTGTGCCTAGGGGCGTCTCCACGGGGCCTCAGTTTCCCTGCTGTGCTAACCTGCTGCCTCTGGTGACTATTGCGTGGGGCTGGTCTCGTCTCATTTAACCCTAAGAGGCTGGGGTTGACATGGCATCCATCTCACTGATGGGGAAACTGGGGCCCGGGACATCACACCACTTACCCAGTAGGTGGGGATGCCAGCTGCTGTGGGTGCATGTGCGTTCCACCTATGCTGGGGGGTCTGTCTACGAGGGCCTCGGTTCCTCTTTTAGGGGGTTAGAAAGGGGCTCTCTGCCCTGGGGGGTAGGACCCAGACCGCACATACCTTCCTCCTCCTCAAAGGCAGAAAAGTCTGCCATGGGGACCTCAGCTTACCTCATTCTTGCTTCCCACCTCCTCCCCGGCCCATGTCCCCTTCCCGGACACTCAGGTCCTAGCAGGCCACAGAGCACCTCGCTTGTCCCCTAACATTGTGCTTGTTCCTCCCACACCTCTGAGGCTTAGGAGGACTGAAACCAGGCCTGAAGAAGTCTCAGAGGCTGCCAAGCTCAGGGTGGGGGGTCCCGGAGCCAGGTCTGAAGGCTGGGAGCTGTCCACATATGGAGAAGGGCCCCGCAGAAGGCTTTGTGCTCCCAGCGCAGTCCGGGTGGGCCACGTGTGGTGCTGCAGCAGCTGGGTGTGCCTCCCGTGTGCTCTGGCTGGAGCGTGGGGGGTGAGGCTGGTGTTCGGCCTCTGAGTCCCATCCTGGGCCCTCCCCCGCGGAGCTTCCCGGAGGTTCTGTTTTGTGTGGTCTGGCCAGGCCCTGGGGGCTGAGGAGCCCGGGACATGGGGGGGTCTACAGCAGAGGCTTCAAGGTCAGGCCACGCACAAAGCAGAAACACACATCCTCGTAGCCACTCACGACCTTGGGCCCAGAGGGCAGCCCAGGCTTCCTCACTGTGTGCGACCTCGGGCTGACCCCTTCCCTCCCTGTGCTCGGTGTTGGCAGCAGTGTCAGGACTCTCAGCGCGGGCCTGTGGCTGTGGGTGCTTAGGCTGCCGCCGTGGGCCAGCCGCAGGGGCCGTTTGGGGTAAGTATGAGCACCCAGGGGTGCTGCTCAGGGCAGGCCTTGGGCTTGGCGCACTCTCTGATGGGACAGAGGCCCTGGCACTAGGCGTCTCGTCCAAGGTCTACACAGTGCATGAGAAGACCAGTGGGGCTGTGCCGACAGAAAACAGCCCTGGGGTTCCGCCGGTGAAGCACCCGCCAAGAGGGCTGTCAGACGGCCTTGTGTGGCGTGGGACCTGTGCAGCCTCTCCCGGCTCCTGCAGAGGGTGAGACCTGTACCTGAACAGGTCTCGGGGGCCTTCTCTCCAAGCTGGCCTTCCCTACCTCGTGCCTGTTTCCCCCTGTACGGCGGGCAGGGCCCCAGCCAGGGAAACAGCCGGGCCCTGGAAGACCTCTCCATGTCTGGAGGGCAGTAGCAGGCCACACTGGTGTTTGGCACGTCCCTGACGGGCATCGCAGACCCCTGGAAGCCCCAGAGGCCACCCAGGTGCCCGAGGCTGGAGAGAGGGAGGTTCTGGGCTTGTTGGGGCACCTGAGGTCAGGCATGTGGGTGGGGGCGTTGCAGCAGGGCGCAGCCAAGGCCCGAGGCCCTGACCGCACAGTGCCAGATCCCCGCTTGGACAGAGCGAGGGGTGGGAAGACCCGGAGGAAGTCTGCTGGGCCCCGCCCCCGCCGCCGTCCTCCCCTTCCCATTGTTCCCGGCGCGGGGTCTCCGGCGGCGCGGTGCTTCCCGGGCTTGGAGGGGCGGTGGGCGGGGCGAGGGCCCCTCCCCCAGCGCCGGACTGCGGCTGCCTGGGAGAAAAGCTCCGCCGCGCTGCCCAGCCCCCGCCCCTGCGCCGGGTCTCCGGCTGCCGGGCTCCCCCTGGTGGTGGCGGGGCGGAAGCTAGGGGGCCCGGAACCGCGTGGCGGCTGGAGACGTGGCACCCCCCTGGGATGAGGGTGGGAGGTGGTGCCCCGGCAGCCGCTGGGTGGGCTTCCGCGGGCCCACCCCACCTGCCCCCTGCGGCCACCAGGGTGGGTCGGACCTGGTGCCGTGGGTGTGGGTGCGCGCTGGGCCGACCCGCCAACGCCCTGTGGTCCCGGGACTGTCACGTGAACCTCTGCCCCGGGTGGCCACGTCAGTCGGCCGCTCTCCCGGCCCTCGTGCTCCAGGGAAGCCCACCGGCGCGGAAGCCTGTGCAGGGGGCCTTTCCCGCCTCTGAGCGCAGGGAGTCAGCGCGCGGGGTGCGCGGCAAGGAGGCCCAGCTGTGGAAAGGGGCCAGATTGCGTGGAAGGGCAGGGAAAAACTCAGAGCAAGAGCCGCAGAGGCCTGAGGGCTCCGACTTCTCTTCTGGGCCACGAAGCCGCGGCAGGGAACCGCCACTGCTCAGTCAGACTGGTAGTCGCTGGTCATTGCCCTGAACTGCGCCTTGGAAGCCTCAGAAGCTCCCTTGCTGAGCTGGCGTGGCCAAGCAGGCCTCTCTCCAGCTGGTGGTGGCAGTGACCTACGCAGTGTGTTCTTTGTAGGCTGCCGGAAATGAGAGGTCTGGGGACATCTGGCATCTTCCAAAGGGTAGAACAGTCGTGATGACAACTTTTATCTGAGTGCTTGTGGAGTGCCAGGCCTTGCAAGTAGGCTGTTTAATCCTCAGGCTCTCCTGGGAGATAACAGTCGGCCCTTTTCACCAGTGCGGGGCCAGAGGGAGGGCGGGAAGCGTCCACGCTTGTGGAGGTATCCGGAAGGAGCAGGGCGGGCCCCAGGGCTGTGGCAGGTCTATCCTGAAAGTGAGAGATTGCCCGGCAGCCTCTGCAGAGGGCAAACCAAGGCCAGAGAGCATGGCTGCTTCTCAGGGCCTCCCAGCAGGGCAAAGACCTATCGGAGAGGTGGTGGGCCAAGGTGGACGGAGCAGCTACCTGATGCTGGGCCTTGGGGGTGAGCATCGTGCACCTGGACCAGCGGCCCCCTGTCTGCCACAGGGGCCCTGCTGGCCTTGCTGAGGCAGGTGGGGACGCCTCCGCCCCCCGATCTGTGCGTTCCTCCGCTGGGGCCCGTGTGCTCTGGGTGGAGGCAGATGTTTTGACACAGCCAGCGCTGTAGCTGGTACCTCACATATCAAGGCAATTACTGCCCTCCCACTGGGGGCCCAGCAGCTGTGCCCCAGGTCCTGGCCTCAGAGGCATCTTCCTTGGTGGGAAGAGGTGGGGCCCAGTGGGAACACGGATGCCACCCCAGGGAGTCCCTGGGCACAAGACTTCTGCCTCCTATCGGCCGACCTCCCCTTCCGCGAAGCCCTCTCCTCTGCAGGGGAGGTGCAGGTGGAGCACTGGGTGCCCGGCATCAGCAGGGTAGAAGGAAACTCCAAGCCAACTACCCGCTTATCTGATAAGGGTGTGCTGTCAGGCCCCAGGGAAGGGGACCCATTGACAGAGTAGACAGTGAAGCTGCTACCCCACGGCTCCCAGGCACCTTGCCTGCGGGCTGTCCCAGAACCAGGGTCCTTGCACCCCTCTCCCCCACCTTTGTCCCCTGATCTGCTGAAGCTGCACCTGGGCCATGCCCTGGTTCTGTCCTGTCCCTCCTGCTTCCTGCCTGACTTCCAGCACCACGCGCTATCCTGCCACTCACTCCTTCCCTCTTGATTCAGAGCTGCTGAGTCCAAGGTCGGGGGCTGTATAACCTTGGTTTATTCACTGTCAGATGGGGTCTTTCTGCAGTGACTCCTGCTAGGGGGCAGAGACTGCCCTTCCAACTCAGAATTGTGATGAAGGGTGACAGGCTTGAACGGGCCGGGAAGTGAACCCCAGCTGGCTGGCTCAGGGAGCAGGTGTCCCGGCTGCAGCCCTGCTTGCCCAGGTGTGACCCGCCTTGTGTCTGCAGTCTGCCACCACCAGGAAATTCAGATGCAAAGCCAGTCTTTGTGGGCATGCTCTCTGGGCAGGGTCACGGAGTGGTCCTCACCACCTTCCCAGGAGGGTGATCAAAGCACCAGAGGGGGAAACGGGTGCCTCAGGTGGACGGTGGTCCCTAAGTCACACAAGAGGCCTCCTGTGCCCTGGGCAGCTGCCCTCCCCGAGTCTCCATTCGCCTGGCTGGGGGTGGCGTGCTGATCCTGATGCAGCGCTTCACACCCCAGCCGACTCGTTTTCTGGGATGTGCTCCCTTCCTCCTGCTCTGGAAGCAGGTGCCTAGGTGGGAAAGACAGCCAGGTGGTCGCCTGACCCTTGTGCTTACTGGCCAGTCCAGTGCCGCTCTCCCTGCCCCACGTTATTCTGGGCTCTGCAGATGGGCCTCGGTGATGGGGCAGCCCCTTCAGGCCTTGCTAGGCCCTGTGGGGTGGACAGTGGTTGTGGGAGGGGTCCTGGCTGCTCCCTGCTCATGCCCCCCCCACAAAGGTAGGTGTGTGCTGCCCCTGGACCTCAGCCCACAGCAGGGGAGCACACCGGGCCTGAGACTATCGAGGGCTCGCTGCCTAGACCCCACCTGGCCAGAGCCTGCGTTTGTGCCGCCCCCGTGCTCTCCTGTGCTGGGAGGGGGCTGGGACAGTTGGGCTAGTGGTTCCAAGCAGCTGGTGGCGTTTGTGAGGAGAGCCTAGACTGTTCTCAGAGAACCCTCTGGGCTGTGGATGTACCGAGGCCCACCCCCGTGGCCACAGCTGTGCCTGTTCTGGTAAACTGTGGATCTAGGGTCGGGGTAGGGTGGATGCAGGCAGGAAGGGGCCAGGGAGACAGGGTGGCCCTCCCGGGCTTCACCTTTCCTGCACAGACTCTCTGGGGAGGGCCAGTGTCTGAACTGCACCCCTCAAGATTTGGCTCTATGTGTTGGTGATAGCACCTGGGAATCTGCTTTTTTGTTTAAAATGCCCCCCATGGCAGCTTCTGAGCCACATTTTGAGAAGGGCTGGGCAGGCCAGGCATCATGGCCCTACCTGTCTCCCTGCCCTTAGAAGTCCTGACTGACTGGGGTGCCCATGTCCTGACCCCTGTGGTCCCGCCAGCTACACCCCTCATCCTGCTGCCCACCAGGCCCGCCTACCTCCAGCTCACCGTGCAGCAGTTGGGGAGGGTCTGCTCTGCCTCGGGCCGCACCTGCTCCCTGACCGCCCGTGCCCTCTCTGTTTCAGGTGCCGGGGAGTCGGGGAAGAGCACCATTGTCAAGCAGATGAAGTAAGTGGCACATGCCTGCAGCCTCTGAACCTTGGTCTGCTCTGTTTGGGCCCGTGCTGCCCCGCACGCACCCAGCCATCCTGAGCCAGACCCAGACCTCAGAGGCAGTCATCTGCCCTCAGGTCCCTGTGGGTTGGGGCAGTTTCCTCCTCTGAAGCACATCCCTGCAGGCCCCAGCAGCCCTGGTCATGTGGTGGCCCTGGGCCCTGTGTGCCTTAACCCCTGACCCCTGGCCACCAGGATCATCCACGAGGATGGCTACTCGGAGGAGGAGTGCCGGCAGTACCGGGCGGTCGTCTATAGCAACACCATCCAGTCCATCATGGCCATTGTCAAGGCCATGGGCAATCTGCAGATCGACTTTGCGGACCCTTCCCGTGCGGTATGCAGACTCCTGCCTACTCCCCCCCGTCCCCACAAAGGATTCAGGGCAAGTTTTGCCCTGGGGAACCTGAGAATACCCGAGCCTGGGCCCCATTCTGGAGGCCCCCCTCCCTCTGACAGGCGGGGTGGGGGCACACCTCTGCCCCTGCGCCTGGCTGACCGCGCACCGCTGTGCCCAGGATGATGCCAGGCAGCTGTTTGCGCTGTCCTGCACGGCGGAGGAGCAGGGAGTGCTCCCTGAGGACCTGTCTGGCGTCATCCGGAGGCTCTGGGCTGACCACGGCGTGCAGGCCTGCTTCGGCCGCTCACGGGAGTACCAGCTCAATGACTCTGCCGCCTAGTGAGTACTCCAGGGGGCTGGGTGCGGTGGGGGCCACAGGGTGTCTGGCCTGGAGGGTCTGAGCAACCCCACAAAGACATTGCCATCTCTTCCTGAAGCCGATGATTGTCAGCCAAGGCCTTGGTGATTTTTGGTTTGGGGCACCGCACCAAACACTTGCCACCGGCTCTGTGCCAGGCCCTGAGCAGGCTTCAGGGACACAGTGATGAGGGAAGCAAACAAGTCCTAGGCAGTGGCAGCCTAGGGTGTCAGTGTCATGGTGGGCGTGGGGGTAGGGTCAGAGGGGGCACTGCCGTGGCTGAGGTTGGAGCGAGTTGGGCAGGGGAGGATGGGAAATGGCTTTGGGCAGGGGTACAGTGCAGACCCAGTTCTGGGGGCAGTAGACTGCGAGGCCACAGTGGGTGTTTGGACTGGCCGGAGAGGAAGACATGGGGAAAGACTGGGAGGTGACAGTCCCAGAGGTCCAGCCCTCAGGGTCACGTCTGACCTCTTCCCTGAAGTACCTACCAGGGGCCAGACCTGGGGCAGGGTGTGAGCACCCCATAGGGAACAGACAGGCGGGTGGCCAGTGCTGATGGCTGCGGGGCTTTGGGGATGAGCCAGACGGGGCTGGCCCTGTGCTCTCTCCTCCCCCTCCCCCCTAGCTTCAGCCAATCTCCTTTCCCGTTCCCCCTGCCCTTCCACTCCGCGAAGGGCTGTGCCTGAGCCAGGCTGGGCGGGAGGTGGTCTTGCCCACCAGGTTCCTGAGCCCTGCCCCAGCCATAGGGACAGCTTCCCCACCCTCCCTGTGGTGGTCTGAATGTCCCTGTGGAATCAGCCAGTACCTCCACAAGGTCCAGAGGCTCTCCTGGTGCCCACAGAGCTATGGGTCCTCAGGGAGGGGCGGTGGGCCTATGAGCCAGGGCCTCCGCAGTGCCAGTGTGTGAGGGGTGGGAAGAGACGCACCTTCCAGGCCACGTCCCGTTCCTCAATCCCCAGACATCAGGCACCTGCTACGCCCAGCACTGTCCTTAGTGTGGGCTCTTAGCTGTCCCAGGCAGGTTTAGCCGTGATGGGCGGGCAGTGGGTTGGGACACTGTGCCCCTGGGGTGAGCCCGCCTGCTGCGGAGAAGGGAGAAGCTGGTGTGGAACCCATCATGAGGCCCCCAGGCCGGAGGGGCGGGCGTGACACACGGGTCACGCACATGCGTCACGAGGTTCCCGTGGCCCTTCCTGTTTTTCCGTTACGTTCCTGTGTCTCTGAGGTCATTTCCCTCTGGCCCAGCTGCTGACGGGAGCCAGGGGCTGGTCCCAGCAGCTTTGCCCCAGGAGCAGGACAGTGGGCGGTGGCTCTGAGGCCTGAACCCAGCCCTCGGTGCCCAGCCCTCGGGGCCCAGTGGGCAGGCAAGTGATGCTAGTTAAGGGAGCTGATAACGAGGAGCCCCTGGGACCCCTGCCAAGAAGGTGCCCTGCCCCTGAGGAGTCAGTGTTACTAGGCTCTGGGCAAAGAGCCCCCTGGGCCTGGCAGGCCCCAACCTGTCCAGCTCCACATCGAAGGACACACTGGGTTGCCCTGTCGTGGGTGCCAGAATTATGCCGATTAGCATCCTGCACCCCTCCCTGATGGCTTATCTGCCCCGCCCACCCACCTTGCCTGCAGCTGCCCCAGCCTGGATCCTGTCTGAGGCAGGCTGAGCTCGGACCTGCAGGCTAGGGCTTGGCTGGGGGTCCCCGAGCCACACCTTTTCTTAGGCCCACTCCACAGGTGGAGGCGAGGCATTCTAGTTCAGGTGTTCTCATCTGAGCAACAAATGTAATGAAGGCAAGGGTTTTGCCTGAGAAATCGGGCCTGGAGGGGCTCACCCAGCTGGCCTAGGGTCCAGGGAAGGAGGCCCCACGCTGGCCCCTGCCGACCCGCCCACCCCCTACTCCAGCTACCTGAATGACCTGGAGCGCATCGCACAGAGTGACTACATCCCCACGCAGCAGGACGTGCTTCGGACCCGCGTGAAGACCACAGGCATTGTGGAGACACACTTCACCTTCAAGGACCTGCACTTCAAGTGAGTGGCATGAGTGCAGGGGGGAAGGGCAGACTGCCAGCCCTTGGGGTGGCAGAGGGGGGCACCCTCACTCCGGGTCCTGCTGGGGGCTGTGTTGGGAGGGACGGACGGGCTGGTCCAGGATTCCTAGCCCCACTCCGCGGTCTCCTGAGGCTGCCAGGCTGCCCTGCCGCCCAGAGCCTGGGGTATGGCGGATGAATGTGGGTGGTTCCCAGAAGGCAGCCCCAGCCCAGGCAGGCCTGCGTCCTCAGTGGGCCATGCTGTGAAAGGGGGAGAACCCCCTCTCTGGAGCTCAGGCAACCCCGTGTCCGCAGGATGTTCGACGTGGGCGGGCAGCGCTCGGAGCGCAAAAAGTGGATCCACTGCTTCGAGGGCGTCACAGCTATCATCTTCTGCGTCGCCTTGAGTGCCTATGACCTGGTGCTGGCGGAGGATGAGGAGATGGTGAGAGGGCGCGGTGGGGCCAAGGGGGTTGGGGGCCTGGTCAGCACAGACTGACCGGGCTGTCCACCCCAGAACCGCATGCACGAGAGCATGAAGCTGTTCGACAGCATCTGCAATAACAAGTGGTTCACGGACACGTCCATCATCCTCTTCCTCAACAAGAAGGACCTGTTCGAGGAGAAGATCACGCACAGCCCCCTGGCCATCTGCTTCCCAGAGTACACAGGTGGGACCGGGTGGGCGGGTGGCCCCGGCTGGATGGAAGGGGAACCGGGGCAGCCAGCCCCCAGGCCGCGGGAACTGAGTGGGCGCTCGGGCCTTGGTGCCTTCTCCGTTGTGCTCCTGCAAATGCGTGCGGGACCCTGCTGTCTGTGGGGCCGCCAGCCTGCACCCAGCAGCGGGAGCCTCACCACTGGGTCTCTGCAGGCGCCAGCACATATGACGAGGCAGCCAGCTACATCCAGAGCAAATTTGAGGACCTGAACAAGCGCAAGGACACCAAGGAGATCTACACGCACTTCACATGCGCCACTGACACCAAGAACGTGCAGTTCGTGTTTGACGCCGTCACCGATGTCATCATCAAGAACAACCTGAAGGACTGTGGCCTCTTCTGATGGGCAGCGGTCCCAGCAGGATGGTGAGCCCGTGGCTAGGTGAGGCGGGGAGGGCATGGGGAGGGCGAGTCTGGAGGAGGGGCACAGGCTGCAGCCTGGGCACGATGGGCTGTGAGTCTGGAGGGCGACTGAGTTTAGGTCCCCGACTGGGTATCCAGCTAGGCCTGGCTCCGTTCTGCCTAGCAGTCCAGGTGGCAGGAATGCCTGGCTGGGCTGGGGCACAGCTAGAGGCTGGAGAGAGAGAGCGTGCTCCCTCACCCACTGGGGAGCCTGGCTGCTCCGTACAACCAGTTCTGTGCCCATCCCTGTGGGCTTTCCCTCAGGCCCATTGGAGGGTCGGTCCTGGTCTGGGGGCGGTGGGGAGGACACTGCCAGGGTACATGCTCCCCTCCCTGACATGACCGATCAGTACGCCGGTGCAGGGGAGGCTGCTGTGCCCCTCGTAACGAGTACGCAGGAAAAAGGGAAAGGTCGTTGTCTAGGGACACAGAGAGGCACACCCTGGGTATCTCCCAACCCATGTCCTGTCTCCCACCTCCAGGGCCACCGCCAACTGCACCCTCCCCAGCCCCTGAGGAAGATGGGGGGCAAGAGGACCACTCTCCCCACCTCTCCCAGCTGCTTTTCCCTCTTTCTGTCTGTACTTGGTTTCCCTTCCCCTCCCTCAGTTCCAGAGACAGGGGAGGGGCTGCCACAGGCCTCCCTGTTTGAAGACCAACTTTGTCCCAGGTGCCTGGAATGGCTGCGGTACCTGCTTCCCGGGCGTCTGTCTGTTCTGGTTGCAACCGCTGTCATGTTCTGTGATGGTGGGAGTGCCTGCCGGGTCTCTCAAGGCCTGTGTCTGGAGCGGCACTCACCTCTCCAGCCTGGGGCCCCTGGCTTCACCCAACACCAGCCCCCAACCCAGCCCGAGTCCAAATGTTTACAGGGAGCCTCCTGTCCACCCCACCCCTCCAGCCGCTCGGAGGCCCCAAAGGAAAAAGCACAAGAAGCGTGAGACACCACCGTTCTGGAGACCGCAGTCCACCTGCTCATTCTCGTAGCTTTTTAAAAAAATGAAAGGAAAGGAAAAAAAACCCTGCAAACCTAGATAACTTTTTAGAGAAAACCTATTTAAACCTGTCAGACCCTGACCAGCGCCCGCCCTATGCCCTTCCAGTAATCCGTGCCTTGAGTGTGTCTGTGTGTTTACACCCACGCCTCTGCTGGCTGCCCCCTGCGGGCGGCACCTCTGCCCTGCTTCCAGGAATTGGGTTCCAAGGGCTGTTTGACAACTGCCAGCATCCCTGCGGGCCCTGCCGGGAGGTCCTGGGCCCCACTCCATTCACCCCGGTGTAGCTCCTTAGCGCTGACCCCGGAACCGTGCTGCCTGCTGAGGGCCTGCTCCCCGTGCCCTTGCCCCTGGCCTGGGTCCTTCAGCGTTGAACACTTCCTTGCTTTTTTCACGTTTTATGGAATTGTTCACCTGGTTTGAAATAATAAAATGTAGAAAGAAAAAGTACCAAGAACTATTTGGCATTCTCTTCCCCCCCAGTAGGGACCCAGACTAAGATGTGTCCAGGCACCAGTGCTGTGGACCAGAACACGCCCCTGGGACAGGGCGCCAGGTGCTCGGCCCTTGGGGTGCCTCCCTAGTTTCGGTGCCGGGGCCTGCGTGTCTCTGCCTGTCCTCCCAGCACCTCTGCAGTCTTGGGTCTGGGGCGGCGGCCACATCTCGTGAGCTGTTCCTCTAGGTGAATCTAACACCGGGGGCAGGAGAGGTGTCCGGTGGGTCTAGTGTAGAAGGAAGATGTGCCTTCTGACCTCCCAGGCTCAAGCCCTGGAGACTGATCGCCGAGGTCACTCGCCAGGTAGGCTTCAGCCCCTTGCATACCCTCCTCCCAATCGGAGGTGCCTAGAACCCTGCCTAGAAAGGAGGCCTCTTGGGCTGGACCAAACCGAAAGCTGGGGAGCAGGGCACCTAGCTGCCCTGCCGCGTGGAGGCCGGCGGGCTTCGCTTCCCCGACCAGGGATCGCAGTCGGGGCCTCCGCGAGGCTGGGGGCGCAGGGGCGGGTTGGGCCGCCGGCAGGCGCTCTGCGCAGAGAGCCGCGCGGTCCAGGGGCGGCCCGCCGCCAGGGGGCGCCCCGCCGCCGCCCCGGCCTTGACTCCAGGCGCGCCGAGGCCGGCACAAAGGCGGCTTTGTGGGCGGGGGTCGGCGCCGCCGGGGCGGGGCGGGGCCTCCCGCGAGCACCTGCTGCTGGCGGACGGGAGAGACTCCGTCGGCCGCCTCTCGGAAGGAGGCGGGCATCCCCGGCCCCGCCTAGCCCCGCAGCCCGGCCCCACCAAGGGCCCCCGCAGGAAGCGGCGCCGGAGATGGCTCCATCCGTCCGTCCTGGGAGGTGCACAGAGGGGCCATTGAGGGGCTGGCACGGGCAGTGCCTCCGTGCCCGGTTGGGCCGGCAGGGTTCCGGCCAGGATCCCCTTGTACCCGGGTTGGCAGCGGAGCTGGGTGAGGTCCTGGCAAGCAGGCCTTCCCTGAGTTCAGGCGGCCAGCCTCCACCTGCCCTGGGCTCTCCTACCCCTGCTCTCACTTTGAGGGCATAAGGCTCCATTGTCCCAGCGCCGGCGGGGGCGGCCTCTCAATTCGTCCTTGTCTCATGGCTGGAAATTCCCAGCCATGGGGGGCAGCAGGCTGTGGGGGTATCCCAGGTGTCCTGCACCCTCATGGAGGGGCTTGGTAAGGCTGGCTCCTGGGCACCCCTGGTGCCTGGGGCTGCACAGGGCTGGACCTCAGCCATCCCGAGACCCTCGGAGCAGCTGGGTGATGGGAGCCAGGGATTCGGTGCTCCCCAGCCCCCAGGGCTCTTCCTGCCTGAGAAGGCCCATCTTCCTGGCCCCACCAGGGGCAGCCCCAGCTGTGAGGCTTGGACAGGCAGGGCCAGGCAAGGGACCCAGGCGCCTGCTCCCCGACCAAGCTAGAGTCCCAGTATGAAGTGAGTTGTCTCCAGCTCGTGGGGACCACCACGAGGCCGACCACCTCCAGAAGGGCCCACCCCTCTCCAAAGAGTTGCTCAGGCTACTGATGTGGTGGCAGCCTTGGTATTTGTAACCCGCTTGGGGGGCAGGGAAACAGCTGGGAAGAGAGAAAAGCTCTGAGAGCCAGAGAGGTCTGAAGGGTGTGTGTGTAAGGAGGCCCTGTGGGGAGCAGCCAAGCCACCAGCCACTCCCCAGCTCCCCTGGCCCAGACTCCCTTAGCAGCTAGGTGGGGGGCCATTAGAACTGGGGCCTCTGAGGCTACAGGGCTGCCAAGGCCTGGGGGAACCCCTTACCATGTTCCTGGGCAGCTGCATGGCTCCCCCTGAAGTCAGGAAAACCTCAGAGCCTCTCAGAAGCACCCCTCCACCCGCACACCCTGCAAGCCCAGACTCCAGCCACCTGTAGCTGGCCAGCAGCGTCCTAGCTGCCCTAGGAGGCGGAAGCTGCAGGGGGGCGACCACAGCTTCTCTTGGGTGAGTTCTGGGTCAGGCTGGCTCCCAAACAACTGCCCCCAATCCTTGTGCCCATGGCCCTGAAAGAGCCCCGAGAGGCCATCCTCCCTGAGGAGGGGCTGTGTCCCCCCAGTCCCCAAGCCTGTCGTGGACACCCATGAGGAAGCCAAGGGGGCCTCGAGCCAGCAAGTATGTGCCGTCAGTCCCTTATCCCCTTGGCATGTCAGTGAAGGGCACCAACACCCAGGTGCAGGGCTCGAGGTCATGGCTGCCTGTCTCCTTGCTACAGGGAGAACAGGTGATCTTACTGAGGAGAAAAATAGAGTTAGTCCCTTCCCATGGACTTTGCTTTCCAATTTCATTGTGGGTAGAGGGAGTCAAGGCCTGACGGGCTGTTGCAGGGCCACGGAGGGGCCTGTAGTGTCCCTTCCCCATCAGTGCCTATCCCCACCCGGGCTCAGCGGAAAGGTGGAGGAGCTTTCTGGAGGCACTACTGCCTCCCTGCGCTGGTTCTGCGCTGGGTCTAGGCCCCCAGCCACTGCCAAAGCCCGGCCCTGCAGAGGCTTGACCACGAATGGTGAGAAAAGGTCTAGCAGGTGCATGGGGAAGGGTTGGAGGGCCCAGCAAAGTGCTGGCCAGGAATGCTGCTGCCCCCCAGAACTGGGGTGGTGGAGCAGGGCCTTGTTGGCCAGGGCTGAGCTGGGGTAGGGCAGAGGCAGGGATCCCCCAGCTTCAGTGAGCTCTGGGTGTGTGTGCCACTGGGGGCCGGGGGCCGGGCATTATGGAATGGCGAGGCATTGGACAAGGGGTGGCAGAGAGACCACAGGGTCAGGCTTCCGGCCACCCTGAGGTTGGGGCTCTCGGGAGGAGGGGTGTGGGCCTGGGCACAGAGGGGTGGGTTGGAGACTTGTGGAATCAGAAGACTGAGGAGTGCCCAGGGCTTCGGGATGGCCAGGGGTCAGGTGGAGGGTGGAAGAAATTGTGCTGGGGGAGAGGGGATGGCTGCGGCTAGTGGGGGGATGGGGGTGGTAGGGCATGGGTGGGGTAGGCGCCAGCGCGAGCCAGGGCCCTGGGCGGCAGGGCTGGAAGAGGCAGCAGTGAAGGGGGTCACCCTCAGGCTGCAGGTGCTGAGCTGGCAATGAGCACACACCTGCCGGCCCACCATTCACCACGTCCTGTAAGAGGGCAGAGTGATTTGACAGGCCCAGGCTCCCCCTGGGGACAGGCTGCTGGGGAGCCGCAGTCCGGATTCAAGCCCGCGCCTCCCCCGCCGCTAAGGGGGTTGATCCCTGGGCGGCTCCGGCCCCCCGCCGCCGCCGGAGCCTCGGAGCCCCCAGCTAGCACTCCCGGGAGGCGCCCCCAGCCCATCGAGGGAGCGTAGCATTTGAGTTCCCGTCGGCGCCGGAGCATCCCGCCCCCGATCTAAGTCAGATCTAAGTCAGCCGCATTCCTGGCCCCAGCCCGCCGCGCCGGGAGGAGGAGAGAGGGAGGCCCCTCCCCGGCCCCCCTGCCGGGCGACGAGGGAACACGCAGTGAGCGAGGCGCTGTGATGTGGCTGCTGGGGGCTCCCGGTCCCCGAGGGGCTGACCTCAGCCGGGGAGGAATGTGCGGGAGGCGGGGGCCTGGCCCCTGCGGCCCCGCCCTCGGCCCCTCCGCCTCCGCCCCGGCCGGGCCTCCGAAAGGAAGGGGAGCAGGCGACAAGGGGAGGAGCTGGCCTTCCAGCAAGGTGGGCCAGGGGTCCCCTGGGAGTGCGGACACCGGGCCGGGGGCCTGTGGGGCAGTGCCCACGCCCTCTCCCCGGAGATCCCTGGGGGTGGAGGAGGTGGCCGGGAAGTCAGACCTGGTCAGGCTCCCCGCCCCCGCCTCCCTGCCTGAATCTTGAGGGTGGGGAGTCCTGGGCCCCACGTGGCCAGAACAGGAACAGGCTGTGACGTGGGAGCCACCGTCCTTGATGGCTAAAGCAGGTGTGAGTGGCTAGCCAGGCCCCGCCAGCCTGGGCTGGGCACTGGGCCGTTGGCTTCAGCCTTCCTCAGAGGGATGCCCACCCCAGCCGTGCCACTAGGAGTCCAAACGGTGTGGGAGAGGCCCATCTGCATCCCCTGCTTTGAACCATTCTGTCGAGACCCTGGCCCAGGTGGCCTGATTGCAGAACACCTGGGGACGCACAGAGCCCTGTGTGCCCGCAGCCGGGACCCTTCTCCTACACAGCTGCCTCCGTGAGGCCCCTGCCAGAGCTGCCATACACTTGGACCTGGGGCTCAGGAGCAGAAAGGAGGCCTTGTGAGGACAGGGACCTCCTGAGCTCCCCTGGACATCTGGCTTTCTGCCCCAGGGAAGGGGCACCTCTGGAGGGAGCAAGGCAAAGGGCTCAGGTGGGGCAGGGCCAGCCCATCCTGCGGTTTGGGGGTTGATTCTCAGGATGTTGCAAAGATGGTGGGGTCCTGGTCCCATTTTCTCGTGTGGACACAGGGCGGGTGGGGCAGGGGTTGGGGGTGGAATCAAGGCTGGGCCCTGGGCCTGAAGGACTGAGAACGGCGGGGGCAGGTAGGGGGCAGAGCGGCAGAGGGGGGCCCAGAGGCGCTTGCTGATCTTGGCTGCTTGGGTGGAAAATCGTAAACAGCCGAAGAATTTTGTTTGCTTGCACAGGGCCAGGGGAGGCTGCCGAGGTCCAAGGCAGGGGAGCCAGGGAGGGGCGAAAGGCCAAGAACTCAGGCCCCACCACCACCCCAAGGGCCCCACTCCTCCCACTGACCCTGGCCATTCACCTCCAGCCTGCCAGCCAGGGACACTAGGTCCTGAGGCTCAGGGAAGAAGGGCTGGCTGGTCACAGACGCCCTTGCTCCAGGGGACGTGGCAAGAGACAGCTGCTGGCCAGCCTGGGGAGGATGCCTGTTGGGGGCCTGGGAGGTGGAAGGCCGTCCCCAAGCAGTGGTCTCTTCACCGGGTGGACCTCCTCTCGACTTGTCCACACTTAGCTCCTGGCTGTGCAGAGAGGATGAGTCCCCCAGACTCGGCTTCAGGCCAGACCCCAGAGCCATCCCAGCTTCAGCGCCAGGGTGCGGGGCCCACCCTGGGTGTGAAACCCCCTCGTGTATGTTGCTCTGTGTTCGGTGGGCCAGTTCTTCCCACCTTCAGCCTAGGGACAAGGACCAACGGTCATGGTCACAGAGGTCATGTAGAATGACCCCGTCTCCCTGCAGGGATGCACAGCAGAGGCATCTGCCTCCCTTTCACGCCTCCAGCTGGCTGCCCTCACAGCCACTGCCAGCCAGGGGGCAGAAGTACCCAGTGGTACAGAAGGGCAGGGGCTGGGGCCTGGGGGCCCATCAGGTTGAGAACCCCTGCCCCCGACCACGGACCTTGCCATGCCAGCTGGTGCCTGGAGCTGACATGGTGGGTGAGGCCCTCATTACCCGCTTTCTGCTCCCCAGCCGTGGGTGGAATGGGAGGACCCCTAGTCCTTGGGGGTGTCCCTGCCGGCTGTCCCCTCTGCCTGCTTCACAGCCACCTGGGGCTGGGGGGGTCTCTGCTTTCTCCTTTGCCTTAGCTGGCCCCCCCACTTCCGGGAGGGACCTCTGCTGGGCACCTTAGTGACACGAGGTCCCACCCTCCTAACGCCCCTCCCTAGTGCCCACTCCACTCTGGCCAGGCCACCATCTCTAGCCGGTCCCGGCTGCCTGCCCGGTCACCGGACCCGCCCCGTAAACTTGACTGCGAGTGGGGCGGTGGCTGGCTTGGTGGGGGCGGGGGCTGCTCCTTAAAGGAGCCATCAGAGGGTGCCCTGCAGCCCTGGGCTTCTCCCCTTCTCCAGGGTGAGAAGGGGCCCCCGGGGGCAAGCACTGCGGCTGGAGGCCTGGCGGAGTGTGGGGAGGCAGCGGCACCGACCTGCCCGGAGGAGGCTGCGGCAAGTGTCAGTGGAAGGAAGGAGGGCGGTGGGAGTCCCAGCATGGGAGGGGCGGGGGCTGGGCAGGGATATGGGGCGTGGACTGGAACAGGCCCCAGCAGCCCTTCTGAACGTGGAGTCGTACCCAGGGCCTTGCTCCGCGCAGGGGCTCCCATGCCTGGCACCTGCCTAGCCAGCTTCCGGGAAGGATGGTGGGTGTGCAGCCCGAGCCAGTCCCCTTCTGAGGGGTCCAGGGAAGGGCTCTGGCTCAGAGAGGTGACCCTGAGGGCTAAGGCAGGGAGGGAGGCACAGGGAGAGAAGGGCTGCTCTCCCAAGCTGGGGGCGAGGCTGCCTCAGGCCTTGGCTCCCTCCACTTGATTCCTCTTGGGTCTGAAGTCTGAGCTCACAGAATTTCTGTGTGTGACTGGCCCCCCCTTGCCTCCGGGGTGCGGAGAGAGGTCAAGCATGAAGCTGGGGCTGCTGGACCCAAGCGGGAGCCCCCTCAAGTTGGAATGGCAGCTTCTGTGTGGCGTGGAGCCCGGGCCTGGCTCTCTCCCTCCGAGAAGGGGGCTCAGGAACATCTGAATTGAAAGCAGTGACTGACACTGTGATTGTATTTGCTCACCTGCATGTCCAGAGACACACATACATGTGTGCATGCACATTTGTACACACGTAACACGTGCACACACATGTATACAGGGTACACGTGCCACAGGCATGGACACACAGGTACCCATAAAGCCAGGTATGTGCCCACATGCATGCTGCACATTGCATACAACACACATGCCACATGGTCTTACCACATGGTCTCACATAGATATGTCTGTGAGCATGCTCACACTGTACACTTGTGCAGTACAGCTACCAACGGGACCCTCAGAAACCATTCAGAGTCACAGGCACCTGCCTCTGCTCCGCTGCGGGCCTGGGGGCACTGACCCCCTCCTGTTGCTCTCGCCCCTGGGATGGCTGGTTCTCTTCATTGCACTCGGCATCCTCTGAAATGTCTGCAGTCATCTGAGTTCTTGCTGGCACCCTGCCCCCTCCTCCATGGGGACTTTGCATCCTGCAGTGTCCCCAGCCCCAGGCCCAAGCTGGCATGACCATAGGCTCAGTTTGTGAATTAATGTGAGTGTGTATGAGGGCGTGTTACCCGGGAGGGTGACGTGGTGGGGCGGGCGCCTGACAGTGTGGGAGTGACCCCGAGGGGGTGCCCAGTGTGGGTGTGTCTGTGACTGTGGCCAGGCAGGGCACCCTCAGAGCGGAGGGAGGGGCGGCTCCGAGGCAGAATGCGACCCCCCAGCTTCTCCCCCTAGGGGCTGTAATCTGATCCCCAGGGACGCCCCCCGAGCCTCCCGCCCTCGCCCTGGCTGCAAGTCCTCTTCCAGCTCCCGGGGCAGAGTCCAGGGCGGCTCAAGGCTCCTCTGCACACTCCTGCTGAACCCGGAGCACCCTGAGCCGCCCAGCTGGGGCGGGCTGAGGCCGCCGCCATGATCGCGGGCCTGGCCCTGCTCTGGGCAGCGGTGCTGGGGGCCACTGCTCCTGGCCCTCCCCGCCTTCGGCTCTCCTTCCGAGGTAGGTGCACCTGGCAGGCTGGCCCAGCTCTGGGCGGGCAGGAAAGGGGCCCAGGGTGGGTAGGGGGCGCTGTGTGCTGTTGTCCCGCGTTTGCCAAAGGATCCGGTTTGGGTTGGGGGCACTTTCAGGCCATCTCCAGTTAACCCTGTCCGTGCCTCGGCCCCCAACCTCTCTGCCCACATTCTGCTCCTGCTTTCCCAGGAAGACCCCTCTGTCCCATCCCCTGCCCCCAGGGAGTCGAGCTGTGGGGACATCAGGGCCTCTTCTAACACCCCGACACGGGAGGGCCCTTCTTGGCTGTGGCCTTCCACTGAGCTCAGGCTGGCGGCAGGGTGGCGGAGGGCCCTCCGCCTGGCTCGGGGGTTGGGGTTCTGGCTCTCCCGCGCACGCCCTAGGAGCTCAGCCCCCTTCACCTTGGGCACTGTGCTGCCCACCTGCCTAGGCCTGTCTTGCACGTGTAAACTCACACACATCTAAGTTCCCATGCGTGGTCAGGTCCGTGTACGACCTGGCTTGTGAGAGAGGCAGCACGCAGGGTGCGGGGAGGCTCCCAGCACGGCAGGCAACCCGCCCGTGGTGTCACGCCGTGCAGAGCTCCAGGCCCGGCATGAGCTCCGGACCTTCAGGCTGGACAGGAGCTGCTGTTATGAGGCTTTACTGGTGGACGAAGAGCGGGGACGCCTGTTTGTGGGTGCTGAGAACCACGTGGCCTCCCTCAGCCTGGACAACATCAGCAAGCGGCCCAAGAAGGTGCCAGGGACCCCCAGCCTTACCGCTGCCCAGGGAAGGAGCCCAGGAGCCCAATCCAGACTGCCTGGAGAGGCCCTGGGGGATGGGCCCCCCAGTGGACCCCTCACCACGGAGAACTTCAAAGTCCCTGACCTGTGTCCTCTCACCGCCTGCAGCTGGCCTGGCCGGCCCCTGTGGAATGGCGAGAGGACTGCAACTGGGCAGGAAAGGACATCAGGGTGAGAGCCCGCCTCCCGGGGCAGGGGCGGGGGCGGGGCAGGCCAGCCCCTCACTCTGTAGGCCAGGCAGTGCTAAGACAGAGGCCTGCCTGTTCTGGCTGGGATGGGGGCAGGGGGTCGAGGTGGCTGAAGTCTGGAGGTAGTGAGTCAGGGTGGGGGCTCATGTGATTCTGCTCGGGGGTCTCTGAGTCATAGTGGGCAGTGCAGGCCTCTGCTTCCCCAGACACCCATGCTGGTGGGAGGTGGGCTGGTCTGGTCATCAAGGGCGCCCAGTTCCCTGCAGCCCATGTTGGTACTTGCCTGGGCTGACACAGAAGAGAGAAAGGGGTAGGGGTACCACTGGTGAGCTGGGACCCCTTAAGGCTGCTCCCCCTGCGCCTGCCTGCCCACTAGACTGAGTGCATGAACTTCGTGAAGCTGCTGCATGCCTACAACCACACCCACCTGCTGGCCTGTGGCACGGGGGCCTTCCACCCAACCTGTGCTTTTGTGGAGGTGGGCCACCGGCTGGAGGTAAGGTCACATCCTGGCAGAGAGGGAGGTGCGGTGGGTAGGGAACGCCTGGCAGGAACAGCACCCCTGCCTCCCAGGACCCCGAGCTCTGGCTGGACCGCCGAAGGCAGGAGGATGGCAAGGGCAGGAGTCCATATGACCCCAGGCATCGGGCAGCCTCCGTGTTAGTGGGTGAGTGCAAAGGAGGGGCTCAGCAGAGCTCCTGGACCCAGACTCTAGAACCTCAGCAAGTCCCCGGACCCTTCCCAGAGCCCCAGGGACACCCCAGCCTCAGCCTCACTGACTCCCCCAAAGCCCCCGGAGCTCCACAGGCCCCCCTGCCCCGGGAGCCTTCGGCTTTAGCCAAGCAACTGTTGCCCTCTCTGCAGGGGACGAGCTGTACTCAGGTGTGGCTGCCGACCTCATGGGCCGGGACTTCACCATTTTCCGAAGCCTGGGCCGGCGTCCGAGTCTCCGAACAGAGCCCCACGACTCCCGCTGGCTCAATGGTGAGGGGCTGGTGGGGCTGGTGGGAGGGGCCCTCGTCAGGGCAGGTGCGGAGGAGGGCGCGCAGAGGAAGTGAGCAAAGGTGGTCACCAGGTACCCCACCTGTGTCTGGCCCTGCGCTGGGCACTGGGGTCCCAGGGCAGACGAGGGGTCTGGGCCATGCCCTCTGGGTCCAGAGAAGTCTGGACAAATACAGGATGAGGTCAGTTTTGAGAAAAGGGACTGGTGCTGGTGGAGAGAGGGCTGGGGCAAGGGAGGAGACCACACAGAAGAGGCGGGAGAGTCCCCCAGGCCCCGCTGGACTGACGGAGGGGCATTCCAGGCAGAGGGCACAGCCTGAGCACAGGCTCTGGGGCAGGACGGGCCAGCAGCGAGTCACGAGGGAGCCGTAGGGGCCAGGACTGGCGAGGGGCCCGCGTACCTTATTCTGAGCGGTGGGACCCAGTCGAGCGTTTGAGGCAGGATGGCTAGAGAAGACTCATGAGTGAAGGTGGAACTGCCAGCGCCCACCGTCGTGACCCTTGCCTAGGGAACTATAGGGCGAGGCGAGAGGCGCCCCCTGGCCAGGGTCCCGCCAGCCCGCTGGCCCAGGAGCTGCGGTCTCTGCTGCCCCCTTGTGGCTGCTTGTTCACTCGCGGGCCCTGGTTCCTTGGCTTCTGCCCCTCAGAGCACCGTCTAGCTTGGTCTTGGAGGCCGGGGACCAGATGGGGCCCCTCTGGCTGCCGTGGGCGAGAGAGGAAGGGGAGACAGCCGTGGGCCTCGGATAGGGGATGGGGCCATGGCCTGGCTGACCCCACGCTTCCTGCTGCGGCCAGAGCCCAAGTTCATCAAAATCTTCTGGATCCCGGAGAGCGAGAACCCCGACGACGATAAGATCTACTTCTTCTTCCGGGAGCTGGCAGTGGAGGTCGCGCCGGCCCTGGGACGCATGTCCGTGTCCCGAGTTGGCCAGATCTGCCGGGTGAGGAGCCACATCCAGTGACCCTCACCCCCTTTTGCCCATTTGGGCCTCGCCCTCATGTCCCCTGACTGACCCGGCAGAATGATGTGGGTGGCCAGCGCAGCCTGGTCAACAGGTGGAGCACGTTCCTGAAGGCGCGGCTGGTGTGCTCGGTGCCCGGGGCTGAGGGTGACACGCACTTCGACCAGCTCCGTGAGTGCCTGGAGCAGAGGGTGGGGGGGGGGTGCGGGGGTGCAGACCCTGGGGCTTGGCTGGCCCCCAGGGCGGTGTGCCCATCCCCAGTGGCCCCTTCCCCGCAGAGGACGTGTTCTTGCTGTCCTCGCGGGACCGCTGGACCCCACTGCTCTACGCTGTCTTCTCAGCGTCCAGGTGAGGGGCGGAACGAGGGGGCGGGGCCGGCTGGGGCCCTCTGGCCCCTCACTCCGCCCATGTCTTTGCCCGCAGCGGCATCTTCCAGGGCTCTGCAGTTTGTGCCTACAGCATGAATGACGTGCGCCGGGCCTTTCTGGGACCCTTTGCACACAAGGAGGGGCCCATGCACCAGTGGGCGTCTTACCAGGGCCGTGTCCCCTACCCCCGGCCTGGCATGGTGCGTAGCTTGGGACCTTCACCATAGCCCACTTCAGGTCCCCAGTGGAGAGCATGGCCTGGGGTCTCCTTGGTGAATGTGGTTTCTTCCTGTTGTTACGGGTGGGAAAAGCCACTGTTGTCGCACGGGGGAGATATCCCCCTCAGAGTCCCCAGGGCAAGGCTGGTGCGGGCAGGGCTCTGGGAACACGCAGCTAGCACACGCAGTGCTCTGCAGTCTCCTGGGGAGGGCCGGCCGGGCCCATGCACCCACATCCCTGTCCTGCCCCCTCCCCACCCCCAGTGCCCCAGCAAGACCTTTGGCACCTTCAGCTCCACCAAGGACTTCCCTGATGACGTCATTCAGTTTGCTCGGAACCACCCCCTCATGTTCAATCCGGTCCTGCCACTGGGGGGGCGCCCTCTCTTCCTACAAGTGGGAGCTGGGTACAGCTTTACCCAGATCGCGGTGGACCGCGTAGCAGCTGCTGACGGACACTACGATGTCCTCTTCATCGGGACAGGTCTGGGACCGTCTCCCCTCTGCCTGGGCTGGCCCCCTCTCCTTCCGGATGCTGCTCTCATTGTTCCCGCCCACCTTCTTCACCAGCCAGTCGTGAGAGGGTGGAGGCCTCAGAGTGGGGAGGCCCTCCGCTAGCTGGCTGGGAGCGCGGGAGGCCCTCACCCATGTTCATCCCTGCAGACGCGGGCACAGTGCTGAAGGTGATCTCTGTCCCCAAAGGCGGCCGGCCTAATGCCGAGGGGCTGCTTCTAGAGGAGCTGCACGTGTTTGAGGTGAGGCTTAGCTCCTGGGGCCTAGGGCACCCCCACCCCACCGATCCCTGATCTCAGCGCCCCTGCCCCCTCGCAGGACTCGGCCCCCGTCACCAGCATGCAAATCTCCTCTAAGAGGGTAAGAGACCAGAAGACTTGAGGGTGAAACGGACCGAGCATGTTCCGGGCGCCCCTACCCTCCCTGCCTCCCTGGGTAGTTGGAAGCCTTGGGGTTGAGCATATGGGCTCTGCCTTCGCTAGACTGTGACCTGAGATCTCAGTGTACCCATCTGTCAAGTGGGGGCAGGGACCCCCGACCAGTGAATGGGAGGCGGGCACGGCATGCCTCGGTCACCCTGGAGTCCCCCGTTCCCCTTAGCACCAGCTGTACGTAGCCTCTCGGAGCGCCGTGGCCCAGATCCCGCTGCACCGTTGTGCTGCCCACGGCCGCGCCTGCGCCGAATGCTGCCTGGCGCGCGACCCCTACTGCGCCTGGGACGGGGCCGCGTGCACGCGCTTCCAGCCCAGTGCCAAGAGGTGGGCAGGGGCCGAGCGGGTGCCGCAGTCTTTGGCTGCCCTTGAATGAAAGAGGAAGGGCTCATGAGGCTGCAATGTCCCCCCAGGAGGTTCCGGCGGCAGGACATAAGGAACGGTGACCCCCGCACGCTGTGCTCGGGAGGTGAGTGCCCCAGCTGCCCCCACCTCTCAGGACGCCCCGCCCGGCCCGCACCTGACAGTCCCCTTGCCCCCAGAATCATCCCACCCCGCTCTGCTGGAGCGGAAGGTGTTCGGGGTGGAGGGCGGCAGCGCCTTCCTGGAGTGTGAGCCCCGCTCGCTGCAGGCGCGCGTCGAGTGGACCTTCCAGAGCATGGGAGAGGCTACTGGCACCCAGGTGAGCCTCCCGCCGCTCCGCGCCGGGCCCCCGGCCGGCCTGCGCCGTGGGTCCCGCCCCGCTCACCTGCGCTCCACCTCCTGGGGAGGCCCCTCCCATCTACCTGGGCTCCTGACCCCGCCCCGAGAGGGGGCCTCCCGTTCAGGTCCCCTGCCCGCCCGGCACAGCGGGGGACCCCCGCCCCCACCCAGGCCCCTGACACCGTCCCTCGCGGGCCCGGGTCTCCCGCAGGTGCCGGCGGACAAGCGCGCCGAGCGCACGGAGCGGGGGCTGCTGCTGCGCGGGCTGCGGCGCGGGGACGCGGGCGCCTACCTGTGCGCCGCCGTGGAGCAAGGCTTCTCGCAGCCGCTGCGGCGCCTGGCGCTGCACGTGCTGAGCGCCGCGCAGGCCGAGAGGCTGGCGCGCGCCGAGGAGGCGGCGCCCGCGGCCCCGCCGGGCCCTAAGCTCTGGTACCGGGACTTCCTGCAGCTGGTGGAGCCGGGCGGCGGCGGCACCAGCTCCCTGCGGATGTGCCGCCCGCAGCCCGCGCCGCGCCCTCCACCCGCGCCGCTGAGGAAGGGCCGCCAGCGGCGGACGCGAGCCCCGGAGCTGCGCGCCGAGCGAGGCCCGCGCAGCGCTGCGCACTGGTGACTCGACGGTCCCGGCTCCGAAGCGGGGAGCGGGCAAGGGCGGGAGGGGGCGGGAAGCGGCGGCCGCAGCCGGAGACACACAGCTAGGGCTCAACGAGGACAGGCCCCGCCGAGGGGCAGCCGCCGGCCTATTTATTAACAGACGATAATCCTGGAGTGGAGCCCCGAGGGCGGCGCAGGCTGGGCACCGGAGCCGACCGGCCGCGCAGAGCGGAAAGCAGGGTCCAGAGCAGCGGGCCGCAGGGGAAGGCGCTCCCCTTCGAGGGAGCGGAAAGCTGCGCGCGGCGAGACTGGCGGGACCGCGGGGCGGCCGACTGTACTAACGCAATAAACTCGGCTCTCAGCCAGGCCCGGCAGCAGGCCACCGCCCGTGCTGGTCTTGCTGGTGGCCTGGGGCGCCTTCCTAGCAGTTTCGGGGCCTCAGTTTCTTCCAAGGATGCTGGGTGAGCACTCCGGGTGGTTTCCATGTGACTGTCCCGCAGGGCCTCTGGGGACGCCGACATCACAGTATCTGCCGAAGAACAGGACTTCTGGGCTGAGCGCTAAGAAGATAAAACCGGGTGGTAGGGCGGAGTGTATGCAGGCCTCACACCGAGGGGTGATGTCCGAGCTGAATGGCGGGGAGCCGCCTGGGGCTGTCTGGGGGCAGAGGCCCTGAGGGGGGAACAACCTGCGGTGTCTGGGGACCATCAGGGCGGCCAGTGTGACACAGTGGCATGATGGGTTTGGGGTGTTTAGGAGGTAGGTTCTGTGTGTGTCCTGGTGTGCGAGGGGGGCACCCGAGGGCACTGTGCTGGGTGCTTGAGGCACGGCTGTAGCCTGCTGTCGCTGGTAGTGCCTGGAGGAACCCTGGCTATTCCTCTTCCAGAC
Source organism: Manis javanica (assembly GCF_040802235.1). Taxonomy (NCBI): domain Eukaryota; kingdom Metazoa; phylum Chordata; class Mammalia; order Pholidota; family Manidae; genus Manis; species Manis javanica. The sequence goes on from NC_133158.1 coordinate 1,914,811, forward strand.
GGAAAGCGGAGGCTGGGAAGGGGCAGTCCTTCACCCGCGGCTGTAAGCTGAGCAAGAAAAGCCAGCGTGGGCGCCTGTGTGCGTGGGGCGTCTCTGCCCCTTTGGGGTTCTTGGAGCCCGCCTGGCACTGAGCTCCGGTTATCCATCACCCCCAGCCCCATCAGGCTCCACCATGGTGGGTGCTTGTCTTGCTTGCTTGGAGAAGACAGGCCCAGTTGTGGGTAGGGGTCCTCAGTGGGGAGGCTGGAGGTGGCTACCACATGGTGCGTTGCCGGAGGTGAACCTCAGGTGGCTCCTGCCGATGACACCGGGGCTGTGCCTACCTGGGTGGGGCTCCTCAGGAAAGCCCCTGGACGTGTGCAGGGTGGAGGTGGCCCTTGGGCTGGGCTCTATCACCAGGTAGACAGGCCAGGCTGGCCCACGTGGGTTGCTCTGCCCCTTCCCATGGCAGAGAGCCTCCCCCTCTAAATATAGCCCGGTGGGCTGAGCTCAGGCCTATTTTAGTTCCAGGCTGGGAGGCGGCCAGGCCTTCCCCACGGTCTTAGCAGAGCCACTGCTGCCTCCATCCTGTCCTGCTCCTGGGCGTTTATTTCTCCCCCAAACTGTCCACTGCTTGCCATTCCTGAGGAGACCCAAGAAGGTAGGAGATGTCTGTGAGGGAGAGCGCGGCCCCAGCCTGGAGGCCCTGTGGACAACAGAAACCTGCCCTCGACCCGCTGACCTTTCCTTGGTGGGCCGTCTGTCACAAGGGACCTGGCCTCTGCAGGGGGAAGGGCCTGCCCTGCTGGAATCTGCCCTCACACTGGGCCCTGCCTGCTTCCCCTGCTAGCGATGGCAGGGGGGTACTTGGGAGAGCCACCCAGCTGGGGAGGGCCAACTAGAGGGTGTGCCAAGTGGGTGTGGGCTAGTAGCTAGCTGCCTGGCCAGTTCAGCTCTTCCTACTGGGAGGAAGCTGGGATTGGGGGTGGGCAGTGGTTCCAGGAAGCATTTGGGCCCAAGGCCCAGAGACCAGTTTGATAGGCTTCTGGCTTCCTCCAGCTCGGTCTTAAGTGGCCCCAACTGGCTAGTTTGGGGTTTTGCCCTGGACACAGACTGCTGGTTACAACTGCTGGCCACTCCCCTAATTCCCCCACTGCATGCAATTAGCACAGAGGTTCAGAGAGGCCAGAGCAGGGACCCAGGAAGCTTCAGGGACACTGCTGGCCAGGATGCAGGTCCAGCTGGTGAGCTCCATGACATTTTCAACATTTTACAGGGGATGGGAGGGGCCTGGCCCCAGGTGTGTGGTGGTGATGGTGGTAGTGGTGGTATGGGGTGTTGGGTATTTTCCTCTTTTTGGGGTCTTAATAATGTAATTTACTGTGCTGTTCTTTTAACAAATAGAACCCAAGATCAATTTAGAAAATGTGAGAAAAGCATAGCCAAGTGCAAAGAGAATTAGAATGAATCCCAACCCACCAGCCAGGCCTAATACCTGGCAGCCTCTGTTCTTGTTTTACTCACTTTTGAGTGTGTCATGGGCCAATTTCAAGCAAATCATGAAGGCTGAGTTACTGCTCTGAAAGGGATGGACCCAGAGAGTCCAAATACCCTTGCCCCTATCAGGAGGCGTCCCGATGCTCCCCCTTTGTTATCTAGCCTCCAGCTGGGCACTGGCAGGTCTCAAGGAGCCATGAAGGAGAAAAGATCAAGTCAAAGAACAACCAGAAGAAAATAATTTTTAGAAATCACAAAATAAACACTTCGGGTCCAAAAAAATAGTAATTAAAATCACAAGTAGAAGACACCAGTTGACTAAAGGGTAGACTGTGAACAGATAGTTAAGAAGCCACATATACAATACTGATCAGGCCCTCCAGCAGAGACCCAATCAATGTTCTTTTCTCATTTCCCAACCAAGCACGTTTGTGTGCACACATCATATAAAAAATGTTTTTCGATGGATATGCCTAGTGGCAGTCATGCTGGACCCTTCTGGGGGCCCTGGACAGCCATTCTGGAGGGCAGTTTGATGACAGCTTTTAAGAAAAAGTCTGTGCTCCGATCCACGAACTGTGCTTCTGGGAATCTGTCCTTAGTAACTGCTGGGAAATTGGGAAAAACCTTCACACTCAATGGTGCATGTCTTTTCCTAGGAGTTTCTGGTTTCCAAAGGGAACTGGAAATAACCTAAATGTCCAGGCAGTCTCAAAGGGATGCCTGCGGGGAGACCTCAGAGGCATGTGAAACAGTCTGATAACAAAGCGGTCCGGGTGTGATGCCAAGTGAAAACTGCAGGGTTCACAGAAATACAGGGGAATCTGCTGAGTACATTAAAGAATGCTGAGCACGGGCCTGGAGGGCAAGGCAGCCCAGCCAGAATGGGGCTGCCTGTGCTGGGGTCAAGGAAGGCGCCCAGCATGGGGTCTGCAGGGAAAACCCCTAGCGGAAGAGGCAGGAATGCATGTCAGGCACTGGGGTTTAGTCCTCCCCAGGCTGATAAAACTCCTCTTGAGAACAGGCGGAGGAATGCCTGAGTCCTTGAGGTCAGGGAAGGGAACAGGTGTGAGCAAGCCAGGGCACCTGTGCAACGGTGGGGGAAAATGGCCTATGGGGTCATCCCGGCTTCAAATCAAGGGTCATTTCTGAGGTTGTTTTAGATTGGGAGCCAAATACCCCTTTGCCCTGTCCCTGTCTTCACTGAGCCCTGCTGCCCAAGAGCCCCTGGAAGGGAGGGACGGCCCACTGGCTCCATCAGCCCCGCACTGCCCCAGCAGACACCATGGCCCTGACCCTGAGCCCGAGCAGCGGGGCACCCTGTGCCCCCAGCCAGCTGCCGGAGGTGCACCTGCACCAGGTGGAGTCCATCAGCGACCTTCACGGAGGTGAGCGGGGCTGGGAGGGGCCGGGCATCCCGGGGGAGGGGAGGAAGGCAGGCAGCCCGCTGCCCTCCTGAGGCCCCGTTCGCCCGCAGGTTCACTGTGCCCCTACCTGGCTGAGGAGGCACAGCCATGGAATGAGCTGCTGGGCATCCTGCCGCCCTCGCTGTGTGCCCAGGCCGGCTGCAGCCCGGTGCACAGCCGCGGGGGCTTCCTGGGGCTGCTCGCACTGCTGGTGCTCACCTGCCTGGCGCTTGCCATCCTGGCTGTCTACCTGAGCGGTACGGACAGCACAGGAAGCTAGAGGGAAGCAAGGGCAAGGATGTGGGCATGGGGGAGGCCCTTCTGCCCGGTCGGAAGGAGCAGCTGCAGAGGCTGAGATGGAGGGTGGGCACTGGTGGGGAGGCGCATGGTCTGATGGGGCATCCCTCCTGCTTGTCTCCAGTGCTGCAGGGCGAATCCCTACGCGTGCTGGCGCACACGCTGCGCACGCAGGAGGAGACACTGCTCAAACTCCGGCTGGCCAGCCTCAGCCAGCTGCGGAGGCTCAACTCCAGCGAGGCCCGAGCACCCAGCTGAGCCCTGTGGCCTGGAGGCACGCAGGGAAGGAACTGCCCCTGGCTTCTCCTCTCCCAATGCTGCTCCACGCCACTTCCTCGGGGAGGTTTCTGTACAACAGTATGACCTGACCCCCGCTCCTTGCCTCTTCTGGCTTCTTCAGGCTGAGCCCAGCCATGCCTTCCGGGCCCAAGGCCTTGCTCTGGGTGGCCTAAGGTCAGAGGAAATGAACCCAGCCTCCTGTGGCCTGTCAGCACTCTCTGGGGCCTCCGCCAGGTAGCAGTCTAGAAATAGCTGCCCCCACCCTAGACACCCAAACTCTACCAGCCTCAGATCTCAAAAGACAAGCTGGGGGGAGGGCTGGCTGGGTAAAGACTATCTTGGAGGGTAGAGGTGAGCGCATGCTGGGGGGACCCAGCTGGGCCCAGCCTAGGGCAGGGTTGGGGGTGGAGGCCAGCAGGAACACCCAGGGGCCACAGAAGGCTGAGAATTCCATTTAATTATCTTCAATAATCTTTACAAATCAGCACAGACTCCCATTCTAAGTAGCCTCGCCTCCTCTCCTGTTGTGGTGGCCTTTGTCCAGATGCCATACCCCCAAGGTCATGGGTCACCCCAGGGGAGCAAAGCTGGAGAGAGGAAGGGACACCCTCCGACTGCCGCCCCACAGCCCTGGGACAGGCACACAGCTGGCCCAGCCTGAGACAGGCCAGGAAGAGGCCACAGGGTGGCGTGTGGGGGCAAGGGACCAGGATCCCAAGGGGCCTGGCCTCCAGCTACCCACCCTGTGTCTGCTTTTAGCTTTGTCATTAAAAAAATAAAGCGACAATTCCTGGCAGGAGCCAGTTGTTGCACTGTCTTCTGTTAAAAATATGGGCAAGGTGTGGGCATCTCCTTTCTGCAGCCCCGCCTCACAGGATGTCTGCCCGCTTGTCCCGCACACGGCCACGAGCCTTGGTCCGGGCCTTGGAGGCAGCAGCATTGTACAGGTGCTGGAGTGGGGCAAAGAGCGACGTGCTGGTGAGCTGGGGAGGAGGCCCAGGACTCCTCTGGGCCTCCAGGCCTCGGGAAGGCAGGGAAGGCAAAGGCGCCCCGGAGTGCAAACCTTCTCACAACGTGCGATCTTGCAGGCCTTCAGGGTGGCGGCATCTAGCACCAGCACAGGGCCCAAGCCAAAGACATCACGGAGCAGCTCGTTGTTCTGGGAACAAAGAGGGCTATGAGCTCCAGCCAGTCCAGGGCAGCCAAGCTGGGTGTCCCCTCCGTCTGCCTCCCCACCTGGAGGTGGTGGTGCATGCCCGAGCCCAGCACGTCTTTGAAGGCAGCATAGACCCGGCGCCGAGCCCAGCTGTCCACATAGAGCACCTCCAGCCCAAAGCGGACTGTGTCTTCCTCGCACTCGCCATCCTGTGAAGCAGAGGGGCCATGACTGGCTGGGCAGCTGTGTGCAGGGGTGCACCCACGCTCAGACGTGTATGTCCCCACACACACCTCAACAAAGTGCAGCACCGCACGGAACGTGGCACGCTGGCGCCGGCGGTCGGCCTTGGCCCGGTACTTGTTACTGTCCGTGGCCAGGGAGCGCAAGGTGCTGCAGAGGGCCTCTGCGTCCTCATAGGTGAAGTCCTCCTGCAATGGGCAACATGTGTGCGTGAGCAGGAGGCCACGTGCTGTCGGCTCTCAGCTTGGGGTTGCTTAAATCCCTCCTTTCACGAGGACGTCGTTTTCCTCTCTGCCTGGCCGTGGCCTGGGCTGCACACCTGCTCAGGGCCTCCGTTAAGGCACCTAGCATCTGAGTCCATGCCAGGGTCACTCCCCTCCGGGACGACCTAAGGCTGCCCTGTATCCAACCTGGGACAGGCAGGTGGTGTGCGCAGGCACCCTCCCTCGCACCTCAAGGTCCCGGGCAAGCTCAAAAAGCAGGGCAATGGTCTCGCCGGCAGCGATCCGCAAGTTCACACTTCCGCTGGCCAGGAGCTGGGGCAGCCGGGGCAGCTGCCTGGGGAAAGGGCAGGCTGAGTTCTGTTGTGGTAAGGGGCCGGGTCACCGCTCCCCTCCCCCACCCAGTGCACAGTCGCCCTACCTGTCCAGGATGTGGCTGATGTGGGTGCTGGGGCAAGCGGTGAGTAGCAACGCCCAGGCCTGCAGGGCAGCACAGAGCAGGCCATGCAGGCTGGCAGGGACCACAGGAGCACTGGAGCCACCCATTCCATAGGCCTGGCTGAAAACACCTTCCAGGCAGGTGAGGCAAGAGACCAGGTCCTAGGGACACGAAGAGGCGGAGGGGTGGCTTAGGGGCAGAGCCAGCGCCTCGGTGCTCTACCACCCATGCCCACAGGTCACTTACCTGAACATCGGCAGCAGCCACGTAGCAGCCCAAGCCAAGAGCAGAAGCACACTGTTGGGAAGAAGGCAAAGCCAGGCCACGGTCAGAGCATGAGCCTGGTTCCCCAGCCGTGGGGCTCGCCCTCAGAGTAGGGGAGCCTGGAGGCAGGCTCAGGGGTTAGGTGAGTGGCGGTTGTCATGGAGCAGAGGGCACTCACGTGGAGCCGGGCCGCAGGGCTGGCTGTGGTGTCACTGAGCACAGACACCAGGAGGGGCTGCATGCTGTGGAAGAGCTCTTCGCCCTGGGGCCCAGGGCCCAGCTGCACGCAGAGCAGGCCTAGCAGAGCAGCAGCCAGGGCCTGCTCCGTGCCCTTCCCTGCAGGAATGCCGTCTAGTCAGCCTGCGTGGCAAGGGCTGGCCCTCGGTCCACTCGGGTCCCTGGGGCCCCCGGCCCCACCTTTCCTGAGGCATTTTTCCAAGGCATCAGCCAGCGTGAAGCGGCGCTCCAGCAAGAAGTCGGGGAGCAGGCGGGCCACCAGGGCCAGGCGCAGGCTCTCAAGAGCACCTTGCCGGGTCTTGGCACTGGGGGATGAAGAAAGGGATCTTTTGGGCTGGCCCCACTCAGGGGGCACCTGGTGCAGGCTTAGCAGGGACAGGGTGCAGGGGCTGGCTGGTGGTCAGGGTACCTCTTATCTGCAAGGCAGTCCACGTACTCTTTCAACTTCCCCTCAAGCTCCTCCTGCTGGCCCTGCTCATCCACGATGTCCCCCACTGCAAGACCAGCTGGTCAGTCCTGCTTGCTGCCCTCCCAGGGAGCCCCCACTGGAGTTCCCCCAAGCTCCCACACTCTCACCAAGGCTGCCCTCCGCCGTGGTGCTAAGAAGGCTGGGGCATTCACTGGTGCTGCTACGGGACTCGCTCCCGGCCTCATCCTCACTGGAGCCTGAGTCAGCAGGAGCCTGGGTGCTGCTCCGTGCACCTGGGGAGGTGGAACAGGGCACCTGGCCTGCCTCCATGGATGAGTGACAGCTGGGGCACCTCCCCCAGCCTCATGACCCCCCAGGTCAGAATGCTGCCCCTCTCAGAAAACAGGCTAAGGTCGGGGCACAGGGCCTGATGCAGAGAACACAGAGCCAGGAAGCAGGAGAAGGGGAATGAGGTCTACTTGTTGGAGAGGATGGGGCACCAGGCCCTGTCTAGGCACACCTGGCAGGCTTGGTGAGCAGAGCTACCCTGAAACCACAGCCTGCTTCGAGGAGACCAAGAGTCAGGCCGAGCCAGAAGGCACTGTACAGGCCCCACCTACACCTTTAAGTGGGGGCAGATCCTGGGGGAACTCTGCCACCAGCCCCAGAGTGACCAGGACAAAGGCCAAGGACTTCAGTTATATATCCAGGCAGACCCAGGAGTCAAGTACCAGCTCCACATCTTAAAAGGGGTGTGACAAGGTCAGGAGCCTAGCTTTCAAAGCCTGTCTCTCCATCTGCAAAACAGGGGCAAAAGCACCTCTGGGTAGACAGGTGAAGACAGTGACTGACTGACAAGGGACGAGGCACAGCTCTTCTGTGGGCCAGCAAGCCTGCCAGGTCACCCGTCTGCCCTGGGGAGGCATCTCGTTCCTAATGGGTGTGAGCAAGTGCCCCAGGCTTCAAGCATTCTGTCCTCTGAGTACCCCCTGGTCCATCCCAGGCCTGCAGCCCTGGGTGGGTGGACACAGGCTCCTCTAGACTCTGGGAAGTGCAGGGAATGAAGTGGCCCCTGACTGCATGACACCCTGGAAATAGGGGAACACGGGGCAACATCCGGGTCAGCAGAGCTGACACACTGCCATGTGTGGATCCTGGCCAGGGCCAGGGGCTGACTCTGGCAAGGACGGCTGCCACAGCAGAGCCCCAGACTGGTTCTGGTCACCAAGCTGGCCTTCCATCTCAGGAACTGCATCCTCCATGTGTGCTGTTCTTCTCTCACCACCCTACCTGCCAGAGCAGCCCGGCCTTTTTTCATATGCTCCCCTGGGCCACGGTCCCTCCAGAGGTCAGGACACCGCACAGTCCGTCCCTCCACATGCGCTCTCTTCCTCACCTCAGCCTCAGACAGAAGCCCCTGCCTCAGGGCTTCCTTGGTGCCCAAGTCTGGGGCTGACACCACTCGGTAAACTTGACCCTCAGCACCAGTATTTCTGGAAAGCTGCTAACTTCCAAAGGGCCCCACCTCAGCACCAGCACCATGAGGGCGGTGGCCGGGTCTGAGCTGCCAGGGGCCCCATCCCTGCAGAGTAAACGTGTGTGTTTACTGCAGCACCACACTCCTGGTCCACACTGATAAGTCTCGGGACGGCCGCAGGGGCCAGCGCACCCACCCACCCTCCAGGGCCAGGCCCGCCAAGGTCCTCATTCTGCAGCTTCCCCTTGGCCCCTTCCCCAGTTCTCCCGGGCAGGCCGGGACTCCCGCCAACTTGCCGGTCCAGTCCAGGAACCAAAGGATCCGGGGCTGGCGAGGGGGCGGGCGTTTGTCCCGCACAGCAGGAGACTGGGGAGGAGGTGCGGCGGGGACACCGGGCGGAGAGGCTCTGGCAGGGCCGGGCAGGCAGCGCCGGTCCCGACCTGCGAACCGCGCGCAAGCTGGCGCCCACGTGGCCGCTGCCTCCCGGGACACGTGCGGGCCGCGGCTGCGTCTCGCGAAGCAGCGCTGGGCTGCCGCGGCGGAGGGGCTGCCTCGACGGGGCGCACGCCCAGGTCCCTCAGGGACGCTGACGGGGGCCGAGTAGGGCCCCGCTCGCCGGTCACCGGCTGCCCGGACCCCACTTACCCCCTCCACGGCGCGGGCCGCCCTTGCGGGCGCGAGGCATGCCGGACACCGGGCGCGGGCTCAGGGGCCCGGCGGGCGGCGGCGGAGCAGAGGGACGCCAGCAACGCGGGACCGAGCCTGCAGCGGACGGCGGCGGTTGCACGCGGCGCGCGCCACCATCTTCGCCGGGCGCTCCGCCCCGCCTCGCGGGCCGCCGGGAAGGCGAGTCCGGGCCGTGCGGCCCCGGCCTGCGTCCGCGAGGCCGAAACTACGGCTCCCAGGGGGCCGCGCGCGGCGGACCGAGCTGCCGCTGCCGGCACGAGCCGCGCCCCCAGCACGTCTGTCCCCGCGCCGAGCCCGGGGCCGTCTGGGACCCACGCACCACGGCCGCAACGTCTTAGGGCACTTGCGGCCCAACACTTGGGACGGGAAGAGCGTGGAGCCGGTAGGCCGGGCAGCCGGACCTCGGGCAAGGAAGGAAAGGTGCCTTTATGATGAAAGCGAGTGTAGACAGCAGGTTAGCTCTTACAGCCCATAGGCCAGATCTCCCTGGGTGGGGCCCACCTGCCCCTGGACGGTCCTGTCGCCTCCTGGAACAGAGCCCTGGGCTGGCAGCCCCGACCCTCTGGAACCCTGGCCCTCCCTCCTTGTCAGGAGGGACGGGCCCTGTCAGGGGGCCTCCAGTGCTAAAATAGAGTAAGCGTTTTCTCTGGCCCTTCCAGGGGTCCCGTGGGAAGTCGGGTGTGTGTACCGGAGGGCTGACAGTAAGCTAAATGGAACAGGATGGACAGACTCCTCCCTCCAGGAGGGGGAAATGGCAGCAAGGACAGGAGGGGCAGGCACAGGTGACTCCTGGCTTTATGCTGCTTCTTCAGGCGCAGGATCAGGCCCGGGCTCCCCGCAGGTCTGGCCAGCCCAGCCTCGGTAGCAGTGGCAGCTGAAGGACTGCCACGCCCCAGGGCTGCCGTCTGGCTGCAGGTGCAGAAAGGCTTCCAGCTGTCCGGGGTCTCGCCGGGCACAGCGCCCGCGGCCATGGCACCACTGCTGACTGCAGGCCATGGCCGCCCTGGTCACGTTGGTCACATAGGGGCCCAGGGTGCCCAGCAGATAGTCGTGGAGCTGCCAGCACTTGTCCTGAGAGGGAGGGATGTACTGATGCTCCTGCTCCATGGCCTGCCACGGCTTCCCCCGACCCCCGGGACCCCAGCATGGGCTCTGTTCAGTGATCACCTCAGAGCTGGAGAAGCTCAGGTCCCCCCAGAGCACCACGCCGGCTGCCCCCAGCGCTGCACTCACACCGACAGTCTGCACAAGGTCATCCTGGAGGAGAAGAGCTGTTAGGCCGGGGCTGGGCAGGCTCCACCCGCCTGGGCCTACCTCTGCCTTCAAGGAACTTTCCTGGTCGTGGCTGCGGTCCAACTCGAGCGGAGGCCCCAGCGGCACTGAGCCTGGGAGTGGCTTCTCAGGCTCACCACTTGGACCAGGGCTCCGGAGGCTGGGCCTTGCCTTCCCTCAAGACCTCCCAGGGCAAAGCCACAACCATGTCAGATGCTTTGCTGGGGAACTCCCTCCTCAGGGGTACAGAGGGCTTCCCTGTCACGTTCTCCTGGGCCAGGGGCCTCAGACCTCTGTAAGATGGGGCCATGCCTGTCTACTCAGACCCCCAGCCCTCAGCTTTCACTCACCTGGGACAAGAACCTCCCAGAGCGCCGGTGTGTGAGGCGGACGTAGGCCAGGACAGGCAGGGGATGCTGGTGCCCAGCGAGGGCCACGCGGAAGGCCTCCTGCAGGCGGTACCGAACAAATGTCTGGCGGTGCACCCGCGGCAGTCCAGGTGGGAGGTAGATGCTGGGGAAGAGGGCACTGGAGGCGGCCCAGAGCCAATGCAGGTGCGTGTTGCGAACGAGGGTGGCTTTGTGGCAGTGACCCGTGTAATTGGAAGCTGAACTGTGCCAGCCATTGCCACAGGCTGGGAAGCGGTAAAAGCCCCAGAGTCCAAGGGGCCGCAGCGCCTGGCCCAACCGCAGAGTGTCCTCCATCAGTGCCCGGGCTGCCTGTTCAAAGCCAGTGCGGGCCTTGTGGAGCTGCTCCTGGGGGCCCAGGAGGGGGAATACCCGCTGTGCCCAAGCCCATGAAGCTGCCTGGTAGGCTCGGCGGCGGCCCCAGTTCCCTGCCCAGAGTGGACACCATTCCTCCCAGTCCAGCACTGCCAGGCCAGGGAAGCCAGGCCCCATGCTCCAGTGGATCTGGCAGGCAGCCTGTGCCAGGTGGCGGTCAAGGGGCACAGCCTGGGGGATGCCCCCATTGTGAGCTGTGCCCCTGGGCCCAAAGTAGGGATAGAGGCCGAGCTGGTTCTTGTAGAAGATGGTGATATTCTGACCGTGGAAACGCTGGCCATGGTTGGCTGTGATGCCCAGGGCCTCTAGTGGTAGGTGCACATCAAAGCGGGTCTTACAGTGTGCTGAGGGTACATTCCACAGCACAGAGAAGGGGCGTTCCGGGGCCCACAGCTGGGGCTGGCCATACCCCAGGCACAGGGTCACACCTAGCACCAGGGCTAGGCCGGGCTGCATGGTCATGTCCCAGGGATGGACACCTGCAGGAGAGATGGGGTGGGATCTTAGTCTGGGGCCAAGGGTACACCTTCCCTAGAGCTCAGGAAGATGGGCAAGCTCTCCCAAGTTTGGAGGGCAGGGAAAGCATGGTCCCCAAGGGGTCCCCTAAGACTCTGAGCTGCCACCCGACACTGGCCTGGGCAGCTCCCCTCCTGTGCTGGGCACCACTGAGCTCTCTGACACCTTGTCCACCCAGAGCTCTCAGAAGTGCCCATCTTGTTTCCTGCCCCACCTTGCCTGGCTGAATTTCTGCTCAGCATTCAAGTCTGCTGTGGCATCATCTTCCCTGGAAGGTCTCCTGGGTCTACAGGTGGAGTGGCAGCATCTGACTCCCTGTCCCAGCATGGATCCCGCCTACCCACCCCCCTACCTGTCCCTGTGGGTGGAGACCCTATTTCCTCATTGCCTGTTCTCAGCCCAGGGTCTGACACAAAGTAGGTCCTTAGTGAATGGTGACAGGCGAGTGAATGTGAAAGGAGACACATGCTCCCTTGTCTCCTGGGCCTGGCAAAGTGGGAGGGGCAGAGAGCACATGTCCCTCCATCTATGGCTCAGGGCTAAAGTAGATATGGGAGCTCCTGTAGGGACAGGGGACCATAGATGAGAATGGAAGGCAAGGACAGGGGTCAACAAAATTGTCACAGCCACACCTAACAGAAGTCTTTATTCAGCCACACTGACAGCTCTGAGCCACACCTGTGGCGCCATCTTCTGGCCGCACTGGCACTAAGCTGCCCCAGGGGCTAAAGGCTGAGGTATGGCCAGTGGGCTGACACAGGTATTGTGCGGGGCAGTCCACCGACCCAGAAAGAGTGCCTTGCCCTGGGAGGCCCTCAGATGTCCTTCTCCATCCAGAATATGGGGCATCCTCTCAGGTCTTGGTACTGCGTGTCCGGCAGGCCTTGTGGAGGGGCCCCTGCTGGAGGTGGGGGTGTGGTGGTCAAGGGCTCAGGCAGGGGAGGAGGTGGTGGCAATGGTGGCCCCTTGGTTGTTCTTGGGGCAGCCTGGGCAGTCAGGCCAGGGGCCTTGCAGGGTGGCCGGGGGGAGGGGGCCCTGGGGAAGGCTCTGAGCAGGGTGGCAGGCAGCTGTTGGCTAGTAAAGACCAGGCCCTGCACAGGCTCACCCAGCTGGTAGCCCAGGTGGGCATAGAAGTACAGCTGGTCATGGGTGGTGAGGTGCAGCCGGCGGAAGCCTCGAGCCTGAGCAAAGGCCTCCAGACCCTCCATGAGGCGGCGGCCAAAGCCTTGGCCCCTCAGGGCTCGGGCCACTACCACTGTCTCCACCAGGAGGCTCTGCGGTCGGTCCAGCACCCGTGACAGGCGGGCATGGCCCACCACAATGGGGGCTTCCCCGGGTGTGGGGTGGGGGCTGAGCAGCATCACGCAGAGAGGGAAGGCATCTGAGGACTGGCCCAAGGAGTGCAGGCGGGAGGCACGGCTGCGGGGCCACTGCTCATTGATAAGGTCAGCACAGGCGCCTAGGAGCTCGGGTCGGCAGTGCACAGGCTCCAGGGTCAGCTCAGCTAGCCTGGGGGCTGGAGTCTTCTCTGGGGGCTGTGAGGGCTCCAGGGGCAGCTCAGGTGAGCCACAACTGAGGGGCATCTCTGGACGGCACGTGGAGCCTGGGATCAGCTCAGCTAGCCTGGGGCTCAGGGCCAGCTCTGGCTGGCGTGCAGGACCCGGGGTCAGCTTGGCCAGGCTGGATCTCAGGGTCAGCTCTGGCCGGCGTGCAGGATCCAGCATCGGCTTGGCTGGGCTGGGACTCAGGGTCAGCTCCATCCAGTGTGTAGGGTCTGGGGTAGGGGTCAGCCCTGGGTCAGGGCTTTGGGTCAGCTCTTGCCTATGTGTAGAATCCACGCCCAGCTGAGTTCGGCTGGGAGCCAAGGTCATCTCCTGCTGGGTTTCAGGTGGCTCAGCACCAGGCTGGGCGTTAAGGCCACAGTCTCCATGAAGTGGCATCTCCTCGGACCACAAGGGTGCTCCTCCTGTGGACAACAGCCATGCTGGGCTGTGCCAGGAGGGAGGACGGGGTTGGGGCAGGGAGGGGCTGACAGGGTGCCAGGGAGGCCATGCATCCTGAACTGGTGGGCTGCACCTTGTCCCTATACTCACCGGATGGTACAGAGGACCTGGAGGAGACCATTCCCTATATCCGGGGGAGCGGACTAGATGGACAACAGAGAGCATGGGTCAAGGGTATCCTGCCCCACATTGAACGGTGGCTGAGGGCTATAGGCTGACAGAGAACCCAAGAGTCCTGGCCCCAGCCTGCTCTGGTTACAGCTTTGTTCTCCCTAGGACAGTTGATCCAGTCCTATGCCATCGGACAGAATGTGCAAACTAGATACTATGACCCCTGGCTGAAACCCACCCAAGGCTCCCTTTGGAGGGAACGTAGCTGCACCCCAGGGGCTCTCTTGTCCCTTCCTTCTCCCTGCATCCCAGGTCCCAGCCTTCTGACCACCTGGGCCGTGCCTGCCAGCTAGCCAATCCTGGAGTACCACTTACCCACTCATCAGGCTGTTTTCCACCCACTTTGGACTGCCTTCCCTGCCCAGGGCACAAAGCCCATAGCCATATCCCCAACTCCATCCAGCTCGGGATGCTTTGGACATAACGCCAGCTCTCCCCAGATGGTCCCGAGCAGCACTAGCAAGAGGCCTGGCTCAGTCACACAGCAACGTGGCTCCTGCAGATGGTTCCCCATGGCCTGAGTTTGGTAGCCACCCTAGATAAGGACCACAGCTTCCTTCCTACATCCACCGGGGTGTCCAACGGCCACCAGGTTGAAGGCCCAGACGCCCCTGGGCCCAAACCACATTGTTTGCCCATGCTGCTCCAGGCCCTGCTGGCAGGAGGGTCTATGCTGGGGAGTTTCTGGCGCTGGGGGGTGGGGGGGCCCACTGGGCCCTAACCTTTCTGCTCACCTGCTCCAGACGGACGTCCTGGCTCCCCTTCCCCACCTCCCCAGGAAGGTCCCTGAACTTGGGGTTAGTTCCACACTCGTCAGTAATAGGTAGCCCCCTCCCCACACCACGTGCCCCTCACCTGCATCAGCCACCTCCGCAACAGCCGCACCTCTGGACCAAGAGGAAGGAAGTCCCAGGATCCGCCCCTGGGTCTGGAGCCCCAGACTTCCCCGCGGGCTCCACCCCCTCGGAGCCGCCCCGCCCACTGTGGGCAGGGCTCCTGGGGTCCTACGAGGCGGCGACCTCCCCCATTACTCGGTTTTCCCCTCCCACCCAGTGGGTGACAAAGTGGGTCGGGGGCTTTGAGAGCTTGACTCCGAGTGGATGTGGCTTGGAGTGATCTGAGAGAACGACAAACACGGGGATGGCGTGCGAGGAAGCGCCGCCACTCGAGGCCCGCATGCGCGGGGACGATGGGGCCGAATACGCCGCGTGGGGAGGGGCAGTACTGACATGCTGGAGCCGGGCTTCGGGGGGCTCCGCGTCCTCGCTCGGCAGGGTCGGGTCCCGCTCTGGCTCCTCCGGCCGCCCGCGCTGGCCCCTGGCGGCGCGGCGGACGCACTGCAGCCGTCGCGGCCCGCGGCGCTCCCCGGGTCCCGAGTGTCGCGTGGCGGCCAGGGCCCGCCCCCTCCCCGCGCGTCACAACTCCGCCCGACACAGACCCTGTCTCAGCGCTGGCCCCGCCCCCGCCCCCGCCCCGCAGTGCCCGCCCGCCCGCCGCCTCCCGCCGGTTTCTGAAATAGGTGCCCCGTCCCGGGAAGCTGCCGTCTGGGGCCGGCGTCGGCGTGGGAAGGGGTCTGCGACTGTGCGTCTCAGGCGTGAGCCAGCAGCCCGGAGCCGTCCCGGGGCTCCGTGGGCCCTGGGGCCTTTGCGCCGCTCTGCTCGCCGGAGCACCCTCCTCCCACGGCCGCACAGCGTGGGGCCGCGCACCTGGGGCGAAGCGCTTACCCTCCCAGGTGTGCTTTGGGGTCCTCACCGCGCCAGAGGACCGAATGAGTTGGCCTGCTTGGCGCCTAGCATGCACGGTGTAAGGCAGAGGCCCCGGGTGGGCTCCGTGGCTGCGGGTTCCGCGGGCTAGGGGCCGGGAGAGCGCGGGACCTTGTGTGCTTCTGCGGGCGTAAGCTGTGCGTGGCTGCGCACGGACTGACCGGGACTCGGGTGACACTGTACCTGAGAAAACGAGGCCAGGCTCGGAGTGCATGGCGATGTGAAGTGAATGATGCACCCTCTCCTTCCGGATGGAGTCGGGCCAAGAGAGATTTGGCCTACCGCTCCTTGCAACCCTTTGCAGACCCGGGCGGAAGAAGCCTGCTCTATCCAGGAGGAGGGAAGGTTTCCTCCACCCTAGCAACAGCCTAGCCAATGAGGAGCCGCTGCGTGAGGCTCCAGAACTTTTTGCTTGCAACAGCCCTCCCAGATTGGCCCTCTGCTCTGTAAAAGAGCCTCCTCTCCTCTGTTCTCTGGATTTTGTAAATCTGCCATTCCCAAAGAAACTCATTTTTGCTGGTGAAATAACTGTATTTTTAAGATCAACAGGTGCTCAATTCGTGCATCTCCATGAGTGGCCAATCATCACACCCCGGGATGCTCACACCGTGCTCCCTTCCAGCCAGGGTAGCAGCGACATTTAAACTCTGTAGCCATTCGCACCCGATCCTCAAGTGAGAGGGCACCTCTCAGGCTCAGGGGGCTGCCACCAGGCGTGAGCTGGATGGAGAAACTGGCAGGGTTGAGGATGAGGAGGGCCTCTGGGTGGCTAGGGTGCCGAGCACAGCGTCCGTGGCCCGAGCACAGGACTTGACTGCACAGAAGAGCCCCGCTGGTCACATTCAGGATGAAGGGCCCCAGCGTGGTGTCCATGTACTTCTTGATGGCCTGGCATGATTCCTGGGTGGGTAGGGGGGCATCAGGGACACCACAGCTATTCACAGCCCCACTGAGGGCACTGAGGTACTTACCTGCTGGCCAGCCAGGTCCAGGGTGGAAAGGGTGGGCCAGGGTCTCTGCCATCAGGCGGGCAGTGCCACCCCCACCCGCGAAACCCCTGCCCGGGCCAGAGCTCACCTTCGTTTGCGTGTCCTCCCAGCTCACCCACAGCACCACTCCTGCTGCCCCCTGAGCTGCACTCTCCCCCACACTGTGCTCCAGCTCATCCTGCGGAAAGGGCCAGCAAAGCTCCGTGGGCCCCCTCCCCACAGCACACTTCCATAACACCGCTGCAGGGGACAAAGGATTCACAACCCCACCTAGGGCTGCTCTGGCCCTGGTGGCTAGAGGCGAGCCTGCCTGTACCCGAGCCTGGGAGTGCCATGTGGGCAGGGACATCTCTCTGATGAAGGCCGACTATTTTGTGCTGAGCACAGCTTGGTGCACAGTAGGTGCTCAAAGAATGTGCGAATGGACGAAAGTGCTTCCAGGCTGTGTGGCCTCATTTGCTGGACCTATAGCCCAAGGTGGGCCGGGTCAAAGAAAGAGACTCACCAAGGGCAGAAAGTGGTCTGTCTTGTCATAGACGATCTGGACATAGGGCAGCACTGGTAAACTGAGGTCCCCAGCAGCCTCAGCCACACGGAATGCCTCAGCCACACGGTGCCGCACATACATCTGTGCTTTTCCTGTGCCCTCCAGCCCTGCAGGCAGGTAGATGCTGGGGTAGAGGGCACGGCTCTGGCCCCACAGCCACCCCAGCTGGTCATTCTGGGCACGGATGCTCGGTAGGCACTGCCCTGTATAGTTAGGGCTGAGAAAGTCATAGTTGTAGCAGTCAGGAAATCCATAGAAGCCCCAGAGGCCACAAGGCCGCAGTGCTTGCCCCAGCTTGAGGGTGCCCGCCATCCAGGCCCGTGCAGCCTCTTGGAACTGGTCCCGAGCTGCTGTCTCCACCCGATGAACCGGCCAGTTGGGGTGCTGCCCCTGGACCAGGGCCCGTGAGCGCTGCCGGTAAATGTCCTTGGCATCCCAGTTGAAGGCCCAGCGTGGGCGCCATGCCTCCCAGTCGATGACTGCCAGCCCTGAGAAGTTGGATGCAGCTATGGCAGCCTTGATGTCCTGGAATGCGCGGGCGAGGTGGGCCCCCAGGCTGGCATTCTGGGGCAAGCCACCAAACACAGGGTCCCCAGCCGAAGTGTAGTAGGGGTAGGTCCCTAGCTGGGAGCTGTAGAAAATGGTCATGTCAGGGCCACGGAAGGTCTGCCCAGGGTTGGCCACCACGTCAAAGACACTGATGTCCACATCCACGCCGTGCCTCTCCAGGCACCACTGGGTGTTTGCGTTCCAGATGGTGGTGAAGGGCTGTTTGGGTACCACGGGTCCCCTGGAGCCTTGGGCCATGCCAAGCAAGGTCAGGAAGAGGGTGCAGATGGGAAGTAGGTGGGCTGCCATGGCACAGGGTGGGTCTAGGGAAACCTGTCCAGGAGAGGCAGAGCTGCAAGCAGGCCTGGAAAGCCCCAGGCCCTGCTCTGGCTTCACGTGAACTCACACTGGCAGGGCCCAGGTGCCAGTGGTCAGAGGGCAAAGGAGAGGCATGGAAGAGGGCAGCACCGTCTCCAGGCCCAGCCTCTGCCCTCCATCTCCCACAGGCCTTGCCCTGGCCTAAGCTCACTTGCCCTCTTCCCAAGGGCCACAGACATCATGACATGTCTTGAGAAGAGGGGCCCAGAGCCAAACCTTCAGCCCCCAGGCTGACCTGACGATGGGGGCCTTTCCTGCCTCTTCCCCTGGGAATCCTGGCCCGCCTATTAGCGCAGGGAACGCGCGGCAACCAAAGACAGGGTAGCCCAGCCCTCCTGCACACCCGCCAGCGGGCCCGCGTGTCCCTGCTGACCTCAGGCCTGAAGGACCTCGGCCTCCGCACTTCCTGACCCCAGGGTAAGGGCCTAGGCAGGGCTCAGCAAGATTCTGTTCCTCAACTCAGGCCCCAGCTGCACCTTAGGACTCTTCCGCTGCTGGAAGCGCAGAGCTTTCGTGGGGGCCACCACACCCAGCCTGGGGGCGGGCTGGAGGGCGGGCCAGGCCGAGGAACCACCTCTGCACCCCCACAAAGTGCCCTTGGTAGGTGGGGCTGGGCTGGAAGCGGTCCCTCCCACCCTGTCAGCACAGGGCAGGCTCTGGGGCTTTATTAGGCCTGGGGTGTGGGCGGAGGCAGGGCAGGGGGCCGGCCTGCCTGTGACCCGGGGGCCTGGGGGCCTCGGGGGTCACATACCCAAGGAGGGCACTTGTTCTTGGGCGCTGGGCGCTTCTGCCTTTGTTGGCCTCTCCTCAAAAAAGTATTTAAAAATATACAACTATGTTCATATAAAGGCAAATGTAATCCAGACTGAATTCCTTACTATATATTCATGATTAATATATATTTTCCCTGATGGAAAAATTAAAACATTCTTGCAGGGCCTAGAGGTACTGTAGCCCTAGGCCCTGTGCCTAGTGGGTAAGTCATCCCTGCTTTAAGGGTCTAAGTCTGAGAGGCACTGTGCTCATGAAGTCAGGGCTGAGTGTCACCTGTGTGTGCGTACCGGGCCAGGGACTGTGTCTCTGTAGATTCCCAGTTAGCAACCATCTGTGCCAACGCCAGCAGAGCCCATGTGTGTGCGTGGAGGACCCGGCGCTTGCCAGACGCTGTGGCCTTGTGACCATGAGACCCTGTTTGTGTGACCATGGGTGAGCATCCATGTGTCAGTGACCATGTGCCCGTTCACTCCACAGTTTTGCTGACTCAGAAGCTGGCTTTGGAGACGGCTCTGCGCCCGGGCCCAGCCTGCCTGCGGGGGGGGGCAGAGGAAGCATGTCCCTGGCCTCGGAGAATGTGCTGCCCAAGTCTGCAGCCCAGTCTGAGCCTCAACCAGTGACACCCCTCCACCCTGGGGCACAGTGGTCACGGGAGCTGTGACACAGCTGGCTAACACTTGGGATTGGTCCTCCTGGCTGGCAGGAGAGGGCACGGAGGGGGCTCATTAGCCTCAACCTAAGCACAGGATCCGGTCACAGAGGTGGTCACTGATCCTGTTTAGAAAACAGGTCCCAGAGCAACGGCAGGCTCAGAGAGTCTGGCACAGCTCCCAAGCACTGAGCTGACAGAACAACATCACGGCAGGCCCCGCCTCCCCAGGGCTCCATGCTACGTTCTGGTTCCCCCCGAAACCTGGTACCACAGCAGGACGCAGCCAAGCAGCAGGCCGCAGTTCTCCGGCTGACTGGATCCCAGGTGGAGCAGCAGGAAGACGCTGGGGTGCCAGGAGCCCTCCCACCCCAGGGCCCTGCCTGAAGGCCTGCTCCTGCTGGGTGGGCCCAAGAGGGATGGGTCTGGCTGGGGTCAATCCAGCTGCCTGGCCTGCCCTGCTTGCCCTCTGGTTGTACAGACCCGAGGTCTCTGAGCCGCTTCACTCTGCTCTGTCCCCACTTCCACCCCTACTCCCCCAGGACAGCTCTGGCTTATCCCCAAGGTACACTTTCCCCAAGGCCTTTGGCCAGGTCATCCTGGCACTGGGGAGGTTCATAGGTTTGTGTGGAGGGATCACAGTTGTGAGGGCAAGGTCACAGCTGTATAGGGGATGTCACGGATGTTTGGGGAAGGTAACAGTGGTGTAAGGTCACACATGTGGGGTAATCATAACTCTGCACGTAGGGGGTTACAGGTATACAGGAGTCATAGCTAGGAGAGAAAGGTCATAGTGTGGGGGAGGTCACAGCTGTGTGGGGAGTCAGGTGTGCGGACGGCTCACAGCTCCTGCTTCCTCGCCCGCCTCCTGAGGGCGCCGTCATCTCATGGCCTTACTGACCAACACCTGAGTCTTCTCCCCAGCAGGTCTGCCCCCAGCACGACCGCAAGCCCTTGGGGCCTTCCCCCTTCCAGCCTCCTCCGCCCTGTGCACAGACATTGCCCTCCCAGCGCTGCCCCCAGCCCCTTCTCTCCATTCTCTGCCACCCCCAGCCAGAGGGATGCTGCTCCCCAACACACCCCGCCCTGGTGGCTTGCCTCCCTGGGCCGCTCCACTGCCTGGAATCTGATGGGGTCTTCGCCCCCACCCCCCAATGAGCCTCGCCCTCTGTCACCCCCACAGGACAGGGTGGTCACTGCTGGAGTGTGTGTGAGCAGGGAGACAGGGCCTTTGTCTGCAAAGCCAGCCCTGGTGCCCGGGGCTGCCCCTCCTGCCGCTGTGGGCAGCTCCCGGAAGCCACGCCCCAGCCTGGAACGCCTGCCCCAGCTGTGCTCGGGCTTCCTCCAGCCTCTGCTCTGCTTTGTTTCCAGCATCAAGCTTCCCCTGACCTTTCCCAGCTCAGCACAGAGCACTTCCCTGATGATACCCCCCTGGAGTCCCCATGGCTGGGCTGCCCCCCTCACCACTTGTCTTTTCTTGTCTGCCTCCTGAGGGCAGGGGCCGAGGGACCACTGACAAGGACAGAGGGACCCCAGATGTGGGTCTGATGGCTGAATGTGGGGGACAGAGACCCAAGCAGGGTGACTCCCTTCAGGGGCAGGGGAATGAAGCAGGTCAGAGCTGGCTTGGCTCCCCTCCGCCCCCCGGGTGATGTTCTCCCACAGCCAGGACAGGGCAACCTCTGAGGGTGTCCCTGCTCCCAGGCTTGACACTGCCCCTCACCCTCCCACTCCCCAGGCGTTCTGCAGTGGGACAGGGGCTGGACCTCAGGATTCTAATCCCAATCCCCTGTTCATCCCCCCACCCCCAACCATACCCAGGAGGACTGTGACCCAGAACAGGAGAGGTGCTGGCAGCTGGAGTCCACTGCCCTTGGGAGCAGGGAGTGGGGAGTCTTCTGCCCTTGCCTGTGGGAACAGGGAGGGGCTGGCTGGCTACCAGCCCGGCTAGGGAAGATCAAACATCCACTTCCCCTGCTCTCCCTGGGTGGGCAAGGTGAAGCAACTGGCACTGCCCGGCTGGGGACACACAGGCTAGTAGGAGCACAGTGAGCCTCATCTATCCCCAGAGGTTACGTACAACTGCTACTTCTGTCCCCTCGATATCGGGGAGGCAAGGTCCCTGGTGCTAGGGGAACAGAAGTCCCCTCGCACCCAGTGGCCCTGCCCCAGCAGGTCAGCTGCAGAGTGGGCAGTCCCGGGCCCCCAGCAGTCACACGGAGACACAGCTGAGCTCAAAACTCATGGGAGACCCTGCATTCTCTCAAAGGCCCTGACCCGGCACAGACAGTTCAAGCACAGGAGCAGTTGTTTTATATTTAACTTACAAAAGAGACCCCAAAATAATAATAATAAACCATCCAGGGCCGGGGGAGTAGGGTTAGGTCCCCCCCAAGGTCTGGCTGTGACCCTCTCCCTCTCTGGCAGGGAGATAAGGGGCCTCCCAGGGGACTGCCCTTCCCCCTTAGAACAGGGGAGTGAGGGCTGCTACAGACACCCTACTGGGCATCCAGGGGCTGTGCTGCCTCCAGATTTGTTCATTCACCCCTTGCAGGCTCCTACCTGCCTGACAGATGGGTGAGAGACCCCTATGAAGTCCAGGTGAGAGCCAGGGCTGCCACAGCCAGCAGGCCAGTGAGGTGCAACCCAGCCCAGGCCACACTGGCACGGCCGGCAGCCCGCCTATGGTCCCACTGGCACTGCTCGCCACCCCAGCCTAGGTAGCATTGGCAGCGAAAGTGCATCTGCAGGTGGTTGAGGTCGACCCAGCTGAGCTCCCCCTCTGGTCGCAGCTGGGGCTCACCTGGGGCATGGGTAGGCACGAGGCGGAAGCTGCTGGCACTGAGGTGCAGGAAGGTACTGGCGCTGGGGTCGCGGCGCACACAGCGCCCGTGGCCATGGCACTGGGCCCAGCTGCAGTACTGAGCGGCCCAGGACACGTTGACAATGTAGGGTACCAGCAGCCGTGTCAGGTAATCCTTAAGGTACTGGCAGGTCTCCTGGGGGCAGAGGCAGGATCAGGGTCAGCAGCCTCAGCCCCCAGGCCCAGCTGGGAACTCTGGGCCCACACTGCAGAGCCGCACCTTAACTGTGCTGCTGAGAAAAGGGCAGGGGCAGAGACCAGAGCCCACTAGGGCAGGTGGGAAAGGGTAGGCATGTCCCCTTTCCTGGGGACATCTTCTCTGTTGGGACCAGGGAAGCCTTGGGTGGGGGGCAGACAAGGGGGTCAGACAAGGTCTGCCCACCTTGAGGTTGTGGCCCAAAGCCCCACCTGCCTGCCGCTTGCAGACTCAGCCCCAGATGGCTGGGTGGGTCTTACCGTGCTGGTGGTGTAGCCTGCGTCGCCCCAGAGAATGACGCCGGCCGCGCCCAGGGCTGCACTCTCACCAATGGTGGAGATGAGATCCATCTGTGGTGGGGGCAGGAGTAGCGCATAGGGTGAGGGCAGGGCAGGCATGCCCCAGCCTGTTTCCACACACTGACCCTAGGTGGAGGCTGTTTCACTTTCTCTGTAAATGTTTAAGCCACTTCCACCCCTACTTTGGGCCTCCAGCCCCCAAGCCAAGGAAGCGCCCACTTGAGCCTAGAACGTATCTGCCCTGCGGCCTCCAAAGTCAGACAACAAGGCCCAAGTCCCTGATCTGCCCTGGGTTTGCTGGGAAGCTTTGAGAAAATGTCTCAGGATCTCTGGGCCTCATTTTCTTATCTGCCAAAAGGAGGAGATAATGCCTTCTTTTCACACAGTTACAGACAGTAAGGTGAGGGGATGTAGGGGAGCCCGCAAGCTGCGGGGCAAGAGCCTGTCCCCTACCCAGCAAACCCAAAGGCAAAGCGATTCCCTGAGACGGATGCCTAGGCACGCACCTCGCTGAGCCCAGTGAGCCTGCGGCTATAGGTGGGCCGCGTGAAGACGTAGACAGGGAGCGCGTGGTCCACGTGGTGGGTGTGAGCCACACGAAGGGCCTCCTGCACCCGGAAGCTGACAAAATTGCGGCCATGGACAGAGGAAGCAAGGGTCTCGTCCAGGTAGACAGAGGGGAAGAGGGCCGTGCTCTCAGCCCACAGCCAGGCCAGCTGGTCGTTTCGGGAGACCTCGACGTCAGGGCAGCGGCCCGTGTAGGTCTCCCAGTTCTGTACGTAGTCGTGGTTGTAGCAGTCGGGGAAGAGGTAGAAGCCCCACAGGTGCCGGGGCCGGACCGCCTTGACAAAGCGCAGGGTCTCCAGCATGAACTGCCGCGCTGCGAACTCGAACTCGTACTGCGCTTCCTTGACTACGCGGTCCAAGGCCCAGTCAGGGTGGCGATTAGCTACCAACTGGCGTGACACCCGGCGGTACACGTCCTTGTCCTGCCAGTTGCGCACCCACACGGGCCGCCAGTCCTCCCAGTCGATGACGGCCAGCCCCGCGGGTTCCTGCGTGCGCACGTAGTGCTTCACGTGGTTCTGCAGTGCCTTCAGGTGTGCCCACAGGCTGCCGTTCTGCGGCACGCCCCCGTGCACAGAGCGCCCCGCCGAGTCGAAGCGTGGATACAGGCCCAGGCGGTCCCGGTAGAAGATGGTGATGTTCTGGTTCACGAAACCCTCATTGGGTGAGGCCTGCACGTCAAAGGCCTTCAGGTCCAGTGGCACTTTGAGGCGTGGGCCGCAGTCCTGCGTGGGCACATCCCATGCTACCACAAAGGGTCGCCCAGTGAAGATGGGTGGCGCTGTGGGCTTGAGCTCTGTGGCCCATGCCACTGTCAACACCAGGGCCAGAGTGACAGCGGCACCAAGGCCTGCCCACATGCTGGGGGCTGCAGGAAGACGGTGTCACCTTCCTGGCACCAGCTCAGGAACTGGGGGGTTGGGAGAGAGCACATCAGCAGAGAATCCTGGGGGTGCCCAACACTGACCCATCCACACTCCCAAAACCCCCGCTCTGTGCGGCACTGTGCCCAGGCTGCTCGGACGTCCCATGCCTGTAACAGCGGAGACCATAGGCCACTGTGGAGCAGGCAGCCTGAGGCTGGGCAGAGACTGCTGTTAGGCCTATGACCCCTCTGAGAATTGGTGAACTGAGCTATGGACTCGCTGCCCACAGATATGTACATGCTTGCACACCACCCGGGACATGTCTTAAGGAGCCCCGAGCCCGAGGTCCACTCTGTGCCCCGTGAAGAGTTCTGGGTGCAGAGAAACGACCTCTCGGTGAGGCAGGGCCCAGCGCCTGGGGCGGCCAGGAGCCGGTGTCGGTGTAGCCCCCGGCTCGGCTGTCAGGACTTGTCCTGCAGCGCACACTCGCCAGCGAGATGGCCCGCGGGGACAAAGGGGCAATGCCGACTAGTCAGGCCCGCGCGCTGTCGGGAACGCGCGCGCCGCGGGCCGGTCGGGTGGAGCTCACTCCGCCTGGCCTTTGTGCGGGACCCCGCCCCCGACCCGCACGTGGGGCCCGAGCCCCGCTGGTGGGGGTGGGGTGCCTCCGCCGCCTTCCTAAGGGCGTCCCTGGGGGCTACAAACCCAGCCCGTGGGGAGAGCCACTAGGCTGGCGCTGCCCGCCCTCACCTTGCGCGGGGCGCCGCCGGGACCCACGCCACGGCCGCCGCCATCCCTGGCCCAGCCCGGGTCGCTCCGGCAGCTCGCCCAGGCCCGGCCCGGCTCGGCGCCTCTGCTGGCTCCGGCCCGTGGGCCCTTTAAGAATCCAGCGCGGAGGTGGGCCGGGGCGAGACTGGCGGCCCGAACGGGGGAGGTGTGTCCGGATTTCGTGCCGCCAAGGCCGCGTTTCGGGCTCCAAGGCCCCCAAATCCTCCGCGGAGGAACGTGGTCGCCCATCTAGGACCGGGAGGCCCCTCTGAACGGGGCTTGCTTCTGGAGTCTAAGCCGCGAGCGTCCGTCAGCTCAGGAATGCTCCCCGCAGCTCGCGACCGGTGGTACAGTCCGTCCGCTCTGCGCCGCGGCCAGCCGCTTAAAGGGACCGCATACGGGCCGGGGGCCGGGGAGGGAATAAAGGAGGTGGCGTTCCTCCGCCTGGCCATGAGGAGGTGCTGTGGGACCCCGAGAACCCGGTGGGGGCAGGCTCGGACCTGGCCCTGCACCCGTGGGTGTAGCCCCAACCCGGAGGTTCCTTTGTGTGGAGAGAGGGACGCTGACCAGGGCCAGTTCCCAGCCCCCCGGGACAGTAATGCCTGAGCCCGATGGATGAGGGCTCCCCCGCCCCGCCCCCGCCAGGCTGGGAAGGGGGCCGAGAGCCCGCCTCTTAGCCCGCCCTCCCCTGGAGGGCCCGCGGTGGTTGTCCTGGCAACACGCGCTGTGGTCGCTGCGTGGCCCGCCCGGCTAGGGGTCGGCAGAACAGCGGGCCCTGGGGATACGGCGCCCCCATGCCCGCGACCCCCATCAGAGACAACCCAGTGCCTGGGCTCGCGTGCCCCGCTGCCCAGTCTCTGGGGGCCTGTGGGAGCCCCTAAGGCATCCTCAACTCTTGAGGAGGCTGCCTCCGGCAGAAGTCCTGGATGGAGCGCGGGGAGGGCTGCCCGGCATAGGGGCTTCCCGGCCCGCAGCCCCGCCCGTGGGCGCAGGCCTGGAGCTGGGCGGCGGCGAGCCTCCCAGCCTCTTAGACATCTCCCCGTGCGGGGCTCGGCTCCCAGAGCCCGGAATGCCCGCCGGCCCACTGCTATGGGCGGAGAGGCGCGGAGCGCGGCCGCAGGGGTGCAGACTGCCGTGTTCGAGGGCTCACCTGCGTGGGATAGTCGCCCAATGGGTCGGCGGCCTCCCGCCTCCCGGGGTGAGCCTCTCAGGCTAGGCTTGCAGGCGCCAGCTGCTGCCCGCCGGCGACTTGATAAACCCCCATCCCCTCCCACCCGCTCCCGCCTCCCATCCCAGCCCTTTCTCCTCACTTCCTGCTGCCCCTCCGACAGGAAAGGGCCAGGAACAGGCGCGGGGGAGGGAGCTGCCTTGACCCTGTTTCCCTCTGGCGTGCCCTGCTGGCTGGCTGCCCTCCCCACCCCTCCCAGAGGCCCTGGCCCGGCCAACTGCACCAGGTGACAGGAAGGGTGCTGGGACCCGCTCAGGTGCCGGTCTCCCCTGAGCCGGCAGCCTCCTTAACACTGGAAACTATCCTCCCCAGCCTGCCCTTGGGGCTGAGGCCCAGCCCAGTAGTGTGAGGGGCCCCAGTGGTGCTGGTGCTATGGGGAGTCGAACTATTTGGGAGATGCTTGGCTTATGGTACCCCAAAGCAGGTGGTGAAGAAGGGGACCAGCCTTAAGAGGGGTCGGTCGGGGAACTTCTAGGAGCTGTCATTTTTTTTCCACCGAGTGGAAGTATCCCAAGTGTGACAGTGGCCAATGTGTTGATGTGACTGTGAGGGCTGGGGGGTGGGGCAGGGGCAGCCGCTGGGAGGGCTCTGCCAGGTGCCCGGCTAGAGGACATTCCTGGGGGGATTTCACTGAGACAGGGCAGAGGAGGGAGTCCTTACAACAAGGGCGAGGAAAGGGCTATATTCCCACGGGAAGGGAGTGCCCATAATGTGGCTGGCCCTAGGGAGGGCTGCAGTTGGGGCCCAGCAGACCTGCCCAGAGGTGCAGACCAAGCTGCACACTGTCTGGTCACCCTAAGCCTAGCCTCGTCTCTCCCACTGGCCACTTACCTCCCTGACACCAGGACCTCTCTCCTAACAGAAGGCAGGGTAAGATGGGCTCGGTTAGTTGGGCACACCCTGGAGTCTGCTCTGAGGACAAGGAGTCCAGCACAGGAGGGTGGTGTCCAGGTAACACCATGCTGGCTCGACAAGGGGCACAGGCCTTGGAAGCTTCAGGAGCAGAGGCCCCTGGGGAAACAGAGGCCAGGCCAGACTGTCCCAGGGCAGGGACATTTCCTCAGGCAGCCAGCAGGAAGGAAGTGAGCACAGCCTAGTGGGAGGGGGTGGGGAAGCACTACCCTGACCCCCATTGTTCCCAGCTTTGCCGTCAGCTGGGGCAGGCCCAGGACAGGGAGTTCCCCCTCCCTGGGAGAGTGCTGATGGGAGATGGGATACTATCTGGTATGGCAGAACCCTGGCCCTGGGGCAGTCAGCGAGGGATGGGGGACAGTAGAGGATGGCGGGGTCTTATAACTGGTGTCTTTTTGGGAAAATGTGAAGCTACCCAAAGAACACCAAGTCCAGGCTTCCTGGTATGATCCTGCTTTGACCTTGACAAATTTAAGCTTCCAAAAGACAGACCAACTTCCCAGAGGCAGAAGACTGTCTCTGAACTCCCTCCCTCATAACTGGGAGCGGGCTGATGGCCAAGGGTTAGGTCTAGCAGAGAACCAGCCTCAGAGCAGGCCCTGAGAAATGTTAGGCTGAATGTCCACACAGGCCAGGGCAGGAGGGAAGGGAGGCCCCCAGTCCACTCTCCTGGTGGTGTCCACAGGTACTCCCAGGAGGCAGGCAGGTCTGAGCTCAGAGCCTGGGAATAGGCCAGAGGTGTGGGGGGCACCCACCTGGTTGCCGTCCACCTAAGGCTGCACTTTGGAGGTCTTTGGGGTTCAGGCTGTGATCTCCTGTAGGATCAGCGGGCACTGCTGAAGACAGGACAACTGTTGTCGTCCAATCTGATCTCACACTCTCACCTCAGATCAGGAGGTGGGGCCCACTCTCGTGAAGCGTCCCAAGGCCTTCTGATGCCTGGGCCCTTACCTACAGAACACAGACAGACCTCCACTCTCTGGCAAGGTCTGGGTGTGCGCACTGCCACCTGCTGGTCGTGGCTGGGATGGGGGCAGGCTGGGCTTTGGCTTAACGCTGGGTCTTCTTGGAGATGGGGGCCACCAGAGACCTACAGAGAGAGCCCAGGTGATGGTTCAGACGCTGAGTGTCACAGCCCCAGAGGACGCCACTCTCATATGCAGGGTCTACAAATAATTTTATTGAAACTGAACAAATAACAACCTTCCAAGACTGGGGGCCACCCTCCCCAGGCCATTTCCCACACTCTTGAAGCACAGAGCTTACGCAGTAATAAGGAGTTAAAAAAAAAAGTCATTTCTATGTGGAAATCAGGCTTCCCCAACAACATCACGGACTAGACTATTTTCAAACATCACATTTAGAGCATTCGCTTCATGGCTGATCTTTCTGTCCCTGCCCAGGGGCTCCGGTACTTGCCCTTGGCTGATCCTCAAGAGACGAGTATAGTGTAGGGAGAGGGTCACTGGCACCAGACCTAGGGTGCTGTCCCACACCAAAGGGTGGTGGACAGGCTCCTCCCAGTGGGGAGTGGGAGTGGGGTTGGTGCCAAGACAGGGGGGACTAGACCAAAGTAGGTAGGTCAGGGCAAACCCCACAGGCAGAGGCATCCACAGTCCTTTCTGTCCTCTCACCCTGGGGATGAGGGAGCAATAACTAGCTGCAGTGGGGAGGGGTCAGCCCAGCCCTGGGTGGAGGGAGAGCCTCCCACACCAGCCTCTGCTCCTGTTAACTGCCAGCAGAAACTGTCCATCCATCTGGGCAGAGTGGGGTGGGGGACAGATGAGTGGGCAGACAGGAAGAATCAGGCTGTGCTGCCCCAGCCTCTGTCCAACACAAAAGGTATCGAGGTAGCAAACGGCCGAAATGCTCCAAGGAGGGGGTAAGGTTATTAAGTGAAGGGAAGGAAGCTCCCACTTGTGTATAGTTCCTATAGCCCAGAGGCTGGAAAAAGGCAGATCTTGCTTGTAAAGTGCTGTAGCCCCGAGCAGGGCCGGGCCTTAGGCAAGCTTGGGAGAATGCAGGCCAGGCAAGGGCACAGGAGCCAGGCATTCCTGAGCAGCATATGCCCTGCTGTGTGCCTTGTGGGGCGCGCTGGGGCAGTGGGCCGGTAACTCAACCATCAGCCTCACCAGCTTCACCAGCCACCAGTTCCTCCTTGTTCACACAGAAACCAACACCCAGCTGACACTGCAGGACTGGCCACTCAGAGAGGGAGGTTCCAGGCCAATGCAGTTTATTCAGGGTCTTGAACCCAGCCTAGGTTCCAGAAAGAATGCCACACCTTGAGCCTGGGGGTTTCTTGCTGGGGCAAGAGGTGCTTTTGCCTATGCTCTGCAGGCTCACACCTCATAGAGGATCACAGGGAAATCCACGTGGATGCGGGGGGGGTCCAGCTTCACGATGCCCTGCCGTGGAAACAGAGGCTAGTGAGGGCCAGCTCAGGGCCCCCATGCCAGGAAGCCTTCTTGCTCCTCCCACGTCCTCCCCCAAGACCCCCACCGTGACAGCAGACCCTGGCTGTGTCTACCTCCACATGCTCACCACAGCATCTGTGACCACCGCCCAGCCCCTCACCTGAGGAATCAGGTTCTTATGCACTCGCCTCAGCTTGGCCCGCTTCTGCCCATTCTTGGTGACGATTGTCTCTTCATAGAATTCGTGAGCCAAATCCCCATCCTCATCGTAGAACATGGAGCTGTGCACAGGGAGAGGGGAACAGGCTGGGCTGGAGCCCCACAACATACACGGCAAATGCCATGGGCCACAGGGAACTGTGCCCACACCCAGATGGGGAGGGACAACCTCAGTGGGACGGAGGGAGGGTAAGATCCCAAGAGAGGGCCCATTCCAGAGCATACTACCTAGGCGCCGAGGCCACTTCTCATCACTGGTTTGTTCAGCAAAAGAAGCCATTTCAACATCAGGCCCTTGGCTTCACCCAGGACTCTTGAGTGGGCAGGACTGTGGTCCGGGTATAGCCTCACTCCAAAAAAACACTGCTGGCTCAGGGCCAAAGCCTGAGACAGGAGATGCCTGAGCTAAGAGGGAGTTCAAAGTGGAAAAACACAGCATCCTCCCCACCCACCCTCGGCGGCTGGTGCAGCCAAACCGCTGATACTGGATCTCCCTAGTATCTCCATCCTAATTGCCAGCATCACCGAGTGCCAGACCCCAAGGGTCCACTAGGGCCAGACTAACCAAGTGGTCCTGTTTGGGCCCCTGGGGGAAAGGGTAGATGTCTGTGCTCCACATCTAGAGAACACCCCTGGGTGAGGGGCCTTTCCCACAGGCCCCATCCCCATACTAAGGCCCGGTCCTGCTTTCCCCACCACTAGCCTCAGAGCCCCAACCCCACCACTGTGAGCATGGAAACAGCGAAACCTGAGGGTCATTATCTCCTGGAAGACATTGGGAAGGGAGGCTAGAAGCCGTCAGCTTGCAGGACGGGCTGGAAGGAATGAAGGGACGGAGTCCTTAAGTCACGGGGACAAGCCTTAGGCCCACTCTTCCCGGAGGGAGGCCTTCGGAGCAGCCGGGCCGACGGGAGCCTGGGCTTTCCCCGCCCCTAGCTCGTCTGGGGGCCCAAACCGTGGGATCGTCCTGGCTCGGGGCAGGCGGGCCGGAGCTCCCCAGGAATTGGGGCGCCCGCCCGCCCTCCCGTCCTCCCCCGGGCTAAATCCGCTCCCTTACCCGCGGCGCGTGAACACGAAGGGGGGCACGACTCGGCTTCGCGGCCGCACCAAAGCTTGCTCGACGCCCGCCGCCTCCGGGCCTCCGCCCCCCGCCGCCGAGGCGAAGGGCCACAGGCCCCGGGCCTTGGAGCCGCTGGCGCCCATGTCAGGGCCGCCGGCGCATGGCGGGCCCCGCCGCAACTTGACTCTCACAGGCCCGTCGGCGCCGCCATGCCCGGCCTCGGCCTCCTCTCGCAGCCGCCGCCGCCGCCGCCGCCTTCCGCAGGCTCCGCTGTCGCCACGGAAACCTCACTTCCGCTTCCGCACGCTGCCCCTGTGATTGGCTGTTTCTCTCGTCTGTCCGCGGGGTAGGACCAATAGCCGCCCTCGGCCGCTGCTCCCGGAGCAGCCCGGGAACGTCGTCCCGGCGGGCCGCGCGCCGCTCCGGCCGTAGGGCCGTCTTCGCCGGAAGGGCGCAGGTTCGCACCTGGGCGCCTCGCTGCCCCGACGAGCCCTGACCCGGAGGCCAGGCCCCCGCCCTCTTAAGACAGCACTGGGGGCCGGACCCCAGGCCAAAACAGACCCATTCTTTTCCCGCAAGGTCTTGGCATGTAGAAGAGGCTGGGTCAGACGTGCTATAGCTGCATCAGTCTGAATAACTTAAAAATTAAGTGTTCCTCACAAGCCCGCCAGATGGCACGCTTCACGAAAGCAAGAACTAACACCTGTCCCTGGCGTGCCATGCGCAGCGTATGGTCCAGAGTCTCTCAAGTATTGGGATAAGCACTTCCCACAGCTTAGTGCTGGGCGCGTGTGCGGGGAGTTGCATAAACCCTAGCTGCAGCTGATATTCTTGCCCCCACCACAACCTGAACCCCAGGGCGCTTGCTGAGTGGTGGTCCAAGGTGACCTCAAAAAGGTGGTCTGCCCATCCCCCTTGGCAGCCACTGGCAAAAAGGGCAACTATGGCTGAAGGCCCATAATAAGAATACAAAAGTGGCAGAGTTCTTAAAACTTTATTCAGCCAATGCTCTCAGGCCCCAGGCCCTGATGATGACCGTCAACCCCCACCCTTACCCAAACAGGAGGCGTTCAGCTGAGGCCACAAAATACTACATACATTCACACACATCAAAAATACCTGAGGGAAAGACCCTGGCTCTGACTGGCAAACAAGGCACAGACCTGGGCCAGTGCCACACTCACAAAAACCCTGGCCCAGGGACATCCCCCATGGAGGCACTGAGGCACTGCTGCTGCACCATGAGCTGGCACTTCCTGACCCCAGGGTGTGTGAGGACTTGAGGGCACTGTAGTGGGAAACCTAGACTCTCCCCTGATGTCTGCCTTATCTTGAACCCCCACCCTTGGTTCTGATAGGCGATTCTGAGACCCCACCCAAGACCCCAAACATACCACCTTTCCCCATAGATGAGGGCCCTCACACCTACAAACATGACCCTATTCTTTATTTATAGGGTCTCCAATATTCTTTTACCTGAGACACAAGTTAAGGAGACTTCTGTCTGCTTTATCCCTGCTGCAAGCCTGGAGCATCTTCCAAGGGCAACCCCGGCCCACCACGACCCAGTCCATGAAGGGCAAAAGGGTGCGGAGTCATGCTCTGCTCACCCACTGATGGACACAGCACCAGCTCCTTCACTGTTCTCTGGGCTCATTTCCCCACCAAGAGAGGGCCTCCATGCACACTCATTCTTCAGGCCCCAAGGGCCCTGTCACACTCACACGGCACGCCCTGGGCACTGCCTACTCTCCTTCCACCCAGGGGTACAAGAGGTCACCCCAGGGGGCAGGCATGCAGGGCCTCCTGGATCTTTTGGCGGCAATAGGAGTATTTCTGCAGGATCTGACGGAGGTGTTCCTCTTCCTCCCGCTGCAGGATGCGCAGGAAGTTGTGCAGTTCAGGCATGCTGAAGGCATCCCACTGTAGGGGGGAACACAGGCTGCAGGAGGCATGGCCAAGCCAGCAGCAACCCCCTCCAAGACCAGCACATGGTGGTCCTTCAGCCAGGACGAGGCTTTCTAATGCTAGCTTCTTGCCTGAGTGGTCTGTGCTAGGATTCCCAACAACAGCCTGTGTAGAAGGTAGGCCCCACAAAGTAGGGTGGTCACCTTGCGGACAGGCAACCAGACCAGATGTTCCCCGATTACGGGTGGACAGGTCATGCTCATAACTGGTCTAAGCCCGCTGCACAGACCCAACACCTCAGAGCTAGAAAGCTGCCAGATAAAAACGTCCTAAAGCCTAAGGGAAGAGTCCCGTGACCTCGTGGGCTTTGACCTGGCATGGGGTGACCATGCCTTCAGCTGGCCTCCTGCATCTCCAGAGGGCTTTCCACAAGCAGGAAAGAGCAGAGCATCAAGACAGTTCTTCCCGGCTTCTTGGGACAGGCCCAGACTTTGGCTTGGATGACCTGGAAACCGTCATTTCAGCTGCAAGGCTCCCATACTCCTGGAGAGGCTTTGTGAGGCTTGTCCTCCAGCCCTATTCCTCCTCCAGCCTTACTGCAGTTGAAACCTCCCAGCCCTGCAGTGACAAACAAGAAACTAAGGAGGCTGTGTACTCACGTTCACTTCCCCAGAGTCATTCTCCTTCAGGACGAAGCTGAGGGCTTTCTCACTGGGCCCTGCAAGAAGCCGCAGCCGCAGGGGATGCTCGTCATCTGCCAGCTTCCGGAGGTACACTGAGGGCCAGGTGGGGGAAGCAGGTGTTGGGCAGAGTCAGGCCCAATCTTCCCAGCCCTTGTGTACACAGGCACATGCATTCATACTGTCACATGGGTGGGATGGGGTGGGAAGCCCACCTTGGCCATGGCGCTCAGCCCGCTCAAAGAGTGCAAACTTGCGGGGGTCATCCACCACTAGGAACTTGCGCAGCAGGGCCTCGATAACTTCGCGTGCCCGTGTGCGTGACAGCACATGTAGGTGCTTGACGGCGTCTTTGGGCAGGTAGAAGGAGGTCCTGCGCCTCACAGCTGGGCCGCGCCCTGGGCCGCGCCGAGCATCCTGCAAGGAGGGTGGCTTCTTGCTGGAAGGCACTGAGACAGGACGCACCAGCTTCAGCTGAACCTTGATGAAGCCTGTGTAGGAGCCGTCCTTGTTCTGAAGAGGAGAAACCAAACCATGACTAGTTTCCAGGTGACACGGAACAGATGTGGGCATATGGTCTGCGTGGGGTGGATTGCCTTAGCCTGCCCAAGAATACCTCAGCTGTGACCCTTTGGGCATCAGGCACACAGCTGGATTCCTGCCTCTCCCCACACCCTCTTCCTGGGCTGTCAACTCACCAGGCTCATGAAGAGGTTGCTGTTGATCTGGCCATTGTACTCCTTGATCTTCTGCTCAACCTCTGTCTGAGAAAGGTCAGGTGTCTCCCACTCCACAGGCTCATCCTGAAAGTTGGACCAGCATGCATACAGGGCCCTTAAGGAACCCATCCCACTGTAGTACATGTCACAGGCAGGGAGGTGAGCCTTGGGTGGGCCACTCTAATACACAGAGCGTCTGGGGCAGACTTTGGAAAGACAACAAAGCTCAAGTGCTGACGTGAAGAACCCATCACTGCTCCTGGTTCTGTGTGCTCCGGACAGAGAGCAAAGGCAGAGAATCATTTGGCTTCTCTTTGGCTGGGACCTCCTCAGCACCATGAGGCTCTAAGGATACCTTACAACTATGGCAACTAAAGGCACAAGGCCAGGTGCCAGGAAAGGATGAGGGGAGGGCTTTGAGAAGGGGATTCCCTTTTCTAGTAAAACCACCTCTCAACTGTACAGCCTGATCACAGCACCCTTGCTGGGAGGAGCCAAGGTGTGTCCTGGGGAAGGCAGCCCACTTTGCCACTTTGCCCTGGCAGAGGGCCATGACCCATTTGGGTAAGAGGTGTGGGGACTGGTGCACACCAAGAGCCCAGCCCCCACGGGCAACCTCAACAACATCAACACCCCTTGTGCAGGACTTGGGGCTAGCCCTGCATGTCTCAGCCACGGGAGGAAGCCACTGGGACATGCCATTTCATCCTGACCAAGCTGCACAAGGTAGCTTCAGGCCAGGCTCCAATCTCCCAGAGGCACATCTGCAGCTTCCTGGTAGAGCCTGTCCCGCAAGGGCCAAGCAGGCTTCTGCCTCTCCTCCATGCTGTCTGGAGTTTAGCCCAAAGGTTGCAATTCCACCACTCAGCATCTCCCCAGTTCCTCCAGGGGCTGGATTCTTTTAAGGGTGGAGAGTGCATGAGGGCAGCCATGGCTCTGAATGAACCTTCTTCTATCAACTCCCTTGGTCCCATTGCATCAGCCTTACTTCCTGCTGATGTCAAAGTGGCCCTAGTTGGAATGGGAATGTCGCCAACACAGCTGAGATCACTGCCAAACAGTACTTTGTCCCAGAGGAGTTCCCATCAGCAGGTATCCTGCAGAACACCCTTGTGCCCAGCTCTGAGCCCAGGACAGCCAGGCTTCTCCCTGACTGCTGCCTTAATGCCCACTAAGCTTAAACCATCTGATGCGGATGAACAGGGAGGACAGATGAGGGCGTCCACAGTGCTTTTAGCGGTGTGTTCACAGTGGACTCAGCAGCCTCTTAGCACTGTGCTTTTCACCTCGAACCTGCTGCTGCTCAGCAGCCAGCAAGTATGCAGTGCTGAGGAGTGAGGCAGGGGCCTCACAGGGAAGGGGTACTGGGAGAGGAGTGGAAATGCAAGCCTATTCGCTTCCCCTGGATGGAGAGCATTACAAAGTGAAAGCTCTAACAGAAGCCTTGCTGGGAACAGTAGGAAACCCTCTACGGCTAGTAACCAAAAACTGTGGGCCCTGGAAGTGGGGAGCTGGAGGATAAAGGGTAGATGTGTCTGTTTGGGCCCACGGAGGGGGCTTGGGACAGGAAGGAGTACCAGGATGCAAGGGAGTCTAGGGGCAGAAGAAAAGCTATGCAGAACTCTGGTGCCAGGGCAAGAAGGAAGAGAACTGTTCACCTAACAGGGCGGGCACAGGCCTGGTCCTGCCTTGTTCCCCGTCCTGTGAGGGCTCTGAGCTCCAATGTGGGAATGAGAACACTTGCTCCTTCCTCTATCCTTCCCAGGTTATCCAGGAGCACTGGACCGGGATGCAGTGACCACAGTCCCAGCCCTTCTCTTCTCCAGGTGAACATCCCTTAGTATCTTTACTCCAAACGAGAGACATGGGCCGTAGGCACTGCACTGTCCCACTACGATTCCAGAGGTAGGTTTTTTTCCCCCCAATTTTCAAAGGTTCTGGCTGGAGGACTCTAATAGCCATTCCAGAGGAATGCACAGCAGGGTCACAAAATTTCCTTTCTCCTGCACCACAGCAACCCACCCTCCACGTTGCCACTGTCCACAGTGACTGAGGTTTTATTTTACATACAACTTGGGAACTACCATCTTCCTTTTCAATGGATTAGTGTCTTTCAATTTGGTTAGCATTGTGGGGTTTTCTCACCCTCCCTAGATAGAAAAATGGCTCAGGCGTGAGTGACAGACAGTATCAAGGATCCACACTTCAACCTTGCACCCGAGATCTGGGCTTAGCTTTTGAGGCCTAAAATAATTTATGATCTAAAGAATCATCCACAACTCGTTTTCGTGGCTCACGTAAGGAGTTCTGCCCTACTGCTGCCAGGTATACTGAACTTCACCGTCTCCATCTCTTCTTTCCTGATACTCTGGCCAGGGTTCTTCAGAACAGTGGGCCTGTGGGGCACACTCACGGCACACAGCACAGAAGCCTCTGATAATGGGGACCCCTGGGAGATTCGAAGAGACACCGCTGCTCCAGCACCACACCTTACAGTCCTGGATCAGTAACGCCTCTCTCTACGGCTCCTCAGGGAATATGACAACCCGGCCTTCACACCCCTTGTGGGTAAGGGCTCCTGGATGCTTACAGTCCAAAAGAAGGCTTCTTCCCATCCATTCCCAAATCCTCTTCCTCTAAGCCCACTCATGTTAGTATATAGGAATATATCTAAGAAGCGAGCACTCTGGGTCCACTCCAGAGGGGGATCAGAATCCTCCACATGCCAGCAGCTGGTGACAGGCTAGGACCGGCGAGAAGTGGAGACTCAGCAGGCTCCATCCAGGAGTGCATATGGAGGGGCCCGGGCCTTCCTCCGCCTCTCCTAAACGCTTCTCAATTCCCGGCAAAGACACCTCCCCCTCTACTTCCTCCTAATGGTCCCCAGAGTGGGTGGGCGCGCCCGAACGGAAATCGAGGTGCTGGCCCAGACTGCGCATCGGCGTTAACCTAGAGGCGAGGGCCGGCCCTGGGCTGCCCCCAGCACGGAGCTGCTTCCCCGGGCTCACCCAGGCCCGGGCTCACCGCCCCACCTGGTCCCGGCGCGGCCTGCGCGCCAGCGAGGTGCGCGCCGTGAAGTACTGCTCGAGCTCCGAGTCCGAGTCCTCCTGACTGCAGTAGCCACTGCTTGTCGTGCTGCTCCAGGTCATCTCGAAAAAAGGAGTCCCCGTATCCGCCTCGCCCATCGCCGCCCGCCCGCTGCCGAGTACGAAGAGCGCGTCGCCTCCAACCACCGCCCCAAGCGCGCGTGCGCGTGCGAGCGCGCGTGCGCGGAGACCTGGGTGTGTGCCTCAACCGTTAACGCGGAAACGCCGCCGGCCGGGATCTAGCGCTCGTCTGGTTGGTGCAGAGCGCCGACGGGCGGGGCCTCCAGGCGTGACCTCACGGCTCACGCAACTCCGCTCAGCTCCGCCCAGGACGCCCGGCCCTCGTCGGAGGCACACCAAGCGCGTGCGCATGTGTACCAGCGTGGCCGCCAGGCCGGAAGCAGGGGCGGGGCGGAAATGGAGCAGCGCAGCGCGGCGCGGCGCGGCGCGGGGCGGGCGCGCGCGGTCGGTAACACTGCCCCTGCGACCCTGCGCGCAGTTAGCGGGTCTCCACAGGGAAGCCAGCCTTTGGGACGCTCGCCTGCGGACGCTTTTCTGGGGGCCCTCCCGCATGTGCTCCCCAGCTTCGCGCGGGCCCCGGGGCCGCACTCACCACGTTCGTATCCCGCTCCAGCGCCGGTTCCCAGTCCAGGTCCCGGGGCCCGCTGCAGTCCAGGCAGACGAGCGCGCGACAGCGATAGTGGCAGGTGAACTTGCAGTCTGCAGAGAGGCCTGTCCGTGAAGCGGCCCGGCGGCGGCGAAGCGCCCGGCCCTGCAGCACGGCCGAGTCGCCGGCCGCTCGCCACCCAGCGCCACCCAGCTCCACGCAGCCTCTAGTGTTGGTGACCGGAGGCTGGCGGAAGGCCTCAGGCAGTGAGGGATCCAGGCCTGCACAGTTGGATTAACAGCGCCTAGCGCAGAACTTACCCTTTCTGCATTGTCAGCCGCCTCCCACCACCCTTTGGAAAAGCAAAAACCAAAAACTTTTAACCCATGCGCCTTCTACTTGTCATCTGCCTTTACTAACGTCATAACCAAAGCTTACCAACACTGGCCTACATGCGCTCAAATCCCTCACCTTCACTCCCTCCGGCAACTGCCCTGGTCAGGGTCCCTGGCGTCGTGTGATGCTCTCCTTGGCTCCCAGCGGCCCCTGCCACCCCGGGTGTTCTCCCACCTGTGCAGTTGCTGCTCAGCACTTCTGGTTCTGTATTAACTCTCAGATCTAACGGCTGAGTGTCCGAGGCTCAGTGAGCCTCAGATCCGAGGCTTCCATTACTTGACCTCCCCACTCAAATTCTGTGTCAGTGTCTTGGATGTCAACTAGTCATTTCAACACAAACATGGTCAAAATTTAAGTCACTTCTCTTCTGCTTCACACCTACCTGAGCCAGTTTCTCATCTCAGCAAAAATGGCTACTTTTCTCCCAGTCGAGGCATAAAACCCCAACTCATCTTCTATTCCTCCCCTGTCTTTGCCTCGAACACACACCTAAATTGTCCTGTTTCATCTCCACTGCCACTTTATTTCTCCTTGGGGACACTGCAATCAATGTCCCAGCCTCTGTTATGCTTTGTCACAACTCCTGTGTTCCTTGGAGCTGAATTCAGGACAGACTCCTGTGCTGATGAGAGGGTCTGCATGCCCACACGAGCCTGGGACGCCTCTAAATTGCTAAATTAACCAGAGCAGTGATTCCTAGCAAAAGTTGCACATCAGAAGGGTCTTTTCTAAAAATTGCTGTCATACTCCCGGTGTTGAGTCAATGGTCTGGGGCAGGGTCCAGGCATAGAGGTTTGGAGGACTGTAAAAGTATCCCAAGCTGGTGTAGAGCCAGAGAGCGAGCAACCTCTGCTTGCTAGTGATTCCTCAGCGGGCATACACTAGTGTGCGGCTGTCTCATGTTTAAGCACTGAAGGTTGGCTTGTTCTGCAATACGTATTGCTAAATACTCAACAAAATTCTTGCTTGCAGGGGGCCACCAAATGTTCTTTTTCCAGGTCCCCTCCCATCGCTGAGTAAATACTCTTCACTCCAGGGATTCTGGAGAGAGACACTAGTGAGTGAATCTTTGGGAAGGGGTAGGCCTGGGAGGATGGGCTTAAGGACTGGTAGGCACAAAAGCCTTTTTTCAAGAAGGGCCAAGACACTTCAAAGAAACTTTAAATCAGCACCTTGTTATTCACAGGCAGCCTCCTCTGCCCAACTGTGCCCCAGACGCAGGTGCCGTGTGGCAAGGCTACAAAGCCATCTGCCCGCACTCATCAGAGATGGGGCAAAGGGAACGGACCTGGTTTGCGAGGACTGTTCCCACCGAACCCCTCCGCAGAGACTTGACCCGCAGCGACGGCGCTGCCCCTAGGCCGCCCTTTGGCTCTCGCCAGCACGTGGGGCCGCTACTCACGCGCGCACTGCAGACCCTTGCGCACGACGCCCCAGATGAAGTCGCCGCAGAGGTCGCACCACGTGTGCGTGGCAGGCCCCGCGGGGTGGAAGCGGTGGCCGCGGCCCGCGACCACCTGCCGTGCCAGGTTGCGCGCGGTGCCCGGAGCGATGCGCAGCGCGTTGGCGCGCTCCAACCGGGTGCGGCCAGGGCCGGCGCGGCGCGCAGGTACCAGCTCCCGCAACTCAATGAGCTCGGGTTCGGTGGACATGGCTGGGTCCGCACGGTCTCCCGCGGGCTCTGGGCGCCAGTGAGCGCAGGGCGGGCCCCGAGGCGGCCCCCGAGGCGGCCCCGCCCCCGGGCTCCGGGCCGGGTGGCGGGCGAGACCCGAGGGGAGCGGCGCAGTGGAAACCAGGACTCCTGGGGCTGTGTCGGCCCTGGGGCGCGGGTATGTGTGTGTGTGTGTGTGTGTGTGTGCGCGCGCGCGCTTTCGCAGAAATCCCGCCCTCCCCTTCCTCCCCACCCCTCACCCTGCCAGCAACTCCCCTCCCCCTAGGGCCACGCGGAGACAGGCGTGTTTCTGGAGGCCAGTTTTACTGTGGTGGAGGAAGAGGGTCCCCACATCCGCCCCTAGCCCAGGCCGTAGGCCGTCGGCCCCAGTTTGCTGAGGCAGCGCCCTCGCATAGCCAACGGGTGGGGCAGGAAGCAGGGGGCGCCCTGCGGGGAGATGGGTCGTCAGCTGTGCTCACCACCGGGCAGGCTGAGGCCCTGGCAGCGGCTAGGCTGAGGTCCCGCGGCTCGGGCACACTGGGTGGGTCGTAAGGTACCCGTGGTCAACTTTCAGCAGCCTCAGCCCTCACTTGGCTCCGTCGCCTTGGGCTGCCAGGACGCAAACCTTTCTGTGCTTCTCCCAGTGCTTGACTTGGCACTCCCTGCAGGCATGTGGGGTGCTGAGATGCAGTGCTTGTGGGGACTACGGGAGTGGGGTTTAGGGCTCCGAGGGCCTTAGGTACCCTCACCTGCAGCAGTACCACTCATTCTGGCATCGCGAGCAGCGCTTGGAGGCCTCTGCGCTGCAGTGGGCACAGTGGGGTTGCTCCGGAGCCACTGCCTCTAGCACATCCAGGCTGTAGGTGGCAGCCCACCTGGGAAAGGGGTCAGGAAGGCCTGGCAGACAGGGCATGGGAGCATCTCTGCCAAGGCCCTGCCTTCTGCAGCTCTTCCACCCCTTCTTCCCAGCTCAGCAGGCCTCACCTCCGTGCCTGCAGCCGCAGGTCCTGCTCTGAGGGGCTGAATACATGCCGCAGCTGGTGCTTAGCAATAGCCTGCCACTTGCCTCTGTTCTCTTGCTCTAGCCGCTCCCGAATTTCTGGGATCTGGGGGAGAGAAACGCAGAGACTTAAGGGGCAGCTGGCAAAGTGGGCAGTGGTCCTGAGTCACTACCTTCCTACCGCTTACCTGCTCCAACACCAGGTCCTTCTTAAGGGGCTGGGTCTCTGCCAGGGCCAGGTGGGCCAGGAAACCCTTCAGGTCTGCCAGGTTGGGCAGCTGGTCGAGCAGTGTGTCTGTGAGGAAGGCTTGAAGCTGCAGGGGTGCCAGGGAGACCAGTGAGAGCAGCGCTGACCAATGGGTGGGGGCGGAGAGGAGCTGGGCTGAGGTATCTGCAGGGCTCATGTCCCCCCAGCAGCTGTGTCATCTGAGTCCCAAGGTCTAGAATGGGGACTGGGACTGAGGTGGGTGGGCAGTGATGAACAATAGGGATGGGCTGGGGCGGGACAGTGCTGGGACTGACGTGCAAGGAGTGCCCCACCTTGAGTAGCTGTCCCTTGGCAAAGCTTGTGAGGCAGTAGCGGGCCCGGGCCTCGGGGCTTAGCAGCAGGTTGTACAGGGCGATCCATACCTGCCCATCTAACTTGCTGAGCTTTTGCTGCTCTGAGGAAGCCACTGTCTGCCAATGGCCACCCTCAAATCGTTGCAGCTTGCCTGGGGAGGAAGCAGTGCGCTGGGTGCAAACACTGCCAGCACTGTGAGCCAGCAGCGGGGTGGGGGACTGACCACCGCCTGGGCAGAGCACTTGCCCAGGCTGGGGTGCTGCTCATCCCAGAGCCCTTGCCTGTTGCAGAACCCAGGTCTAGGCACAGCTAGGGCGAGGCATCCTGGTATACTCTGTGGGTAGGCGACAGTCTACCTGTGCGTGCAAGCTGCCCACTTCCAACAATCCTGGAAAGTGCCTTGGAAGGAGGGAGCTGGGGCTTAGGCAGACGGGTGGACCCTCACCTCTTCTGCACCGGCTCCAGGGACTGTGCTCCAGCAGCTCCACTAGGAGGCAGGGCAGGTTGTGGGTGCTGAGCATGCGGCTCAATGTGCTCAGGGAAAGGCTAGGGAGGGGGGTGTGGAAAGAGATGAGCAGGGGCCACAGGCCCTGGCTCCCAGACCCCCACTGCAGGGCTGCCCACCTGTCCACACAGTCTGTGATGTAGCGCAGCACAGAGAGAGCCTTCAGTGCAATCTCAAAGTCCATCCGTTCTGCCTGTTTCTGCAGCTCCTGGGGGCGGAGCACTTAAGCTCAGCCCCTGAGCCTGCTCAAGCCCCGGGGAGCTGGGGGCTAGCCCTTGCCAATCCCAGGGAACCTCAGCCTACCTGCATGGGGGTGCTGTGCTGGGACTCCTCCTCCTCAGGGGGGCCACCACAGCCACTCTGGGCCACCAACAGAGTCAGTTTGCGGTGGCAGTAGTCTACCAAGTCCAAGATGGTGTCCTCTGCTGACTCACATACCTCCTGGGAGGCAGGCAGAGGGGAAATGGTCTTTCTCTGATGCCCACTCCATGCAGATATAACCCTGCTTCCCGCAGGGTCCTAGCCTGGGCAGCAGCTGGTGGGCAGGGCTGGTGCCTCACCTTGTGGAAGAACACCGTCTCGAGGAGGTTGATGATAGAGGCCTCATGGTGTACCTGTCAGATAGAGAGGAGGACCGGACCTGCGGCTGCTGAGGCAGGGATGGGAGACTCAGCCATCCTCTCTCATCCAGGGCCTTCTGAAGGGGTGGGTGGAGGTGCAAACAAGACCCAGCTCACCACCATGTATATCGGAAAAGTGTTCTGGGGCTTAAAGTCCTCCAGCCTGCACAGCACAGGGAACACCCGCTGCTTCCACATCTCCACTGCGATCAGCTCCTCCACCAGTGTGGGGATCTGTGGGGGGAGAGAAGGGCAGGGATGCGGTGGGCCCGCCTTGGCCTGGCAACCTTCCCCTCCCTGGCTCGCCCCAGTCCAGCTCTCTTCAAACTTCCCTGGGCTCCTAGCCTCTCCACACCCCGTGATACTCCCCTGACCTCAGGCCTTCATTTCTAGCTGCCTCTGGCATGTCTGTGGGGACATACCCATGCTTGTCTGCAGGCTGCCTTGTTCCCTCTATACCTCCACCCTTGTCCCCTCCCCACCCAGTGTCCCTCTCAGGCTGGCCCTCTTGCTCATGCTCTCCCTCCGTCCCTGTCTCCTGGCCTTCCCAGGTCGTGTCCTTGGTGTGACCTTTACTCACTGCTGTTCCCAGGGCCCCGTTGCTAACCCATCTGCTTGTAGGAGGCTCCACTTGTTCCTTGCAGAGGAACCTTTTGTCAAGTGGTGTTTCAGGTCTTCTACTGGTCCCACCTCCCCTCATGTTCCAGTCAGGCAGACCCCTGGTTCCTAGCCTGCTTCTCTCACGTTGGGAAGACTGCCACCTTCCATGCCACAGTCCCGCCCCTCCTCCGGTGGGAGCCCCCTCTTGCCTGCAGTCTATTTGGGAATACCTTTAGAATGTAGACCCTTCTCTGCTGCCTAGGCTGCCCTAGGGTCCACAACTAGACCCTAATCAAGCCAGGCCTTGTACCCAGCCTAACATGCTAAGCTCCCATCCAGGAGGGGTGCAAAATCGAATGTGCAACACACTCCTCCTCCTTTGGAGGGACAGCTGTACCAGCCAGAGGGAAGGCAGGCACCCTGGCTGTGACCCCAGCACACCTTCCCGTGGGTGACCAGCAGCTCCTGGATGGGCTCGTCCTGCCGGGCTGTGGCATCGAGGATGGCCTGCATGTTCAGCTTTTCCAGGCTCTCGTGCTGCTGGTTCCACCTGCCCCAGGCCGGGCGTGCGGTAGGGGGAGAGGGGAGGGGTCCTGTTCAAGTCTAACCTGATCTTGAGGGGTCAGAGGGGGCTCAGGGCCACATAACCCTTCCCGGAAGGGCTTCGCCTCCCCGCTTGGGGCTCCTCCACCCTGGGCACCCTCTCCCCACAATGCCAGGCGCCACCCGAGGACTGGGCCCGCCTCCGGCTGGCCGGTGCCCCAGCTGCCTCACCCTCCGGAGCCCACGTCGCGCAGCGGGAAGCTGCGCAGTCCCTGCACGAGCACGGCCGCCTCCCCGGGCAGCAGCAGCTCCAGGTCGCCCATGCCGGGGTCGGGGCCGGGGCGCGGGAAGGCGGGGGTCGGGTGACCCTGGCAAGCAGCCGGCGCTGGCGGCCAGTGGTTTAGGACAGGACAGTTGGGCCGCGGTTGGGGCGCGTGGGTCCTGCCACCATGGAAACGGTAGCTGGGCGCCTGCGCAGTAGGCCGGGCCCGCCCCCTAGCCTGCCCACTCCGCGCGACCCCGCCTCGCCTCGGCAGACACCCCAAAGCTGTGTTGCTTCAGGCCGCAGTGTTCGTCCTGCCTGGGGCACTTCCTCCTCCCGGGCGGTCCTGGCGCCGCTGCCCCGCGCACCCTGGTGGTCACAGCTCCCTGAAGCTTCTTTCCGTTTAGAACTAGCGAGCGCATTTCCGCGGCCCCTCCGGCCCCGCCCGCCAGATGGCGCTCCAGGGCCACGCTAGTCACTCCCCGCCGGCTCAGGGGCAGTACAGGCAGGTTGAAAGGATGGATGACTTTATTTAAGAAGCTAGGATGCATCTTGACAGTGTGGACTAGGCCTCGAGCGCCAGGACGGGCTCAGCAGGAGACAGTCGCTCCAGCCCCCGCCAGCCTCACTTCCAGCAGATGATAATGTTGGGGTCGTTTTCCAGCCGTTCATCAAGCTCGTGGTAGCTCATGCCTGGGTGAGGGGTGGTGGAGGTGAGGTCAGCACCCTGGCTTGGCCACCCTGCCCTGACCCCACCGAGCTGCCCCACCTGCCTCCACCTGTCTTGCAGCAGATC
Organism: Manis javanica; assembly: GCF_040802235.1. NCBI lineage: Eukaryota > Metazoa > Chordata > Mammalia > Pholidota > Manidae > Manis > Manis javanica. The sequence goes on from NC_133158.1 coordinate 1,959,125, forward strand.
TCATCATAGCTGTGGCATCCTGTGTAAAGGCGGGGAGGGTGGCCCCGGTCCTCTCGAGACACCCGCACGGGATACTTCTGTAGTCGCCGAATGAAGTTCTTCATGAGTCCAAACTGGATCAGCTTCCTGGGGTGGGGGTTGAGGGAGAGAGGGAGGATGCCCTTGGCCAGGCCTCCTTCCAGGCAGGCCAACCCTTTTCCTGAAGTCTCTCTTCCAATTCTGTTTCAGTGACTAGACAGGCCTCTGTTGAACCTATCACCTCCAGGAAGCCTTCCTGGACTAACAGTGCCCCATGATTCTGCTCACTGGGAATCTCCTGCTTCTCTCAGAACCCAAGGCTCTGGAGAGTCATAGTGTACCTGCCCTCAGGGAAACCTCTCATGCTCCAAGGAATCCCCTCTGACCTTTCATCAACGTGCTGCAGCTGCTGGGGGTGGCGGCCAATGAGGTCTCTCACAGTAGTGCCCGGACTCAGGCTGCAGTAGAGCTGGAACACATCCCGGAGACCCGCCCGCTTGTGCCCTGTGGGCAGCAGGGGTCAGTCCTCCAGGTGGCCCCGCCCTCCCCCAAGTGGCCTCCCCCAGAGCCAACCACTACCTTGCTTGGTCACATAGGATAGGCATGCCTCCTGCAGGGACTTGTCATCTACCAGGTCTTGGACCTTGGGTGTCGGGCAGTACACGTTGGAGTACTGGAGGGTGGTAGGAGGCACAGGGGGCCAAGTGAGGGGTTTGGAAGCCTGACAGCCCCAGTCTAGCCCAGCCACATGATTGACTTTCCACTTACCCAGACTGCAGACTCACCTACCTGGAGGATGGACACAAGTGTCACAACATTGTAGTACCTGGGGAGGTAACTGGGCTCGGCTTCTAAGGGCCATGCCTCCCCAGCCCCCACACTCAGGGCCCCTGGCCTCTTCCCCCTCTGGCAACCCTCTTCTAGGTGTGACTGCTGCCCCACTCACAGCAGGTTCTGGATGGCGATGCGCACCAGGTTGAGCTCCACATCTGCCTCAGCTGAGATCTTCTGGACATGGCGGAAACCATCAATGTAGGGAAGGATCTGGGCAGGACAGGATGGGCCAGGGTCAGGTGGGGTGGGAGGAGGCCAGGGCCGTGGCCAGCCTCAGGGGATGACGTCCAGGGAGGGTTAGTGCACCTGTTGTGTGGTGAGATCCCACTGTGAGTTGAAGAAATCCTCCTTGTCCTTGGTAAAGACGGGCACATCATACTCCTGGGCCACAGGTGGGTCAGGCCGCTGCTCAATTACCTTCAAGTGGATGGTGTTGGACTCGTCTGCAGAGGGCCCACCCATATCCTCAGTGCCATCTCTCCCAAGAAGCCCTCAATTACCCTCCTGTCCTTCCAGCAACGCTTAAAGCAGGTAAGTGGTAGAGCCAGTCTTCTCCTTTTATGGAGCAAGAAACTGAGGTCCAGAGAGGGGAAGGAACATGCCCAAGGAGCAGAGTACACGGCCCCCCATCCCCAGCCTCATCAGGCACTGGACCCTGGACACCACTGGCCCAGCTCATGGCTACTTCCTGGCCACCAACAGTTTGTTCATGAACCTTGTCTCTTGCTGGACTGACCTTCCTCTGCCACTTTCCCCTCCCTCCTCTACCCCTCTGCTGTCCTTGCAGACGTTGGGCCATACCAATGGGCAGAGTACATCGGCCTGAGGCATTTAGCTCTTCCAGCAAGATGGTCATGATGGGCACCAGCTTCTGTTTGCTCTCCTCCGTGGACACAAAGCTGCTCTCGAGCTGGATGGAGCACGGGCAGCGTGATGAGCACACCCCAGGACCCCGGCTGGCATCCTGCCAGGTTCCCAGGTCTGGAGGGCTTTGGAGACATGCGAACACCCTCCCCAACTCTGCCTGCCCACCACCCAAGCCCATGTGTTGCACACCTCCAGTGTGGTCAGGTAGCCAGCCAGCTTTTTGACGATGGGCTCAAGAGCACAGGTCTTGGCCTGGGCATCACACACGAAGCCCAGGTTGAAGAGCAAGGCATTGCGGCTGTACTTCTTGTGCTCAATGCACACAGGGCAGCCGATCAGTTTCTTCTCCATGGCTGTGCTAGATGGGGGACAGTCGGAAAGAGTCAGGTTCCTCCCTCCCCTAAGCCTATCCGCTCTCCCTGCGGACCCCTCCGCCCAGCTAGGGCCTCACACAGTGATGAGCTTGTTCTGCAGCTCTGGCTTGGTGATGATGTACACCTGGACTGTGTCAAACAGCTCCCGGGAGATGAAGTCCTCAGGGACCTGGGGAGGGGAGTGGCAGTAGGCCCTTTAGGGGACCCTGAGAACAGATGGTGTACACAGGGTGACCCCCAGGGCTCAAGCCCTCTTCTCTGGCCTTCCTCCTCTGTTCCTTCCACCCAGGCCTGCTTCTCCTTTGTGTTTTCAAACACTGGCTGTGTTCTCACCTGCCTCCTGGCTTTTTCATGTGCGGCTCCCTTCATCTAGTACACACTCTCCTCCCTCACCTAAAATCCTCTGCATCAAGTGATACTTGGATGGGACCCAGCACCTCCCCCGGGGAGCCAGAGCCCGACTTCTCACAATCACTGCCTATGTGGAGCTGGCCGCATTGCACCAGGAGCCTGGGAGTTGGGTCTGAGCATCCCCTCCGTCACGATTCTCCGCGAATCAGAGTGGCGTGCCTGCGTGCAGCTCGGGGCACGGGGCCTCACCTCCCGAGAGCGTCCCTCTCCCCGCCCAACCCTGCGAGCCCCCCCGGCACCTGATAGGTGATCTTGGGTCCTAGCGTGGGGTGGAACTCGCTGAAGAATATGCATTCGATGCGACAGCCGCTACCCATAGCGCTAGCTGGCCCCGGGTCCGTAGTCCCTGGAGCACCGGCCCTTGAGAACACCTGTCCGGAACAGTCCGGCACAGACCGCGGGTCTAGCACGCCTGCGCGCTCACACACCCGGGAGCCGTCTGCTCAACAGCGCCTGCGCAGCACTCCTCGGGAGGTGTGGCTGGGGGGAGGGGCTCGTCCCAGGAAGTCCCAGGTGGGTGGACGTCGCACCCGGAAGTGGAGTGGCTCCGCTGTTGAGCGGCGGTGCGCCCGGCCGGGTCCGAGCATCCCGCTCTCTCCGGTGGGCATCACCACGTCGGGTTGACGCTGCGGGTGAGGCAGGCGGGTCCCTAGAATGTAGGGCAGCATGTCAGCGGCACGCAGGGAGGCTGTGTGCGAAGGGAGGCTGTAATTCGGCGCGCCGCTTGGAACTACAATTCCAGTAGTGCTTCATGCCCTTCCTGCCGGAGCTCCGGCCCGAAGACGGCGTGGTGTACGCTGGGACCTGTAGTCCAGTACCCGGCCTTGCGCACCCTACCTGGAATGTGGATCAGTGATCAGTGTCAGTACAGATGCGGGTACTCGCTGACAGGCCGTCGGTCATCTACTGTACCTGGTGCCTGTCCTGGTACTGTCCCTTCCTAACTTATTGGAAGAGAGTGGCATTCCTACTGTGCAACCTTACTCCAGTGAGGGGAGTAGACAGCAGGTACCGGAGACCTTGCTCACTTCACTATGCTTTCAGGCTGCAGCCACTGGCCTGCCGGAGCATGGCCCTTTCCATGGAGACCGAGTCGCACATCTACCGAGCTCTGCGCACTGCCTCTGGGGCTGCTGCCCACCTCGTGGCCCTGGGCTTCACCATCTTTGTAGCTGTTCTTGCCAGGCCTGGCTCCAGTAAGTAGAATTCATAGTTGGCTTCTGAGAAGGAAAGTGTCACTTTCCCTGGGGAGCAGGGGCAAGAGGAACTCCTGAGAAAGGCCTGGCTGGCAGAGACCTGCTCTGCTGGAGGGAAAAGTGGGGTGAGCAGATGAGTGTGGGGCCTCTGCCAGGCTGACCAGGCCCTGCTGAGCAGAGAGCTTCTCTTCCCTTGCTTGGTGCTCCACTTGGCTGCCTTTTGCGAAGTGCTGGAGAAGGAGGGAGGACTGCCAGAGCATGGCCTTCGGTCCAGGAAGAGGGAACAGGCATGGAGCCAGCCTGTTGCAGTAATGGGGGCTCGTGTTTGGGCAGCACTTTGGGCAGTGGGCTGCCTCTGTTTCTCAGCCTATAGGGATTGGCATGGCTTGGTTCTTCTTGACTCTGCCTTACAAAGCCTCCTCTTGTCATTCCAGGCCTGTTCTCCTGGCACCCTGTGTTTATGTCGGTGGCTGTAAGTAGTGGGCCTGGCCAGCTCCTAGGGGTGGGAGGGCCTATAGGGAGGGGTGGTAGCCCTGGCAGCCTCTGAATCCTATGGACACTTAATATCTTGGAGGGATGGGATGTGGGCTTGTAGTATCTGCATGTCCTAACTCCTGTCCATGGAGGATAACCCAGACCTGAACCCAGAGTACTCAAGGCCCAAGGCAAATAGAGGTTTACCTAAGCACACAATGAAGTTTCACTCACTTCTGGGTAGGAAGCCTAGAAAATGCATCTGGTTGTCCCTTTTTACCTTAATTTATAGTGATGTATCTAATTTTCCTGAAACAGTGCACCCATATGGCCCACACTTGCCATGAAATTGTATCCAGCCCCTTGCCAGGCAAGCAAACTTGTGAATCATTTATAACTGCCACATCTCAAACCTTGTTTGCTGGGTGGCAGCTGAGGTGATGTTTCAGAATAACACCTCAGAAGCAGTGCGGAGAGGGACCTCTCGCTGGCTCCTCAGGACCGATGTTCTGTGCCAGATGGGTGCTTGTCAGTGGGAAGGAGGAAGGGGAAGCTGTCCAGACTGATGGGCAGCTTAGGTCACCTACAGCCTTCCACCAAGCTGCAGGCAGTGCTCACCAGGTCTCTCCTGTTTCCCCAGTTCTCCTTCCTGATGACCGAGGCTTTGCTGGTGTTCTCTCCTGAGAGTTCGCTGCTGCGTCCCCTCTCACGGAAGGCCCGGGCACGCTGCCACTGGCTGCTGCAACTGCTGGCCCTGCTGTGTGCGCTGCTGGGCCTGGGCCTCGTCATCCTCCACAAGGAACAACTTGGCAAAGGCCACCTGGCCACGTGGCACGGGAGGGCAGGGCTGCTAGCCGTGCTGTGGGCAGGGCTGCAGTGCTCAGGCGGGGTGGGGTTGCTGTACCCCAAACTGCTGCCCCGGTGGCCCCTGGCCAAGCTCAAGCTGTATCATGCCACTTCTGGGCTAGTGGGCTACCTTCTGGGGTGTGCCAGCCTCTTGCTGGGCATGTGCTCACTCTGGTTCACTGCCGCAGTCACTGGTGGGGTCTGGTACCTAGCTCTGCTGTGCCCTGTCATTACCAGCTTGGTCATCATGAACCAGGTGAGCAACGCTTACCTGTATCGCAAAAGGATGCAGCCATGAGCCCTTCCCAGCCTAGGGGAAGCCTGAATGTGTCTCTTGCTGTAGTAGCTGGGCTGTACCTCCTGGCCTCTCAGCTGACTCGGCTGCCAGGAGCCTCAGACGCCGGGGCTGAGTAGGAGGCGGTCTGTGCACGGTATTTTGCTTCCTCCTCACACTGCAGTGCCTCCCCTCTCCTCTCTCTACCACCCCAGAGGTGCTTATGGATCACATATCTGGACGAAGCTGGGGTTGCAAGGCTGCGTCCCCTCCCCTTGGCTCACACTTGTACTGGTATGCCCAGAATTCCAGGAGAGAACAAAGTGAAATAAAAACAAATGACTGAAAAGACTGGATGGGAGGAATAGCCCAGAGCTGAGGACAGTTCCCACTGTGCCATCAGCTTGAGAGAACAGGCACCCTGTCCCTGGCCGCTCGGGGGGCTACGGCACTCCAGCACACAAGCCCCCAGATCTGGCTGCTGCGTGTCCCATTCACCCAGGGCTGTGACTGGTATAGCTTTCCAGCTGCCCCCTGTGCTGGAGTGGTGGTTAGATCTGAATAAGGACAGGTTGGCAACTGGGACAGTGGTGGCCGCAGGTGTCAAACACTGAACAGTCTGTCTTGGAGGCGAGCTGCAGATACGAACAACTCCTTGTGACAGAGGTCCTCAATCACTGGGTCCTCTGGACGGGTCTCCCTGCTTATGGATTGTAGGGAGAACACTAGTAAGGGTCTGAGGTGAGTGCTGGGAAGGCTCCCTGGCAGTGGGCATGTGCTGGGGTGGGGAGAGGGGGTGGTGGGCTTCTGAAGCAGCTGGAGTCACCATGGGGGCCGAGTCCTTGAACCTCGGGGAAAGCCCCTGTCTGAACCTGCAGTTGGGCGTGATGAGGGATGAGGGGCTGCACGTAGTCTCACAGAGCCCAGAGCTAAACCTCAAAGAACTGTTTTATTCATACTGCAAGGTTGGGCTTGACTGCCCACGCAAGTGGTCCTATAGAAAACACCTGGGAGCTGCGGCTCTTCTGGCCCCATAGCAGCCAGGCCACAGCAGAGGGAATTAGAAATCTGACACGAACCGAACAGTCTCTGGGGGTGGGCGGGGATGTGCAGCCCTGCACTGGCTGGACCCCCAGAACGTTTTTGGCAAATCCTTGCCTTGGCTCAGGGCTCTCAGCAACCAGTATGAGGCATGATGGTTGGCCCAGAGCTGTGGCACCAGTGTCCCTGCAGCCGAGTGCCTGGGGCTGCCTGCTCAGGGACAGTCTCACCTCAGGCGGCCTGGGCTGGCTGGCTCATGCCTGGCATAGTGGTTGTCTGGAGTTGGAACCAGGATGCAATAGTCCTGGGTAGTGTTGGCGAGAAAGAGCAGAAGGCTGCAGAGGGCCGCAGCAGGCCTTCTTGCCTCTCCTCAGAGCAGTGGGTGCCCTGCAGTAGCCACGAGGGTATCGGGGGGGCTTGCGAGAGGAGGTGCTACACTCAGGGTGCTCTGGAGTTACAGCTTCAGGGGAGCTGCCTCAAAGGTGATCAAGCTGGACTCTGCAGCAGCCCCCTTCCCTGGGAGTGTGGGGGCCTTGTCTGAGGACAGAGGGTTGTCCACCTTGGCCCCTGCCTCCTCTTCATCGTCATCCATGCTTGGCCAGACAGACTGGTCCTCCACTCTCTTCAGCCGCTCATTGAGGGCCTTCAGGGCCAGTTGCCTGGGGCCAGAAGAAAGAGGACATGTCACACTGGGTTTGGACTGGCTCACACCCTGCTCTCTTCCCCCGTGACGCTGACTCTTGACTCCGCTCTCAGAACCCCATGTGTTCCTCTTCCCCACAAGGGCCCAGGACTTCCCAGGGCCTGGAGTGGGGCCCACTCTGCCTTCAGAATGAGGACCCACAGGCTGTAGAGCCTTAGCTCTGTACCTAGGGCACTTCTAGGCTGAGGAGGCCAGTAGGGTGTCCCTGGACATGTGGGTTTCTGCCTAGCCTCTGACCTCACACCCAAGGAGAGGATTGTTCCCTCTCCCCACCTCCTTGGTAGGGGTGTTTTGAGCCTCCAGGCAAGGATCTGGGGTGAAAGCTGGAACTCAAGCACCTGCCTCAGCTTCCCGTCTGGGAAGTATGGTCACCTTGGGTTAGCCCACCCCTCCTCGATGACTGTCTTTCCAGAAGAATCCCCAAAGCCACTAGGTCCTGAGTTAGAGCAGGGAACGCTGTACTTGCAGGGAGAGAGGAAGGAGAAACAGCCCACATGGGGAGATCACAGGCCAGGTTACTGGTTCCACTGGGCAGAGCCTTAAGACCCTGCTCTGGGGGGAGGTGTACACATGTGTTCTTGGGACCCTGGCCCACCAGGAGGTGGCATGCTCATGCCGCTGGGTAACACTTCAGTAATGACCCCTGTGGACCCCTGATGACTCAGCCTCTCTGTGGCACCAGCATGGGGGCCAGCCTACACAGCCTTCCAAGCTGCAGGAGAACCAAAATCTCCATGACAGTCAACATGTCAGGACAGGCCACAAGGACATGGCATGCAAAGGCCCAGCACAGTCCACCTTGTCTCCAGCCGGCACGTGGCAAGCTGGCACAGACAGGACAGCTCTTCCCAACTGCTACCCGGGCTCCCACCCTGGAGCCAGTCTCCTGATCAATCTGTCGACAGCCTGCCAAAGTACAGAGGCAGTGGAACGCTAATCACATCCTCAGGAGGCTTGAAGACAGGAAGCCCTGCCTCCCACTGCTAGTAGCCCTTTGGGTTTGGGAGTGGCACACAGCCAGATGTCAACCTGGTTGGAGCAGTAATCCCCTTCCTGAAGTAAGCTAACAACCACAAGACTGGCAAAAATCCACCTGGCACTTGCCCCTCCCAACCTCTTATTTTCTTGGGCCTGAGCAGAGATTTTTCAGTGTTCAGCCAACCCTAGCAACGCAAGACCTCTCGCTGGAGAAGGGGTCACTACTGTGGCCTGGCCCCACCTGAACAGCTCTGAGGCTGTTTTTATCAGACCCAGCCCTCTTGGCCCTACCTCCTCCATGAGATAAGGTTAAGTAGACAGACCAGGGTCTTAGGATCCATCAGCCATGGAAAAAAGATCTGTGCTGCCTTGGCCAAGGTATACTCAGTGAATAATGCAGCTAGACTCTGATGGTGCAGGTGGCTCGGTTTACGGACCATGAAAGGTCGTCTTCACTCCTTGGTGTGGTCAGCAGGCTCCGTGGTGGGTCACATGGCCTGTCCCCTGGGCCTGGTGACAGATGTGGGGATGGTGGTGTAACTCTAGTATTACCCTAAGCTTCCCTGTCAGTAAGTGGCAGAGAAGCACAGTATCTGAATTAAGACCCAGGAAGAGGACACGGTTCAGTATTAGGAAACGGGTGGCCCAGACCGACTCTAAAGGATCACAGGGGAAAACACACCAGCAGGCTGTTTCTGACTCCCCCGGGGACCCACATCAGGGAGTCTAGCATTCCAAGACAAGGCTAGGATTATGTGTCCCCGGGTCTCGATGAGCCCTCATGCAGCACCAAAGGAAACCGAGCCTTTCTTGAGACACTTCAAGGGGCCTGAGTGGCAACAGTAACTTTTTTTCCCTCCCCAAGGTTGGAGAGCACCTACTGGAACCCAGATACCTAAATGCTGAGAGCCTCAAGGCCCCAAACTGGATTTTATCTCTTGCTGAATCTGCTCCAACCTGACAGCACACACACAGCAAGCTCCTCAACAGACCAATGTGACAAGGTCAATAAATACTCCACTAGCTCAACAAGGTTCGGAGATCCCACGATACCTTCTCCGCTCCGCGTCTTGAGGATCTGTGCCTGGGAGGCTGATGGTGATGGAGGACGGAGCACCTACATCATAGCGCTTCACCGTCTTCTGGCATACCTTGACCTTCACCAGGAGGCCATGCACCAAGTTCGCCAACAGCCCCACCACAGGCTGCAGGATCTCAGGAAAGAAGGTGGCGAAAGCAAAATGGTCGGCCATGTCCCCTCGGCCTCGGCTATGGCGCTGGTAGAAGCGAAGGTACACCCAACTGGACAACACCCCAAAGCCGTAGGAGGACAGTGCCGGGCTCTGGAGGAGCGTGGCCAGCCGCAGCCCCAGCAGCAGCCCCAAGAGCAGCATGGGCACCACACTGACCCTCACCTGGGGCACTCGCAGCACTACACAGTCCCCCATGGTTTGCTTGAGTGCCACAAGGACACCCCCGAGGAAGCCCAGGGCGCCGTGTATGCGGATCGTGAAAAGGTAGACCAGGTTGAAGGAAGCCATGTAGGTGAGGAGGTAGGCGAAGGCCCCCAGCAGCCCCACAGCCACGTTCACCACTGAGAAAAAGATGAGTAGTTCCAAGGCGCCCCAGAGGGGCTCCAGCAAACGCCCAGCCACCACCACGGTAGCCAGGCTGATGGCCACATCCCACACGTGCTGCTCCATCAGCCCATGAGTGGCCAGGGTCCAGATCCAGAAGTTGGGCGGAAAAAGGTAGCCTGGGGTTACAGCCAGGCAGCCCGTGTCCACGACGAAGGAGAGCAGGTAGAGGAACAGTACCGCAGCGCACAGGGCCTTCACCACCACGCTGGCGCTGGCCAGGACGGCCCCCAAGTGCTGGCGGGCGCCCGGCAAGGCGCGCTGCATCTTCCCGGAGGGCGTCGGCCTGAGGGAAGGCTCTAGAGGGCTCGGGGCCTCCCCGGGGCCTCGTCCCAGTCCGGCCCCGACGGGAGGCCCGGGCCCAGCCTAGTCACTGGCCTATGGCCCCGGTGAAGGAGCCACTTCCGGCTGGGTCGTCTTCGGTCCCAAAGGGCCAAACCGGGCCTGGTCGCGGGACCGGGGACCTGCCTGCCTGCCTGCCCACCCTGTGGGTCCTACACCAGGACGGCTGGGCCGGCAAGGATTTCAGGGCTCAGCCTGCTCCATCCACGCCGGGGCCCCACGGTCCGCGCCCGGCTGGGGCCTCGTTCCGAGCCCGTCAGGTCTGGTCAGCTCCGGCTCGGCCGCACTCGGCTCCGGCCGTACCTCCTCCCTTCTCAGGCGCCGACAAACAGAAGCACGGCGCCTGCGCACCCGCGGCGGCGGCGAGACGCCCTCGAGCTGCGGCCTTCCGGCCGCGCGGCGTGCTGGTACTCCGAGTCTTCGCCGAACCCGGGAGGGGCGGAGCGCGGGGATCTCCCTGGAACTACAGGTCCCAGGAGGCTGCGCGCCGGGCGGTCCCGGGCGTGCGCGGAAGGGTGCGCGCGGGATCCATAGTTGGTGTGGCCGCTGATCTCCGGCAGCGGGTGGGAGAACTCTGCTGCTCTCGCGCCGGCCGCTGATTCCCGGAAGGAGCGCCTCTGTCGTGCGTGTGCCTCCGAGGGGTCGGTGCGTGGGTGGGAGCGTAGGGCGGCCCCGCGGTGTGTGGGTGCTCCGGCCTGACCAGGCCCCGAGTTCCTCCCCTGCCGTTTGGCGGCTGTGTGACATTGGCCGATTTCCTGAACTTTGTAGAAGGTCAGTGTCATGGACCGTGAAATGGAGATGATGACCGCGCTCCGTGAGAGTCCAAGGGGACTGGGTGTAAAATGCCATCCACTCTGCCCTTGCTACAAGCGAGGTGGAGCCAACCACTGGAACTCAGGTCTCTGCCTCCTAAAGGAGGAGGCTGGGCTGTTTTGTTGCTCTTATCCCCGCGGCCGGCTTCTCACTGCTGGCCCCCGGGAAGAGGCCGGACTTCTCATTGCTGCACCCCACGAACTTGGGCCGGGCTGGCCCTAGGCCCCCACTTGAGCTGCAGCGGTAGCTTCTGGTGGGTTGTGTCCTGTGCAAACTGATTCTTTTTTTATAGTAAGTTAACTTTTTAAAATGTGTACATAATTAACTGTGTGACAATGTACCTTTATAAAGTGCGTAATCTCTTTTCAGCCACTTATGTCACTACAACAGCTGATGTGTGCATAGCCTTCCAGGTTACAAAGGATGTTGACGCCCTTTATCTTTGGGGTCTAGGTTCCCACTGGATGCCACTGCAGGGTATGGTTGTCAGATTTAGCAAATCAAAATACAGGGTCACTCATATTTGAATTTCCAATAAACAATTTTTTTTGTATAAGCATGTCCCGGACCCTTCTTTTTTTGAAGTTGTATGTTATATCCCATGCAATATTGGAACATACTAACCAGAAAAACATGCATCGTTTATATGAAACTAAAACTCGGGCGTTGAATATTTTATCCTGCAACTGTACCCCAGAGCCTCCAGACTACACTACAGTTACACACATGCCCATGCGAGACACGGCTGGCACACACACACAATATAGGGCCGTTACTGGGCATGGGTGCTCTCAGGGGTTGCTACTTAGGTGTTCGTGGCCAACCCCTGCAGAGGAGTGAGGAGGTGTCTTCCTAAGGCCTGGAAGGCCCTCCTCCATTTCTGTGTCAACCAGGGTCCCCCAGCCACAGGCTACTTCCTTTCTTTCTAAAACCTTTGTAGATTTCTTGCCCTTTTCATCTGGGAGAAAAGTTGTCCCCAGACTGGGTTTGCTTATCTGCCGTATGAGAATAAATCAGTACCCAACTATAAGGGTGTGGTGAGGACTCAGCCGACTGCACGCTGGGTGAGGGCAGTGTGTGTATTGTGTCAGCAGCACCAGAAACCTCTGCGCTGGTGGTTATGTCTCCCTCCTTGAAAACGTGAAGATCACACGGACTAGGGCTGACCATAGAAAGTTGGGATTAAAATGAACAAGAGCACAGGGCAGGCCGGAGGGAGGCCCAAGAAGGTTCAAGAAATGAATTCAGCCTTGGGTTTCAGTGTGAGCAGCGGTGGCCACGCAGATGCAGGACCCGGAGCCTCTCTGCCCGAGCCAGAAAGGAGCAGTGAATTTGCTGGTGGGCCGACCAGACCCTGGCCTCCTCCGGACAGAGCCAAGTCCTGGACATGGGCCAGGTGCTCACTCTTTGCTCTGGGCAGAGGGCCTGCCTGCTAGGCCTGTTGGTCTGATCCAGTGGCTGGATGCCCACCTATACCTGCATCTCATGTGTCTTCTTTCCTCCACTGTCCCTGTCTTGAGCCTCTGGGACACCTTTTTTTTAGGGACAGCTTGTCTTGGAGGCTTTTGGGAAAATTATTTAAGACAAAGGATGTCATGGATCTGGAACTTCGGAGGCTGCGTCACACACCCCCTGCACCCACCGGGGAGCCTGGGCCGCTACAGCCCTCATTCCCAGCAGAGCAGGCTAGGTGGGACTCTGTCATAGCCACCCAATCCTCATGCCAGGGAAGACACACAGCGGATGGGAACCATTTGAAGTGAAAATATGAACATTATTTAATAACTGATCTGTAATAAACCATTTGAAAATATTTTACAAGGAATCACACACACAATATTTTACAAAGTTTCTTGACTTTTTTGTTGCTGTTGTTTTTCTGACTTGTCTGTACAAAATAGAACCACCACCAAAAAAAAGGGCAGAGAAAAGGAAATGGCCCCCCTGCACCCGACAGGTTCCGTGATCCCGAGGTGAGGGGGCAGCTAGGTCCAGTGAGTGATGAGAAGGATCAGACCTAGCTGGGAGTTGGACAACTACCTAATGGGGATTGTTTTGTCAGTTTTCCTGTTTTTTAAAAACTTAAAATATATATTTTTCTGTATATGTTTAATTCTTTTTAATTTGTATATTCTCCATTGAGCACCTGACTACACTACAGTTACACACACACCCCCACGAGACACAGCTGGCATCTAGGCTGGGTGTACAGCATGGGCGCCCACCTGGCACCAGCAGCGGGCATGGACCATACACACACACTGAGAAAGCGACAAGCAACATGACATTAATTAACGGAGCCATTAATTAATGCATCACCCTCCCCCCTCTTCCCAGTCTAAGCCCCATGGCCACATCCCCCTGCCCTCAGGCCCCCACCTACCCCCAGGCTGGGGTGCCTTTGGGGGAAACGACCAGAATGAATGGTGTGAAGAGAGATGCTCAGGCCCAGCCTCTGTATGTGCACAAAGTGTGTGTGTGTGTGTGTGTGAATGCATGTGCACGTGTGTGTTTAGCAGGGGGGAACAGTTTGGCTTTCCCAGGGCAGGGAGTGTGTTCAAGTGAGTGGGAGACAGGGAATGGGCAGCAGCCAGAGTGTAAGGGCCAGACGGGCTGGGACAGCCCAGCCGGGAGTAATTAAGTCACCCCTGCTAAGGCAAAGGGGGATGTCTGGTGAGGGCTCCTCTGCCTAAGGGTGCAGGCAGTGGTATATGATCCCTCTGGGGGCCTGACACGAGTGAGAAATGGTTACAATGAGCACCTGGTGAGGTGGAGGGCATTTCTGGGGCACTGGCAGCTGGGGTGGGACAGATGGGTCTTCATCCCCTGCCCCAACGTTTGGCACTGTTTGACATTCACCTTCAGAGACAGAGGACCAGCTGGGCTGCAGGCCAGATTAGAGGCGGGCGGTGAATAAGAGATGAGTGCGCCAACCTTCCCATGGACCCCTTGCCCTGTGTAAGGCTTTGGGAGCCCCCACCCCTGCCCTACCCCATGGCATGTGTGTGTCTGTATGCCTGTGTGTGTTTCCCCCAGGGCATGTCTAATGCGAATCCAACTTTCTGCCTTCAGGGCTCCATGCGTGTTTGGGGTTGTATCTGAGCTGGTGTGGCACCAGCTGTCACTGTCACTGTCCTGACACCTGCAGGGCTGGGGTGGGTGGCGGGTGGCTGTAGGCTTAAGCAGGGCAGGAGCCCACCGGAGGTCTGCCTCAGGACCTCTCTCCTGCGGAGACCTAAGCTGGATGCACAGGCCCCAAACTGCCTGTCTCAACTTCCTCCAGCATTCCCAGGGAATCCAGATCTGGTCTGGGTGGGGCAGAAGGGCCAGGCTGAGGAGTCCAGCTGTGGCAGCGCGGAGGTCTCCCACACAAAGGGCGCTTGCGGGCAGGGCGGGCAGTGGAGGCCTGGTTTGGCACCGGTACTGTGGCTTCCCTGTCCCGGCCCTCCGGGGCGGGCGAGTCCAGTGGGAAGGCGGCGCCCTCCTTCGGGACCCCCCCCCCCACTCCGAGGCCGACTCGGGGCCTGGTGCGCTCAGGTCCATCAGAGAGAGAGAGGGCGAGGCTCCAGGGCGGGGCGCGTGGGGCGGGGCGCAGGGGAGAGGCGGGGACGCCTGGGGGCGGGCGGGGGCTCAGAGGCGGCGCGAGGCGTGGGCGTGGACTGGCGGCTGCGGCCGCGGAGGCAGGCCCAGGAGCAGCAGGAGCTGCAGGGAGACCAGGACGCCCAGCGACGGCGGAAAGGAGGCCCCGCGGCCGCAGTCTGAGGTATCTTCCTGTGGGGAGAGACGGGGGCTGCTGGGCCTGCGCGCCGGGGCCGGGGCGGGGGCCGGGTGTCAGGTCTACCGCCCCTCCTCACCGTCGCGTTGTAGTCGAAGCATATGTGTGGGCCTCTCCGGTACCGCGGCCGCTGCACCAGCTCACATTGCTCCGGGCCGTCCGCTGGGCATGGGTGGGGAGTCAAGGAGCGGCGGCGGCCGGGGTGGGGGTAGGGGGCGGGGGGCGGGGCGCGCGGCGCGCGGCGGGGGCAGGATACAGTGCGTCTCCTTCTGCAGCAGCCGGCCGGCCTCGCACTGGCTGCACAGCGGCTTCTCGGCCACCACGAAGAGGAGGTTGGTGTTGGTCAGCCTCTGCGCGTGGAACAGCCTGGGGGCGGCCCAGAGAGGCGGGCGCTGGGGCTCGCCCCGCCCCCAGCCCGGGCCCCGCCCCCCGCCACATGGCCCCGCCCGCTGCGGCCGCAGCAACGCGGCTCCAGTGGCCACACCACGCCCCCTGCCAGCTGCAACCCTTCCACCCCTGGCCCCGGCCCCACGGCCCTGCGGCCGCCTCCGCTCGGCCCTCCCGTCAGCACCTGGAGCAGTTGCCACAGTCGATGATGGCGTTGTACGAGTTGTTCACAGAGCCGAAGAAGTACTGGGTCTGTTTCATAACGCAGCTGCTCTCGCGCGCCTCGGGGCTCCCCTCGGCCTCCGCAGGGTCTGCGAGGGCCCAGAGCGCTTAGCCCCACCCCTACACCTCGGGACCGAGGCGGGCCTGAGCTGTGCTCAGCGTAGGCCCCGACCTCCGCGTAGACTGGGCGAGGAGGCTTTGGACCCTTCCAAGCCCCACCTACCTGCCTGGAACCAGCTGTGGTAGATGAGGCTATAGAGAAGCTGCTGGAACAAGGACCTGCAGGGCATGGGGTTGCCGAGTGGGAGTGGTCAGCGGAGGCCAGCGCAGGCTCCCTCCTGACCAGGGAGCAGCCACCCCCCAACCTCTCTCCCCAGGGACTCACCAGGCTGCAGCCGAGGTCCACCAGGCCAGGTTAAGGAAGTCTGCAATGGTGGGCTGCAGTGGAGGCAGGGGCATGGGCCGTCGTTGCTGCCCCTGACCCCGGGTCACCCCCAGTGCCCTCATCACAGGTGGGGGCGGTCATCTGTGGGCAGGTCCCCCATCCCCCCATCTCCAAGCCAGGTATTGCTGGGGCTCACCACAAAGACTCCCCGGGGCGCGGCACCCAGGTTCCCCGGGGGTGGGGGGGCACAGGCGGCCTGATAGTCGTAGGACTCCTTGCGGGTGTAGAAGGAGTTATTGTAGAGTGCCAGCATCAGGTTGGCGTCCACCTCGCTGAAGAACCTGCCCACCTGGGAATGCCAGAGGGAGTCCTGGTCACAGGGCTGGCAGTGCCCCACCCCAGAAGACCCAAACCGCAAGCCCCTCCTTCCGCCTTCTTCCTGACCCTCACCTGGTCCCACTGATGGTTCTGGTTTGACAGCACCAGGAATCCACCGTCATCAATGAGGACACAGAGCAGGTCCTGAGGGAATGGAGAGGGGCTTGGGTCCAGACCTTCCTCCCCAGACCCTGGCAGTCCAGTGGTTGGATGGACCACTGCCCCCATTCTGATAGAGCTAGGACCTCAGGGTGGGATGTCAGGACCCAGGCCAAGGGATGGGCTGGGAGTTGTGGTTGGGGCTAAAAAGTCTGGGAGGGGGGTGTGTACCTCATTGTTGACCTCACAGTCCATTTCACAGTGGCTGCTGGGGCCGCACTGCTGGGCAGAGAACAAGGACTGTAAGATGCCTGCATGCCAGCCTGGCCCCTCCCCCACCTTTCATACATCTGGGTGCCAGGCCATCTGCAACAGCGCCTGCCACCCGCCCCACAGGCACTAGAGCCACTGAGTAGGGGAACTCAGGGCTTCCTGGTGGCTCCAGAATGGGTACTGCTGGGCTCACTGCTCCTACCCGTGCCCGAGTACCTTCTGAGGCTGGTCCTGGTGGGTACGGTTGCTGGCTAGCACCTTGAATTTCTCAGCCCAGGCCTCTAGGTCCAGCTTAACACCCACCACTATGGGGGAGAGCAAGGGGCCATCAGTGCCCACCTAGCTGGGCAGAGCCCTGTCCATGGTGTCTTTCTCTGCTTATGCCCTGGGTACCCACCTGCTGGCCTCAGTGTGCGTCCGTCCAGGCTGAGCTCCACAGCTGTGCTTACCAGGATGCCCACCGTGTCATTCTCCAGCTCCAGTGGCCTTAATAGGGCTGGGGGTGGAGTGGGGCAGGGCGGTCAGCAGCGGGGGCTGGCGGCCACGCTGTGGGCCCAGAAACCCAAACCAAGGCTGACCCCTGCCTAAGCAGCCAGCACTGGGCAGGGTGGCAGAGCCGGCCTTCTCTCTCGCCTGCCCCAGCCCCAGCTGGTTCCGTGTTGTGAGAGGCGGAAAGTAGAGCCTAGCCCTGGCCGAGACAACAGGGCACCTGGGGGAACTCACCATCGTGGTGTGGGGGCTTGAAGACATAGCCATGGTTATCCAGGCTGCGGCGGTAGAAGCTGGCATTGAAGGGCTCCGGGTTCTCCGTCCAGTCCTCAGCTGCCCTGGTTACCCGAGATAGGCAGAGGGTGGCGGAAGGGGTGATTTATGGGGGACAGTGGTCTCAGCAGGTGCAAAGAGGCCTCTGAGCAGCAGACACAGGCAGGGTCCCAGGCCAGGGCAGGGTGCTGGCGAGTGGGGTAGGTCACTTACTTGTTGGGGAACACTCGAGTGATGCCGCCATCGGTGGCAGCAAACACGGCCAGCAGGCTGTACCTGGGGGCAGTGGGGAGGTGAGGTCACAGGCCTGTCTTCTGCACGGCAGGGCCAGGGCCTCTGGGCCCATGCCAGCCTCCTGCCCCCAGGCTGGGTGCTGCCTACGTGTTGAGATCCTGGTCACGCCACACACGCTCCACCAGCTGTTGTGTGATGCCCGTGTCCAAGATCAGGTTGTGCAGAAGGAAGTTGTTGCCTGGAACGGAGGTCAGGGGTGGAGGAGGCGTCTTCCTGTGCCTCCCTGCCACTCCCCTACCAATAGGAGCCTGCCCTGTGACCTGGCCCAGGCCCTGCCCTTGGCTTGAGCCTGTTTATTCCAGCCCTGCCTGGTCTCTGGGTCCTTCCAGGCCGCCTAGACTGGCCGCCCACCAGCACTCACACTGCTTGGAGTCCGGAGTCACTTTCTCCATGAGCTCAATGAAGTTCTTCAGGAACTCAGTGTTGTTGTCTGAGGCATTCAGGTCCTTGCAGTACTCTCTGGGGTGGGGAGGGGTGAGAAGGGCGGGCTTGGGGGGCTGCACAGGGCAGTAGGGCTGCACAGGGCACTCAAGGAGTGGCCTGAGTATTCTTAGAGGCTGCAGCCGCTGTGTGCCCGGCAGGCTGTCAGGTGTGAACAGGGGCAGAGCTGATGCCAGAATGAGGTTCTCCTTCCTGGGCTCTGCCATGCGGAGCCTCCCACCTTTCCTGCACAGCTGGACCCAGATGGTGCACCTGGGGCGTCCCAGGGAAGGCCTCATGGCTGGTTCACCTGCCTGTATGCTTAGCATCTCACATGCACAAGGTGGGCAGGTGACCAGCACTGGATTGCCCACCTGAGTCTAGGACTTCAGTCTGCCGCTTCCTAGCTCTGCACCTGTAGGCAACTCACTCAAGCACTGTGAGCGGGCCTTTTTCATCATGCCATAGTGCCAGGAAGTCAGTGGGAACACATGTGTTCCTGGACTGGCTGTTTCCTCTGCCCTGAGGTGGATGGGCCAAATCCTGCACCTGCTCAGGCCTCTGGCTGGGCTCAGGCTCTGGGTTCAAGAACATAGGAGCTGAGGGGAACGGGGAGGCCTGCGTGGGGCTGCTCCACAGGAAATCATGGCAAGCATTCCATTTACCCTGGGAGATGGAGCTGTGTCTGCTGCCCCATCCGTCATTCCTGCCCCTGACACCAGAGACACCCCCACTGGCCCATATGGCAGCAACTTGGTGGCAATTTTTAGATGTGTTGCTTCCGTAGGCTGTGCTGGGGCCCAAGCTAGGGGAAGGTATCTGGGACTGGCTCTCAGCCCCCACTTGCTGCCTGGCCCCCAGGGCCTTTGTGCAATGCACAGCCTACACTTGTGTGTGTGGAGGCCACACCTGATACACCCAAAGAGACACCCACACAGCCGTGCTGGGGTATGAGTCACCTGCAGCCCCCCTCATGTACCTTTACATTTGTGAGGTACTTAATGCACTCACCCAACACATATTTATTGAGCTCTCATGATCCAAAGACACAGAGGTGACAGAAATGGGCACGTGACTGCCCTTAGCTCCCTCAGGGCCATGGGGGACACACAGGCCTTTTTCACCTGTTCCCGCAGTCCCTGCACCCAGCCCACCCCACAGTTACACTGGGACTCCCGCAAATGTACACAGTGATGCACAAATACACATCTACAGACTCAAAGAGACATTTGTGGGTGCATGCATGCACACGCACACACGGCGGCCAGGAGTGGCCAGACCGTGTGGTGCCTGGGAGTGCCCACGTCTCCGTCAGCACACCCACTGGACCTCTCAGATGTGGGCCAATGGGCAGCAGGTGTGCACACAGGATGTGTGTGTGCATGCTGCGCTTGCCTTCTAGGGGGCCCAGGCCCCACCCTGTGCTGAGCCCTGACCTATACTGCCAGAGCACCTCTTCAAAGCCCCTGTGATCCCCAACTCCCAGACCTCATGAGCCACCACATCTAGAATTGGCACTGCTGACAGGGGCTCTGGCTGGCTTAGTCCTCAGACCCACACAAACACTGGTTTGACACAGGACAAGGACAGGGTGCAGGGTGGGGAGGGCATCACACAGCAGAGCAGAGCTGCCCAGTGAGGGTGTGCTGCAGATGGCACAGGGCACAAAGGGGAGGGCAGGGAAGGTCAGCAGAGAGTCCAGAGCCCTCCCACCCCCAGCCTGGTGGGAGCTGGGGCTATGGGCAGCCAGCCACTGCTGCTTGGTGTGGTTCCATGGCCCAGGTATGCACGCAGCTGCGTATATGGGGCTGTGCAGGTGGGGACTGCATGGGGCGCGCGCGCCACACACACACACACACACACACACACACACACACACACACACACACACACACACAGAGCTCTAGGCAGCAGTGCAGGAGGTGGGTGGGGGTGGGCGGGGTGGGGGGACACCTCAGCAAGGCCACACGCAAGCTACCTGGGAGCAATGAAAACATGTCCTTCAGACTCAAAGCTGCTGGGGAGCAGGAACTCAAAATCTGCAACAGAAATGGGGGGTTATCCGGCGGGGGTTGGGGTGGCGGGAGGCCAGGGGGCTCCGAGCTGACAGGGCTGGAGGGACAGGGAAGAGGGTGGCTTGAGGGAGGGGGAGACACCAGCAAAGATGGAACCCGCCACTTCTGCGTTCAAGTTCGAGCCAGAGAGAAGGGGTGGGCTGGGAGAATGGGTGGGCAGGGAGGGCTGGGGGCCCTGTGGAGACTACAGCATCGCAGGAGGAGGGCAGTTATAGCCAATATGTTGCCCGGGCCTGGTCCTCTGTCGGCAGTGAGTCCCTTGGCGTGGCTGTATATGCTTCCATACGGCTGTATAGCACATATACACAGACACACACACACACATATATATACACACACTGCTATATATATGCATGGTCTGGGGGAGGCGCCAGTCTTGCACTTGTCACATCCATAATGGAAAAAACCGCATGCTGAGCTTCCTTTGCCTCCAAAGAGACTTCGAGGAAGGGAATTGGCTTTTGGCTGCGGATTTTTCTCTCTCTTTGCTGCAGCTGTTTGCGTTTTGGTAGGCCTTGCTTTTGTTGTGTGTCAGGCATCAACATGGCCAAACCGAGGGGGTGTCTCATGGGGGCACAGACAGTCCAACCAGAGACAGTGTGAGCAGCTGGGGGTGCAGGGCGGCAGTGCATTGTGGGTGTCCACTGGTCTTTCCTGGGGGCAGGGAGACCCCTGAGGGGCCAGGGATGGCCCCATGCTGGGAGGAGTCTGGGAGCTGGGAGGGTGGGGATCACCCCCTGAACCTGCTCACCTGCCCCCTCGGGTGGGGAAAAAGGGCGGAGTCTCCACCTTTCCTACCACGGGCCTGGGCTCAGAGCAGCCAGGGAGGAATGCTGGAGGCTCGGGAGTGGGGGGGGGCACACCTGGTGAGTGAGCACACACACATGCGTGACCACGTGCAGAGAGCAGGTGTGTGAGCGTCTCTGTGTGGTGTGCGAGTGAATCTGGGGAGGAGGCCACAGGGGCTCCTCTTTGGCCTCTCCCTGCCCTGCTGTACTGGCCACTTTGCTGGTCTGCCTCTAGGAGGCGTCATCTACTCTCAGCCAATTGCATTCTGGGCAGGCCACCTTCCTGCCCTGTCTTCACCCAGACTCCAATCTCTTTGCCAACCGAGGCTTTATTTTTGCAGAAGAGGGGTCTGCCCTGTTCACTGTATTCCCACAATGCACTGCAGGATTCTGGGGAGGAGGGACTCAGGGGCCTGGACTGGGCTGGGTGGTCACTGGTTGGACTGTTGCTTTCTGATAGGACCGTGAGGCAGGGCTGGACACAAGCCGACAGGGAAGGAGGGGAGGGGGAGAAAGAAAAAAGAGGCAGAGGGAGCAGGAAGGGGGACTGTGCTACGGCTGTCACTGTTACCAGGGCCCTGCCCTGCTGCGGTCACTGGGGAGGGCATGGGAAAGGGAGGAAAGACAACTCAAGCTGGTGGGCAGAGGGCACATCCCCCGCCCCACTGGGCCCTCTGAGGGGGCGAGGCGGGACAGCGCCCCTAGGGCCTCCTGGGAGGCTCCTGATCCAGGCCATGGGAGCAGGGACAGGGTCCCTGTGCAGCCCGTGCGCCCCGTCTCTCTAGCACCGGTCAGAGGTACTGTGTGCTATCCTCTCTCACTACGTTGCCCGCCTGGTCTCTGCCGAGGTCTGTGAGCTCACCACCTGCCTTTCCTGGGACTCCCTGACTTGGGTGGCTGTGGGTGCCGAAATCTCTTTCTTCACCCCCAGCCTGGTTCCATCCAGGCTTTTCTGTCCTGTGGGGTCCAGACAGATGCCCTCTGTGCCCAGTCAGGCTCCATCAGGTCCCTGAGACTGCCTTTACTTCTCAGAACAGCCCCCCCACGCCTGGTCACCCTCCAGGGGCAGCGAGCACAGGGAAGGCTGGGCCAGGGGGGTCAGCAAAGTCTCTGGGAGCGCTGCGGGGCGGCAGCGGAGGGGCTTCAGCACCTCGGCCAGCACCCGGGACGGCTCTGTACTGCCGGCTGTCCTGACCTGCCCCTGCCCTGGGCTCACAGCATGAGGCTTCCAAAGCCTCCCGCCTCCCCTCAGGAAGACTGCCCACTCCTGGAGTAACTGCCAGACACCAGAGGAGGGGGCCTCGTGCGAGCCTGTCTCCAGGAGCCCGGGGGACTGGCCCACCCTGCTCCCAGCCCCTGCCTGCTGGTGCGGGAGGTGGTGGAGAGGCTGCGGCCCTGTCCCCACTGTTGAGTTGTCTTAAAAGGACAGAGAAGTGGGGGGCAGGGCCTGCCCAGAGGGAGCAGGGCGGATGAGGAGGGGGCCGAGGTCCCCCTGTGGGCAGGGTGGGCCCGGGGAAGGGCTGGGGGCTCAAACGGGGGCTTCAGATGAGGGAAAGGCGAGAAGTAGGGGAGCCAGAGGCGCTGGGGCCCTGAGAGCGGGGGTCTGGTCGGTCCTGGGCGGGAAGGGGGGCAAGCAGGGGTGTGGGGGCAGGTGGGGGGGGAGGGGGGTGCACTGGTTCTGAGTATACTTGCCCTTCAGTTTGCTGATTGGCACTGGGACAGTCCACCAAGAGAGAAAGCGAGGAAAACAAAAACAACACAAACACAAAAACAAACGAAAAGGGGGAGGGGGAGGGGGGGCACAAACAATATTTTATTCAATGGCTGTTTGAATGAAAATATTGTGTCTCATCATCATACCGAAAGGAAACTTCTTGCAAAAAACGACACGAGAGAGAAAGAGAGAGCAAGAAAACTCAGAGATGAGCCCCAGTTGGCCGGGCAGGTGGGGGCGCCCGGTGGGTCCGGAGCCCCAGCCTCCCTCCCAGTGACCTAGGGTGGTGGGCAGGTGGGCCACGGGCTCCGGAGGCCCCTGGGGGAGGCCCAGGGTGAGAGGTCATGCAGGGGAGCCACAGGCAGAGGGCTGGGCGAGGGAGAGAGGGGGGAGGGCAGGAGGGGGAGGGGAGAGGAGGGGGAGGGGAGGGCAGGAGGGGGAGGGGAGGGGCAAAGAGGGGAAGGCAGGGTTTGGGGCAGGGCAGGGGAAAGGAGGATAAGTGGGCGACAGGGGGCAAAGGGGAGAGATGGGGCACCACGGGGAGGAGTGGGGAGAGGGGTGTCTTGGAGAATGCAGCCCCCTGGGTGTGCAGGGTAGGCAGGCTGAGGAGGAAGGGCGGGATGAGGAGAAACCAAAAACAAAACCTCAACAGAAACCACGAGAATGGCTGGAACCAAATTTGAGCAAAGGCGAGCATGCAGGTTTGCACAGACTTTTCATGGCTGGTGTGCCAGCCTGCGGGTGCCTGGTGTGGGCTGGCTGGGCAGGAGGGGCCCCTTGCTGCCAGGGTGCAGGGCAGAGGCGGGGTGCAGGGTGCAGGCAGGGGCCGGGCCACTTACACTTGACCTGCAGGATCTGGTCACTGAGGTTGGCTTGGAGGTAGAAGGTGCTGTAGGGCGGGAGCACGAGCCCCAGGCTGGGGGAGGGCAGGGAGGGGGCACAGGTCACTGCCAGGAGAGGCTGCCATGCTGGCTCTCCCTGCCAGAGCCTGGGAGCTGGGTAGAAAGGCCCAGGCTGTGGGTCCCCTCACCTGGCCGCCAGGGACACTTTCCCAGTTAGCTGTGGCAGATTCATGGCCCAGGGCCCGAGCCTCCTATTCCCCAAGTCTCCCAGGGGTCTCAGAATTCCAAAGCCCCAAAGCCAATCTCTGCTGCACCCCTCACCTCCACCGGCCTCCCCCAAGTTCCACCTGTGGCCAGCCTGGTCCCTCTGGCCAGCAGCAAACTCACACGGGCCGAACACCGTCCCTGAGCTAGGCTGGGGAGTGCTGTGTGGGAGGGGGTCCACACCCCCAGAGGCTCAGGCCCTGGGAGAGCCGCATGAGGCAGGGCTGGCACTACATGGCAAGGGGTGGCCCCGGTGGGCATGGGCGTGAGTAACACCCATCGGGGGCACCAGCCTGCACTGCTAGGCCGTACCCCAGGGGCACTGGCTCTGAGGCTCTGGCTGCCACCACGGACAGCTGTGCATGTGCTGAGGACAGCCCCTGGGGGGTGCGTGAGCCAGGCACAGTCCCACAGGGAGGTGGGCCCTGGGCAGATGGCAGCACACCGTCTGGTCTGTCGTGCATTCCCGGGAGGTGGCCCTTGTTCCTGACAGGCCAACAAGAGGCCCTGGGGGGCCCAGAGCCCGGGGTCAGCAGGGGCAGCCCCGGCCCACTTACCTGTAGTTGGTGCTCTGTATGGGCGCCCAGGTGTAGCTCCGCAGCACCTCATCTATGTACCTCTGAGGGGAGAGGCTATGTCAGGCACTTGGGCCGGGAGGCAGGGCTCGGGTGCAGGGGGCCCACCCTGCCTGTCCCTTCCACCGCCTCTCACCTCGTCCAGCGATCTGACCAGTGTTCTGACCTGCTTGTGGCC
Organism: Manis javanica; assembly: GCF_040802235.1. Taxonomy (NCBI): domain Eukaryota; kingdom Metazoa; phylum Chordata; class Mammalia; order Pholidota; family Manidae; genus Manis; species Manis javanica. The sequence goes on from NC_133158.1 coordinate 1,983,364, forward strand.
CTTGTTGCCATCGATCATGCTCCTGCGGATCTGCGGGGCCCAGAGGCGTGAGTGGCCAGCCCGCCCCTCCCCTGCCCAGCCCACCCCTGCCCCCCTGCCTCGCACCTCCTCCTTGTCCCCGTCCTCCAGCTCTGCGTCCAGGAAGTCCAGAGTCACAGGCTCCCGGAAGTTGGTGGTCTGTGGGAGGCAGGGCGGGCATCAGGAGTCCCGGCCCGCAGGCTTACTACCCCCAAAGCCACCCACCAGGCTCACCTGGGGCTTGAGGTTGGGGTGCAGCAGTACATAGCCATTCAGGTCGATGGCAAACACGTAGCCGTTGGCTCCAAGCTGGCGGCACAGGTTGGGAGTCAGGGCCTAGAGGGATTCCCCTGCCCTGCGCATCAGCCCTGGCTGAGGCTTGCTTTCTCCCGGCCGGGGCCCTCATGGGCCTGACCTCAGCTGGACTGCTCCTCTGCCCCACCCCTCCCACCTGCCCGCCTGGCCTGTGCAGGAGCACGCTGGGGCCTCCATCCAGGCGGCACAGGCTAGGAACAAGTGGGCCCTGGACTCACCTCACCGCCCTGACGCCAGTGGCATGGGGCCTTCGTGAGGTTCAGGCGCCAGCACTCTGTCACACACGCTCCTCCCACCCGTCACAGCCCAGACCCAAATGCCTTCGCCACAGCCCTGGGCCAGCCACGCTGATTTGCCCTCCCCTGCTTTATGATTCTGCTCCCGGGCCTTTGCCCAGAGAACCCCCTCTGCCTCCAAGGTGCACCCTCCCCTCCTGCCATGACGGTGCTGCCCACACAGCTGTCCAGGGGTTGGCCATGGGCCACGCCTGGACTGTGACCTGTTGCTATACAGCTGTGAGCTAAGGAAGGGTTTTACATTTTTAAATGGTTCCAAAAGATGGAAAGAAGATGATATTTTGTCACATGTGAAGATTATTTGAAATTCAAATTCCAGTATCCACAGACCAAACGGCACAGGAGCACCCCCGCGCCACACAAGATGTTCTGTCCGGGGCTCTTGTCTCAACACAACAGCAGAACTGAGTGTGGGCAGTCAGGCCGGCCCTGTACAGAAAGTGTGCCGGCCCTGGACAGCTCCAGGCCCAAGGTCTTCCCCTCAGGACGCCCTCCCTGGCCGCCTGAGCTCAGAACATGCCCGTGCAGGTGCGGTGGCCCGGGTTGCCCTCTGCTGGTTGTGTCCGCGTGGGAGGCAGAGCAGGGCGGGTGGGCAGGTGGACACTCACCGTGTAGTTGGGAGTCAGCCTCTTGATGTCATTCAGGGCCACATCGATGCCCATCACGCCCAGGATCAGCTGGTTCTGGGAGCAGAGGCATGGGGGTCTGCAGTGGGCTCAGTGCCGTGGGGGAGTCCACCAGCTGGCCCCCCAGGCCCAGGGCCTCAAGCAGCTGCCCACTGCAGTGAGCAGGCCTGCCTATCTCCCTCCATCCCAGACCAGCTACAGGCACCCAGGCCTTCCCTGGGGGGGACCTCACCTTCTTGTCCCCAGGGCCATCTTGCGTCAGGTTGAAAACAGGGAGGGTCCCTGTCACCACCAGCCCCAGCCCCTGAAGGGAGAGGAGGATGCCTTGGTGGCTGTGGCCAGCCATGCCCCCAGTCTGAGTGTTCAGAGGAGGGGCACAGGCCACCCGATTTCCTCCTTTGTGTGGTTTACTCCCTAAAGCCCTTAGGGACTGGGCCCTGCAGGCATGTCCAGGGGAGGTCGCCCAGGGGCCTCACCAGCGCATCCTCGTACACGTTAGTCCATTGCACCTGCTTGGCCTCTTTGCCCGCCAGCACCATGGGCCTGCCCAGGACGTCCAGGTATTCCTGGGGAGGGGCGGTGGGCAGGGGCATGAGTCTACCTGCCCAGGGCCCCTTCCTGGTTCAGTCTCCCTGAGCACCAGTGTGCCACCAGGGGGCACACTCACCCCACCACAGCCCCCTCACGGGCCCTGTCCTGAAGCCAGGGGCTGGGAGGGGGCTGCCAGCTCACCTGCGTGTTGATGCGGATGGCGCCGATGGAAGGGATCTCAAAATAGTAACCTGAGAGGGAAGGGGAGGCAGAGGTGGACCGTGCGCAGGGCCCTGCACCCCGGGGGTGTCTGCAGCCCTGACGTGTCCCTCAGGCTCCCTTTGCGGTGTCACTCCCCCTGAACTCCTGTCCCTCTAGTGCCCCCTACCTGTCAATGGGACCCATGCTACGGGAGGGGCCATGACTGGAGGGGTGTAAGGAAGCAGTGCGGGTGCCGGGACGTCCCGTCTGGGAGGGCAGGAACACTGAGAGTCCCCTGGGGGCCAGGCCCATGCATGGACAGACAGACTGACCAGCAGACGGATGCAGGAGCACATAAGCTGGGAGATGATGGACAACGGGCAGTCAGGCGGATAGGCAGGAAGATACTCAGTCGCGCAGGCTGAGAGGGACAGCCGTGAGTGGGCATGGCGACAGCAGGATGAACGGGCAGCTGGGACACTGGACGCATGGATGGACAAGGGGACAGCCAGCCCGTGGATGGCAGGACACGTGGGCCCCGGGGGGGCGCTGGGCGGGTACCTTTGTTGGCGCAGGCCATCCACTGGAGGGGCGTGACATCGTAGTTGTGCTGCCCCACAGAGAAGGTGAACACGCGCACCTGTTCGGGGTGCGGGGTTACTGCTGCGGCCGCTGGGGGACAGCCCTCCCCTGTGTGGGCCCCGGGCCGTGCAGCCCTGGCCTGGGCTGAGCCTCACCGTCCGGTTGGGCCAGTTGTACTTCTCAAAGACGTCCTGCACGCGGTCCTCACCACCGTCCGTAAACATCATGATCATCTTGTTGCAGTTGGCACGGGTGATGTTGGACTGGGCAGGAGGAGGGGTGGGGTCAGGCGGCGCTGGGCCCCTCCCTGGGGCAGCGGTGGGCCTCCCTCCTGGTGGGCCTGGCGCTCTGGCTCTCCCCACCAGCCCACGGCGCTATCTGCTCGAGTGCCTGCTGGGTGTTAACTTGGCCATCCACCCTGCTTTTCCCGGTGCCGCCCCTCCGCCGCTGGGGCTCACGTTCTGCAGCTGGTCGAAGGCGTACTCAAAGCCAGCCTTGTAGCCAGTGGTGCCCTTGGCCACCATGCCCTGCACAGCTTCCTTGAACACCTTCTTGTTACGCACATTGGCCTGCACCAGGTGTGTGAAGCACGACACAGGCTGTGCCTTTTCGTTGAACTGCAGAGACAGTGAGGGTGGTGAGTGGCCTTGGGCTGGCCCGGGTGGGCAGCCGTTGCATGGGGCGCGTGGGGTAACCCACTCCTCAGCACCTGCCGTCTTGGCACCCACCGAGGCCACGTTCACATAGTCGTCGTCAGAGAGCGTGTCCAGCATCTCACAGACAGACGTCTTCATCAGCTTCAGAGTCAGGCCACTCACACTGCCACTCCTGGGGAGGCCGTGGAGGTGCCTGCTGGCCTGAGCTGGATGCCCGTGGCTCCCCCACGGTATTCCTGGCCAGCCGAGTACAGCCCCGTGCGCCCCCACCCCCACCTGCCAGCATGGCTCACTCACACGTCCACGATGATGACCATGTCCTTGGGCGACGAGGCCCCCTGGATGTACCTGTCCGGGAGAAGCCTCAGTCAGGGCCACCCTCACTGGGACCTCGTGGGTCCCTCCTTCCTTCTCTCACATGGGAGTTCAGCATGTCTCTACTGAGCATCGCCTGCGTGGGCAGCAGGATTCTAGATACTGAGGGCACCACATGTAACCACAGCCGTTGCCCCTGACATGAATGACCAGGTCCCTCAACATGGGAATCACCCTCAAGGAGAGGTGAGCAAGTGACCCAGAGGGCGCAGGAGGCATGTTCCCTGGCCTCAGCGGCTTGTCCTGTCCTCTGGCCTGGACTGATGCCCCAAGGGCAGCATCCTAGCTCTGTATGGGACAGAACAGCTGGCAGGGGAGCAGATTGACGGGCACTGCAGGAGGGGCAGAGCAGGGGTGGGGGTGGGGCCAGGGAGGGGCCTCCAGTCCCACAGAGGTACACCCACCCTTGGGAACCCCACTGACCCAATCTCTCAGCCCCAAGCAGATGGGGGCAGAGTCAGCTGGGAGGCCTGGCTGGGTGAACGGGATCCATTTTGCAGCAGCAACGATGTGTGAAATGAAAACTGGATAGAGCTGGCTGCGCCCTGCCCCCCTGCTCGGAGGCCTGGATACTGGGAGGGGGGGAAGTGGGCTGGAGGGGTGGGGAGCCGAGGGGAGCCCCTGTGCGGCCCCTTGCTCACTCACCAGGGTCTCCTTCGGACATCGTACAGGTCGATTTTCTTGGGGGCTCGCCACGGGGTGGCTGTGGGAGGACAGGAGTGAGGGGTACGTGCAGGGAGGGCCACCCCGGGTCACGCAGCCCCAGGACGAGCAGACAGAGTGACGGGCTGGCACCCACCGGGATAGTAGCGGGTGACCCCTGTGGCACTGCCAAAGGCCTGCCACAGCAGCGCGGGGTCCTGCCTGCGGTTCTCCACGAACACGCTCTCCAGGGCCTCCGTCCAGTTGAGCTCGTTGAGGATCACGGTGGCTGTGGGGTTCAGGGGGCAGGGCTGGGCGGTGCCTGGCTGACCAGGGACACCCATGCAGGTGCCCGCGACTCAGGGAGCCTCACTTGCTCTCAGCCTGTCCAGGCTCTCCCTGGTTCCCCAGGGCTCAGCTGGAGCCACACTGCTCCTCCAGGAGGACCTCCAGGTCCTCGCCCCCTCCCAAGCCAGTTCCACCCTTTAGCCAGGCCCTACATGACCAGGCAGGGCCGCTGTGGCCTGTGGCCCCTGGAGAGGGGCCCCCAGGTGGCAGGGACTGTGAGTTGGGATGCCCATCCAGCGTGCTGCCTGGAGCTTGCGGCTGGTCCCCGGGGAGCTCACCCACTCAGCATGCACTCCGGGCTGCAGCCACAAGAAAGCAATTAAGGGCCCAATGATGGGGCTGGAATTATTCAGCTATTAAGGTACCTGATAAGCTGGAAGCCACTCAGCTCCATGATTAATCATCTGGGGCCAGGAGCAGGCAGGGCGGGGGCAGGAGCTCTCAGAGGGGCAGGGGCTGCGCCACCATCCTGCTCTGACACAGGCAGTCACGCATACACACGGCCCACACTCCCCGCAGATATACCTGCATCTAACCTCTGTTTCCACCCAGGTGTGTGATCCCTCCACCTCCAAACTGGCCTGCCCCACAGCCCGTGGCACTCTGCGCCTCTAGGCTGCCAGCGGGCCCTGCTCTCACAGTAACCCCTCCCCCAGCCTCCGTGGCTGCCCGTGGCCCACTGCTGGACACACTCACAGAGCCAGGCTCCTCTTGGGGGAGGGACGCCATCCTGCAGGTCCCCCAGCCTGGGCAGAGCTGCAGGATGGCTTGAGCGGGGTCCCCTGACCTCCAACTCTGGATGGTCCTAAGTCTGCTCGATGTGTGCATGTGGCTTGTTCTCACCTGTTCCTGCAGGTGGGACCCTCAAAAAAGCCAGCAGGAGTTGGACACCGGCTCCCGCCGTGCCTCTGAACCGCATCCCCTCCCCTGGTGGCTGCAGTTTCCTTTGGCTTCTCCCTCCCCCTTTCTTCCCAGGGGGAGCCCTAACACCTCTCCTAACAATCCTTCTCAAGATCATCCCAAGTGAGAACCACAGAGAGCCTTCCAGAGCTCTGCTCCTGCCCTCAGAGCAGAGCCTCTGAACACGGGGAACCGCGGAGCAGACAAAGAGCTGGGCTGTAGAGCCTGGGGTGCTTGAAGCTCTGCACCCGCTCAGGGGGGCACTTGGCCCCCTGCTCAATGCCCCAGAGCAGGGCCTCTGCTGAGCCTCATCAGCTGCCCCTCCCCATCCGCTCTCACCCCCTTCTGTCTGTCCTTCGGCTTCCCTTACCTGACCGTAATGTGAAAACTAAGCACATCTCCAGCACTGGCTGTCCCTGCTGAACAGTATGTTATGGTCCTGGACCTAATTTAGAAATGTAGTGAGTTGAGCAATTTCTGTTTTTCTCTTTCAGGAAAACATAGCGCCAGGCTCACAGTGTTTCACACTGTACTGTCTGCCCTGGGAGGGTCTGCCTGACAAACCCCACCCCCTCACTGGGCCTCAGTTCCCCCATCTGCACAACTAGAGGCTTTGGGCCGTCTGTCCTGGAAGCCCCTCTAGCTGCTGGCAGAGGAATGTTCCTAATTCGGTTACATGCCCAGGCTGATGGCCCTGCAGGCGTCCAGGGCCACACGCACACACGTGCATTCACTGGAAGACACAGTCAAGCACACACCCCAGCCCCTGCCTGCAAAGGGCCCACTACTTGCCCCACGTGCTCACACCCGCACCCACATGCACGCAATCCCAGATCACACTGAGCTAGGAAACAGGGACCATGCCCCCTTAGGCAGGCGATTACAGATTTAATTAAAAGTGACACAGTAAATAAAAAACATATAAAATGTAATTTGTGTGGGTAGCGAGGGATGACTGGGGAGGGCGGTGTGGCTCCTGTTTTAATTAGTGTGCCTGCCTGTGATAGTGCCCCTCGACTGGCTTGGGCAGGTGGCCCGCGGGCGGCGGGGGCAGCACCTACCCTCGCCCCCACCCTGAGGCTGCCCAGAAGGCCTGCCTGACCCTAGAGTGGGGGGGGGGGCTCCCTGAGGATCCGTAAGGATTCCCTTTATTCTGGAGACAACCCAGAAACCCTGGGACTTCTGCTAAGACCCTCCCTCCACCCAGTGGGCCCCTTGGATTGAGGCTGTCCTACAGGTGCCCACAGAAATATGTCAGAACCAGCAGACCCCAGGGCCTTAAGTCCTGCCTCTAGAGCTCCCCGTCCAGTGTCTGACTCTTGTACGCCTCCCAAGAGCTTCAGGAAGTCCCTCCTCATGTCTGACTCAAATCCCTCCAGCTGTAGGGACCCAGTTTTCCCATTGTGCAAAGCTGCCTTGTCCCTGGAGAAGGAGGGAGGTGTTCCAGGGTTGGTGTCTGTGAGTGAGCTGTGTCTCCCCCAACCCCTGTCCATCTAACGTGGTAGCTCCTCAGCCACTCCCATGTGGGACCAGGGGATGGGGGAGGGTGGGGACGTGGCCCAGCATGTAGGGAACAACTGAGTGCTTGCATTCCTGTGGGCATGTATGTGCGTGCACACAGGGCTGAGGGGTGTTTTGCATTTGCTGAGAAACAGCATGTGGCTGTGCTGAGTGGCTTGAAGCCTATGTGCAGGTGACACTGAGAGGTGAGCCCCTGTGACCTTGGGTGTAGGGGCTGAAGGTGGAAGGACCCAGGCCTGGCAGTGACCAGGCAGTGGGCCTGCCCGTGGTGGGTGAGGGTTGTTCTGGACACTCACAGCCTTTGTAGATGTCTGTGGGGATCTGCACAGCTGTGTACGAATAGTTGACCTTGTTCTTGAAGTTCGAGTCCTCCACGAAGTCCAGCCTTAGGGTACTGGCCTTGGACCCCCTCTCCACATCTTCACTCTCAGGGTCGTCCTGCAGAAAGGCACCCCCACCACGGCAGTGTCAGGGCTGGAGAATGGTGGAGTGGGCTTGGACTGGCCTGCAGGCAGGGGAGGGCCAGTCTGGGAGACAGGGGCATCTCAGACCATCGCAGAGTCAGACAGATGGACAGACGTGACGGGACGCACACAGGATATGGACCCCTTACCTGGAGGCTGTGATTCCCACCCGTGTCTGCCCACCCCACCCACCATCTCCACATTTGCTAAACCCAAATTCCACAACCAAAACCCACCCGCTTCCCACATCCTTGAAAACCAACTATCAGCGAAGGAGGCAAATCTCCGAGCCAGTGAGGGCATCCGCAGACCTCTGCTTACAAGGACCGGGGTGCGACCACGGCCGAGCTGTGCGACCCGCCCCCGCACAGCCCGCCCCCGGCACCAGGAGGAGGGCGCTAGCCCGGTGGGGGAGGGGCGCGACCCCCGCAGCAGGGTGGCCCCAGGGGCTGGGTGCGGAGGCGGGGGCAGTCCTGGCAGGGCCGGGCCGGGCCGGGCTGGGGTAGGGGCTGGCGCTAAGACCCGGTAACCTCCGGAGGGAGGGTCTGCAGCAGCGCCTGCCAGCAGCACGACTGTTAAGACCCCCGCTGACTTTCTAAAATGAGCCACAGCGGTCTGACAGGTGCCAATTACGGCATCTCACGGCCGGGCAGGCTGGGCATGCGCCGTGCACCCCGCCCCCACCGCAGGCTGGTAGGAGTGGGTCTGGGACTACAGTGCGGACGCTGCAGGCTAGGGGTGGGCCGCGGCAGGCAGGGTGCAGGTGTACAAGGCGTCTGGGAGGGCGGTGGCAGAGAGGCAAGGGGAACACGGGGGTGGAGGCAGGGCAGGCTGGACGCTCGGCCTGGGAGGAAGGCGCGGGACCACCTGCCTGCCGCCCCCAGCCCCCCGCCCTGCGACTGCCCTCAGCACAGACCCAGCTCACTTCCTCTCCCCTGGGGATCCCACACGACAGCGGATCCCTACGCTCCCTGGGTCCTGGGCACACCCCTGGGGTCCTGCCTCCAGGGGCCTCCCAGGCCCCCACGTGGTCTGGGGAAGGGCGCTCGGGCCCCCCCACCCGGAGTGCTCTGGGCCCACCCTCAGGCCTGGGTGGGAGGTGCCTCGGCCGGCCTGTCAGGGGGTGGCTTGGTTCTGAAGGTCCTGCAGCAAACGAGCCTTCGAATCTCTTCAAGGGTGGGTCTTGCACCGCCCCTGGCCCAGCGTGCCGCACCCTGCCCACGGCACACCCTGAGAGGGGCTCCTGGGTGCTGGCAAAGTGGGGGGCAGGCAGCTGCAGAGCCGGCGGCCTCTGAGGCGCGCGCCGCTCACGTTCTGCTGGGAGGAGGGGGGAGCGCGGGAGGAGAAGGCCCCCGAAATGTCAGCGGCAGATGAAGGGCACAGGAAAATTTAATCTCCCAACTTTCCCAACTAATGTGACATTTGGATTCTGTTCTGATAAGCTATCAGCTGGCGAACTTCTCCTTCCTTCTCTTTCCCCCACCCCAACCTTCTGGCTTGTAATTTAAAAGTAAATGGTCTAGAAAGATCTCTAACTGTACCTCTGGCAAAGATTAAAAAAACAAAACAATACAACAAGCAGGGGAGTCAGCAATGTGTTGTGCTGATATTTATACCAGGGGAAGGCCGGCTGGGCTTTTGGCCTAACTGACCCTAGCCCAGCCCCACCCCGGGGTGAATCTGCCCCCTTTGGGCTGTTCGAGCCCTACAGCAGATGCCCAAGGGGCTGGGGGCAGGGCATCCGTGACTTGGAGCAGGGGTTGGGGGTCCTGGATACAGCTGGGGGTGGCTGGGAGCAGAAGGCTCAAGGAGGGGGTCCCCAGAGCCCCTCAGTGCCACCCACATGCCCAGGGTTTGTACGGTGGGCAACTGCAGTCTTCTGGTTTATATTTAATGCACTGATCGCTAAAATTACAGCCCGATGCCGAGGGGTAAGGAATTAGATTCAGGGTCTAATTAAAGGTTCGCTCTTCATTTGAATTTCAGATTCCAGCTTTAATTTTAGCAACTTCTCTGGGAGCCATGGAGGCTCAGCCACGGAGGGAAGCACACCTGCTTTAGCCCACCCACCCCTCCTCTTTGGGCCCCCTGCCCGCCTGAAGGCCCTCCAGGGCAGCCTGGCACTGGGAAGCCTCTGCAGGGGTCCCTTCCTGCCTGCCCACCTCCTGCTGTCACTGGATACCCCCTGCTCGTCCCAGGCACAGGCCTGGGAGAGCGCCGCTGGATTTGGGGTCTCTGCCCCAGCTGGCAGAGGGGGGACCACAGAGCCTGAGCTTTGTGACACCTCTGTTTATAGGGGAGAAGGTGGGTCCAACCCTTTTGCCCCGGGGCAGGCAGATGGAGGGCACACCATCTCCTCCGTGTGCCCTACACCCTCGGACACGCTGGTCCCCTCTGCGGGCCCCTCCCACCCACATCGTCACACATCTCGTGAGCCTTCTAGTGACGCGGCCCCCTCCGTCTCACAGGGCCGCCCAGCAGATGTGAGCCGTCACTGACGCGGGGGCAGAAGAGCAGCCCCACAGCAGCATGTCCAGGGGGGTGACCCCACGGAGCCGGGGCCTCTCCTTCCTCTGGAGAGCAGGCACAGGAGGGGGCTGCCGTGGCTCACCAGGTGCAGGGCCGTGCGGCTGTGGGGCTGCCCGCTGGAGGTACTGTCCCGCGGCCCGCCGCCTCTGCCTCCCCCCAACTCCCTCTCCCGGTTCTCGGCATCTGCCAGATGACAGCACCTGAACCCAACCAGGTGGAGGTCCAAGCGCCTCACCACCCTGCCCAGGGCCAGCCTCCCCAGCGACACAGCCCTGGGGAGTCAAGGAGGTGAGGGGGTGCTGGCCACCACAGCTTTGCAGGGAGGAGCTCAGCTTGCTTGACACTCATTTTACAGCCAAGGCTGCTAGGCACCGGGGTGGGGGTGTGGCTCTGGCAGCCCCCCAGACGAAGCGGGGGCACTTACCAGCTCGGCATCAGCCTTTGCATCGTAGTACATGACATCTTCCTCCTGGTCGGGGAGAGAGGACGTGGTACTCTAAGCTCAGGGTCTCTGGAGGTGAGGCCTGGAAGCCCACCCCCACCCAGAGCTGCGTCCGGGGAGGGCTGGCTGGGCCCTGCCCCCCTGCAGACTGTCCTCCGGGGCCCCCACAGGCTCCAGGGCAATGTGGTACCCCAGGTTAGCCCAGGGTCCTCCAGACTCCCCGACCCCGGGCCCAGGCTGCGGGCTGCGGCTTTGGGAGCAGGGTCAGAGCTGGTCTGTCTGCAGAGACTGGCTGAGGCAGTGCCAGGGAGCCGGGAAGACAGAGAAACAGCCGAATCTAGGCAAGAGCGAAATGAGGACTCGGCACGGCATCTCCCAATTCCTTCTATTAAAAAGCCTGCTCATTATGGGCATGTACTTATTAATTATCTGTGATTTGTTGTGAAATGCAAGGGGGTTTACACAACAGGAGCGGGAGAAAACAAAGCTGGCCGCGCCTGCCTCGCTCCCCGCCCGCCCGCAGCCCGGCCTCACCGCCCGCCGCCTGGGTTCTTGGCCATCTGCGTGTCATAATCACCGGCCACCCCAGGGGGACCCGTAACACAAACGGGCTAATTTCATGTTTAATGATCTTTAATCAGAACTGAGCATGGCTGACAGAGACTGCCAGGAGGTGAGAATCTGTTGCCACCGAGTGCCATGCACACAGGAGGGTCTACTCCACCCCAGCCCCATGGGCCCTAGGGCCAGGTCCCCAGGTAGGACCACTGCCTAAGACCCCCTCCTCTGGTGTCCTGACCCTAGTCTGTACAGCAAACACTGCAGCCTGGCCCTGGCAGCCCCTTGCCTGCTAGGAGCCTGCAAACGAGGAGGCTGACCAAGTGGGCTTCCAGGGGTCAGGCTGCAAAACACAAGCAAGAGGCAGCACGTCCCCATGGCGGTTAGGCCTCTGGCCCCCTGCCCTGGCCTGGTGGGGCCCCGACTATTGTGAGATCTCAGGGCTGCACCCCCCTTTTTGAGCTCAGGCCTCTTGTGCTGCCCAGGCAGGGTGTCCGAGGCCACAGCTGGAGGTGGTTAGTCCTGGCGCTTGTTGGGGGGCAGTTGTGGGGGTCTCCCCCAAGGTCTGGGGGATGCAGGCCCCTGGCTAGACCTGTAGGCATAGTCCTGGCATTCTGGAACATCGTTTACAGGCCTGGCACCATGCTTGGGCAAGACCACAGCCTCCTGATGAAGTGACTTGACAGTCTCGGGAGGCACGTTCCATGTCTAGCTACCGGGCTCTCCTGATAGCCATGGCCCCATCACACAGGACACGGCCCAGGGCTAGGAACGGCTCTGCACCGTGGCTCCAAGCTGCCTTCCCAACTCAGCTCCAGCCCCTCCCACCCACCCACCCGTCCAGGAAGCCTGGACATGGGCCGGGGTGGTGGGGTGGCCAGGGGGCCCAGGCCCCAGGGCGCTCAGCCTTCCCTGCCGCTCCAACCGCAGCGCATAATGAAAGCTGACATTACATCAAACACAATAAGGAGTTTCGGTTGACGAAGATCATTCCTGAACACACAAACCCATTAAACCGAGGGGAAAAATATCAATTCAACACACTCGCTGGTGAAAAGAAAATGTGATTTGTTATCTAAAAGGGGGTTATAAACATGGCTCTGATGCTCTTTCCCTCCATAATGAAAACAGGCGGGCACGGTGGGAGGACTGCAGATTAGAACGTGGGGCCTCACTCTCCGACTTTTTAGGTGAACCTTCCACAAGGACAAAGAAGGGCACGGGTGGGGGGCCAGCTGCTCTTGGGCCCGCAGGGGCCGTGGGCCCCCCTTGCAGGCTGTGGCCGGCTCCGCCTGTCCGACGCTGTCCGGGGCGGCCCCTGCAGCTGCTCTGGTGGCCCCCTTTGCCTGTCCTGCTGTCTCACGGCCTCGGGAGGATCGGATGTTGACGGCTTCAGTGGCTTAGGGGACCATGTCTAACAGGAAGATCCCGGTCCCATGCAGATGATGGTGAGGCTTAGGGATCTGCATGCGGCCCTTGGCCCCAGGGGCTTGGGTGTGTGTGGGCAGGATGCCTTCCTCCCTCTGCCACCTTCAGAGGGCCACGCACGCCCCTTCCTTGGGAGAGGGAAGCATTGGCACCAGATGGTGCTGGGCAAGGCCACGTGTGTGAAAACGCATTGCAAACAGAGCTCGGGTTGGGGTGGGAGGGTCCCTGGGCAGCCTGTACAAGGTCCCAGGGCAACTGTTAGTGGCCCGCCTCTGGGTTAGCTCACAGGGAGGCAGGCCAGAATGCCACCTAGTGAGTGTGCCCAGGGCCCTGGCCTCAAATCCTGACCCAAGTTTTGGGGTCCTGAGCAGTGAGTGAAGACTGAGGCAGAAGCCTCAAAAGTCCCCAGGGGCCCAGGAGGACTCCTGGGGGTCACCCCCAGATCACCGAGGAAGGAAGGGTGCCTGTGGAATGCTGCAGCGAGACTCTGCCTCAGGGTCTTGATTTTCCACTTACAAGCCAGGGTGACTGGGCCTCCTGGGGGACAGCACTAGGGGGATGGAGAGCTGGACCTCCCAGGGGTCATGATCCCTGCCTTGGGGCCCTGTGTTTGTGACTCCACAGCCCCGGAAGGGCCTGACTGGGCTGGAACAGGCTCCTTCAGTGTCTGGGGTCCACAACCCCAACAGCCCCACTGTCACCTGGCGCTTGAGGCCATTTGCTCAAATGGGTTCAAAGCTCCTCTGAACTCATGGACACACCTGTCCCCCTCACCCCCGACCACGGATCTGTACACAGAGGGCACATGAGGTGTGGGGCTGGGGCCCCCCATGACCCTTATAGAGAGAACATCTATGCCCTCCTTAGCTGGAGCTGAGCCCAGGAGAGGGCATGAGGGGTGCCGGCAAGTGGGGGACAGGGTGGGGAGTGGGCATGGGTGAGCGTGGGCAATGGCAGTTGCATCCACGTTTGGTGCTATGGAAGGCAGCTGCCGTGGCCTGGCCAGATGCCGCCCGCCTACCAGGCCCCCCTACAGGGCCCAGGCGAGCTACTGGCTGCACCACTGAGGATGCCTGGCCTTCCTGCCCTGGCCTGCTACCAGCTCAGCTTAGCCAGGAGGACTGTTTTCTGAGAGACCGTCTGTCACTGGCTTGGTGGAGAGGCAGGCCTCAGGCTGGGGAGGCCACCTGTCCTGTCCAGCCGGCTCCTCTGGCCTGGCCCAGTTCCCCCTCCCCCTTTAGGTTCCCAGGCACAGCTACCACCCCCATCAGACTCCCAGGGCAGGGCTATGTCCCCTGCAGGCCCTGGAGTGTTTGGCACTGAGGCCCTGGGGCCAGTGACCTCTCCTGCTCTCCTCCTCCCCCATATCCTAGTCCAGCTCCTTCCTGGTGGCAGCGTAGATGGCAGATAATGCTGGCACAGGGAGGTGCTGGCGCCAGGCACTGTCTGGCAGGCAGGCCTGTGCACCTGTCCCATGTATTAGAGGTACCAGGGCACCTTCTGCCCATCCACAGGGGCCACGGTTCCTCTGGTGTCCAGCGGCCATGGCCAGGGCTGTGGCTACAGGCCCCCTGCCCTGCCACAGCCAGGTGTGTGAGTCATGGCCTGGGACTAGAGAGGGGGCAGGGAGCCTCACATCCAGACACCCGCCTTTGCTCTCTCGTCTCTGCTCTCACCCTGCAGGCCCCAGGGTCCCCCAAGTGTCTGGGCTGGTGTCCATGGTGGGGTGTGTGTGGATGTGGGCACACCACTGGCCACTTCTCAGAGGTCAGTATACAGACCTACTGTGTGCTGTGGACACTGGAGGCCACACCCACTGACCACGCTCAGTGGGCTCAGTCTGACCTCACAGCCCAGGTGTCTCCTCTAGAGGTCATCCTCCCCATCTCAGAAGTAAGAAGCCCCAGCCCACTCCGTCCACAGGGCACCCACTGGGCATGTGGGCAGGTGGTGGGCAGCACTGGGGCAGGCTGCTTCTGGCTTGGGGGCCACAAGGGGGCAGAGAGGCCAGCCCCCTAGGACACTGGCTGGGCCACCTGCACTGGACCACCTGTAGTGGAGGTTGGGGGCCACTGGGGGCCACTCCCAGGGCCAGGGCCAGAAGGAGGGGCCCCAGGGAGTGAACACTCAGGCCTCTCCTAAGCATTGGAGAGGAATATGGCTGTCACCTCCTGAAGGTCACTGCGAAGGACATGGCTTGAAGGGTGGGTGGCGTGCTTGCAAGGGACAAACACCCTATCCCGTCCCAGCCTCAGCTCCCCAGGACCCCCAGCACAGTCCTGCCTGCAGCTGCTGCCAGCTCCCCGCCCAGGCAGGTGGGCTGTGCGGCCCCCCATTAGCACTGGTGACTCAGCCTGGCAGCTGAGGCAGCCCCAGGGGTGCTGGGGGGCGCAGGGCCCTGTCCCTGCAGCAGGAGGGAGAGGGTGATACAGAGCCAGCTGCCGCAGATACCGCAGCGGGACAGCCGGCCAGACTGCGGGCTGTGGGGTGGGGGTGGGGAGCACTGGGCTATGGCAGGGCCTGGCTGCTCTGCGGTCACACCCAGAGCTGGGAGCACCTCAGGGCAAGTTGGGGGGCTGGGGCGGCCACCTGCCAGACCCTCCGGGACTCCTTGGCCACCATAGTACCTCAGCTAGGTCTGACCTCTCTGCACCTGCGTACCCCATTGAGTGTGCCCCAGCCTGCCGCTGAGATGCGCTGGGCCCAGAGCTGCAGGGCCAAGGGCCTCCGGCCCCCCACCCCACCCGGACTGGCCCCTGGGCCCTGGGGGCAGCTGTTGGTGCCACTCCCTGTGTTCAGCACACAGACCACCAGGAGGCGCAGCCGGTGCCTGTGCAGCTGCGGTGGACACAGCGAGCCCCACCCACTGGTCTGGTCCCTCAGGGTCTAGTCGTTGGTGGCTTTGGGGTTCCCCAAGGCTGGGAAGGACGCAGTCTCTCTTCTGGCTGACTGTGACCCTCTGAGAGGCTAGGTGGCAGAGGGGGGCAGGTGTGCTCAGCTCTCCTGCTGCCTGCCTCGAGAGGGCTGGCCAGGGCTGAGGCTGGGCTCCAGAGGTTCCCTTCCTCCCGCACGTCTGGGGATCCCCCATCCCTATCCTCCAGTGGGAGCAGGCTGCTGCCCGGGGAAGCCCCGGGCGGGCAGAGCGCCCTTCCCTGGTGCCTCTCTGGGGCCAGGGCACCACGTCTGAGAAGTCCCGGAGTCAAGGGGCTTCTCTGCCCCAGGGGCACCTCCTTAACCACCGTGGAGCCAATTTTAGGAGCATCACTCTAGAACTGCCTGTGTGCCTGTGGTGGGGGGTCTCCACAGCCCCTCTGGGGTGCGTGACAGGCACATGTCAGCACCCTGAGTCCCAGCACCAAGAGGAGCCTCAAGTGTTTGTGGAATGCTGGACACAGGTTCCGGCTCCACCCCACAGACCCCTCAGCACCCCCGCCCCCACCCCCACTGACACCCACCCTGCTGGGGCTTGGCAGGTGCTAGGGCAGGGGTGGGTGCTCCAGTTCTTACCTTGATGTTATCCTGCCAGCGATGGGCCCTCTGGAAGTTCTCTGCAGCATCGGCCAACCTCTGAGGGACAGAGCACAGGTCGGTGAGGATGGAGGCTGAGCCCAAAGCCTTCTCCATCCCCCTCTGGGCCGATGGGCTCAGGGTCCCCCGCCTGGCTGGCTGTGTGGCCCTGCCCACAGCTCTGTGGGGCACCCTGTGCGCAGCCCCCGGTGTGGAGGGGTCCCGGACGGAGCAGGACCCAAGCCCTAGAGCCGAGCCCACTGCCACTCTCTACCCCTTACAAACTGGTGTCGCCCAGTGCCAAGAGGAAGCCCTCCGCAGCCACACGCCACAGGGCCTCGCAGACGCCGTGGCCTCCCGCAGGAGGAGCCACGGCCCACCTCTGCCCACCATCCCCTCCCCACTGTCCCTGTCCCGGCTTCCTGAGCGCCTCCCAGCAGGGCTCTGCAGGCCTGTCCACACCAGCCTGGCCCTTCCTTGGGGGCTGGTCCTGCGGCCCCTCCTTCGAGGCCCCTGGGCCTGTGAGTGTAGGTGTGTGTCCTGTCCCACACCTTGTCACCCAGCACAGACGGTGCGATGCGTGGAGATGTGGCAGAGCCAGCCCTGCCCCTCACAGTCCAGAGGCGAGGAGACACACAGCCCAGCAGAACAGCAGGGGAGGAGCAGCTGAGGTACTTCTAGAAGGCTCAGCACTTGGGAGCTTGGGATGTCAGGGAGGGCTTCCTGGAGGAGGCACTGGTCTTGGCCATCCTCAGGGCCTGAACCCCAGTCACCCTTCTGGGGGCCTTATTTTGTGTCTCCATGGATCTTGGGGCTACAAGAGCCTGGGGATCCCACAGGTGACCCCCATATAGCTGAGCGCAGTGGAGTCCTTTAAACATAATGACGACTGTCACCGCAAATTGGTCACCAACTGCAGGAAGCCCTGTCCGGCCAGGAACACATCACATTCTCCACATGCCTGACCTGTGCCCCTCGGGTGGGGATGCCCAGGCATGGGGACGGCACGCAGCCTGGCCAAGGCCATGTAGTGAGTTGGTCAGGCTGGCCCTGAGCCTGGCCTTCGCCCCATTTTGCCTCGCCCAGCCCACGACCGGGGTCTGGGGCCCACCACAGGGCCCACCATGCTCGGCGAGGGACAGTCCCCCACTCCCGTCCCACTGTGTCCCACAGTGCAGTAAGCTCCTGCCTCCTGCCGCTACTCAGAAGGCCCTTGTCTCTTGGTGCTCGTGACACACGCCCTTTCCATCAGTAGGCCTGGTGGCACGTGGGCCCCAGAGGGGAGATTCTAATAGAGCCTGGCGGCTGCCCGTTCAAGGGAGGTGTGAGTCAGGACACAAAGACCCGCTTTCTCTCCCTCCTGGTGTGGAACAGTGGGCAGTGGGGGCCTCTCTGCAGAGCCACGGCCTCCACTCTGGGGCAGGACGCCACCCTGGCGGCCAGAAGGGATGCCCAGAGCCACCCCCCCCACTGGGCCTGCCGCCTCCGCGGGCCATGAGCAGTGAATGCTGGCATGACTGCAGGAAGGCACCTGGGCTCACACCCCTCGAGTCACAGTGCTGGGCTTCCCCTGGAGTGAGCCCCTCTCCTGCCACCCCTCCTATTACTGCAGAGCCTGCGTGGGGGCCACACACCTATCAGCCTCAGGTACCATAGGCCTCTCCGCTTCCAGATGCCTCCTGTGTTTGCCTCCAATCCTGAACCTTCCCGAGCTCCTGGACACCTTCCTGGGGGGGGGACCCTTAGGCCCACGGGCATTCACACAAGCCTGTCCTGAATGAGCCCGTCCACCTTGGAGCTGTGCCCCATTGGTCCTCGATAGCACTTGAGCCCCCTCCTGCTGGCTCCTGCATCCGTCTTGGTCATTGTCACCTATTCTCTGCACAGCACCTGGAGCCTTCAAAATGCAGATCTGATATTGTGACCGCATCCCCCTCCTGCCCCTAAACTCTCAGCAGCTCCCCATATAAAAGGCAAAGCTTTCTTGAGACCCCCAAGGGGCCCACCTGCACCCACCTCCTGACCCTCCCTTTCCATGCTGGGCCCTCCTACTGGCCTAGACCACAAACACCCCACCCTGACTGCCACCCCGCACGAGCAAGGCCAATTCACAGCCCGCAGTGCCCTTCTCAGAGGACAGTACTGTGTGAAATGGATGGTCAGCCACGCTCTCACCACTGTTAACTGGGCCCCACCATGCAGCCCGGGTGGGAAGCGTAAGGTCTTAGGCAAATGCCGCACATCCCCTTTCTTTACCCGGTGGCCCACCACCTTCCCGGGACCCAGACCTTCTCACAGTGGGCCTGGAGCCACTGTGGGGGTCCACTGAGGCCACTGCTCTTCAGGGAGGATGAGGCTGGGGCAGGGTGTGGAGTAACTAGATGAGGTCCCTTGCCACGGAAAAGCCACAGGGTTGATGGCGTGGTAAACACCACACAGACATTAGTCTTGGCCTCCAAGCTGGGCCACGGCACCTCCCTGATGGCTGGGGGGGTGCCAGCTCCTTCACCCCTCAGGGCTCAGCTCGGAGCACGGGATTCCCAGGCCCCAGGACACTGGGCTGCAGGCCTTCCGACCTCCCAGCCTAGCAGCCTCTGTGAGGGGGGCCTGGGGAAAGGGACCCAGCCCCAGTCTCCTTGAATTCATGGAGTCCCATGGGCGCAAAGGCCCAGGTCAGCCCACTGACTCGTGAATAACAGAGTCGCAACAGCCACTGCGAAAGGATTACTTTTAATCCTCGGTAACGATCAAGCCATTATTATTTTTTCGGTGTTACAGATCAACCAGTCCATCCCCGGGCGCTGGACGTGTAGAAACTGCCGAATGAATGAATACACAGGGCTGCGGTGCAGAAGGAAGGGCCGAAGCGGCTGAGGCAGGCGTCGCAGGCTGTGGCTGAGGATGGGGGACCGGGACCACCCACCCCCGTGCCCGAGGGGCCCCAGGGGTGAATCAGAGCCTGGACAGTCTCGTCCCTGACCCCAGCCCAGCTTCCCTGGGCCTGCCTCCCTGCTGGGGCTCTGGCTGCTCTCGGGCCCCGTGCAGCCTCTGTCTCCCTGCACGCTGCCCTCCTGTGCCCAGACTCTCACCCAGGCTCTTGGAGCTCCCTGACCCCTGCCAGGCCCCAACTGCCCCGTCAGGAGGGAGCCCTCTGCTCTGCTTTCTCCCTTGGGCGCTGAGCATGCTGGGGGCCATTTCTGGCAGCTCACGGGTTTACAGTAACTGGCTGCTGGCACACAGTCGGTGCACAACGAACACCGGCTAAATCAAGGGCAAGGTGTCTCTGGACCTGGGCAGAGGCCTGGGCTGGCTGGCCAGCTGTGTGACCCCAAAACCAGCTCCCAAAACCACTCTCAGAGGAAAAGGCAAGAAAGCAGGGCTGGTGGTACGCAGGCTGGGGACAAAGCTCCCCCTGGGAGCAGCCCCTCGGCAGAGGCTGTGGGCCCCCACTGAGGGAAGTCCTTCATGAGATAAGGGACCTGCGGCCGTGGACCCCTCAGAGGCCAGCGCCTGGAGAGAAGGTCCCTCGGGCTGGCGCTCTGGCCCCTCCATCCTCTTTGAGGGTGTCTGTCTCCCCAGGCCGGTGCCCCCACTTTTCCTCTCCCCCAGCACCCAGCCCGGAAGGGTCTGGGCAGCAGCTGCCTATCCAGCAGGACTTGTTTTGCACAGCCTGAAGGGAAGACTGTGAGTGCTTTGGCCTGAAGTACTCACAGCTCCTTTCTCTTCCAAGGAGATCCGAGGGGCTTAGGGTGAAAGGCCCTGGACTCTTGTAGCGCAGGAGAGGTCTGGGCCATGGAGGCTGAGCCTGCAGGAGCTGTGGGGGGGCACTGAGGCGGAGGGAGGTGACGGTGACAGACGACATCAGCCCTCGGTGCTGGCACCCGCCCTGGCCTGGGGCTTCATTGACCGGCAGACAGTCCAGCGACAGGTGAGGATGGCCTGCACCTGCCCCCCAGCTCCCTGACCCAGCAAGACACCTGAGAGGTGGGCCCATAGGTGAGGGGCTAAGGCCCAGAGGGTGAGGGCCACTGCCCGGGCCCCTGGGGATGGAGAGATAGAGGGCATCAAGCCCAGGTCTCCCAGCACTGCCAGACGTTTCAGGGAAGGACCAGGGCTGGCCAGGTGGGTCAGGCTGGCTGGGCTCAGGTCCCGCATCTTTCCTCCAGAGCGGCTCCTCTGCTCCTCCCTCGGGACAGGGACTCAGTCCCTGGCCCCCCAGACGCGGCTCTGAGCCTACCCCAACCTTGGTGTCCCGGGGTGCAGACCCCAGGGAGTGAGCAGCAGGGTGTCCAGCAGCCGCCCGGCTCTGCTGCCTTGGCACGGGCGGGCCTTGTGCTGGCTCTGTACTCTGCACTGATAGATCCTAAATACAGATTTCCAATTTCCAGAGCTGTTATGGTCTAATGAGTAAATAATATACATATTTAAAACTGTCTAAAAACATATCTGCATAATTAAAATATCTGCACAATAATGAAGCGACATGCAGTTTAGCAAGGAGGAGCTAGAGCCCAAGGGCTGACAACGGGGGCTGCCCTACAGGTGGGGTGGGGGTCCTGGCCCTGGGGGCCCTCCTTCCTGCGGCCTTGGCCTCAGTGGTCAGTCACCGTCTGTCCTCTCCAAGCAGTACATCCAGTCATGGACCAGGGGCATCCCGGCTGGTCCTGACCCTGGCCAAGCTGCGACCTGGGGGAGACACTTGTGTGGGTGGAGGTGCCTGGCACACGTGCGGGGGCCGCCCTGACGTCTCATACTGCCACCATCCATAACACAGGTGCACCCAGAGCTCACAGGCACCTCACTCACCAAGACCTTCTGAGGGAACATCCTGTCCTGATGCCCCATCTGGCTGGGTTCCAGGGGTGAGGAGATGGGCACCTGCACGGTCAGAGTGGCCAACCAGGATCACAACCTGGGCACAGCAGGTGACAGACGCCTTCCTGCCGAGTGGCTGCCAACACCTGGCCTTGCCCTCTGGCCCTCCCCACCCCTTCCCTCCAAGGTTTCTCCTTTCGCCCCTTCCTGCAGTCACCCAAGCCAGACACACCTGGTCCCAGCACATCTGAGCCACCCTTTCTGTTAATCCCGCTTCCAGCACAGAGATTGAACAACCACTGGGACCATGAAACACAAACATGTAAACCCCAGACCAAAATTCCAGCAGCCGCGAAGGGCGCCACAGGGGGAGCCTTCATGCGAGGCCCCGCCGCTGCCGGCAACGACGGTCTCCCTGGCCTTTTCCCTTGCCAGCCACACGCAGGCTCCATGAGTGGATAAAAAAATTAGTAAAATGGATTTTTCTCTTAAAAATAAAAAGGTCAAAATACTTGTAACAGGGAAAAAGCCATTTGAGTTGTGGTTCCTGCCTGGAGGGGCGCCTGCCCCGAGGGGGGACCTGTCACTCTCTAGGGGCCTTGCGGGCTCGGTTATCGATCCCTGTGTCCTCTTCGGTCCTGTGTGCAAGGAGCAGCCTGTTTAATTTCCCAGGAAAATGATGAAGCAGCCACGGGGGCCTGTAATGAAGACAGAGGCAGGGCTGGGGACCTGGTGTCCCAGAGGCTTCGATTTCAGACCAGGCAGAATTCCCCAGCACACTGTGGGCCTCCAGGACTCCGGTGGGGCTGCATTTTGCCATGAGAGGATATACAAACCCACTCTCACACCTATCCCTGGCATGCGACCCTGAAGTGGACATTTTAACTCCCGGAGCACGGAGGCCACAGGCTCTGGGACACCACCTCTGGGAAGGAAAGGAGAGGCCAGCACTCAGGTGCTGTTACGGCCTTGCAGCTCCAGCGGGAGCCACAGTCAAGTCAGAAGGCATGGGTCCAGGGTGTCATGGGACAGAAGCCAAACATGCCCACGGAGAGCAGGGCAAGGGGCGAGCGGAGGGCCTGTGGCTGGGCAGAGCATCCAGGGGCCGGCTTGCATCTACAGAGCACGTGTCAGGGGCCAGGCACGAAGGACCTCGGGAGCGTCGCACTCTGGCGTCGGGCTGCTTCGGGAAGGGAGCACAGCCCTGTGCTGAGAGCTCTCACCCGGGCCTGCTAGTCTCTGCCGCCGCTCCTGGGCCCCTGTGTGGCCCCGGAGAGAGGGGGTTCCTCGCTGAGGGACATGCCAACAGGCCCCACACAGGGTCAGGTGTGTGTCCCAGCGCCCAGCCTGCAGAGGCCCCTTAGCCCCCAGAGTGTGAGCCTCAGGCTGGGCCGGGGGCCTCTGAGGCTGCTTCCAAGGCACTGCCCACCCTGCCTGGCACGGCCTCCGGGGGTTTGCACGGTGAGAACCGCAGCCTTGCCCATGCCCCTCAGCCTCCAGTGCCTGCACCCTGAGCCTGTCCCGGTGAGCCGGGTGCGGTTCCTCCTGCATTTGCCAGTTCTGTCAGCTTTCCTCCCTCTGCCTGTCACCGAAGCTTCTTCCATCCTTTAGGAGCATGTTGGCAGCACCCAGTGCGAGGACCAGGCCCCAGCTGGGCCACCTCTGGCTAGAGAGGCCGGGTGGTTGCCATTCTTCTGAGTGTCCCGTGTCCCCTCTCCCCACCTCAGGCCACACTGCAGAGACACACGGGTGGGTGTGGGTGTGGCACGGCACCCGGGCAGCGCTCTGCGTGGCTTCCCCTGGGGATCAGGAGGTGCCCTCGGACCTGTCAGCTGAGAGGACCGGGAGTCCCCGGGGTGGAGCGGCAGAGGCCAGGCCAGAGGTGGCGCTGGTGACAGGGTGCAGGGACCCTAGGTGGTGCGGAGGGAAGGCACAGGTAGGGTGAGGCTGAGTCTAAACACGGGCCTCATCGGGCGCCCCACACAGAGGGCTCAAGGAGCTGCCTCGGGGGCCTGAACTGGGGATATCTGCTTTGCAGGACCCCATCCCCACCATGGACCTGGTGAGACTGCCCCCCACCCGCCCCACCTGGCCGCTGCCAGTCAGGAATGCAATGGTCCGGAAGAACAAGGCACTGGGCCTTGCTGGTGAGAGGCGGGGGGTGGCGGGCGTAGGACCCCCACCTGGCCGGGTGAGCTGGGAGTTGGGCACCGCCTGCCCTATCCCAACACCCCCTTTAAGAAGCCTTCTCAGACGCCTCCACACCCCACATGGCTCAGAAGCAGGATGTGGGAGGGTGGCAGTTCCAGTGGGAAGGGGTTCACGTGACCTTCCCTCTTCCCTGTCAACAAATGCTTATTAAGCACCTGGTGTGTACCTGGGCTGTGCAGACGTGGTGGGTCAGTACGGACAAGGCCCTGCTCTCGTGCGGGGCACCATCAGGAGGCTCTTTGTACCCCGCCTCTTCCCCTACTGCCATTCTGTCCCACTGTCCTGAGCACGGAACTTGGTAGAGGCCTCTGCAGTGAGGGCTGCCTGGGGCAGCATCTTCCTTGGCAGCCATTGCAGGTGCTAGGGGACCCCTTGCTATGAAATGCACTTCCTCCTGAATGCCCCCCACAACTAGGGCAGCAGAGTCTGTCCGCGAGGACGGCAGAGCCCAAGCCCCCGCCCAGCCGCATACTCTCCTCCCATGATGTTATTTTTACACTTTTTCCTAAAACACAGCCTGAGCAGGCCCTTCTCGACTCTATTAACATTAGGAATCTAATCAGTAATCAGGCAGCTCATAATTTTCTGATTAGCTCTGATTAGGCCCAACGTCAGGGGGGAGAGAGGGTGGGGCCGTGCAGAGGGGGTGGGGCTGGCGGGGAGCCTGGGATGTGCCTGCCGGGGCAGTGGCCCAGCCGGGGCGGAGGGCGAGGGCCCCTGGTCTTGCTGTCGTCTGTCCCGGAGGAGGACGTGGGTGGACCTGGGGTCAGAAGGCAAGGACGTGGAGGGGCCCCTGGCCCACCTTGCAGCAGACCCCAGGGCAGGTTGGGCCTGCGCTTCAGCAGTACGGACAGAGACCAGGGCTGGGCAGGCGGCCCTGAGGGCTGGGCTTGGGCATCCACGTGGGCCCTGCCTTCCTCCCACCGTGGCTCACACTCCAGGCAGATCCCGGGGGCAGCCGTGAGTGACGGGGCCAACGACAGGGCAGGCCTGCTCAGAGGGTGATGTGGGACCCTGACGTGGAACATGGCCCTGGTGCTGTCACTGAGCACACACGGGCAGTTGCTGGCTTGAGGACCATCCCCTCCAACGAGGAGACCATGATGCTGGGCCCCCGCTGCACAGGGAAGGCAGGGAGCCAAGGCCTGGACAGCCTCTCGGGTAACAGCACCAGTTAGGGGCCCGGCCTGGGCCTGCGGAGGCACCCCAGGCTGGGCTCGGGCCTCCCTCTGCTGGAGGCCTGGCTGTCACCTCTGCAACACGCGCTCAGACGGGAGCACGGTGCTGGCCGAGCCAGACCTCCTAGACCTGCCATAACCTGTGAAGCCCCCCATCCTCCAGCCTTCCCAGCAGGCCTGGACTGAGGGCCCTGCCCCTGCCCTTGGTCTGGATCTGGGTCACAGGTCACCACCCCTTGTCCCAGGTAACCATCCAGGCGACCTCTGGTGACCTGCTCAAGCTGCCAGAGGAGGTGTGCGCGAATGCCATGCAGATGGGCGCGGAGGCAATCAGCCTGACTCTAGGAGCTGCCGCCGGCCTCGGCTGCTGTCTTCTCTCCCAATTTGCATCTCATTACCCAGAAGGCTGTGCTCACTGGGGTTTCAAAGTACAAGAGCATTGAGCCCCGTGGCTCTGCCCCCAGCAGGACAGGCTTCCTGGTGCATGGCCCGCGGGTACCCTCCGCAGCAGCCCTACCAGCCTTGTCACCACCTCAATCCCCCCAACCACCGCCACCACTCCCTGTCACTCTGCCACCGTCCCCCCCAGCTCCTGTGGCCCTGACCCCCCTCACCAGCACCTCCCCACCACTGGGCCCATCACCCAACCCCTCTCTGCCCATCACCCACAGCATCACCGCAAGGTTAGGGAAGCAGTAAGACGTGAGCAGTGGCCTCCTGTCAGCCACCCAGTGTGGCCTGGACACTCGTGCTCAGAACTGGTTCTCAAAGGGAGACTTCAAGGCCAGGACAGGGGTGCTTGTTCCCTGGGAGAGCCAGCAGAGTGGCCTCAGTTTACTGCCCATTAGTGGCTACAGTGCCGCTAGGGGCAGGGCCCAGAGCTGTCTGACATGGGTCCAAAACGGGGCTCCCAATAGCCCCACGTCCCGAGGCAGTGTGTCCATGGAGGAGGTCGGGAGCGTTCAGGACCCACCTGGGGCGGGGTCAGGGCGAGCTGGGAGGGCTTCTGGGAAGAGGGAAGGGCAGACCAAAACTGCAGACAGGGAAGGGGAAGAGGGGTTCTGGTGGGGGCCTCTGCAGGGCCAAGCTGCGGAGGCAGGAACCGGCGGGCTGCTCTGTGGGGAGAGGCGGGCAGGCAAGGCCGGGGCAGCTGACAGGGCCTCCACCCCTCGGGGCCTCCCTCTGCCTGCAGGTGTCTGCGCTCCCAGCCACCTCCGCGGGACGTCAGGACGCCCCTCGCTTCACACACATTGCCTCTAAGCCCCATGAGGCTTGGTCCTTATTCCCACTCCACCGACAGGGACACAAGAGCCGAGGTGAGGCTGAAGCAAGATGCCACAGGGCCCCCAGGGGAGTGGGAGTGAGAGCCTGCTCAGCTGTCACCCCCTAGGTGTGGGTGCCTGAGGCCCCTCCCTGTAGCTGCCCACCAGCTTTGGCCCCACCGGGACACAAAGCTGGTATTGGAGGGCCTGGGGGCAATGCTGGGGGGGCCTGGGCAGAGCCCGCAGGCAGACAAAGGCCTGGAGGCGGAGGGTGGGGTAGGCACAGCCTGGCTGCCAGGTGGAAACGCCCAGGGTAGAAGCTGCTCTGAACATGGCTGCATCCCACTGCTGCAAGCAGCCTCCACACGTGGTCATCACGAGGAGTAAAGGCGGCTGGTGGGACAGCTGGAGCCTTGGCCACAACATTTAAGGCATTTGTCAGAGCCGTGGGACACGACGGGCTGCCGGGCGCTAATGGCTTCTGCCTGTGGCTGCCAAGCGAGAAGAGGGCGGGCAGTAGAGGTGGCCTTGCTCCTGCCCAGGCTCTGTGCCACCCCATGCTGCGTGGCTGCTTCCTGACAGGTGGGGCCCACTTGGGCTTTACAGATGCCTAGCAACAGCGCAGAGCCATGATGCCCGCTGGGCAGGGTGGGCAGGCAGCCATGCAGCACAAGCCTGCCTCCTTGGGGCACCTCTGCCACCCCAGCCTGCATTTGGGCTGCAGCCCCTCTTCCCTGGGACGTGGGCCTGGGAGTCTGCTCTCTACCACACCAGCTCCCAGGAAAGAGACTCCTGAACCCAGCTGGCCAGGCCTCCATCTCAGCCCTCTGAGGTGGGCTTGGTGTGGGGGAGACCCCGCTAGTGACAGACCCCGAGTGGGCTTGGAGCCGTCCTGACCAGGTGATCTCAGCTCCTATGGCCTGTCACCCCCCGTGAAGCGGGAAATAGCAGCACCCACTCAGGGAGCCTGGCTGTGCCGGCGCATGGGGCTGGAGGTGCCGAGGTGTGTTAGGGAGGGCCCGGTGGCCTCAGAACTCCGGTCCCCTCCCCAGGCTGAGACCAGAGGAGGCACCAGGGGTCACTGGAGGTGACTGAGGCCGGCAGCGCGCTCCGGCCCCCGGGAGCCCTCCTCCACCCGTGGCAGCCCCAGCACTGGGACCCCTGCAGCATCGGGGCTGGTTCTGCCTGGGGCGGTGTCCACCTGGGCTGAGCCTGGGGACCCCCTGAGGCAGCTGTGCTCGGCTCCGCCTAGATCTGAGGCTGCTGCCTGAGGGAAGGGCCTGGCGGGGCAGGATGTCAGGGCCAGACCCGCACATTGCAGGGCCCACCAAGGCCTGGGCGGGCTAGCTAGGCCCAGGGCCCTCCTTAACCCATCAAGGCAGAACCCGTGAGCCGTCCTCACCCCACTGCACAGGGGAAACCCCAAAGCCTAGCAAGCGGTGGGACTCCCCTAGCATGGGGTGAGCAGGGCATCTCAGCGTGGAACCTGCTCACACCGTGGGTTTGCTTTCCTTCCTGGAACCCCCAGAGGCGGATGCCCCCTGGGGGCAGGGAGGGTCTCTGTGCCCCAGAATCAAGGACACCTCCACTGACTGGGGCCCTCCCTGCCCTCATCCACTGACTCCCAGACGCCACTCTGCCTGCTGGCCCTTCCCCATCCCCAGGCTCGGGCCCTGGCCACGGGGGCTTCCCCACCTGAGTACTGCCCCCAAAGCCCCGCAAGGAAGTCCTCCCCAGGGGAGGCGGACAGTGGGAGCCCTGTGACCAGGGCCTCTGGGGGAGGCCTGCTAGGCAGGAGAGGGGGCAGAAGGCTTGGAGTCTAGAGGAGGATACGTGTGCATGCTCATTTGGGTGTGTACACGTGTGAGCACAGGGCACAAGTACAGATGTAAGAAATATGCATGTGAACATGTGCGCACGCGTGCCCGTGGGAGCACACGCATGCAGGGGTCATGCATGCCGCCGTGGTCGGGCATACTCACTGGCAGTCCTCACCTTCGTGTCCTGGCTCGCCTTGTGAGGCACAGGTGGGGCGGGTGTGGGTGGCCCCTGGACCCAGGAGCCCACTGCCTGCCCCCTCATGTCCGGCTGAATGGGCCCCAGGGGCTACCACCTGCCCTGTCTGCGCCTAGTGGCCCCTCCTGTGGTTCCCTTGACCTGTCCATTGCTTGCCACTCCCCCAGCCCGCCCCCAGCCTGTGAGAACTGTTCTCTTACCCCCACTCACCCCACAGTGTGGAACAAGTGAACAGTGGCCCCAGGACCCCTCTTCTTTGCCCCTCACAAACATGTTCTGGTCGTACTGAGTGCCAGAGTTGCAGGAGGCATCAGCCCCGGCCCACTCTCCCGGAGCTCATGGTGAAGGACGGCCTTGCACCTCCAGGCCAGACACACGCGGACAAGGACATGTTGTGCCCCAGTCCCAAACCAGCTGCCAAGTGCCTCTGGGGTCGCTGGTATCACTTATGGGGCCTACAGTCCACACGTGCCCAGGGTGACTGTGGCAGGCGAGCTGGCGCTCCTGGCCCCTCTTCAGGAGCAGGCTCAAGACAATGTGGTGAGTGCCCCAGGGCCCAGTGTGAGCAGGAGGGCGAACCAGGACCCGCACCTCGGTCTGTCCAGCTGCAAGCCCAGGCCTGCCCTTGCATGGCTGGCTCTCCTGGCTCTCCTGGCAGCCCCTGCCTGTAACCGCGGGTGATGGGCACGTGCAGGGTCACACTGGAGCCCGGGTGCCAGCTCCCAGACCCTGCCCCTAGTAATGGTGGAAGGGGCTGAGGGTTACTATCGTAAAGTCGCCCCAAGTACCATTCCATGGGAAGCACAACTTGGCTTCCATGGAGATTTGACCTAATGTCTTGTCTCCTGTGGTTACAACAAAAAGCACTGGGTGTCCCTTTTTCCTTTGGCTACCAGGAGGCTCACAGTCAACTTGGAGGCTCAACTAGATGAAATGCCTGGTCCTGCAGCTGCTTCCCTTGGCTCTTCTGTCTCAACCTTTTTATTCATAATCTATGTTTCAGTGCACATGCTTTTGTGAAGACCTGCTCAGCGCTTTGCAGAATGAACTGGGGAACACACCGTGCTGACCTGTACTCCCATCTTGCCCGTTTGCTCCTGCTCAAAGAGGCTTCCAGACCCACAGGAAGGGTCCCTGGACAGGTGTGCTCTGTGGGGTGTCAGGCCTGTTCCTCCCTCTCCCCAGCTTCAGTGTCCCCGGGTCTGTACCCGTTTCTGCCCCCACCGCCCAAGGTGGGCAGGGCTGACTGTTCCCTGAGGCTAGACTGACTGTGGGTGGGAGGGGCCCTGCTCTGAGCCAGCACCCCACCAGCAGGCCGGCCAGCATCTGGCAGGCACAGCCGTCTCCCTGGAAAACGAGACTCATCTTATTGAGATAACGAATCGCTCCATTTAGATCCAAATTAACCTCCCCAATTACCCCATTTTCTACCACGTTTCACCAGATCGAAATATGAAATCCCCTTCTGCCGGCACAGCCGCGGGCCCTGCCCTCCTCACACCCCTCCTTCGTAGCCAGGATTCTCTTTCTTTCTTGGGGGGTGGGGTTGGGGTGAGGGGAATGGGAAGCTTGATGCAGCTGCCGCTCTGAGGAGTGAGAATTTTCATTTTATTTTTTTAGCTCATTCTTTGAAATAAGGATGCAATATGGGATCAATTTTTGATGACAGTGAAGTAAAAGGGGAAAATAGTAGCAATTTTCTCCTCTGAACATGCCCTATTTAATGGAAGGATGTCACGGTGGAGTTTTATCTGGAGGAGAGAGAGGGCTTGGTTCCCAGGGACACGCGGTCAATCAGAGATGCCCGGCAGGGGCTTGGCCTGGGGGAGGCTGGTAACCCGGCTTCCCAGTGCCCCCCATGAGGATGGCTGCCAGGGACCAGGACTTGGGGCCGGGGGAGACTGAGGCCAAGGGGCCCCGAGCCACCTCTGGGCTCTGCACTGAGATGCCATCTCCCCTGACCTGGCACCATCGTGGACCCTCCCCACCTTGTCTCTGCTGGTGTCATCCTGCATCTGGAGTGTAGAGCCAGACCCCAGGGAATCTGGTGTTAATAAGGGTCATAAAATCCTGGCCAGCTGCCCCGCCTTTGTGTCAGACCTACGGAGCTGGGCTTCGTGGGCCTGGGGCTGCTGGGGGTGGACAGCGGAGGCCGGACCCAAAGCGGCCAGACTGGGGGCCGGCAGGGGGACCAGCCTCCTTCCTCAGGGCTCAGGAAGGAGAGGTGGGTGGTGGAGGGGGAAGCGGGTGGGGGGGGTGTACCAGCAGAGGTGGCTTTCAGGGGACTCTGTGAG
Organism: Manis javanica; assembly: GCF_040802235.1. NCBI lineage: Eukaryota > Metazoa > Chordata > Mammalia > Pholidota > Manidae > Manis > Manis javanica. The sequence continues at coordinate 2,013,079 of NC_133158.1, forward strand.
AGGAACTGTCCCCTGCATGTCAGAGGCAAGCTGGATGGATCTGGGCTGTGTGGCGTCAGGAGGCCTTGAGATCTAGTCCTGCAGGAACTTGGGAGCCCTGCCCCCCTGTTCTGAGTTGCCCAGGGGAGGTTACAGTTGCTGACCTGGATGGACTGGGAGGCCAGGGGTCTGGCTGCCAGGGACACATCCCCACCAGGAGGCCCAGCCCACAGTCCGCACACCACGGAGCCTGAGACCTGGGCACCCCCACGTGGCTGCGCGGCACCCTGGACAGCCTTGGCCCACCCTTCCTGGGATCCGGGCCCCTCTGGCCATCTGTCCTCCAAGGCCTCCCTCAAAGGTAGTGCAGGGACTGGGGACAGAAATGGATGAGAGCTGCTCCACCACTGACATCTCATCCACGGACACAAGCGGTCACCCCAGGGCCTGGGACCCGCAAACATGGCGCACGGTCACACCCTCCCCGACGCCTGCACAGAGCCCCCGGTCACACAGACACCCAGCCACATCCCAGCGAGCGCGGACCCTGCCAGGTGTGGTCCTGACACTAACGACTTGGGCCTCTCCCAAGCCCTTTCCCGTCCACCCTCCAGGGGCCCACTACACACCCAGTCGTCCAGGACCCCCAGGTGACCTTCCGGAGCCCTCACCACGAGGTCAAAGAGTGCTGGCAAGAACAGCCCCACCACTTCCTCCAGGGAACCCCACGGAGCAGGACCCAAGCGCCCGGCAGCGCCTGCCCCCACGAGTCCCCAGGTCCCAGAAGGGGAGTGGAGAGGCGAGGTGCCCGTCAGCAGAGGCCCTCCAAAGCCACACACGCCACCTCCCTCCCCTCCTAGGCTGTGGCCGGGCCTCTGAAATAATTAGCAATTCTGCTCCACAAAACATTGGCCCGATGGGATAATAAACTCCAACATCTGTCAGAAGAGTGAGCTCCTGTGGAATTGCCAAGAGAAACATTTTTCTCCTCATTCAATTCACATTTAAATTGAAAATAACCCCTCCAAGTCTGCGCCAGGCCGGCGGCACGGGGCTCTGGGAGCCCACAAGCTGTTCCCAGTCCTGCAAAGGGGCCCAGATGAGTGGCGATCACTCACTCAAATTAACAAATCATTTTATTTAGAAATGAAGAGAATTTGCAAGTGACGGATAGCTTGAGAGCCACTGAGGAGGAGGGGAAGCCGACCATCACACTGCTGCTGCTCTGGTGGGCAGCCCTACGGCCCCCCGCCCCCAGTAGCAAGGCCTCCCAGAGGGCTCTGGTCAAGGTAGCCAGCACCACCTACCCTCACAACTGCCCAGTGTGGTTGGCAGGCCAGAAGTCACGATGCCACCATTCTGTGGTGGGAAACTGAGGTTCAGTGAAACACCCGAAGTCCCCAAGTGCCCCTCCAACCTGCAAAAGGCACAGACCCCCTCTGAGGGGCCCAGGCAGGAGTGCAGCCTTCTGAGCCTGCAATTCCACCTCTGGGCTGCAGGAGGTGCTGTGCAGAGGCCACACCCTGTGTGAGTCTGGGGTTGGGTCTGCCTATGCACCATCCTTGCTTCATCCAGGGCAACCATTAGTCCAGCAGCAGGATCCTGGGGCTGAGTTCTGGGCCTCAGGTCTCTGATTCTGTCTATACAATGAAGGGTGTTGACTTGGCCAGCCAAGGGCCTTCTAAGCCACAAGGGGCTCTGAAGACCAGCACCAAACACTGATAAATGAAGACACTGTGTTTCCTTTGATAAGGGGCCCCAGTCCCGGCCAGGCCCTCTGTATGTCCCCATCCTACCCCACTTCAGGGCCATGTGTCCCCACCAAGAACCTTGCCACCCCATCCCACTATTTCCCAGCAGACCACACACTCTCTGGGTATGAACAATGCTCCTTCCATCCCCATGACCCTAGTGCCCAGCTCTTGGTCACTATTCGGTGAATAAATGAATGAGTGAATGAGCATCTGGCTGCACAGACTCAAATGCATGAGACGGGGCTCCATGCACATCTGGGTATGAAGACGGCCTCTCGGCCCTGTGCTCTGCACAGAACGCCCCCTCCTGGCAACTGTTCCACACCTCCTGGGGCACAGCCCGGCTGCGCTTGGGTCTCTTCCCGCATGGCCTCTCACAGCACGGTGACCGTGGGGCAGGCACCAGGCTCGTTCCCAAGCTGGCCACCTGGGGCCCGGTGCTCTTGGGTTCACAGTGGGGCCTGATCCCCTCTGGGCCCCACCTCAGGGACGTGCACCCTAGGGACGCGGCCTCCCCTCAGAGCTTCCCAGCTGGGAGCACTGGGAGCTGCTGAAACAAATGCAAATACCCCCAGGGGGTGGGTTGTGGAGGGGCAAGAGGACAGGAGACAGGGCCCAAGGGGTGGGTAGGAGCGCAGAGATTCCTAGGAAGGCAGGAGGACGGAGCCCGGGCTTCTGGGGCTGGCACAAAGGCTCAGCTTAGACCTTCTTTCTCCTGAAGGCCGCCTTCCAGCCCGAGCCCAGGGCCCTGTGCAGACTGGGAGCGCAGAGGCTCCCCATGGGGCCCCCTTGATAAGCCTGCTGAACCCTCCGCTGTGGGCTGGGGGAGAGTAGACAGGAGCGGGCGCTCTGAAAGCCCCAGCCCTCTGCCCAGAGCAGGATGGGGAGACCCACGCACAAGCAGTGGGGCCACGTCAGACACAGGGTATCTTGGGACACTGGGGTCCCAGCTGGGTGCTCGAGTGTCTTGGCCAGCCCTCTCCCTTTCTGGACTCAAGTTCTAACCTGTGAAAGAGAGCTTCCTCCTGGGCTGCCCTGTATGCAGTGCTGTGGAGAACAGGGGCAGGATGGTGCTGGGGCTTTGTAGGCAGGCACGAGTGTGTGCACGGGCTGGGGCTCACCCATGGCTGCGCACTGGAGCCAGAGACCTGGGTGGGGTCTGGCGGGTGGCATCTCTGCTCCTCCCCTGGGCTTGGGCCCGGATGTGTCTTGAGTGCCCGAGCCTCTGGGGGCCTGGAGGGCCCAGGGGTGGGGAAGGCCTAACAGGGCAGGACATGGCGACGTGCCTGCATGCGGCTGTGAGTCTGTGGGGTCGCCCTGAGCTGGGCCCGGCTGCCCTAAGATGGAGCTGCCCGGCCTGTGGAGGACTGGGGAGGTGACGGGAACGAGGGGAAGAGACAGCCCCTGACCCCGGGTCAGGAGGCCTCCTGGACAAGGAAGTCTAAGCCGCAGTTGTCCAGAGGGGGGCCCGTCATGGTCTGACATCGCCCTTCCTCACACTGGGTGGGCTCCAGCTCTGAAAGGGGGGCCCGAGGACACAGCCGCAGTGCCCTCCGGAGGCAGAGGCCGGGGCAGGCGATGGGGAGTGAAGCTGTTATGGCTCCCTGACGTCAAGGTCTGTGCCCCCAACACGTCTGGACTTGTCTCGTAAGCCAGGACCCAACCTTGTGCACTGAGTTGGGAATTCTATATCAGTGACCCAGCTGGTGACCTTGAGCCCCCGATGCCAAGCTGGCCTGAGGCTCCCCTGAGGAGTAGCCCTGGGGGACACCTCCCCAGCCCGTGCCCAGCGAGCTCAAGGCTGACCCCGAGGCCACTGGAGCCAACGGCAGGCCCACAGGGAGGTGAGTCGCTCCCTCGTGCAGACGGGTGTGCGGCATGTGCTCTCCAGCGGTTACGCCGGTGCACTGCAGTGCCCGGGCCCTCGGAGCTGGCGCCACTCCTCAAATCTGGCAGCGACACCCAGGGTCGGAGCCCTCAGAAACGCCTCCCTGGGCAGCCAGGAAGCTGGTGGCAGCAGAGGCGGCACAGCGCGGGGGTCGGCAGCCCCCTCCAGCCCAGGCCCAGGTCCCTGGCCCCATGGAGGCCCAGGAAGGCCCGACCGCGCCTCCTCCCTGCCTCCCCTCTTCCGTCCATCTCTCCTTCTAACAGGAAAGTCACGGGGAAGCAAATCTTGAGGGGAGAAAGGGGAATGTTTTTAATTAAAAGTTTAAGTGAATTCACGTCCCCAGGGAGAAAAGAGAAGGTGGGAAGACAGTGTGGGGGTGGCGAGGGAAAGTAGGCCATGCCAGTCGGGCTCCGAGCCAATCCCGGCAGCCTCCCTGACCACCGCTGCAGAGGCTCTGGCTTTCCAACCGGGGAATGGGTCGCAGGGGCAGGGCAGGGAGCTCAGCAGTGCCAGCTGCGCCAGAGCTGCACCAAATTCTGGCACTAAAGCATCCTGACCTCCTGTGCTGCCACCTGCCCGGCCCCACCTCTGGGCAGGTGTTCCTGCCCCCACCAGGGTGAGGGTGGCCGGTACCCAGGCGACAGCTGCTGTGCTTGGTCAGGGCCAAGGCCTGGGCTACTTGTGACCCTACTGGGGGGCTTCACATGTGCCCAGTCCGCAGCCCACAGCAGCCCCCACCTCACAGCCAGACCAGACCCTGGCTGCAGACCAGGGGGACCTTGTCCAGTGGGCGGGGGCAGCAGAGAGGGGGTAACGAGGACTACAGGTGTTCCCCTTAACCAAGTATTTGCTGCACACCCGGTGGGGCTCAGCTCGTCTACACACGGCCCTGTGTGCTGCGCAGAGGCCATCTGGAGTCCTGCCCCCTCAGCCCTGCTTATTAGCCCCAGCTTGCCTGCACACACGTGTTCACCACAGGCAACACCACTCAGGAGCTTGACTGGCCCAGCTTGGGCCTGGGCAGCCCCTGAGCGTGAGCAGGTGTGTGTGGGTGCTCCCAGGGCAGGGCTCCATCCAGCCGGCACCATCCCTTCCTTCTGCAACGGGGAAGGCCCTGGTACCCTCAGGCCCTTGCCCACTGACCTCCATTTGCTCACCAGGCCCTGAGTCTGGCATGTGTATGGGGTGGGGGTGGGGTCTGTGCACATATCAGTGTGTGGGGGGCCCTGTATGCAGGGGTGGGGGCCAGGGTTGCCCCATGGGGTGACCTCATGCCCAGAAATCTTCCTTGACCCACTCCCCTCCTACCCTTTCATGGGAAAAAGAAAAAGCCAGAGAAAACTATGACAAATGCAATATTTTGCAAAATGAGCTAATTACATGGCAATCACACAGGGAGATGAGATTAGCAGAAGAATATTGATACAAGGAGGCCCAGGTATGCACGTGGCTGGAGGGGGAAGCTCACTGTTATTGCGGGAGATCGTGGAGCTGGCACCCCTGGCTGGGCCACAGGCCGGGGAGGCAGCTGCCCCTCATCCTGGCCAAGGTCACCCAGATTGGCCTGGGCCGTGTGGGAGCCACCACCCAGGGAAGCAGGCACGGACAGGGGGACGCACACACACATGCACGGGCACCCCGTGGTCCGCGTGGGCCAAGGGGGAGGAGGGACTCGTGCACTGCCCATGCTTCCCTGCGGGCTTGCACATGGGGTTGGGGCTTGCGCTGTGGCAGGGGTCCCTCACGGCCACGTCATCAGCTGGGCTGTCAATGGTGCTGTCGGCCAGGCACAGACAGGGCTATTTTCTCTGATTAAATGCCCATGATTTATCTGTAGGCCTGGGGCAGGGCCCACGCACCCAACGGGGCTGTACACAGCTGCCCAGGACCAGCAGATGGTGCCCTATGCCCCCGCCCTCAGCCCTCAGCACTACAGGTGCGCAGGAAGCTGTCTGGGATCCCAAAGCTCATCAGTCTAAAAACCAGCTCCCCAACAGGGCCTTGAGGCCCCCCTGATACCCAGAGCCAATGGTCCAAGACGCAAGCTCAGAAAAGCTTTAGGCTCCTCAGAACTCCAGGCAAGAATGCGTAACTGACTTGAAGCAGGGCCACTGGGAGAAGAGCAGGTCCAGGTGGAAGGCCATCCCCACCCTGTGAGCTCCCACCGCAGCACCTGGCTTCCTGCCCCAGGAGGGGCGGCAAACATGGGAGGAAGGCGGGAGGGGCCAGGCAAGGAGCACTGCCATGTGCTGCCGCCCCCACCGATTCCTGGGCTCAGAACTCACAGGGTCCAGACGTGCCCCCACTCCCAATCTCATCCAGCAGCCACACTGGGCTCAGCCTGATCCTCTGCCCGCAGCCTCAAGGCCCCTGCACGCTGTTCCCTTTCTTGGATGCTGTTCCTTGTCCTCTGAGGGGCAGGCTCCCTTCCGCCCTCCAGCCCCAGTCTCAGTGCTCCCCCTGTGTGGTTCCGGGGGACTGGGACTCTCCCATGAAATCCCAAAGTGAGGTCAAACGACGGGGATCTTCCCCATGGCCCGATCCCCCTCCTGGGAACAGTGACAACCGTGTGGCTCAAGCACGTCTACGAGCGAGACAAGCCTCAGTTCAGATGACCCTCTGGCAATCCCACCAGGTGGGCTCTTATCCCCCGTTTTACAGGTGGGGAAACTGAGGCTCTGGGGTAGGGACCTGCCAGTGCAGGCATGGCAGCTGGGGCCTCTCCCGGCCCTTGCTCCTCTCGATCCAGTTCCCTGGTCCATACCCAGAGGCCCTGTCTCCTGGGTGAGTCACTTGCAAAGGCTTATTTCTGGGAAGCGTACTGATGAAGCAGGGGGTGTAACAGGATCTAAAGGCCCAGCTCTGCCCTGCTGCCAGCTGCCCTGATCCCCAGTGGCGGGCCTCCGTGGAGGAGAGGCGTGGTCCCTCTCTGGGCCTCTCTCCCGTCTGTCTCTGACGGCCACCCCTCAGCACCAGTCAGCAGCCAAAGCTGCCCACTGGTGCCCTCCCAGGGCATGCCTCCCACCGGCGGTGGCCTAGGCACACAGCTCACGCACTGGTGTCAGCCTGCCTGGCTCAGGCCCCTCCAGGCATCCTCTGGAGCTCTGAGGCCCACCCTGACCCTGCCTGTCTATCCATCCGTCGGTCTGCCTGACCACTCAGGCCCCTTCCCTTGGACACTGCTGGATCTGACACCTGGGAATGCAGGAGAGGGCTGGGTGTGGCCCAACTGGTCAAAGGGGTGGGGCTGCTGCCAGCTTAGCCTTCAGAGACCTGATGCTGCCTCTGCCAGGAAGTCCCCCTGACCTGGGCCAACAGGCAACTGCACTGGTCCTTCCTAAGTCCTGCTCCCTGCCCGCTGGCTCTGCACACCTGCCTGGCCCAGGCCTGGTGGTCCTGTGGATGAATGCTGGGGGCATCATAGGCGGGGAGTTGCCCACTCAGCCCACAGACCCCAACTGCGCACCCTCAGCTCTCTCCGTGATTGGGCTCCAGCTGGTGTTGACACAGCACATGTGCTGCAGAGGCACGGAGTGGGCCAGCACAGGAAGGCCGCGGGGACGGGCCTGCTGGCTGTGAGCAGCCTCTCAAGCAAGGGCCTGCAGCCTGTGCCGTGAGGCAGGGGGCACCGAGCAGCCCGGGCAGCGTGGCCCAGAGGCAGGGGCGGGGACAGGCCCTCACCAAGGGACCAGAGAAGGGAGGGCCGGCCTGTGTGCTGAGTGGAGCTAATGGGGCACAGAGTGGTCTCCTCCAGGGGGTCCACCCATCTGACACCTCCCTGGGCATCCCTTCCAAGGCCTGGGAGTGAACTCTGAGCACAGGTCTGTGAGGCTGCACCTCACAGGTAGGGAAACAGAGGCCCAGGGCACGTGGGATTTGCCGGGGCTGGGTGCTGCTCCCATGTCAAGCGGTGAGGCCCCTCGTCCTCGGCCACCTTCTCACGCGGGGCCCTGCCACTGACTCATGTGCCGGTCACATCTTCCTGGGGAGGACCCACGGCCAGAAGTTCTCCTGGGGGCTGTGCCAGGTCCCAGCCCCCAGGCACAGCCGTGCACACCGCGGTGTGAAGGCCTCCGGCAGTCCTCCCTGCCCCAGCTCCCCTGGGCCTGGTCTGGTGCTGGCCAGCACCCTGGCTCCGCTCTGCACTCGGGGGCGTGGGCCCCGCCACTGCCGCCCTGGGCAGCCTGTGCTCCCAAGGGAGGGGCCCCACAGGCCTTCTCCTGCTGCCTCTGCACCTGGTACCAAGGGTGCTTATACCCAGCGGGTGCTCGGCGCTCCAGAAACAAGGCTGGGGGACCCCATGGCATGCTGAGCCAGCACCAACTGGCCTGCTCCAGGGGAGCCTCAGAGGCCCCCACCGGGGTCCCTGTGGTACCTGGGTCTGGCCCAGTCTTCAAGTGGGCTTGGAGAAGGCCCACGAGGGGACCCGGAGGGCCCGGTGTGGCTCCTGCACTGGGCCCCCCGCCAGCACCCGAGGCTGGCACACCTCTCGGGCAGACGCCTGCTGCCCCGGGGGAGGCTCCCCCAGCACCCAGGTGGTGGGCCCGGCCCCTGCCTCTGTCGCCTCTCCAAGCCCCCTCCCCCTGGGGGCAGCAGTGAGGCCCGGATGCACCTGCTGGCCGGGCTCCCTCCCAGCCCACAGCCCACACCCAGGCGGACAGCCTGGGCTGATGCTAGGCCAGCGCCTGTCCCCTCCCTCTCCCCTTTCTCCACCTTTGAAATGCCACGCGCCTTCCAGCTCGGCTGAACGGTCACCTTCTCCGGGCTGGCTTAGAACTGCCTGTCCCACGTCAGCTGTTCTGCACACTAGGACACTGAAGCTTGTCTCCTTCCTTGAGTCTGGGGTCCTGGAGGTCAGGGACTAGCTGGCCACTGGCTTGATCGCCTTAGATGCACACCATCCCCCCAAGCCTCCGCACAGAGGATTTCAGAGCAAAGGGCCAGAGGCTATTACAACTCAATTAAGTCTCTCACTTCTCTGATCCTGAATTAGACTGGTGCGTCCCTGTGGCACCTGCAGGCCCTTCTCCTCGACCTTCCAGCACCTGCCCCCCATTGCCAGCTAGGGCCCCAGGCAAGGGTCCTCCCTCAGTGCAGGCTTCTCCAGGGAGTGGAGTCTGCTGTGTCCCCCTTGGGGTCCAGGGAGAGTTTTCTCTGTGGCCAACCCACTCCCATGCCCTAGATTCCCCATCCTGTGGTGGGTGCAGGGGTACTAAAAAAGGGAATGCAGGGGATGGTTGCTAGCCACGTCTGTAGGCCTTTCACCAGCTACCCTCACCACCTGCCTGTGTCCCTCAGCCAGAGGCCCTGGCCTGTGCTCTGCCCTCTACCTGGCAGACCCTCATCTATTCCTTTCCCACCCGGACTCTGTCCTTGTCCCGGCCAGCGTGGCTCCGCCTCCTCCTAACTGTGAGAGCCATGGGAGGGGCAGGCACATGGGCCCAGGAGCGGGGCCCAGCAGGAGAGCTGTGCCCGGACAAGCAGGCAGTGGCCAGGGCTGGCATGTCTCGGCTTGTCTCCTCACCTATGATACGGGAGTTCTGTCCAGCGTCAGTGGAGACGGGCTCTGTACCTCAGGTCAGGCTGGGGGCACTGAGGAAGGTTTGCTGAATGACTAAGTGAGCAAGTGAACGACAAGGAGACTGAATGGCCCTGCCAGAGAAACACTGGGAGTCGCAAGCAGGGCCACTAGGCAGGAGAGGCTGACACCGCTTCCTGGGACACTTCCTGGCCAAGGTGTCCCCAAAGGAGTTGGCTGGTGTGGGTCAGGACAAGCAGGGTGCTGAGCTTCCTGGCCTGGCCTGCAGCTGCATTCAGCCCCTCTGACCTTCACCACTAGAGAGAACACACATGAAGGGCGGAGGGGAGTGTAAGGCTGACCCGCCAGGCTCTGAAGGCCTCAGGGGTCACACCCCAGGCCCCTGGCCCCTTCCTTTGGCCAGTGGATGCCAAAGAATGAGCACAGCTCTTCTGATCCTTCCTGAGGCCCTTGACCTTGCAGGAGCAGCCAGGAGAGGGCACTGCCCACAGGGGCGATCCCAGGGACCAGGCCCAGGCCTAAACCCACAGCTCGGCCTTTCCTGCAGCCTGATGGGCTGAGCCAGGCCCTTGACTGGCTACCACCAGCTCAGCACGGGACCAACAGCAGGGCATGGTGTTTCCCTGAGGGCCCTTGGACCTACCCCACCCGCACGGTCTCCCCCTTCGTTCCCAGGGAGGCCAGCCCCCTGTCCTGCCAGCTCAGCCTGGAGGGCTTCACAGGGTCTCGGGCTCTCGGCCATCTGACCGAGAGCAGGCAGGGGTGCCCATCTCCCCACATGCCTGCCCGGCAGCTGCTGTTTTTGCCCCAGGCTCACACTAACCCCCAGGACCCTCAGGTGTCCGGGGAGAGCACAGCGTTCACCTGCCCTCCAGCACACGTTCCGGCTGCCTCCTCCAGGGAGCCCTCTGAGCCCCGTTCCCGAGTGGCCACCTCTACGTCCGTGTTGCCCAGCCCTAGGGCCCATCCTTTTTCCTTGCTGGGCAGCTTCCTGGTTCTTCCCTACATAGGTGGAGGTCTCCAAAGGGCTCCCAAGCAACAGGTGCCCAACAGAGGCCGTCCACTCAGCACCCCGTCCCTGAGGCCATTGGCCCCCGGGCAGCAGCGGCACCTTGCCAGGCAGCGGCAGTACTGTTTGGGTGAAGGAGAATAATCAGCCACAAATGCCGCAATCAGGGGGGAGAGGCTGGGCGAGCCCTTGGAGCCCACGCGTGTGCGTAATTGGCTCCACGTGTCTGCAGCTCCTCTCATGAGCAGGGAAGTGGAAGGGTCAAGATCTCTCAACACTCACAGTGGAGGGGGGCAGAAGCCGCTGCTGACCCCACCTAAACACCTTTAATTGCCAGAGAAGGGTGGGCAGAGGCAGCTGATGCTACAGAATCCCAGCCTGCCCACTGTCCTGTGCCTTCTCAAGCCTCCCCGGTTGGGAGACAGACCCCAGAGCCTGACCTCCAGCCAGAACCCGGAGCACAGCCCTGGCTTCTGTTCTGCAGGTGTTCGTAGGGCTCCTGTTCTGGGCCAGGCCGGGCAGGAGGAGCCCCCCACGGCCTGGTCTGCTTGTCTGGCTCCCATCCATCAGTGCGTCAGTGGCCTGGCTCTGAGCCAGCCGCCAGCTGCTACGGTGCCGAAGGGCCCTGAAATCCTTGCTGCCTCCTCCAGGCAGCCCCGAGCTCACTATCACCCTGGAGAACTGCAGGGCTCACTCTGCCTCCCACTGCCCTGTTTTGCTGCACTTCTCTGAGGCTCCCACGCCCCCTGCTCTGCTTGGGGGGCTTCCGTTCACAATTGCTGTATCTCTCCGTCCCATTAGATCAGTGTTCTCAACCAGTCGGGGTTGGGAGGTTGCCCCCAGGGGACACCTGGCAACATTTGCATTGTTGCGACAACATTTTTGGTTGCTGCATCTGGGAAAGTGGCTACTACTGGCACCAGCACCTGCGACGCACAGAGCAGCCTCACAACAGAGCATTATCCTGCTGAGATGGCAGGGCCACACCAAGAGGCCCTGCACTGGCTGAGCCTTAGAAAGAAAGCAGCCAGGAAGCAGAAGCCAGGCAGCACGTTCTCCCTCCGGACACGGGGGTGGTTCCCCGGCCACGGCCCACTCCCCCTGCCCCTCTGGGCACCCTGCCCAGAGCCCAGTCCTGAGCAGACCCAGCTACACTGCCCCAGCGCGTCTGCCTAACTGGGCTAAGTGGCCATTAGCAGCCAAAGCAGGACGGCTGTGTGCGGAAGCATTTTTAATCTTACTCCTTAAATGATGCGTGCTCCCCAGAGAGGACCTGATGGTGCGAACACTGCCCCCCAGAGCCCCTGGAATGAGGGCTGCAGCGGCGCCTCCCCTGGCTCATCCGGCTGGGCCTTGTGGGGTGGGCTGGGGTGCTCAGAGCCAAGGAAGAAACCGTGGGGACAGGGCCTTGCCCAAGGTCACCAGGTCACCCGAGAGCAAGCCCCTGCCAGAGGGCCAGGGCCCATCTCCTCTTCCCTCAGCCTGTCCCGGGTGGAAAGCAAACACCACGTGGCCATTAACGAGAGGCAGCATTGAAGACAGCTTGTGCTGTTTGCAGCCCACCTGCCCGGATCTAAAGCCTGGTTTTGCTGTGAGACCCGGGACCAGTGGCTGAACCTCTCTGCACTCAGTTTCATCAAATGTAACATGGGGATCAGAGGGGAAACCCTTGGCTTATAGCGAGGATTTGAAGAGATCTGGAGTGTTCCAGCTCATCTTAGGCCGGGCACTTGGCAGGCACTGAGAAAGAGGCCAGCAGTCGTGGGAAGGAGTTAATTCTGCCATGTAGGGGCATGTCCTGAGCTCTGAAGCTACACAGAATTATCTGCGGAACATGCAACAGCACTGGAGCCCAGCCCCACCCCTGGAGAATCCGATGTACTCGGTCTGGGTGGGGCCTGGTGGGCATCACGGTTTGAAAGCTCAGGAGACTCCAGCGTGCAAGCAGGGCCAGAACACAGTGCGGCAGCAAGGGCGCGATACACAGCAGCGGAAAAGGTCTTGGCCCTGGGGACAAAGGCCCCTGAGGAGCAGGGGGACACAGGCGCAGTATGGAGGGCACAGCTTGAGGGCCAGGGTCTTGAGGCCCTGGATGTCCAGCCAGGCCTCCCCACTGCCTCCAGCTGAGGTTGGAGGTGAAGGGGTCTCCCCGAGAGCAGGCTTCGAGCCACCACAATGATGTCCCCAGGAACCTGCTCTGCCCTGGGCTTCCCATCCTCCGGGAAGCAGCCACAGGGCCCTTGGCCTTGTCCCCGAGAGGAGGCTGGGATGCCCTGCTCCGGGGTCACCGTTCACGTCACCAAGGCGGTGCTCCTCCCACACAGCAGAGGTGCTGGGGGGGGCATGGCCTTCGGGGACACTGTTTTCAGTGTGGCCTCTGTAAACGACAGCTCCCAGAGCTGAGAAAGTGGCCCTATTTCACAGAGGGGTAAGACTGGGTCAGGACTGCCTGGGAGCATCTCGGGGGCAGGCCAGGGCCTGTTCTCCCTGCTGCACCCCCAGCCTGGCTGGCACACAGAGGCCTCTGGTCAGTGCTGATGTGGGGGTGGGAGGCATGCCACCCCGAGGACATGACCTCTCTGACAGGGACTGGGTGCCGGGGCCCCAGCAGGGAGGAGGGGAGGTTCCCGGACTTGGGGATGCTGGTTGTCTGTGCTGCAAGGCCTCTGGCCTGGCGGGATCCTGCCTGACTCTTGGCCCCATAAATCACCCTGTGCCTCTTGGAGAAACTCATTACAAACATCTGATTGTCCCTGATTAGATGAGACAATGAACTTCTGCCCTGTGCCTCTCATCCCTCTTTGCGAGCTCCAATTAAAATTCCAGACCAGAGCCAGGGGATTTAAACTGGATTACTGGATGGGGTCCAGGGAGAGAGGAACAATGGAGTGGGGGGTGCAGCCCCTACACCCCTCCCTCCACATGCACTCAGGCTGCAAGCAAATGTGGGAAAGGAGACAAGGGCCAGAACTTGATTATAAGCAAATTTAAAACATAATTAAGACCAAAGCTCCTCCTGAACAATTAGGGCCAAGATGGGGGAAGGACAGTCCTCCCCTTTGTCTGGGGGCACGCCCCGGGGCAGCATCCTGCGGGCTTGCCGGGTGGGGAGGCGCTGCAGGGGGAGGCCACTGGCCAGGAGGTGCTGGAAGGAAAGGCCGTGGGCTCCGTGTGCACCTCGAGAGCAAGGTGGGGGTCAAGGGCCTGGCTGGCAGTCAGAGTGACCTGGGGTCAAACCCTGCCTCTGCCACATCATGGCCTGGTGCACGGCACGTCTGAGCGTCTGAGCCCCGTTGTGAAGCGGGCCTCCCGCCTAGGGTGCTGTGAGACTGGCACGGACAGGCTCAGAGCACGGCGAGCACCCGACCAGACCGCCTTTTCCATTATTCTTCCATTGGAAGTTGATGTCTAGAGCGTGCGGAGCGCCAGCCGTGGGCTAGGCTGCAGGTGCAGTGGGCAGGGCCCAGTGGGCGAGGTGCCAGGAGAGAGGAGCAGGGGGCTGGGCCCTGGGCGCCATTATGGAGGGCAGGTCGGGCATTTGTCACCGCCACCACTCAGCAACCCCCACTCGGTGACCGGGCCCACACAGGGTGGCTAGCACATCTAAAGGCCTGTAGGGTCCCCTTCCCAAACCAACCAGCTGGTTTCGACACAAATTCAGGGCTGGCAGCCTGCAGTTTGTAAACGGGGCAAGGCAGTCATGGGCAGATGAGGGGTCTGCAATGAGGGGAGAGTGACAGAGACAGAAAGAGATGGCAGGAGAGCACCTGGGTCAGCCCAGCCGTGGGAGAGGCAGGGGTGGGCCTCGCGTGCTGGCTGGTAAGGCAAGAGAATGGCCCTACAACCAGGGGCCCTGCTAGACGCCACGGGGACTGCCACCCCAGCTGGAGGCCTGGCTCTGCCTCTTCCCCACGAGCGTTCATTTCGCCGGCTGCCTCCCCGGTGACTGGGAGACCCTCCAGTCAGGCTGGGCCAGGCCCCGCCCCGGTCCTCTGTCCACATGGGTGGCAGTCCTCAGGGTCCGCCTCCTCCAGCCCCAGATGCCAGCCTCCCCGGCCCATGACCCCAGGGGCACAGCAGGGCCCTGCCCCTAGAGAAAGGGTCCGCGTCCTCTCCCGGGGCCTGGCCGTGCCAGGGACTGAGGCTCAGTGGCTACCCCTGCCCTGAGCTGGGCCTGGCTTGTGTGGACTTGCTCATCATTTTTTATAAAATAGTCTCATTGAGATATAATTCATGTACCATAAAATTTGCCCCCTTAAAGTGTACAACCCAGTGGTTTTGTAGCATATTAAGAGTGTGCAACCATCACCCCCAGCCAATTTTAGAATATCTTCATCCGAACAGGGGCCTCGAGTCCGTCAGTAGTCATCCCACCCCAGTGTTCTCCCCTTCTCCACTCTGGGTGGCTCGTGGAAATGGGGTCACACGACAGGTGGCGCTCTGTAGCGGGCCTTTCCTCTCAGCACAGGGCTTTCTAGTACCCATGCGGCCGCAGGTCCAGTCCCTTCCTGTAGACTGGACCTTCCTTTTGACACAGGCTGGAGTGGCAGTGTGCCTCTGGTCCAGGGGCAGCTTGGACTCCCCCCCTCATTTACTGAACAACCCCCGGGCCACCTTCCAGCTTCAGAAGCCCCTCCCGCCCTGCTCTCCCGAGGGTGGGTCAAGGGCCGGGGTCTGCAGGCTTCATGCACCTGCGTGGGGTAGCCCAGCAGCGGAGCATCGTGAAGCCTGGGAACTGATGGGCAGCCTCTCTGGGAACAGGGGAGACCGAGGCCCAGAGAGAGCAGAGAAACACTCAGCCCAGCACCCCGTGGCCACAGCCACCTCCATGGGGCTCCTCCAGGTGCCCTCACCAGCAGGGCCTGAGGCCCACCCCCCAGCCATAAGCAGGTGGCACCCTGGCTGGCCGCTCCCCCAGGGCACGCCCACAGCCAGAGCCACCCAACAGGAGGCCCTGCCTGGCCCACCTTTGTGCCCACACAGGCCCCCTCAGGCTGCTACACAAGCCATCCTGCTCCTGCTCAGCTCCCACAGTCCTCGCGGGCACAGCCCTGCCAGTGGTGGCCCAGACAGACCTCAGAGGACAGGTTGGGAGTCCTCCCCCCAACCCCCCCCCGTGCAGGGCCACTCCACCAGGCCCGCCTTCAGCCTGACAACAGCACCTACCTTCAGGGCCTGCACCTTCCTGTCCAGCAGGCTCTCAATGTCCCCTGCCACCTTCTCCACCAGCTTCTGGGGCTCGTTCTCCTGCACTTCGAACAGATTCCGGTTGTCCTTGTAGATCTGGGAAGAGGTGGACAGCAGGGTGAGTGTGGGGTTCCCATGCCACAGCCTGTATGTCCTCTCTGTGGGGCGGACAGTCCTCACCCCGCCCCTGGCTTTGGCCATGGGGACAGCGGTGGGGCAGCAGGCGGGGCCCCAGCTGGGCTCCCAGCTCGGGCTGGCTGTGGCTGCTGGCGCGGGTTGTCACTGCTTCCCCGGGACGCAGGGTTCCTCCTCTAGGGGCCACGAGCAGCACCCGACCAGCTCAGAAGGGAAGGGCGGGTGCACAGGAGGCAGGGCGTCAGGGGGATGGAGCCGACGAGCCCACACTGCCGGCACGAAGACACACTCACACAAAGTACACACACCTACACACAGCCACCCAGCACACGGCTCGGGCATCTGTGCCCCCTTCTGCTGGCACTGCCCCAGGGCATTTACAGAAACCAGTGGGAGCTCTGGGCACCCTGGGGCTCCTCTGCCATTCAGGACACAGAAGATGGGGGCAGACACCAGAGAAAAAGAGGAACGTGCGGGAACGCACCTGTCCCCTCCTCCCTGGGGGGCCGGTGCACATGCGCACGTGGGGTTGTAAATCCGACAGTCGGCTTTTGTGTGTGAGCGTGTGATGGCTCAGCACACGTCCATCTGTGCGCGTGCCTGCAGGCTTGGGGGTGGGATTAGGGCCTTACTTGAAGCCTGGGGCTTGCATGTGAGCCACACAGGCAGGTCTTTGAGAGCCTCTCTGTGGCTGGGGTCTTGGGGGTGCCCATGTGTGTAAGCGTGCCATGTATGTGAACCGCACGCCCCTGCATTTGTCTCTGAGCCGATGGGGCCAGTGTGTCCATCCAGGTGACCCCGGAAGCGGCTCCTGCACCAGGTCACAGCCGAGTGATGCCACAGGGCTGTGCAGAGCAGAGGGTTGTGGAGACAGAGGAGGTGAGGAGGAGACAGGGGCAGGAGAGGACGCTGATGAGCAGACAGGCAGGAGAGATAAGGTTGGCTGTGGCTGCAGCCTGGGCAGATGAGGCCTGGCATCTGATGGGGCAGGAGGCCCAGGCCTCCGGAGCCCCCCCAGCCATCCCCCCCAGCCTGGCAGCCCAAGGGTTAAGGCACCATAGGTAGCCACTCAGCAATCCCCTCTGCACCCCCCCATCTCTCCCAGCTTCTCCTTTCTTTTTGTCCTTCTCTTAGAACAAAATAATTTGTGGTGAAGTCGCTCCTTCCCACAGAGCGGCGGCGATTAGAGGGCGAGTTGCGAGGCCGGAACGCAGGGCCGGGGAGGCTGCAGTTCCCCAGTGGGCAGCAGGCTGCCATTCCTGGGCTCCCTGGGCCCTGCCTCACAACAGAGGTCCCCGGGGGAGGGAGACAGAGGTCAAGGAGGGTCCGAGCCTGGGGGGAATCACTGGGAAATGCAGGAAGCCTGGCGCCCAGGGCCCACTGCTAGGGGAAACAAGAGAGGACAGGTCAAGGCCACACGACTATGGGTGGCAAAGCCAGAGCCCCGCCCTCCCTGACCCCTCATCTGCAGGTTTGGGGACATTAGCCACACACCCTCTCTGGACCATGGGCCACACCCGTGTGTGTTGCGGTCCCACGTCCACACTACAGCCTTTGCCAGCGCACCCGGGCTCACTGACACCGGTAGGGGCGCAGCTGCCTGGCTTCTGGGGTGGGATGAAGTTCCTCGCCTGACTCCACATGAAGGTCATTCCCAGGTGCCCATCAGGGTGTCCTCAGCAGAGCATCTCAGACTGAGGCTGGACCCTTGGGCAGCTCTCCTCGGGGGCCCAGGGGTACCCCCAACCAGGTCCAGGGAGCCCCTTGCAGCCTGGCATGGTGACTGGGCCAGGGCTCGGGGTGGAGGAGTGGATCTCACCCCAGGGCCCCGAATGCTGGCCCAAGGGCTTGCCAAAGTCACCTCATCCCTAAACCTCAGCACTGCTTTGTTAGACAAGAGAACGGTGGCCCCGGACTCTGGGGCAGTGAGGGCTGCAAACAACCCACACCACTGTGGCTGCTGCCCGTGTTTCGGATCACCAGCATTCTGCAGGAGTCCCTGCCCCGGCCTGCTAGATCTGCAACCTTACGACCCGAAGCCACAGACTCCAGCCCTCTTGGGGTCTGCCCGCCTCCAGCCCACCCCTCCTCCCAGGCCTCCTGGCAGTCCCTCCCCAGCCAGCCGGTCCCTGTCTCCGGGACCTCAGTGTGGGGCCCGGCAGTGACCACAGGAGAGCAGACGCGGGGACACCACTGAGAGGGCACGGCTGTGGCCAGCTCCCTCCAACTCTCCCTAAGCACCGACTTGTGTGCAGTGGCCCCCAGCAAGTGCGCCCACCAGTTCCACGTTCAAGAGCAGAGCTGGGGCCAGCTGAACCCCGTCTCCCTCCTCTGCTTCCGCCTGCAGCCGTGCCACCCCTTGGAGCCTGGGCTGCATCCACCATGCTTCCCTCCTGTCCCATGTCCACCCCACGACCCTTTACTGATGCCAGCATCAGAGGCCTACAGCCCACCGGCCTGGCAGAAGCCTGCAGGCCTCTGGGTCCCCAGCCCGTCAGAGTCCCACTGTCACCCCTTTTGCCCTTCCCTGCCTATCTAAATCCTCTCCAAAGGGAGGGTGGGGACATGGGCTGGAAGGCGTTTTGAAGGATGGGGGCAGGATTTCAGGACCGTAGGGGCTGGCCAGGCCACCAGCCAAGCCTTGTCCCCGAGTCCCCAATGAGCCCCTTGAATGCAGCAGCCCTCAGCCTTCTGTCCCAGGTGCCTCACCCCTCCGCATTGCCCAGACCAGCTGCCCCACCGCCTGGGGTGGGCCCTGAGCCCCAGGGAGATCAGCATGGCATAGCCCTGCAGATGGCCCCAGCCTAGAAGATAGGTCACCTCCACTGATGTGGCCCGGGAGGTGCTTACCACCTGCAGGCCCAACGGGAAGCCCAGCAGAGCCCAGGATGGGCTTCCCTGGGGCCCCAGCCTCCAGCTCTGGCCCTCCAAGACAGGCCAGGGCACACTCGGTGCAGGGCCTCCACAGCCACAGTGGACTGCACGCCCGCTAGTGTCCTTGGCCCAGCAAGCTAATTGGAAAAACCCCATGGCTCCCAGCGTGGCACACCTGCATGGCAGGGACGGAGAAGCAGGCGGCTGGCAGCCCACAGGTTGTTGCAGCTCCGGGCCAGCTGTGACGGGGCAAGAGGCAGGCTTCACCCCCAAGGAGATGGCGCATGGTGGTGGGGCAGAGACAGGCTGCCGAGCCAGGTGGGCATGTGGGGGGCATGGGACACTGGCAGGGCACCTGGGGAGCAGGGAGGGCAGGGGTGGTGGGGCACCTCTCATTCTGCACCATGTACCTCTGGCCTCTGCTCCCCAGGGAATCCTCTGCCCCTCCCGTTATCAAGCCCTGCGCCTCCATTCCCCTTGTCTCCTAGCGCCCCCGCCCCCAGCCCTCTCTGGCTCCAGCGGCTCTGGGGCTGAGCACTCATCCGGCCGGCCTCTTGGCCCAGGGATTTCCTGGGTTGGCAGGGACCAAGGCCTCCTCGGGGACCCCGGCCCCTCAGCCCAGCCTTCTGCTCCCCTGGGAGCACAGGAAGAAGAGGTAAGCCCAGAGGTCACCTGGAGGACCGGTGACCTTGGACAGGAAGGCCCAAGGCCAGACAGAGCCAGCCTCGTCCCCACAGCTCCCCAGTGTCCTGACCGAGAAAGGGTCAAGCTCCGAGGTCCGTGGCCCACAGGCACCCACCACAGGAGACAAAAGGCCCAGGGCCAATGACCCCCGCGTGTCCCCCAAATGTAGGGGCATTTTGCAAAGTCCCGGAGAGCCAGCAGCAGAGGGGCCTGGGCCTAGGCCAGCACCCAACCTGCCCAGGGAGAGGAGGGTGGGGGGAAAGGAGAGGAAAAGGAGGACGAGGAGGGGCAGTGGGGCAGCAGTGGGGTGACAGGCCCTGGGAATAGCCCCCTGGGGCTGGAGCTTCTCACACGGGACCTCACCGATCTGAACAACCCCTGAGGGGCAGCCTTTCTGACAGCACACAGTCAGCAGACGCCCCACTGAGGACACGCCAGAGCCCAGAGTCCAGCCGCGTCTGTCTGGCCATGTCCCAGCTGCATTCGGTGTGTTGACTCCACACGTGAAGGGGAGGCGCCTGGTAAGGCATGGGGCACGCATGATGGGCCGGACCAAGGTGGTGCCGGAGGCCTGAGGCCTGGGGGGTGGAGGGGAGGACGGGCAGAAGCCCCCAGACCGACTACCACCCCCCCTGGGAGCAGAGCCAGGCGCATGCGAGAGGCTCCCCTCTGCAGCGAAGGTGAACAGGCCCTCATCTCTGGAAAATTAGAGCAGAAAGGAAATGGGATGACAAGGATTTGACACAGTCTGGGCCCTGCCGCCGGCTGCTCCTCAGGGCCCGGGTCTGGCTGGGGGCTCGGCAGGCGCTCCAGCATCCCACCGCCCCGCCCCTGCCAGGGCAGAGAGGATGCTGAGGGGGCCACGCCCCTCGGCAAGGCCCCCGAGATTTGCTGTTCTCCAGCCCCCGCCTCCAGTCACATCTTTGTGTCTGGTCCCTGCTCTCAAAAGAAGCCGCCCGTGAGGGTCTTAACTGCCCTCCTGCCAACAGGCCCTAGGGGACAGCATCCCTGGCCAAGGGACAGTGGGCCGGGCCTCCTGAGGTGGGCTGCTGGCACATGCTGCAGAGGCCAAAGGGCCTGGGGTGGGGGACAAGGCCAGCTGCTGGAATGGGGTACACGTCAGCCAGGGACAGGGGAGCCCTGGGTGGGAGGGAGGGGGCTCATGGTGCTGGGCCAGGAGGGAGGAGGGGGCTGGGGGATGGCAGTGATCTGCTCAGCAGGGCAAAGCTGGTCCTGGACTCCTGCCCCACCCCTGCCAGGCTGCTGCCCCGTCTACTGCCTCTGTGGGGAAAATCGAGGGTACTGAGAACTGCTCATCACCTTGAATGGATGGGGCAGCCGGGTGCCCACCGTCCCCTCCCACAAGAGCACTCAGGACACGTCCCAGACAGGCTGCACCTCCCGGGTCTCGCCCTGTCCAACTGGCCTCAAACACTGCAGCCCAGGCCCTCATGGCAAAAAGGGGCTGCTCCCCAGTGCTGCAGAGAACCCTGACCAGGCTGTACCCAGACACACAGCCCTGGACCGTGTGCAGCCTGTCTAGCGCAGGACTCAGCAGGGCAGGCCAGGGGCCACCAAGCCCCGGAGCACATGTCGGGCTCATGGGTAGGGGCTGTGTGCACATGGCTGCATGCTTCAGTGGCTGCCCAGTGGCCACACCACACTGCTGCCATCCGGTGGCGGGTGACTCCACAGGTAGTCGGCTGCACATGGTCATATGCCTGTTGTCCCATCTGTACTGACTATCGAGTAGAGGTTTCCTGGATAACGCTCTGTTCGGAGGGGGACACAGACCCCTACCCAGGCCATTAGTGTGGTACTGCAGGGGCCACCGTAGATATGGGCAGCCAGGAGCAGGGAGGGGGGCCCGGCCTGACTTCCAGGAGCAGGTAAGGCATGGCCCTCCTGGGCAGGGGGCCCAGTCTTCACCCCATTTCCTCCCCATATCCTTCTGTCCCACTGGGGTACTCCACATGCACGCCACAGGCTCTTGTCAGGCCCTCTGAGCCCAGGGCAGCAGAGACGGACCAGACCATGTGCCTCCCTCCTGGGACTTGCCATCCAGGGGGGACAGGTGTTCATTAGACCAAAAGCCAACGGTGGCAGTGGGGAGATGGCTGCAGGAGATCCCTGGGAGTGGGGCTGCCTGCCTGGGTACAGCAGGAAGGTGGTCAGGGAAGTCTGGGAAAGCTTTGCAGGGCAGGGGCCATCTGAGCAGAGTCTGAAAGGCTAGGCAGGAGTCTGCCAGACTTGGGGCAGGCGGGGGATGAGGGGGTCCAGGCAGGTGTAGTGGCCGGTGCGAAGGCTGGGTGGACAGGCAGCTAACGGCCTGCCAGAGGCAGGGGTGCGGAGGCTGGCACGGTAGAAGGGAAGCTGAGGGTAGGGAGGTAGAAACCCAAGTGGCGGAGGTGTGGGGGGAGCATGGCTGTGGCCTCGATCACCAGTGAGAAGGCCCTGGGGGCCCCGAGGTCCCCTGGCCCCCCCGGGGGTGGCTGCGGGCACTCTCAGCAGCAGATTTCCTTTGGAAAGACTCAGGGCCCCGAGGCTCCTGCCGCCACCCCGGCAACGCCTCCCTGTTTTAAAGTTAAAGTTTAGCTGACTCTCATCCATTACTGCAATTAGTACATTATGTCTAATTATGCAATTAGTGTGAAAAGTGTGCTTGCTGCAGAGAATGGGAAATGACGCTGCCTTGCCGTGCTGTAAAACCCACGTCAAAAAGACTCAGTCTCTGGTTTTTCAAAAGACTCAAAGCCCAACAGAACAACAAACCAAACCCTGGCAGCCGAGCAAGGCCCGTCTGGCCCCACCTCCCCGCACCTGTCCTCTTACGGACACACTTCTGCAAACCCAGCCGCCCCACAAAGGAGCTCCATCCGCGGCCCATTCCTGTCTTGGCTCCTCTGAGCAGATGCGCCTTTCTAAACTGCCTTTAAACCCTGGAAATCCTGATTATCTGTCTGTTACTCCAGATATGACTGGGAAGGGAGCCTCCGGGGAAAGGCCGTGTGTACCAGGTAAGAGCACTCCTGGGGGGCCAGGGTCCCCCCCACGCAGCTCCAAGCGTGACTGCCCTGTTCCCAGGGCTCCTGACGCAGAGCTCCAGGTTCCTGGTGGCGCCTTAAGGAAGGCGGCACATTGCAGCTCAGGAGACCGGAGCTTTCTCCCACTCAGGGCTCTCAAAGCCTGGGAGCTGCCTGGACGGACAGCGAGCTCCCCGTCCCAGGAGGTGTGCAAGCCCAGCTATCGCGGATGCCAAGAAGGGATTCTCCCACAGTCACTCTGCACAGGAGCGGGATGCTGGATGACAGCATTCCCGTGGCCACATGCCTGCATGAAGCTCACAGCTGGGGACTCTATTTCCCCCGGGTTCTGGCCCCATGAGTGGGCAAGGGGACACTCTGGGAACAGGTGAGAGGTGAGAGGAATCCGACGGGGTCTCCCTGCCACAGAGGTGACAAGGCCAGAGGGCCACGTCTGCGGGGCTGGGGGCAGGCACACCCCTGCAGCCCTCAAATGCAAATGCTTCAGGGCCAGGTGTCCCCGCCCACGGCCCAGCTCAAAGTCACAAGTCAGTGCTGCCTCAGAAGCCCTCTGCCTGGGCTGCTTCCTCCAAGCCCCACCTGGGTGCAAGGTGCTTGCCCCAGGCCCGGTGGTGCGTGGTGCAGTGCCTCGAGACTCCTGCCCAGCCCTGACCTTGTGGGAGATGCAGCAGCTGCTGCCGAGCTCAGACAGGTGTCCTCAGAGCAGAGGACCTGAGACATGAGCCTCCAGCATCCCAGGGCCCGTGGGCACTGTGGCCCTGCAACCGCACCCAGCTGTAGTGTGCACCCATCAGTGTGCAGTGCACTGAGGCACCTGGGTGCTGTCCACGCCCCCGGGGGAAGCATGTACTGAGAAGGCAGCTGGGCCGGGGGTGGCGGGCATGGACCCCACTAGAGGGATACCTGTGGCCTAAACTCAAGGCATGGGTCCCTGGAGGGTTTTGGAGCTGTGCCACAGCCCGGCCCCATGGACGTCAGCCACGGAGGCTCCCAGGGCCCTGTGCTCTCGATGTGGTCCAGGATGGTGTCGAGAGTATGGGATTGGAGCCTGAGGTGACTCCGCTCCCCTGGGGGCCCCCTCCCTGAGCTGGGAGCTGCCGGCTGTCGAGGCAGCTGGGAGGGAAGCTGTGCCCAGCGCACCAGCTGGCACGGGGGAGTGTGAGTAAACACACCCACACACTCCCGACTTACAGAAGTCACTGGGCGGCGGCCGGCTGGTGGGGGCGCCCGTGTTTACGGGAAACAGACTGCTTGTGCCGGCATCGGCCCCTTGCCACCCACTCTGGCTCAGCTCCCCACAGCCTCCCCACCTGACGGGCCCCGCCTTCCTCCCCCAGGACTCCTCAGCCTCCCAGCCAGAAAGCTAGTGGTAGTGACACAGGGCCCTCCCTCTGCGAGGCCAGACAGGGCTCGGCCCGTCACCCAGAGCCGTCACAACAATCCCAAAAGGTGGGTGTGGCTGTCGTCCCCATTTTACAGCTGAAGAAACCGAGGCGGTGGGGAAACTGGCTGGGGACCACAGGCAGTGAGTGGGGGGCTGTCGCCAGGCCCTCTGCCCCACACAGGAGCCCGAGCAGAGCCCCAGGGCCGAGGCACCAGCCTGCGCCTGGCCTCCTCGGCCCCATCACCCTCTAGGCCCCCGTAAGGCCCGTCTCCTGCCTCCCTTCCTCTCTCAGGACACCAGCGGGGCAGGCAGGGGGCTC
Organism: Manis javanica; assembly: GCF_040802235.1. Classification (NCBI taxonomy): domain Eukaryota; kingdom Metazoa; phylum Chordata; class Mammalia; order Pholidota; family Manidae; genus Manis; species Manis javanica. Next base: position 2,036,875 of record NC_133158.1, read on the forward strand.
TGGGAGCCAGGTGGGCAGGGGGCTTCCTCACCATTTCCCAGCTCCAGCTGGCACAAGACCTCATTACCATTACCCAGCCCAGAGCTGGCAGAACCCACAAACACCATCATGAGATGGTGTGAGAACAGGCCTGGGCACAGGGCTGGAGGCCAGGTAGCAAAGGGCCCAGGGTGCTTCCTCGCCCGTGTCCCTGTGTGCCCCCAGCACCGACAGCCCAGGGAGCAGGGGTGACCGTCCCAGGGCCTGGGCAGATCTCACGGCCTCCGTAGGGGCTTTGCCCAGACGGTCCCCAGGCAGGCTCCCGGGGACCCCCTGATTTTCCTTTATCCTGTGACAGTCGTCAGCAGAGGCCTGGCAGCTGGCTGGCTTCCCGTCAGATGAGGACGCCCAAATGCCAGGAGGTCAGACCCTGTCCAGAGGGGACAGATTTGCCCAGAGGCCCCTGCAGTAGAGCTGAGCATGGCGAACAAGTCACGGCCTGTACCCTGGTCCTGCTCTTTACCAGCCACGTGGCCCAGCGCAAGTCCACCTCAGGACCACACTGCGCTGGGCTGCCAGCCAGGCCTTTCAGGGCCTTCCTCAAAGATGATGGTCAAATGAAAGGTGCTGCTGGCTTCTCATGAGCCTCCCCCCTGGGCTGCCCGAGAGCTCTCCCACACTGCCCTGCGCGGCCCGGCCCGGCCCCCAGGCCTCGCAGGCTGGAAGCCTGCCCTTTCTGCAGAGATTTGATGCTGAAGATGTCGCTAATAATGTTGCTAATCAATCTCAGGCTGGCTGCTCTGAGACCTGAGACTTGGCGTGTCAGGTATGGGGAAGAGAGAGATGGAGGTAAGCCAGCAAGTAGCTGCGGCCTCCCACGGTGTCAAGAGCCCATCTGGAGGGCAGGAGAGGGGCAAAGTCACCCCAGGTCTTGCTCACACCTGTGCAAACATTGTGCACCCTGGGGGTTCACACAGACCCCAAGACCCCACTTGTGTGCCCAGGGCCCAGGGCCCACAGCCCAGGCCTGGGTAGGCTCTGCAGGGCGTTAGGCAGTGAGCCTTCCTGGCCCCGAGCCCGCCCGCTGGAGAGGATCCGGGCAGCGCCGGTGCTGGGCCTGACCCACAGCTGCCCCTGCAGGGCTGGGCTCCCTCCTCCCCCCAAGCACCACGCCTGCTGTCAGGGGCCGGTAAGCAGAGGAGCCCCCTGGTGCCTCTGAGAGCGGGAGTGGGACAAGCAGGCGCGCCTGGGCCCCGGCCTGTCAGCTGCCCCAGCAACATCCCTGTCCTTCCCCTACTGTTTCGTTTATTTTTCTCCAGCTTCCAATTTATAGGCTCTTCTCAAATTTTATGTATCCCTGTAAGTGCCCCTAAATCTTCTGTAGACTAAGGTGGAAGAATAACAAACACACACAGGACGGAGACTCGGAGCCTCCCACCCGCTGAGACGCACCGAGGACTGCCTGGTCTCGCAGGGACGCGCAGGCCCCGAAGACATGCACCCAGAGGGGACCCACCTCCCATTTTCTGCATGGGGAGGCTCCTATGTCTGGACCCGAGAAGTTCTGGGTGCCCACCATATAAGGGCTGCTCATGAGCAGCCTGGCCCCTCTCTGCACCTTGGACCCCTCCCGGCACCCCGACAGTGCTGGCACCCTGGCTCCAGGTTCTCTCTGCAAGAAAGCGAGGACCCCAGAGGCCACCAGGGCCCACATTTCTCTTCCCTGCACCCACGCACAGTGTTGCCATGAGAGTGAACCTGCACACAGCACCCACTGCCTCCTGCCCCCGGGCCGCCATGAACACTGCCAGGGCCTTTTATCTGAACAGCCATGACCTTCCACACAAGTGTGCTGCGCTCAGGGCAGGTGGACACTGTGCCTGGCTCCCACCCTAAGGGGCCAACTCCTCACCACTCCACTCTGGGGCTGCTTGTTGGGGTGAAGCCTGTCACACGAACAGCCTCTAGGACCGGGGACCCGAGCGAGCCCCCACACTGGCCCTTGTGGGATCAACCCTCACAAGCCTGCTGTCAGCTCCATTTCGCAGACAAGACCATTGAGGCAGAGAGTAACCAGTGCAGCTGGAATTCTGGGGCCAGACCCCCACCCCTACCACCACTTCCCAGCAGCTGGTCTCTGTTCCATGGGATTCTGCGACCCTCGTCAGCCCCCACCGTGCCCAGGCCCCCACCTCTGGGACACCATGACTGCTCCTCAGCTGAGCCCAGGGCCCCTTGCCTGGGGCTATGGAGGTCAGTGGGAATCAGTGAGCCAGGTGTCTGCAGACCTCCTCCTGTTTTGAATGTCCCTGGAGACCTCATCTCTCCCAGGCACCAGGAAGTGCCACCCCTTCAGGGCAATAAGGCCCAAATTCACCTGTCCAGGATCGGCCACTCAGACGACACATGGTGCCAACTGAAAAGTCCCTCAGCTCAGCAGCCCCACTGGCACCCAAAAACCACCAGGCCCATGGCCCACCTGTCATTTGCCCAACCTGCCTGCCGGGGGCCCCGGGGAACAGCAGACGGAGCTGGGCCCAGTGGGGGCCACGGCCCAGGGAGGAGCTGCTGCCTGCGGGGAACGGTGCTGCAGGGCTGGGGGCCCAGGGCCTCAGGGGGCAGACCGCAGGCAGGCCCAGAGGGTGGGTGAGCTGCGGGGGCGGGGAGGCCTGGCCCTGGCCACTGGCATCTCCTCCTGCACTAGGGAGGTCAGCGGATGGATGGGCCCACCTGGGGGGCCAGCAAGCACGGGAGGAAGTGAGCAGCTAGCTGCGAGAGGCTGTGGGGAAAGCGGGAGGTCACGGGCAGGATGGGGGCAGTCCCCCACCTGCCCAGGACTTGGGGATGGCCTGGTGGTGTGAACTCTCTGAGAACCTGTCAGGTTCTGGCCGGCGGTGGGCAGGAGCCCGTGTCCCCACACCATGACCTTGTCCCTCTGAAGGCACCCATCAGGTCTCAGCGATGACAGCGCTCTGGCTTCACGTCCTCTGCTTCGCGACCTCCAGCAGGAGGGAGGGATGCTGAGCTTCCAGCTCTGCCAAGGGCTCCCTGAGCAGGAAGGCAGTGAGGGTGACGCCGCTGGAGGATGAGAGCGGAACAAATTGCCCCAATTACGTAAAGTAGCCCTGCTTCCTCCGCAGGGAGAGGCCTGGGAAGCTGCGGCCCGCCCCGGCACACGCAGTCCCGGTACAGACCCCTTTGCCAGCTGGGCCCACATGTGCTCTGCCCTGGAGGGCTGGCCGGCCATGCTGGCCAGGAATCCCCTCCTGTGAAGTACCAACAGACCATGAAGCGTGTCTGTCAGAACAGACATGACCTTCAACACAAGTGTGCTGCACCCAGGGCAGGTGGACACTGTGCCTGGCTCCCACCCTAAGGGGCCAGCTCCTCACCACCCCACTCTGGGGCTGCTTGTTGGGGTGAAGCCTGCCACACGAACAGCCTCTGAGTTTATAGTGCTAGCAGGCTAGGTTGCTAAACTACACATTTATCTCCTGCCGCAAATCCAGGCGAGGCAGGAGCTGAGCGTGTCTGTACCTATATGTTGGGAGGCATCATGTGTACTGTATGGTGGCTGTGTGTACACAGATGATCAGCAGCATGCACACAGGGAGGGTGATGCTGGTCCTGTGTGTGTGCAATGAGTGCCCACCCGTGTCCCAGGCATGTGTGTGTTGCCCAGGCTCACATGAGCACGTAGGGGGATGGCTCACTGTGAATGCGGAGGGCTGCACCCTTTCAAGTGTACTCCTAAGTCCCCCGTCCCTCTGTTCAAATACGGTACACAGTAGGCCTCCAGGACACAGACTCCATCCTGTGAATGTGGGGCGGTGACAGTGGAGCCCTCCAGCAGGGTGCTCCTTACCGTCTGCCCCACCTGTACACCATGGAGTCTTGAAACACCACAAACACAACTGATCTTGCTGGTAGCGGGTGAAGAAAAATGACTGTTCTCTGAACACTAAATAAAACAGGTTCCTGTCTGCGGGCTTTCCTCAGCCCATGGCGCAGAGGGATCTGTGGCTAACTCGGGTGCACGGCTGCCAGAGAAGCGCAGGGTGCTGGCCCTCAGCGGCCTCACCCGGGGCCCAGCCTTGGGGTGAGATGATGCGTACTGACCCTCAGCCCTGTGGCCCAGAGGACGCTCCCCCAGGAAGGCAGGGAGAGGCAGTGGAAACTGGGTCCATATGCTGCTTGTGCCCAGCTAATGGGCTGACAAATCAGCAGGTCTCCCCTCCTCGAGGTGATGAATGAGCAGCTGCCCAGGAGAGCTGAGGAAGGGCCGCCTCCCCAGCAGTAATTTGCAGGCTCAGCCCTGACTTGATGTCTGTGGGGTGCCCAGCCCAGCCCCGAGACTCCGAGGGCGGGGACAGAGGCCATGCCCCAGGGGCTGAGCAGGACGGGCCATGTCACACGACTACAGGACTGGGGGTACCTGGGTTCGTGAGGGCCATGCAGGGGACATGCCACAGAGGTAAGGACATGTTGAGGAGGGGCCCAGGGGGCCTCCAGAGGTGATGCACCCCCATCACAGAAGGGGGTCGCCGTGAGCAGGCCCAGGGCTCCACCAGCCTCTCTAGTGGGGGTTGGGCCTCATGTCCTGAAGCGTCCTTTCTGAGCTGAGCACCTTGCATCCTTGATGAGCCCCCACCTCCAGGACCATGTTCCTCCAGGGGCGTCCAAGGAGGGGCAGGGTTTGAGTTTCTTTCTCGAGAGGACAGCAGACCACCTTGGAGAGCTGCCTGCCAGGCAGGGCAGCCCTGGCCCAGGCCCTCTGCGGCCTGTCTGAACAGCCTCAAGCCCCCAAGCCCTCCTGTGCTACCTCCCCCCAGCCACCCCAACCCCAAGTCAACAGAACCCGCCCGCTCTCTCCCAGGGGCCCTCAGTCCTCGTCAGAACTGCTCGGACGTGAAATTGCAGTGAGACAATGTGTGTTTAAGGAAATGAATCTCGCATCTTAAGAGGCTCAGGGAGCCCGCCCTGCACCCCCATCACCCGCCCGCCCACCAGCGCCAGGGAAAGCACACTTGGCATCAGGAGGAGAAAGGCGGAGGTGACATCAGTGCCAAATTAGCAGCCGCCACAGCCAAATATTGTACTTGCCTCCAATCTTCTTTTATTTTTCTGAAGAAAAGGCTTTTACAAAGTGAAAGAGGCTGTTGGAACACCAAGGCTGATGATCATTCAGAAGGCGAGCCCACCGCGCCACCACGCGCATGCCCGTCTCAGCCGTCCGCTCCTACCTGCTGGCTGTCGCCTCCCCGCCCACGGCTGCACCCCAAGGCACCTGCCCCGTAGTCAGGACGACCACGCTGCCACACGGGCTGACATCGCGGTGTTCTTGGCCAACGTGACGCAGGGTCTCTGACCTCACGCCAGTCCTGGGCAAGGGACCGGCCTTCTGAGCTGTCTTCACACCAGAGGGAGCCCTCAAAAGTGAGGGGTCATCCATGGTGTGCCCAGAATCACCCGACCCAGAGGCCACCAGAGTGACCAGCCCATGGCATCTGCAAGGGCCCCTTGTCCTCCTGCTGGCCTCAGCACCCCGCTGGGGACAGCCTATGTGCCCCGCACCACCACTGTCATCCCTGTCCCTTAGGCCCAGGTGCTGGAGGGCCTATCTGGTCACTTTGTGACCAGTCATCCTGGAGTCTACCCCCGAACCTGGCCTGCCTCCTGGGTCCCTGAATTGATTATCCACTGAGCGGCTGAGCGACACGCACAGCTTGCGCCTCCAGACGGGCCCTGCTATCACCTGACCCCGACGTGGCTCTGGGTTCCTCTTACTCATCGCCAGGACCCCAACTCAATGGGTCTTGCTGACAGTGCAGCCTTAGCCCAAGTCTCCCCATTTCTCCATCCTGGGCTGCCCAGGGCCTTGGATTCCTTGCCGAGGAGAGGATGGGGAGCCTGCTGGCTCCAGGGCGTGGAGGCCCCCAGGTGGTGACGGCAGCACGGCCCTGCCCAGCAGGGAGGGGTGCAGCCTCCCTGATCACAGCCACCCCGGGCCCCACCCCAAACAGTCCCGGGAGGTGGGGCTTGGCAACACCCCATTTTACAGGTCAGACACCAGGCTCAGAGACCTGCTTGAGGTCTCAGCTGGTAAGAGGCACAGCCAGACCCTGGATCTGAGTGGTGGCGTCACCCGGACTCCCCTCCTGGATGAGGCCCGCATTCCCCCAGCAGCCAGGAGGCCACCTGCTCTCAGCTGAGTCCTGCCCAGCCCGCAGCCCCAGCAGAGGGGAGCAACTCACTCACGCTCCAGGTGACACCGTGTGGCAGAGGAGTACAAAGGCCTGGCGTCTGTGGACTTGGCCGTGGCATCACAGCCAGAGCTCCTGCTGCCCAGCCCCATGTCCCCCACCCCTATAGGTATGTCCCTGAGATTCCCTGGGGAGAGACATCTGCATGCACACCTCAATCTCAGCCTGACCACGGGGTACCACCCGGCCAGGTGGGAGGAGTGGCCTTGGGGTGCTGTCCTGCGGGCACACGGTTGGTGCGGTCCTGGCCATCCTGGCACATAAGGCACAATCGATGGCGTCCTTACCCATCGTTAACTGCAATAGCTACCTGTGGATGGGTGCAATATTCCAGGTGTTGGAGGTTTCAGAGAAGTGAATTTATAAGCACGATGGAATGGGGTGGCTGTTGCTGAGGGCTATCAACACAGTGGACAGAAACAATGAGAGGCTGAGTGTGATTAATTACGATTTAAGGTGAAATGTGAAAGTCAGAGACCCCCTTGGCAGGATACAAAAAGACCGTCATCTCCTGCAGCCAGAGGCCGCAATCCCGCAGGCCGGCTGCCCGGGATTGGGACCCTGACTGGGAGGGAGTGGGCCTGGGTCGTGCGAGGGCGGCAAGGGCAGCACCTGCTCACTGTGCTCTGGAATGCTGAAACCCCAGGCCCCCCAAACTCCTGAGCCCACAGAGTGATTGCTCCTCCTCACTAAAGGCTACCAATCCCCTTTGCTTAAAGAGGATGAAGAGGCCTCCGTGTTACAAACAACATGCCCAGCTCCCCCGAGGATGTGGACCTGTCTTTCCCAGCTGCCAGACCAAAAACTAGGATCAAAACACAAAATGACCACCCCCAGAAGTGCTGGGCCTGCTAAGGGAAAAGGACTGTACCTTGAAGGTCCTGCGGGTCTAGCCAACGGTCAGGACTGGATCCTGAGGTTGCTGCATGGATGATGGATCAGATTGGCTGGATATGGGGGAGGTCATGAATACTGCCCCATCCCCCAGGACCTAGCACCCCAGCGAGGACCCCAGGACACTGAGAAGCCTGTGAAAAGCAAAGCCCCATGTAAGAGAAAGAGAAATGGCTGAACTCCCAGAGCGAACAGTGGAGAGGGATCAAGGTGCAGAGCGCCCAGGGTGGTTCCTCCAGAAGGGAAGAACCCTCCACGCCGAGATCCCATGGGAGGGCCCCGAGGTCACTGTCTGCCAGCGTGAGGGGTTCTATGCAGGCGAGCAGGGCACAAGGAGCAGGGACACTCCGCAGGGGCTGTCCCCCGTAGGCCAGCCTGGGACCCTGCTCCGTCGCACACTCCAGGCAACCTGGCCCAAGCCCAGGGCTGATCCGGCTACGGGTGCTAAATGCCTGGCCTGCCAGCCACGGAGCCCGGCCCCGAGCCCGAACACGGCACGGTTTCTGAGGACATCAGCCACCGCAGCTGGGGGCAGAGTGAGTACTTTTTTGTTTGTTTGTTTGTTTTTCTTTTTTTTCTTTCGGTATCATTAATCTACAATTACATGAGCAACATTATGGTTACTAGACTCCCCCCATCATCAAGTCCCCCCCACATACCCCATTACAGTCACTGTCCATCAGCGTAGTAAGATGCTGTAGAATCAATACTTGTCTTCTCTGTGTTGTACAGCCCTCCCCGTACCCCGCCACACACATTATGTCCGCTAACTGTAATGCCCCTTTTCCCCCCTTGTCCTTCCCTTCCCACCCACCCTCCCAAGTCCCTTTCCCTTTGGTAACTGTTAGTCCATTCTTGGGTTCTGTGAGTCTGCTGCTGTTTTGTTCCCTCAGTTTTTTTGTTTGTCCTTATACTCCACGATGAGTGAAATCATTTGATACTTGTCTTTTTCCGCCTGGGTTATTTAGAGTGAGTACTTTTGACCTTTCCAACCTCCTCATGGGCAGCGAGGTGCCCTGCCTGGGTCTGCACATGAGCCACCCTATCAGGGCAGCTCCCCCGTCCTGCACGTGGCATTGGCCATTCAAGGGCCTACCAAGTGTTTGGTCCACGCACGCAGGTCTTGTGGGTTCGAGGAACCCACTTTACAGCAGGTGAGGTGCTTCGGCTACATATGAACATAGGACCCTCAGGTTCAATCACTTACCTCCCCACCCTGAAGCCACCCATCTGACAGGGTCTTGGAATGATTTTTTCCCCTTAATGACAGTTTTACTGAGATAGAATCCATGGACCACAAAAGTCACCTTTTTAAGGTATTCAATGGCCGCTTGCCTATTCATGAGGTTATGCAACCACCACTCTGATTTTAGAACACTTCCATGCCCCCACCAGAAGAAACCCCTGCACCCATTCCTGCCTCCCTCAAGACTCTGACTGTCACTAATCTACTTTCTGTGGCTAGAGGTCTGTGTTCTGAACACTTCATATAAATTGAGCTGTGTAACAGGCAACCTTTCGAGTCTGGCTTCTTCACTTGACGTAAGGCCCTCAAGGCTCACCCAAGGATCATGTCATGCTATCAGAGCGTCACTCCTTTTTATCACCGAGTAATATTCCACTCTGCAGGAGGACCGCACCAGTCATTCACCACCTGATGGACATCTGGGTTGTCTCCACTCTTAGAAACTATTACAAATCACGTTGCTATGAACATTTGTGTACAGGGTTCTGTGTGGACATGTTTTCAAGTCTCTTGGATGGAATGTCCTTCAGAAGCTGAGCAAGGCCCCCAGGTTGGCGATGATGCCCAGCAAGAGTAGGGCACCCTCCCCCAGGACACAGGATGCACTTACATTTAGGAGCAGTGCAAGTGCTGAGCCCCTAAGCAGCCAGAATACACAGGTCAGGGAGCAAGAGGCGGCCGACAAGGGGTCTCACCCCATCACTCCCAGCCCCCCGCTGCGATTTTAGGCTCTGGGGATCTATGAGTCCTGGTTCCCAGAGAGGCAATATTTTCACTAGCAAGAGGCCCCCCCTCTGGCCTTTAAGCTTCAGCTGCTGGCTGGTCACTTCAGGATCCTCGGGCCAAGAGAGCCACAGTCACAAAAAGGCAATTGATTCTCATTGTCAGGAGGTGCTGGACAGGGAAAATATGTGGGACAGCCAGTGGCCCCCTGGGGCATCTCTTGGGGCTCCTGCCTAGGTACAGTGAAGGGAGAACAAGGGCAGGCTGAGGGGGTCAGCGTGGGGGAAGGGCAGGCTAGGTGGTAGAGGTCGCGGGAGGGTGTGTGACGTGCGGACCCCGCGCTGGAGGCCGCCCCCAGCCCCCTCTGGCACCTGCACAGGGACCGACCAGAATTCTACAGCAACAGAGTTCCCACCTGGGGAAACCACTACAGGAGCCGGGGGTCCACATGACCCAGGACGGGGGCTGCGGGGTCCCCCAGGACCGGCACTGATTCCCATTTGGGAGCTGCTGGTGGCCAAGTGCCGAGTCTCTTTGGGATTGTCCCCTGACTGAGGGGGCGTGCCCCCTGCCCAGCAGCGACTGGGTGGTGCAGGGCACAAAGGCCTCCACAGGCGGCTCTAGAGAGCCATCCCTGCCCCAGAGCTCCCCTGGGGCCACTGAGACCTCAGTTCAGCCACACTGTGGCCTACTGGCCCACCCGGGCCAGCCCCGGGCGCATGGCCTAAGACAGAGGCCCCAGGCTGTCTACCCAACCAATGCAGACTGCGGGCCAGCCTACAGAGGTGCCAGGGAGCCCTGTCATGGTGGCTGCTGGACCTCCGGACCCCAGGCCCACCTCACATCCCGCCCCTACCCCCTCGCCCACCTCCAGGCCCTGCACCGGCCCCAGCCCCTTCAGGGAGGCCCAATTATTAGGCCCTTTTATGGGTGAAGAAACCAAAGTTCTAGAGAACTGGTATGTCCAGGGTCCTATCAGGGTTTGAACCCCAGTCTGCATGAACCTCCTGGGTGCTTGGAGGGGCAGCTCACCTTGGCCTGGAGAGGTGGGAAGCACCCCATGAAGGAGGTCTTGAGGGGTTCAGGGAGGCAGGAGTGCAAGGGAAGGTGCTGTGGGAAGAGGGCCCAGTGAGGGAATGGGCTGGGCACAGTCCTCGTAGGGCGAGGCACCTGGGGGCAGGGCTGCGGTCTGTGCACACCGGTCCTGCCCCTGTGCCACCCTGACCCTCGCTGGCTCCCATCTCCCCCTTGAGTGCCTGCTCTGAATGGCCAATGAGGCCATCTGATTGGCTCATCATGGGCAAATAATAGCTTCTGCTGAATTCAGCTGCAGCCAATCAGAGGCAATCAAGCACACAAGAGGCCTGATGCGCCACAGGGTGGGTGCACCCCCAGGCACCAGAGCCAGGCCTGCAGGCAGGTTCGGCAGCCTGCCTCCTCCCCACCTGTGTGGGAGCACTGGGGTGGGGGTCAGGGGACCAGGAGGCCCCAGGAAGAGAAGGGAGGGAACCCTGGGCTCTGTGGCATTTATGTGGCACCCGCCACGTAGCTCTGTAGAAGCTGGGCACCGAAGACACACACCGCCCGGCAGGCGCCCCTGCCCAGGCCCTGCGGACACGGTCTCTCAGCCGCCCCAGGGCCACCCTCCCCGTGTCTCTGCTGAATTCTTGCCTCTCGTCCAAGGAGAGCGCAGCCGCCAATCAGACCCTGGGAAAGCAATTTTTCAATCTCCCACTGCAAACACTAATACCGCCGAAGCTAATTTTACAGATTTCCACTTCGAGGCCTCGCCTTTGTCCCAGAATCCCTCAGCCTGGGAGATTAGTAGTTTAGAGACTGGAAAAAATAAGGTATTTTAAAATTCAGCAAAAAACTCTCTTAGACTCGGAGAGCTTAAAAAATTTTTTTTGGATTAGAAAAGAACCTGTCAGTGCGGAGGAGCAGGCCGACCCCTGCTTCACCGGGTGGCCTGAGGAGGGCACTGCTCCAGCCCCCAGGGGTCCATATCCTCTGCAAGGGTAGGTGGGCCCCACAGCCATGGGAGGGGCAGAGCAGGAGGACGGACAGACCGTCCTGCATCCTGGGAGCCTAAGGGCCCTCTGCTGGAGCCTCTGGGACGCGCGTGCCCCTTGAAGCCACTAGGGATTCCGGACCGCAAACTCAAGCCTGCTGAGCTATGTAGAGCAAGGCAGCAGCCCCTGGGACAGCAAGGGCCACAGGCACGCTGTCCCTTTGCTAGGGAGGCTGATTCTCTCTGGGCCTCAGTTTCCCCATTGCCTCAGGTGGCCCAAGTCCCTGGCCACGTGGCCCCCCCAGAGCTGTCAGCCCAACCTGCTCACGCGTTGCGCACGCACACCCTGGCACACAGAAGCACGGGATGCATTTGGTGGTGCTCATCCCCAAGCACCTCCTGACCGCCTGTCTCACAGATAAACAGTGTGATCGCTCCAGCTCTGGGGGCCACAAGCTCAGAGACACTCTGATGAAAAATAAATGTATTTACAGGGAGACGTCAAAGCCACCAGGACGAGTCAAAGTAATATGCCCGCGACCAGCACGCAGACTTTTATTTCTTCCCCCTCCATGCTCCAGAGCTGCTCCTGCGGCGTGGAGAGATAAATATTTTAAATAGCGACACTTTGGCGATGCACGGTTATGCAAGACAAGGAATAATTAGAAAATAAATTACTTTTTTAAAGCAGAGAGTTACAAACATCAGTGCATCAGATTATGACTCTCTGCAGTCTAGGGCTGCACAGCTAGGACCTCGGGGAGCAACCATGCACCAGCCTGTCCCCAGAGCCCCCCGGCGGTGATGTCCACTCCCACTCACTCGGGGAGGCTCCCAGAATCAAGCCAAAGACCACACTTGGCAGCTTCCAGAAAATCTCGGCGATGGAAAGGCTTCCTCCAGCGTCTCACCAGCAGTGGCGCAGACTAAAAATAGTTTAATCTCCTTGAAAGCAAAAGGAGCGATCAGCAAAACAGACACTCGGGCCGCACGCTGCCCCTGCCGATCTCAGCATGCTCTGCCCCACCCGTCAGGCCTGTCCTCAGTGCCAAGCGTCACCAACTTCTGCCCGACCCCCGGGCAGCATCCTGCAACCCCCCCCCCGCCACCGCCCGTACACATACAACCTAGCCCATCATCCAGGAGGCCTCCTGTCTGCAACCCGACTGGGCTACATGCCTGGTGTGTCCTTTAGACCTTGTGACCCCCTAGGTGGGAGCAGGACAGGTGGTGCTATCCCTGCTTTGCAGATGAAGAAACTGAGGCATGAGCGGTGGAGTCATTCTCCCGAGGCTGGGAATGATGGTGAAGGACTCAACTCAGGTCCTGTCACTGGCCAGGCTGGGCACCAGTGCGGGGGGACTTGGCTCTGCAGAAAGAGGGCGGGTGGCCTTTAAGTATTACCTACCCTGGGTCTGTGCTTGGCTCTCAAGAAACTGAAGCTGCCCCGGGCGGGAAGGAGCACCGGCTGCGAGGGCAGCGGGTAGGGGGGCTCACGTGCTCAGGGGACGGGCCATCCCGGCATAGCTGAGCAGGTCTGTCACTCACATGTGTCTTGGCCACTGTCCAGAGTGATGCTGTGACTTCGCCATTTTTATCCACTGGCCTTGGGGCTAGACATGTGTGTTCTGGCCCCAGCTCTGCCACCAGCTTGCTGTGTGGCTCAGAGCCTGCCTCTGCTTTCTCTGAGCTTCGAAGTTCCGCAGAGACTGGCTCACATGGCCTGAGGGGCTGACGACCTGCCAGGGACCCTGCTGCCCTCCCGCTGGCCCGCACCCTCCCTACCTCTCCCCGTGCAGTCCGACCTCTTGGCTTTAGTCCCCCTGCCCTTTCTCTGCGCCGACCTGCCCCAAGGCAGCAGCCTGGGCTGTATCCCATCCCCACTGGTGGCTTTACAGGAGGAAACTCAAGGGCAGGGAGGGGAAGGTCATGTGCCCAAGGCCGCCCCGCAGAGGTGAGAGGAGGCACAGCCAGGCCAGGCCATACGCAGCGCGCTCTTCATGGACCCCCAGGAACAGTGCCATCCCCTTGGGCTCAGAAGGGCCTGCTGTGAGAGTACAGCCAAGGACTGAAACAACAAGCTGGGCTCTGGAGGGTGGTCCAGCCTGCCCAACCTCCCGAGATGCCACTGGGGATGGCGGAACCAAGGCCTCCTTCGTACACTGAGTCCCCACTCCCCCAGTTTCCGGAGCTCGGCTGCAGCAGGCTGACGTGGGGACTGAGGGTGGCATCCCAGGCAGGTGGCCAGGGCCAGGGCATCCTGGCCCAGGAGCTCAGACCTGGGGTGGAGCTGAAGGCGGGACCCCGACTCACACAGGGCAGGCAGTGTTTGGGAGCTGCCCCAAAGAGAAGGGATGAGCCCAGCCCCAGCCAGGCTTAGAGTAATGTCCTGCCCTGGTCACAGGAGCCTGAGCAACCCCACCTGCTGCTACCCACCATCTGAATAACCCTACCTGAGCACAAAGAAAGCACTGCTGAGGGTATTCCCCAGGGAATAGCTGGAACTTTATCAGCAAAGCTCTTCCCCCCTGCTGCCCATGCCAGCCAGGCAGCCAGGGCTGCTTCCTACCCACATGAGGCTGGTGGGGGCACCTGACCGCAGGGGGAGAGGGAGGCAGTGCAGCTCCCTGTGAGGCCGGCTGAGCCCCCAGCCTCTCTGCCTGCTCCTGAAGCCCCCTCCTCTGTTCCCGGCTGTATTCCCAAGCCAAGTCCTGGGCCTGACACACCCCTGGGCACAGGGCAGCAGTTCTCAAACTGTGTTCTCTGGAGGCCTAGGAATAGGCAGGGTCCCCAGGGCTCAGGAGGGGCTCTGGGGTGGTGACAGGGAATCTCAGCCAGAGAGCCTCCTCCCATCCGCTCACTGGCCAGAGCCCTGCATGGATTTCACCAAACAGTGAAGGTCCAGCTCCACACGAGAGGGAAGGCCCCGCGGTATGGAGTGTTCACTTTCTACAACCCCTGAGAACACAGGGAAGGGCCACTCAAAACAGCAGAGAAGGTGTGGCGGGGGCGCCAGAACAGCATTTGAGAAGCTGCAGGCAGGTGGGCCGTGGGTGACTGACGCGGCAGACTGGAAGGCTCGCCCCGGCTGGCAGAAGGTTAAAGGCAAATGGGAGGCCAAGAGGCCCGCCTCTGGGGAACAATCGTAGCCCAGGAGGGCATTCTGTCCAGACACCCACACGTGGAGGGACCAAGCAGATGACATCTCAACCAAGTGAGTGCCGTCAACATCCCCAGAAACAAGTCTGCCGACACCATGCACCCCCAGCACGACACCCAGGGAAGGACCCGCCCCCGCTGAGGTGTTCTTCCTAAGAACGCATGCCCTCAGCCCACTCAGGAAAACGTCAGGCAGACTCAAATAGAGGGACAGTAAACAAAACAACTGACTGATACTTTTGAAAAAGTGTCAAGGTCATGAAAGGCAAGGAGAGGTGGAACCCACAGATTGGAGAAGACTGCAAAGATGTGAGGGCTCGGTGCAACGTGGGATCCCAGGTGGGATCCTGGGGAAGAAAGAGGGCATTAGTGCAAAAAACGGTGAGATCCACATAATTTTCCCTTCGGTCATAGGGATATAGTGATGTTGGCGTCAGAGCTGTACTATGGCTGTGCAAGACGGCAGCTTCAGAGGAAGCTGGATGAAGGGTTAGGGGATTTCTGCTCCCAGGCCGTCCTGCAGAAGTCAGAGGTCAGTTTTACAGGGAAACGTCAAATGCTTTTAACATAAAAAGGTTTCTTTCTTTTTTTTTAAAGAAGCTCTACTATCATCCTCAGAGAGCTCACAGCCAGCCATGGTAGCAGAGAGGCAAGATGCTGTTGTTAAAGAGGACCGACAGGAGAACCTGGGGATGGAACACACAGTGACAGTGGAAAACCTGCAAGGGTAAGAAGACTGAGAAATTTCCTGGATAGAAAGACAGAGATGGAAAACTAGAGAGAAAAGGCAAAACAAGAAAAGGTTCTGGACGAGAAAGAGAACAGAGAAAAGAGAGGGGATGAAATAGCTAAAGAAATCATTCAAGAAAACTTCCCAGAAGGATACAAGTATCTGGTTTGAAGGTGTCCACTGAGTGGTAAGGAGTGAAAACAAACCACAATCAGATACGTCAGGAGGGGGTTTCTATACACCAGGCACAGGCAGAAAACTTACAAGTTTCCAGAGATAGACATCAGGTCACGTACGATGGGCCGGGAATGCAAAGGACTATGGACCTCTCCATAGTAGCTCAGGAGGCCAGAAGGAGTGGAGTGCTACTGGAGAAATTCCGAGACAAACTTTCAGCCCTGGGCTTTCACACCCACCTAGATTTTTCTCCGTGGGGGAGAGGGCAGGCTTCCTGAGACGGAAAGTCTGCCTCCCATGTACCTTTCCTCAGGAAGCCAATACAAAATGTGCTGTCCCCAAACTGGGGAGTAAAACAGAAACCAAAGAAGAGGAGCCCACGGTATACAAGAAAGAGGTGCTCCAGCCCAGAAGAGGGGTGAGGTCCGAGCTGCAGGCTGGGAGGGCAGGCTGTGTTCATAGGAGCAAAGGGGAGGCTCCAGGCAGGACGTCTCCGGCTGGCAAATCTAACAGAACCCAGTGGCATCTGCATGTATGGAGGTCAGATGGAAGGGTGCAGAGTTCCGAGGCAGAATTAGTATAAGGTTCACAGAAACCTAAGCAAATAAACATCAGACAGTTTTTACCTGCAGAAAAAAATTTATAAAGATTGTACCCAAAAGTGTGCCCTGTGAGTTACAGTTCTGAAGGACACCTGCATGGTCAGGACACTGCCAACACCAAGTCCTGACCTGACCATGGGGCGGGAGGCTAAGTCCCCTCTCTGCCCGTGGACGTCCATGGATAAAGCCTAAAACCGAACAACCACGAAGCAATGACGTAAGCATGTCATTCAGCAACGTGGAGCTCTGCGGTGACAAAGTGATTGCCTCTGGGGACCTGGAAATGGAGAGGTGGGGCTGCCATACTAACACAACACGCCTGGCAGACCCACGACTCTGCACTGTTTTGAAAACCCCAACTGTAAGAATCCACCTTGAAATGTAGGAGGAAGGAAAAACCAGGAGGAGAAGGGGGCAGGGGCAGAGAGAGACTAAGTGGCACTGAAGTCAGGGGCAGGGGACCCGCCTGACTCCAGCCTCCGGGCCGCCACCTCTGTCCACTCTCACTGCAAATGAAGACAGTTTGCGGTTTCGGTTCCCTGGTCAGCTGAGTACACACACCAGGCTCCGGGGCTGGCACTGGTGACCCCTGGTCTGGGTGATTCCCCGTCCCCATGCCTACACTTCCCAATGGTTGGGGATAATCAGAAAGCCGGCTGAAGGGCTGCAGCCCACCAGGGTCTCAGAGAAAATGCCACCCACCCAGGAGCACCAGGGGACAGTGCCAGGGGGAGGAGCCCAGGTCTTCCACGGGGTCTGTGCAGCCACAGATGCCCTCACTACCTCGGCACCAGCCTCTGATTAAACCTGTGCCGGGCTGAGGCAGCACATCTCACCCAGACCCATGGGCAGCCTTGCCCCAGTGGGAAGTGTGCTATAAACGCCTGCCAACTCTCACATCCTCCTTGGCAGCCAAAGTCCTCGTGTAATTTTCCAGGAAACACGCAAACCTGAAGCTCCTCACCCAGCGTCCTCTTCGCACTGGACAGACGTCCTGCCAGGGGCCCCTCAGTCCCAGGGAGGGAAGGGGGCAGGTGTGAGGTCGGCCCCGAGCTGCACACCAACAACATGCTCAGGTGAGAGTCCAGCTCAGTTTGGAAAAAGCCCAGAGGTCTCAGCTGTTGGACCCAGACCCCTGGACGGGCTGGGTTCCCCCACCAGCCTGGTGTCTCCAGCGGGAACACGGAAAGCCAGGCGAGGCCCCTGGAGAGCCCCCTCCCCCACCCAGGCCTTGCCCAGGCCCTTCATGCCCCTGTGATCCAGCGAGGCCTCAGACCTCAGGGGCCAAGAACTTGCTGGTGCCCTGGGTGTGGTGCTGCTCTAAAATGCACCCTCCCACCCCCCAAGTTCACAGGGCTCACTGCAGAGGGGCAGCAGGGTGGGGGGGTGTCCCTCAGCCCCATGGGTGGGCACAACCTTTGCCAGCTCTGCCAAGGGTCTCTGAGGAGGCTCCATGGGGGAATATGCTGCTGGGGAAGCTGGGCAGCAGAGGGGCATGCGCCCTCCCTGGGAGCTGGTCTGCGGTAGGAGACTGGGGACCAGCCTGGCACCATATACTGCCGGGCGCGGCCACCACCCTCACAAAATGGAGCTGTGACAGAGTGAACCCCAGGGGTCCTGCGGAGCAGGGAGGCTGCCCGACCCTCCCTGAGGTGGAGAAGGGGGTTTCCAGGGCCAGTCTCCCATCTTTCCCCCAGAAGCCTCTGGACCTCCGTTCCCCCTGAGCAGCTCCTCCACCACTTAGCAACGGAGACAATTTACATAATGCATCAAGTGTGACAGCAATAATGGCTGGGGAAGCGGGGTGCCCGTTAGAGGCTCCTCGGGAGGGAAACTACCTGCTCCCACACCACCACCCCCCTGCTTATGGACCAGCAGTAGGCGACTGACTGCCCAGCTGCTGCCGAGGTGGCGAGAAGGTCTGTGCCAGCCTGGCAGGGGGGCAGCCCTGGGACGGAGGCCGGCACGGGAGGAGATGTCCAGGGCGCTGAGCAGGGAGCCTAAACCCACCAGCAGAGCTCTGGAGCCCACTGTCCTGCCGGGCTGGGCCCTGCGCAGGGAGCCTTCCCGGAGGAGGAGGTGCCCCAGCGGGGGGAAGCTGCAGCCAGGAGGCCGGGAAGCTAGGCTGCAGCTGCCCGGGAGGCGCTCACGTTCAATCACAAAGGCAGCAGTGGAGGGGGAAGAATACATAAAAATTACTGGCACGGTAATTGCTTTTTATATAAATGCGCTTTTTAAAAGTTTTCCCCAGTGTGAGAGTCCCTCTTTAAAAAGAATAAATTCACTGCACACCAATTTATTCCACGCCTGCGGATGGAGCATAATGAAGGCTCCTCCGTCAGCCCCTGATCAGGAGGCGAGTGGCTGCTGCCCGACCCGGCTCCCGGCCCGGCACAGAGAGCCCCGGGCTCTGGTGGGGCTGCTGGGGGCCGGGGCCCGCCTGCCAAGCCAGCACAGGGTGGGACTTGGGGCTGCTCCCCTGGCGCCCCCGGAGCTGCTTGGATGCAGGACGCAGAACCGGGCCAGCTACACTCAGGCTGATGGGGAGCCTCCAGGGGCTGTGGCAGCTGGGCGTGTGCGGGACAGGAGGGCGCATGCCCAGCAGGCTTGGGGACTGGGCCCCAGGCTGTCTGGTTACAGGCCCAGGGCTACTAGTGGTAAGCCACCCCCCAACTAGAGTTCTGCTCTAGGCCCACAGGCCCCCTCCGCCCCCACTCGAGGCAACACCTCACTGGACTACAGCCCAGGGCAGGGAGGGCCGCTCTCCGACCCCAGGAGGCCCAGAACCTGGAAGCGGGGCTTCTCCCAGGGACCCTTACCAGACACACTCCCTCACCCACCCGGGACAAGGTCTCTGTGGCTGCCTGCCAAGGCCTTTGTTCTTCATATTGGGAGTGAACCCATCCTCTGCGAGGGGCACCCACCCGGGGCGTGAACACACGGGTGTGAGGGGCACCCACCCAGGGCACGGACACACGGGTATGAGGGACACAGGTCCACAACCGCCTGGCCCCTGGCCCCCGTGCAGGGCTGCTGAGCATAGTGTCAGGCAGTGACTCGGGGGGATGTGTGCCTGCATGGGGTATGGTTGCGTGTGTGTGTGTGCTCACATGCGTGCACACTCCTCACCCACAGCTGAGATTTCACAGCATCCCTAATTAGTCAGGTAAGTAGTTCCCACCTGCCCAGGTGACAATGGGCTCCTGGCACCTCCCTCCTCATGGCCCCGCCCTGCCCACACACCCACACTGCATGCAGAACTGCAGTCAGCCACACACACATGCATGCCCAGGTGTGCCTGCCACACCCCCAAGGAGTGTACACAGGGACACATGCTCACACACACACACACACACACACACACACACCTGTCATACCACACACAGCGTTTCATGCAGGTTAGACGGCTCCTCCTTCAGACACACGTGTGCTCACCTGTTGCCCCCTTGCAGCACACACAGGTTGTGATGTTCTCTGCAACAAGTACACACACATGCATGTCCCCACACGCAACATCACGTTTCTTTCTTCTTTTTTCCACACGTGATCAGCCTACTTCCACAAGCCTCACACAGGCCTCCACAGTCAGAGATCATGTCTCCGGTGAGTTGTGGGACCACGGATCACCAGGGGCTGGCTGCCCTCTGGGCCCTGCCCTTCTGTCATGACCTGCCTGTCCACGTGATGTGGAGGCCGGAGTGGTGGGACCACAGCAGGGGCCCCTGGCAGCCCCTGCCTTCTGCGTGTGCTGGAAGCAAGGCAGGAGGCAGCGGGCAGCATCAGACACCGCTGGCTTCGGCACTGACCTGGAAGAGCTCCCTGGGGGAGGTAGCCATGGGCTGGGCTTAAAACTGGGGAGAGGCCTGGAGGGGACAGAGGGGCACGTGGACTAGGGGGAAGAAGCTGAGGCGCCTGGTGGGGGCGGGAGGGCACACGCTTGGTCCCCACGCCCCTGCCCAGCCCGCACACCTTGGCCAGGACTTGGAGTCTCTCTGGGAACAGCCCAGCCTCCCTGGCCTCAGCCCGGCATCTTTCCCACAGCCCCCATGTCCTCAAGGACTCTCTAGGCGGGACCAAGCCTGGCAGACCCCATGCAAGCCCACCTACCCTGGCGCACCTGGCACCTTGATGCATTTGGCCTCGGTTTCCCTGCGTGGGGCTGGACTGGCTCCCATGGTCCTGGGGGGCAGAGTCAGGCCCTAGCTCTCTCTTCTCAGTCCTCAGATGCCCACCCCTTTGCTTATCCATCTACTGATAAGCTCCTGGCTGAGAACCCACCCCAAGCCGGCCCTGTGGGTGCCCACGTGTGTGTCTGCACCCTGCAGGCATGTGGTACTGGTGCACCCTACGTATGTGTGTGACCTTCTCCACCCAGGCTGCACATCCTCCCAGCTTGCACCCTCAAGCCCTGGGGTCTGGCACTTGGACTTGTGATGAGGAGATGGCCTGGGACCCACCTCCTGCCTCGTGCCCCCCTACCCCAGGAGCTGGCCAGACCCCTGCAGAGCCTCCAGGTCCCAGGGCTGAGAGAGAGGTATGGGAGAGACAGGAGGACTGCGGCCCTGTAACCCTCTCCAAAGGCTCCACCTCCACTCACAGGGAGAGGGGAGCCACCCTCGGAGAGGGAGGTGGAGGGAGGCCAGGCCGGGAAGCGTTTCTCATGCTGCCCTGGGGGCCGGCGGTGGTTTGTCAGAACCAGTTACTTCTCTGCCTCTGCCAAATGCTTGGGGCTCCACAAATCTCAGGCCAGCATCCCCGTGGCTGCCACCCATCCAGCAATGGATGGGTAGAGGAGAGAGGAGGAACGTGGACCCAGCCAGCCGTCCCCGGGGGGCCCCCGACGTGGATCCATTTGGCCAGAGCCCCTCCCCCATCTCCACCCTTCACCACCCAGAAAGCCCCGACCATGGACAGGTAGCCCGGCACTCCCCAGAGGCGGAGGCAGAGGCCAGGGAGGAGGCAGCCAGCCTCTCCTCGATCCGCAAGCCCTGGGTTCCCGTCGGCACTGACTGCTAGCCTACCTGCTGCTAGGCCAGCCTCCCTGGGGACCCCATGGGGACTGCTCTGCCTTAGGAAGGTCTGACAAGCATCCCAGAATCCCAAGATGGAGGGAGTGGGGGGGCGCGCATTTCAGGGAAGGGACCCGCAGCCAAAGCCGTGTGTTCTCGGCCAGAACTTACAGAGCAGGTGTCTGCCTGCCCCGCGAGGTTCTGATCATGCCTGAGACTGACCCTCTCTTAACCCGAGGGCCCAGCCAGAAGCCAATGAACCCCCCAGAGACCCCTGGCACTGCCTCTCTCCAGAACCCCGGTCCTCAGTGGCCTCAGCCCCTCCATTTTCGGGCCCCCTAACCTCCCCACAGCAAGTGTCCACACCTGGGGCTGGCCCAGAGCTGAGCAGCTTCCTACACCCCAGCTCTGCCGCCGGCCAAGCGCCGCACCCCATCTGAGCCCACGGGGCCAGGGGACAAGCCGCAGACCTGCTGACTGACTTGAGCAATAGACTCAGGGTCTAGGGGCCCCTCCGTGCCCTCTGCCCACCTGCTCCCCAGGGCGGCCTGTGCAGCCGGCTCCCTGGGTTCCTGGCCCGTGGGCCTGTTTCTTCAAGCCCTGTGGCCATTGTGCCTCTCCCTGAAATGTCATGGTCAGCAGGTGCCCCAGACTGAATGTGTGTGTCCCCCTGAAATTCACGTGTTGAAACCTAAGCCCCGATGTGATGGTATTTGGAGGTGAGCCCCTTGGAAGGTGACTGGCCATGAGGGCAGAGCCCTTGCGAATGGGAACAGCACCTTCATGAAGCAGAGCCTGGAAAGACCGTCTGCCCCCCCCCACCACCACGTGGGGCACAGCAAGAGGACATCTGTCCACACCAGGAAGAGGGCCCTCATCAGACACCAGATCCGCCGGCACCCTGATCCTGGACTTACGGCCTCTGGAGCCAGTGGGAGGAAACGCGTGCTGTTTACAGGCCGCCCCTCCCATCCGCAGCATTCTCTTCGAGCAGCCCTGAGGGACGAGGGTGGCAGGGAAGAGGGACCCCATTTCCCAGCTCCCACTGAGCCCCACAAAGAGCGCGGGCCTCTGACCCCTTCACCCCGTGACCAGCTCCCGGACAGGCTGGCAGCCGACAGTGGCAGGGGGCACAGAGGCACCCCCACATGGGCAGGACCCTGCGGCCTTTCCTTGCCCATGTTCCCTGAGATCCTCTGGCTCCCACAAGGACTGGGGTGCTTGGATCCCCATTTCAGATGGGGGACCAAGGCTCGGACACATGCCCAGGCCGCAGCGCGGAAAGCCCAGCCCTGCCACCACCGCCCACTTCGTTTCCCACCACCACCCGGCATTCTGTGCTGGGGACCCCAGGGCAGAGGCCCCAGCTTCAGATCCCAGGCCTGCCACACCTGTAGGGCTCCTGGCAGCTCCCGCTTTGAAAAGGCACAGCCCGTCTCCTGGCCAAGGAACTGCAGGCCTGGCTCTTGGAGTGCGGGCAACTCTAGCAGCTTGTCAGCCTCTCTCTGCTCCCTGTCCTCTGGGAACTGGCCTCGGACGTGGCTGCGCCATCACCTCTGGCACAGGCCAGAAGCTGGTGCCCTCTCCCATGTCTGTACCAGAAACCAGGTCGGTTGACCCCCAGACGACCTCCCCCACAGACCCGCCCCTCCACACCCAGTGCCCCCCAGCAGGGCTCCACGCCTCAGCCTCGCCCCACAGGAATCCAGGGCAAAGGGCTCTGGATCGGCAGTGGATGTGCCCATGGAGTCGTGCCCCTCCGCGGACCTTCCCGCCACTGTGCCCTCCAGCTGATTTACCCTAACGCCCTCATACCCCAGGGAGCTGGAGGAGGAGAGGCCTGGGGGGCAGGCGGAGAAGGGCACGGGGATGGCCAGCTGCAGCCGCGGGGTTGCCCATGGAGGGCGGGGCCCCACAAGCCAGGGCCCCCTGCCAGGTGTCTCAGGGCACCCTCCCCCTGCACCAGCCTCCCCAAACCCCGAGGTGGGGAGCATCGTGCGAGAGTGTGGGGCACCCACGCCAGTCAGCAGGCCCTGCCGGAGCTCCTACCACAGATGAAACGGCTTTTGAAAAGCTTCTCAAAAATGCAATTTTCTCCCACAGGCAACGTTGGAGTATGTGTGCGGAGGGGGCGGGAGGGCCACCACCCCTCCAACCCTGCCTCCCACACAGTGCTCAGCAGAGAGACCTTGGGGGTGGGGGCTGCTGGGCAAGGCCACCCGACCAGGGCCAGGAAGGAAAGAGGCAGGGGGCCAGCTGGGCTGGGGGGCCGGCTTGGGCCAGGCTCCCCCGCATCTGCCCCTGTGTATCCAATTACGCTCAACCTCGGCACGTTCAGTCGCCCTCCCAGGAGCCCCCCTCAGCCCCACGCATCCCCGCTGGGTGCTGAGCAAGAGGACCATATGGAGGGAATAATAAGACAATTAACTTTCCATTAAAGAATAATATATGTGGGTTTTTAGGGAGGCGAGCTGCAGCAATCCCTACCCAGTGGCATATTTCACACCGTGCTCCCACCACTCCGCCCCGATTCACCCCACATCCTGAGACGATGCCAGAAGAGGAGGGCCCCATGGGCCCCGATGGGCGGGTGGGGCCGCATGGGAGCAGGCACGGAGCCCAGGACTGGTTCTGAGGCTCCTCCCAGGCACCACCCCTCCGCTGGCTCTGGGCACATCAGCCGGGACAGTGTGAGCGGGCCCGTCAGGGAGGAGCTGCAGGCCTGCCCGCCGGGGTGCGTGCAAGGCACAGGGCCCGACAGCGGGACCGACTGTGGGCTGGGGTCTCGACTGCCTGAGCTCCCCATGCTGGCCCTAGAGGCTTCCATGCCCTGGCACCTTCCCAGCCTGGCTTCCTTCCTCCTCTTTTGCCCAGCAGCCCTGGGGCCCTGTGTACCCCTGTGCCCTCGGACCCTGCTACCCCGCCCAGGATGCCCAAATGGGGGCCAGGCGTGGCCCGCACCCTCAAGCCAGTGTGTGAGTGTGCATGGCTTCAGCAGGGGTGGAGCAGGGAGACACCTGTCTCAAGGCACGAGGAAGGGGCCATCCCCACCTCCCCGAGCCCTCGGGAAAGGGGCCCTCTATGTGGTCAGACCCTGGTCCTTGCCAGGAGCCAGCTCCAGATGTGGCACTTTGCAAATACCAATTACACATTCCCAGGGAGCACTGAGCAGACTGGGTGTGGGGATGGCCACGGGCAGGTGGGCAGGGACTATGGTGCCGTGCCTGATTCAGAAAAGCCACCGTGGTTACCCACAGATGCAGGGACACAGAGAAGCCATGGGCCTGGATCACCATGACTGTCCGAGGAAGCAGTGGGGAGGGCAGTGGGGGGCTGGAGGCAGGGGCCTCCGAGCCCTGGGGTCCTGCTCTCTGGGGACTAGCTCAGCAGGGCAGGGGAGGGGTGGCCCCAGGGTGGCTCTTCCAGGCAGGCCCCGGTCCTGCACCTCTGCCTTGATCCCTTTGCCCAGCCACACCACCACTTAGGGCTGGCCTTCCGGGCTCCGGGATGGGACTGGCCGGTGGAGAGAGCTGGCTGGGTCCCTGGTTGCCTTCTGTGTGACAGGACTGCAGGAGCAGCTGGCAGCACGCAGCGGTGAAGGCCATCGTGAAGGCCACTGCGAAGGCCATTGAGGCTCTAGGCCGTTTCCGCCCTGACCAGCGGGAGGCGCGGACACCGATGCGGGCTGAGAAGGGCTCCCGCAGGTCCAGACCCGGCTCCAGCCTTCCCGGACAGAGCAGGGGTCTCTGCTCCCCTGGCACGGGGTCTTCTCACATCCTTCTTTGGAGACAGACCCTCCGAGGAGGGCTCCCACCCAGGTCAGGGCCAGTCTCAGGCTGGCCCGCCGATGGCCCCTCCTGTGCCTGACTGTGACCTTCCTGCCCTGGGGTCTGTAGGTCTAGACTCCTTCCCCTCCTCCTTGGACCCCCCAGTCAGGGGGGCAGTACCCAGCAGTCTCTGTAAGAGTGACCTGGGCTTCAGAGTGGGGATACTGGTGGACTCTGCATCCTCCCCAGCACCCCCAGGCACCTGATGAATTATTCATCCTCATCAGCTTTATTATGTAAATGAGTGCCAAGCCCTGGCATATGCTCTGTGCTCTCCCCCCAGGATGGGGACAATATGGTGCTGTAGGGGGAGAGGCAGACTGCATAGGGTCCACACTTCTGTGGCCTGTTCATGGCAGGAGCAGGCCAGGGCTGGGGTATGGTGGGGCTGAGGTGCCCAGGGGGCAGGGTTCGGGGGCATCTGGGTGTTGGCACACCCCCCGCCTAGGTGTCCCATGATTCCTGACCTGTAAACGGACTGCAGCCGTGCCCCCACAGGGTTGTGGTGAGGCCCGAAGGAAGGAAGTGCCAAGATGAGGAACACGCCCCCCAAAGGCTGCCGTGGGCAGTGTCTGAACTCTCACAGCTGCCAGCCTCTGTGGCGCCCAGCTCCCGGGGTGGGGCATCCTGAGGACTCGGGCAGAAGGAGCGGCAGCCTTGGGAGGGAGGAAGGTGAGGGGCCTGGGTGCCAGGGTCAGCCCAGCTGCAAGGGGTTCGGGGGCAGCTCAGAATCAGCTCGGAGAGGCCTGGGGCGGGGTGGCCCCCATGGGGAGTGAGGCTGCCAGCTTGGCAGGGCTAGTGCCAGAGTCAGTGGGAGCTCCCGCAGCCAGGCACGGGCTGAGCACAGGCCCCTCGTGTGCACCTGAAGGAGGGCCAGGTGGCTCAGCCAGGGTCCATGTGGGCTGCGGGGTGGGACGCCGACCGCCTGGGCCCCCTGATCCCCCAGGGCTGTCCTGTGCCTCCAGGGCTCCTCGCCTGCTCCCCTACCCCCACCTCACCAGTGCCCTGTGCCAAGAAGCAGCCCCAGAGCTGGCAGTGAGGAGTAGGAGGCTGAGGGAGCAGCTGAGAAAAACTGGAACAGGACAGAGCCGCTGGTGGGGGTGCCAGGAGGAGCCGGGCATGTGGGTCAGCACCTCTCCGGCCACCTGCCAGGCAGCCAAGCCACACCACACACGGACCCTGCTCCAGCCAGCTCCCCGCTGCCCCACACTCCTTCTGCTCACCTGCCCGGGAGGGCACAGCCAGAGGGGGCAGCGCCCTGGAGCCGGAGCCGGAGCGCAGAGCCCAGGGCCCAAGCCCAGCCCCGCCTGAGCCGCCATATCACATTGGCAGGTGAGGGTGCGGAAAGACGTGGCCACTGATCGAAATGTCTGGAATTACTCAACTCCCATCAGAAGTAAGGGGAAGTACATCCAAGCAGGGGAAGTGGCCACACTGGTTTCTAGAAAAGGAGGCGTCTCTGCGCCAGCCGGTCCACTGCCACTTGCACCCCTTCATCCTCCAGCCAGGTGTCCCAGCCACACCCTGAACCAAGAGTGAGGGTCAGAGAGGGAGGACTGAGGACTTGCCCGGGAGCCCCCGGGGGCATGCTGAGCCGGGCTTCCGTCCCCAGCCCCTTCCATCTGGGAAGCTGGTGGGTCAGCCAGCGCCCAGTCCCAGGCATGGAATGTGTACGTCCCTTTCTCAGCAAACCCTCAGGGCCTGAGTTGCCCGTGACTGTAAAATAAACAATGTCCTGGAGCTGAGGATTCAAAGCATGGCAGATTCTCGACTAGAGGTGCGTGGTTAACTCCTCTGGGGTACAGCTTCTGTCCTGATACGACACTTGTAAAGGCACAGGCCACACATTGCAGGGAGCTATCATTTCTTCATCAACCCACAGGGCCATGCTCAGCAGCATCCGCTGAGCACCCGGTGAGCACTGCGTGTTGTTTCCGAGCATAACTGAATTCTGTTCCAGAGCAGCCTTCTCTGGAAAGCTCTGCCAGCCTCAGTGTGGCTGAGTCACTGAGAGTTCACAGACGGGGGTGGATGGGGGTCACTGCCATCCAAGCCCAGCCACCAGGGAAGGGAGGTTCGGAGAGGCTGGGCCCCAGGGAAGACACCGAGCAAGCTGGTGGCTCAGACCTGCAGGCCTAGACTCCGCCTCCGGGCCTGTTATCACCCTGTCAGCCCCCATCAGTCCCACCCTGTGCCAGAGGTCCCACATGCACGGCCAATGTCTCACCTCACTGCCACCCATTTCCTGGGCACCCGCTGTAAGCCAAGCATGGGAAGGATGGACGACAACACCCCGTGGCAGCTGCCCCACAGTCATGCCTGCTGCCCCGGCCCTGACTGAGGGAGCAGCAGGCACCGGGAGGCACCCCTTCACCAAGCCCTGGGCCTGGACTCTCAGCTGAACCACAGTGGCAATTGTAATTCCCCGCCATTCCTGGGACAGCCACGGGCAGAGGATCCCCATCAGCCCCTGCCCAGTTCCAGCCGCCCGTCCTGGCCCACATGTCTGCAGCAAGTACTGGGAGTCCCACCCAACCACTTCAAGGGCTCAGCATTTCCACAGCAGGAGTGACGGTGCGGGAGCCTGACAGGGACAGTCTGCAGCCCTCGGGGTGACAGATGCATCACTATTTCAAACATTAACATAATCTCCCAGGATGAATGCGGTCGCTCTCGCCCAATCAATCACCCTCCTGCCTTGATCCCTCACTCGCCAAGCCCAGGGTTAACCGTCTCGCTGAGCGGGCGGCGCTGCTCTGTGGGCTGGTTTGGCTGAGGGCCGTCCCGCCGGCTTCCGTGCACCCCTGCCCCAAGGCCCCTCTGGGGCCTGGGCTCCCACCCAACACAGACCTCACCCTCTGCAAACCTGGAGATCCTGACACCTTGACAGAGCCGGCCAGGTGCTGCCTCCAACGACCCCGCGGGAGGGTGGGCCAGGCCCCGAGGTGTTGCTGCTTTCCGGCTATTTCCCCACCTTCCCCACACCTGCCCCATGGACCTCACAAGGCCAGGCTTTCCTCTCTCCTTATTTCTGAAGGCCTCTTCCCATTCCCACCCCCAAGGGAAGGAAGCAAGGGCTGCAGGCTTACCTCACGGAGCTGCTGGACGCCCCCAAAGATGCGCATCACGCCGTCCACCTCCTGCTCCAGGCGCCGGGCCCAGTGCTGCATCCTGCATGACGAGAACAGAGGTGTCAGGACGACGTGCACAGCCCGCTCCAGGCTGGGCCTAGGGCGCCCGGCAGCTGCCCCCCAGAACCCAGTTCTCCCCAGAGAAGAAAGACAGCCCTTGTCAAGGCTGGCCCACTGGCCTGGCCTGCCGCCCTGCAGCATGGCAGGGGCAGTGGGTGGTAGTTTCAATGCCCGAGGGCCCAGCAGCTCCCAGAAGCCCGCAGGCAGACTGCTTCCCACTGCGGAGAGCCGGCTCTTGGTGCTGCTGCTCTGAACATAGGGCTCGACACCAGGAGAAGTGGGCAGGGGTAGCTGGGGCAGCTCCTGTCCCCAAGGCTGGTGGGGCCTGGGGAAGCGCGGAACATGAGTAGCTGCTGCCATCACTGTGTGAGGGGGCAGGTCCAGCCCCTCGGGGCCTCATCTGAGAAGTGCGTGGGGAGCACCCCGGCTCACACGCCCTCGCTGTCCAGGGTCAGCAAATGCACACTTCCGAGCTCATCACTGGGCACCTCACTGCACTGCCTACCCGCAGGTCCAGTTCAGACCATCCTGCCCCTCTGGGCACCTGACAAGCCCTGAGACCTCCCCCAGGCCACCAGCCTGAACAGAGCTGTTCACAGTGCTGCCCCGAGCTTGTTCTGTCCCATCCGCATCTCCATTTCCCTGTCCAGAATGTGGGGACACTTGGAGGCCTTGCAGGGTATGCAGTGGGAACAGGTGGGTCAAGGGTGCTGCCCAGGGACCCTGGTGAGTGGACACCATGGCCTGGTGGTCACAGGACCCGTATTCTCAGCCACACCCATGAACAGGGACTGATCTGGGGAGTGGCCCGGCCCCAGCTCTGACCTGTGACCCCCTCGTGTGCCAGAGCAGGCGAGCAAAATCACACTGGTCCTCGCCAGGGGCCAGCCAGTGCACCTCTCCACATGCCCACAGAGTGCTCCGCTATGACCAGTGCATCCGGAAAGGCATCTCAGCTGCCCTCCACCAGCCGCAGAGCAAGGCCTCCCAGGGAGTGCGCAGGAGAATTTCCACAAAGATTTAACTAAGCCAGCATGGCAGAGGAGAGCCCACAGGGCAGAGCAGGAGTGGGCTGATGCCAGCCTCCAGCCTCAGAGGGCACAGCGTCTGGGGCATTGCACCTGGCCCCAGCACCTGCCTGGACCTGTGCCCTCCCTTGCCTTGCCTGGCCACTTGGGGCCAGGACTATTCTAGCACCTGGGTCAGAAGGGCTCGAGTCCCTACCCCGGCCCCTGCCCCATATCCGTCTCTAGGCCTGTGCCTGGGGAGCTGGGCCCATGCCATTGTGTGTGCCCAGGTCGGTTGGCATGGGAACTCAGAGCAGGAGGCGGACTGCTCACTAATTGCAATTTACCAAGCTGAATGTCAGGACCGTGATGGAAAAAAAACTCAGCATCAAAAGAAAGAGGTACTGGCTTCGGCGTGTTGCGGGCTGAGCCACAGCCTGAGGCCCTCCTCCGCCGCCCACTGCAGGGAAAAAGCTAACCCCAAGCGCAGGTGGAGGCCAGGCTTTGAAGGGCAATCAGGCCTCAGCCACCAGCCAGGGGAGGGCAGAGCCCAGTGGAGAATGGAGAGCCTGCTTGGCCCCCGGCCCCCGTCTACCAGGTGTGGATGGCTTGGCCCTGGCTGCTGACAGACAGTGGGGCAGGTGGCTGTTCTGCGCTCCTGGGATGGAGCCCAGGGAGCGAATGCTGAGATGCACTTCCACACAGTTCTGTGTCCAGCTAGGCATATGAATGAGCGAGGCCAAGGAGCTGATCTCCAAGGGGAACCGTGAGCTCTGCCCTGGCCCTGACCCCAGCCACTCACTGGCTGAGAATGCCAATCGTGACTCTTCCTGAGGCTAATATGCTCAAGGGCACCCCCTTTACACAGCGCACATCACCTACTCTTGCTTCAGTCCTCACAAAGAAGAGTACGTTATCACCCCCAATTTACAGATGAGGAAACCGAGGCACAGGGCCTTTAAGTGACCTGCCCAAGGTTGCCCACCGAGGAAGTGGTGATCCCGAAGTTGATGCAGTCAGCAACTACATTCAGTGCCATACCCTGGGAGCTTGAAATTGGCCAGAGTGAGAATATTTACACTGTGGACATCAATCAGCATATGCTACAAATCACACTTTTTTTCCCCAAGAAAGCAAACTGCGAACATTTACCAGCACACCGCTGATTCCACCCAGGGTGATAGGTCTCGGTTCTGGGATTTCACAGATAAGTGGAAGAAAATTAATTGGGAGAGCAGACACAGATGCCAAGTTTTTATTTTGCTGAGACAACATATTATTATTATTACTATCATCATCATTTCATCTAAAAAGGCTATTTCACCGGGAAGGCAGTATAGCACCGAGAAGACAAAGTAGTGACTCTCTAGCATCTTACTACGCTGATGGACAGTGACTATAATGGGGTGGGGGTGGGGGACTTGATCATGGGGGGAATCTAGTAACCACAAGGTTGCTCATGTAATTGTGTATTAATGATACAAAATAAATTTAAAAAGGCTATTTCAATAGTAAAAAAACTTTGGAAGAACAAAATCTCAGGATAAAGTTCAATTCTTCCCAAGACACACACACTCTCCCCGACTCCCAGCCCAGGCTGAACAGCTGCAGACTCTGCTATGGCTGCAGGGACCGGCCCACCCGTGCCACGTCAGGATACACACACCCTGCGGGGCCCAGGGGGCTCCCGCCCTTGGTTGGAGTCCTGACCTGCCTAACGGCCAGACCCCTTGCCCCATGGCACTGCTCACCAGCACGACGCTGGGAAAAGCATGTTCCTCTGGGCATTGGCTCACGCCAAGCCCAATTAGGAAGGCAATGCCTGTGTCCAACAGTCAAAAAGAGCATGATAGATACGGCATTTCATCATCGCAGAGATGTGACTCTGCGGGTTCCAGGGTCTGGCTGGTGTGCTGGGCTGGCTCTGGGGGTGACACATGGGACCACGGAGGCCAGGAGCTGACTACACCTGCAGGGGTCCTGTCCTGGACCCACCAAGCCAAGATGAGCCTTCCACTCCAGCAGAAGGGCACACTAGTTCTTGGGGGACACATCAGGATCCATGGTCCCACTGGGTCGAAGGCAAACTGACCAAATCCTGCCTGGGCTCCCATCAGCCTGGGCCCCAAGTGCTTGGCTCTGCCCAGGCCCCCTGGTCAGACAGTGTCGCCAAGGGGTCACCCTCCCCACCTGCTGGCTCCCCACATCCCTGTGATTTTCCATGCTCTTCATTGAGATGACACTGCTTATCTCCAAGTGCCTCTAAGTGCCAAATTAGCAAGACAGTGAGGAGAGAGTGGCTGCAAGGAGGCACGTGCCGCCAGGGGCTGCAGCCAGCAGGCAGAAGGAATGGAGTGGGCTGGGGACAGAGCCTCGCATCACCACGGCCTCCAACGCGCCTGAACCTGGGGAGGTGCAGGCACTGTGCCCTCATTTCACAAACCAGGAAACTGAGGCCCTGGCAAGGATGGGGTGGGGCTGTGCGCTCAGAGAAGCCAGACCTGGTCCACCAGCCCTGACGCCAGGGAAGTGCAGCCACTGGGGAGCCCTGGGGCTGGCTGCCCTGCCAGCTGTGTGACCTCGCACAGTCCGGCCCCTCCCGATCCTCAGCCTTCCCATGTGTAAACGGGTAACAATGACTCGTTGAGTAGCTTTAATGGCCAATCCTCACAGCGACCTTGATGGGAAGAATTACGGAGCAGTCCCAAGGCCCAGTGCCCAGGAGATCTTCCGAACACCCCCACTCTTGGAGAGAGGGTACTGAGGGAGGGAAAGGGGGCCTCTCACGGTTCCCTCAACCCCCTGCTCCCAGGCTGAGAGGGGCCGGGGGCGGGCACAGGGCAAAGACGCATGTGTCCCAGTTTGGGCAGGCTGAGGGCAGCCTGGCAGAAGGATTTGGTCCCCAGGGCATGGTTCAGAGCGAAGAGGAGCCCGCAGGGGAGGCAGGGCTGTCACCATCAGGCAAGCAAGCAAAGCCAGTCTCAGTGGGGTGAGGGGCTGGGGCCGAGGACCACTTTTAGCAGACAGAACCATCGAGACCCCTGCTAGAAGGCCGGGGAGGCCCTGGGTCTGACCTACAGAGCGTTCAGGTGGCGGCCCCCACCCAGGGCCAGCGGGTGGAGAGGGAGAGGGGAGGGGAAGGAGCCCGTGAGCAGCAGTGGCATAGATTAAACAGTTGCCAGTTGTTAATTTCATATGTGAAGCTGTTGATCAGAATGTGATTTAATTGTACAGTATAATCCAGGCTTTTGGAATAAATTATGCAGAAAACTCATCTATAATTAAACAAATCAAAAAACCAGAGACAGGTGACACTGCAGGTTCACCCTCAGAGGGCATGGGTGGTTGTGGGCAGCTGGACCCCGCGGAGCGGCCGGGAAGGGTGGGGAGGGCTGGTTCCCCAGCAGCGCAGCCCGGAAGGCCCAGCAGGCCAAGGCTGGAGGGGCGAGGGCCTCGGGCGCCAGCCTCTGCCTCAGGAAGGCCTTTACAGCACGCCCACGGAGGCGTGTGCCATCAGAGACTTGATGCTGGCCGCCTCCACCAGGCAGCCTGTCCAGACAGCTGTGGATCCACTGGGGGCCTACGAGCAGCCTAGAGCCCCCTTCAGCTCGGCAGGGCAGCACGGCCGCAGGACGCTGGGGGTAGACTGCAGGGGAAGCGGGAGGGGTGGGCGGCTGGGCCGGGGAGGGGCCAGGGGGCCCATGGCGGAGGCCGCTTGCTGCCGAGCGCCTGCGGACGGAGCTCAGCAGCGGTGGGGCCCGCGGGTCTCCTGCTTCTCCAGTGACAGGCCGGCCAATTCTCCCCGCTCTGGGGTGGCAACAATTTAAAATAAAGTGCTACTTAATTATTCTGATTATACTTCGGCTGGCCTGCCACCTCCCACTGGAAGGCAGTCTTCTGAAGGGGAACAAAGACCCGGCAGGAGGTGGGGGAGGCACTGGAGTCCAAGAGAGCCCTGCCGGAGGGCCTCTGGGTCAGGCTGCTCCTGCCGCCCCCCCGGGGAAGATCACCAAGGGCGGTGGCGGGCAAGCCCGGAGAGAGAGCCCTCCCCCAACAGCCACCACAGCCCAGAGGGCAGCTGTGGCCCGGCAGATGCAGCGCCGTGGCTGCCCAGCACCCAGGCCACAGCCTTGCTGCAAGAGGCAGAAGCTCAAGGCTGCACCCTGGATCCAGGCATCGCCAGAGCCCCTCCCCCCAGGAGTCCCCCCTGACCGCTGGGGGAAGGTCCCTCTCTGCCTAGACTGGGAGCCCAGATGCAGCCGTCTCCTCCAAGCCCTGGACCAGATGTGCCCTCGGGGCCTCACGTTCCCATCTGGAAAATGCAAATAAAGCTTGCACCTCGGAGGGGGCAGGTGGGGAGCACTGCCCAGGGGAAGCTCTCCCCACACGGCCTCAGAGACCCTGGCACAGGGGAGGCCCCTCGGGAAGGGCAGGGCCCCCGGGGAGCAGAGCATCCTTCCTGCTTGTCCCTCAGGAGTGATGACCCCTGGTTCTGGGCATCTCTCAGGCTCCAAGCCCAGGACGGCCCCCAACACCACCTGATCAGAGGCTCCCAAGGACATCAGGCTGGCAGAGGGCAGAGGCCTAACCAAGGTCACTGACTCTTGAGGGCCAGCTGGGCATGGCCACACCTAGCCCTGGAGGTCAGAGAGCCTGGGCCGTGGAGGCCAGGGAGACCAGGTCGGGTGACGGGGAGCATAAGCTGGCTGTGATTCAGCCACAGGGGCCCCTGGTGGAGCAACATGTGCCCGGGGAGGGCGGCCCCCGCCAGCCCCCCATCGCACACAGGAAGGGCAAGGGGAGCCCGCTCACCACACGTGACCCTCAGACCCCGGGAGCTCCAGTTTGTCCAGGCCCATTGGCCTTGACGGCGTGTCTCAGGGCCCTGCGAATATGGCTCCTTAATGGGGTTACTAACTGTGGGGGCTGTCCCCGCTTCTTTCTTTGCCAGAGAAAATGCTTTTCCTTCTAGGCGGCTCTTGGCCGGGCAGCAGCAAGCCTGGCCGCCCCCGCCCCCCAGACTAACGGCTAGGGCACCAGCTCCAGCCCGGCATTTACTCCCAACAGCCCAGTGGTGGAGAGGAGGACCAGGGGAGGCCTGACCCGGAATCAGGGGGCAGCATCTCTAGGTGGGTGTGCCCAGCACCCTGCAGGCCCAGCCAGGGTGGGGAGTGCCCAGGCTCACAGCACTCTGCCCAGTCCCTATCCGTGCAGGATGGAGGGTCCAGGGGGTGCCAGCAGTCAGGGAGGACTGCCTGGAGGAGGCAAGGCCCAGACAGGGAAGTTGCTGCGGGGAGGAAGGTGCCCAGCAGCAGCTAGGACAGCAGGGAAGACCCCAGCGCCTGACTTCGGGTCACCCAGGTTAGCTTGGGGTGGCCTTGGGCACATCCTTCCACCTCTCCGGGCCTCAGGGAACTTGTCCTGCCAATGAGCCGAGCAGGGCAAGGGTCTGTCACAGCCCCTCAGCAGGACCCTGCCCACCAAGCCTGGTCTGGGGTTTCCCAGCAGCAGTGAGAAGCCCCTGAGGGGGGTGGCCAGCCCCCGAGGAGAGGGTGGCGGACACACCAAGGGGCAGAGGCACAGGTGGTGTGCACGGGAGGGGTCACGGCTCTGTGGCAGAGGTGGGGACCAGGGCCCCCTGGCCAGGCTGTGGGGCTCGGCCGGGAGGGGGCCTAGGTGGGGAGGGGCAGTCTCTCCTCCAGCCCTGCCCTGTGCCAGGCCCCGCTCTGTGGCCCACACCCAGCTCTGATTTGGCCTCTCCAGGCCACAATTCCCCTCTTTGCCCAGGCAGGTGTGGCTTGAGGCCTCCACAGCCCATCTGAGGGCCCAGTTCCCAAGGGGTCCACCTGGGGCTTTCTGCCTGGGCCTGCACCTGTCCGCGGGCATCACAGATGTGACAGGCCGAAGCCCTCCCTGCAGCACCCAAACACATCTTCCAACATCAGACCGCCATCCCTGACCCCTAGAGGGGGAACTGAGGCTCGGAGGAACAGAGTGGCATGCCCAGCATCACCTAGCAACGGAGCTTGTCAGGACGGCACCCACTCTCAGGGCGCAGTCTAAATGCCCAGTGGCTGGCGTGGCAAGGCCACTGGATGCCCAACGGGCCAGGCCTCTCAAACTGACAGTCCAAAGCCAAGACCCTGGCGTCCCTGTGGGTCCCCACTGCTCCCGCCCCAACCCGCCATCACCCCCCCACCCCCCCCCCCCACCTGGCTGACCCTCTGCTCAGGCCCAGAGACCCAGAACCTGGTCTCACGCCCACACACCTGTCAGCACATCCTGTTGGAAGAACCTTCTCCCTGTGCCCGAATGTGCCCGCTGCCTGCCACCTCCATCACCTCTCCAGGACAAGTGCAGGGGCCAGTTCACAGGTCCTCAGCCTCTGCCCTCCCTCCCAGCTTCCCGCTTGGCGCCCCCAACAAGGCCAGTGGCCCCGTGAGCACCACGCTGAGGCCCAGAGCCCCAGAAGCAAGGTGGGATCCGCCCAGAGCCGTGCCCCCAAGGCCTCCCGACCTTGTTCCTCAGAAGGCCCAGCCTCCGCCCTGCAGTGAGGGCACGCCTGCCCCCTCACAGGCCAGCACGTGTCCCCCCTCAGTCCAGGCCAGCCCTCCTCGGCGTCCGCGGGGCCCTCCCTCACCGCCTCCTGTCTCTGCACGAGTCTACCGTGCCCCCATGTTAAACGGAACCCCCAAGCAGCCTCTGATCTGTACCTGGGGTTATGGTTTCAGCTAGTATTCCACCAGACCTCACCCCAGCTGTGAGCCTGAGAGCTGCCCCGGGCTGAGCGGATGGCCCTCCCCAGGAGGCCACAGGAGCCGGCAGAGGGCTGGACACGCAGCAGCCGCGCCGGCCAGCCCAGCAGGCCCTCCCACCCCGGCTCCTCTCTGTATGAATTATTAAAGCTCATTTATGATGGGCCTGCCCAGGCCTGTGGCTTCCGTGCATAATTCATGGCTCTCCCAGAAGGGCCTGGTGCTGGAGAGCCGCTTCTTCCAGGAAGCAAGAAGGGAGTGTGGGGAGGGAGTGCCCCAGACCCAGAGCTGAGCTGCCCTCCCCACCCACATCGCCGGGTCCCCATCTTGGGCACCAGCACCTCTACCCACCCAGCCCATGGTGCCTTCCCCATACACCTGGCTCTGTTCCCAGGACTGGGACCCATGGCTCCCTGCAGGCTCACCCACTCTCCTCTCTGCACCTCAGTTTCCCATCTGCAGGCAGATGGAGTTTGTAAACTGCAGCGGCAGACGGATGGCCACCTGGTTCTCCTGGTGGCGGAGGCTCATGGGTCCCCAAGGCGCCAACACACCAGGGTCACTGTGAGTTTCCCAGCAGTCTAGAGCTGGGCAGGCACAAGCAAGAGGAACCGGCCGAGGTCTCCTCAGAGCAGAGCAAAGGGTCCAGGCTAGGGACACAGGCATCTGCCAGCCACTCTTCCTCAGGCCCGGGGCCAACAGCCCTGCTCGTTGACACAGACCATGTGCATCCTGGGGTCCGCAGTGCCTCCTGCCTCC
Source organism: Manis javanica (assembly GCF_040802235.1). Classification (NCBI taxonomy): domain Eukaryota; kingdom Metazoa; phylum Chordata; class Mammalia; order Pholidota; family Manidae; genus Manis; species Manis javanica. The sequence goes on from NC_133158.1 coordinate 2,073,207, forward strand.
AGCACACTCCCCAGTAGTCAGGCACAGTGGGAGTGCGGCCCTGCCCAGGCCCATTTAGCAAACTGAGTTTCAGCAAGGCTGGCTGTCCAGATGCGGACCTACTGCTGCAGCCCCCGTGAGCCCAGCCAGGTGCCGCGATGGGGGGCCAGGCCCACGAGCTCAGGAGGTGCGTGGTGGGGTTGAGGCACCTCTGGCGACCCCCAGGTGAGGCAGGGGGAGACGCAGGGGCCCCAGCCACCTGCTCCCTCCATACAGGTGGCTGAAGCCTGACAAAGGTGGCAAGATAGGCTCTGTCCTCGTGCCACCTAAGAGTCTGGTCACATTCTGTGAATCACACGTCCTTGTCTCCCCATGCACATCCTCCCCACCCCCAGCATGAGTCAAATCCTCGCCGAGCCACAAATAGCCGTTTGCCGTGTGCATCCTCGACACGGCCTCCTGCCTTGAGGAGAACAGAGATCCCCCGCCTCAGGGTCCTCTGCTCCTCTTCAGGGCAGATGCCCCCACGGAAGCTGGCAGGTACCCAAGGACACCCCCGTATGGAGGAGAGGCAGAGCAAAGGCCAGGACTCAGCCCATCAGGGCCAGCTTTGTCCTCTGGCCTTGACGTCCCTCTACCTGCCCCAGTCGCCTCCTGCAGAACTCTTCCTGAATATCCCCCCCTTAAAAACCCACAGTCCGCACCCCACTTTATGGACACTTGCCTTAGGTCGGGGCTGCAGACTGTTCCCCTCACAGAGCTCCCTGCAGAGCGCGGCTTAAAGCCCAGCAAAGACGAATCTTCCGGAAACACTGCGGACATTTGCTGACATGCTCCCCTCTGCGGTCCGGTGCCCCCCTGCTCGCCCCCCTCTGCGGTGGGAGCGGCAGGAGGGCAGGGCCAGGAAAGGGCCTCCAACTTCAGCAGGTAGCAGAGCGTCAAGGAAAGAGGTGAGGATGCAGAGCACCTACTGCATGCTGGGTGCGCAGCGCAGGAGTCGCGCTGAAGTCAGGCAGCACCCCGGGCTGGGCGCGGACCATCCAGTCCACTTCATGGGTGGAGACTGACCTGGGCGTCAGCACGTGCCCAAGGGCACACAGCTGTTCTACGTGGAGCAGGAACTGGGAACTGGAGCCCAGGCCCTGCCCCCAGGCCAGCAGGCCTCCCTAATCCCCAGGCAGATTCCAATGGCCAAGATGCAAAATAGAGAGAGTGCAGGTAAGGGCCACCCCTCACTAGTGACCCTTTCCGACTTTGAGGAGGGCCCCCCTATCAGGGTCCCCCACCTCCCCAAAGCAAACCTGTTGGAAGTCCTCCCTTACACCCACCAGAGTGGTAGGAATGTGGTCTGTGCCCGAGCTCCGTCAAACCCCCCGGGAGCCTGGACCAGGTAGGGGAGGACGCCCACCTCCTCTGGGATTCGCTTCTTACCAGCCTGGCTTCTCAGGGCCCGCCATGCTGCCGTGACGCCAGCGGGGTGTGCCACCTGCCTTGCCACGGACCATTGGTTACCTTCAGGTGCTGCGCTGAATCCTTTAGCCACGCAAATCCCCTCTGCAGACTGTCTGACACCCACAGCAGCAGCGAGGAGGATGGAGACTCAGATGCCACCCCAGCGGCCCCACTGCCTTCTGAGCAGCCCCAGGGAGGTGCCAGGCCAAGAGGAGCCCCTGCACCTGGTGAGCCCACGCTGTCCGCACGGCTGGCTGGAGGGGCAGCAGCTCGGCCAAACCCAGCAGTGCTTACTGCGGACAAAATACGCTGCTGGCGTTTTCCACCTGCTGCACATTCTCTATTAGCTCACACACTCCCCATCCATTCATTCATTCATTCATTCAGACACTGCTGAGCCAGGCTGCAGGCTGGACACTGTGAAGGCCTACAGTGTGAGCCGGGCAGGGGCAGGCCTGGCCTCGGAGCCTAGAGTTCAAGCCCAGCAGACGTTTGATCTGACCCAGACCCCGTGTGAGTGGAGGGAAGAGCCTCGGGAGTGGAACGCATACTGGCTCGGTGAAGGTGGCTCCGCAGGGCGGTCCAGACAGTGAGCTCTGCACGGTGTTACTCCGCTAATACACGCGGACTGACCACAGGCCCTAAGGCAGGCTGCTCTCCCACACAGAGGCTGCAGGATTCCAACCTCAAGTACGTGGTGAGCCCGCTCACGGTGGTGGGAGGTGGGCTCCGGGCAGTGGGGAGATGAGGAGGGCTGGCGCAGCAGTGAATGGGAAAGCAAGGGCTCGAAGCGCAGCTCTCTGGCCCTCCCAAGTCCCCTGCGCCACTCAGTGTAATGGCCCAAGACTCACTACTTCGATGGCCCTGCCTGACCTGGCCCCCGGCCCTCCCCACCTACCCTCCCTTCCCCTCCTGCCCCAACCACATCCCACCCCAGGGCCTTTGCATGGGCTGCTCCTCTGCTTGGACTCCTGCCCTCCCCTCCTCTCAGGCTTTGCTCAGATGTCTCCTCTTCAGTGAGGCCTACTGTGGCCCCCACCCCCGTTAAACTCAAACTCCCCCAATTCACCCTGTTCCTCCTCCATGGCACCTACTGCTTGTCAACAACAGTATGTCCCCACCCCACCCCACCGACTGCTGCCCGCCTGCGTCCTGCCAAGGCCTGGGCACAGATGCTCATGAGTGCTGGAGTTGAGTGACCAGGAGGTTGTGTCGAGGGCCAGGAGGAATGAGTGTGCCCATGGCAAGGAAGCACGGGGGCAGGCGGGAGCCACAGACTGCCCCAGGGTTCTGCAGGCAGAGCCTGGGGCCATGCCCGACACCCAAGGATGGCCCACCCCAGCCCTGAGTCAGCCAGCACCGACCCACAGGCCAGCCCCGCCATGGCTTCTGACCATGTCCCACGTGTGAGAAGGGGACAGGCTGCCTCTCCCCATTTCTCAGATGAGAAAAGCAAGGCTCAGAGCAGCTGCCCATCAACTCTGTATGTTTATTTAATAAAAGGATTAGGGACTGCTTGCCTCGCCTGGAGAGGCACTGAACACACGGCCCCAACCCCCCAGGAGCTCCCCCTCCAGGGAGAGGCGCCAGGGCTGCATGCGCAGGGGGGCACCCTGGAAGGTGGGCCCTCCGAGGGCGGGTTGGGGGACAGTCAGGGAGGTGCTCAGTGTCCCAAGAACTGATTCCATTCCTTCATTCACTCCCTGCACAGGCACCGATCCTTAATGGGTGCATGTCACAATGAGGCCTGGTGCACAGAGGCCTGGGGGCACCCCGACACCCCTCCCTGTACTCGGTAATGTGAGGCCTCCGTGCGGGGGTGGGGGCTGCGGTAGCAGGGAGCAGAGAGGCTGGGGATGGCATTACTTGCCCAGCTGGCTGGGGGCTCCAGCAGGAAGACCCTCTGCAGCCACGCCAGCCAGGGGTGCCCAGCAAACGCAAGGCGCTCACCGCCTTCCTGGTATTTTTAGACACAGATGTTGTCACTAAAACATCATCTCCTGAGTACAGGGCCTGGCACACAGCAAGTACTCAGAAAATGTCTGAATGACTGGATGCTGCATCCTCACAACTACAAAAATAGGAAATATGATCCCATTTTAAAGATTAGGAAACTGAGGCACAAATGGCCCGAACAAGGTCACATATGGGGCCCTCTTTATGACTCCCAGCTCCTCCCCTCCTCAACCTCTGCCCCCTAGGCCAGGCTTTTCAGCAAACAGCAGACAGATGTAGCAAGGCCGACAGAAGCCCTGGCGCTGGGTCCCTCTGCACAGCCCCAGGAAGTCCCCACCCCTCTCCATTTTAGAGTAATGGCTGCCACACGCCAGCAGTCTGGAAATCGCCTGTGAAATATATTTCCCCTGGCGCTGGCTTGGGAACCACGTCAATCACCCATCTTAATGGCCTCCGGTATTGCTCCCTGCCTGCTCCCGCCCCAGCTGCTCTGTGCCAGGGACTCAGGGCCACGGGGCGCCAGGCAGGCAAGGCCCAGTCATGAGCTGTGGGCAGCCCAAGGCAGCCCAGGTGTTAGGAGGGGTGCAGGGGCCTCAGGGAGCACATCAGCAGGAGAGCGCTGGGGCTGGGCTGGAGCCTCAGGAACTGGAGCAACACGGGGGAGCCTCTCCTCTGGGCCACCCCTCCCTCTGGTCCTTGCCCCCATCAGCAGCCTCCCCTCTGAGGAGGTAGGTCCAGGTGCCTCACAGCCTGACTGCTCAGCAAACATGCACTGAGCATCTGAGGTGGGCTAGCCTGGAGCTGCACCCAAGGTCAGGTGGCCCCCACCCCAGGCTCTCCAGGCACACAGCCTCAGAGGGCAGGCAGCAGAGCCTACAGGGGGACAGGACTGCAGGAGCCCGCAGACAGCCCGGGAAGAGCCCAGGCCAGGCACAAGGGACAGGCTCTCAGAAGTCAGCCAGACCACAGGAGAGCTGGGCTGGGGGGCCTGGCAGAGCCCTTTGCAGCCCACCCAACCTCTCTGGGTTTTCCTCCATGCACAGGGCACAGTAGGCACTTGTTGGGTCCCCATGGAAGGAGTGGCTGCCAGGTCCCGAAGGCAGAGATCCCCTCCTGTGCCCACCCTGTGCCCATCAGAAGCACTCCCCTTGCCTTTGATCTGCATAGCACCAGCTCACAGCACAGGACAGGGGTGACAGCCACACAGATGGGGTGGGGGTGGGGCATCATCGTTAGCTGCAGAAGGATCCAGGACTCTGGAGCGTCCTGGGAATGATGAGGACCCTGGGGCTCGGAGGAGTGCAGGAAGCTTGCCTCCCAAGCTGGACAGGGGCCCTCTAAGTCCCCTGGACCTTGTCAGAGCCATCAGGGCAGCCAACCACTGTCACCCTGCCCTCTCTGGAGTGAGGAGACCCACCCTACGGCTGCCCCAGGATGAGAATGAAGTCCCTCCCCTGGGCCATGCCTTGGGTCACTTCCTCAGCCATCAAGGCCTCAGCGTGCTGCTCCATGGAAGCAGGACGCCCCTGCAGGCCACCGCTCTGTCCACCCGCGCCCTCGAGGGCTGGGGCGGAGGAGAAGGCCAGTGGCCCCTGTGACACATGCTTCAAGGACCTCAGCCTGAGGAGGGGCTGCCCCGCAGAGGCACGGTGGGATGGCAGAGGGCAGGAGCGTGGGGGCCCCGAGGATGCTGAGGTCTGGGGCTGCCTGGAGGCGGTGGCTGGGAGCTCAGCCCCGAGCACTGGGGTGCAGATCTGCCGCCTCTCACCACCTTGTGTGATTTCGGCATCACACAGCCCCGCTAATCCTCGATTTTTCTTGTCTGTGAAACAGGAATAAAAATGGATGGATCTCACTGGATCCACTACCCCCAGCCAGGGCCCAGCTCCCAGGGACTGAGGGGTGGTTGGAAATCACTTCCTTTGCACGTTTCCTCGACCACAGACAGCCTCCATCCCTCTCCCCTCCAACCTTCCTCCGCTGCCAGCCTCTTGTCTGACCCTGCAGCAGACGCTCCAGCCCTGTCCTCCATCACCCCCTCCTTCCTTCTAACTAAGCCCAAGTCCCAGGGAATCTCTCCCACCTCCAGCCTCAAGGTGACCCCATCCTCAGCTCAAGGGTAAATCCTGATTAGCCTGAGCCAATCACAGTACACCGTCCTGATTGCCCATGATTGGTTTAGAATGGACATGTGACCCAGTGTGAGCCAATAAGGTGTGAGGGGAAGCTGGCTAGGGGCTTCTGGTGAGGTTTCCTAGATTCTTAGGAGGAACCCAGAGGAAACATCTCCCCCTTTACTCCCAATGTCTGGTACACGAGATGCCTGGAGCTGTGGCAGCCATCTTGTTGCCATGAGGGAAATCAGCCAAGGACAGACAGCCACACTAAAAGTGAGGCCAGCCAGGCTGAGTGCAGGTGAAAACTAGGTCTCCAACGACAGCCTCCCTTCACGCAGCTCCTGGCTCCCTGTCAGGATAAAGGGCCTAACCCACTGAGAAAAATCCTCACGCTGTGGTTGCCAAGGTGCACACAGAAGCAGCCTCTCCTCCTTGCAGTCAAATACATTCCTTGGACTCGGCTTTCCAGGGGATAGTAGTCAGCTCAAACCCTGCTCCTGGAAGGCCCCTGCAAACTGGGCACAGGGCAGGGGAGTGGCACAGGGCTGCAGGACAGGCCCACAAGGGTAAGTAGCCAGAGGAGGGCACTGGTTGGAAAGGCTCCTTGCCCCAGGACTCAGGCCTAGCGGGCAGCCTGGTAGGTGGATGCAGTAAGCAAAGGGCAGAAGATGGCCGAGGCGGGAGCTCCTGCCAGGACCTGCAAGTGACTTGGCCTGGCTGGAGCCTGCACATTCACAGGGCTAGTGGCCAGAGACTAGAGGCAGCCCAGGCAGGGCCTTGAATGCTGGGCTGAGAAGCGGGGCTCTGCCCACAGCAGGTGTCTGGAGTGCCAAGTTACACTGACCCTGGGCAGGAGACACTGCCACATGCCTGGGGGTCCAGAACGGAAGGGAAGGTGCCCAGGTCCTCGCCAGGCCCAGCCCCCCGCAGGTCCCAGGTGACACACCCATCCACGGAGCCTCAGCACAGGCCTGTCCCTCCAGCTTCCTCTCTCTCCTGGGTGAAGACAGGGCAGAGCTGAGCTGGCCTGTTTTCTTGTTTGTTTGTTAGAATGGGTGACACCAGGCCTGACCTTCAAGGCTTCAAGTGCATCTCAGGCAGAGCCTGCGGGAGCAGAACATGGGCTGCGGCGGGAAGCTACCAAGGCTCAAATGCCACGTCAGGCTGCAAGCACAGCAGCGTGGGCCTCTGACGTCTCAGGAACACGCCAGCCAGTTCACATCCTCCCGGTAACAAAGCTGTCCTTGCCGAGGGGGCCCTGGAAGCCTCACTGAGTACAAAACGGTGGGGGGCATGGAGGGCGGAAGGTGGGACCCCCCCGACCTTGACCTGCGGGATTTGCCAATGGAGGCCTCAAACTGCTCCAGCACCCCACATAGGGGATGTTTTCAAGAGAACCAGTTGCATGTCACAGGGTAGGGACGGCTGAGGGGGGGTCACCCCTCTAAGTAGCCTTTGTTGAACGCTGGAGATGGCACCCTGGCCGCAGAAACACGGCTGCAGGCTCCCTTCCCCACATCAGACATCAGCTTCCCACATGTCCAGGAGAGGAACCTGGGCCCCCAGGGCTTCCGTGGCTGGGATGTGTCCCTACCAATCGGGGAAGCACACAAGGCTCAGATATCTGCCGGAGCCCCCTTGCCCCACAGGAGACCCCATTGGCCCTACAGTCTCCCAGCCCTCCTCAGCTGTCTCTGCCTTTTGCAGAAGCGCCCTCCTGAAATGCCGAGGGTCGGGGCTGTCCCAGCGCTGATAACACACAGGCCTCGAGCACAGGGAAAGCAAACTTGGAGCTCTCTCGGACCGCGGGACCCACCGACGGCCCCAGGGGCAGGCACCAGCACAGGGCCTGCAGGCAGCCTTGTTTATACAGACCCCCAAGACAAAACTTCATCCCGAAAGGAAGAGGCTTCTCTGGAGGCACCCCAAACAGGAAAATGAGAATATCACCAAGCCAAAGCTTTTATGCCCCACATGGTGCAGGCAGCTGACCGAACGAATGTCTTACCAGGAGCAAGAACCCCAAACCTACAGTGGCTGCTCCAAGGGAAGCCAGTCTCCCTCCTTTCGGTGTGCAAATGAGAAGCACCTACTCGGAGGGAAGACTGCCAGTCCGAGGTCACATAGCCAGGGTCTCTGCTCTGCCTGAGCTTGGACCTCCAAGCCACCTCCAGATTCCCCACCAGGGAAGGGCTGTTTGCAAAGATGCTTCACTTCACTAAGGACTCATCCAGCTTCTCTGAGTCCCAAGCCTTCCAGCACATTAAATACCATTCAATTTGCAAACATTTGAATTACAAGGACGCAGCCTCTGTGTGTTGCCTTTGCAGACTGTCATCAAGCCAGTTGGTAGATGATCAAACTTTTCAGCTCAGCCTTAACTCAGGCTGTTGCTGACATAAAAGTTTGCAAAACGCTAGTCCTAACAACCCAGCGGCTTTATTTCCCACCACCAGTGTTTGTCCGGCTGAGCCCTGGCATTACCATCAAGGGCAGGTGCAGAAGGTAGGCACTCAGGGTACATCCTGGGTGCAGAGATAAATCACACATAGCTCGCATGTACTTACACAAACACACCCATGCTCGCATTCATATGCACACACACGTGTGCACACACCCACACCTGTGTATACACACAAGTGTGCACTCACACGAGCATGCACACACATGAACACACCCAACACGTGCAGACGTTTCCACAAGCAAGCTTACATGTGCACAGGCCAAGGTGAGGGTCAGGCACAGGAGGAAAGACCCAGGAACTGCTAATGAGTCTCAGGCACTGGGAGGGCCTGGCAGTGCAGTATGGGACAGGTGCCTGGCACTCGGAGGACAGGCCCCACTGGACTGAGAACGCTCTGACCCAGTCTGGGGCCACACACCCTTCTGTGCACTCCTAGGGGACAGGCTCATCCCCCATGACTTTTCACAGCACAACCCTGGGCGGCAGCACGATGGAGGGAACCCTGTGTCACAGATGAGGCCCCAGAACCCAGGGCGGCTGAGTCAGTCCCAAGGTCACCCGGCGGGGAAGTGCTGGGGCCCGGCCCCACTGTGTGCAGGAAGGGAACTCAGTCCAAAAGGTCTGCCCAGCAGGGAAGGAAGGCACGGGGTGGGAGCAGGGGATAGGGGCCTGCGGGGGCTGGGGCCTCTCATCTCCAAGGGGAGAGCGCTGGTCAGGGAGCCACTGGAAGACTCCCATGCCCCTCCCTCTGCGCTAAACAATGACGCTGATCAAAGTGGGTCAGTCTGAGAAGCAGCTGACCCCCAGGGTGGGGCCAGAGGCGGGCAGGGGTGGTCAGGCTCCCATGTTGGGGACGTGAGGCCCGCTGGGCTGGGGGCCAGGCCTGCCCCTGCAGCTAGAGCAGAGAGCAGAGGTGAGCAGGAAGACCCTGGACCTGTCTCCTCAGGGCGCCGGGTGTCAGAGGCAGAGGGCCCTGAAGAGAGGGAGCCAGGCCGGGGTGGGGGGCTTGGCCAAGGTCACCACCAGGAAGCGATGTGGCTGAGAGGGCTGGACTGCCTTGGACAGAGGCCCCCCTGGACCAGCCCAACCCAAGGTGGGGACCCTCAAGTCCCCCATGTGACAATTCCCTCCACCTAATCCCAGTTCACCGGGGTCTCCTGCTCCGCAAGGCCCCAGCCCCCACAGGCTCGCTCACCAGCACTGCAGGGGCCAGGGCCCCGGGCCAGACCATGCCAGGAAGGGCAGGCGGGTAGGTGGCCCAGGAGCAGGGCCAGGCCCAGGCCCCCAACCCAGTGGCCCAGGTCCTGCCACGTGAGGTCTGGCTCAGACTGGCTGGGCCTGCGTGACAGCGCCCTGGACACCTTTAGGGTAGCTCCCAGAGAGCCCTGTGGGACTTGGCCGGCCCCCAGGCAGCTCAGCTGTGTGGTCACCTGCACTGCCACCCTGCTAGCCACAGGCCCCCGGGAGGCTCTTCAGCTCACACAGGACAAGAAAGGGGGGGAAGGGAAAAAGGGAAAACCACACGCACACACCTCCCCCTGGGGGTACGGATATTGATCCTGTAGCTTCTTGTTTAGACAGTAGGCACCAGAAACAAACCAACCTGACGTGGAGAGAGGCGGCAAAGGGGAGGCCCACACCCTGCCTTCGGGGCCCCCTCCCCAGGCCTGAGGCTTGGGCCCACTCACGGAAAGACACGGGTCACTGGTCCCAGGCAGGAAGGGGGCAGGGGAGGGGAGGGAAGGGGAGTGCTGCAGGGCAAGGAGAAGAGACCACCCCCACCCACAGACAGCTCTACCCCCAGGCAGGGTGGTGCCCCAGGCCTGCCCACTTTGATGCCCAACCCTCCAGCTGCCCAGGACCCGCCTGTCCAGGCAGCGAGAAAACCCAAGTGTCTGTGAAGAGCAGATATCTGAGGTCCCCTCGGGCCTGACCAGGCTGCCAAAGTGCAAGAGCACCACCACCCCGGGGACCTTCCTCCCCAGAATCATGCTGGACTCTGCAGGGGGAGGCATCTCGCGATTGGAGTCTCTCCTGCCCATCCCTCATGCCAGGCAGGCCTGACCCAGGACTCAAAGCCTCAGCCAAGGAAAGAGCTCAGGCAGGGGGCTCCATGATCATGCATGGAGGTGGGCACGGGGGCTATGAGTGCTGGGCCTGGCAGGGCCACCACGGGCCAGGGAAGGCCCCCTAAGCTGCCTGAGGGACAGAGCAGGAACAGTCACAGCTGAGGGGCCCAGGCCTCCTAATTTTCCTCCAGAGACCTAGGTTTTGGGCCCCCACCCGCAGCTCTCTGGGCCCCCTACACAGCTGTGCCCGGCCCCCTGGCAGGGAAGTTATGCATCTGACAGAGGGGTCCTCTCCCAGCTCAGCCTCCAGCTGTTGTGCGGCTCTGGGTGGGACCCTTCCTCTTTCTGAATCCCAGTGTGCCCCCCTGTGGGGTGGGCATGGGTGTGGGTTCTGAGTTCAAGGCAGTAATGTGGGTAAGGTCCTGGCCTGCGCACAGTGAGAGGAAACCGTGTCGGGCTGGTGACATCCCCCACCGCAGCCAAGCAGGGCTTCAGGGAGTGGGCGAGGGAGGCGGCCCGGTGTCTGTCCTCAAAGGGCTCATGTCCCGTGTGGGTGGGCATGGTCTGGGCCAGTGACACGACCCAGAGGGCTCTGGAAGGTGTGCGACTTGAAGGAGGGGTCTAACCCCTACAAAAGGCATGCAGGGATGAGGGCATAGCACGAGCAAAGCAGAGAGACAGAAGGGCAGCCAGCCCACGGGAGCCACGGGGGTAGACTGGTGGGGGTCAGCGGGCGGCCACAACCAGGCCTAGTGCTGACACTGCCTGGGGCTGCTGCGGAGCACCCCCAAGGAGCTCTCCCTGCCTGCCCAAGGCCACGCCCTCTCCCATTAGCTCTCGCCACCAGCCCCTCCAGCAAGTCCCCAGACTGACTCCTCCCAGGAGCTGGCAGAGGGGAGGAGGAGGGGCAGCGTGCAGAAGTGTGCCCGTCTCTCCCTGGGGACACCAGCGTGACCAGGAATCCAGAGTCAGACCCTCCGCAGGCTAATCTGGAAACAAGCTCCTCCTTTTTCAGGATTAGCCCGACACAGCTGGCCAGGAGGAGGCGCCCATACAGGTGGAGCAAAGAGGGGACGGCGGCCAAGGTCCCCTCAGAGTCCTCCAGCCCTGGAGGGATGTGAGCGCCTGGTGGCTCTGCATGCCAGCGGTGGAGGCAGCCTCGCTCTCCCTCCTGCAGAAGCTGCGACAGGCTGTCGGGGACAGGGGGACCCAGATGTGTGATGTTGCCCCCCTCTAACAGGGAGGTGAAGGCACGGGCTCAGAGGCCCAGACAGACGCACGTCACCCACCATTAACCGCAGCTAGACTGACGCATGCCGTCGTGGGCACTCAGGAAAAGGAGCACGTCCTCTGGCGGTCATTAATCTGCTGGGAGGGTCCACACCCCTCGGGCCCCTCTGCCTCCACCCCTCCGGTGGGAGGGCGGCACTGGCCAGCACCATCCCTGGGGCACAGCGGGGCTGGGAGGGAGCAGCCAGTGGGCAGGGCCCCACAGAGCAGGGTGCTGGGAACAGGGGTAGGAGTTCAATGAGATGACAGAGGAGGCGGGCAGGGCCCAGTGGGCACAGACACGGGCAAGGAAGTGGGGTGGGAGTGAAGAGAGACCCAAGAAAGAGAGCAGGGGAAGGGCAGGAAAGCATACAGGAGATGCGGGGGCTGCCCCTCAGCCAACAGCAGCCACAGCCAGGCCACAGCCACGGCTGGGGTGGGCATGATTGGGAACAGGAGGAAGCGGGTGGAAGGCAGAGTGTGTGCTCGACTCACCCCAGCCACACGCATGCACGAATGCACACGCATGCACTTGCGCACAGGGGGCTCCTCACCCTGACCCAGGTCCGATGGGGCAGTGAGAGAGCCGCCCCCCGCCAAGCCAAATCCCTGCCCTCCCTCCAGCGGTAACTCCTGTGCACCCCTGGACCCAGTGGCAGCATTGGTCCACTTGCCTGGTGGGCAGGGAGCCTTACTGACCGCAGAAATAATAACAGTCACCAGACCCCAAACCCACACCTGCTTGAAACGCAGCTGCTCTGGGACCTGAGCCCACCGCATGGCCAGACTCCAGCGAGGAAGTGACCGCCGTGTGGGCTGTCTCCACTGAGGGGTGGCCACTCCAGGGCCTGGATGCTGAGGGTCCCACTTCCCACCTCAGAAAACCACCTGTACCAATGCCTCAGCCCAGCCGACCCAGGAGAGTTCCGGGAGGCCAGTGGCCGCGCAGCCTCCAACAGCTGCCTCGGCCTTTCATGTCAGTTCAGTACAAGCCCCAGCTCCAACGGGCATGGTCTCGTGCGGGGCGAACCTCACGCGATCCCTCCCCTCCTCCCTCCAAGGATCCACGGGGCGTCTGCATCTGCGGGACCAGGGCAGCTGAAGGGCGCTGGCTGTCACAGGAAACCGTGTGTGTCGTCGCACCATCAGTCACCTCCCCCCGGACCCTGAACACTGTGCAGCCCCCGCCCCACCCCCATCCCGTTCTCTATTTACGGCTTGCCAGACGCGTCCCAAACCCTCCCATTAGCTCCGACAATGTGGACAGGAGACGAGCATCCAGCCAGCTATATGCCACAGCCACCAGCCCACCTCACCGTGCTGGCCAGGGTCTCCCACTGTCCCTCCGAGGGAGACCCTTGCAGGCCCAGCAGCCATCTGACCGGCTGCAGGGGAGAGGGAGTGAGGTGGGCAGAGGTGACAGAGGCATCTACTTAAACCTTCACTCAAGGAGCTGTGATGCGGTTAGGGAAAAATCACTGAGCTTGGCTTTAAGGAAAAAAAGAACAACAAAAAATAATGCTTGTGCTCTTTTTAAACGCTGTGGCTTGAGTCTCTTTTCATCGCAGCAAATTAAAGACAATAACACAGCCACAAGCCCTGAACTTCCACCATTCCCTTCTCCCTGCACCCCCCACCCACCACACACACACAAGAAAAATCCAGACGGTTGACAGAGGACACGTCCGTGCAGCACCTGTAATTTGCCAACTGATCGCTCGCCTGAGCAAAGCCGGGCTGTGAGAGCAGAGGGATGACGAGACAGAGTCAGGGCACAGCCGCTCCGAGTTTTTCTGTCATCCGGGAGAACCTACGGCCTGGAGTCGGCGGGTTTTGAAGCGGAACTAGGGGCTCCTACCCTTGGGCCGAACTGGCCCAATGACGCAGAGTCAGCCTCTCCCCTTCCCCACGGCGAGACCGTTCCCCTTGGCCACTAGCAGCCCACTGCTATTTCCCAAACCCCAGGTCTGGCCACTGGTGAAGGAGTCCGGGGATAGACGGCTCCTTAGACCCCGAGAACAGACAGCAAGGTGGTCACCGTGCCCTAAAGCCCCAGGGGCAAGGGTGTCTGGGCACTGACATTGGGCTGGGGCATGGTACCCACAGGGACAGCTGGTCTCCTGAGGGCTACAGCCCTGAACACCCAATCCCAGCCCCAGGCACATGAGCCATGCCCACCCGGAGGAGGATGCCCAAGTCTGTGGGCTCTTGGGGCGGGAGACGGGGCTCGGAAGGGCCAGGGAACCAGCAGAAGCTGGCAGGGCCAGGAGAGGCTATTACCCTGTGGGCAGTGACAGCGCAGGGGTCCTCCTGACCATTTACCCTCTGCCCCCGCCCAGCACCTTCGGCTCCTAGCTGTGCTCTCGGGAGGACCCGCCCCCAGCGGAGGGGGCCGCGAACACGGCGCTCCAACCCTTCTGTGGCACCGGCCACAGCAAGGTGCTTACATCCTCTGCAGCCCGCCCTCCCCCGCCAAGGAGGAGGCCCGTGAAGGCAGGTGCGGAGGTGCCCCATCCCCGCCCGAGAGCGCCAGGTTCCCGCTGGGGAAGGAACGGGGGTTGGGGGGAGAGGCGCGGCTTCCCCTGCGCCGGGGGTCGCGCAGCCCCGGCGCCCAGCCCCCCGGGACAGCGGCCGGGGAGCCAGCGGAGCTCGGGGGCTCGGGGCCGCGCTCTGCCCGCCCGCGGCGGGGGCGAGAGCGCCGCGGGGAAGTTTCGCGACGCAGCCAGACGCCCCGGGCGCGGCGCGCGGGCCGGGGCCGGGGTCCCGCGGCGCCGGCACTTACGTGTGCTGCTGGGGGAAGCTGTAGGCGGCGGCGCCGGGGGCGGCGACCAGCGGCAGCAGCAGCAGCCGGGGCACGAGCAGCAGCAGCGGGCGCGGGGCGGCGCGGCGGGGCCGCGGGAGGGCGGCCGGCGGGGCGGGCCGGGCGGCGCCGCAGGTCCGAGCCGGCAGCGCCATGTTTCCATGCACGGCGCGCGGCGGCAGGGCGCGGGCGGGGGCGCGGCGGCGCCTCGGCTGCTCCGCCGCCTCCTCAGGGCGGCCTCTGCGGGCTGCGCCGGGACCTCTCCGCCGCACGGGCTGCGAGCGCTCTGCGCGCCCGGCCGGGACCGGCGCTCAAATAGCGGCCGCCGCCGACCTGCGGGCGCCGCCTACTCGCGCGCCCGCCGCCGGGCCGGCCCGCCCCCGCGCGCCCCCGCCGCGGCCGCGCGCTCCGCGCCTGCCCCGCCGGCCCGCGCCGCCGAGCGAGCGGAGCCGGGCGCGGGCTCCCGGTGCGCGCCCGGTGCCCACGCCTCCGACCCCAGGCTCCTCTCCGCCGCGCCGCCGCCCAGCCTGGCGCACGTGTGACCCTCCTTGGGGCTCGACCTTCAACAGGCCTAAGGCCTGGAGCCGCAGGTCTGCAGGTGGCTTGGCAGACGCCAGCACACCGGAGAAGGGGGCTGCGGAGCCGGGCTTACCCCCCCCCGGGGCTCCGGCCACCTTCAAGAGGCCTCGCGCATGCACTCGGATCCCCGGCCCCGGACGGAAGGAAAGGGCCTGAGTCTCCGGGCTGCCTGAGCGGGGGTCCAGGCACAGGCGCACAGTTGAGAGGGGCTGAGAACAGCAGGATGCAGCCCCCTGCAGCCACCCACCTCATCCCCCTTTCAGCGGGCATTGCGGGCAGACCAGCCCCAAGCCCCAGCCCCGACAGCTTGCACAGTCTCTGCTCAGACTCCTCCAGTGCCGGGAAGCTCACCCCTGCATAAGCCAATCGTTTCTGCCTGGAGGCCCGGCTCCCTGCTGCAGGGAGCGCACTGGGGCTGGTGTCGCTTCTGCCTCGAGTCTTGTGGGCCTCTCAGAGCCTCAGTCTCCTCCCTTGTGAGTGCTCGTGTGGGTGCCACCCGACTCCCGGAAGAAAGTGAGGAAGGCAGCGAATTGCTTGCTAAAGCGAAGCACTCATAGCTGGGTGACAGCGTCCCTGAGATTCCCCTGGGCCCCTGATCTGGCCCTGGTGAAGATGGGGTGAGAGATTGCTCCCTACCCGGCATGGGACAAGACCTCCTCAGCAGTAACTGCCCACAGACTCTGCTTAACCTGAGGAGGGAGGGACAACAGTACCCACACAGGCAAGACCCCCCAACTCACGCCATCTGGGCGAGCCTCCCATCACCCACCCAAGGGCCAGCCTGCAAAGGTTTGCAGTTGGGGAGGGAAGAGTGGTGGCCCCTGGGCCCAGGACAGCAGAGGTCGGGGACTGGACACAAGGCTCAGGACAGACCTGTACTTGCCCTCCGGTCCTGCCCGAGCTGTGCCACCCCTTCCAGGGCTGGACAAGGAGACGGTTTTGAAGCATCCTTCTCCCCTGAGCTGGGTGAGTCTTCAGAGACCAAACTGAGGTTTGCCAGCAGGCCCCAAACTATGAGACCCCAAAAACATTATCAGAGGAAAGCAGTGCCCTGTGCCCCACACCCCTGGCAGGTCTGGGGCCTGGTGACCATGAGGGGCCTGGTGACACTGGGAGGCTAAGCCAGGCCAGCCCTTTTGGAGGCAAGCAAGCAGGGCCCTCACTGAACCAGCTGCCTGATTGTGCCAGCTGTCACCCCCCACCCTGCACCTCTGCGCAGGGCCGTCTCTCCGGGCTGGACAGAGTCCCCGCAGGCTGGCACCTGTCCCTTCCATGCTGGGGGAGGGCTGGCCTGTTTGGGGGACAAATGTGCATGGCCCCAGAGAACCAGCATGAAGGACCCAAAGAGAACACTGGATGCCCTCTGGGGTTAGGTGGGCACCTTCCCAAGGCAGGCTGGGTGTGGCAGGGGGAGCCTCCTACCCTCCCTGCCCTCGGACACCAGGATGGCAGTGCTGTTCCTGAAGGCACCCAGCCATCAGGCTCCTGTATCCAGGCAGGGTGCGGCCAGCGGGCACTGGTAGTTCCAGCCTCCACGGATGTGCACTTAACCAAGGCTGCAGGCACCAAGGTTAAGGTGGGAGATTTTGGCTGACAGGCCGTTAAAGGAAGACAAATAAGGAGGGGAGGTAATTAAGAGTAAAAGTGTAGTAAGAGTTGACGCATCCCAACTTCCGAGGCTCACAACATCTTCAGCATCCCGGTGGCTGGCTCCAGCCACTGAGTAAGATGTGGAGGAACAACCAGGCCTCCCCAGGAAATAGGGGGAAGGCGCACTGACCGGGTGGGTAGCAAAGGCTTGGGGCAATCCACCTGGCCAGAGGTCCCTGTGCTGGAAGACGTGGGACATCAGGGGCAGGTAAAGCTGCAGCCAGCAGAGAGGGGCCTGGTCATGCAGGGGCCTGGCAGGTGCCCGCTCTGCATGTGGGCTAAGAGGAGGTCAGCTCAGCAGGTGAGAAGAGACTAAGGGGTCTTTATGGAAAATCTATGTGCCCAGCAAGGCCTGGGCTCTGCGATGCCAATGAGGGAGGAGGAAGCCCAGCAGGGCCATCCGTCCAGGACACCTGAGGAGCAGGAGCCCTGCTCCAGCCTGCCCACCTCCAGCTTCCCTCCCATCACCCTTTGCTCCAGAAGCCAGTGGGCTGGACAGGGCTTTATTAGGGCTTTTTAGGGCTTTTCTCCTGTGGCTCCTTCTGCCTCACCTCTACCACTTGAACCCAGGATATTTATGGACCCACAAATACCACTTATGTCAGGAAGCCTTTCTGGACCCCCTCAATGAGGTAGCCCTTCCCATCCTGACCCTGCTCTCCTGCCCCCTCCCCACTGCCAACACTGTAACAGTCCCTAACTTGGGTTCAGGAAAATGCCTGTTCCCTGCACTCTCGTCCAGCTGGGGCCTGAGTTTCCTTTGTCCCTGTCACCTCTTTGGGGCCCCACACAGAGCCTGGCCATTGAGAGGGCACAGGAAGTGTTGACATAAGGGCTTTTGGGTGGCATCCCCAGGAGCCTGGGGGTATGCTTAGGAAGAGTGGTCTGGTCTGGGCATGAGAAGTAAGTGCTATGGTGTCAGATCACAGGTTATGTAGGCAAGCTGTTATATCTTTCTCTCCTGCCATGGAATAGGGGACATGGTGCCCACTGGCAGGTACCCACCTGAAGACCTAAACCATGTGACAACTCAAAAGCAGGACTTGGCACTCAGCAAGGACTGGACAAAGGGAAACCACAGAGAGACCCAGGCATCCCCAGGAAGGGTAGGTCCCACATGCTGGCAGGCAAGGAGGGCTTCCTGGGAAAGCAGGCAGGATTCCAGCTTGGGCTTGCAAGAGGAGCAAGATGCGGTGAGCATATTAGGGATGGAAGGAAGGGAGATCCCTCGGGGCCGAGCGTGACCTGAGCCCGAGGCTGCCCTTCTGAGCCCCGTCGGCTCAGCTTGGGTCAGTCAAGCTGGCCCTGGCCTTGGAAGTAGCAGGAGGCTGTCCCCGCCTCAGCCAGCCCATCTGGGCAGGACTCAGTGGTCCCCAGGGGCCCCCAGCCAGGACACACTCCGTGTACAGCTGACTGCAGGGGTTTGCCCCTGCCAGTGGCTACTTTGGCTCACTAACTAGTTCCCTGGGGACACCCAGGGGTACAGTGGCCCCCCAACGTCCTTGCCTGAACACAGTGCAGATGTGGTCCGGCCTCTAGGTGCAGCCAGACAGGCACTGCATCTCCAGTAGCAGCAAGAGCCCTTCCAAGCCCCTTCACACAATGTTGGATCCAGTCAGTTTATCACCATTTATTGTACTAAATGGAGTCCTCTTCGGGCAGTGTGAGCCCTCACCACCTACACAGCTGGGCCAAGTCCAAGGCTACGACTGTTGGAGGCTGTAGAACGAACGCTCTTTTAGACAGAAAGGGAAACCGAGGCACCAAGAAGGATGGAGACTTGCACAGAGCCACCCAGTGGTCAGGGCAGATCAGGACACGCAGCTTGGAGTCTGGAGACCTGGCCTGTCATCCCAGATCTGTCTCCCTATGACCAGGAGTGAGGTGACTTAGAGCTCCCAGACCCTGCGCTTGGTGTCCCAGTCCTGGCCTCCAACATCCAAGAAACCACAAAGCCAGCTCAGGGCTCCCGGGGGAGCAGACCTCCTTCACTGGAGGGAGGACCCTGCTCAGCCCTCGGTCACTGTGAGGGCCCCTGGCTTCAGATCGTTTACCTGAGAGGACGCTGGTTAATCAGGTTAATCAGGCAGTTTCTGGCAAGTATAGGAGGCTTGACCCTTGGCCCCTGGGAGCTCTCCATTTAGGAGGGGACTCTGACAGAGGAAGAAGGAGCAGTGGGTACCTCAAACCACGCATAATTGCTTCCTGTGGGTGAGACAGCATGCAGCCGCTCAGCGCCGCGAGGCTTGGGAAGGCAGGGAAGGCTTGCTGGAGGAAGGGACCTTGGACCTAGCACAGAGGACAGGTGGGGGGCGGGGGGCCTGGATGGACAGGGCTGAAGGTGGGGAGAAGTGTGTCTCGGGCAGGGAGTCTGAGCAAAGCCCCGAGGCAAGACAGCACCGGCTTCGTGCAGGTGACAGCGAGGAGACTGCCTGCCCAGGCCGGGGCCTCTTCCTCACTGGACCTCTTCACTTGGGGGCCACCTGCAGTGGTGGGGGATGGATGGCATGGCCTCACGGGCGGCGTGGGGCAAGGCACCGCTCAGAGGTGCTGATGAGCAGGACCTCAGGGCAGCCTATCTGCTCTGCTCCAGGATTCTCGGGCCCGGGGCCTCACTGGCAGAGCGCCCTTGGCTGTGTGAGTGGCAAGGTGACCCTCACTGCCTCTGCTGCCCTTACGCCCCCTGGGCAGGAGCACCCATCCAGAAAGCCTCCCACTGGGGCCCGTCCTGGGGGCCCTCGTCCCCACTGAACGGCCTGCAGTCTTCCTCGGAGAGCTCTGCTCCCCTTACAGATGAGGGAATGGAGGCAGTGGGCAGGGCTCGTCTCAAGGTCACGGTGAGCAGAGGGCCTCAGACTCCAGGCTCAGGGCTTGGTTCTGTCCTCTGTGCCCCTCCCAGCCACCGAGGCTTCTCTCTGGAGGCCCCTGACCTGACAGCTGCCTCAGGGCGCCACCCTGCATCCCACGTGCAGGGTTGTGTGTGGCAGAAGGGCCCAGGAGCTGGGTTTGTCCCCCGCCCCCGAGGCCCTCATGCCGCTGTGGCGAGAGGAAATGAGGACAAATAAAAGAGAGAAATTCTCTCTTCCAGAGAGCATTAGGTGTCTGAGCAGCTTCCAAATAAATAAGTCTCCTGAGAGCCCCCGGCCAGCGTTGACAGCGGCTCTAACTCTCCAGGAGACGTGTTTCTCTGCCTCCAGGTGGAGGGAGGAGTGTCAGCAGCCGGCTAAGTCAGGCTCTGACGGCAGCCTCCGTTCATCACCACCTAACGCCCCATCAGCAGAACGGCCAGCCGGCAGATTGCCTCTTCTGATAGCCGCCCTCCGGGGCCGCGAGAGGAGAGAGAAGCGGAGAGGCTCCCCACCAAAGGCTGAGCGAGGGCTTCCCAGCCACTTGGCGTCCCTGCCCATTGCTATCTGTAATTCTGGGAACAGCCTGTCCCTAACTTGTGCAAAGGAGGAGACTGAGGCACAGAGGGCTCCAGTGCCTCGGCGAGCGACACCCGCAGCCGGGGTGTGTCTGGACGAGTTGGCTCAGCTCAGTGCCAGGCGGGGTGAGAGAGCCATTCCCTGAGGGGTGAAGGAGTAGAGCCATAGCTGATGCCACCCCTCTCGTGCAGAAGCCGAGGCATCTGTGTGATTTGGTCAGTATCCCCAAGGCCAGACCCCAGGGCCCATCTCCTCTAGCCACGGGCTGGAAACTCCCTCGGGAAGTCCTCCAGTCTTCCGCTTCTGCTGAGGCACCCTTGGCTTTTGCCTGCTGGTGGACTAGCCTCTGGCGGGTGGTTAGGGGAGGCCAGTACCTGGCTCCACCATCACTTAATTTAACTGAGGGCTGCCGTTCCTGCGAGGGGAAGTTAACATTTCATTTGTTGAGGCTGACGATGGATGAGGCTGGTGATCTCCCGCTAATGGAAGAGTTGACCCTGTGGGAGGTGGCAGCGGGGCTGGGAGGGGCTGCTGTGGTGAGAGACTGGAGGCCCCTGCTCCCCGCACTCAGGACCCCCCTGAGCTCCTCGGACCCCAGGGAAGGAAAGGGAAGAGAATGTCCTCCATGCCAAGAACCAGGCGCTTTCCCATTAGCCCTGCGGGTCTCTCCACACCCAGAAAACAAAGCGCCTTCTGCAGCCCCTATCCCCCAACCCTCCCACCAGCAAGGGCCTTCCAGATCTCTGCCTGTCCCCAGGCCTGAGGGGGTGGAGAGGGAGCAGTGGGGAAGGGGGCATGGACCCCTCCCTGCTGGCTGGAATGGCTTGGGGACGTAGATCCCAGATGGAGCCAGGTTCATCCCCGATGGTGACCCAGAAGCCAGGCGATTAGCCTCAGACAGAATCCCAGTGCACGTATGATTCAGCAGATGCCCAGGCCCCTTGGAGGACAAGGGCATTTCTAGCCCAACGCCCTGTGACTTCTTCAGTGGCTGAAGGGGGACACGCAAGACAGATGCGCCCAGGCTGGGCAGGCAGCAGGGCCAGGAGCCCCGGCTCCTCAGGTCGCACAGTGGGGCAAGGCAGGCCTGGGTGCCCCCTCCGCGGCTGGGGCGCACACACTCCCTTCTCTCCTCTGCATGGCGTAATACTGGGGTCAGGCGAATGAAGGGAACGTCTGGTCCTGAAGGAAGGCCCGGCAGGCCGGGAGTGTGTCGGGAGGCGGGAGCCGGGAGGAGGGGCAGAGCAGAGGCTGGCCTGGAACCGTTGTACCCCAGGGGGCCCGCTGAGGGAGGGCATCGCTGCCCCCACTGGCCAGGGACTGCAGGAGCTCTGCATCCCTTCCCTGCTGGGCCCGGGGTCTAGACAGGGAGTAAACAGTCTGGCTATTCTGCAGGTGACTGAGCCCCAGAATTTCTTTCAAAGCACAGCAAAACCTCCATGGACTCTTCACTCTATTCCGTAAATGTGCAAATCAAGGCCCAGAGGTGCTCAGGGCTGGGCCTGAAGTCACCACGTGAATAGTGGCACCGCTGTGAGCAGAACCAAGCACCCCTGGGTCCTGGCTTGGGACCATCCATACACTGTCTTGTGGTCAGAGGTGGCCCAGGTCCCCATCTTGGGTGTCTGTTTTCCCCTTGCTGGTGAGTAGCCAGTACTGTGGCCGGCACAGGAAGGCAGGTGTGGGGACAAAGACAGACAGCCTAGGGCCCCTCGGCGGCCTGGAGTCAGACCCAGCGGTCCGGGAAACGCCAAGGCAGAGCCACGCCCTCTCGCTGCAGCGGGGGGATGTCAGAGAGCTGCCCCGGGCTGCAGGCGGGAGGAACGGCTGCTTTGGAAGCTGCAGCCGGTAGGCCAGCAAGCATCAGGGGAGGATGGGGAGGCTCCTACTAGCTCATGTTCCCCCCGGCTGGAAGGGTTCCCCGGCCCCTACCACCCCGGCCCCCTGAGCCCAGTCTGGCAGCCACAGAGCACCATCTTGCTGAGGTCTTAATTTCTAAATGAGTGAGGAGGAGCTTGGGAGAGGCAGAGGCGGGTGGAGAGATAGGCTGAGAGAGACGGAGAGACTTTGGGGAGGCTCAGAGCGTGGACTCAGCAGTTTGCAACAAGACACTCAGGTCCTGCCTGAAGATCACAGCCAGCTGCCACCGCCGGGTGCCAGTGAGAGGCCATGAACAGGAAAGCCTGGTGGTGAGCCAGGCCTGGGCAGGAGGGGGCACGGCCCCAACCTGAGCCATAGGATGCCAGCCACGCTCAGGCCCCTAGGAGGGCAGGGCGTCATCAAGTGTCTGTGAGCAACTGAGTGGCCATAATAATCCATACCCTCCGTCATGCTGGGGTCTGGGGTCAGGTCTGCAGGTCAGATCCCTGGGAGTGAGAGGGACCCTGCCCTCCGAAGTCCATATGCCCCCCTCCCACTATTCCTGCCAGCTGTGTCCCTGAGGACTCATGCCCACTCACAGAGGAAAAGGGCTTGCCCAGGTCACTGGCTTTCCTGGGCTCTCCAAGCAAGAACGCCCGCTGTTTCCTCCTGAAAGTGAGTGAGAATCATAACCGGTTATGGGTCCTCCCCCCCGGCCCCTCCTCCTTACCGCACACCCAGACGGTGGGAAGGGTGCCAGATCGTACAGTAGCCCTGAAAGTTAGCATGAACCAGCTTCAGGAATGGGGTATGAGAAGCTCTCTGGAGGCAGAAGGGCCAGCGTTCCCAGGGACAGGAACACTGGCAAACCTTAAAAAGTGTGAAGGTGGGACCTGCTCTGGGGCAAGCTGGTGAAGCATTCAAGGTCTGTTCTGTTGCAAGGAGGAGCTCATGATGAAAGAGCACTTTGCACTGGAGCAGGCCAGCCAGGAGGCCAGCAGGCGGGAGACACGGCTGGGTACAAGCTGTGGCCGCAAATCATGGGAGAAATGTCCTATGAGCACAGGGTGGAAAGGACAGTCATCCAGCGCCTTGGCCTGATTCATGGCTGGGGAAGCAGCAGGCAGCCTCTGGGCCCAGGTGACCTGAGCGCATTGCCAAACATCACCACACCTCAGTCTCCTTGAAGGTAGAATGGGCTCACTTAAGCACCTCATCTTCCTCCCAGACCTGCCGGGAAGCCACTGGGGGCTTGATCCATTGCTGGGTCACAAGCTTGAGGGGAAGGGTTGCACTGTGGTGCCCCCCAGGCCCACAGTGGGGAAGGGGGCAGAGGGCTGCCCCCGCCTCTGCATAGACCACCTAGGTGAGGTGGTGAGCCACCCTGGCTCACCCACACATCCACACTGCCCCAGGCAGCTTAGAACGAGCCCTAAACCAGGGGCCGGACTGGGACTCAGCATGCTTCAGAGCAGCCAGCTGGGAGGTCGGAAGCTGAGATGCACGGGGAGACAGGGTGGCCAGTGGAGAACTGTGGTCCACAGGGACAGGAGGCAGGTGGCCCTGGGCCTCGGAGCCTATCTTGTCAGAGAGGTCCAGGAAGGATCCCACGGACTAAGTAGACTTGTCCGCTAAATCAGTCAGATGTGTGCAGCGCCAGCAGGGAGGGGTCCATAACGTCCTGGCAGCCTCTTCAGGACCCTGGGTGTCCAACACGGAATTCATTATAAACTAAATTGGGTGCAGATCCCCACCTCTGACAGCCTGAAGAGGGCTGCTCTGATGGAGGGTGGTGGGGGCCTGTCCAGAGGCTCCCAGAACAATTAGGGGACACACCCCACACTGGAGGTGTGGTGCTCAGGGGGACAGGCCCTGGGCATAGGCCTCAGGCCCAAACAGGGTCTGGACCCTTTTCAAGCCCCCTCGCGTGACCTTGGGAGAGGCCTTGAATAGCTGTGGGTCTTATCTGCAGAACGGGTACCTCTGGTGACCTTGCCCACAGTTGCTGGAACAGGGCCAGAGCTGGCCCCCTCCCGGGCCACCCCCATCAGGGAGCAGGTATCAAGTCCTCCTTCCCAAGCGCTGAGGTCTTGGCCAACTCATCTGCCTCCTGGCTCAGCTAATTGGAATTGCTTCCCCCCTTCTCCTCTGCCTCTCAATAAATTATGCGGGCTCCCCGGTCAGGGGCCGGCTGATGGACAGGCCTGTCACAGCAGCCTAAGTGTTTAGAGAGCAATTGTTTGGAGGAAAGCTGCCATTCCTCATGCCTGCGCTGTGCAAGGCGCCACGGCGAGACCCGGTGCACAATCCAGGCCCCCCAACCCTGGCCCCCAGCACCAGGGCGCTGCGCCGTCCTGGCCCAGCCCCCGAGCCTGCTTCCCCTGTGCTCGCCAGGCTCGGCTTCCAGGGTGTTAGCCCTGTCATAACAATCAGAGCAGCAGAGAGGTATTGCTCTTACACCCGCAACACACATTTTTATAACCTTTCTGTTTAATAAGAAAGAGACAGCTCCAATTAGCTGGGAATATTCTGCAGAAATGGGATTATTTTAAAAGCTCCAGCAATATTATAAAATAGCTTCAGTGAGGGAACAGCTGTTGCTGAGCCCCGCCCGCCATGCGCACTGCGCCTCCTGCTCCCTGTCACTCGGCGGCGGGCCTCTCTGCCCTCCCCGCCAGGAGTCCCAGGGTCCCTGCTCTGGCCGGCAGTCAGGACCCCTCTTCCAGCAGCATCTAAGCTGTGGGGTGTGGGGCACGGTGCTCCTCATCCGGGGCTGGAGGTGGGGGGAGCGGGGTCCTCCCCACAGTTGGGCTGTGGCCTTCCAGCAAGCCCTGCCTTTCCCAGGAAAGGGTGTGTGGGCCCCCCATTGTTGACTTCTACAGGGCCTCCAGGCCCCCCCTGTGGCCCGGGACCAGACATGTCCCCACTGAGGCAGGACCCTGCTCCGTCCACCGCTCAGGCCTTCCCAGCCTGTCTCCAGTCAGGGGGACGGGGCAGGGTTACCGGGCAGTCCGCCCCACAGCCAGGGGGCGTTCTACCTAAGGACGCCCCCTTCCTCCTTGAGGCCAATTGCCAACCCCCCTTTGGAGCCTCTTTCGCTCCCTCTTGGAACCCGCTGCCTTCCTTCTCTCTGTTTCCTTGCCCACCGCAGCTGGCAGCTTTAGCAGTACCTGTGTGTAAGCCCCAGAGCTGAGGGCAGAGTCCTGAGCACCCTGCCCTTTCTCCCTCTTCCCAGGTCTGGTGACAGAGCTCTGCACAAAGGGGCTCTGGGCTCCTGCCCCCAAAGCTCTGGGGCTGGGTCCTATCTGAAGCATCGATGCCCACTTGGGCCCCTAGCTGATGCCATCTCCTTCCTGAAGCCAGCCCGCCTCCGTGGGGAGTTGCTGGAGGCAGGGGCTCTAGGGAGGCTGTGGGTCCTCCTTGGCCTGCTGGGTGGGGGGCAGAGGGCTCTGCCTTCCTGCCCCTGGGTCTGCTTGCCCCTCGGCACACAGCGGTGATGCCCCATGGCACTGGGCCCCCCTCAAGACTCAGGCTGAACAGCAGACAGTGTTTGACACCCTTCAGGGAAGGGCAGCCTCGGCAGGGACCTCGGGTCTGGCTCGCGGATCCTGTCATTGTACGGTGGGGGACACTGAGTCCAGGTGGGAGAGAGCTCTGAGACAGGATTGGGGGCAGGGCCCCGGCTGGCTGCCTCAGCTCCAGCAGCTGACCCTTGTGGGCCCTGGCGCGGGTGGTGGGATTTGAACCCTGGGCCCGGGTGTGGTGGGACAGAATGAGCCCTGCCCCAGTCACTCGGACGGCCCCCGGCAGTTCCCTCCCCTCTGAGTTGGGAGCCTCCGGGGCTGAGGTGAGAAGGGACGTGGGGCAGGCTGCTGGGCAGGGTGGACTTCTGCGGGCACTTTGTGGCCGAGTCAGGGCAAGGACTGGGCCAACGGGGACCCAACGGGTCACCCACCCTGCCAGGTCCCCTTCTGGCCAGAGAGTGTGGGGCCTCAGGGTCCCCTGGAGGCTGCGAGAGGGGCAGCTCCCGGGCCAGGGGAACACCCAGAAGTGTGCCCTTCCGGGGCTGTCCCAGGTCTCAGGACACTGGCTGGGGAGCGGGAACAATTCCAGGGCCTTGGAGGAGGAGACAAGATGCAGCTCAGGAATGGCAGCTCAATGCAAATGTACCATGTGCTAAATGGGGAAAAATGAATCTTACACCCAGACAAAGTGACTTTTATCATGTTAACGACCATGGTTTGCTCATCGTGTTTGCCGCAGTGAAATGGGGCCTGTGAATGTTTTCCTTTGAGTTCTGCTTTTAAATGGAGGCATTTTCCCCCCTCGTGGCAGACAAACCAGGCCCCTCAGATTGGGAATGACAGAAGTGTCGATTCAGCAAAAGCAAAATGTTGGGATTTTTTTTTTTTCCTAATCTTCATCTGTGCCTTCCAGATCAGAATGAGGATTTGGCGGGTGGTGTGGGGAGCCCTGGCCTGGAGGCAGGGATGAGACTGGCCCAGATCATCCCTGGGTGGCCAGGGACCTGCCTCACCCCTCTGGACCTCAGCATGCCCGTGGGGACCAGGCGGGAGCTGGGCGGGAGGCGAGGTCCTTACCGTCAGAGAGCTGCTCTGCCCTGGCCCTGACCCAGTGTCCGGTCAGCCTAGTCCTGCTGGGTGCATCTGGGCGCAGAGCTGTCCTCTCCATCAGACTGGGACTCCCAGAGCGCAAGCCTGGGCAGTCATCGCTGGTCCCGTGGCGCCCCCAGTGGCCAGGACGGGCCCTGCATGGAAGGGACGCACTTTGGGGACGGAGCCCAGGCTACCTCCCTGACGTGTACAAGGGTGACCAGCGAAGTCTCTGCCAGCCAAGCCCCTGGGAGCCCCCAGCCCTGCACCTTGTGCCCTGTGCTTATCACCGACACATGGCAGCTCCGTGCTGTACTCGTCAAGAGTCCAGAAAACACCATTGATGCTCCGTACCGCTGCTCAGCTGGCACCCAGGTCCCCAGGAGCCTCTCCCGAGCCCACGCTGAGCGCTCAGCAAAGGCAAATGAAGAGGCTTCGGGGCTGGCATATCTAGGAGCCTCTGCCCTGCCGCTGTTCGGGACTACTCCATGGGTCAGGCATGCAGGGCCTTTGACAAGCAGAGATCAGCGGACAATTAGCCAACCCCAGCGGAGGTAATTAATCAATGTCCGGAGCCTTCCTCTGGGGCTGCTGTGCCCCGTGGAAGTCAGGGCCTGGCTGCCACCAGCATCCCCGTGGCCACCGTGCCCAGCCCCCCATGGCTCAGTGCTGCTGTCACCTCCAGGCAGCAGCACTTGGCCAGGACTCACTGTCACTGTCCCCTGTCATGCACCCCTGCATATTCTTCCCGACTGCAGGTACTCCACGTTGTCCCCCGTTCGATTCTCCCAAGACCCGAGGGATACACAGGTGGCCCGCTGCAGGGGAGACTGAGGCACGGGGGAGGGAAGGGCCACGGTGGCTAAGCCCGGGTGAGAACCTGGCCCCCTGGCCTAGAGCCCCGCACAGCTGCCAGCTCCCCCCACCCGGCTCACAGCGCCTGCCTGCCTCCCCACACCAGGGTGGGCTCCATTAGCTGCAGCAAGCACGCTTGAAGGCTCAGGGGCTTCACAGAATGAAGGTTTTCTTCTTTTTGCTGCTCCAAGTCTTTCATAGGTCAGTGGTGGCTCTGCTCAGGCCGGC
Source organism: Manis javanica (assembly GCF_040802235.1). Classification (NCBI taxonomy): domain Eukaryota; kingdom Metazoa; phylum Chordata; class Mammalia; order Pholidota; family Manidae; genus Manis; species Manis javanica. The sequence continues at coordinate 2,100,523 of NC_133158.1, forward strand.
CTCAGACTGAGAGCAGGCTGGCCAGGCAGCCGAAGTCTGGGAAGGCCTCCTGGCAGGAGGAGAGAGGGCCCCAGAAGGTCTCATACCAGCCACCAACTGCTCTCGCCCCTCATGGGCCAGAACCAGACATACAGCCCCCTGGGGCCACCAGGAGAAGGGAAGAGGCAATCAGTCTTGAGCCTGGCAGCGGGCAGAAGGGAGTTTGGCAGCTGCCGACAGTGGCTGTGGGACCCCTCTATCCCTGCCTCCAGCTCCGGGGCCCAGGCCCCCACATTCTCCAGCCCCAGGCCAGCAGGACTTCAAGGGGTGCGGTGGGGCTTCCTTAGTCCCCTTTGGATTGCGCAGAGCCCTGTGGAAAGGGAGGGTCTGAGCTAGGCTTCTGGCTTTGACCCTGGCCAGCAGTGTGGTGAGGGGTGGGGCGCTGAGCAGCCACCCGCCAGCAGAGCCCCGTGAGAACTCGGAAAGGGAGGGTCCTGGCCAGCTGCGGGTGGGGGCTTCGGCAGGTGCCACGACAGAGGAGAACGGTGAGTGAGGCGGCCAGAGAGGCCTCCGGCTGGGCCTGGGCTGTGGGCCTCGTGGTCTGTGCAGGCATGTACAAGGCACCATCTGGGCCCCCCCTGATACATGCTGATCCCCCAGAACTTCAACTGCAGCCTGGCCTGGTAGGGGGAAATCCAAGGCTGGAGATTGGGGGTGGAAGTTCTCGGTATTGGGGGTGCAGCCCCGCGGCTCCAGATCCCAGTTTAGTGCCCATTTTGTTCATGGGCCTGGGCCAGAGCAAGTGGCCAGGTGGCAGGACACGGAGCATCTGCAGCCAGCGAGGCCACGTCTAACTCTCCTGGTGCTGGGCATCTGTGCAGCACCTATGTGGCTCTTGCCACATCACCTGTCACTGGGCTACCGACGGCTGTCCATGATTGATAAAACAATTATCCTGTCACTCCTGACTGTGAGCCTGGAGTGGGGGTAGCAGCTAAGTGGGGGCACTGGGGTCTGGAGGAGCTTCTAATGAGGACAGTCCACACCTGGGGTTTCGGCCCTGGCTGGGCTGGGCCGGAGAGGAGGCAGCTCCAAGGGGCTGGTGGCTCCGCCCTCCTCCGCTCCTCTCCCTCCGGGGTCTCTGAGCTGCCTAAGCTTGGGGAAGGTAGTAACTGTGAGCAATCCCAGCATAGGTTAAGACCCCTCCTCTGCCCACCTGTTCCACCTCCCACATCTCAGGATTCCCCAACATTCAGCCAGAATAATCTGCCATCATGGCCCCTGGACTGTCCAAGGCCGTGGGCTTGGGTCTGGCTGCAGGTGGGGGGCAAGTGGGAGCGACCTCCACTCTAGAACCGGGTGGGGGTGGGGGTGGGCCCCCAGGGCACTGTGTCAGCGGATGGGGCCTGGGGTGCACAGCCACGGCCACCTGGAACCCCCCAGCTCCGCTCCCTGCCTGTTCCCAGCCCCACGGAGAGGAAATCTCTCCATATCAGAGGGAAGGGACAAAAGGAGAAGTGATTTATTATTCTATTTCATTATGCCTGTTTCCAGAGAAACTAATTATGCTGCATTGTTGTATTAGATACTTTCAGAAAGATTACATTTTCTTACTTTGGCTGATAAAAAAATTAAATCCATCAGTTTTCCTAAACACATTACAGTAAAGACAGACCTGCTCCTTGTAATTATTAATCAGTAGGATTTGGGGATACAAAGCGTTTGACTTAAGCTCAATACAGTCACGAACAATGTCCCAGGATCGCATTTAGTACTGAAACAATTTTTCAATTTATTAAAAAGTCATTAAAGTGCTTGGGGTGGGAGGTGTGGGGAGCTGGGCTGAGCGCTGAGTCAGGGCTGTAGATCTGGCAGGGGTGGTAGTCCTGGGAGGCTCTGCAAGCAGGAAGAGACCCCAGGTCTGTCTCATGCATAAGCCCCGCCCCATCCAAAGGTCTTGGTCAAGGTGAACTGGGGCCCTGAGAAGTCAGCCCCTGCCCCACCCCAGCAGCCCCTGGTGCCTCTCCAGCCAGCCAGTCAGCCCCTGCTAACATCACGCCACAGGACAGAGCAGTGGTGGTGAAGTGTCCCTTTGGGAACAACGTGCCCCAGTGAGCCCTGAGCCCACTTCCCAGGGGTGCTGCACAGAGGCCTAAGACAGGCCCCTCCTCCCACCTCAGGCCTCAGGGCGCCCAGCTTGGGGACGTGTGGCCATTCGGAGGACACCTGGTGTGGCCGGGTGCTGGTTCCGGTGGCCAGCCCTGCTCATCATCCGATCGCTCCTGTGATGTGCCAGACTCCCAGGGGGGACTTGCAGGCCTTGAGGAGGCTGGCAGGCTGCCAGCCCGGCTCAGCCCGGGTCTGGACCAGAGCTGAGGGACAGCAGCCCCAGGGCTCCCTTCACAGCTTGACCGCACACACTGTTGGCCTTGGACGAGGCATCCCGGGGGCTCCCCAGTTCCTGCTCCTGGAGAAAGGGGGTGCCACTCCCAGGTCCTCACAAACCTGTCCCTGCCCCTCCTGGTCTGGAGCTCAGTTATGTCACCCCTCTGCCCCTCTGCCATCAAGGCCAAGTTGAACTCCTTCCTCAAGGGCTACTTCACCCACATTGTTCCCATTGACTAGAATTCCTACCCTCTCCCAGGGTCTTCCTTCTAGAGAATTCTACCCACCCTCCCTTCAGGCCTTCGCTTTAATGGCCTTTCCCAAATCTTAGGGCTTCTAGGTGTTCCCACAGCCCCTGGGCTGCCCCTCTTACCACAGTCCCAGACCACAACCTCCTCTGCCCCCGTGAGGCGTGGGCCCCAGGAGGGCCAAGTCGCGTCCCCGACTTCCACCGGAGAGCCATGGCCTCCCAGGGAGGCACACCCCGACCCGGCCTGGGACCTTGCTGGGCCAGACTGGCCATTCTTTCTGGAGCTGTGTTGGGAGGGCCCGGGACCGCTGAGCCAGAGAATCAGACGGTGCAGGGCCCTCAAGCCTCCCTGGATCTGGTGGCTGAGAGACCCTGTCCTGCAGGAAGACCCCTGGACGCTGTCGCCCTCCCCACCCCAGTGCCCTGCTCTGAATCTGCCTCCGGAGAGGGAGCCCAGGAGGGAAGCCAGCCCTGCTCTCGGGACACCCAACAAGAGACCCACGATGAGGCAGGCGCTGGGACTCGCACTGCCACCGACTCCTTGGCTGGCCCACCCCATGTGCCTCAGCTTCCCCCATATGCATGACATGTCTGCACCCCGTTAGTGGAGAGAGATGGCATGGGAGTCACCATCTGCATGGAGGGGAGGACTCAGGAAAGGAGAGACCTGGGAGTGGGGCTGGGTTTGCGCGTCCGCATAGTTGGGGTGATGGGTGAGGCTGGGGCTGGGCCTGCTGCACAGGGCTGCGGTCCAGGCCTGACCTGCTCCCTCTCGTCCTGGCCACAAGCTGCAAACCAGGACCGCTGGGCATGGGGCACCCTGCCCCCTCGATGTGCCTGTCACCTGCAGGCAGGTGGAATTGAGCGTGCTGCAGACACTCCATTTCCCAGGAATTTATGGAGGGTTTTATCTTCCCCCCTTGATCACCGGCAAGGGGGAGGGGGCACAGCTGGCTGCCTGCTCTCCGGAGGCACGAGGAGCAGCAGCCTGGCCACCCTCAAGCTTGGAGGATGCTGTCTGAATCCCACCTCAGCAAACCTCCCTTCCCACTATGGAGCCTCGTCAGGGCCTGGAGGGTGTGGGGAGTGGAGAGCAGCCATTGAAGCTGTCACCAGCTCCATCAGAGGATTTAAGTCATTGACACACAGTAGCAGTGCTGTAGATCACAGCGCAGGATGCGCGCTCATCACAGCGCAGCGCTGCAGAGGCAGCTGGTGGGGGAGAGTAAGAAGGAAAGGCCCAGAGGCATCGCCCTGGTCCTCAGCAGGGCACTCTCTGGCCCAGGTCAGCCCGGCCAGGAGCCCCCGAGCACCCAGCCTGCCCTTCCCCTCAGACCAGCCTCCCACAGAAGACCCACAGCCCTCCCAGCGGAGGACCCATCCCCTGTGCCCTCCAGATAATGGCTGAGGTCAGGGCTTGTGCCTCTCCCAGGCAGCCCCCCCACCCATGGACTTGCACCCAGAGGCTCACAGGCGTGGGCACCCCTGTGAGTGGCGGGGGGGGGGGGGCAGGGGGCGCTGGGGGCACCTGGCAGGGAGCCTGCCTGCTCCTGCTCACAGGCGCCCAGCCATTGTCTCTGATTGCACGGTATTAGCCGTAAATTACAGCCTTTGGGAGGCCGCATGTAAAAATAAAATAAAATAAGTGTCAAAAGACAGAGAAAATATTGATTCTTCAGGGAGAAGAAAGGATGGCTTGGTTAAATTAAAACTTTGAAAGGGATGAGAGTGTGGGGAGCTGGTCCCCAGGACTGGAGAGCGCCTGGGGTGTGGCGGAGGCAGCCTGGGGACGGACCACGATTTAGTCGGTCAGCGTGCACGCTGCTCCTGAGACCCTGGCCTGTCCAGGCCAATGTGGGGGCGGTACCGGCAAGAGCCCCACTCAGTGGGGAGACAACATGTCCATACAGCTCACCAGGAGGGCCCCCAGGCCCCAACTCCCAGGGAGAGTGGGGCTGCGGGGCTCATGCTGGAGGCCCTCTGGGGTTCTGAAGCCCACCCACCCAGTAAGAGGGCTGTGCCACCCTCTCTGCCTGGACTGTGGACCGGTGGGAGCCCCACGTCAGGACCCAGCCTGGTCCCCCACCCAGTCCCCCCACAGACTCCTCTCTTCCTCTCCTTTCCCACCAAGAAAGGTAGGGAAGTAAGAACGTAAGAAGGGCTGCTTAGTAAGAGCAGAAACGATAGATTGGGGGACGGACAGAGGCCCTGACTTCCTGCAGGATGGCCATGGCCACCGTGACATTTCTGCCACAGGACATTTCCCGCCGGGGTCTGATACGGATCCCCAGACCTACAGCCCAAGTCAGGTACTCAGCATCCCTCTGGGCCCGTGGGGCTGGGCTGGGGCAGGGAGGACTCAGAGCATGGGGGGTGTCAGGCCCAAGGAGACAGACAGGGGTCCCCAGAAGGGTTGGCTGACAAGTTGGAGTGGCAGGAAGCGCCCCCACCACAGATTGCCTGGAGGCCCCCACCCAGGGGTCTGGGACAACTTCGAGGCTGCAGCTTTCTAGAGACTCCTGAACCTCAGGCTGGGGGCACCTGTTTGTTTCTTCAACAAGCAAAATGCACCGAGAGGGCATCCGACTCCCAGCAGCAGCTCTGGGCCCTTTGGCTGCCCACTACAGCTGCGGCAGGAGGGGCTCCCAGCCTGTCCTGCAGGGAGGTTGCAGCAGGGGCATCTGTAGGGTGTCTGCCACCTGCCATGGGACAGATGAACTGGGACAGCAAGGACTGGGCAGCCGGGCAAGGCCTGAGCTGGCTCCGGCCAGGGGTGGTGGTGGGGCATGAGTCCCAGGGCTGAGACCCCTGGTCTCCAGACCTGCCTGACCTTCTTCCCTCGCCCTCACCTGCAGCCCTGCCCACCCATCTGGCAGCTCTCACCCCCCAAGCCTACTGCCCAGCCCTGCTGGACCCTGAAGCAGGAACTGGGCAGGGCGGTGGGGCCCTGGCAGTCCAGCACCTGCCCCGCATCAGCAAGCGGGCCCTGGCCTGGGAACACCTGCAGTGGAGGTGCTCTCCCGACACCCGGCCTCCTCTCGCCACCTGGGCTTCCCTTACCCTGCAGCCCACGGCTGGCTCAGAGGTGCAGGGGTGGGGGACTCCTGGGGGGCCCCCACGGGGACAGGCAGCAACGCCCCTCAGCACCTCTGGTATCTACAAGCCTGTCTTCCTCTCCTGCCGCTGGGCCCCCAGGACGGGTTCCCCTCAACCCTCCTTCCTCAACTGCCCTCACTTTGACCCTCCTTTAGCCCAGGGGCCACCAGCTGATGTCACCTTGAAGCTCCCTTATCACAGTCTCCATCTGCCTTCAGTCGGCCTCGCTGGCATTTCCTTTGTATCTGCCCTGAGTAGAGTGGCCAGAGTGGGTGTGGGGTGGGAACGGGACTACAGTGGCTGGAAATTCAAGTCTTGAGAGCCCAGGGCCACCTCTGCCCCTTCTTCTGGCACCTCCTGGACCTCCCACCGTACCCCCAGACCCAGGCACAGGCCTGGCCTATCCAGATTTGCTACTCATGTCCACACTTGCCCACCCCTCTCATCCTGGGCTCTTCAGACCTAGCAGACCCTTGACATGCCTGCTTCCCCCAGTCCCATGGGCAGGGACCCACACAGGTGGGTACCCAGATTCCTTGGACCCCTATTTTACACATGTGCTCCCCTCTGGGCACCCACACAGTCCCCCACAAAAACTCTTACCCACACAGGTGTGCATATGCCTAACACAGAGCTCCAGAAGGTCAGACCCCAAAGAAGCCTGGAAGCCCTCCTCCCCTCACTCGGCCCAGACAGCCTGACACAGATGGAAGCAGGTGTCCCAGGCGGGAGCAGGGGCCAGAGTCCCAGGGCAAGGGGAGGGGTCCAGCTAGTCCCCCCACTGCTCCGAGGACAGGCCTCCCTGCTGGGCCACCACCTGGGCACCTTCTCTCTCTTCCGCTTTCTCCCAGAGCCACGTCCCCATCAGGAGTCCCTGCTCCAGGGTCATGCTGTGTGACCTCAGGCCGACCACCTCATCTCTCAGAGCTCCATTTCCGCAGCACGTGGGGTTGACAGCAGCTGACCTCACAGCCTCGCATGATCAGGGTCCTGGACCGATGAAGCAGAGCCAGCAGGGCTGTGAGAACGCTGCCGCCCTCCCTGCATGCCCTCTCTGTCCCCGCCCTCTAGGAGGTTTTCATTTCTGTCAAACTTCTTGCAAGAATCGTCTGCACCCTGGCCGGGCCTTGCTCTCTGCACACATAATCCCACATGCCTGTGCCCACGGCGGGAGCGTGCTCCTCAGACCCCACCCCCATCTGGCGGTCACACATGCTCACACTCACGCACAAATGGTAAACAGAATGTAATTCATTTGTAAGGGAGACTGCCATCCATCTTAAGCTAAAATTCAATACTTCCCAGCACAGCCCGCCGGGCCTTGATGAATGGAGAGAGCAAAGGCCCCATCCTGCGCCCCAGGCTCCCTGGGGATGCCAACCACGGGCCCGGCGGGGCTGGAGAGGAGGGACCATGACCCAGCCATCCCGAGAGGCGGGCTCAGACAGTCCAGCCGCTCAGGTGAGACCAGAGCAGGAGCTGTTCTGGCTTCAGTTTCCCATCTGCAGCCTCCTGGGGCTCAGACAGTCCCCCTGTTGTGTATTTTTTGGGCCTTTTGAGGCCAACTGAGCCTGAGCACATGGTGGGTGGAGGCCCTCCAGCTCCTTGATGCCAATCCCCACCTCCCACTCCTCCCCCCCACCCTCTTCTCCTCCGCCGGCCACCCCAAGCTTCCTGTCTCTGCCTGCATGCTGCCCCTTAGAGTCTGTGGCCACTGCACTGCCCATACCCTGACCTTTGTTCACATAAGCTGCTCCCCAGCCCAGATGACCGTTCCTTCCCTTCTCGATCTGGATGACTCCTTCAGGGGTGTCAGAGACCAGTTCAGATCCCTTCCTCCAGGGAGCCAGCCCTGCCCTTCCTGGGAACAGCCAGGCCCAGGTGGTCAGGGTGGCCAGAGCCCCGGGGCGGGACACAGCGAGAGAGGCCAGAGGACCCATTCGGCACGCAGGTACCTGCAGGCTCAACGCAACCCAGGCAGCGGGCAGCCGCAGAGGGTCCAGGGGAGCAGGACCAGCGTGAGGTGCCGGGGCGGCTTTTGGAGGTGATGCCAGGCCCTTCGAGGCCCTGAGCCTGGGAGGGGAGCCGTGAGGAGGACACTCCTGTGCCGGGGCGGGTTCTGGCGTGCAGCTTCCTCGGCACCGGCCCGTGCTGTTCACCAGCCCCTCTACATCTTGGAGACAGACTGTCTTTCCTGAACGATTTTCTCTTTTCCCATTTACTAAACATTGATTTCCCCCCTCCTGCGCCTCTAATAGAGCAGAAACCAATACGTCTTTGTTTGCTTTCCCCACGTGTCTGAGGCGCGGTGGGGGCTCTGGGGAGCCCAGCGCTGCTCCCACCTGTGCCTCCATTCAGGGGCACTGCCCTCGGCTGCCCAGTGATGCCGGGCGGGGTGGGGGGCACATGTTGGCCAGGCTGCTGTGGGACTGCTGGCCAGGCCCCAGGGAGGCCACCGGTTCAAGGCCCGCAGCTTCTGGGCCTGCAGCTCCCTTAGTGGGCTTCCTCCGCAGCCCCTTGGAAGGCCAGGTGTCCCTGGATGCAGGGCTGCTCAGCACCTGGGCTGTATTCGGCAGCAGCCAAGTGGGGCTGGGACACTCAGGCCTTCTTTCCTTCATGCTTTGTGTCAGAGCACCTTGCCTGAGCCAGGCTCTGTGCCAGGGGCTGGGCGTGCAGGAGGGGTCTACCTGCTGGGCGCACCCTGCTTCCTCCTCAGAAGGGGTGGAGTGGACGCCACCCTCAACTGGGGCCCTCCGGGTGGCCTGGGAGAAGCGTCAGATCCCAGGGGAGCCCCGGGTGGGTCCTTGGCCCTCGTTGGCCCACAGGCTGCCATCCAACACGGGTTCTCATGGCTTCTCCTGCACAGGGCAGCTTCAGGGGTTAAGTGTCTGGCACCACGTAGTGTTCCGCTAACTAACATCCCTGCCCCTCCCAGCTCTGCTGTCCCCTTTCCCCAAGTGAAAAGGAAACAGACCAGGGAGGGGGAAGTAGGAGAGGGCCCCAGCCACCTGTGACTCCCCGCCCCGACCCACACTCCCCAGGCCTGTCAGGGTGGGCCTTCTCCCTGCCACCAGGTGCCAAGGAGCCCCTGGATTCACATGCGACCTTGGCAAGTACCTTCCCTCCCCAGCCTCGGTCCCTCCATCTGGAACGGGGGTCCCATGGCCCTGTGAGCTGAGACTGCTGGCCAGGGCTGGTGCTGACCATTCCAACCCTCAGGGGCACCTGGGTTCACCAGCACCACTGACCCACCCCAGGGAAGCTGCCACAGCCGGGAGAGCAGCCTGTGCTCTCCCTCGGGTGAATCCTTTCTGTCCCTGGGGCTGCCCATGGGCCCAGCTTCTCAGAGTGGTGCTGGGAATCAAGTGGGATGAGGGTGCCCAGCTCCTGAAACCTGGTAGAGGCTGTACTGGTGCAGGGGGAGGGGTTCGGGCAGGCACCCCAAAGTGGGGCAGAAACCAGGTGCCTGGCCTCTCTCTGCCTACTGGTTATGCAGCTCACATCCATCCAGAAACCCCAGTGAGCCTCACAACAGCCCTGCGAGGGGCTGTGCAGAGACACTGACTTGTTATAGACAAAAAGAGTGGGAGCTCAGAGAGGGAAGGGGCCTTGCCCAAGCCACACGGCAATGACAGGCAGACCCAGAAGAAGTCCAGGCCTGCCAGCTCTAGGCTGGGGGTGTCTGCCCTCATTGGGTGGGACAAGGGGAAGGGAGGGCGCCTCCAGCAGGGATGCCTGCTGGGAGCAACTGCCCGGATGCAGGATCGTGTGGGACACAGGCTGGGGAATGGAGGGCAGATTCACTTTTGAAATTTCCCAGGAGCTTGGCTCTGTCTTGTTTTCTTGTTTGTGACCAAGTAAAATGCAGGCGAGGATGCCACAGACAGTTTCTCGCAGAGAAGGGAAAACCAGAGGCCTGGGCCCCAGCAGCCTGTGGGACAGAGGCAGACCGGGACCCCAGCAGCAGGCTGTAGCAGGTGGACAGACGGAGGGGCACACTGGTGGATGGGAGGGTGATGGACAGACGGACAGAGCAGCGGACAGACAGCGAGCCTCCAGCAGGATCTGGCAGCGCTGGGAGAAGGGGATCACCACAGGAGAAACGGCCCCAAGGAGAACCTGGCCTGCCACCTGCCGCGGGAGGAGGCTGGTGATCTGCCACAGTGAGGCCACCAGGAAGCACGGCCGTGGCCCCGCCTGCAGGCAGCCTCCCACGAGGGGACAGGTCACAGGCAGTTCTCAGCAGGGCCTGGTCCGCCTCCTCCTCCGAGGATCACTGACCCACGGCCTGCGCGGTCGGTGCCCAGCGTGTGGGACGTGGACCTGGGTCGTATCGCCCCCACTGCACGGGGCACTCTGAGGGCTATAGCGAGCTGCAGCTGCGGCACAGGAGCTGGCCTCGGCAGGGCCTGGGACGATTAGGAAGGAAGGGGAGGCGGCAATAATTAAAATTTAAAAGCAACAAGACAGCAGTGTTTAGAAATGGAAGAAGCGTGTACAACAATTAGCAGAGACAGGAACGGGGCAGGCAAGTACAAATGGAGCCGGTCACAAAGCGCTAATGACATCGGAAACCTAATTTCCACAGTGCCGGCCGTGGGACGGAGTGCCCGGCGTGGGCCTGGATGCCCGGCTGGGGCCAAGGAGGCGGCTGGAGGGAAGGCCTGGAGGCCTGGGGGCCTGGGGGCAGCGCTGGGGGCAGAGACTGGCATCTGGGAAACTGAGGCCCCAGCTGGAGGGGCAGATATCGGGTGAGGCAGCGGGCAGTGAAGCCTCAGTCCTCCAGGCAGGCGGTTGCCGCGGAGACCCGGGGACGCTCCGGGCAGAGGGAGGCTGAATCAGTTTGAGTAATGGCGGAGAACGCCGCCGCTGATGGGGAAAAATACATCTTCATAACAGGGTGAACCTTTTGGAAAATGGAATAAGTAAAATAATTGAGAGAAAGAAAATTGAGTTTTTATTGCTTTTTAAGTGTTTAAGTGGAGGTTTCATTTACGGAAATTATCGTGGCTTTTATTTTTAGCCACCCGGTTGGAGTGGGGTGGGAAGGGGTGGGGCCTGGGAGAGCTCTGACTATAGCAGGTGTCTCCTGCCCCTCCTCCAGGACCCCAGGGCACCCCCATCTCAGAGAAGAGAGAAAGCGGCTAAGGTCCCTTCTGGACCTGGCCTGGCCTCCTGCCCCTCTGCTCCTCTAAGGAGCTGGAACGCCCCCTTCCCCTTGCCGGCTCTGGCCTCCAGCCTGGGACCTGCCCACACCGGGACAATGGCCAAGGCCCCCAGAGCCACCCCTCTCCTGGGCAGATGGCACCTGGATGAGGAGGCCTGCCTGGACGGCCCCACTGCCCTCCGTTGCCCCGCACCGGGCTGCTGTAGGGACTGCATCCTGGGCCTGCTCCTGTATTCCCTCGTCTGCCTCTGAGGTCGGCCTTTCCGAGGCTCCAGGGCTCCAAGGACCCCCCAGACTCCCTCCTGAGTCCCAGAAGGAGGTCCCCGCTGCCTGATCGTCACTCTGCGGGCCCCACTATCCCCCTGGCTCGGATCTGCCTCTGACGCCGCGTTCCAAAGACCCTCCCGTCTCCTGCCTAGACAGAGACTCCGGTGGCTGCCTGGTCTCCTGCCGCCACTCCGTGCTCCCCACCCTGGCAGTTCCTTTCAACTCCTTAACAGTGTGTGGCTTTCCACCACCCCAGGGCCTCGTTCACCCCAGTCCCTCTGCTGAGAGGCTTTCCCCTTCCCTCGGCCTGACTGAGCACAGGTGGTACTTTCGCCCTTCAGGTCATGAATTAGGAGGCAGAAACCATGACTCATGTCATTGTAGCTGCAAAACAATTTCTTGGCACAAATAACTGGGAAGTCCAGATCTATGGGCTTCAGGCATGGCTGGATACAGGCGCTCAAGCATTATCGCCGGAACACAGCCTCTGTCCCTTGTGTTTCCCTGAGTATGAACTTCAGGCCCTGCAGGCTCTCCCACATCCTGCCCCCTGTAAACCCCATTCCCTGTCGCACCAGCAGAACCCTCAGCATAGAGTTTGTCACATGCCCATCCCAGAAAATACCTGTGGTCCTGGAAATGGAAGAGGCTCATTGGCCAGGCCTGTGCCAAGGCAGGGAGATAGGGGGAGGGCACTGCAGTCCCCAACCCCTAGAGAGAGAATGACAGGATTAGGGATCCCCCAGGGACAACTGGGAGTGAGCACCTGAGTAGCCCAGCCACTGCGGAGTCTACACAATGCTTTAATTATTTAAGGAGTTAATTAAGGTAAGGCCATTCCCGGTCCTTGATTAACTTCTTAAGGGGTGATTCTCTTCTTGTCTGGTCCCCTCTAGGCTGGGAGCCCATTGCTGTCTTAGTCCCCAGTACCCATGGGTGAGGGGAGCCCCTCATGTTACAGATGGGGAAACTGAGGCAGGAGCGAGGCCAAGATCGCTCGTCTGTGTTCATGCCAAGGTGCCCTCTGATCTGCTCCTCGTGTCATCTCCAGCTCTCCTCCACCCTCCTCCCTTTGCGCCCACACCCAGCTCCCCCCACGCCCCCCATGCCTGTACGTGGCCTCCAGCTCTGTCTGCCTGTCTACTCGGTGGTCCTGAATTCCGCCCATGGCGTCCACACTCTGCTCTCCACTTCCTTGATCCCAAAGGCCCCTTGACTCCCTCCGAGGCCCTGGCCCCCCACTGCCTCTGATGTGCACACACAGCAGCCCCCAGAGCTGCTGCCTGTGGTCCTTACCACCATCCCTGTCACCCTGGAGGCCCCAGGAGCGTCCTTCCCATGGCACAGCCGGCCTGCGGGATCCTATCAAGGCTCCTGGCTGTGTTCACAAAGTCCGGGATGACTGCCAGATGCATCTTTTCTCTGGACCAGGCTGGAGCCCGGGTGGGGGTGGGCCTCATTGTCCTTTCTGCCCCCGCTACCGGGGCTCATCCTGCCATGTCACGTGATGCTCTCTGGCCCTGCTTCCTGTGGGCCTCAGGTGCACCTCAGGACCCCATTTTCCAGATGGGAGAGTGAGATCTGGAGGTCTTGCTAGGGAGCCTATGGGTGGGCGTGTGCGGCTGAGGCAGGAACCACCCTGGGTCAGGTCACCTTTGAGAAAGGGGAAAGATTGGAGCACTAAGAGAAGGAAGGACTGGCTGCGGCCCCAGGCTCCAGGCTCCGCGGCACATCCCGCACTCGCTGCCTGGCAGTCTCTCCAGAACTGGGGGACAAAGCTGCCTCCTGAGGGGTCCCGAGGGCTGGACTCCAGATTGCAGGGTGTGTCTAGGCTGCTAGGGTGGGCTGCAAACCCTTGCAGGCCAGGCTCACATTTGCATCGTGCCTAGGCCCCCTTATCTCTGATGAGACAGCCCCGGGGCCTCCCTGTGCCGTCAGCTGGTCCTCCCGTTGGGAGGGGAGAGGCCGAGGGGGTCTTTGTCCAGCAGCCTCTGAGGCTGACATTGGAGGAGTGCGTACAGTGGCCGCAGTCCACAGCCCCCCCAACTCCTTCCTGTCCCTGGTGGGGGCATGGCGGGCAAGCAAAGAGGAGGGAGGTGGGGAGAGGAGAGGGAAGGGAAGGGAAGGAGCGGGGAGACGCGAGGGAAGAAGGGAGGTGCAGGGAAGGAAGGACACATCGGCCTGACCTGCAGGGGGCTGGGGGAGGGGCGCTGGCAGCAGGGGAGTCAGCACGGCTGCGGCAGGCAGATAAGGTTGGGCAGGGCGCAAAGGGAGGCCAGTGGGAGCGTGAGGATTAGGGGCCCAAGGACCTGCCCTGGGCCTGTGCAAAGAAACTCGGAGGGGAGGGAGGAGAGAGGAGAGAGGGCCCACCTCGTGGCACCCCTGTGCCCTTGGGCAGCGACGAGAAGGGCCTGTGCCGCCCAGTGAGTGTGCAGGCCCAGGAGGGCCCAGCAGGGCGATAGGGAGGAGGAGTCCCCGGCCAAGGCCCTGTAGGGCAGGGACACCCCCTTTTTCCCTCCTAGGCTTCAGTTGGCTGAATAATTAAACTGACAGGACACAGATTGACAGGAGAAAATCAAGTTAAATTTCATATGAATGGAAGCTCATAAAAATATGAGACTCAAAGAAGTGACCACAGCAAGTAAGCTTTTATATCTTTTAGACAAACAATAAATTTATGAAGAATGGACAAGACAAAGAAGTATGGGCTTGGGGAGTAAGTTGGTAAAGAAGTACAGGCTTCTGGGCCCCAGGCTCCCGCCTCTGCTGTCAGGACGCCTCCCTACCTCCTGGCACAGGGAGGGCACCTCTCATGGAGGCTTATTTCCCGCTTCAGGGGGACAGAGGAGGTCAAAGCGTCCTTCCTGCACCTGCTGCTTCTTAAGTAACTTTATTTCAAAATAATCAATATCCCGAAGTGCAGTATTTGGGACAGCTTGCCCTGAGCCCCATCACCTCCATCAGAAAAGGCAGGCCGTGGCTAGGGCTCATGCCCGCGTGCCCGCCTGGCCAGCTCACACCCCGGCAGACACATGTTCCAGCTGCAGAGCTACTCGGCCCACACGTGTCCTGTGCCACCATCCTCACACATTCGTGGCTGCACACAGTCTCTGCATGCCACACTCTGCTTGGTGCCTGTGGCCTCTCACCCAGGGCAGGTGAACACGTGCCCATGCCAGCCAGCCCGGGGCCCAGTGCCAGATGAAGGAAGGGCCTTGTGTGGCTCGCTGTCACTCTCAGGGCCAGATTCCAAGGACACTCCCCCACCCCCTGAGCAGGTCGAGTTAGTCCCTGCCAGGGCTGTGGGCTGGAGGAGCCCAGGCCTGGGGCACCCTGAGCTTGCACAGGCCAAGGGGCTGAGCCTGGGAACCCGTCCCTCCTGGCTGGGAGAGCACAGCTCAGTGGGGGTGGAACCCTGGCTTTGTTCCCTGTGCTGTGCCCATACCCAACATATGTGGGCATGTACTGGGCACTCACACACGTCTGGGGTGGATCAATCTGAGCTCTCAGAAGCTGGGTCTCCCGGGCTTGGTGGGAAGGCTCCTTCTCCAGGTGCCTGCAGAACTGTGTAGGGCCCTGCCAGAGGCGCCTCGTCTGTAGGGGAGTCCAGCTGATGAGGGGAGAGGAGGAAAGGGCCGTCACTGTCAGCCCTGTGGGTGGAAAAAGGGCCTGTTGGCGCAGAGCCTGCTGCTCGGAGCAGCTGATGGAGATAAATGGTCCCTGTCCGGGGTGAGGGTCAGAGCTGGGTGAGGCGGCCTTGGGCTTGATGGATGACTGGGCACCAGGCCAGGAAGTTGGGTAGGATTCCTGCCATGGATCTTCCCAGGTAGCAGGGACCTGGCTGTCCCCAGCCTGCCCAGGCCACCTCCACAGGGGCTGAGAGTGTGGGGTGGACCAGCCTCACCCAGTCACAGGTGTGGGAGCTGAGGCCCCCGGGCCCCAACGGCCCACTGGGCCATGCCCCATGCCACCAGCCAAGACCTGGTAGGTTTTCCTGGGCATGTCTGTCAAGTGGGGACAAAGACCTCAGGCCAAGGGCTGGGCTGTCCGAGGGCCCAGCCCCAGGCCTCACTCACTGGTGGGAAGCTTGGTGGTCCCCAGGTCCCTGCATTCGTTCTCATGTCTGCCTCTGGCGCCCGCCTGACTAGCAACCCTGCATTCAGGTGTCAGCCCAGCGCTTTGGGGCCTTCCCATCTGATCACCCACCAGAAGCCCTCCGCCTCTATGTCTTCCATACAGGCCTGGTTTGTCTCATTTAGAGCCTAAAAACACCTTGCTTGTTGGTCTATCTGTTTATCACCTGTCTCCCCAGGCACTGGGGAGCCCAGAGCGGACACCAACTCACCAAGCCCTCCCGAAGCCCAGGTCCCAGACGCTTTCCCCACTGTCCATGAGTGCCAGGTCCCCTGGGCATGCGGGTCAGTGCGAGGGAGCCCCGTTCATAGACAAGAGGACAGTTGCCAGGGTCCCACATAAAGGCTTAAGGCTCTGGATCCTGCCTGTCAGAGGGCTCCAAATGGCCAGGACCCCAGAGACCCTACCCACCCAGAAAACAGGTTCTCCGGGCCCTGCCTGAGCCAGGCCCTGTGGCTGGAACCCAGACAGGGTGCATGCGGAGGCTGGCATCAAGCCTGCTCCTCTGCCCCCACCACGGTGGAGATAGACAGGAGGCACCTGGAACTGCAGAGGCTTATAAGGAGGCTGATGCAGCGGGAGTGAGGCAGGGCTGGCGGACAGGCGGGGGAGGAGAGCTGGGCCAATCCCTACGCCTCCCAGGACCAGGACTCACACTCCGAGGGGAGGAAGAGGCGTGCTCACAGGGGAGGGGCACAGGGCGGGGACGTAGCTGGGGGCGCCCAGTCCAGCCACAGCCCACGGGGGCCCAATGACACAGCCTTTAACGCCAGCAGCACTGCATCCTGGGAGGGCAGTAGGGCCTGCCCTGAGGGCTCCTTCTCTCCCTCCCAGCCCCCAGTCCCACCTTTCTCCCTCCCCCCTCCCAGGGTCTGGGGGTTCCCTCCCTGGCTTCGGGCTGGGAATCAGCGGGCCTTGTAGGGTATGCTGTGGGCATCCCGGGCAGCCCGCTCCTGGAGCCCCCAGCCTTGTTCCTCCCCCAGCTCCCACCCATAGCCCCTGCAGTGGTGCTGAGGGAGGAGACAGGGCCACAGGCCCCTCGTTCCTGAGATGGGAGGGGTCCTGTGCCTTGGAGAAGATGTGCTGCCATCTTCCCCCAGCTCCTTGGTGGTCCAGGGCCACCAGATGACCTCAGGGCTCTGTGGAGGTCGCACAAAGGATGCTCCACAACGGAGGAAGGGAGGCCCTCTGTGGCTTCCAACTACTGCCACCTGGTGGCTGAAAGAGGCAAAATACCTGCTCTTCCCATTTCCAGAAGGAAGTAGAGGGAAGGACCCTCCTGAGGGTCCAGGAGAGGCTCAGGCAATGGATGTGCCCTGCACGCCGCCCCGCTGCCCGCTAGCATCTTGGCCTGGAACCTGGGCCTTCACTTGCCTTGGCTCAGAGCCGCCCCGGGTGCCATCAGGCATGCACCCCCCAGACCTTCCAGAATGCCTTCAAAGCAGACCTGGCATTAGACACAGCCTGCCCAGCCCCCAACGGCATTAAGGGAGGACCCCGGGCCTGAATGACAGCCGGGGGCATATCTAACAGAGAAGAGGGGGAGGGCGGGAGGACGGGATCCCTCCGTCCCCAGGGATGCACTTCCCAAGTCTCAATGCTTTGGTGAAGAAGAATGTCCAAGAAAAGATGGTGTGGAAATCACTGTATGATAATCTTGGGGGAAATTAACTTGGATTTCCTACCTCACACCTTAAAACAAACACCAGCTCTAATTGGGTCCAAGTCAGAGGGGCTAATGAATGAAAAACACATGCCTAGAAAAAAAAACAAGGGATTTTTTATAGGCTTAATTTGATATGAACTTTTCTAAGTATCACAAAGAAAAACCCAGAAAAGCCACAAACAAACAAAGAAAAAGGATGCATCTGACTACACAAAAATCAAACATTTATACATGGAAAAAAAGTTTAAAAACAAGCAACAAGCCAACAGAAAAAGAAATTATGCATTTTATAATATTTAAAGGGCCCCTACTATCTAAAAGGAAAAGGCCAACAATCCCACTGAAAAATGGGAGAAAGAGGTGAGCACATAGTTCATGCGAATGGAGGTCCAAAAACCTCCGCTACTGAAACCAGGCACGACCTCATTCCTCTCTGAGAAACGCCTGTTCAATAGGCAAAGCTGTGAAAGGTGGATGCGCATTTCACGTGAGCGCAGCAGAGGCAGACACTTGCCGTTGTTAGAGTGCGGCTTGTGTAAACTCCATGAAAGCAATTTGGCAACGTTTATCAAAATTTAAAATGCCCAAATCCTTGCACCTAGCACCGCCCACCTCTAGGAATTCATCCTACAGATAAACTTACACTCATGAGCAACGACGCTCCAGGGTGCTCACTGTGTGATGTTTTCCTAGAGTGACTGACCGGAAGCGTTGTACCTGAGGAGCGCCGCTGGCTA
Organism: Manis javanica; assembly: GCF_040802235.1. Classification (NCBI taxonomy): domain Eukaryota; kingdom Metazoa; phylum Chordata; class Mammalia; order Pholidota; family Manidae; genus Manis; species Manis javanica. Next base: position 2,118,204 of record NC_133158.1, read on the forward strand.
CAAATGGGGCAACTAAAGGGCTTCCATACGCTGCTGAAAGGGTGAGGTGGGGCAGTGCCGGGGCAGGGAGGCCGAGATAAGGAGGGCACCTGCACAGGGTGCCAGCCTCAGGTTTGCTGAGCAGAGCAGGCGTCCTGAAGCACGGCCAGCGCCCTCTAGACCTCTCAGCCCCTGTGTCCTCTGCCCTGTCCCACCAAGGTGGGCAGCCTGGGGGCCTCGCCTGGCTCTGTCCTCTGGTCTTGGGTCTGGCCAATGGGAGCCCACCAGCAATTTAGCAGGCAGGAGGGGATTGTTCTGTTTATTCCTGTGGCCCCTCCCAGTCCATCCTCTTCCCCTAAACAGAGATCTGGTCAATGCCCTCCCTGTTCTAAACACTTAGGGGCTCCCCATTGCCCTGTGGATAGAAGCCAGATCCCCATCTCCAATCATGGGGCCCCAACACAGCTTCTGAGGCTCTGCCAGCTGCCCATCCTCTCCACTTCCAAACCTCTCCCAGGTCCTGCTCTCAGCATGGTTCCCTCTTCCTGCGCCCCACCAGGGCTCCCAGAATGCAGCTGGGCTGACTGGCAGAGGTTCTGCAAGGCTCTTGGCCTCTGAAACCCTTTGGAGCCTGGGTTCTGTCGCACGGCCCAGCTCTGGTCATTTCAGATGTCGGAAGGAGGATGCCTTCTTGACTCACCTATGGGAGGCCGGACCAAACGCGGCTGGGAGGACCCCAGGGACTGGGACCATGGCGCAGGGGAGGGCCCTGCAGGGACAGGCGTTGGTCCAGACACGGCAGGAAGGGGCAGTGTGCAGTCAGTAAGAGCCATGATTTTCAAAATAACTCTGCTGTCAGCCGTGGTGAAACAATATAATAAATATGAGAAATAAATCTCGTTAACATGTAATGAGCTGCCTTATTAATGTGTTAAACTTGTAAGAAATGCTTAAGTGTTTAATTGGCACCTAATGAGGGTGCCAATTAGGGATCATTATACATTTCTTAAAAAAATCCTAATTGGTGGGGGTAAGGGGGCGGGGGGCATTTCAATCAATGCCACAGGGCTGACTCCACAGGGACCCCATCCTGCAGCGCATCTGGTAGCTGTACCTGCCGGGCCACACATCTGGTGACCAGCCCCACAGAAGCCCCAGCAAAGTCCAGGCCACCTGGGCTGCACCTGCCCCAACTCCTCGAGGCACTGGGACTCAGTTTCCCCTGGTCCACCACATCCTTGAGGCCCCTTGGAAATATGCCTCTGCCAGGAGGCTGCTCTGTTTCTCCAACCAGATGGGGGCCTCGGTCTGTCCAGAGGCATTGAGAGGCTGGGGGCTCACTGAGGACCACTGCCAGGCACACGGTACCCCAGCACCCCTCCCCTAGCATGGTTGGGAGCTGGGAGGGGTTACCAGGAGGCTCAGTGAAGGCTGAGCTGGGCACGGACAGCTGTGGAGTGGTGAGTTCCTTGTGGTTGGAGGTAGGCTGAGAAGTGGAGCTCAGGGGCATCTAGGGCACCCCAGGACCTCCCCAAGGGAGAGTCTCTCTCTCTCTCTCAGCTAAATCTCATCCTGACCACTTTACAAGCAGCCCCCATATGCCTAGCAGGGCTGGGGGAGGGCAGGCAATGGCCTCAGAGTGGACACCACCCCTCCTTCCTCCAGGGCTCAGCCTCCCTTCCCAGGAAAAGTAGAGCCAAGTGGATCTACATTCCCGGCCAGGCCAGCGGAGGAAGAGCTTCAAGAGCAGCCGGACCATGATTAATGACCAAATTAATCACCAAATTAATCACTCTGGTAATTGCCAGAGAGCTGGGAGGAGGGCGGGGCAGGGGCTGCTGCCCCCCAGGGGCAAGGCTCAGCCAGGGGGCAGGGTGGAGTGAGAGGGAGAGGCCGCGGTCAGAGCAGATGGCTCGGGCGGAATGGGGGGCAGCAGATCAAAGGCCTCGGAGGCCAGGCCAGGGGTTCTGGAGTCCAGTGGAAGCCTTGCCGGGCTGTCGCTGGAGGACAGGGGGGCACGTGGGGCATGGCAGGAGCCCTGCCATGTGTCTTGGGAGGCCTGGGGATGATGGCCAGGTGGGCTGTGTGGGAGTGCTCGTGAGACCTGGGGGGAGGGACGTGGTGGCCTCCCGGTCTGCAGGCTGTGGGAGGCCTGGTTTCTGGCCTGGGGGCTGGGAAGGCGGCTGGCATCCTTGGGCCAGATGGGGAATGAGATGGGACAAGGGGCCAGTCCCTCCCCAGCAGCCGGCGGGGCCCTGAGCCCTGGCTGTGTGTCGGGATGTCTGGGGAAGTGGCCCTGCGGCCTCCGCCATGCCTTTGCGGGGTCTGCGGAGGCGGAGGTTCAGGGGCTTGTTGGGGCCGCAAAGCAGCAGACCTGGGGTCCAGGCCAGGGGGCTCGTGCAGCCGGGGGCATCAGGCGAGTCTAGCTGCCCGAGGGCCCTCTCAGAGACAGGCACAGCTGACCCGCCAGCAGACACACCCCTTCCCGACAGCCGGGAGCGGGTGTGGGACCAGGTGCGCCTCCCTGGGAGCCGAACCCCCTGCTCTTCGTCGTGGGTAGTCACTGAGCTGCCTGCTCCCTGCTCGCCGCCTGTGGGAGATGATGTATGGGGAGGACTGGGCAGCTCCTGCCCGCCCCAGTCATCAGGCTTCGTTGCCACAGGCAGCAGGTGCCCCAGCTCATGCGTTGACTTGGGGTGCGGGAGCTACAAGGAGGGGGCCTCTCAGTGACATACCCAGGGGCCACCCAGAGCCCAGGCCTGGGGCAGGAATCCGCCCCGGACCCGTTCAGAGCCTGGCCTAGGAGGCCCACAGAGCTGGGCTCAAGTTCTGTGCGGCCCGACAAGCCACTGGACATGCTGAAACTCGGCTGCGCGTGAAGCCGCCAATGGGTCTCACGCACAGCGGAAAGAAGCCTCTGTGTCCGGGCAGGGAGAGACGCTGTCACCCCTCTGTGGATGCCCTGGCAGGCACGGGAAGCAGCTGGGATGAGGGATAGAGCAGAACGGAGGTGTGGGGCAGGGAGGGAGGGCTCTGCAGGTACCACCGCAGGCTGTGCCCCAGCTTCACCCTGCCCCATCTCCAGTCGGAGTGCCAGCCCGGCAGGAGCAGAAGGTTCACTCTGCCATGGAAGACACCTGGCATCCATCCCAGGATGGGGCCCACAGTTTAGACCCCCTACGTCCAAGATGGGTGGGGGCCTCTGGGGCCTTGTCTAGGCAGAACCATCCTCCATGATACATTCATTGCAGCCTCTCCACGTGCTTTCTGTAGGTTAACCCCTGTAATTCCCGCGAAGCAGGACCATTCACCAATCCTCCAGTCATAAGGCGCCCTGAGCACCTGCCAGGCACCAGCTCCATTCCCGACGCTCAGGCAGTGCCCGGGCTGTCTCCCTGAATCAGCCCTGGTCCAGACCTGCTCCTGGCAGGGAGCAAGCAAACAGCTTCAGAGCACCAGCCACCCAGGCTCCCAGACTCCTGAAAAAGGGCTGGGGGCCAAATTCACTGAGGGTGCCCGGCCCCAGCCGCCTCCCTGCTCCTATCTGGGCCTGCACTGCCACCTGGTGGCCCTCGCCTCCCTCCAAAGGAGCTGTGCCCACTCTAAGACTCAGGTTTGGGGAGGTCACCCCTGGCAGCAGGGACACCCCAGGGTCCCCCTGGAGGGGGTGGAGGTAGGGTTGGTCTCTCTGAGGAGTCATTCGGCAGCGCCATTGGCCTGGCGACCCCCTGCAGAGAGCGGGACGGAGCAGGTGCCGCCTGCAGGGTGGGCCTAGTGCACTGTGTGGGACAACCATGTTCGCTGGGTTGCCTGGCAAGCGCTCTGCCCTGGTGTCCTGGCTGTGACACACCTGCCATCCTCACACCTTGCTCCCTGCCCAGCCTGAGGTGCCCCGTCTCCTGCGTCCACACACAGCACACGGCCTTGCCCCGTCCTCAGAAGCGATGGTCCCTCCTCCAGATTCTGTCACCTCCCTGCATCTCCTTTCACTACCCATGGGGGCTGCTTTGTTGCCCTTAGCATGGCTGCCTGGCTCCAGCAGAGGGCCTGGGAGGAGCTGGGAACACGTGGAGAGGGGTGATGACAGGCTGGCCCTGTCTCTGGAGAGCACTGCTCCTGCTTCGGGGGTTGGGCGTGAGCTCTGCGGTCAGCCCACCTGGGGGCAGTCCAGGCCTTGCTGCATGCTGAGCAAGCCTATTGCTCTGTGCCTCGGTTTCCCCATGCTCTGGGGTAGCTGGGGGATTAAACGGGCTCTGGGTCTGTCTGCAAGAGGGGCACACACAGATTCTGGGGCTTACAGCAGGAACCCTGCCCTCCTCCCCCGTCCGGGGCTTCTGAGGGTCACCTTGCTGACCCACAGCTGAGCCCTCAAGTCTCTGTAATCTGTGCTTTCAGCCTCCCCTGGGTGACGCGCATCCGGGCAAGCTCCCATATGGGCAGGGGCCCACGCTCTCACTGGGGGAGCGCCTGGGGCCTGTGGCCCACCGGTGTGGAGTGGCCACGAGGTGGGGACTCACTGCCCGCCTGTGCTGACCAGGGCCTGGACGGCAGGTCTGGGCTGGGACCAGGCCAAGGGAGGATTCCCTCTCAGGAGGTGCGGCACCCTCACTTGAACCCTGAGGCCCCACTCACCTCACCCACTACTGGCTCTGCCGGTTGAGCCCTCATGTCCGGGCCCACAGCGAGGGTGACCCTCCACGCCCCAGGGGGAGGCTGAGCGAGGGGAGGCAGCCCCGAGGGGGCCGGAGGACATGTGGCCCGGAAGGGCCCAGGCTGCCAGCAGGTGGCAGCAGAGGCCGGCACTTGAGCCCGTCGCCGCACGGGGACCTACGGGCCTGCGTGCTGGGCAGGCCGAGAGCCTCCTGTTCTAGGGCGCATCTGAGACACCTTCCTGGGCTGGAGTTGAGGGTCTGCTCTGGCTCTGGGTCTGATGACCTCGGTCTCTTCCTCTGTAAGAGGGGTGACAGTACGCCCTTAGGAAGGGCACAGGGATAAAGTGAGATTGTGCCAGGATGTGCCAGGCTTGGGCGGCCGTCACTAGGACCAGATTCTGGCCCTTGAGGTAGCCCAAGGCCTGCCCCCTCTCTGCCCCCGGCCCAGACAGGAATCCCAGGCCGGGCCCATTCATGGATCCAACCAGGTACCCAGAGAGTCGCCTTTCAAGCGGAAGCCTGACCCGGGGTCTCCTCTGCGCTGGGGAGCCCGCCCTACTCTTCCTGCCGTTTTCTTGCCACCTTCCTCCAGCTCTGCGGGTGGTGTGTTTCCTGGTGGTTGGGGGCAGGCGGGGTGGGGGTGCCAGACCAGTGGCCCCTGGAGTCCCCCAGATATGCTGGAAGGCCCTCCATGCTGAGGCCTGCTGTGGGGTGCAGCTGGACAGGTAGGGTGTCCAGCCTCCTGCCCCGGGCCTTCTGCGCCTTCCTTTGCATTAGGTGTAGTTATAAAGACACAGACACAGGGTGTGCGTGCACGCACATGACACCCCCACACACTCTCCCCTCCTTCCTGACAGCACCTCCTCCCATCTGCAGGGCCCGTGGTGAGGCGCCGAGACACTTCTGGAGAGTTCCTGGCCAGGCGATGCTGCCCCACCGGAGGGGGTTCTGGGCTCACTCCCGCAAACCTCCCCTCTGCATTCTGAAGCTGTCCCTGGGCTTCCAGGCAGCAGGGGCTGAAGGTGACCTGTCCGTTGCTCAACAAGGTGGCCCCTCCGAGGGCCCCCGTGCCTGTCCCCCGATACCACCCACGCATGGCAAACGGCAGCCTCTGCCCTAAGCCCTGGTCGTCGTCCCCAGGAGGGGTTTGCCTCATCCCCGTGTGGGTTTCTGGCAGGGGGCACTTCCTGAGGGGCCCCTTTGATGGTTGGTTCCAGGAACGTCAGGAGTGAGTCAGCAGGTGACTCTGTCTCACTTTGCTTGCCAGGCTGAGGGCAGTAGAGGAGCCCTGGCCCGCCCCACCCCCCACCCCGGGCCCACAGCCTCAAGGAGGACACGCCAGCTGGAGCCTTTCACCGTGTTTATTGACCTTGAGCTTGCGAAGACCCAGGAACTTCCGGGAAGTCTACTGTCCATGCAGGGCTGGGAGGGGGAGCAGGGGACCAGGTCATGGCAGGAGGAGGGAACAGGGATGGGCAGCGGCCCCACTACCCATGCAAGGCTGCCCTGTGCCCACCGCCTAGCTAAGCTCACTCAGGGAGTGGGGCACGTGGCAGGCAACAGGGAGGAAAGGTCCTCCTGGGGCCCCTTCCAGCCCTGGTCCCTGGGTGCCAGCCTTACTCTGCGGGCTGTTTCCTTAGGGTCCTGCCACCCCCACATTCTCAGGCTGAGGGGCTATTTGGCAGGATAGGGTCACAGTCCACGCACCCCTTCTCCTCTCACCCATGGCCCTCAGGAAGACTCCCCCCCAGGACCAGGGTCGTCAGGGACAGACAGGCATAGGTGGTTTGTCGTGTGTTTGGGGCTCTTGTCCCTCCCCAAGGCCCTGTCCCATACCCTCACCTCCAGCCCAGCCCTTCACCCCGGAGTAGGGGGCTCAGCCCTTCGTCCATTTCCATTTATACCAGCCTGAAGGCTTAGCTCCCAGGGCCGGGTCTGGCTGTCCTTGAGCGCCTGCCTTATGGGGTTGTCAGTGCTAAAACTGGGCAGTCCCGAGAAATCAAGACAGTGGTCCCCCTAGTGCCACTCTCCCCTCACTGTCTTGAACCCCGTGGGGAGGTGTCCCACACAGAACCCTTGTGGCTCCCACCCCTACTCCCCATCTGCACCTTGTGTTCCAGGAAAGATATCATCTTGCTCCCTTTCAGGGTTCTGACCTAGCTCGTGAGGTCCTGAGGTGACATGCCTTCCGTGGCCCTTGGGGCTCAAGCCCCCTCTGTCCTCTGGCCCCACTGGGTCCTGTCTACTCGGTCTCTCCACCCACAGGGACGGCAGGCATTGTGGCCCCACCCCACAGTGGAGACAGGAGGCCTCAGAGCCTACCGAACTCAAGGCCGGAGGCATTCCGTTGGGCATCAAGGAGAACCAGCTGGGGTTCCCCAAGACTATCCCAGGATCCCCGGGACCACCCCAGGCCCCCAAAGTCCTCACCCATTCCTCCCCTCCTGGGGTTTCACACCCCGACTGTCACAGTCTTTTCGTGTAAACATCTTAATTACATGTTTAATGCTCACATGTAAACGCTGTGAGTTAATTACAGCTTCTGTGCACCCTGCATTACCCAGCCTCCAGCAGGTTCAAGTGCTAAGGTATTTACGGCATCTGGAGGAGGGAATAAATCCAGAACCTTCCCCCCATGGGCCTCCTAGGCCCTCACAGCCTGACATGTGGTGTTTGCCCAACACAAGATTTGTACTGCTGTCCCCCTGCTCCTTCCAGCCAGCGGTGCACAGTGGTGGCGAGGCGGACAAGGGGTACACCTCCATGCTCGCTCACGAGCACATGCACGCCCAGCTCTGCCCTGCCCAGGCGGCCCAGACTGGTAGAGAACTCCGGAGGGGCCTGTTTCCCAGGGAGCTTCCCCACCAGTTCAGCCAGTCAGCACTTGTCCGCCTCACCTGCAGCTGTGACCACACAGCCCTCAGGCCAGAAGCTTCTCCCAACCCCCAGGTCCCCGATACACACCAAAGGGAGCGGGTTTCCCGGCTCTCAGAGCCCCAACAAGGGATGTGGGGGCAGCAGAACCCTCCCCTCCAATCTATGGCCGTTTAAGCAAAGGTGCCCACCCCATGCTCCTCCGCACACCACAGGGTGGGCCGACTGGAAGCGGGGGACACGGCAGAGGTCTCCGTCCTGGCCCCGGCCCCGCACGCGTCTGCACGTGGGCCCGCTCCTGCGCACGCGTGAGCCTCTCCGCGGCCTGGGCACTGCCTCCCTCCACACCCGTACCTTTCTCCCTCCCTCACCCTGTCTGAGTGTGGCCCAGCCAGCAGCTGGCTGCCGGGCGGTGGGGGGGCGGCTGGGAGGCCTTCTGGACCCTCTGCGCTCTGGAGGGCCTTTGGGCCTGAGCAGCCCTCCTGTGACATCCTGGCCCACTGGGAGGCTTGAGCGCCACCCCCGGGTGCCGCCACACCGTCCCTAAGAGCTGGTGGTTGCCTCCCCCCACCCGAGGAGGTTCCAGATTCCAGATAGGTCTGTCCCTGACAGAGGAGGACTCCCTCTATTCCCCTCCCATCCCATGTCCCCCCATTTCCTCCACATTAGAGGAGCATACCCTGATGTGCGGGGTGTGGGCAGGACACAAGGAAGCTGGTGGTGGCTCTCAACTCTGCTGACCTCAGGGGTGCCCCCTGTACCAGGGCCCTCAGATCAGGGGATGTCAGTGGCTGGATGCCCAGCCTGGCCAGGCGCCTCCCTTAGAGCCTGGAAGAGTTAGCAGGTGGGTCCTTAGAGTAGCAGGAGCCTTGGCAGGCAGGTCTGAGAGTGGGTCTGGCACGGGCAGCTCTGTGGGCACGAGGCAGGTGTCTTCATCAGAGGTCCAGGCCTGTCCCTGGGCCGCTCACGCGTGGATCACATTGGCTATGTCAGTGAACACCAGCCGGCTGGGCCTCTGCAGCGGGCCCAGAGAAGGGAGAGAGGTCTGCAGAGAGTCAGGGGGGTCAGGCACCTTGACCGAGGCCATGCCCTCTGCCACCTCCACACTTGTCTCCGGGTGCCTGCTCGCTCGGCACCAGCTGGGTCTGCCTGGACTGCCCTTCCCAGGAGCTTGCCTAGACCACCTGGCTCAGACGAGTCCTCCCTCAACTGTAGTCCCCGAGGCATTTACCTTGTGGGCCCAGGGGGCAGACATTACTCATGCACTGCCCTCTCCCAGCAAAGGGGGGCTCACTCTGCACCCCCAGCCCCAGCACAGGGGCTGGCCCGGGAGTGCACAGGAAACTGCTGTCACGTGGCTAGCAGTCTCAAGGGCCGGGTGGGCGTTCTCAGACCATCTCCTGAATATCCCAGGGGGGAGCATGTCCTGGTCCAGGGGATGCAGTACTGGTGGCAAGACCAGGGGGGCCTCTGGACTCCTGGCCTGGACTCTATTCTGCCCCTGGTAGGGCCAGACCCCCCAGCAACTTGTGGGGCAAGGCAAGGAGGGATGCAAAGGTACTTCATGGGTCAGGGGAGACCAGCCTCCTCATGGCGCTCTGGCCCTGGGGGATTTCGGGGACTGGCAGCCAGTTGCCAGGCAGCTGGGGCTCTGGCAGGATGACCACATGGGTACTCAACCCTTTGGGCCCAGGAGGTGTTTTGGCTGGAGTCTCCACCTGCCTGGGGTCTGTCAGTTACGAAGCACCCAGCAGCCTACTTGGAGGTACCACTGCCCAGGGTCCAACCCCAACCCCAACCCAGGCAGGGAGCAGAGGAAGCCAGGTCTCAGCCTCTGACCGGGCCTCTCATCAGCCCTCTCCTTCCCCAGCCAGTGGTGGGGGCACGTGGGCAGGAATTATGATTCTCATGTCAGGGGAGAAAACTGAGGCTCAGAGATGCCACCAGTGACCCCGAGGTCACCAGGCTCTCAGGGCCTGGCCAGGCTGGACCCAGGCTACCCTGGCCTGGCCGTGTGCAATCTGCAGGTGGCCACGGACTTCTACCGGTTTCTCAAATGAACCCGACGAACCGTCTACCCGACAGCTGCCACCTGACCACACGGTGCCAGGAAGCTGCAGGAGACAGGAGGGAGGGTGGGCGGAAGAGGCGCGAGCAGGTGCAGGCTGGGTGGGGGAGCCTGGCTGTGCCCACCTTGCCCTGCACAGCCCGCAGGGAGGCCGTGGCCCGTCCATGCTCCAGCAGCTCCTGCTCCAGCTCCTCTTGGGCCTCCGTGGGGTCGAAGTTGTACATGGGCATGAGCTGGTGGCGCAGCTTCTCCAGCCTGGGGTGGGGGCAGAGGCTGCTGGGGGCATGGCAGGCCCTCCCCTCCCACAAGCCCTCCAGGCCTGCCGGCTGACTGGCTGAGGCCCAGCATACAACTGTGGCTTGGCCTAAGATCCCCCCTGGGATTATGCGAAAGCCATTTTGCACCTATGGTACCAGTGCCACCCCTCACGTGGGTGAGGCTCCCGTGACCAGATGGAGCTGCCGCCCACAGGGTCCCTGGGCACACTGCACAGTGCTGGGGGCTGGGATGGGGGAGGGAGGTTGGCAGCAGGGCACCAGGGCAGGGTGCTCAGCCCTCCCAGGGGAAGGAGGTCCACCCCAGTGTGGGCAGGCAGAAGAAGCCCTGACTCCCTGCCGGAGGGAGGGCCCTGCTGGCGGGGGCTCTCCTTTCCCATCCATCACTGGAGCCCAGCCCAGTACCAGCCCCAGCTGGAGTTCAGGCTGAAGCTGGGGAATTACCTCTTCTTTTTCCTGATGTACAAAACCTGCGAAAGAAAGAGCAGCATGGAACGCCCCAGAGAGGAGGCCCTGGGCCCCCGCAGACCCTCAGGGTGGGGGCAGGCTGAGGCTGATGAACAGGGACCCTGTCCCAGGGACACATACATTAAGCATTTGTGCCTCCCTTTGACGTGTTAGATGCTGACAGTACCTGGGCTGAGTGGGGAGCAGGCCTGCCCTTGGGAGCCCCCTGGGAAGACTACACGGTCAGCCTCGCCTGGGGCTGGTGGGCCCCATCTCTGCCAATGCTGACTGGGGCTCCGGCCACCCAGCACCTGCCTTGGACTCCTCAGGGCTGAAGGGGAGGGGACACTCAGCACACCTCCTCCTCTCAAGTGCCCCCGGGCCCAAAGCAACGTGTGGGCAAAATGGAGGCTGATGGCCCTCAGCGGCAGAGGCTAGGGTGGAGGGCCTGAGCCCTCAGACATCAGCCCAGACCAAACGCCTGAACGCTGACGCTAGAGGAACCCAGGAAGGCCCCCCGGCCGATTTGAAGATAAAGGCGTATGTGGCCTGAGGGAGGAGGGCGGGCACCCAGGCAGGGACTGCAGGGCCGGCCTGGGAGAAGCAGACACCACACTCAGGGAGCGACTCCGGGCCCAGGGGCCGTTTCCCGCCCTCCACTGCCTCGGCCCCCAGCCTCCCTACCTCTCCGCTTTTGGCAAGAAGGCAGGAGTCACCAGGTTCTCAGTCCCACTTTGCTCCTGAGGTTCTGGAACCTCAGCCTGCTGAGCTGCCACAGAGGCACCAAGGGGAAGTGCTGGCACTCCGCCTCAGCCTCGCCCCCGCCCTGCTCTGTGTGCTGCATCCTGGCCCTGCTGCTGGCTCACAGTTGTCCCTTGGCAGTGATCTGGAGCCTGTGGGGCCCATATGGCAGCCTTCGTTTAAGGCTTTCTGGCCAGGCCATGGATGGGCCATCCACAGCCCTACTGTCAGAGCAGCAATCTTCTAACCTAAGGCCAGCCATCAGAGCCTGAGAGGGGCAGTGGGCAGAAGGCCCCATTGCCAGGCCCAGTGGGGGACCTCGGTGCCAGCCTTCCTGGTGCCAGCCTGCACAATCCCCAGCAGTCTCTCTATGACATTCCGAGTGTGCATGAGGAAGCACCATACCCACTGTCGGGGGACCCTGCAGCCCCAGGTCACTTCTGATCTCTGCCCAACTCTGCCCCTTCTTATGATGCTGAGGCCAAGCTTCCACCTTGAGGTGTCAGCTCTAATGCTCCCTTCTCTGTTGTCCCCAACCACCCAGCCAAGAAAGTTCCCCTGCCCAATTCCCCTCCCCAGCCCCTATGGGCTTCCCTTGGCACCCCTGGTTTGTCAGCCTCCCATTCCTCATAAAAACCACAGGTGGGGCCTTGTCTCCCTAGTCCTGAGGTCTCAAAGGCTTGGGCCAAGGCAGGTACCCAGTAAATAAGTGCTGAGTGAATGAATGAACACTGCTAGCAGCCTGCCAGGCCCAACACCCACCCCAGCCCCCCAGCCCACGGTCTATCACGGTCACCCTCTGGTCTGTACCCTCCTGCACCCCACACACTGCTGCACTGTCCTGCTCGCTGCTCACAGAACCCCCTGCGTGCCTCCAAACTTCCCTCCTCAGGACCCTCCACCTGGAACCCCTTCCTCCCCAATTCCTACGAGACTCATGACCCAGGTCAAAACACCATGTATTCCCCAGAACCCTCTCTGGGTCTTCCAATCAGAGGCAGCCTCTCTGATCTCTGGGCCCCAGGGCATGGCAAGGATTGTACTATTGCTAACAGATAACTGTCCTCTGATTAGATTCTCTAAAACCTAAACACTGAACCCCCCACCCCAGTCAAGGGCCATCTGGGGAGACCCAGCTCTCACCATGGCCACAGCCAGGCTGATCACTGTGATGACCCCCAAAGACAGTAGCACCGTGCCCACGCCGGCTACTCCACCAGCTGCGTCAGGGATTCCAGTGTCATTGAAGCTGGTGGCTTCTGGGCTGAGGGTGGTGGTCTCAGAGGCTGGCCCACCTGTGGCAGGCTCCAGGTCAGGCTCAGAGGTGGGTGGGCGGCTGCTGAACCAGTCCCTAGCAGACAGGATCCTGGGGTTCATGCTGATGCTGAGAGACTGCCCGTGGTCAGCCAACCTGCCCACTCACTTCTGACATAGGAGTGTCCCAACCTGCGGCCCCTGCCACCTGTGCAGGTGGCCACCTCCTTGAATAAAGGCTGCTCCCTGCCTCCCTGGGTGCTAGAAAGGAAAGAATAACAAACATGAGGCTGAGGATGGGATTCAGTGGTGAGATGAAGTCCCGCTGAGGTCTGAAGGCACTGGGGAAATAAAAGTTTGATGGCAAGGGTAAGTTCAGGGAGCAACAGCCCAGCCCAGGCGAATGGAGGGACCTGAGAGCGAACCCCTTCCCCTCTGTGGGTAAGATGGTCATGGTGATCCTAGACAGGAAAAGTCTCTCCCTGTGGAACACCCCATGCACCCCACCTCCTTACTCCCTGCCCCACACCCCTCACCTTTTGCTTGGAGAAAATGTTGCAGCTTTTTCCTTTCCTGGAGGCAAACACTTGCCCAAGAGTCAGATGGGCCTGTCTTTGAATTCCAGCTCCAGCTGCTTACCTGGATGGCCCTAGGAGGCAGTCCACTTCTCTGCCTCAGTTCTCCTGGGTCTAAGAGGGACCTTAAGAGCACCTCCCTCACAGGGTCATTGGGTCACTGGAGTGTCAGCACAAACCTGTCCCTGGGAAAGACTTAGCTCAGCACAGCAGTCCACAGTAAGTCCCCAGTAAATGTCAGATCTTTCCCCCGGCCAGCGCGGTTGGGAAAGGGGGACCACAGAAGCCCTGGGAGCAGCCCACTGTGTGGTCCAGGCTGTGCTCAGAGTGGGGGTGGGGATGGGAGATAGGCTAAAGTCAGCTTCTATGGCAGGGCTTCTCTGCAGGCTGTTAGGGTCCTTGCCACGTCTGCTCCCTCCACCCTACCGGCCCTCCCACAGGAGCTAGGGCTGCCGGGGAGGAGGAGACAGGCAGGCAGGAACAGTACTCCCAGCCTGAGGTGCTTCTCCTCCCCTCCCCCCTCCCTTGGGCGCAGAGGGTGGGAGATGTGCCGAGACTGTGGTGTGGCCTGGGTCTTCCCAGGCCAGGGGGGTCCCTCCGCGCTAGAGAAGGGCAGCCCTAGGAGAGGAGGGGGACACAGCTCAGGCTGCACTCACTGTGCTAGCTCTGGAGCACATGTGGGGTGCCTCCCTGTGCAGGGGCAGGGGTGTGTATGAGGATAAGGTGTGTATAGGCCCCTGATGGTCCCTCAGGAACAGACACGGCTGGCAGAGGGACAGGGGATGGGAGAGCCCATCCCTCTCTGCTCTCTCCCTGCAGCTCTGATGGGCACATTAGGAGCTCCAGGTTTGTTCTAGGCTCAGCTGGTGACCCGAGGCATGACCTTGGGGCCCGACCCTAAATTCTTGCTCTGGGGTTCTGTTGACTCCCAATTCCAAAAGAAATCACTGTCCAGGGCTGCCTCAGGGTCCAGAGGGCAAGAGAAGGAACACAGGTGAAAGGGGTGGGCATAGGGGTCTCAGTCCCCCGGCTCCAACCCCCATCCCCGCCCCTGCGACTCTGGGATCCCTGCATTCCTGCACAGAAGCGGCGACCTCAGCACTTACTTAATCCTCCCTGGGGCGCCGAGCTCAGCTGGAGAGGCCAGGAGGGGTGGGGCTGGCGTCCGCAGCGAGTCCGCCCTCCCTGCGGGCCCCGAGCCGCGCGCCCCGTAGCCCCGGGCGCCGGCTCTGCCAGCCTGGCCCGGACCGGCCGGGGGTGGAGCGCAGCGGGCAGCTTGAGTCCCAGAGCCCTGCGCCTCTTCTCCCGGCCGCTCCGCATCCCCGGCCCGCGATTGGCTGGCAGGCCCAGAGCCCGCCCGGCATTGGCCCGCACTCCTGTCGCTCACGTGGGAACCGAATCCAGTCGTGGATGCTGGACACCGCCGCTCCCCGCAGGGCCCTACGGGCTGAGCGATGGATGGCCAGGCCCTTCCCGGGCACAGCTCAGCCCTCGGGCCGTCCGGGCGACACCTGGCCGAGTGGGACTCGTGCCCCCCAAGCGCGGGCGGACGCGGGGGCTCGGGGAGAACTGGGCCGGGAGTCCGTGGGCCTGCGCTGAACCCCGGCTCCACCCTCTCCTGGTTTGTGACCAAAAGCAACGTGCGCCCCTGGCCTGGCCTTGGCTCCTGCTCCGAGGGCCCCTACTGAGGGCCCCTGGTGAACGACGCCCACCCGGCTGGCGGCGGCGCTCCGGTCCACAGACGTCGGGGCGGGTGGTGGTGTTGGGAACCCCGACCTGGCGAGCCTCCGTCTGTGCCGACCACCTCCGGGCCCGGCCCTCGGACATTCTCTCTCCGCAGGTCTTCGAAGGGCCCTCTGCGGATCCTCGGGGGCAGCTTGTTCCAAATGCATTTCCCCACGGCTCCTGGGTCTGAAACGGAGCCCGCAAACGACGCGTTTAATGGTAGCTCAGTTAACAGGTTCTGCTGGAGGGAAACCCTTGGAGAGACACTGCCATGAGTTTATAGAAGGGGCAACTCAGGCCCACAGAGGCCGAACCCCTGGACACCTCGCCAGCTAGCTACGAGCTGGAGACAGCGACAGGATTCGAAACGAGTTTTCTCGCGTCCGGTTTTAGCTCGCCGCCCCAAACCCTAAAACGGGAACAAGCGGGTCAAGAGCGGCCTCGGGGTCCGTCGGCCCGGCGCTGGGGTCCGCGCAGCAACCCCGGCCCACAGGCCACGCCCTTGGGCCTTGCGCCCCAAGTTTTGCGCCAGCTGCGCATCGGTGACACGCCCCCCTCGGGCTGACTACACTCGGCCCCGGCCGGGAATTCGAACGTCAGCTCGGAGCAGTCACCGCGGGCTGCGGCGGTGCCGGCCAGCGGGGAGCAGCCCCGCGCCCTTCTGCGCGTGGCCCGCAGGCGTAGCACGCGTGGCACCTCCAGCCTCCCCTGCAGCCCGCGGGACTCTCGTGCGGCCCTAGGAACTCTGGAGTGGGGCGACGTGATGCGCCCGAGCCCTGTCTCAGATGTGCCGACCCCGGAAGCAGAGCGTCGGCGGGAGCTCACGCAGCGCACGCACATCCGGGCGCCGAGTTGGCGCCAGTTTCTCCCGGCCTGCGGGCTGGGGTCGCCGCTCAGGCAGGTATGCGCGGGGGCTGCGGGCGAGGGTCGGGACGGGGTGCCTGGCTGCAGCATCCCCGCGGCCTCCCAGCCCCCGTTGTGCTGGTGGGGAAACAGGCTTGAGGAGAGGCGACCTTGCGCGGGGCGTCAGCGGTGCCTGCGGAGCTGAGGGGTCTCCCTTGGGGCAGCGCTCGGGTGGACGGAGCCGCCTCTGGAGCCCGCAGGACCTGGCTTCGTGCCCGGGACAGTTCCTCGCCGGGGTTGGGCAGGCCGCTCTCCTCGGAGCTCCTGTGCCTCCCTGCCTGTCTCTGAAGATGAGGCCTCTTAACCGCTAGCGTGGACCTTGGTCGGTGTGAAAGTAAAGGGGACGGCTGATTTTAAACCTTCAATTAAATTCATTTGTAATAAATACAAAATTAACAAAAATTGCCAGTGTTTAGCTGGCAATTCGTGCTGACGTTTAGGATTGTAAGTTAAGTTGGGAGGGGGTAGTTTGAGCATAGAGTCAATGGCAATACATGCAGAATGTCGGAAGCAAAGCCCCCAGCCAAGGCAGTCCCCTCTCCCCGTAGTACTAATGAGGAGCACAGAACGCCGAGGCTCCTGTCGGGTGAGCTGGCTCCCTGGCCCTTGCTGTTCGCTGGCTAATGCACTGCTTGCCATGGAGTTGTGTTACTTTACCTATTTTATGGACGAGGAAACTGAAACTCATAAATAATGACTTCCGAGCTTACACACACTGGGTCAGACAGATCTGCCCCACTGCCAAGCCTCAGCCCTGAGCCGCCAGGCAGGGACTGAGTTACGGGTTCAGCCGCTGTGGCCAGAAGCATGAAGGAAACATACCTGGCCAAGGCAAGAAGAACCAAATAGGGGGCCTAAAATGGAGTCAGGGACGTGGCAGAGCAAGAGAATGGCCTCTCGGCACATCTGAGACAAGGCTCGGGCGGATCACGTCGCCCCGCTCTAGAGTTCCTAGGGCCGCAGTGGGTCACCCAAGGCCCAGCTCCTCTCCTGGTTCTTCCCTCTTCCAGGCTGGCAGTCACATCTGAGGAGCAGAGCCACCTTGAGCCAGAGACTGTGATCTCTCCCTCTTCACCTGGGGCCAGTGGTCCCCTTCCATGGCCAACATCACAGGGAAAACTTGGGGAGCTGGGAGTGCTCGCGGGAGCCTTTCTCTGAGACATGGAGCTTGGGGGCCGAATGCTGTGGACATTTCTGTCTGGCATGGGGAGGAGGGGAGGCTCCTGGGGCCGGGCCTTCAGCTCATGGCAACCCCGTCTGCCTCTGGCTGGGTTGTCGAGTGCCAGGGAGCAGGTCAGTCACTGGACTGCCGTCTTTGAGAAGAGGGGCATCCCTGAAGCCCGGGAATCCAGTGAGTACATCGTGGCTCATGTCCTTGGAGCCAAAACAGTTAAGTGCAGCGTTGTCAAGAGGGTGGGCGGAGGGAGGAGCCTGAGGAAGAGACCCCAGGCGTCCCAGTCCCTTGGGGAGTGCTGGGCTGAGAGGAGCGGGCTCTTGCTGAAGGGGTGTCTCAGGTAGCGCCTGTTAATTTGTCGGCCTCCTCTCCGTCTCCGACCCGCAGATGAAGGAGGCGACGTGATGAGATATCGAGGACCCTAGTAGACCAGCCAGGGGACTCGAGGCATGCCCGCTCAAGAGTGGTGCTGGAAAGGCACCTCTCATATTTATTGATCAGGCATCACATTCTTTGGTGGGTTAACAAGTTTCCAGACACAGTAATTAACATGCTTTACTCCAGGAATGTAATTGCCTCCAGGTCGCTTGGGCAAGTCTCCCTGGCACCAGGCAATGAGGGGGTAGAGAGGACAAGGAACAGATCTCGGTTTAGACTTAGTGAGCTGCGGCGTGCACCACAGATTCCAAGGAAGACAGTCAATTCCCATAGAAACAGAATAATCTATGGATGGCAACCTACATCATTCGTCCAGCAAACCACTGCACAGTGTGCCAGGCCCTGGGGATTCAGGAGTGACCTCACCAGCCAGCATGGGGCCCACAGACATTGTCTGCATGAGAAACCTGGGTCAGGGCCCCTGAGTCAGGCGAGCCAGCCACTCATGTTCTCTGTGGGGCAGTTCCAGAGCCTGAGGCCAGTACTTTGGACCCAGCCCCTGACTGCTTGGCAGCTACAGTGCATCCAGGAGCTGAGTAGCCGCCGGCTGCAAAGGTGAGCACCTGGAGGCCAGACCTGAGGGCTGTGGGTGGGGGCCAGGATCCAGTTTCCCCCAGCCCCAAGATCATTGCCAGGAAGGAGGAAAGTGTCTAAGCACTGGAGAGCTGTTGGGATGAGGGAGTGACTGGGGGTCGGGGGGTGTCAGGAAGTCAAACTTTAGGAGGGAGGGAAGGCCTTGGCTTGGAGTCCTGGAGCACAGGAGATGTGACCCTAGCTGACACTTTGACTGCAAGGGGTATCCCTCAATGCAGGCCCTGTGGGTCCAGGCTCTGGCACTGAGTATACCCCTGTCGCCCCTTCTGCAGGATGCCCGTGCAGTATGTCCTTGGGGAGTGGGACTTTCATGGGCTCAGTCTGAAGATGGCACCCCCAGTGTTCATCCCTCGTCCAGAAACAGAGGTAGGTGTGCCCCAGGACGGCAGAGCCGGGGTGAGGGTGGGGCTCAGATACCTGTCTTGCCCTAGACTTCCACCAGGGGGTGCTGGAGCCCCATGGCTGCTATCCTCAGGGGCAGTGTCCTTCCCTACTGGTCTGCTGGCCTCCTTGACTGTCTTTAGTCCCAAGCCATTGGAAGAAAGACACTCTCCTCTTCCTTAGGAGGCTTGGGCAAAGTGGAGAGGGTCCCAGCTGAGCACCTGGTGGCCTGGTACAGCTGTGTGACCTTAGACAGATCACTGCCTACCCTGGGCCCAAGTATTGAGAGGGTAGGGGATCTGTGATTGGTGCTCCTCTTCGATCCACTGACTGGTCAGGTAGTTGCTTGTGTCCCTCAGATTACTAGGGCTTGGGATTGTCTGGTCCCAGCGTGTTGTCCCTTGGTGAGACACTTTAATCCTGGGACAGACACTTTCTAAGGCCCTTGGGCTCTGCCCCAATCGTGGTGGCAGAGAGCACAGCAGGCAGGTGGGGCAGGGTAGGAGCCGGTGGGGAAGCTGGGGGCAGCAGGTTCTGGGAAGTGGTGTTTCTAAGGCACTCAGGCACACAGACATTCCCGGGAAAGGTTATACCTCATCCGCCTGCCCCTCACTTTCCCAGCCCCTCTTCCCAAGCCCAGAAACCCTCTGACCCCACTCACTCCCATCATGCAGCAGGAGGGGCAGGTCCTCACCACTCCCCCGTCAGGGCAGGGCGGTAGGGAATCTGAGACCTTGCTGAAGTCACTGGGCTGCCAAGGTGGGGAGCCAGGGGGCAGCACTTGGACTTCCTGACCTGTGGACCAGGGCCCCTTGCTGCAGGTGTGGCTACCCCATCTGGGGGTGGATGAGCTGGGATGGAGTGCAGGGACCTGGAGCAGGATGTGGCCTGCCACCTGCAGGCTTTGAGGAGGCCACCCTGTGTCTCCCTGAATTGCACGACCTCTGGCCAGGAGGTCACTATCTCCTGAGGCTGCCACGGGTCAGGGCAGAGGCAGGAAGCTGCCATGATGACCTCTGAGTCCCCTGCGAGCTGACCTGGCACTGGCCTTGTGTTCCAGGGTTCTGAGTGTAGGGTGTGGACTTGTGGCTCCTGTGTGGGGGCGTGGAATCTGGGCCAGGAGAGCAGCTCTGCTGCAAGGGGATGGCGGGCGTGCTGCGGTTGGGAGGCCAGGTCCTGGTCTCACTGTACAGACATTTCTGAGAACCTGCCAGGTTTGCCCCGGTGTTCTCTTCACTGGGGTACTTTACCAAGAACTTGAGAGGACGTGGCCTGTGGCAGGGTGTGGGAAGAGTGGGTGTGGGGGAGGGATCACGGTGCCTGCGTCCTCTCCATCCATTGAAGGGCGGTTTCTGATGATGCGTGCAGAAGTCTGAAACATGAAATTGTAGGCAGCATGTGGCCCTGTGAGTCAGGTTTTCCCTGGGGGCAGGGAGGTGGCGCAGTCTCTGGCCTGGCAATGTGTACGGTGGTAAAGCCGAGGCTGTGGGGTGCGGGGATGGCATCCTAGCAGAGGATGCTGGTTCCCGGTGCCCTCGGCACCTGCCCAGGCCTTGGGCCAGCCTCCTGAGGGCTGCGGGGCCCTGTGGGGGCGGTGGCTTCCGGCAGAGCCAGCCGCTGTCTGCTCTTGCCCCCTTCCTGCATGCACCTCCGCCCCACCCCGTGTTCTCGGGCTCTTCCCTTGCTTACCTGGAGGAGGTGTCCTGGGCCTGTTGACCAGCTAGGCTTTCGGCCTTCCCCAGAGAGCCATCTGCTCCAGGCTGAGGGTGGCTCTTCCCTGGGTGAGGAACAAAGAGCAGACTTCATGGAGGTGGTGTCTTCCCTTACTCTGCGGGTGGTCCCACAGCCAAGATGATCCTCCTGTGGTCTGGAATGTAAGGGGGGCTCAGGGCCATTGGTGGTGGTGGGGAGTCTGTCAGCCTCACCCCGCCCCCTAGGGTGGCCATTTACATGGGCGGGGGGTGCCTCTGTGAGGAGGCTGGCCAGTGTGTCTTGTCCAGGGTCGTTGTCCGGCCAGAACAGGTCTTTGTGGCCTGTGAACCAAGAAAGGCTCCCACCCCTGACAAATCTAGGCCATCCTGCCAGCCGCCCAGCATGTGGCCTTGCCTCTGAGACCATGGCTCTTGGCTGTGGTTCCCAGTGGCTCGCTCTGTGCCCATCCCTGTGCTGCAGGCCCGGCTTCCTGCGAAGCAGCCCAGCGGCCCCAGCAGGGCCGGTGCAGGGCCAGTGGGGAGCGAGGGGAGCCCTCTGTGACTGGAGCCAGACCCCTCACTCGCAGACAGCAGCTTGTTTGGTGCAGAAGAGGCCTGGGGCAGGAGGGCTTGGGCCCACTGGCTGAGCCCTTCCTGACTTGCCGCCCTGGGGCCTGGTGAAGCTTGCTCCTGGGGTTGGGGAACCCGTGGGTCAGGCGTTTCGGGACTCGGCTCCGAGGAGCTTATGTGGGAACGGGTCTGAGTGATCAGGACCCCTGCCCCGCTGTAGCCTGACTGCTGGCGTCGGGGTTTGGGCGTCTGAGGCTCTGAGTAGCTTCCTGCAGCCACTGAGTATGTCACCACTGTGGTGAGAGTGGCAAATCAGGGCTCACACGAGGGGGCTTAGCCGGGCTTACTGAGCACGGGCAGGTAGTGGGCATGGCTCAGGGCTTCAGAGTGTGGTTGTGTTTATTGACCCCTTGCCTGCTGAGATGGGTTGTCATCCACCATACTCGAGTTCACGGCTGGGGAATTGGTGTGGAGATAGAGTGACCTGCCCCCGGCCCCAGCTGACATGAGGTTCAGCCAACCCCCTGCATTCTCACAGGGGCTACTCATGCTTGGGCTTTGTGCCGGCACCCCAGGGGCTGGGCTGCCACTCACTGACCCAGACCCCTCTGCCTTGTAGGAGCTGGTGGGATGGGTGCTGGAGGAGGTTACCCGGAGGCCCTGTGCACGGGGAGCCCAAGGTGGCCCCCTCATCCTGGAGGTGGGCTGTGGGTCAGGAGCCATCTCCCTCAGCCTGCTGAGCCAGCTCCCCGAGGTGAGCCCCCTGCGTACCCCCACCCCCAGGTAGGCTGGGACCGGCAGTCGTGGCTCCTCTTGTCTCTGCGGGAAGCACCTGAGGGCCAGTGACCAGACGTTGGAGGATGGTGGCCCTGGTCCGTCATGGCCACAGCCTATAACTCCCAGAGCCCGGCCACAGGGAGGGCAAGCTTCCCTCCTCTTCTGATAGAGGGCTGGAGGGGCGCTGGCCTTAGGCTTGAGCTCTCTTGCACCCTGCCTCCCACGTGCCCTTCATTTGTTCTTGGGCAGAGCCGCGTGATTGCCGTGGATAAAGGAGAAGCTGCCATCTGCCTGACCTGCGAGAACGCTCAAAGGTAAGGGGCCCGGGGGGCCAGAGGGGCAGGGCGGGGGAATCGGGTTTTGGGGCCTTATCTCAATCCTCTCCAGAAATCAAACCCACTGCTGTCTGATTTCCACTCCCAAGAAGGGGAAGCAGTGGGCATGGCCTGGCGTGGGTCCCACAGGGCTGCGAATGGACGGTGGGCACCTGGTGCTGCTTGTCCAAGAGGGTTTTATTCTCCCCGTCTTTCCAGCCAAGGGCAGAGGTCTGTCTCTGTGCTCACTGTCTCCTTCCCGTCTCTCTAGGCTCCAGTTGCAGGATAGGATTCAGATCATCCCCCTCGATGTGACCTTAGGTACTTTCCCCACCCACCTTCCTTGGGGTAGGGGTGCTGGGCACAGGTGCTGCTGGGTGGATGAGGCACCTGAAGAGGTGGAGGGAGGGCTTCCCAACATTCACTCACACATACTTGCAAACCCACTCACACATACAACCCCCAACATCCACTCTAATAGCCCTCACACTCACCCCCACCATGCACACATTGGGTATCTCAGACCAGTCCTTACTGGTCTGTCCCTGTCATCTCCTGGGCTGACTTGACCCACAAGGGGACCAGCCACAGGGTGTCTCTTACCTTCTGAATTCTCCAAGTTTATGAGTCTTAACTGGGCCTGCTTGCTAGGAAATAACCAGAAGCTCAAGAGAGAGCCTTTAGTGCCCCCTGCCCCGACCTGGCCCAGGTACCGCATGGCTTGGCCGTGCCTACAGAGTGGCCTTGGGGTGCTGACTCCATCACAGACCTGCAAGGCCCTTGAGCCTCATGTGTCCCCTCCGTGGAGTGTGGTGCCCCAGGATGGCACCAGGCAAGGGTGTGACCAAGAGCTGCAGCCACCAGGAATCGACTGCCCAAGGCCAGGCTGCCCTCCACACACTCAGTGCATGATGGCCACGAGGCGGAGTGTGGCAGGGCCCTTGGGGCTGCCAAGGACAGAGGCTCTCGCTTTTGTAGGCAATCAGAGAGGGCTTTCTGAAGGTGGTGCTAGAGCTGGGCCTTGCTTCTTGAGGGTTTGACAGGCAGAAAAGGGTAAGGACATTAAAGGGGAAGAGCTGCCATGTCAGCATGCATACTCCTGGCTAGGCTGTGGCTGGGGACCCTGGGCACTAATTTGCAAGTCTGGCTTGACAGGTCCAAGTGTGGCTTGGGGAGGGACTGCCAGAAGGACATGGTGGCATGGGCCTGCCACTGCTTACCTTCCATTCTCTGCTGCGTGTTCCCTTTGGCCACAGAGGGGAGCTGGATGCACCTTCTGCCCTGGGGCCCCATGGACCTGGTCGTCAGCAACCCTCCCTACGTCTTCCACCGGGACATGGAGGAGCTGGCCCCCGAGATCCTCAGGTGTGGAGGCAGGGTGGAGCAGGGGGCCAGACCTGAGAAGCCTCGGGGACGGGTCTGCCCTGGGGGCCACCGGGAGGGACGGTGGGGGCTGGAGCGGGCAGAGGTGTTTTAAGAGGCTCACCCCAGAGCAAGGACATGCCCAGTGCAGCTCTGCCCTCCGCCTCAGACCGCGGGGTGAGCGCCGACCTCGGAGGGGAGCGGTGGGCCTGCAGGGCTGTGGGGAGGGCTCCCTGATGACCGGAACATCAGAGGCCACACGGAGTAGACACGTGCTTGATGGGTGCGTCCCTTAGAGAAGACGAGGCCTGGGGAGGGGAAGTGCCCCACCCAGGGTTGTCGGGGGGGGCTACAGGAAGCTGGGACTGAGACCCTACTCCAGGCTTGGCACAGAGCCACCCTTCCCTCAGGAGGGCTGAGACCCAGGGGTGACCCAGGAGCCCTGGAGGAGGCAGCAGTAGTGGGGGCAGGGTGTTGGCGCCCCCCTCTGAGCTCTCCGGAGGGACTGGGGCCAGCTCCAGTCATGCCCAGTACTCCCTGGAGGGGCGCTGTGGGAGGCAAGGGGATCGGCCACCAGCGTCTGGGGGGCCTCCTCCCTTGGGTCCTCAGACCTTGCGCGCAGCTCTTCCGCACTCTCGGCACCCCTGTCTAGGGCTTTCACCTCCCGCTGTTCCCCCTGCAGCTATGAAGACCCGGTAGCCCTGGACGGTGGGGAGGAGGGCATGGACATCATTACCCACATCCTGGCCCTGGCGTCACGGCTGCTGAAGGACTCTGGGTATGGATAGGGCGGGCCTCCGGGCTCTGGCCCAGCTGTCCCCCTCCCCGCGTGCACCGGGCCTGCCCTGGCGGTCATCTGCCCCTGCCCCTCCCAGCCCAGGCAAACCAGAGGTGCAGGTCCCGCGTGGCCTTGGCGAGCCAACCTATTTCTCCCTCGTAGGAGCGTCTTCTTAGAAGTGGACCCGAGACACCCAGAGCTCGTCGACAGCTGGCTTCAGAGCCGGCCCGACCTGCCTCTCCATCTCGTGGCTGTGCGCAGGGACCTCTGTGGGAGGTGAGGGCCCCTGCCCCCGAGCCCCCGCCATGCTGGTCCCTCCACTCAGGCCACCCGCAGCTCTGGCCTATGAAGGGTGTGCTGCTCCCACGCCCCACCCGCCCCCTGGGGCGCAGGCAGTAACTGGCTCCTTGTCCCTGTCTCCTTAGGCCCCGGTTCCTGCATATCTGGAGGTCCAGGCCACAGCGTGGCTGCCCTGTGGGTGCCTGGCCAGGGCCCCAGCCTGCCAGAGGCCCTGCCTGACGCTTCCTCCTGGAATGCTGCTTGGGGGCGGCTGGGGGGGCCCCTCCAGAACCACAGGTGCTTGTGGCATTTCCTACGGCTCTGTGGTGCCCCGTGCTATACGTTTCTAGGAGATGGGGTGGAAGGAAGGCCAGGCACATCCCTCCCGGTGTGGAGAGCAGGGGCACCCCCTGTTCAGCTCGGGAGCCAGGCATATTCAGGTTCCCAGTCTGGCTCTGTCAGTCAGAGTGGCCAAGGGCAGCTTGGGCAGCCTCTCTGGCAGATCTGCTGTGGGGATGGTGGGAGATGCGACCAATAAAGTGTCAAGAGACTGGCAAATAGTAGCCCAGTGTTATGTTCCCAGGGCAGTGCTGGGGGCTGGCCGGCAGGGCCCTGCCCAGTGGACGCCTGGGAGAGCAGTACAGAGAGACTCGTGGGTGCCCCTCCGGGCCCCGGCAGCAAATGGCCCTCTCCTAAGAAGAGAGCCCCCCACTGCCCTGGGCGGGCTGCACACCTCCCTGACCGGGTCCTGGCTGTAGAGTGCAGGGCCTCACAGCTGCAGCTCGAGTGGCTGCCTGCTTCCTGGAGGGCATAGGCTGCAGGTCCCTGCTGCACAGTTCTGGGTTACGTGTCCGCATTGATTTTACTGAAGGCTTGAGCCCGCAAGGGGCGAGGAGGGCTTTATTTACATACTTCCATAGCTTTCACTGGAGTTTCGGGTGACCCCTGTCCCTGGCTGGGGCCGGGAGAGTGACAAGCCAAGGCGGTGGGCGCCAGGCTGTGGCCTCCCCCCTGCTGTGTCTGTGCAGACACGTGCCTGCCAGGAGGCCCAGCGGCCCAGCCAGGCCTTCTGTCCACCATGACAGGAAGCCTCCAGGCTGGCTCTCTGTGCTGGACTCCCCCACCCCAGCCCTGGCGTTCATGCGCCTGGCCTGGTGGTGTGGTGGCCAGAGGCATGTGGTCCGGTGAACAGCGTCCTCTGCTGAAGCCAGGATGCTGGGCTTCAGGGCTACCTTGCTGCGGGCCCTCCGGCAGCCCCTCTCCCTGTGAGAAGCGGGCTCCCCAGGCTCCAAGGCCAGCAAAAGGTGGCAGCCTCAGGGTGCTCTCAGGTGGGGCGTGTTGCTGTGCCCATTCCAACTCGGGGCTGCCCCAGAGAACGTGGCCTGCCTGCGGTCCCATGGCCGGAGTGGGCGAGTGGGCATGGGAGGTCAGTCCCGCCTTCAGGGAGTTGACATTGCTGGGGTCATACCTCCCCAAGGGGCACCCCTGCTGCAGCTAGGGGTCGCATTTGCCTTAGCAGAGGGACCCCAGGATCCTGCCCCTGCCCAGCCCCAGCTGCATGTATACCAAGCTGCCTGGCTTCTTCCAAGGAGGAGCCAGAGACTGCGCCTGAGGGCCGCTCCGGAAGGGAGATGGGAGGGCAGGGCAGGTGGGCGAGCGCGAGGCCCCGGCTCTCAGCCCTGTGCTCTCAGGCTCTTGTCTGCTGTGCCCACCCAGTATCGCCTTCCTCCCCTGCCTGTGCCCTTGGGCACTTGCCATCCGCGGCAGAGTCTCAGAGCAGCTGCCCCTGTGTCCCACAGCCTGGCCCACACCTCAGCCAGGGCTGGCAACCCTAATGGCCTCATTCCCCTGGCCTCAGACCCATTACTGAGGAGAGGGCTTGGCAAGGGTGTAGGTTCAGCACCCCAGAGCATAATGATGGCATGATGGAGAGTGGCAGTGTTGGGGCAGCTGGGCTCACAGACAGAAGCCACGCTTGGGGACGACTCCCTTTCCTGCCTCCTGTGGGAGAGAGGTCCAAGCCATGGGGACTGGTGGGCAGCCCCCTGCAGCCGCTGCCTTGATGAGGCCATGGGTGCTGAGCTTGTGTTGGAGCCACACCAGCCTGGGTGCAGATCGGGCATCTGCCCCTCCCCAGGGTGTGACCTTGGGCAGATGACCCCACCTCCCTCACCCTTGGCTTCCAAGCCTGAAAACGGGCCACATGCTTTATCTGACAAGATGGCTGTGAGGCCCCTCTGGGGTGCGCCCTCCATGGGGCACTGTGAGTGTCGTCACGGCCCTTGTGGCACCTGTCTGGTGCTTGACACCAACACGAGGCAGGAGGAGGCACAGCAGTCCGGAAAGGAGGGGAGGCCCGGGCCTCAGTCTGGGCTCTTGACTTCTCTGTCCTGTGGAGGTGGAGCCCCTGCGAGACTGGCAGGCTGACAACCCACATCTCCCCTCGGTCCCCTCCCTCCTCACCAGGGCCTGAGTGCCCCGAGGCCCAGCCACAGCCCCCAGGGGCCCCAACTCTGGGGAAGCGAGGCTCGCGTGCCCTCCCTCCTCCCTGGGCCTGGAGTCAGGTGTGAGCTGCCCCTTCTAGAGTGTGCTTGGAGCCCCAGGGGTGGGACGGCAGGGGGACGTGAAACTGACGCTGGACTCCCGGCTCTTCGGGCCCCTGAAGTATTGAGGGAGGTGCCTGCTGCCCGCCAGCCCTCATCAGTCAGGGCCTTGAGCGCAGGCGGAGTCCCTCGGTGTGCTGTGCGCACCTGTGATTCCCCGGCAGCCGGGGGCTGGGGAAATGCTGCCTCACACCTGCATGCTTCTTAGCTGCCCGTGGCTTCTCCATGGGGCCATCTGCCTGGTTTATTGACATGTGTCCCCAAGCCCTTTCCACCCCCCCTCCCCACTTGGGCCATTAACTGCCTCCATTCCCTACCCTAAACTCTTGGCTGGCCCTCTGTGATTGGAGTGTGGTCTCTGGGTCCTGCAGAGTCCAGGCCTGGGGAGGTGGGGGAAGACGGCTATTGGAAAGGCCCTCGGGGACCCCTCAGGCCCTGTCACCCTCTGAGTGGGCTTCCGTCAGAACAAAGGGCGCCTCTGGACAGGCTGAGAACTGCGCTAACCTCTCAGGCCAGCGTGTCTTCATCCCCCTCTGGATTCTTTTGTCCACTCCCTACAGAACCTTCCGCTCCCTAACATACCTTCTCCCTTTGCCCAGGCAGCATGGCCAGCAGGAATGCCCTGACCACCACTGCCATCCAAGTTGCCCCTCCAAGCCCTAGCATAAATGCCCTGTTCTCCCTGCAGCCCCCAGCCCAAACTTCACCACGCTGATATTCTGCCTGGTGCATTTGGAAACCGTCCTGTCTCCCTCATGGGCCCCATGCGGGTCTGGCAAAGCCTAGGCTCAGCAAACACCCACCAATAGGCCAACAGTGGGAGTATTTTCCAGAATGGAGCTAGTGCTCCCCACGGCTCATATGACCTGACAGCAGCTCCCACGTTCTGGTCAGCAGGGAGAGAGCTGTGAGGGCCTGGCCTCCCACTCATGCCCGGCGGCTGTTTGGGTAGAGCTGTGGCCACCCCATGGGCTCAAGTGCACCTGATCTCTGACGGCAGCTGCACCAGGAGTACAGACTGTCCTGGGCGGCAGTGGGGGCTGCGCGAGGCTCCCTGCAGCTCAGCCCAGCCAGCTCCCAGCCAGAGTGTGGGCCAGAGCAGTCCTGGGTAAGCCCTGGCTGGAGCTTGGGACTGGCCGAGCACCCTGCCTCCTGGGGAGGCGAATACTGGTCCCAGGGACATGTCCTCAGTCCCCAAACCTGTATGTTCTCTTACGTGGATGGCAAAGGGGGACGTAAGGATCTTCAGATGGGAAGATCATCCTGGTTATCCAGGTGGGCTTGGGGTAGGCCACAGGTGTCCTCACAGCAGGCAGGCGGGAGCGCGGAGGGAAGAGGCCATGTGGGACGGAAGCAGAGGCCGGAGTGCCACAGTGTGCGGGACTTCCGTGAGCCAAGGAGTGCAGACAGCCTCTGGGCCCTGTAGGAGGGGGGGAGAGCAAAGTCCTGCCAACACCTTGATTTTTAGCCAGGAAAACTGGTTTTGGATTTCTGACTCTAGAACCATACAATGAAGACTATGGGGTAATTAGCTAACAGCAGCCATAGGAAACCAACACACGTTTTTGGTAATTGAAGTGAAATGCTTGAAAGATACTTAAAAATGGAAGTGGCTGGAAGTGGGCGAAGCTGGAAGAATGCTGAAGTGCCTGATGGATTGCTTGGCACACCTCTCCCTTGAGAGCTGAGGTGGCTGTGGGTGGGGGGGTTGGGGGTGGGAGCCCCCCACCTGGAAACCTGGCCTGCCGAGGCCCTGACCCGCATGTCTGACAGATCGTGGTGAGGGGGGCAGAGTTCCCACCTTGCAGAGCGACTAAGTTCCTCCCACTCTGAGCAAACTGGTTACGTATCCCCAAGGGACCTTTGGGCATCTTTGGCCTCATAACCAGGTATCAGATGTGTGACAGCTTCAAATTCTGAGACCTTCCAAAGATACTCCAACCACCCTGCAGGAAAACGGTTGGGAAAGGCTAATTTTATAGTTCCCAGAGGGCGCACCAAGGGATCCCCCTTCAGCCCCTGAGCCCGGGGCATGGCTCAGAGCAGCTCTGCCCTGTGATAGGCCTGGCCAGGAGCTGGGTCTCCCCCAGAGACTGCTCTCGGAGCAGGGGTCCCACCACACTGGGCCTGCACCCCTGGCCTGTGGTGTGCGCCTAGGGGACTGGGGAGGCCAGACATCCCACCCTGCTGAGCGGGGCAGCAGGCTTGCAGGCCCCACAGAGATCACTGTGCTGGAGGGAGCACAGAGGCTTGGCAGGCAGGCCGGGCCCAAGCCAGGTCTCCCCTCTGACTCTCAGCTGCCGGCCCTTCATCAGAAGCAGACCCCCACCCTGCCTGGCTTTCCAGGAACAGTGCTGTGTGCTGGGAGAGGCAGCCAGTCCTTCTGCCGTCCTGGAAGTCGGTGTGAGGCAGAGCCGTAAGCAAGGAGAGGCCCGGAGCTGTAGCTGCGCCGGGCCCTCGGGCCTCTCAGGCGAGTGAAGCCCTGGCCTTCCACCCTCCCCCCGCCCCCACCGCACCTCCTTGCCGTTATTTCCTAAGCTCTGCCGAGCACTGGGCACCAAGCACTGCTGTGCATTTATTAATCCCTGCACACCCCTCTAGACTGGTTTTTCATCATCTCCGTGTTGGGGAAACCAAGGCTCAGCAGGGTGCAGTAATGGGTCAGCCCAGCTGGACTGGAAGAGAAGCTGCCCATTTGACTGTCAGGCACACTGAGGTCAACATAGCTAGGTCCTGGGCTGCCCTCTGCAGAGCTCCATGCAGAGGTCCACCAAGGGTGTACCTTGAGAGGGTGGGATCCCTCAGGGCCTCCCAGGGGCATGGCCAGGCAATGTGGGGCTGGAGTTCCAGATGTGGCAACATAGGGACATAGCCCAGAGGAAGCCCTTGAAGTGGCGTTGGGAGGACCACCGGTATCTCCATGTGCAAGCTAGTGCCAGGTGCCACATACTCTGTCACAAATCCTATGTCTGCCTTGTGTCTGCATGTCTGCGTGTCCGTGGCCCGCTAGACAGATGGAGAGACTGAGTCTTAACCTGCCTAACGCCACATAGCCAGGAGGTAGAATACCCCCTGGGGTTTGAACCCAGTCCTATGCCATCCCAGTTACAAGTGGGGCAAGCGGGCCACCGAGGCGGACTGCAGCTCAGGGCCTCACTTCCCGGAGGGATGCAGGTGCCCCAGGTGCCTGCAGGGCTGACACAGGCTTCCAGGGCGAAAGGGAAAGTGGTGAGTTGAACAGAAGCACCAGGTGTGGGGCGAGCTTCCTTCCTGGCATCCAAACTTTCACCGGGTGGCAGAGCAGCCTGGCAGAGGGCGTGAAAGGCTGTAGGGGAGCAG
This sequence comes from Manis javanica, assembly GCF_040802235.1. Classification (NCBI taxonomy): domain Eukaryota; kingdom Metazoa; phylum Chordata; class Mammalia; order Pholidota; family Manidae; genus Manis; species Manis javanica. Next base: position 2,147,997 of record NC_133158.1, read on the forward strand.
TGAAGGCGCCCTCTGTGAAGGGAGATTCTGGGTGCTCGGGCGGGTGGCCCCCAGGCCCTGGAGGTCCCAGGAGGAGGTCCCAGGCCGAGGGGTCGGGTGTCCTGCCTGAAACCCTTGAGACATTCCCCAGCTCCGGGCAGCCACAGGTCTGCCCTTCGTCCTGCCCAGCCCCCCAGAGTCAAGGAGGACATTCTTTCAAACCGAGTTTCGTGGGGAACTCAAACACAGATTTTAAAAAGCATAAACTCAGCATCTGAAACAAATAGTATTTTCTAAGTTCAGATTCTCAACCTGTTATTAGCGGTGCATCTGTCAGGAACAACTGTGGACACACACACGTGACCTGGGGACTGGTAGGAGGGCTGCAGCCTTAGGTCAGCCTCGGTGTCAGGTTTCTTTAAGGGTTTGATTTTGGTGGCACAAGATCAGGGGACCCTTGATTCTCACAGACAGGTGGTGACAAACGGTGCCAGTGTTTCTGAAGGCCATCTCGCAGTCTCTTCCATCCACAGGATGGCACAAACCCAGTCTCTGGACATACACGGAGGATTGTGGTGTGTCCTAATTTGGGGTTGTGCTCATTTGAGTCTGTATGTGGTTTTGGAAATTGTTTTTTTTTTTTTTTCAATAGTTGAAAAGATGAAAGAAAGAGGGAGGGTTGAGAGAGAACGACCTTCTGAGGGCATTTGCCCTCCCCAGGGGTTCTTGGTGGAGGAAGCCTCTGCCTCTCCCAGGAAGCCCACCCTGACTGCCCCACCCCTGCATCCTGGGTGTCCCCCACATCTGTGCCAGCAAGTGGATCTGGGCCCTGTGCACCTGGAAAGTCTCTGCCTACAGTCTGCTCCTTCCGTAAACTCAATTCCTGGCTCTGGGGCAGGGAAACAGCCCCAAGCAGGGGACAGGGATTGGGGGGCTTCCCTGGGCCTGTGGTGGGAGGACTGGGGAACCCAGTGCCCCTGCAAGCCTGGGGTTTCTGTCATTCTGGGTACCTTCACTTCTGGGAACTTGTTCTGCTTTGGACAGAAAGAAATGAGAAGCAAAACCCCAGGGCCCAGCACCACCCCCTTCCTGTCCTCCTTCCGCTGAGTCACAGCCAGAGCCCAGCACCTCAGCCTCCCCTTGGGGCCACCGCACGGGGTGGAATTCAGGGTCATGTGAGGACCCAGCATCTGGGATAGTCCTCTGTTCCTGCCAGCATCCTCCATGAGGGGCCCCGGCTGCTGAGGGCTGAGGCTCCCTTCCAAGCTCAGGGAAGGGGCAACTGAGGTCCTATCTGTCCTGTCACCCCTCTTGTCCCCAGGCCCACCCACAAGCTTTGGGCATCAATTGTCAGCCAAGCCCAAGGGGGTGGGTGGTTCAGGTGGGGCTTTGTCCTTGAGAAGCTGGTGGACTTGGACATGGACTCCTGACTGGCCCCCAGTGATTGGCTGGGTCTTGGGCTTGTTCTGGACAGCAGTGCGGGGCTGTGGGAAGCTTTAGGCTCTGGGGAAGCCAGGCCACATCACGCATGTGTATCGTAGAGACCTGCATGCCTCTGCGTGTGTGTACCCCAGGCACATGCCTGTGCGCAGGTGTTGGACATCAGCTTGTGGGTCCGTGCCTGTGCTCAGGGCCTCCCTTGGGTCGGGGAGCTCTAGGCTCTGGGACCCAGATGAGGACCTTGCTGGCATGTGAGGTGTCCCCCTGTCTTGGAGGTCCAGCCACTGTCTCTAAGTCATGGGAGCCCATGGGAGATTGAGAACTGTGCCCATATTTCATGGAAAAGAAAGCTGAGGCGCAGAATCACACAGCAAGCTGGGGGAGATCTAGGTGGGGGCTGGGCCCCACCTGGGCACCTTGTCTACATCCCTGAGCTTCCTGGCAGGGCATTTGGGGCTGAGGTACTGCTGGCAACCACACTGCCTGAGCCTGCAGGAGACGAGGCTGGCAAGTCTCCCACCAAGGCCACCTGTGGACCGACCACACGGGCTTCCCAGGCTTACCTGACTGTGGTCGGCCAACTGGCTATGTTCTGGGTTTCTCCTAGATCTGTTGCTCAATTTTCTATGCTGGTGTTTTTCTACTGAAATAATGACAAACTTGTCTTTTCCTTTCTAATGTTTATAGCTTTTGTTTATTTTCCTTAGGACTTGGCTAAGACCTTCAATCCAATACTGAGCAGTAGCGATGGCTGGAGCATTTCTGTTCTCTCTCTCAACGCGTGTAGGGGTAGGCGTACTGCTGGTGCCCCCATCCTGTCCGCTTGCTGCTGGTTTTAGATCTAGAACCTTTCTCCAGTTGAAGATGGCCCGGGCTTGCCCTGGCCGACTCTGTTTTGGTCTTTTATATTAGAAGCTTATTTAGTTGCATCATGCAGGCAACAGACTTCCCGTGAGTTTGTTATTGCTGATTGTCAGGCCCGCCCTGGGTGCCTGGGTACGAGGGCAAACTGGTGTGAATAGTGGCCATCAGGAGCTCATGGCCTAGTGGAGGATAGAGGCAAGTGAACAGGCCCTTACCCCTGGGCCATGTGGCATGCACGGATCCCCGTCTGCCCAGCATCGTGCCAGGCCCTGGGGATGGGCAGGCAGTGCTCCGACGAGGCCCTGCTCACGTGGGCCCCCACTCTGTGGGGTCATGCCCCTCCCACCCCAGCTCCCACACAGCTGCTGCAGTGCTCAGCCCAGCTTTCTCTGCTGCAGAGGCCAGCTTAGTAAGAGGTCCAGAGTGCCAGGGAGCTCCCCCCAGCATCCCTCAGCAGGTGAGGGGGCAGCCTCGTCCCAGCTTCCTGGCCCTTGGGTGGGGCAGCCCTGAGGTGTGCACTGCACCATCTCTCAGCTGAGGACTGGCCTCAGTTGCCCACAGAGAGAGCCCATCGCTGACAGGCCTCTGGCTCCCTTCCTGCCCCGTCTCACTCCCCCTCTCCTGCTTCTCTGTGCCAAGAACTGGGGAGGTTGTGGGGTTTTACCCAGCTTGCGAGCTAACACGTCAGCTGCCATATTCCCAAGGATGCTGGTGGCGGATGCAAGGCTCCTGGGGCCAAAACAGAGGTCAGTGTTCGACCCCAGTAACAGCTATAGAGAGAAGACCAGGGTTTTCTTACACCATTTCTCTCAGCCCAGTTCTCCCGGGGTGACCCAGCAAGGGCCCAGTGATGCTGGCATGAGCAGTGGGTTACATTACAGGAGAGGAACCCTGATCTTATCTAATAGGCTACAAGCAAACATCCCCAACCTTTGCCCCAGTGGGGAGATACTATCCCTATTGTACTGGACAGCAGACAAATCTGCCCTTTTCCTGCGGAGGGAGATACCATCTCTCTCTTCTAAGGCTGTTTGCTGTAATCATCCTTGGGAGTGTTGTTTGGAACGAGGGTGGCTGTTCCTCTACCAGCAAGCGCAGAAACGGGGAGAACCGCAGAGCCCCGCTGGAGCCTGTTGGTATCACCTGCTGAACAACCTGTTTGCGTTCAGATCCTCAACCCCAAGCCAGCTTCTGCAGGAAACCCCCAAAGGCAGGGGGTGACACCAAATGGGCATCAGTGGATATCCAAGTGGTTTTGCCCATGCAGGGGAGCCGTGGGAGCGGGGAAGGGGCTCCTCACCCAGCTGGGTACTGGAGCACCTCTCAGGCAGGGGCTCTGAAGGGCTGTCAGGGTCGCACTTCTCATGTTTGAATGCTTAGTTCACTAGAATTTGTGGTGGTCGCTTGCGTGAGGTAGACAGTGGACTTGACTTTTTTACAAATCATTCCAAAGCATTTATTGGAAATTGTGCCTGGTCCATCACCCTGTTTCTAATCTGCCTGGAGCTGTTATTTAGAATATGTCACACACACACACACACACACACACACACGGACGATCAGTTCATGAGGACTGGATAAAGAACACTCGGGCGCGTTCCTGGGGCTCAACCCTCAGCTCCGCACAGTGTGGGGCAAGCCCAGCACCCCTCCCGATGACGACCTTCAGGCCCAGGGAGATGCAGTGCGTTGGGCCCCTCTGAGAGTTTGCAGGGGACTCCTATGGGAATTGGAGGTTTATTGCTATAAAATTAGTTAACAGCTTTTATTAAATGTCAAAAGGTTAAATAGAATTTTCCTGTTAAATCCTTTTGATTTTAATTTGATATTCATTACAACTTAATTTGTGTTTTATCTTTCAATTTCAGTCATTTTAAAAGTAACTTTTTGGAATATATTTTAAGTACTTCCATTTTTTAATATTTTAAATTCCACTTAATTTGTATTTTTGTGCTCTTTGGATATAATCTTTTAATCTTTCAAATCACCATGGCCAATAGAATAGTAATCGTGTGCACATCTTGACTGTAACAGCAGAGTAGTTTTGCTGGAATAAAAGCATGAGTAATAGCTGTCAGAGGACGATGGTGTGGTGCCCCAGGAGCCAGGCCTGTCCTTGTTTTCCTACTCATCCCACCTCACTGAACACCTGGCTGTGAGCTGTAATGATTCAATTTGATCATCTTTGATCTGTCTTTCTGATATTTTATATGACTTCCAGAGCCACAGATTTACAGGTTTTATTGTTATGAAAGTTTGTTGAGTAGGCAGATAGAGCATATTTTATTAGCAGTTTATAGCTTGATTTATGACCTTCAAACTCTCAGATTGTTTGCGGGCTCTGTCCTTTTGCCTAGAGCACCAGAGGCATCCAGCCTGCCCTTAAGTGGAAAAAGCAGGTGTGTCCGCAGGTTCTCGCTGCGGTGAGGGCCAGAGTGCTCCCGAGCTCATGTCCCCAGGCTCATGGTCAAGGGGGAGCCAGAGGACTGGGCCAGGATGGGGAGGAGACCCCAGGGAGAAAGAAAATCATCTAATGTATATACATTTACCTCTTGCCACGGTTCCGTAAGGTAGGTCTCCCTTTACACAGGGGCTCAGAGAGGGTGTGTGAGTGGCTCAAGTCACACAGGCTGCCTGGCTTTGGCCCCTGTTAGCAGGGTACCCACTAGGTGCCTCCCACTCAGTTGGGCAGGTCCCAGGCCCACCTCTCCTTGGCAGGACTTGCCAGGCCTCTAAGTGGTGAGGTGGCAGCATCCTTGCCGACTGCCAGCTGCCTCGGACAGCCCCAGAGCCCTGTGTCCCTGGGCTGCCCCACCACCCTGCAGGGACCAAAGGGCCGCTGTGTCACAGCTACGCCTCAGCCCCCACTGGGCCCTGAGCCGGCCCTTCTCAACCCCAGAGCTTACCCTGCAGGGTGGGCTGGGGGCCCTTCTCTGCCACGCACTGGGTGAGTGGGCAGTGCAAGCCAAGAAGTGGCCTGACGGTGCGAGGGCGGAGGAGCGTCCCTGGCCACACCCCTGTCCAGCCTTGGTCAGAGAGGGCGCGCCATCCTTCTGGAAGCAAGCAGGTTCTGAGGAGGTAAAAGGCTGCCCCAACACCACCCAGGAAGAGAGGGAGGCCCTACCTCCTCTCGATGCCCCCTCAGCCCACTTCCAGGCCCCTGCTCTGACGGTGCTGCCTCAGGGACCCTGTGATGGGGACACTATGTCCCTCCCTCCAGTGCAGCTGGGCCTTAACCCGGTCCCAGACCAGGCCTTCCCGGGGACCCTGCAGCCTCTCTTCGTCCTCTAGGTAGGGAAACTGAGGCTCCCACAGACCAGAGGCATGCTCACAGCTGCATGGCTGGGACCATGCTGGAACTGCTGTAGGTGGCCCGGCGCTGACGCTGGGCCTGGACTGCAGCGGGGGGACAGGGATCCAAGGGAAAGGCCCTGCACGGAAAGACTGGCCCAAAGAGGTACAGGAGTCCATCAGCAAGGGGCTGCAGGAAGCAGGGCCTGCACTGCAGAGCCCCCACGCTCCACCCTCTCCCTTGCCCCTTCACAACTGGGTGTCACCCCCTGCATGATGCTCATACCTGACATCCCGTCCCTGCGCATTGCGCCCCCCAGACACACATGCCCTCACTTGTCCCTGCTGGTCTGAGTGTGCACTCTGTGTCCATCTCCAGACTGGAGGGGCTGTGCCAGACCTGGGCTTGTCCTGGCAGGACGCTCAGGGGCCCAACAGACCCAGTGCTGGGATGATGGAGTCCAGGGAGGTGCCTGCAGTCAGAGAGGGCTTCCTGGCAGCAAGGACCCACGCTAAGGCCCCAGCACCCCTTCCCCTCTCCTAGGTCGCAGCTTGTCCTCTGGGCTCTCCCTGGAGTGGCCTGCAGGTTCCAGGAAGCATCCCCTCGCCTGTAGAGCTGCTTCCAAGAACCACGGCTCCTGGCAGCGCTTGCTCAGGATCCCTTCCCAGGACAGAGGCCTCTCCCTGGCCAGGCTGCTGGGGTCCCAGAGCAGCTGGTGTAGGCGGTGGGGGATGGAGCGTGGGAGGGGCCTCCGTGGGGACCAGGCTCTGGGAGGCGAGCCCAAGCTGTCAGCTCAGAGGGGTGGCCACACCGGCGTGGGGACAGGAGGTCAGTGAGTGAGTGCAGGCGTCCCGACGGTGTCAGCGGCAGAGGCAGGCCCGCTAAGCCCACTCACAGCCCCCGCACACAGGAGGCTACCCTGGGCTCAGAACTACACCGGCGTGCCACGCTCTAGCCCCACTCCCCGCCTGCCTGAGCCCCCAGGGTCCTACCAACAGGCAGATGGCACAGGCCCTACTCTGACTCAGAGCAGGCCTTCATCAGATGACCTTCAGTGGGACAGGCCAGGGACAGGAGTGGCTGCTTCTGAGCAGGGAAAGGGGGCCTGGGATGGTCTCGGGGCCTTAGAGGATGTGACACCTGTATTATTAGTTGTGTTATAATTTCACTTCATCTGGTTAAGACAGAGGAAGTCACCCCACCCCACCCCCCAGCACGTCAGGTCAGGTATGTAGGGGTCAGGCGTGACGGGCCCTGTGGGCAAGGACAGGGCCCAACCTCCCTCAAGGTTGCCGGGCCTACCCCTCTGGGGTGTGTCGTCCACCCGCATGCCACCTCTGAGCTGGCACCAGGCCTGCCTGCTGGCCTGGGACCTGCCAGATCATGTTGAGCAACCAGTTCCTGAGAAACGTTGAAGGCTGTTTGGTTTAAAATTAACTTCCCTGCCCCCTCAACCCCCCCCACAGGCCTCCTCTGAGTTCTTGGAAGAGGCGCTCTGGCTCTGTCTTCCTGGGAAGAGGCCTCAGCAGCTGCTGCGATTCTAGTGAAAACACCGTGCCCCGGGTGGGGGCGGGAGAGTCCGCACCGCCTGCTCTGCCCTCTCCAAGGCCCAGGGTCACCCCGGAGCCCAGCACCTCCAGGTCGCCCACTGAGGCCCAGAGGATGAAGCGGGTGGTTGTCAAGGTGCTGACAGGGTGTGACTGCCCCCACAGCCTGCATGCCCCATCAGGCAGCCCCAGGCCCCCGTGAACAGGGGAAGGGCCACAGAGATCCAGCCTGGCCCCTCTGCAAAGGGCCGACTGACAGCAGACCCAGGACTTTGATCTCCTTTGAGACTTAGGTGACTCAGAGAGAGAACCAGCCTGCTTGGTGTCACCCAGCTCAGCTGCCTAAGCTCAGCCTGCCTGCCAGATGCCAGGCTGACAGCGCCGGCCTGGCAGTGCTGCCCAGGGCCCAGCCCCTCCGCCAGGAGGCCCTCCTCAACTCACGCCCATGCTCCTCTCCTGCATAAGCCCTTCTTTGCCTGTGTCTCCTTGGCTTGTGTCTCTGGGGCTTTGGAGGGAAGGTTTCCTGAGAACCTGCTCACCCAACAGCTCCTACCATGGCCATGCACCCAAAGGGGCTGAGAAAAACAAAGAAGTGCTTGCCTAGTGGGAGGCCAGTGCGCGCGCACACGTGCATGCACCTGCAAGCACACAACGCGGTGTGCGCACAGTGATGTTGCTCCGAAAGGGTTGGTGGGGGTGGGGAGCTGTGAAATTGTCCTTGGAAGGGGGCTGAAGGCTGAGGGGCACTTTTAAGAACAAAGCTCCAGCTCAAAACAGGCTAGAAGTGAACTCAGCTGATGGAGGAGGAGCTACTGGCTCTGGTGACAAGAAGGGCCAGGCTGGCTTATGGGTACGGGGTGGGGAGAGGCCCTGCATCCCTTGCTGGGCACCTCTCTCCTTGCAGTCACACCACTGTTGGTGGGTGTCCCTAGTGCAGACTGTGTGGTGAGACAGTCCTAGAGGACTGCATGGTGGAGCCGGGGTGTCCCAAGTTCCCGCAGCCCTCAGAGGCCCCTCTGAACCCTGCCTGCTTTCACCAGGCCTTCATCATAGAAACAGCCGTCTTTCCAATGAGCACAAGGCTTCAGCCACACCAAAGAGACCCCTGCTGTGGGCCCACAGCACCTCCTGCTCACCAACAAGCATCAGCACCACCCACCCTGTAGCCCCCCCAAAGCCAGGCCCAGCCACTCTGGGAGGAGGGGAGACTGAGGCCCTAAGAGGTTAAACTGTTTGCCTGAGGTCCCAGAGTGACTTCTGAGATTCGAACCCTGCCTGTGTTCTTTTTACATGGTTGATTTGCCTCTTCAAAGACATCCCCAGGGGATACTCATGGGAAGTGTGTGTGTGTGTGTGTGTGTGTGTAAGAAATTCCACCAGAAGCCTAAGAGTGGCTGTTTTGGATCTTTTATGGAAAGTATGTTTTCTCCTCCCCAGGCTGCATAGACCTGGGAAAACTCAGGCTCCACGGAGATCCCCCAGGATGCAGTGGGTGCCTGAGGCAGGCACGAGGAAGCTGGGGAAGCGAGGGAAGGCTTCTCAGAAAAGGAGCATTTAGGTTGATCTTTGAAAGGTGAGTAAGAGTTTGCCCTGGCAGAGCTGAGCTACAGGGACCTTCCCAGATGGATGGTGCAGTGTGGGGGCTGTTTGCAGGGACGCGGAGTGGATGGCTTGGCAGTTTAGGAAGCCCTATGCTGGAGCCTGGCGTAAGGCGTGGGCAAGATATGGGGGAGCCTGTGATGATCACTAAGTGGGGAGGACAGGGCAATTCTTGTTTGAAAGCACCTCTGGAGGTGGTGGTAGGGCTGAGTGGTCCTATGAGGAGGCCACTGGGACGGCCCAGCCAGGTGTGGGTGATGGTAGGGCTAGATCTGGACAAGGCAGCCCTGGGGAGCATCAGGAGGGCAGCTGGAGGGACCAGAGACAAGGTGGATGGACCTGGAGACCACAGACTGGGAGTGAAGGTGGGGATTGTCGCCAGGATGGGCGGGGAGTGGAGGTGCGTCTGGGGGCAGCAAAGTGCCCAGGTCTGGACTGGGTGCCGCAAACCAGGTTGCACATGTTACCAGCCAGCAGGCAGCAGACTCCGGTGCAAGAGCTCTAGGGTGAGCGGGACGAGCCCTGGCCTGGGATTCAAAGCCCTGGGCTCCAGCTCCATGCGCCTGCTTCCTTTCTGGGTGACTGTGGACAGGCTGCGTTGCCCGTATCTCTGGTTTGCAGCTCTGCGGCGGGACAGACCCAGACGTACGGGCCCTCGTCACCTCCTCTGTGACTCCCCTCTGAGAGCACCGATACGGAGGGCGGGTAACAGGCCTCAGGGAGCGCCATCCTGGGCCTGGGCAAGGGGAGCAGATGGCTAGTCGCTACTAGAGCTGTGAGAGAAGTTGCTAGAAGGTTGGGTTGGGCTGCCATCGCCTCCACCCCAGCTCACGTGGAGACCAGACCAAAGGGTCTGTTCAAGGACTGGAACCCAAGGCCTTGGTCAGCCAGTGAGGGTGGAGGGCAGCTTCAGAGCCAATGTGTAAGGGGTCCTTATGGCTCCAGGGAGCTCCAGCCCATGGGGACCTCGGGGGCCGTCACACCTGCCCGGCCATCTCTCAAATGGGACTGAGGTAGTGCCGGCAGCAGCGGCTACAAGGCTGGGCCCGTCAGGCCTTCCTCGGGCTTTCATCCCTCCATACATCCTCAGACCCCGCTCTCCTCTGAGCTCACCCTCCCCGTTTCTGAAGTTCAGTGGGGTTGAGGGGGATGGACCACGTGTGCAGTACACAGTCCAGACCGGAGGGGAGGTCAGGGTACAGTGGGGTGTGGGGGATGGCCCAGCTAGGACTGAACCCCCAGGGCGTCCTCTCTTGTGAGGCTCAGCCTGCTGCCCCAGAGGCACCACTGCAGTGACCCCTGGGGCTGTGGGGCCTGCCTTAGCTAGGGAAGGAGCCCCAGTCCCCGCAGTCAGGGGTGGGGAGGACACGTTCCCCACCAGGGAGAGGCTGTTGAGTCTCTGGCAAAGCTCAAGCCCACTTTGTACTGAAACCGGTCCAACAGGTTCTGGTGAAAGGGCTGCGCAGGCCATCTAGGCTCCGCTTCTCCTGGAGGAAGAGGGCCTCCCTGAGGTCCCCGGAATCCTCCTGCCTTCTCAGTCAGGACTTACTTCAGGCCCCTCACCCGTCTACTCCGTGGCGGGCGGTGTGCAGGGTGGGGGCGGGGCCCTGCGGCTGAGAGTTGGGCCAGCGCAGTGGTGCCTCTAGCCCTGTTCAGACCCGGGTCGGCCTTGGCCCAGCGAGGTTCGCTGAGCTGGCAGACTGAAAGCCAGGCCCAGAGGCAGGGGCTCCGGTGAGGGGGCTGTTAGGCACCCCGGCGAGACATGCCCACAACAGGAGAGGCCTGGCTGTCCCAGGAGCACCTCTGTCCCTGTGTTTCAGGGGATGTTGTGAGTCCAGGATTGATCTCCACACCCATCTCCCTGTGGGGCGCAGAATCCTCCAGGGCCCAGGGCCCAGCCCGCAGCCCCAGCTCCCCTCCTCCAGAATGCCTCCTGAATTTCTTTCCCTCCCTCCCTGCATGCCGTGTGTGCCAAGGCTTTTAGCATGCTGGCCCCTGGGGGGCAGACACCAGGTCTTGAGTCTGTTCTGCCCCTCACGAGCCCATAGCCTGCCAGATCCCATGCCACAACCTCTCTCTGGCCTGCTCCCGGCCCCAGGCCCTTGTGCCCACCCCCACCCCCATGGACAGGCTCACCCCTTAGGAACGAGCATCAGATCCTGGCATTCCCTGTTACCTGGAGGAGGTGCCCCACCACACCAAAATAACCCAGGACCTTCTGCCTTCCCCATCCCCTTAGCCCCCTGGGCAGCTGTTCAGACTCCTTCATAGGCACCATAGTGTCTGCTCCGGGCCTCTGCCCTGCGGGGAGGTCCACCCCCCCACCCCCCACCCCCCGCCGACGTCCTTTCCCTGAACCGTCTTCACAGCCAGCTCTTGTTCTGCTCAGATGCGCAGGCCCCGCGCCACCCAGTTCCAGAGCCTCTCCGGCCCTGTCACCCGCAGCGGTGTCCCTACACCCGAGCCGTGCTCTGCGGTGCCCCTGCTCTCACTCTCAGAACCTGTCCCGAGTGCCCATTTGTCCTCTTTGCATTGTCTCCCACCCAGCAGCCAAGGAGCCCCTGAGGACAGGGACCACGTCCCCGGGAAACATCCCCTGCATGGACTCCGGCCCCGCTGGTGCCTGAGGAGCATGTGTCCTGGTGCAGGACTTAACCATCAGTTACCGTCTGTGTGCAGTGCAGGGTTCTGTGGCCCACCAGCCGCTCCTCTCTTCCCCACCGTGTTGCAGGGTGCACCCCTTCACTAGCCCGGAGCTGTCCCCGGGGAGTGCGCTGACCAGGACTTTACGCTGGGTCTGTCCCTTGCTCTGGGGCCTGATGACTTGCCCTCCACTGCCCCTGCTCTGGGCCGGCATCGCTCACACCCAACAGGGAAGCATGGAAAGAAAGTAGAAGTGGAAAAATGTCAGGTGCCAGGAGTCGCTGGCAGCTCCTCCCCAGGCAAGAGCTGGACCTTGGCTCGAGCTGACGCGAATGTGAGGGGACTGGGGCCCTGCTGACCAGGCCAGTGTCCCCAGAGGCCTTGGCTGGCAAGGACGCAGGGATGAAGCCAGCATCTGACAGCAGCTTGCCAGGAGCTGCCACCCCCACTGCCCCGCTGCCCCTTCTCCCCGTCATGGTGTAGGCGGGCTGCTGGGGCCCCCAGGGGTCTCTGCCCCATTCCTCCCTCCCTGAGCCAGTCTCTTGCCCCTCAGCCTCTTCATCTGTGCAGTATGGGGGACGGCGGGATGCACTCCCAGCTTGGCGGGGGCACCGTGTGAGCTGCAGAGCCTGTGTCCCCTCTGAACGATGAGGAGTTTCTGGGTGTCGTCGTGCTCGCCCTGGCACCGGGTGGGGAACAGCCTGCCTTGGGCCCTCCCTGTCCACTCCCTGCCCATGGGAGACTCAGATCTGGGGGGGAGGCAGACACCTCAGGCATCTGGGAACCAAATGGGCTGAGCTCCAGGCTGGCGCAGTGAGGAACGCAGCCACGGGGAGGCCGCGGTGGCCTGGAGGAGGCGCGCTGTCGCCCCGCAGCCGGCCACAGATGGTGCGGGCAGGACGCCTGGGCCTGGGCCCCTCCCCCAGCTCACTGTCACCCGGTGTCAGCTCCGTCCTTTGCCGTGGCTGTCCCCCGGCCCGCAAGGTCCTGCGCTCCGTAGCGCCTGCTTTTTGTCCTGTCCTGCCTCTTCCTTGTCACGGACGCGTGGCTCTGCAGGCCTCCTGCTCTGTCTGCCGGCATTTGCTGCTTCTGATCCACAACTTCCCATTGTCCAAGGGCCAAGAACACAGTAAGGTCAGAACCAATTCTAAAATAAGGGCTGGATCCTATGCACGAGGTTCAGAAGAGCCTTCCTGTGAGATATTAATATTTCAGGACGTAACAGGATTCCATGCAGAAGTGTTCCAAAGTCAGACCATCAAAATGAAGAATGTTTTCATTTTTGCTGCTCCTCACCCCCACTCTGGTGTGCAGGACACTGAGTGGGAGGCCCCCCCCAACCCCACCAGCCCCCACCTCAGGCCAGCCCCTGCAGCTGTGCCCCACTGCGTGAACAGCCCTTCTCTGGCCTCCCTGTGGGCAGGAATTGAGCTTCCCAGGGCCCCCCTGGGCCCTTGCCCTCCCTGCATCTTCTCCCCAGAATGGCTGGCCCTGGCTTCACGGACACTTGGCCTCCTCATCTTGAAAGCCGCTGCCCCCAGGCATGGTCCCCAGCACCCACCCCCCGAGTAATCTCCTTCCAGTCGCTAGTGGGCACCTGTTCACATGGCTCTCGGGTGTGGGGCTCCTCTGCCACCACTCTGGCTGGCAGCGGCCCTGCAGGCAGTCCAGCTGGCCTTTACCTCCTGCCTCCCACCCACCAGAACAAGAGAGAATGAGGAGGATCTGCCCCCTGTCCCCTCCACTCCTCCCTGGGGCCCTCGCAGGACCTGGACTGCCACATGCTGTCTGTGGGCCTTGGTTGAACCAGGTGTGAAGTGCAGATGACCGTGGTAAGACAGCGTCCAGAACTCAACAGAGGCCCCACCGAGGACTCCATAAACAAAGGTACAATTTTATTGTAATTATAGAGAAGTCAGTAGAAGAAAAAAACTGGGGTTTTGTTATCTTAATAATTTTATAAAATCTTCTCAGATGTGTGTCTTGCTCCCCCTCATGTGCAGGCCCCGTCCTGGGCAGGAAGCTGGCCCAGCACACACGCTCACACCAGGCCTGAGCCCCAGCGAGACCAGCTCTGTGTGGACGCTCCGCCCTGCGAAGCTCTGACGCCTCGCCTCTGTTCGCCCACCTTCACAAAACGGCTGCGGTCAGAAGAGACTGGGTATAGTCCCGGGTGAGGGAGTCGGCGCCCGACGCCATCCAGGACTGCCTTGGGTCCAGCAGCACGTCTCAGATTGGGGCTCTCCCCCACCAGATAGACCAGTGAGGCTGGGGTCTCCGGAGCAAGCAGGACGCAGAGAGGCGGGGCAGGCTCATGCAGAGACCAACCCATGGAGAATAAATAAATAAATAATGTAGGACTGCAGTCACCCAGCCTGCCTGCTCCGCCGTCAGGGAACTGTCACTGTCAAGTTCAGTTCCTCTGGCCGCCATCCTCCTGGAGACAGAGGCCGGTGAGAAGGAGGGGTCCTGCCCCACCCTGTGACTGAGAAACCAGGGCTGGCCAACTGCAGAGTCCAGAAGGCCGCGGCAGGTGGGGAGCCTGGGCCCAGCCCCAGGGGGAGACGGGGTCCTGCCCATCTCCCTCCCCTGACACACAGCTCCCATAGTGGAGCCCCCGAGCTGTGTGGCACCTCCCCACCCCTCACCCAGGCCTGACTCTTCCTGGCCCAGATGCCAGATGCTCATGGGCTGTAGGGCGACCGCAGGAGGGATCATGGAACCGAGTCCAGCTGGGCGGGGCCACCCCACGGTAAGGCTGGCTGAGGCCCGGCCGGGTCAGAGCTGGAAGGGGTACTGCCGGAGGTAGTCAGCCATGCGCCGGGGCAGTGGCAGACAGTCCACGTCGGCCACCAGGCGGTTGATGGCGAGTCGGCACAGGTGCTGTAGGCTGCGGCCACTGCTCCTGCGCACGAAGGGCCGCACCAGCTTCAGGTGCACAGCGGCCATGGGGCCAGGCAGTGCCGGCGCTCCAGGTGCACCTTCCTTAGGGGTCGGCAGGGCTGGGCTGGGCGCAGGTTCAGGGCTGTCACTTCGGGTGTCAGCGGCGCAGGAGGCCACATAGTGCTGTACGAGGCTGACCACGTCAGGGAAAGCCAGGATGCGTGGCCTGGACAGGCAGTTAGAGTCCAGGCGGAAGCTGGAGTCGGCGTACTCGATGCGCACATTGGTGGGGCCACGGGTGGTTTTGACCGACAGCGTGAACAGGTAGCTGGGGTGGGTGCTGTCGCGTACCAGGAACGTGCCCTCTGGCATCTTCTGCAGGTGTTGCCGGGCTTCGCTGGCCGTGATGGAACCCCAATACCAGCCTAGGCAAGTGGAGTGGGGCCGAAAGATTACCAACCCAGGCAAGGGCAGGGCTCTGCCTCCCCATCAGACTTGGCGGGACAGGGCTGCGCCCCTCAACAGGCAGAGCTAAGCTTCCCCAGTCAGACTTCCAGGACAAGGCTTGCCTCACTCCTCAGACTCACCAGATTCCCGAAGGTAGGAGAAGGTCTTGGCTATGCACAGCAGGTCCTCCTCGGGGTCCAGCACCTTGGGCTCACTCTCTGGCTGGGCTGGGCTCTCCTCTGTCACCTCCTCCAGGAAGGCCCCAGCAGCCAAAGGCTGCATAGCTGGTCTGGCCAGCTCCAGGGACTGGACCCCCAGGGGCTGCTGCCCAATCCTCTCCAGAGCCAGCAAAGGACAGGGTCTAGAAGGTGGGCGTGGGCAGTGAGTGCAGCCCCTGTCCCTTCCCATGTCCTCAAGACCTCTGGACACTGAGCCTCAGTTTGCCCTCTGCCCACCCATGGGCTCAGTGAGACCAGCACCCACCTCCCACTTGTCATCACAAAAGGCCCCCTGATTGCTTCCCCTACATGTGGACCCTCTTTTGAAAGAGACCCCTACCCTCCTGCACTTACTAAACAATAAAGAGTCTCTATTTTGCACCAACTGAAAACACACATCATTCCATACAGGAATTTCTAGCTCACCATGGCCAGTTGGTGTCCCCACCACACAGACAGGATCCAGTGCAAAGAAGCCCCACACGGGTGCGCTCCCGCTGAGGTAGACTCTTCCAGAGAGGTGCCAAGATTATGGTAGGGTGCCCAAGGTCACGTGCCTCCTCCCCATGGGTATGAGTGTCTATCAGAGGGGCCTGGGTCCACCCTGACCAGGGCTTAGTGGCTAGAACGGTATCCCCAACTAGGTCAGATTCCCACCTGTTCTCTGCTCTTCCCAGTCAAGGGTCTGGGGTACACGGTGGCCTCTAAAGGCCCTGGCAAGTCCCACTGCCCACATATGAGCTCCAAGGGCAGCGTCCCCACCTCCTAGACCCTGCCCCGGCAGGCCAGCCCTGCTAGGCTCCAGGCTCTGTGACCTTACCCAGACCTTGCCCTTCACT
The DNA here is from genome assembly GCF_040802235.1 of Manis javanica. Classification (NCBI taxonomy): domain Eukaryota; kingdom Metazoa; phylum Chordata; class Mammalia; order Pholidota; family Manidae; genus Manis; species Manis javanica. The sequence continues at coordinate 2,163,748 of NC_133158.1, forward strand.
GGTTTTCCTTTCCCCACACCCCAGTGAGGGCTCCTACCAGGCCGGGTACAGAGGGGCTCGGCCACACCATGTTCTCAGGTGGCCAGAGCTGGGTTACTGGGCTAGCCCCAGTCTGAGCAGTGGCTTCTCTTTAGGGGAAGCCCACCCAGCGGTGTGGTCCTGGGGCTTCCTGAGACCAAAGGACGTGGCCCTGGTTCCCAAGGAGGAAATTGCTGGTCTTCCCTCACTCCTCCCAAAATATATCCTCTGGCTGCACTTCCAGGTCTGGTCCCCTGCTGGGCCTCTGGACACTCTGAGACCCTGGGCCCTGCTCTCAAGAGAATTTACAACCCAAAGCCAGAAAAGAAAGGGTGTCATGGGGGAGTCAGGGTCTGCGCAGCTGAGTCCAGCAGATCACGGGAAGAGCAGGGGGAGGTGCTCCAGGCTGAGAAGGCTGCGCAGGTAAACTCGGGAGGTATTGCTTGTAAGGCAAGAAGAGGTGGGCAGAGGCGGGCAGAGGAGCCAGACCTGCCAGTGTAGGTTAGAGGCGACCCTTAGAAAATGTTGACACTTTGGCGCCCCACGACCACTCAGGAGAAGGGGCCACAGACCCTGGCACAGCACAACCATCTAGTACTTTCCCACACCCACTCTGGCTGCACTATGGGAGGTCTGGAATCCTGTTTGGGGAGTACGAGGTTGAGCCCCAAGAAACTGGCAGTGGCCGGCCTGCCTGCCGGGGCCCAGAGCTCCGCTCAGGCCCAGGAGCCTTCCAGGGACACTGCAGGCGGACAGCCCGTCAGGCCGGAGCCTCCAAGGGTGGCCATTCCCAGACAGCCTAGCAGGGCACAGGTGGGTGTGGGCCCCTCTAGGGCCGACATGGTGTCTGGGTGTGTGAATGGCTGTACTGGCTCCCACAAGCTCCTGGCGAGTGAGTGTGTATCTGAAGGGTGTGCCTGGCTGTGTCATCGTCATGGCAGAAGTGGGGGCTGGTGTGTTCCAGGTGGGGGTGGCCTGTACATGTATGTGCCTGCTGTGGGGCCCAGCTGGTGAGTCCTGCCTGGAGACATGCTGGTGGGCAGACTCAGCCCTGAGGGAAGCACCCCAGCAAAGCGGGCAGCCCAAACCTATGGTTGGGAATCCCCAGGCGGGCCCTGGCTGTTCTGTGGCTGTGCGGACACAGGTCTTGACAGCCTTGCTCTTGACACCCAACACTGGCCCTGGAACCCTGCGGTTAGAGTGAGAGAGAGTGTGGGACCCCAGAACTGGGGGTCCTGAGGATGAAGGCAGTATGGGGGTGTTCAGGAGTCCCCAAATTCAGGGAGGAGGAAGGGAGGTGCTGGGGATGATCAGGGGCAAGTACAGCAGGGGAGTCCTTACCCATCGAGTCTCTTGCCTGGAAACAGGACTGCTCAGAATGAGGGGCACAGCAGCCCTGCCCACCTTCCACCCTCCACTTGGTATTACACCTGTTCTGTAACAGCAGCCACTGGGCCACCTGCTCTCCATGGGTTTGGAGCACCCAGTCCCATCTCCTTTCCAAGCTCCTGTCGGATCAGTCTGGAGCGCCTCAGACCCCTGGTTGAAGGGGGATGCTGAGGCTCTGTGGGTGGAAGGGCTGTGCCAAGAATGCCCTGCTGAGGCCAAGACGCATCTTATCGGCCCTCACCACAACCCCAGAAGACTTTGGGAAACTGGGAGAAAGGAGGCAGGAGCCAATGTCCTTCCCACACTGGGATCCCACACTGGGCTGAGAGGGAATGGGGTGGCTGTAGGGGGCCCTAGGCAGACCGGGACAAACCAGGCGCTCCCAAGAGCTGCTGGTCAGTAGGTGCCGGCCCGGGAACAGGCAAGGATCTCAGGGCGGCTTCCCAGGAAAAGCCCAATTGCTAGCCCACGGCCGGCCGGAGAGTGGATGATGGAACCGAGGGCAGGGGCTGGCCCAAGGTCGCCAGGAAACCGGGGACGGGGCGAGGGGAGAGTGCCCCGGCCCAGAAGGGGCCTGGGCAGGTGAGCCCGTCCGCTGCAGCCAGAGCCCAGCCCTATGCCATCCCGTGTTCCTCCCGTCGCCAGTCCACACGGCCCACTACCCACAGAAGGAGTAGGGGCGCTGGCGTTGTCCCCGCTCCCTGGGTCACCCCCGAGGTCCTACGGCGCCAGGTCGCTCCGACCCGTGAAGTCCTCCCGGCCCTCCCGCACGGGGGGCGGCAGCGCGCTTACCCCTGGATACACAGGACCATGTCCCGGCGGCGGCGGCGGCGGCTCGGGGAGGCTCGGAGAGGCTCGGCGGGCGGCGCGGCTGCAGGGCTGGTGGGTGCGGGCGGGACTGCGAGGCGGCTGCCGGGCGCGGGGGGCGGGCCGGCGGGCTGCCGGGCGGGGCGGGCGCCAATCTTTTGTCCTCTGTGTCCCGGCCCTTCCGGGAAGCGGCGTCTTCCTAGAACCGCCGGCTGCGCGGCGGGTGCGGGTGGGGCGCGGGCAGCACGTCTGCGCCGGCGAAAGGAAGCCCTTTGACATATTTCCAAGAACTTTCCAGGAAAAAAGGGCGGGGCCCGCGAGCCGAGCAATCGCGCGCTGGGGGCGGGGCCTTGCGCCCCGCGGCCAATCGCGGCGCGCGCACAGGAGGCCGACGCGACCGAGGGTGACCCGGAGGCGGGTACAGGGAGCGGCTGGGGAGGCCCGGCAGAGCGCTGCCCGGAGCGCCCCACTTCCCCTTGCACTCCGCTTCGCTGCGCTCCGGCCCGTTGTCTGGCTGTAGGACCAGCCATGGCGGCTCAGGGGGAGGCGTTCACGGGCCTGCCTCCCGGCCGGTGGCTCCCCCAAAGCTACCTGTCTGGTAGGCAAACACCCACTGCAGGCCTCACGTGGACCCCAGACTGTGTGTACGGCATGGGGCGGGATTGGAGAGCGACCTGGGGGATGGCAGAGGGAGGGCCCACAGCTGAGCAGGTCCTCGGGGCTAATACTGCGGCCACCATAGTCGAAGGGATCCAGGAGAGTTTTCTCCTAAAGAGTTGGGGGAGAAGGCACATCCCAAGCTTTTGTGGCCGGTGGGGCCCTGCAGCCTTGGCTCTCCTCGCCTCTGGCCGGCCACCAGTCAGGGAACTGAATGCCGGCTTGGGGAGCAAGCGCCAGCTGACCCCACAAGACGGTCCGTGTGCATCTCTGAGTTGATGCCCCCTCCTTCTCCAAAAGCAGGAGAGAGACCTGGAGCTCCAAACGCCGGAGATAAGCTGAAGGTGGAGTGATAAGTGGCACTCGCTCCCATCTATACTGAGCCGTTGATGCATTTGAATTTCAACCTCTGGCTTAGCTCCATCATGCAGACAAGACTGAGCTCCAGGGAACAAAACGCCTTGCTAGGAAATAGCAGGCTCAGAGTTTGAGACCTACACTAAGTCAGAAGCCCACGCTCTTACCCGTGATCCTCTCCACCTTTTCCCAGTTCTCTGGACTCACCAGGGAGCATCTTGAAAGACCATAGGTGCTGTGTACACGTCCTCCAAGCCCTTGGGCTAGAAGGAGGGGGAGAGAATTGGGGAGTGGCAGGGTCCACCCCTCCCCACTGCCTTGTGTGTACCTCCAGGAACCCTGGAAAGAGGGTAAGCTTCAGGTCCCCTGGCAGGGAGGGACACCAGACAGTTACAACACCTGGCAGTCCCCACAGTCCTTGGGCATGGTATCGAGGGCATATCCTGCTCTACCCATGGCAGAGAGGGCTGAGCTTGCCCTGCCTGGCAGAGGGCAGAAGACAGAGGGGCTCTCAAAGCAAAACTCTGAAACAGGAAAACATAATTGGCTAAGATGATAAATGACTTCAGGGGGCCCATTTCTCTGTAAAAACCCTAATGGGAAGTCGAGCTTCATTGCAGCCCCACCAGCCCCTCCCAAGTAGGCCAGAGGCTGGTTTCTTGGGATGGGGACAGGTGTGGGTATCTCATTATCCACTTTGATGGCTGGGGCACCTGGAGACCCAGCATGGGGTCCCTGTGTAAAGTGGTGTCTTTCCAGTAGGAACTGTTTACTGCCCCATTACTGTAATGACAACAGGCCTCACAGCTGCCAAGCAGTAGAGCTAGGGTTCTCTCTGGGGTCAAGTCCTGAGACTCTACACCTTCCCGCTGTGACTGCTGAATGCTTACAGTGTGACGGGTGCGCTCAGCAATTTCCAGTCTCATTTCATTGTGTAGTACATATTGTCCCCTTCCTGCAGGTGAGGAAGCTGAGGCACAGAGAGGCTACAGTGTACCCTAGATGTCACAGACGTCAGGTGGTGACTTGGGGCTTGGAGACAAGCTCGCTCTCTTTCCCCACTTCTCTAGGCACCTAAGGCATACCAACTCCTAAGCTTTCTTTAGGATCCAGCTTTAAGGGCCTCGGTGAGGCTTCCCTGCCCCCAGCCAGTCAGTGTTAAAGCACTGTGGGTGTCCCCTTGAAGCACCCCTACAGAAGTTGTGCAGTTGTGTGTAAACAATAGGGCCCCAGGATTTTATCCTCCAACCACCCATTGTGAATTTGACAGTGCTGTGCCCCTCACCTGTGTGCCGGGAACAGGGGGCACCCCTCCCTTGCCCCAGTTGCCGGCCTGCCCCTGATTGCTCCGGCCCCCCTGCTCTGGCCAATTCCCCACACCCATGCTCTGACTGCTGGGCCCACACTGCCACCCAGTGGCAATTCCTCTCATGGTTTCACGTGACAAATCTGCTTCCAGGATAACCCTCCCCTGCCCTTCAAGGATGGGTCTTGCTGCAGGATCACTCTAGCCCTCCCTTCCTAGAACGGTCGCTAGATGGGTTTTGAGAATACGCAGCAGCGTGCTCCTAAAATTCTGGCCCATTTGGTCTCTATACTCTCACCATGTGCGGCCTTTCCCTGAAGGACAGTGCACATGACTGTGTATGTGTTGGAGGGTTTATTCATATCCCACCCCTCTGCCAGGCACTCACCATGCCCCTTTGTCACTGTGAGCTACTTCAAAGACCTCAACCTACATCCCCTGGGGCATCCAGGGGTCAGGAGGGCCACTGCCCAGCCAGCCATCCCCAGCACGAAACTGCAGGTGCAGGTGGCACACGGTTGCTGGAGTGTGAGCCGCTGGGGAAACCAGGCATTCTGCTCTCCTGTGTTACGTGAGCAGTTGAAACGTCTGTCTGTGGTGGGCCCATGTGGGGAATATGTGTGCTTGGGTAAACCCTGGAGTTCGCTAAGGAGGTGGCAAGGGGAGAGGCACCACCAGGGCTTACTTTTTACGGTTCTGAATGGTTTGAGTTCATTATAACATGCAAGCTTTACTTATGCAATTAAACATTTTAATAAAAAAGAGACCATTTAAAATGCATATAATTAGAACATTTTTAGAACAATTGTAATCTAACTCCATTAAAAATGTATTTCAGAAACAACAGCATATACTACAATGCCCTTGGCTGTGACAGAGAGCCAGCCTCCACCCTCAGCTGCCTAGGACTCTGCTCGTGAGTGGGACCCTGCTTGTCTAGAACAAGACTTTGCTCTGGATTCTTCTGGTCCAGAGGGAGGATCCTTCTCCAGGCTCCAAGCAACAAAAGCTTCTGGGTCACAGGCCTCCCCCAGGGCTCTGAGATCTTGGATGAGACTCTCAGGTGGGGCTCAGGGACAGAGGTTCTGGGTCCAGGTGGCCATAATGTGTGTGTGTGCATGTGCGTGCCTAGCTCTGTGTACCTGTTCACGTGTGTAAACGTGATTGTGCATGGTGTGTGCATATGTGAACGTGTGTGAGCACCTCTGTACACGTGGATGTGGGAAGAGAGCAGGGGGACACGCTAGAGAGCCGCATGGTTTGAGGGTAAGAGCTAGGCCCTGGAGTTGTTCTTTGCAGGTTGGGACAGGGACTCTGCACGATAGCTACTGACCTCAGGCCGGTCACCTGACCCCTCAGGGCTTGTCTGTGTGTGTGTCTGTCGCATCGGCTGTGTGGGATGGGTGCAGTTTTCCCTCCTCCATTCCCAGTGAAGTCATGGGGTGCCTAAGTAGAGCACCCACCCAGTGTCTGATCCAAAATAAGGATCCGTATGGTCAGCTGAGGCTATCGTTGGGGTGTCTGCCTCGGTGGGCCCTGCTACTTGAAGTTGCCTCGTGATGACGGACAGAGCTCCCAAACCCACCCCCATCTGGCTCAATGGGTGCACGCAGAGGTGCCCATGCCCTCCAAGCTGCTGCTCTGAAGGGCCTGGACCCGCAGCCCCTCCCCCGCACTGGCCCCCATTTGCGCCCACGTGGGCCTGGAGGTGGGGGTCACTCGCAGGGCTCTGGTCCCAAAGCCAGAACAGCTGGGAGACACCCTGCGTGAGACCCAGGCCGCGGTGCCTGAAGTCCTGCTAGTGGCCTGTAGATGGCAGCAGAGGCCCGCTCAGTGTCCGGCGCAAGGCGCCCGGCCCTTCCCAGTCCCCAGTGAACCCGCAGGTGGGCTCCTCAGCCTGGGGGCGGGGGCTGGGGCTGGGACTGGGGACGACGTTCAGGAGCAGCGCACATTTGTCCCAGGCGACAGCAGCACCCCGGCATCTCCTGACAAGTTGTTTCCTCTCAGGGGCCTCAGTTTCATCGACTGTGAAATAAAGGCTGTTTATCAGCCTGCGATGAGAAAACAGGCTGTAAATACCGAAGGGCATCTAAGACCGGCTCAGAATGGAGACCTAAATGTGGAAGGGAAACCGCGTGGCTAACGGCTATCTGGCGCGGGGTGGGAGGAGAGACTTTAACGCGACACCGAAAGCAAGCCCAAGTCATAAGGTGGAGAGTTGATGGATCTGGCCACATGGGAATTTAGGGGTTCTGCTCTGAGGACGCTGTGTCCCAAGGAAAGAATAAGCCTTGGATATGAGCTGGAGATGCACAGAAGGGGAGAGCCGTCAGGGACCAGAAAGAAGCAACGAAACGCCATTTCACCCGGCACGTTGGCAGAAATGATCAGGTGCGCTGGAGGTGGGCCACCTCCAAGGAAGTCGCAGGCCACCCTGGAGGGTCATCCTGGAGGGCGGCCTGGCCGCGCGCAGCCTGGAACTCAAGTGGCCGGCCACCTGCAGCTCCAGGAGAAACAAGGCGTCCTTGCGCTGGCATTTACTAGGTCGCCGGGTTGTCCGGGCCCCGGAAGCCTGGGAGGTGCCGCCCGCTCGCGAAGGCACGCCCCCACAGTTGTCCCCGCCCTGCCGGGGCCCGTTTGGCCCTTTAAGGCTGACCGAGCCCGGCCCCGAGTCCGGGACGCGCGGGGCGGAGAGGAGGGGGCGGTCACGTGGGCCGGCGGCCGCGCAACACCGCTCGGGGCGCCCGCCGGCTCCCGCCACCACCGCCCCTGCCCCTCGCCCGCGCCGCAGCCAGGTGGACTGCGCCAGGTGCGCCCTCGCCAGGTACGGCCTCACCGGCCCCGTTCCCTCCCGCTACCACTCCCGGGACCTGGCGGCCACCTCTCGCCCAGCCCCTTCCCCTCTGACAGGTGTCCGGGCGGCCTTGCTCGTGCCCGGCTGCGCCACAGCAGCGCCTGCCGCGCGTGGGTCTTGGGGCGGTGCGCCCTGCACTCCCAGCCCTGTCCCAGGCCCGGCCCCGTCTGGCACAGGCACGCCCAAGCTGGGGTTACTGGAGGAGTTTGAGCGGAGCTCACTCTTTCCCACTCCCCCAGGACCCGGGACGTGCCAGGCTGGGGCCGCCTTTGAGCGCCCCGCAGCGGCCATGGATGGCGAGACAGCGGAGGAGCAGGGTGGTGCACCCTGCGGGCCGGACTCGGCCGGCGCTTCCGCCCTCTGGGGGCGGCGGGAGCCCAAGAAGTACGCCGTGACCGATGACTACCAGTTGTCCAAGCAGGTGCTGGGCCTGGGTGTGAACGGCAAGGTGCTGGAGTGCTTCCACCGGCGCACCGGCCGGAAGTGCGCCCTGAAGGTCAGTGTCCTCTCATTGCCGCTTGGGCCCCCCGGAGGGCCCAATAGCAGAGGCCTGTGTGTGCAGACATGCTCAGGACTCTTGCTGAGTTTATGCTTAGCACCCCATTTCATCTTCACACTTTCCTGTGAGGTCAGGCCCCCGGGCCTCCCTCTCCCTGCTTTACAGATGGGGAAACCGAGGCCTACCCTAGTTAAGTTCGCTTCCCCAGGGAGCGAGGGGCGGAATCATATGGGTAGAGCCTGCTGCTCCCGGAACCATGGACAGAGTGACTCCTGACTCGAGTTCTGGCCCAAGGCGGGCCCTGGCTCAGTTTGGCTGCCGCTTCCGGGGGAGGCCTTCCTGACTGGAATGGGTTTAAGTTTTCCCTCTGCCCAAGGCTGAGTCCCTGCCAACGCTTGGGCAGGCTGCTTTCTCCTGAGGCCCCTGCCTGCCTGGGCTAGAGTGGTGGGAGCCCCCAGGGCTGGCTGGTGGGCAAGGCTGGTGCCCATCACACTGGCAGGCAGAAGGCTGCTGATAGGCTCCAGCTAAGTCATGGGGCCCCATGTCAGAAGGGGCAGGCCCTGCCCCAAGCCTGACCCACCCTGGTGCCTGGGCAGAGGGCGGGCCAGCTATCTAGCTATGTCATAACACCACCGGCACCCTGGAGGCCTGGCTTAGACCTCACCGATGCAGGTGGAGTCCAGGAGTTCTGGGGGTGGCCGATCTTGCCACATGGTTCTGTCTTACGTCACTTTGTTCTGGGCCCAGGACCCAGCCCACACCCAGAATTCCTTGAGTCTGTCATCACTGGGACTTTACCCAATTGCAGCTTGTGCTAGTGGCCACCCGGACAGGTAGAGTGTGGCAAGGATGGCTCCTGGAGGAGCAAAGGGTCCTCCCATTTCACAGACGTCGCAATTTACAAGCCTGAGCACAGAGTCTCTGCCCTCCTTGGTGTCCAGGCCTAGTGCCCTGGCCTCTCTCCACATCTGTCCTCTCAGCCCTAGCTGGTAGATAGTGCTCAGCACGAAGCCTGGAATGCAGCAGCAGACAGAACAGGAAGGGCTGTGGTCGGTGTCCCTGTAGCTGCTGCTGTTCTGGGGGGTGGCCAGAGGAGCAGGCTCCTCCTTCTCAGGGAGCAGGGCCTCTTCCCCTTTCTTTCATCCCCTGACCACTGTCGGGGTTACGTGGGCTTCCCTCCCTCCCAGGGCAGCTTCCGTGCTGATGGTCAAGCCCTTGCCAGTCCCCCAAAGGCTTGCTGCTCTCCCCTGGCAGGAGCTGGAGGACTATTTGCCAGGTATGGGGGGCAGGGGACTGCCTCCTACTGACCTCTTGCTTTGTCCCCTTCCAAGCCTACCTGGTAATTGGCACCCCTCAGCTTTACTCCAAATGGGGCACAGCCCTGCCGTCTTCCCCAACTAGCTCTCAGTCCTGTCATGTATATGAAAAGTGGGGCTTGGGAGTTAGTGCTCAGAAGTCACATGGCTTGATTGGGATGGCGGACTGTGGGAGAGACCAGTGTCCCCTCCCTGCCCTCCTGACTTCCTGCCCAGCCCACCTGGCAGGCAGAACAGGCCTGGCAGTTAGATAATAGAAGTGATAAAAGGCCCAGAGAGGGTGGGGGTTCCCATGAGGAAGGAGAGGTGGAGTGGTCCTTCCTGCCCGCTTTTTGGGCTCTGCCTGGGGGCCTCCCCTCTGACGCTGGCGCTCCCCACGTCTTCCTCTTCCCTCCATGCGAGAGTGGAATGGCAGGGGCTCCAGCCTGGTTCTTTGGGTGGGGCTGAGGCTGGGCAGGACTGCTGGGCGGGCCTGCCAGGTGAGCCAGGTACTTTCTCATTTGGCAGCTGCCTCTCCCTCACCCACTGTCCCCAGACTGGTCAGATCAGCCTCTGTGGGGCCACTTGTAATGGAGTCAATGTTTGGGAAGGGTGTGGGGAGTCGGTCTCCTCGCCCTGAGCTGTTCCACGGGGTGCCCTGCTCCTGGAGGAAAGATCTGGGAGCTCTCAAGCCACCACGCTGGTGGGGCCTTCTGAATGGCTGCCTGTGGGCAGTTTGCTCTTCAAATGAGGATCCCAGGGAGGGCAGCAGACCCTCGGATATACAAACAGTGAGATTTTTGACAGAGGTTGTCTCTTTTGAGAGGCTTCACCCCTGCCCGGCTGGCCTTGCTCCCAGCTTTAGAACTCTGTTCCCAGCCCACTGGCAGGACACTGTGTAAGGACTCCCGACTCCCAGAACCTTCCCCAACCTGTCCAGGAGCTGGGCCATCTCTCCAAGGCCCCAGGCCTTGCTATTGTGGGTTCTGTTATTCTCATAAAGCCTAACTTTTCCAGAGCATTCTGTCTGGCAGGCCCTGTCTCCAGTGCAGATGCTTGTTACCTTACCTAACTTCTGTCATTCCCGTCTTTTGGATGAAGGCACTGGTATTCGGACACCAACGTTCAGCTGAATGACTTGCCCAAGATGCGCAGCTGGCGCGGGCCAGGGCTGGGATGTTCGCTAGGTAGCTTGGTGCCAGGTCATAGTATCTAAGTCACCCCATGCGTCATGAAAGTCTGTGGGCACATGGGAGGGTCTCTGACACTTGACCTCGGGAAGGATGCTGGCTTTGCCCTCCATGGTTCCACCGGGAGCCGGGCAGCCCTAGCTGGGCTCTCAGGGGTGCTGCCGGGGTCTGCCTGTACCTGCCCAGCTCCCCTCACTGTGCGGGACCCTATGTTTGTGAGTAGATAGGTGGGGGTTCTGCAAGGGCCGCACACAAGGACCGTGATGGCTGTTCTGCTGAGTGGAGTGGCAGGGGTTCACCCCAAGCCTTGTGAGCCTGAGACAACTCCAGCCCAGCAAGATCCAGAGTGCCAGGGGCAGTATGTCGGGTTAGTGAGCGGGTGAGAGGAAACGGTGCCAGAGCTGGGCAGCCAGGGGGGCTTCCTGGAAGAAATTGCCAGCTTTAGTCCAGGCCTCCGGCCTGAGAGGGAAGTGGACGACAGAGAGGAGCCCGGGCTGGGTGGGACTGCAGGCCTGGTTTGCACAGCTCAGCGCCTGCTGTGGGTCAGCACACCCTACTAGCAGTCTCGTGTCCCAGAAGGCATGGGAACTCGGTGGGGACGGCGTCCAGGCCCTGACCACTGTGGGGCTGTGGAGGGCCTGAGGGGCTGTGTGAGAAGAGGCATTCACACAGGGCCTTGCAGGTCTGCCCCCAGCTGTGCACCACGTCCCTCAGCCCGCGGGGCCTCCGTGTCCTGCTGCTCCCCCCGGCTTTCCCATAACACCACTGGGACCCTTGTGGAATGCTCCTGCCGGGGGTCTCTAGAGGCTTCTGGGTCACCTGGGCTGCCATTCAGCTGGGGCAGTGTGGGAAGGGCCTGGTCTCCATGACAGCAGAGCTGTTGTGTCTGTGGAAGTTTGCATTTGGGGGTGCTGTTTTCCTGCTTGGATCCCTTATCGTCCTCTCCCAGGGTCTCCCTGGGGCATTGTGAAGGGACACCGCCGGGGCGTGCAGCAGGTGCCTGTAGTGTCTATTGACCCTAGTCTGGCGACTGGCTGCTGTGTGTCACAGCTGGAGTGGACACAGTGGCAATCGCCTGGTGACTGTGCCGTGAGCACGTGAGTATGTGCACCACGGCCTTCCTGCACTGGGCCCACTGCTCACAGGGCAGTGAGACGGCGGCTCCCGTGGCTCCTGTGTTTTCCCAGAACTTCGCTTCTGCTGCCCTCGTTCCCATCTGCTCGAGATCTTGTGTGGCCCCACATGAGAGGCTGCCTGGCTGGGGTGGACGGAGGAGTAGGGCTCTGGGCTTGAGATCCTCCTGCCACTTTCTCTCTGAGTGACCTTGGACAAAAGGCAGTTTTAGAATCTTTTGCAAAAGGACTGCCTTTGTGGTGCGGTTGAAGCCTGGGCTTGAGCACGTGGCTGGGCGAGGACACCGTCTCAGTGACTGTAAGTGTCCCTGTGGTACTGCTATGAGACAGCATAGGCCAGCGGACGCTCTCCAAGGTGGAGCTCATGGGCGACAGGGTGCGTGACAGATGGCACATTCTTGGCCTTTATGGGGACGCACTCAGCTCACCCTCTACCTGGGGAAGCCAATCCCTTGTGGGTGGAAGGGATGGTCGGAGGGAGCTCTGGGTCCTGGGCTCCTACCCGGCTGGTTGCCCTTTTAAAACTAGATGGTTAGGCCTGTGATTGTGATGAGAATCCCCCTGCTGGGGAATGGCGGGGAGACCAGGCAGGAGGACCAGGTGGGAGGACCAGGAAGAGGACCAGGTGGGAGGGCCAGGTGGGGAGGACCAGGTGGGAGGGCCAGGTGGGGAGGACCAGGCAGGGAGGACCAGGTGGGAGGACCAGGCAGGGAGGACCAGGTGGGAGGACCAGGAAGAGGACCAGGTGGGAGGACCAGGCAGGGAGGACCAGGAAGAGGACCAGGTGGGGAGGATCAGGTGGGAGGACCAGGTGGGAGGACCAGGTGGGGAGGACCAGGTGGGGTGGGAGACCAGGCGGGAGGACCAGGAAGAGGACCAGGTGGGGAGGATCAGGTGGGAGGACCAGGTGGGGAGGACCAGGCAGGAGGACCAGGTGGGAGGATCAGGCGGGAGGACCAGGAAGAGGACCAGGTGGGGAGGATCAGGTGGGGAGGACCAGGCAGGAGGACCAGGTGGGGTGGGAGACCAGGCGGGAGGACCAGGTGGGGAGGACCAGGCAGGAGGACCAGGTGGGGTGGGAGACCAGGCGGGAGGACCAGGTGGGGAGGATCAGGCGGGAGGACCAGGCAGGAGGACCAGGTGGGGTGGGAGACCAGGCGGGAGGACCAGGTGGGGAGGGGGACCACATGGGGAGGACGAGGCTGGGTGGGGCACCAGGCAGGAGGATCAGGCGGGAGCACTAGGTGGGGTGGGGCACCAGGCGGGGAGCATCACTGGGGGAACAAGGGGCACCTGGAGGGCCTCTCAGCCCTGGGCAGGCCGGAGTGCAGAGAGCAGAGTCTGGTCCCTGGGAGGGCTGGCCCTGCCGCTGCTCTGCCTCCCTGTCCCTCTGCTTTCTCCCTCGCCCCGGTTCCCCCCGCTGCCAGGCCCTCCCCTCCCCCTGCTGCTCTGTCTGTTCCCGGCGTTCGGCTCTTCCCTGCAGCCCGTGGGTAAGGCCGGTGGAGGACAGGTGGGCTGGGTGGGTGCTGGGGATCCCTCCTAGTCACCCTGAAAGTTCCCCAACCCCCTCGGTGGGGGTAGCACAGGAAGAAGGAGGGCCTGCTGAACTCAGGCCACTCGCAGTGTCCCCTCCCGCTGCTGGCCTTGGTCAGGTGCTGGGGGCCGGAGCAGTGGGGTCAGGGCATTTGGGCCAAGCCTGTAACCCGAGCGTCTGCTGTGGGTTCCGGCCGGGGCCTCTGCTGGGTCTGACTTTTGCCTGGGGCAGTGGTGTGAGACTAGGTCCTTCTGACACCCCGGCTTCCCTGGATGAGGCGGTGGGGAGCAGGGGCTGGCGCCTGACCTGAGCTGGAGCCTCAGAGCCGGTGGGAGGACGCTGTGGAGGGGCTGGGAGGGCTCCCCAGGGCAGGTGGCTCTCCGCCCGTACCCTGTCCCTGGCGCCCCTCCTACCTTCCACCTGGTGAAGCTCAGAGGCTGTTCTGGGGGCAGCATGGCCTAGGGCTCCACCTGCTACACCCACGGCCCCATTCTAAGAGTTCAGCCCCCACAAGGACTCGTAGCTCGTTCAGTGGATGTCCCCCAACTTAAACAAGCCCTCTTCTCAAGATGAGGCCGGGGGACTGGCAGGCCCTCCCCGGGCTCTCCAGCAGGCAGCGCACAGGGTGGGAGCTGGGATGGGCAGGGGGATAAGGGTGCCTCGTGACGTGCGCCTCCTACATGCAGAGCCAGCAGCAGAACCTGAGAACGGGATGCTATCACCCCCATACCACGGATGCAGGGACTGAGGCTCAGAAAGGCAGAGCAGCTTACTCAGGGGTACACAGCAGGGCCACGCCCAGGCTGAGCTGGCGCCCTGGCTCTCTGGTGGGCAGGTTGTGGCTCTCAGTGCCCCCTCCCTGTGTACCAGACCCATCTGCCCTGCTACGAGGAGGGGCTGGGCACTCTGGTCTTCCAGCGTGAAGACCCCTTTGGTGAGCAGCGACCGTGGGCAGTGCCAGAGCCACAGGCCGTGGATGGGGCCCCCTTGCCCTGCTGGGGCCACTCCTGCACATAGACGGGCAGCATGGAGACTGGCTGGGGGTCTTCAAGGTGCTTTCCCAAGGGCACCAGCAAATGGGGCCGCCAGGGGAACAGCCAGCCATGGTGACAGGGCTGTGGGTGCTCTGTGTTCTGCTAGGGACAGGGGCTCTGGGTTTATGATTCAGGTTTGAAGACCCCTCTCCCCTATACTCTGGGCCCAGCTAAATCCTTGAGTCAGGCTGAGCCTGTGCCAGGGTACGTCTCTGCCCTTGGAAGGCCTGAGAGTGGGGGTGAGTCACCGCAGCCCATTCCCAGGGCAGGAGTGTCCCTTGGTGCTGCCAGGCCACCGCCTGGCCTCACAGAGGGCGGGGGGCCTTCCTCCCTCCCGCCTCCCCTTCCTCTCACTTGTGTCTACTTTTGCAAAATTCTGTCCAATCCTGCCCTTCCCGGACCTGTGAGCATTTCCTGTGACCTTCTGGGTTGGAGGGGGTCTGCCTCCCATGATTGCAGGGGCTGCACTGGTGTTTCCTCGAGGTCTGCAGACCCGGACGGTAGTGGGACAGGGCCACCTCAACGCAAGACCCAGAGGAATCCAGGCAAACCTCAGAGCTCTTTCTCACCTGGGTATACTTGGCACTCTGCCCGTCTGGCGCTCCGTGGGTTCTAGTCCATCATCGTGGCCACCTGGGAGCATGGGGACCGTCTCCACCCCCATTTCCCAGGCTGAGCTGACGCGATGCGGAGGCGGAACGACCTGCCCCAAGCCGTGGCCTTGCTGGTGTGTGGAGCCTGGTCCCAGCCGGGGGCCCGGGCACCTGGGCCTGCCGCAGTGGGCTCTTGTGTTCCTGCTATCCCTCTCCCTCCCATCGGGGCCCCCAGCTCGCCCTCTTTCTGGAAACAGCCCCCCTGCCCTAGTCCCTCCGCTCCTCCCTAGAGTGGGCAACCTGTTTCCAGGTTGGTGGCTGGTGGGAAGCAGACAAACCAAGGTCACCAAAATGTAGCAGATTGAAGGGCCCCCCACGCCCTGCTGTTAGGAACTCCTGGCACCAGGTCTGACCTTGGCCCGGAAGGGAAGCAGCTATTTCGGGGGCCCTCCTTGTTCCTGGGCTCCCCCAGGAGGGCCTGGCCCTCACCATCGTCCGCGCCCTGCCAGGCTCTGGCTCTGGAAAGCAGGAAGGGAAGAGGGGCCAGGACCAGTTCTCTAGGGCCCGCGTCCTCCCCGAGCATCCTACCTGGCAGTGCCTCAGCCACCCCAAATCCTCGAGGGCAGAGTGCCAGGGAGCATTCCCAGCCCTAGCTCTGGGCCTGGACCCCAGGCAGGGCCGGTAGTGTTTGCAGGAATGGGGAAGGATCAGGCCTCCGTGGTGGCAGGAGGGTTAGGTCCTGGTTCCCAAAGGACTCCTGGACTCAGAGGTGCCCTGTGTGACCCCTGCGACCCAGAGAAGCCACAAACCTCCCTGAGCCTTGGTCTTCTCAGCTGCAAAAGACCATCAGTGGTGTGGTTGTTGAAGGGTGGGACGTGGCTGGCCTCCAGCAGGGCTCTGTGAACACCTGCCCTGTGCGATCAGCATCAAGTGCAGAGCCCGGCCTGGCCCAGGGGCGCGGGGCCGAGCTCCACACACACGGGAGCTGTGCCGCCGTCTGCATGGTCCCCACTGCGGAGAAGCCAGCTGGTCTGTATTGACCCTCGCTCCCCAGCTGTGTGACTTTGGGCACGTCACGTGGCCTGTCAGGCGGTGTCCCCACAGGTCTTCTGGTGAGGCTGGCTCTGTCAGGGTCAGGGGAGCACAGGGCGAGCTGGGGTCCAGACAGCTGGCCCCAGCACCCAGGGATCTGGGCACTGTGGGCCGGTGGTATCATGTGAGCCAGCCTCCCTGGAATTTGGCCTCTGAGGAGGAGAGGTAAGTGGACAGGGCGAGCCGAAGGACAGAATGCGGCCAGAGCTTACTGAAGCGAGGTCTGATCTGGCACGAGGCCATCTAATCCATAGCTGCAGAACTGGTTCCATTCGCTCCCTTAGTGAGTTACGAAAGCTGGGAAAACTGTGTGAGAATAATGGCACAGGTCTTCGAACCCGTGGCTAAGTTAGCTCCCCAAACAGCACTACTGCGCTCCGGAGGGTGTGCTCTGGCTTTATGGGCAAGAGAGTGAGGCTGTAAGAAGTCCTGCGTCTGAACCCCCAACTTGAGGCCACCCTGTGCTGTCCCATCCTGCGGCGATCGCCTCGGCCCTGAGTGGGCCGAGCAGCCAGCAGGGGGCGCCGCGGCTGGCCGGGGCGTTGCGGGCTGACAGCCCTCCCCCGGGCCAGCAGCACGAGGCAGGGGTGGTCTCAGCACTGGCTAAGAAGTGAATCGGCTATGGGAGTGGCGTCTCTCACAGTACTAGGTCCCCGTGGGAAAAAACCCCAAATAGCCACAGAGCTGGGGGCCGGGAGGGCTTCATACAAGGCTGAGTTGAGAACTCTTATCCGGTGCCGTAGGTTCAGAGGGCTTTGTCTTGTCCATAATTCCCTGATGATGAGAACAGGGCTTCCCCACAATGAAAAAAATGCACTGAAGCCTGTGTCTTCCTGTAACTTTCCACTCAGCTGCGCCGCCTGGGTGTTCAGCGCCCAGCGTGCACCCCGCAGTTTAATTGCCGCCTCTTCCACATTCCCGTCTGCCCTTGCCTGAGGCTGGGGTGAGAACCCCAGGGTGGGAGAAAGAGGAATTGGGGGACGTGCCAGTCCTTCGTGCCTCTCTCCTGTGGCACAAAGCTGGAGCCCCAGGGAGGTAAAGGGCCTGGTGATGTTATGTCAGCACTCCTGATGGGCGTCCCCCGTCTTTGTGGGGCATCCATATTAGATACATTGAATCTCCCTGTGTCTTCTGCAAAGTCATTGTCAAAGGCATTGCCAGGGCGCTGTGCTTCTCCCTCGTAGAAGGTCCGATGCCAAATCCCTTTAAGGATTTTGTCTTGGAAAAAGTTCAGCGAATGTCTGTGCTTCTCTGCAGGGGTGAGAGAGCAGCAGAGGCTGCCTGGTTTCCCTCTTTGCCAAGACGCCCCGGGAGCTCGGAATTAAGATGTGCGCACGATTATAGTTGTGAACTTGTGTGGGTTTCTAGTACATTTTATCCTTCTCTTTACTGTAAAGAGAATATGAGGGTTTTTGTTTCATTTGTCTCCTATCACGCTTTAGAATTATAAAATGCCTGAAGTCCTGTTGTCAATGAGTTGGGTGGTGGAAATAATGGGGCCTGTGGTGGCCACGGGGCAGTGACAGGGGCTGGGTCCCAGCCTCCAGGATGTCCCCTCTGCTGTAAGGATGATGTGTCTGACTGTGGTTTATCTTGAAATGCAGAGTTCCTACTTCCTAATTTGCTGGTGCCTCACAGTGGGAGGGATTACAAGCCAGCCCTCCTTCCCTGGAAGGAGTGGGTGTTCGCGCGGAGGCCAGGGAGCAGCTTGGTCTGGCGCGGGTTGATTGGCTGGGAGTGTGGAGTGTGGAGTTGGGTGGGGAGGCTGCCTGTCCAGGCTGGTGGCCATGGGGCCTCCTGGCTGTGTGAGCCATATGGAGAAGCTCCGAGTGCTTTGGTGAGGACAGCCCAGCTTGGGGTGGGCTGACGGGCACGCTGGTGGGCACCCGGAGCTGGGGCATGCCCTTTGTGGCCCGGAGCTGGCTGGAGAAGGATGTTGGGGCTCACCCCAAGGCTGTGCCCTGAAGAGCCACTGCAGCTACCCCAGCTCTGCCTGGTGCCCTGGGAAGGCAGACAGTGAGCTTCCAGAGCTCTGGGCAACGCGAGGTGATGGGCTCTGCAGGAGGGACGGGAGGTCTGAGCAGGGGTGTCCCAGCATGGCGTCCTGCTCGGGCAAGGCTGTCCGAAGTTGAGCTGTGGCAGCAAGACTCCCAACCTTTCCTGGGCACTGCTCTGTGCCCAGCTCTCTGCTGGCCACTGAGAGAAATAGAAAATACTGGAAGACTAAATGGACAGGTGGGTGGGTCCTACTCTCCAGGGCTTCAAAGTCAACACTGCAGAGGCTGGAGACATGCTTGCCTATGGCCCATATGCTCACCCTCATATGCGGACATGCCCATGCACGCCCCCTCTGCAGGCATGTGCCGTGCCCTGAGCACACACCACTGTGTCTGTCCCCGTTTACGTCAGAGCTTTCCCCAGGCCAGTGCCTCTGTGCGTGAGGGTGGGACTGTCCGTGAGCTCTCAGAGGTCTCCTCGCTGCTTGGGGGCAGTGGTGTCTTCCTAGGCCTCTCTCCCATCAGCCTGTGAATTGGAGCTATGGCGCTGTGATTGCCTCACAGGGTGGCCCCCAGCATGCCCATGACATAAGGGACAAGAGAGTGTTTGTAAACTGCAAACTGTTTTCCAAAGGCTGCTGTTGTTGTCACAGCTCCTGTGCCCAGGAATTCCTCCAGCTACAAGGCAGCCCTGTCCTTGGGCAGAAAGGGACAAGCCTGGCGGTAGTGAGGGTCCCACTGCACCTACTGATGTAGGCCAGGGCGAGCTCTCCACCTGCATCCCTAGCCAGTGGGGAGGGGCTTGGCAACGGGCTGGCTGCGGAGTCAGGGAAAAGTGGGGGGCGGTCACTTCATCAGAGCCTGAGGCCAGAGCAGGGTCACCGTTCAAGGGAATATTGTCTCAAAGTGGATGCCCGTTAGTCTTCAGTGGGGTCTTCAGTGGGGCCTTCTGTGGGGCTGGGTCAAGTAAGCAGCAGCCCCTGCCCCTGGGTGGGCCCCTCAAGGTAGGCAGGGGTGGGGTCTGCTAGGTTATCAGAAGGCCACCCCGTCTTTACTCTTCTCAGCTGTGACTGGGGACCGAGGCACCAGCTGGCCCCCATCAGACCCGGGCATTAGAGAGGGGGCATGTGGAGACTGGGCTGCTGCATGGGGCGGTGATGTGGGGTGGGACCCCAACCAGAGGGCCCCCTTGTGGTCCGCTCCCCCGGTATGGCCCAAGCTCTGCAGGCTGACACTCAGCAAACAGGCTCAGAGACCCAGAGGCCTAGTGCAGGTCACACTGAGAGCAGGAACGGGGCTGGGCCCTATGCTGGTCCAGTGTCGGGGAAGGCAGGCTCTTGTTTGGGAACCCCTTTTATGAAGGAAGATGTGGACTCATCTTCCCGCATGGGTGAAGCCAGCATAGAGCAATGGCCGTGTGGGCTGGAACAGGCAGGGTGGGCTCCTCGGAGGAGTAGGCAAAGTCTGGTCTACCGGAGAGGGTGGGCAGGGCACTGTGGGGGCCGGTGTGGCCAGGTTGTCGTGGCTCTCATTTGCTGAGCCTTCCTGGGTCCTCAATTTAACCTTATTCTGTCCTCATGATGGGTTGTGAGGGTTTCTTCCCCTTGTCCCGACTTTATAGACTGGTTCATTAAATCTACAAATATTTTCTGAGCCAGTGGCTCTGTGCCCCAGTACTGGGACCCAGAGACAACCAGGCCCAGAGATCACTGGGCCCACTGTCTGATGAGGGTGGTGGCATGGTGCCGGCCTGGCTGGGAAACCACCGTGTGATCTGGGACCAGTTACGTCCCCTCTCGGTGCCTCACTTTCTGAGCTAAACAATGGCAATAATGAAGCTTCTTCCTCCTAATATTTCTAAAATGCTCCGCACAGAGCCGGGCACGTGGAAGGTGTGGCATCTTTGTGTGCTTGTTTAAAGTTATCAAAGGAACGAGCTGATTGTAGGCTGTGGGCAGGTGCTGTGCGGGAGGGAGGGCAGGGACCGGCACTGTGCTCTGTCCTGAAGGAGGCGTGGCCCCGGGCCGTGTACGCAGGGGTCAGGACTCACAGCACGGGACTCTGGAGTCATGTGCGTTCGGTAAGATATGCCTGAATGTACAGCAGAAAACAAAGGAAAGGGAGGATGAGGGACTCCTGAGGCCCTCTTTAGACAGGGCAGTCGGGAAGGGCTCCTGAGAAGAGGTGACAGTATGGGGCCCCGGGGGAGGAGGAGGCTGTGTTCTGGGGAAGAGAGAGGAGACTGAGGCTCTGAGACGCCGGGGCCTTGCTCACAGTCACCCGGGGACCGGGAGCGACAGCCCAGGAGGTTGCTTGGCAGCTGGGCCCTGGCGCTTTGGCCCCCATGACGCCTCTACAGGGAGGCCGGTGGGGCATTTGGTGTATGTGCTGGGGGCAGCCCTCTCCCTGCCCCTGGGCCTGTCTCCAGGCCGTGGCACTCTAGAAGGACTATTTTAATCTGTGTAAGAATTAGGTTCCTAAATATGGACTGTAGGCACTGAGGCTCCGACTCAGGGCAGCCCCACCGGCTGTCACCTTGGCAAAGTGCAGGCTACTGCCTGCCGCCAGGCGCTCCAGCTCCTCCTCACGGCGCCCCCACCTTTCCCTCCCGTTCCTCCCCCACCCCGCCCTGTCCCCTGTCCCCTGCCAGCCGGGCCCATCTTTCCATCCGACCGGAGTTTGTTCAGGAGCTCAGGGTTTTTGGCTGGGCCCCCGCCAGGGACCCCCAGGTTTCCCCAGCCTGCCTCTGCCCTCTAGCTGCCTCTAGCCCAGGGGAGGCATGGAGGCCAAACACAGGGGAGGAGGTGCTGGCAGGACTTTGCAGAGGAGACACTTGAACCAGCCCAGAAGATTCCTCAGAGAGGGGGCTGGCCCTGCAGGGGGAAGGGCGAGTGCCTGGGTAGGCATGGAGGGGGGCCTGCTGGGGACACGGACACGTCACTCTGACCAGAACAGAAAGGGTTCTGGGGCCAGTGGGGCAGGAAATTAGGCAGGCGAGGAGGGCAAGCCCTGCATGCCAGGGCAGGTGGCCCTCATCAGGGCCAAGGGCAGGGTAGGTGGAGAAGGCCAGGGAGGGAGGGATGGATGGGCTGGGGCCGCCGGGCGGTGGTCAGCGCAGGGCTGGGAGGGGTGTCCGGTGGCCAAGCCGAAGTGGAGAGGGTGGAGCTCGGGGGAGGACGCTGCATGTTGTGCCTGCAGCTGAGGACCGAGGTGCCCCTGGCTGGAGCCATCTCGGGGGCCCCCTGGCGCGCTGGGTGGTGAGTGGGGTGTCTGAGCCTCTGCCCAGGGTTGCGAGCATGGAGCTGGGGCTCGGGAGCCGTGGCCGTGGAGTGCAGGGGTGTTCTGGGGGGAGAGGCAGCATGAGCAGGGCATCGCAGCTTCCAGGCTGGGGACGTCTGCCCGCAGTGGCCTCCATGCACGAGTCCTGACAGGCTAGCGCAGCAGGGCCCAGCGTTCCCTGCACTAGGGTCCAGTCGAGCAGCTCCAGAGATGGAGGAATAGCCAGGGGGCAGCAGACGTGGCAGTCCACCGCCTTCCTCCCACCCCAGTTTGCCTGTGCCCAGAGAGCTTGGCCCCAGAGCCTGCGCCACACAGTGCCCTGGCAGAGGGGCGGCCATCCTGCAGAGGAGGAAGGCTGGCCGGCTGGGGCCCTGGGTCCTGCGGTGCTGGGCAAGGCGGAGCTGACCTGAGCCCCAGTCTGGGTCCTCAGCCCTGCTCAGTGAGAGAATGAAGGTGGCTTGTGTTGCGCGAGCAGCCTGGCTGGGGATGGTTTGTCCTGGCCCCTCCCATCCCAGCCACCACCCCTGCACGCTGACCTCTTCGCACACCTCGTTCAGCAGAACCGCTCCGGGCCTTGCTCCCTTCCGCTGGTCGGCCATGTTGTTGGCAGCCCTGGCCCGGCGCTGAGTAAGGACCCTGCCCCCACCCACCTGCTGCCTGCCTGGCATGATGTGGCCTGTGGGGATGACTCTGTGGCTACTCCATTTTGCAGAGGTGTGAGCTGTGGCTTGGAGCTGTGAACGTTTGCCTGAGGTCACATGGAGTCACTGGGGGAACTTAGCCCGAAACCCAGACCTTCTGTCCACCAGGCAGTCCCTCCCTTAGCCAGGGTCCTTGAACCCCAGATGCTGCCTCTCGGTCCACACTCTTGTGCCATCCTGCTGTAAACACAGGCTCAAGGGCTGTGTGGCCCCTGGCCTGGGTCCCACAGCTGATGTGTGAATTGATGATAAAACCCACTCAGTTTCCACTTAGACGCTGCCTCTGTCCAAACAGGGAGGCAGGGGCTTCTGTGGCCACCAAGCTGCTTGAGGCTGGCCCTCAATCAAGTCTAGAGGCTCATTGGTCCACAAATCAGGGAAGCAGATTCAAATCTTCATTTTGCCCTTCATAAGCTGGGTGACCTTGGGCAGGTCGCAGACCTCTCTGTGCCTTAGTGTCCTGGTCCTCAAAGCCAGGGCAGTGGTACTCTCTGGGGGCTGCGGAGGGAGGCAGCTGTGTGCTGACGCCATCTGCGTCCCCCTACCCCCAGCTCCTGTACGACAGCCCCAAGGCCCGGCAGGAAGTGGACCACCACTGGCAGGCTTCGGGGGGCCCCCACATTGTGCGCATCCTGGACGTGTACGAGAACATGCACCACGGGAGGCGCTGCCTGCTCATCCTCATGGAATGGTACAGCACCCGCCGCCGCGCCGCCCTGCCACCCCACAGACCCAGCTCCTGCCCCCTGCAGGCCCCCTCTGCTCTTTGGATGGCAGCTCAGAGGCAGTGCAGCCCCTGAGGAGTGGTGGCGGGGCAGCCTCAGCCCTGCCCAGAGGGCTGTGCGGCCAGCTGCCTGCCAGTCCGAGGGCTGGACCCCTGCCCTGGGTGGGACCCCCGGGACCCCCACCCTGCAGGGAGGCGCCGGGAAGGGAGGCGCTGGGGGAATCTCCTGAGAGGCTGAGGGCCTGGAGGTGGCGGGGGCATGGTGAGCGGGCGGCGCAGCCCCCAAGCTTTCTCCTTCCTGCCTGCACTCACACTCCCTGGGCTCCCTGCGGTGGTGGGTGGTCAGGGCCTCGGGCCAGGAGCCCCCACTCCTCCATCCTGGGCTGCTCCCTCCAGCACGGCGGCCCGGCCCTAGTTCCTCAGCACCTGGGCCCACCTCAGGCCTCCAGCTCCTCCCCATCTGCCTTGCAAGAGCCCCTCAGCCTGCAGGTTAGCAGTCTCTAGTCAGATTTGATTTGGGGTTCAGGTCCTGGCTCTGCCACCCCCTAGCTGTGTGATCTTTGGCAGCTGTTAACCTCTCTGAATCCCTAACTCCCTGTAAAATGTGGAGGAAGATCTTCATGTAGTGGCCACTGTGTACCTGAGTCCATTTGAAGTGCTCCTTGTGTATTGTTTATTCTGTCTGTGCACCTCTGTGAGGTTGATGTTGTAATTCCCATTTGAGAAGAGGAAGCTGAGGCCCAGAGAGGTGAAGACAGCAGCCCAGGGTCACACAGCAGTGCGCATGAAGAGTCTGCCCAGGGTGCACATGCTGCAGGCACTTAGACAGCAGCGGTCATGATGATGGTCATTGAGATCTCATCCCTGCTGGGGAAACTAAGGCTTGGATGGGGGTGGGGCCACCCGAGCCCCAGCCAGGCAGGCAGTGCTGCTTGGGAATCCAAGGGCTCTCTGGTGAGGGGCAAGCCCACCCCCACCCCCTGGTTCTGAGAGTTCAGTTCGACCTGCCCCAGTGGCCAGACCTCCACACAGCAGGCTCTGCACGGCACAGGGGCGCTGACAGTGACTGTCCCTGGGGAGCGGCAGGGCCAGAGGCCTGGGTGCGTGCTTCCGGTAGCTGACGCTGGCTCCCCCGCCTGCTGACAGTCCCCTCCTCTTACAGCATGGAAGGGGGTGAGCTGTTCAGCAGGATTCAGGAGCGTGGGGACCAGGCTTTCACCGAGAGAGGTGAGTGCGTGCAGCTGGACCAGTGGGGATTCGGGCTGGGACAGAGGAGCTGTGTGGTGCTGGGCCAGGCCTGCTCCTCTCTGTGCCTCCGCCTCCCTATCTGAGTCAGAGGGTGTGGGGCGGGGCGTCCATACCCCAGGGGTTTGGGGAGTCTGTCACACCTTGTCTGAGATGGACTCTCTGTGGCCTTGGGATGGAGGCCTCCAAGCCTCCTGGGGCTAGCCAGCCGCTGAGCTGCCGAGAGGTAGCCCAGGCCCAAGAAAAGGCAGCTAGGTGGGCAGGGGGTGTTCCCAGAAGAAATGAAGGTGACTGGAGTGGATCCTGCGTGGCGGGAGTGCTGTGCCCATCTCCCCATCTTGCGCTGTCCCAGGGCGGGGGAACCACCAGGCGGGCACCCCAGGCTGCCCAGCCTCTAATGGGCATCACTGAGCCCCGCCTGTCTGTCCACAGAAGCTGCCGGGATCATGCGGGACATTGGCACCGCCATCCAGTTTCTGCACAGCCAGAACATTGCCCACCGGGATGTCAAGGTGAGGCTCCGGGCCCTGACTGGGGCACCAGGAAAGGGAGAACCAGCCCCACCCCCAGTAGCACCCAGGATGTGGGGTCGAGTGCCAAGTCACTTGGTTGGCAATGAAGGCTGCTGCCCCTGGCCCAGCGTGCCCTTCTCAGCCTTCTTTCCCATGGCTCCAGCATTCCCACTCTGCTCTGGCTGGGATGGTCTCCATGCCTCCTGCAAACATGGCAATCCCAGGAGTCATGAGAATAGCTGAGTGCCTGCCTCAAGTCAGGAGATCCTGATGAACACCCCGTTTACCCTCACCTAAGCCCAGGAGATGGGCGCCTCACCCACTGGACAGGAGAGGACACCATTAGGCCTGTGATTCATTCATTCATTTGCTCATTCAGCAAGGACTTTCTTGAGCACATAATGTGCCAGGCCTTAGGCAGTGGCTGCCTGCCTCTGTCAGGGCTCCTGTGATGTAACAGCTGTGTCTGGGACAGATCAGACCCTCTGATGCCAGCATTTTAAGGGAGAGAGGCCAGGAGGAAGGCAGAGGCCCGCAGTGGGCAGGCTTCAGACAGGTTCTGGAGGCTCAGCTCCTCAAATTTCCCACCCAGGGAGGACGGGGTCTGAAAAGTAATCAGGATCAGATCGATGAATGCAAGCGAGGAAGCCCAGGGACCTGTGCTTGCATGCACCAGCCACCATCAGAGCTGAATCTGCGAGTCCCAGGCCCTCTGCCCCGGGCTGGGGGCAGTGCCGCATAGGGGACTGGGCGCAGCAGAGCTGAGAGTCCAGCTGCTGCATGCCCCCCTTCCCTGGTGAGGACTGACAACCCACGCAGTTAGCCTTTGGTCCTGGGTGCATGCGCCGCCATGACAGACTCACCTTCTCACCCCTGCTTTATTATGTCCTGGCTTCCTTTCTCTCCCGAGGGGAGAAAACCCTTCCGCGGAGGAGATCCCTCACACAGACTAGACTGATTCCCTGTCTTTATCCCAGTAGAAGGTCAGATCATCTCAGACAGAACCAGAGAAATAGCTTCCCCTGGCCCCAAACTGGAACTCCATCCAACACCCCGTCTTCCCACCCCCGTTCTACTCCTCTCCATGGGCTCGGATCTTACCCATTCATTAAAAACCAGCTTCAGGGCTGCCTCTTCCAGGTAGAGCTCCCCCCTGCCCTTGTCCCTCAGGCTTCTCTGTGCTCTGCAACCAGGAGAATTGCCTCTGTACAGTTCCTGGGACTTGAGCAGTGAGGGCTTCTCCCTGAGCAATGTCAGCGGGGGCTGCCCTGCGGGCTCCTCCGGCCTGCGTACAGAACATGCTGAGCATCGCTGGCCCATGAGCAGCCTGCCCCCACGCCAGACCCTCATTTTGGCATTTCATCACAACACAGGCTCAGAAGTTCCTGCCCCTGGCTCTCCACGGCACTTGGGCTTTCACAGCCTTGGCTGAACGCCTGCCTCAGTTTCCCCTCTGCGAAAGGAGGCGCCACTTCCCAGCCACCTTGCTCCCCCCCCCCCCCCCCCCGTATTTAGCCTGCGTTCTTGGTGGCCAGTGCCTGATCTTTTTAACGAGATGGGTCTGGCTTCTCCTGCATTGACGAGGGCGGGGGAGGAGACCTGGCTGAAGACCCCCTTGGGACTCTGCTCCCACCTGGCGCCCAACTCCGGACTGATGCCCTCTCCTCCTGGCCCAGCCTGAAAACCTGCTGTACACGTCCACAGAGAAGGATGCCGTGCTCAAGCTCACCGACTTCGGCTTCGCCAAGGAGACCACCCAGAACGCCCTGCAGACGCCCTGCTACACTCCCTACTACGTGGGTGAGTCCTTGGGACGTGGTTTGCGCCCGCCTCGCCCCATTGGGCCCTGCTGTGCCCTGGCGCAGCCTGTGGGTTGCAGAACCGAAGGGTTAAAGCCCAGCAAGGAAGGAGGGGAAGATTCTGTCTGCATGGAGGCGGTGACATGGGGGGCTGGAGGCTGCAAAAATATTCTCCCAAACTTCAGCTTTTGCTTTTGAAAATAGATCCAGGAAAATTCTGGCTGTGGCCTGTGAGCTGAATGACATCACAGCAGCTCTAAATATATACGTGATAAAAGGCTGCCATCAGCTTGGGTAGGAGCCCAACCGCAGTTGTTTTTCTCCGGTTTTTATCTTCCTAGGATTCATTTTCAGAAAGTGGGCAGGCCTTTCCTCCTACATGAGAGGGATGCAGGGCAGCAGCCACCTGCCCTGGGGAGAGGGCCCCTTGGCCAGGGCGTGGATGGGACCTGGAGTGTGCACGCACTCATGCTTTCCTGTGGGAGCTCCCTGCTG
This sequence comes from Manis javanica, assembly GCF_040802235.1. Taxonomy (NCBI): domain Eukaryota; kingdom Metazoa; phylum Chordata; class Mammalia; order Pholidota; family Manidae; genus Manis; species Manis javanica. Next base: position 2,190,258 of record NC_133158.1, read on the forward strand.
CCCGGGAGGGGGCAGCCCTCACATCTGGAGACGCCCCTTTGTCAGAGAGTGGGGCGATGGCTTGCATTACAGAGGGCTCTTCTCCCTCGGGGCGGCCTTCCAGGACCACTGAAGTGTTCTGTGTGTTGTGTTCTGACTTAGACATCTTCTGGCCCACCCATCACATCACACAGTTGGGAAGAGCCAGGCCCTGTGCGCCAGGAGCCACACTGACAGTGGGAGCCAGAGCCCTGTCTCCTCCTTGCCAGGGGGCACGGGACAGGGCAGCGGGTGGGCCGAGGCCCTCCTGTCTGTGGCAGGGCCCCACCAGGCCCCACCCCGGGCGCATCTCCCTCTCCTCTCACCAAGTCTGAGCCTGGCCCAAAGAGCTAGATGGCCCTCATTCCTTAGAGCCCAGCCTGAGAGCGGGCTTCTTCCCGGGAGCCGTTTTCCTCCCCGAAAGTCACACACATACTGCCTTCCCAGAAGGTGCCAGACGTGTCTGCTCTGCTGCACACCCCAGCCCAGGCCCCTGCTCCCCATCTTGCCCCGGCTTCAGGCTCCCACCTGGGCTCCAAGACCCTTGGGGCTGAGAGCCCTCCTGTGCCCTCTGCCCTGGTAGCTCCGGAGGTCCTGGGTCCAGAGAAATATGACAAGTCATGTGACATGTGGTCCCTGGGCGTCATCATGTACATCCTGTGAGTACCGCCGGCCCCTCCCCGGGTCCCCTCAGCACCACGCCTGCCCTCACATACCTTGAGAGGGTCCTGAGCAGCCCCCTCCTTTGCAGGCTGCCCTGCCCTCTGGTCGTGGGACGCCTGTCTTCAGGCTGCCTGGAGGCTTCCCTGCTGAGGGCCGATAGGCCTGGGAGCCCAGGGAGCCGGCAGTACTGCCACACTGTCTGGCTGCCTGTCTCCCCAGTTAGGGACTTGGGGAGGAGGATGCGCCCCCTGTTGCTGCCCCTGCACCCATGCTGAACGACCTCTGCCCTCCCGCAGCCTGTGTGGCTTCCCGCCCTTCTACTCCAACACCGGGCAGGCCATCTCCCCAGGGATGAAGAGGAGGATCCGCCTGGGCCAGTATGGCTTCCCCAGCCCCGAGTGGGCGGACGTCTCTGAGGATGGTGAGTGGCCCGCCCGCCGGACCCCGTCAGCCTCCATTTCGGGAGGTACCACTTTAGTGTCAAGCCGAATGGGCTCCAGTCCCGGCTCCCCCACGTCCCAGCTGCGCGACCCTCGGCCAGGCACCTAACCTTTTTGAACCACAGTTTGTGGTTCTGCTAAATGGGCTCGGAACTTCTCTAACTCCTGTCTCTCCTTCATATTTTTGCTTTGGGGACCACAGACAAGTCTGCTGTATGTCAGTCACCCATCGCTGCTTTAACACACCACCCTGAATGCTTAGTGGCCTAACACGAGCGACAGTTATCAGGCCATCGTTCCGTGGGTTAGACACCTGGGGGCTCATGCAGAGCTCGCGCCAAGGGGGAAGGTGGGCCCCGGCTCTGAGGCGCTCGGCAGCCTCATTGTCGCCCCTCTTGCCCAGCCAAGCAGCTGATCCGCCTCCTGCTGAAGACGGACCCCACAGAGAGGCTGACCATCACGCAGTTCATGAACCATCCCTGGATCAATGTGAGAGCCTCCTCAGCCTGCGGCGGGCAGGGCTGCCAGGCAGGAGGGTGATGGTACGGAGGCCCTGGCACCGGCCACCGATGTGTGGTTGTGGCCCCCCACCTGCAGCCTTACTGCCTCCCTTGCCTCCCTGAGCCTCTGTCTCCCCACCCGAGACTGGGAGAAAGGGGGCGGGTGGGGTGGGCAGGCAGTGCCCCAGGGCTGCAGCTCATAATCTGGGCTGGTGGCTTCTTCCAGCAATCCACAGTGGTGCCGCTGACTCCGCTCCACACGGCCCGAGTGCTGCAGGAGGACAGGGACCACTGGGATGAGGTCAAGGTGGGTGGACTCGGTCTCAGCCTCCCTGCGGCTCAGGCTTTTGGAAAAAGGGACTCCAGGGTGGTGGCTAGCAAAGCCTGGAGCACAGGGTGACCGCGCTAGTGGCCAGTGTGGCCCTCGGGGCTGCCACCGCACGAGGGGGTGCTCCCGGCTCACGGGGGCATAGTGCAGGGGCTTTGGCCATAACCCCTCATAGTCTCCAGCACCAGGGTGGGGGGTCAGCCTGGTTTTGCACCTCACAGAGGTGCTCAGAGCCTGGGTGCCCCAGACACGACCCTCCCGTGCTGTGTGCTGGATGCACAGAAGCTGTGCCCCCTGCAGGCCTTGTGGTTCTGAGCAGGGGATGGGTGCAGATCCCTGGGTACCTGCCCTACCCTTGCTCTGGTCCCAGGGAGTCACTGTACTTTCTGTGCCTGGGTGTCCACTGCAAAGGCCTATTGTGAGGATTATGTGTCACAGAGGGACAGGCCCGGTGCTGGGCGCACAGTAGGCGCTCAGGCAGCAAAGGCCGTCACTGCATCACTTACTGAGGGGCCGGCTCCCGAGGGCTGCGCACTCTGACCTCCCTGTGTCTGTGAGCAGGAGGAGATGACCAGCGCCCTGGCCACCATGCGGGTGGACTACGACCAGGTGAAGATCAAGGACCTGAAGACCTCCAACAACCGGCTGCTCAACAAGCGGAGGAAGAAGCAGGCGGGAGGCGCCTCGGCCTCTCCGGGCTGCAACAATCAGTAGCTGGGGCCTCGGGGGAGCCGGGCCTTCGCCTGCGGGACAGATGGGTGGCGCAGGCCCCGCCCCTGAGGGCCCAGGCCTCCTCCTTAGCGAAGGGATGGTTCTGCTGTGTTCTACGTGTTGCTTGGAGCTTCAGGATGGGACTGTGTCTCCAAGCCTCCTTCAAGCTCCAGCCTGGGCGCAGGCCCTGCCGAGGAGCCAGCTCCCGGGGACGAGGCGGCCAGCAGCACCTTTGGCCGGAGAGGCCTGGGTGAGGCCTTAGATTTCCAGGGCCCTGGGAGTGGTGGCTGGGCTTCCCCCTTCCGCGGAGACACCACCCTGTGGTGGGGGCCGATGGGCCTGGTTACTGGGTGTGAGTGAGCGGGTGGGGGGGCCAGGGGGCCAGGGGGGTCTGCCCCTGCCTTCTTGGGGTGGCCGGGTGACGCTGCTCAGGCTCACCCCCACCTCCCGGGGCCACGGGGCGGTCAGCTGCCTCCCTCAGGTGTCCAGCCCGGACGCTGCTGCTCCGCCCCACAGGGCCCTTGGAGCTCACCCTCCAGGGTCCCTGGGCCCTGCCCTCCGGTTACTACCCCTGCCAAGGAGTGGCATCGCATCCCAATGGAGGGTGGGGGGTATTTTTGATGCTTTTATACTTTGGAACATGTCACTGTGACAAAAGCCAGTTCAGCCCCCTGCGCCCACCTGCTCCCAGATCCCAGGCGGGAAAGCCGCGCTCCATGGCGGGTCAGCCTCTGTCCTGTCCTGGTTGGTGGCAGTGGCTATCTCTTGGTGTACAATGAGAGCAGATGGCTGGGGGTGGTGCCAAGAGGCTCCCCATTAATGAGGGGTCTTTTTCTAGACTCCGGGTCCCACTCCAGGCAGCAGAGGGCTGCTGGGTGATGCTTAGGCAGCCTCGTCCTGGCTTCAGCCTGAGTTGGAGCAGAGAGGCCCCCTCCCTGTGGTCCAGACTGCCCAGGGCAGCCTCGGGTGCTGAGTGCCTGATTCGGGCCTGACAAGTGCCTGACACCAGCCTGGCTCCCAGTTCCTGGCTCCCGACCCCTCTCCCAGTGGCTGGGAAACCCCAGACCACGTCAGATAGAACAACACTGCTGGGCCCTACATGCAGATATTAATAAACACCATTTTGGCATTTTCCCCTGGTTCCTGGGTTTCTCTTCCTTTAAGCAAATGGACAAAAGTGGCCCCAGGGCAGCTGCTCACTCCCTCTAGTGGTTTCACCGCTCCCGAAAAGGGTGCCTTGGGGGTGAACATGCTGGGCTGGCCCAGGGCCCCTCTGGCCTTGCCAGGCACGGGAGGGTCAGCAGGGCTGAGGGATGGCAGCTGCCTGTGCCCCCAGCCCTGTGCCGCCCTGGGCACTGTGTGTGTGACACCCACGTGCAGCCCTGTGTGCACCAGCGTCTGTGCACAGCAGCCGCCCCCAGCTGCATGCCGGGTACTGAAGGGCAGGCAAGGCGCCTGCGGCAGTGCTGAGCCACTTTCAGAAGCTGCCAGATTTCATTTGGCAGCGAGAATGCTGGGGAGGGAGGGGGCGGCGATGAGGCTGTCTTTTGATTACTGCCGGCAGCACCCTCAGCCCTGGGGGCCTGCCTGGCACATTCCCCATCTCCTCTGAAGCCTTCCCATTTTCCAGGAGCTCCCCCAGTCCCTGAGGGTGTGGGGGAGGGTGCAGGCATGTGTCAGCAGGGACGGGCCAGCACTCCTGGAATGTGTTCTGGCCACAGGCTTGGACAGGTCCCCGGCTTCCCTGCCTCTGTGTCCACCACACCGGGTGGCAAGTGCCCACCTAGGGACGTGGTCTCAGGGATCCACGGTGACGTGTCAAGTGCTTAGTGGGGTGCCTGGTGCCCAGCACCCATCTGCTGCCCTAGCATCCTTGTCCATCAGGAGGGAGACGAGTACCCATGCTGTGGAGGAGAGGTCCAGCCCCAAATCTTCTTCTGGAACTTTCCACCCAAAAGGTCAGGCTTTCTCCACCCAAGGGGTCTCACTTCCTTCACCTAGCTCTCCAGAGCACCATCATATGGGCTTCCTGGACCTCAGTGCGAGCCCTGGGCTTCCAGGAGGGTGGCCCCCACCTCTGCAGGGCCCTGGGGATCCTCAAATGAATTCTGGGGCCTCCCGGAGCCTGTGGTTTAGACCAACCCTCGGCATGAACCCTGCCTAGTGAAACGCTGGTCATACGCAAAGGCGGGTGGAGTCTGACCAGAGATGCAGACAGACCCTGTCACTTGGCTGCTGGGCACCTCCCGTGCTGTACCCTCTCATGCCCTGCCAGGACCCCCACTGGGTGCAGGGAAGGCAGCAGTGAGAGTTGCAGACAGGTCTCACCTCAGGGAATTTCTACCTGTGTGGGAGGACAAAATAGCACACACACGCATGCCAAACTGCGGGCCTGATGTGGTCCGTGAGGGGACAGGGCTGGGGAGGCAGGTGTCACTGGGCAGTTTGCGCATCTCGGTGGCTGGGGAGGTGCCTGAGAGGTCACAGGGTGGAAGGCAGAACTGCAGGGCCAGGGCCCCAGAGACGGAGGGATTCTGTGCCCCTTGGCTCTGCCTATCTGTGCCTCTCTGCCGGTTGGCCTGACCTTCCACTGCAGGACTTCTCCACCCGCAGGGCCACAGCTTCAGCCATCCCAGTGGGGAGGTGTCTGCCCCTGGGCCTGCATGCGAGGCCCAGGGAAGGATTCTTGGCCATACTGGCCTGCCCCTCCGGGGACAGGTGGTACAGCACAGGGAGTGGCAGTTGGAGGGACTGTCCCGTCTCCACGGGCCCATGAACCGAGCTCCTGACAAGCCCAGCCTCAGGGCAGCTCTCGTGAGCTAGGGCTGGGGGGCAGGAGGCCTGGCTGAGTGTGGTGTGGGGCTCAGTGTGGCTATCTGTGAAGTGGGAGCAAATCCCTGGCAACCAGCTGGCATTAAGTGAGCTGAACAGCCAAGTGGCCACCAGCCCACAGGCATCTGGGCTCCATGGTAGCTTCCGTGGGAGCTTTCAATAAAATCCATGAGCGGTGTATTCACATGTGTGCATGTGTGTTGTGTGTGTGTGTGTGAGACGTTCCTTCCCAGCGATGCTCCCCTGACCGAGCCAACAGCAGAGCCCTGTGTCCTGCAGACCCGGTGCTGGCTGCCTTCCAGGCGCAATCCATTGCACACCCCTCCCCTGCAGCGTCCGGACAGAGCCTCAGAGTGCAGCCTGCCCAGCCCCTGCAGGGGGCCCCGTGCTCCCGGGGCCTGCTGGGAGTTCTCTCTGGCAGCGTGGGGAGAGGCCCAGCCCTGGGTTGCTGCCTCCAGACCTGCTGCCTTGGGCGGAGCCTTTGCATCCCTCGTGGGTCCTCGCAGCTGCCCCTAAATGCAGCAGGGCAAAGTTCTTTCCTTTGTCTCCCTGGGCAGCCAGCATGGCCACCCCTTGTGATCAGGCAGACAGGCAGAGGGGACTCTGAGAAGTCCTCCTCCCACCCTGTGTGGGGTGGGGAGGGCTTATTTAGAGCCTGGAGACCTGAGCTTTGGTTTAGGAGGCCTAGGGTAGGGCTGTTCCACTTTTCCAGGTTGCCCATTAGTAACAGCAACACTGACTAATCAGGGCCACAGCCTTGGGTTCCCTTGGCAGACGTGCTGCCACCGGCTGGTGGGCTGTGAGAATGCGTGTGGCCTCGGGCAGACCATGCCCTCGGCGGCACCCTTCTCATATCACTTTTAAGTGGGAGCAATCCTCCCAAGGGTGGGCCAGGCTGTGGTGAAGGAGAGCAGGTGGCCGAGCCCCAAGTGTCTGATAGGTGACACACTTAGCTGCCAGGCTCCTGCCAGTTCTGCCCTTTCTCTCTTTCCTCTGCCCAGGAGAAAGCAGCCCGTGGCTCAAGGGAGACGGAGTCCTGGGGCTCAGAGCAGGGGCTGAGGGCAGGTTCACTGGGGTGTGGGGCCACCTGCTGGTACCTGGTGAGGGTTGGGTAGACGCTAGCTGTGCGCCGGAGCCCAGGGGAGCTTTGGCCACTCCTGGGGTAGAGGGGGAAACCCTAATGTCACAATGAGCAGCCTCCGTTTACCTAGTGCCAATGGCGAGCCAGGACGAGGCTGGGATCTCATGTGGGCCGTCTCACTTAGTCTCCACGTTCCTGTCTCACCGGTGGGGAAATGGAGCCCCGGGCTCTTAGCCACGGCCCTCTTGGCTGGAGGAGGTCCGAGGAAGGACGGATACGCTTGGTGGCGCACGATCATAGAAGGCTTCCGAGGTGGTGACGTGGATGTGGGGGGCAGGCTGGATCTGGGCAGACGATCTGGGAAGAGGATATTCCAGCTGGCAGGTAGAGGGCGAGGCAAGGTGGGGAAGCAGGAAGGGGGTGCACCTGTGGGAGGAGCAGAGAAGTCTGCTCAGCGGGTGGGAGGCCGCCTGCTTAGAGGCCTCTCATTTCCTCACCCCGCCTCCCGTTGGAATTCAGGGCGGGGACCTCAGCGCTGAGGCAGTGGCACCTGGTGGCAGCTTCTCCCTGTTAGCATGTCCAGGCCTGGGCTCGCGAAGGCCTGTACACCTGCTGCCACCCTGAGGGGCAGGCACCCCAGCTCGAGGAGTCACTTGGTCCCATGGCCCGTCCATCCGTTGCTGTGGCATTTTCAGGAGGCTCCAGGGTTGCTTGTCAGGGACCAGACCCTCCCACGCTGGGCGTCCGGTAGCCTCAGGATGTGGTGGAGGAGTCCTAGGCCCTCCCTCCTACTTCAAACAGAGCTATTTTGTATGTTGGAATTTCTCCTGAGTTTATGTGCTTTAAAAAGTTTATGGACCACTGAACTGGACATTTAACAGAATTTATCTCAGTCCTGCAGGTAGGCATTATGATCCCATTTTGCAGGTGGGAAACTAAGGCCGAGAGTGGCCAAGTGGCTTGCCAAGAGCCATGACTCGGCTCTGATGCACAAAGCTGGCTTCAGGGTTATCCTCCCCCCCGCCGTCCCGGCCCTCAGAGGGTCCGACTCCCTGGGGACAGGCGGAGAATAGCTGACTGCGCTGTCCGGCTGGCTGCAGCCAAGTGCTAGCAAGGGGACAGAGATGACTGGCAGTCATGGCTGTCTAGGCAGGCGGGCTGGCTCCTCTTTCTGGTGGGGAGTCAGAGAAAGTTGGGGCACAGAGGAGGTGATGGGGATGAGGAAGCACTGGGGCAGCGTCTTATCCCGGAAAACTGCCCCCACTGCAGGGATGCCCCCATCCTCACCCTAGCCTTCGTGTTGCTCTCAGCAAGCCAGGGAGACCAGCAAACCCTCAGCCCTCGGGCCAGGCAGAGGCTCAGCAGGAGCGAGGTAGGCCCTTCAGCTCTCCCAGCAGCCTCGTCAGGTAGAGACCCCCAAGTACAGCCTCACTTCCGGGTGGTGGGGTCCTGACTCCTGGGCCATGTCTCCCCAGCTGGGCTGTGGGGCCAGGATGGGAGGTCTCAGGCCCACTGAGGAAAGGCCAGGTGAGGGGGCTGCGCTGCCCAGCATCGAACCTGGCTGCTTTGAGCACCTAGAGTGTGTCTGGGGTGTCTCATACATGACCTCCTTTACACTTCTGTCCCGCCCCTACCCTCCTAGGCAGGGGTTATGCCCTTGCAGATGAAGTCACTGAGTGATGAAATGCCCAGGTTCCTACATGTTTTGCGTGGCAGCACCAGGTCTGAACCTGGGAGCGTGAGGCTCTCAGACCACACCCGAGTTGGAACTTGGGGAGCGTCTGCACATGTGCTCCTGAACTTGAGTCATCCCCAAGGCCCTGGGCATTGGGGAGTCACTCTGTCACCCCCAGTCCCCCAAACCAGTTGACAGCGGTGAGGTTTCAGATCTGGTGGGAGCCAAGGTCCACCTCTCAAGAACAAGGAAAATCCTGAGGGTACTGCCTGATTCTCCGCCCAAGGAGGGGAGGCCTTCAGCTCCCTGTCCAGCCTTGCCCCTGGCTGCTTGGCCCGCCTCCCCGAGCACAGGTTCGCACCCGCTCTCCACGGCCAGAGTTCTGAGCCCAGCAGACAAGGCTGGCTTGGACCTGAGGAAGGAATCAGATCAAATACATGCAGTATGCTGCCTTGCCTGATTTAGCCAACCCTCCAGACCTCGGCCGAGGCGGAGCTGGGGGAGTGTCCGTCCCTCGGTATCCGTGAGGAACCACACTGGGTCTGTGATGGGCTCAAGAACGACAGCCCATAGGTTTGTCCATTGGCTGCTGTTATGGTCAAACAAGGAGCTTTCAAAGTCTGTTTCTGCAGTATAATTTCTATAAAGTGAAATCTTAAGTGTAGAGGTACATAGCTTTAGTGTGTATACTCTCCTGCAACCATGATCTCAGCCAGGATGTAGACCATGTCCATCCCCTCAGGGTCCCTAAAAACCCCACCACATATGTTGATCTGATTTCTATCACCATGGATAAGTTTTGTCTATTCTACAAGTTTGTATAAATGGAATTATACAGGATGTGAGTATGTAGCTTTTTGTACCTAGCCTCTTTTGTTCTTTTCAAGATTTATCCATGTTGTTGCATTAATATTTCTTTCCTTTTTGTTGCTGAGCAAGATGCCATTTTTGAATATACCACAATTTGGTGGTTATTGGATTGTTTCATTTTTTTGGCTATTATGAAAAAAGCTGCTATGAACAGTCTTTGTGTGGACATATGCCTTCATTTCTTCTATGTGAACCCTTAGGACCAAACTGGCTGGTAAGTACCTAGAAATGAAACTTTTGGACGTATGTTATGAGTGTGTTTGACTTTATGAAGCTGCCAGGCTTCAAAAGTGGTTGTATCATTTTATATTCCCACCACCAATTCATGAGGCTTCTGGTTACTCCACATCCTCACCAATCTCTGGCGTTCTCCGTCTTTTTGATTTCCGCTATTCCGAGGGACGTGTGGTGGTATTTCATCGTAGTTTGAGTTTGCATTTCCCTAATGATTAATGATGTTGGGGACTTCTTCATGTCCTTATTGGCCATTCATATATCAGTTCAAATCTTTAGCCTATTTTCAAACAGTGGGTTTTTTGCCTTTTTATTATTGAATTGTGGGAGTTCTTTATATATTGTGGATACACATCCATTGTCATAGATCTGTGTTGGGAATGTTTTCTCCTACACTATGGCTTACCTACTCATTTTCTTAAAGGTGCTTTTGATGAGCAGGCATTTTTAGGTTTTTTGAAGTTTGGTTTATCATTTTTTCCTTTCATAATTAATGCTTTCTATATCCTCTCTAAGAAGCCTTTACTGATCCCACAGTCACAAATATACCCTTCTGTTTTTCCTCTTTCCTAGAACCTGTATAATTTTAGCTTTTATATTTGGGGCCATGATCCACGTGTAATTGATTTTTGAGTATGGTGGGAGCTAAGTATTGAGGTTTCCATTTTCCATACTGATATCTGGAAAGCACTATTCTTGAAGAAAAATAAATGTTTCTTTTCCCATTGAATTGCTATGGTCCCCATATCAAAAATCACTTAGCTGTGTATATGGGACTCTAGTCCTAGAGCATACTCTCTTCACCGATCACCTGGCTGTCTATATATCGCCAAAACCACACTATGTTGATGATGTTCAGTTCATAAACATGGTATGTATTTCTATTTATTTTAGGTCTTCTTTGATTTTTCTCAGGGATATTTTGTAGTCTTGTACATCTTATATTGAATTCACTGCTAGTGTTTTTAGTTTTTGGATGCTGTGGTAAGTAGAATTAAAAAATTTTTAAACTTAATTATTACTTATTTCTGAAAATGTAATTGATTTCTATGTATGAATCTCATATTCTGTGATATTGCTAAATTGACTTATTAGCTCCAGTAGTTTTCTACATTCACGATAAGTGGTCATGCATGAGTAAAGGCAGCGTCTTCCGTTCCAACCTTTATGCCCTTCTTTTTCTCCCTGTGCCCTGGCCGGGACTTGAACTCCACGGAGAACAGCTGCGGCCAGAGCAGAGCCAGGCAGTGACTGGCAGGGCCTGTGTGTCGGGGGGCCTTACTTTGCAGGAGGAATGACCTGCTGTCATTTATGTGTCCAAAAATTCCTCTGGGTGCCGGGGCAGGATTGCAGGGTGAGCATGGCGTCAGGTCAGCACGGAGGCTGTGGTCTGAGGGAGAGAGGGGGTGTGGTTACTGGGGTGGAGTTACCCCAATCCCCGTGGACCGGGTGTGGGCGCGGGAGGGCAGCAGGGGGGCTGGGGAGGTGGAACGGCCGCGTGTCCACAAGAGTGGACTTGGGTGCTGTTTTGGCCACTCCCACTTCAAGGTCATACCGTACTAGCTGTCCCAGGTGTCTGCAGGGCAGCCGCAGTGATGGCGTGTGAGGCACGCTTGTGGGAGGTGTCATCTTCTGAGGGTCTCCAAGGCCGAGGAGCAGCGGAGAGAGGAGGCAGGGGGAGGGCTGAGAGGGGACCTGACCCTGGGGCAGAGGCTGTGTGGTGTGGGGGGCGAACACAGGCATGGCGGGGTATGAGGAGAGCCAGAAGAACAGTTTCTGCAAGTTTCTTGAAGCAAGGGTTGCAAAGAAAGGGATGGCCACTGTGTTGGGTGTTGCTAAGCAGGGAAAGAAGGACAGGCGGAAGGACAGCCATCAGATTCTCCATCACAGACATCCTTGGTGGCCTTCCCGCGGGCACCGGACAGCGGGAGCTGCAGATGCGGGTTGGGAGGCTGTGCACAGAGGGGCGGCATGACAGCCTCTCCTGGCACCCAGTGAGGAGACTTGAGTAGCTCTAGGCACCTGCTGGGAGGCCAAAGCCCTCCCTGGCTATGGGGAAAGAGAACAGCGGGTCCTGTGCCCTGGAAGCCAGGGGCTCAGCCAGCCAGGCGGGGAGAGAGGGCGGAGGAGGTGGACGCAGGAATCCAGGCCTCCATCAGGAGAAACGCTTCATGACGGCACCAGGAAGGGTGAGCTCCAGGGGGGCAGCAGGCACAGTACTTTGCTGTCCAGCTCCATGTCCTATCTGTGTGGACAGCAGAAAGTTGCACTGCTTTCCCTGGGTAAGTGTGTCATAAAAGCAACACATGCTGAGTGGGAAATTGCAGCAAAGATGGGAAGGTTTGCTTCTTAGTATATTTTGCTCTGGTTTGTTTCTACATGTAATTGTTCTTGCATAATTATAACTATGCTGTGGGCCTGATTATTTTTCATGGAATGTTACATAATAGACATTCTCCATGTTGATAAATGGCTTTTGTTGTTATTGGTTGCATAAAATCGCACAGGGTAATGCCCCATGTTTAATTAATACATCCCCTACTGGTGGTCATTTGGGTTACTTTCAATATTTATAGACAGCATTGCACTGAATATTTATGTGAATGGAGATTTCCCTTAATCCATTTTCACAGAACTGACGTTTTTGGGGATTGTGATACCCACTTGCCATATTGCTGGGCAGGGGTCGAGTAGACTCACCCCACTGAGAAACATTACACGTCAGCGTATTCTCGAATTCCTCGCGGCCTGCACAGTGTTATTTATTTATTTATTTTAGCTGATGGGACAAAGAAGGGGTTTCGTTGGAGCTTCAGTATTCTTCCTCTGATGGTTAGGGGAGATGCTCATTTCCTGGTTCCACTTCCCTTCGTGGGACGGAGCAGGTCCTACCAAGGGGCGCGCACTTTAATTCTCCCAGGTGGGCTCTCCCCATGGCTACCCAGGTCCTGCGAGGGCATCCTCACCCACTGCGAGGGTCCTGGTCAGACCCTTGTGTCTCCCGCTCACTGCCGACCAGTTTCCATGGTCACAGTCACATTCTTCTGAAGGCCTCACATGGTCCCTACCGCCTAGTTTTCGGTGCCACGTCCCCAGGCTGGACCCACGTCCTGATGTCAGGGAATGGAACGGCCACAGGAGTCTTTGAGGCTGCCCTGTAGATTTTCCCCTAAGCCATCACTGACTCTGCCCCCGGCCACTTTCCCTGGACCTGCCTGAGCCCTTGGGAAGCACGCCTTGACCAGCTGAGCAGTCTAGTCTCTACTGACTGCTGGGAAGATCTGCCTCCACCCTGCCACTCTCCCCAGGACATCTGGGGCTCTGCCTAAGAGTCGCTTCTTCTCTCTCTGCCTCAGCTCACGAGATCCCCACTGAGAGTGCCCCCTTTATGCCCAGCCATGTTCAGCCGGCCTCAGCCTCTGAGACCTCAGCGCCCAGCCAAACCTTCCCGGGTCTTCCTGGTGCGTTCGGCCTCCCTGCCTCTGAATGAGTATGGTTGTTACAGTCCACAGGGCTCCCTGAGAGGGCCCTCAGGAGGCAGGCTCCCTCCCCCATCCACCAGCTGGACAAGTCTAGAACCAAAAACCTGGTGGAGGCCAAAGAACCACTGTCCCCACTGATGAAGACCCGGGAGGCAGCGGCTTAGTAAGAGGCCAAAGGAGCCCAGAACAGGCTGGCCTCCTCCCTGCGCGAGGCTCTCGTGCTCTGCCTGAGCGAGGCCTGGAGTATCACAGCCAGAGGGGACAGCACCTGGGAAGGAGCCGTGGACGGAGAGACCCAGCCCTCCTCCACAGTCCGTCCCCACGGAGGAGGACTAAATCGTGTCCTGAATTATTACTAGTTGCCTTCTGTGGGTTTTGTGGCTTTGACTCCAGCATGCGTTCCTAGGGCTAACTGTGCACAGATTCTTACCCTCACTCAGCCTTTGCAAGTGAGCCCCTCTTCCTCCAGGCACACCAGCCCCAGCTGAGCTGGGGCTCTATTCAAGGGCCTCCTTTCTCTGTCAATGCAGCCAGAGTAGATGGAGACCCTCTGAGAGCAGTGGGCCTGTAAGCACTGTCACTCACCAGGCTCCAGTCAGAAGGGTGATGGGCCCCCTCCTGCAAGCAGGTCTGGTGCTGCAGGCTGCGGGGGCACAGTGACCCTCGGCACCCCCGTGGTAGGCATGAGAAGACAGCCAGACAAGTGGCTGGGGTGGCACAGACACGCTTGCTTGGCTCCCAGTTGTGCCAAGAGCCTCCTGTGGGCCTTTACCAGACTGCCTGATGCGTGATCAGACCCCCAAGGCCTGGGGGATTAATCATGTTTGGCTGGGCAGGGGATTCCACAGACAGACCAGGGTCCCAAAGCCCACTGCTCCCTGGCGGCTGCTTTCTGGAGGGCTTTGAGCCCTCGTGTTTGGAGCCCACCTGGTGATGCCTGGTTCCAGAGCTGTGGGTGCACACGCATCATTGCACCACGTAGAGTCAGAAAAGAATTCTCTAAAAATAACCACCGAGGAATATTTAATTTGATAGCAAGACTGTGACTAATGCATGAAACCGAGTCCGTGTGACAAGACACAGTACAATAATGGGGAGAAATTCATGCTTGACCTTTAAACCAGTGCCAGATGAAACGGATCTAAGCCTCGGCAGCTGAGGACCCCGTGGCTCCAGGGAAATTGGCTCTGAGCAGGGATGTGACAGGCTTGGAGGGGATCCGACAGGATGTGTGGTTCCCAAGGGGTGGCACCACGGACATCAATACCTTTTGGTGCTAAATAGAGAGAAGGGACTGCTGTGGAGCTGAGTGCTGGCTGGGAGGGGTGGGTGCGGGAGGCCAGCCTAGCCGGGTGGGTGGCTTGGAGGAGAAGCAGGTCTCCCAGATGCAAGGAGACCCAGCCTTTCTGGGAAGCAAGCTGAGCCGGTGTGGAGGGGAGCCGAGGTTCCAGTGAGGAGGGAACAGGTGCCCTGCGCTGGGTGCATGTGGGGAGCTTTGCAGGCATTCTCCTCATAACCCACTTGGCAGAAGAGTAAACTGGGGACTAAGCTGGGGTCAAAGCCTGGGGTCACCCAGCTGGGAAATGTCCGGAGCTGGGTATGAACTCAGAGCCTTCGCACTCTATTCTCTGTTGCTGGGTCATTTCAAACTTGAACAAGAGTGAGAGATCGGGGCCTGGCTTGGGGCAGGCTGGGTACAGGGTTTGGCTCTACAGGGTCACCTGGTGACGAGGTCTCATGAGAAATTGCCACGGTTCCTGGCATGACAGGTTTCCGGGGCAGGACCACTTTCCGGATTGTTCCATGAGTCAGGACCACGCACTGCAAACACTGATCCGTCACCCTCAATGCCAAAATGAGAGCCAACGAGCCTCCATTTCTTAGAGTTGCTCTTTGTCAGTGGCAAGTGTACTGGTCCTCCTGACCCCATGTCAGTGCCCTGCACGTGCTGAGTACACACGTCCACGCTGCACTCTGGGGAGTGTCCTTGAAAGACATTAAAGGCTCCCCCAGGAAGAGATTAGGGCTGATCCCCGATTGGAGTCAGGGACGGTTGTTTCTGGGCATGCTTGGGGGCATTCTTTCCCTCAACCCTTAGCGTGGGCAGAGCTGTGGGTGACAAGCAAGGTGTGTAGCTCACAGCTGAGGCAGGGGACCCAGAGCCACTCCTAGACTCGGGAGCGGTGGCTCATCCGGAGGTGAGCTGCTCCGAGCCGGGAGGTGAGGGCTGAGCCTGTGCTTGGGGGTGCCATCCCGAGAATCAAGGAAGCACTGGCTCACAGAGGAGAGGACAGCCTGGAGCTGTGCTGGCGTGCAGCGGTTCTGCAGAGCCCTTCCTGGGTGCCTGGACAGTTGGGGCATGTGGTGCCTTTCTGCCCGGCACTCCTTGGTTTGGGGGCCTTGTCTTACTCGCATCTCTCATCTCTGCTCTCACCAAGGGTCTGGCAATGGTTGGCGCCTGCCATTGTGGGACCTAGAAGGCCTCAGATCCGGCCCCGCCTCCCACTCCAGCCACTCCTGCTCCCCCCACACGTCCTGCTCACACCGGCTTTGCCTTGCCTCAGGTACATCAGGCTCCTTCCTCCCTGGAGGCTGCTCCCTCTGCCTAGAGCGCTTTCTTCCTTCACTTGGCTGACCTGTCTGCACTGCCGGGTGCCAGTTTAAACATCATTTCCTCCAGGAAGTCTTCCCTGACTTATCAAACTGGGTCAGGCCCCCTGGCGGGTGCTCCATTTGTACACTGTACTTTTCTGTCCTCGTACTCAGGTCTCTGATGAGAGGATTCGCTTGTGTGATAATTGGTTCAGGGTCTCTTCCCCCCAGCTAGATGGCAAACTTTGTGGCCAGAAAGACCTGGTAAATGTATGTGCACGTCTACTGATGCCTATCTGCTCTGGGCCTGGCCCATAATAGGTGCTCAATAAATATTTGGTAGATGAATGATCAAAACTTGCCATACTTGAAGGTGAGACGTAGGAGGAACTGGTGGGAGCCAAGTCCCGGTTTCCTTTCCAGCCCAGCCGCTGTCAATTAGGTGGGGCAGATGGAGCTACAGCGAACAAACAGGCTTCTTTTTGCACTTATTTCGACTGAACCCATTGTAATTGGTTGCTTTTTATGTGTAGAGAACTTACCTCTGTCCTGATTTGCAATGTCTGTGCTATTTTGGGCTGTTTTTTCTTTTGGGCCTGTTTGTATTGGAGCAATAATTTCACCATTTGGCTACACAGAGGCCCAATTAATATTACAAATATGGTCCCATAAAATTCACTTCTTGACATTAGAACGTTTTGTTGGTAATTACTCTCCAAGGTTTTTAATTTTAATTCCTCCTCGGTGACTTAGAGCAGAAATTCAAGGGCATAGTTATTTCCCCCACAGAGAAAGGAGAGCTAGGTCATGCCCAGCTGCCAACTACGTGCCCTTCCTTCTGGGGGCATCTTGCTTCTGATACTATCCCCTCCCATTTTCCTGGCCACAAACAAACAAACAACAAATACAAACCGTATAGAGACAAAGGTACAAATTCCTGGAAAGAAAACAAAAGCACTCATGCCCTGATGTATTCAGTCAGGCAATATTTACCTACTATGTGTCAGAACCTGTGTGCCAGGCACTAAGGACGCCAGAAATCAGGCCCTGTGGCGCCCGTCTCTAGGTGGCTCACAGTCCTGAGTGGACAGGAAGGAAGTGCTGAGAAGCTCATGACCTGTCTGGAGGTGATTCTCAGGTGGGATCCACCCCAGGTGCCACATCGGTCCCCAGCGCTTGAAACCACGGAAGCTTTGGGCGTTTCTCATTTGAAAGACCCTGGCTAACTGCACAGAATCTGCATTTTAATAACATTTTGAATGGGTTGATAAAATATGAACAGATGGTTAAAGTTTGTCATTTTAGGGAAAGTAATGAAATATTGCACTGCTTAATCTGTCTCTTTTTCACACTCTTCCCTGTCCTCTCCCCACCACAAAGATATTCAGATGCAACAAAATTTAAAGCAAAATACTAATAATATCCTCTTAGTCACTTAGGTCTCTTCCCCTGAAAGGACCCTGACTTTGTCAGCTGTTTTCGTGTTAACCTCTTCTGTTAGCCCTTTATTCCAATGCTGCCTCCTGAGAGGAGGTTTCCTAAAAGGTGCTGCTTTGGGGGAACATAAGGGATGGTGGTGAAGTGAGGCTAGTGTGGGTGTCCCTCTGCCATGAAGAAAACTAGCTCTGTAGATGCTTTATTGACTAAAGCACACCCACACCTAGAGGAACCCAGCAGGACAGAGCCAAGTTGGGTTGCACGTGCTCCGGAGCCTTCTACCCACCTGGCCCTGGGCTGCCTACGGGCATAAGCCCTGGCTGCAGGCACCTCCTGCTCAGGAGGAGGCAGAGTGTCACCACCACCACCTGCATTTTGCTCGGATGTGCCCCTATACTTACTGCGCTTCTCTGAAGCTTCCCCGCCATTCTGCTGGGACAGAGCATCAGATGGGATCACCTGCTGGGAGAGGAAGTCAGCGCTGCTCTGGCATCACGGCCAGAGCATCTTGGGAGAATGCGGGCCACTTGCCTACTGCTTGCTGACTTCAGTAGCAAGAGCCGCCAGGGTGCTCCTGGATAAACATCATCTTTGCGGCCACACATTGTTTTATGAGCTGAGTCATCAGACTGGCTGGCTCCTTAAATGCCGCTATCCGACTCTCCAGGCAGCAGCAAACAAGGAGAGAAGACAAAGTATAGCTCACGGAGCTTTGTAGAGGGCCAGTCTCGTTCCCCAAAAGGTGATGGGGGATTTGTCATTATGGAGTCTGCTTAGGTTAAAAAATTGTTGATTAACTTCAGTTTAGAGAAAGAGATGATGCCATCTGCATTTCTCGTGCATTATGTACAAAATCTGTTTGGTAATGGGCTATTTTAAATAGCCACGGATCTTAAAAGAATTTCCTGCTGAAACTTGATTCCTTCCTTTCTCATCAAGTTGCAATTTGTCATCCAAGGAAATGAGTTCAACCCAAATGAGTACTAGTGACATGTTAAGTCAAACTGTTTGCAGTCTTTTTTGTTTCTTAGGTAAATTGCTCCCCCATGTTTATCTTTTATATAGCTACTCAATAAGATGTCTCAATGAAATTTTAATTAAAGCCAACTTGCCTTTATCAAGGTGATTTACCCTAATTAACTCAAGTTTTTGCATCTGGAGATTCGCGACTTGTCGAAATAAATTTCTCAGTTCTCTTTTCCAACCTACCTCATTCTAGTCTCAGGAAACATAGGTAGATCATTCATCCAAGAATTCCTGTTAGGTGGTAGGCATTATGTTGGTCTCTGTGTGGGGTCAAAATAAATGAAGAGCGGTCTTTGTTACTGTAGAGGAAACAGATGTTTGTCAATGTGCAAGGCTGACACAGTTGTTCTCTTGGAGGAGGGAGGGATGAGTAGAGTAGGTGCTACAGGAAAGGTCCCCATGGGAGAGCAAGTCCCTTCAGCCAAGGGCAGTTGGGAAGCTTTCCTGGGGAAAGTGGTCCCTGGAGGGTGACGGGGATCCATGCGCGTCAAGAGGGGACACGTATATGAAGGCCCAGCCAGAGCCAGGGGGTGGCAGCCGCTTGTCTCTGGAGTTGGGATGGCCCCGAGGACTTCTGGGAGAGCACTTTCTGGAAGTGATAGGGTCAGAAACCAGACCTTTGGGACTGAGAGTAAATGAATGGCATATAAAGGGATCTGGAGTGGATGATTCTCTTTCGAAGCCAGAGAGCGGAGGAGGAGGAGGGAATGGGCATGAGGGTCCCAACAGGGCAGGTGCTCCTGGGACCACGCAAGGAGCCGGTGGAGCAGAACAGGGACAGGCTCCTGGGGATCCTGGGGCGGAGCAGGCGGCGGACCTGGGTGGTGGTGGTGGTGTCAGGACGATTGGGCGATTGGGTGGAGAGTAGCGGGGGGAGGAGTGCTGAGGGTCCTGACTTTCAGAGGCAAGCTGCAGGGCAGCCCCTGTGCTTGGAGGAGTGTGCACGTGTGGGGGCAGAGCAGACGCGGTGGGTGTAGGCGAGCAGGTGCACAGGCCTGTGAAGGCTGATTACCCGCCATGTCCGCTCTGTCCTTTTGCTTCAACTCAAGAAAATAGTCTAAATTTAGTACACACAAGACTGTAGGAGGCTGGGTCCTGTCAGGTGCCTTCCTTCTCACCTTGGTCTTCTTTCTTTTCCCTTTGTTGGTTGGGATTAAAACCCTTCCAACCCTGAGCTGAGGTTTGCAGTCATGAACTGGGACCTTCTTCGTATGGGGAGGCTGTCGCCTAAGATGGACCCAGACTGGGGACAAGAGCAAACTTTTGGAAACCTGTCCTGAAGCTCTGAGAATGCGTCACACACACAGTCAATGGAGCGGCACTGCAGGGTGACTAAGAGCTTTAGGATCGTTCAGCCCCGCTTGCTGGACAGCTCCCTGAAGAAGGCGCGGTTATGTGGCTTCCTTCCGTGGTGGCCCTTGGGAAGCGTCTTCCTGGAACAGTTAGCTCCATAACTGAGGATATTCTTACATAAATATTGTTATTATGTCCTTGGACTGAAAAAAAAAAGCGTCTAGCTATTGAGAAACTCCATCATTTACAGAACGTTTTCCCAGGGCAGGAGTGGGAAGCCTTCACTGGGGGGATGAGGAGTCTGTGGGTCAGGGGTGGGAGTCCGCAGCAGTAGTAACGGGCGGCAAAGGTCACTGTGCAGGAAGAATGGACAAGATCTCTTGGTGACCAAGACACCCCTGTATTAGCCTTGCTTCCTACTCAGCAGGTGCACATCAGGTGCTGGGCTGGGTGCTGAGCGACAGAAAGGCGACTTTAGCCTGGAGCCCGTCTTTCGGGAACTGACATTCTTATGGGAGAAATGAGACACCGACACACACAGCTGGCGTCCCAGGCAGAGAGGGAAGGACCCACGATGAGGGAAGGTGTCCTGGAGTGACGCGCTGAGCGGGGCCCAGAAGTGACAGGAGGCGTGACACCAGGGCTTTGGCGTGGTAGTGCCGGCGACAGAGATGGTGGCCTGCTGGGACAAGGGCCGGACACCATGTGGCCCCGATGTGGGTGGGAGGCCGCCTGCGGTTGCCGGAACGAGCCTGGTCTTTGATGAGTCGTTGACCCAGCATCGCAAGGTGACATTTGCAGGCGTAAGTGTGAACAGATTCTCGGGCGCGGGAGACAAAGCAGCGAAGTCTCTGGGCAGGGCCGGGAAGGCAGGGACCTGGGGGCAGAGGCAGCGCCGAGGGCGGGACCCCGGCCCGGGGGAGGAAGAGCTTTCCTCCCGGGAAGGCCGCCGTGGTCGTGCAGGCGCCACCGGCCGCGCGGCCCACTCGGCCGCCCAAGGACCCGCGGCGGCGTCGCGGCTGCGGCTGGAGCGCCCCGGGGCGGCGGGCTGGGCGCGAGGATGCGCGCCGGGCGGGCCGCGGACCCCCGCCGCCCCGAGCGGGGCCCCGCGCTCCCCCCGCGCCCGCCGCGGACCCGGCGCCGCGCGCGCCGTCCAATCGCCTCTCGCGGGCGGCGGGCGGCGCGTGGGCTCGCGCGCGAGCGCGGGCGGCGGCCGAGTGCGCATGCGCGGGCGTCCCGCGAGCCCGCTGAGGAGCCGAGCCGCGGCGGCGCCGGAGCCGAGTCTGAGGGAGCGAGGCGGCGCGGGAGCGGCGGCGACGGACAGGTGGCGGACCCCGCCCGCGTCCCCGGGCCGCTGGCTGTCCGCGCAGCCTCGCGCTCGGACGTGGCGGCGGCGGCCTCCCGGACCGCCTGCGAGGGATGCGCCGCCCGCCCCGCGCCGCCTGACCGCCCCCGCCTCGGCTCGCGGTGCGCCACAGCCGGGCCCGCGGCCGTCGCCGCCGCGCTGTCCCCCGGCCGCCGCGCCCGCAGGGCCGCGTCCGGCCCGGCCATGTGGACCCCGACGGAGGAGGAGAAGTACGGCGTAGGTAGGTGGGGCTCGGCCTGGGCGGGGGCCGGGGGCGCGCCGCCGCCCGGGCCCGAGGCCGCCCCGCCTCGCCGCGCGCCCCCGCCCGCGGCCCTGCCCGCAGGCTGCGCGGCCTCGGCGCGGGGTGCGAGCGCGGGCGGGGGCGGGCGGCGTGGGCGCGGGCCGGGGGCGGCAGGGGGCGCTGGCGCGCGGCCTCGGCAGGTGCTGCGCGGGGGGCCGGGCGGTCCCAGCTCGCGCGCGCGGCGCGGGGCGGGCTGGCCTGGGCGCCGGGTATTTGGGAATGTGTTGTGTCCGTTCCCAGCCCCGGTTCGATGACTTTGCGCACTGAGTTGAGAAGCCCGGTGACTCTTTATTTTTGGACTGGAGCCTTACAGATAAAAGGCTGAAAATCGTTGACATCGTTTTTCCAGTTCAAAGATGTGCAGACTTTTGACTGCAAATGTTTGATCCGTTTTAATCTGTTGTCTTCGGTATTAGAAATAATTACCTTACAAGTGGGATGGGTTTTCGGATGTGTCCCAATGTTGAGTGTGTATTACAGTCACGGTTTTGTTTAAAACCAACTAACCAACCTGTTTACAGAGGAGACTATTTATTCTTCTTAGGATCCTCTTTTTATCTGTTACAAATGTTAAACTCCAGAAGCTAAATAATTCTTAGAACATTCAACTTCTTTAGAAAGAATATTCAGAGAAGGGACTGAATGCTAGTTTTGCTTTTATATGATAATGCTAGTGTTTGGTGGCAATTCCATTACAGAATGGTGGCATTCCATTCCACATCGCATTATTCTAAGTCACTTACCTTCTTCAGTTAAAAACAGATTTTAAATGTTGAATGTACAGGTTTTTTTTGTTTTGTTTTGTTTTTCCCTAAGTTTGTGACGAAAAACTGTAGATGGAGAAGCTGTCTAAACATAGATTTTTGTTTCCTAATTCTTTTGCTGTAGTTCAATTGAGATATAGTTGACAGTTCACTGCAAAATAACTTTTTAAACTGGCAGAAGTGAGAAACGTTTAGGAAGGCCATCAGGCAAGTTACTATGTGAAAACTGAATTTATTTAAATTGAAGGACATGCAGAGAGATCTTCTATTTTGGTAGAAAATCTTGTTCTGAGAGATCGCTTTCAGAAGTTTCACTTAGCCGTGTTGTGACGGCGTGGTAACATGGACGTGCTAAGAGGAGCTCTAGCGCTGGCCTCTGTTGAGAAGGAAATGAGTAATGATGCGAAGAGCCGGGGTCCCCCTCCGGGGACCTTTCACCTTTTCTCTTGGAGCATTCCCTAAATACTTTGTAAGTGGATTCTGTGGAACCAAGCGTTGATGATTTATCTTTTCATAACTTGCTCTCAGAATTGCTTAACTAGAATAACAAATAATTGATGTGAAAGTGGTAAGTTGTCTAGTGACACCTAAGTGATAATTTATTTCCTGCTGGGGAGGAACCCTTGAGCAGTGGAATTTGCCGAATTCTGACTCCCGGCTTGTCTTTACTGGTGTTGCGGACTAGTTATTTAACATTATTTTCTTAATGTGTAAATTGGGGGTAATATTTACCTACAGGATTGTAAAAATCAAAGGCAAGTATGCCAAGTGCTTAATAAATGTTAACTTATTTTTTTCTCCTCTTAGTAGTAAGAGTAATAATAACATCAGATACTTCGTCAGGTGTTAGTTCTGAGAGAGAGGTTGTGCAAGGTAATCAAGACAGGCTTATGCAAGTCTCAGAGCGCTAGAATTTGGTGTGTGATTAACTCAGAAGGTGGAAGGAAATGCTTGCATTTCTAGGACTATGGGTTTAGCTTTTGAAGAATCATTTCCTGTGGAGGGGCACAGCATTGGACTTGGAGCAGGACTTGAATGCTTGTTAAATGAGAGAGACAGTTCTGAAGACATTGACAACTGTGACTCAGTGTAACTGAGATGTCCGCTCCCTTCCTACTTCTGTCATAGCTTTCTTCTACTGTCTCTTCCTCATTTATGATCTTCAAGGTCCTGTATAAATTCTTCAAACCTCAAGATACACCTTTTTCCATAAGCATGTTTAGGGCTGCACTCCTGGGCTTTTTCATAAAATCCAGTTCATTCTATAAAGTAGCTTAAAATTACACTTAGAATGAGAAAAAGTCAATTAAAAATGGTATGTTAGCTGCATTATTTGATTGCTAGCTTGGAAATGTAACCATTATTATCATTCCTATGAGAAAATGGTTAGTATTTCAGGTCTGATTTTTATGACCAACTTGGAACACAGCTTTCTATCCCTGCTTGCCAAGCCATAGTCCTTACAGCAAGGAGGGGAATACATACCTACTTTCCGCCAGTTTGGAGAACCTGCTTGCATGTTGGTGAGGGAAGGAGTCCCCTGTTGTGGCAGTGTTAAGGAGTTTTTCCACTGCAGCTATTTATCTTTGTTTGACAGGGGTAAGGTTTTTGAGATTGGTAGTAATATCTCACTGTCTGTTACATTTTTTATAATGTAGGAATTCTGTACAGGTTCCAACATTTTTGAATTATTTGATTCATTCACTTAGGACTGGATGCTATCCGGGCTTCCCTTCCATCGTGATATTCTGTGACTGCCTTTGGAGGGAAGGGAGGGAACCACCCTTCCTGGCCCCCCACCGGCCTGGCGGTGGGGCAGAGGGGGAGTGGATTCTCACTCATGGTACACCGCGTGGACCTCCAGAGCAGTCTTAATGCTGTGCTCGTACGGATGCGGAAGCCGGCCTCGCAGGTCGCCAGCGCTTCTTCCCGCGGCACCGGAACTCCTCCTTGAAAGGCACTTGGCTCTCCTGCCCTATTTCTCCAGTATTACGAGGGGCCGTTCGCTGCTGAACCCTTTAGCCCGCGTTCCCACCCGGGTAGTCTCTTTCCCTTATAGAGATTTTCTGCTTTCTTTTCTGTTGCCATGAATGCTTGGAAAGCCCTGTATCCTTCCATTTTTTTTTTGTTACCTTTCCAAGAAGCTTCCTGTCCTGAAGTGCGTTAGGTGAGAAAAACCCAATTATTTTTGTGAAATACTTGCTTTTTTCCCACATTAATTGTACCCAAACTACCAAATATAGAACCTAAAGACCAAGAAAATATTCTGCACATCCTCCAACAGCAGCAGCAGTGAAAACGAAAAACAAATGAGACCATGTTTGTAATTAAAACTCCTAAAATAGAACTGCTGCAAAGGTTTGCGTACATATGTATTAGTTTGGGATCTTAGAAACGGAAGCTGCCTCAGAAGGTCATCTTGTTTATTCTGCCATTAGATATATTTTTTTAATAATTCAGGGCATTTGTTGCTTATTTTTCCTAGTTCCCACTTAGTAGACCATGAAAACATTTCCTCATGACCAATCATAAGACCTTGTATTTTAGTTTCATAATGTTATATTTGTTTTTTCTAATTAAACGAGTAATGCATATTTCCTGCTTTATCTCATTTCCTTTTGCTTGATTTTCCCCACGTAGGAAAAAAAAGCCCCCTGAGTCCTTAAAAGAAATTGAACTTATAATGATCCTGTCGGGCGGAGGCATCTGAAGGTCGGGAGGGAGTAGGTCCATGAAACCAGATCTGAAGGAACTATTATTCACAAAATTTCCTTCTGTATGTTGGTAAGTGGGCTACAACTCAATGAAGCTGTGTGAGGTCAGTGGGCTCTTGAGGTACTTGCTGCAGGAGGAAATCCCAGCCTTTGAAGTCTCGGAAAGGGCCCCATACCTTTCAGAGATAAAGACATCCACTAGGGATACAGACAATAACATATACCCGGGACTTAATTTTGTTCTGAAAAGTGAGACTGTTCTCCATGTTTATGGTCAGGGGTTTAGTGTTTACAGGGAACTTCCACATCATGATTCTGCTTGAGCCTTACACTATAGTAGGACGTCTCCACTCTTTTTAAAGCAGATAGAGACTTTAGCTGAGAGAAGTTAAGTGACTGATCTAAGGTACTTAAACTAGTAAGTGCTCAGGAGAGATTTGAACCTAGTACTTTGAGATCCTAAGCTACAGCTTCTTTCATTGCATCCTGCCTCTGAAAGGAGTTTGTTGGCAGTGTAGGTCTCTGGCTCAAAAGATAAGGCATTCTCAACAGGCTTTTCAATTTAAGCTGGATAGTTTTATTTAAGGGATTTTATAACACGACAATATTTACTGTCCTACTTCTGAATGTAATGATTTGCATGGGTAACAAGTACAGATTAAGGGCATGACAAGTCAGAAGGCATGTTTTTAAATAGCCTTGAGTATGCTGGATACTATTGCCCTCTTTTTAAGACCCTTTTAGTAGGGAGGAAAGAAATTGAATTTAGCAAACATTTATTGAATACCCTCTCAAACCAACCAAAGAGGTCTCAATACCATCCAAACAAAGAGGTCTTTGTTTTGATCTGTCATTCTGTTAAGCAAACAGGACATAAGCAACAGGAAATTATCACCATTTTTAATAGAAACGTCAATGTGCTATAATATTCTACAGACAATTCAAAAGTTCAGTTCATTTTATCCTGAGTTATAAGAGAATGTGCTTTAGAAACATTAAGCTAAATTATAAACATGGCACCATTTTCTATCATTTTCAGACACATTCTGAAGCATGACAGCCTCAAGAGAATGGTCAGTGAGGTTGACAGTACTTTGTATTTCTACTGTGTTTTCACATTGGTGCTGAATTTTATTTTTAAAGTTTGTATTTTGAGTCTTTTTTTGAATTCTTGTGTCTTTACTCTTAATGGTAAGAATGATCCAAATTATTCCCAATGTGTAAATGTTATTGGATAAGCAATTTTAGGGTTTTAATTCCAGTTTTAGGCTTTTACTGTAATGAACAAACCTATTTATGATTATGCTCTCAAGACTCTTGTACAACCCCCATTGACATATTTTGTATGGAAAAGCAAGATTTTTTTTCACATATAGGCTCTGGGAACGTAAAAGAAATTTCAAGAAAATGTTGCTTAATTATTGTAGCTGTAGCCTAGGTACCTGCAGTTGATTTGCTATATCACATAATTAGGATACTTGCAAAGGTAATTACTATGTTGGGAAATGTCATTCAGAAGCTTCCTGTTCTCCTTCTTACCTACAATGGAATAAAATCCCAACCTGCTTGCATCTGTTTCAACGTTTCTCGTCAATACTCATTCATGAGCTTTTGCTGATTGATGAGTGGGAACCAACACTGATGGAAGAATTAGCATATGAGAAATGCAGAACTTTACCTTACATGTTTAGTATCTTACCTCAAACAGCTGTTCATTTGGCCTTTATTCAAATACATCTAGTGACAGTGCCCTCACCACTCTTTGGGACAGCCCATTTTATTGTTAGACAGCTGTGATCAGAGTATTGTTCTTTACTGAATACAAGAGACTCCCTGTAATTTCTTATAAGTCTGTGTTCTGTGCCTGCATATAAATAATGTGCATTGCAGCCCTTCAGTAATCCATAAAATTTTAAAATTGTAAGTCATCTTAGAGATATATGGTTTAAGGCTCCAGAACTAGTTAAGACCACTTAACATTCATTATGTATTTATTTGGTGCCTTACAGTCATTTATTTATTTTGTCCTGTTCCATTATACTAACATCTTTCCAACTTTTGACTATGATCTACAATAGGAAATACACTTAAAATTATGTGTGTAGATACATATACATATATACATGCACATATATGAAAAGTTAAATTTTGTGCTATGGTACTTACTATGCACTTTGTACAGTGTACTCTGATATTTTCTGTTCATTTTTATTTCATTAGAAAATATTGGTGACCACTCAATTAATTTTGCAACCTGTGACCCCAAAACACTGGTTTAGGCTATAAGCTCTTAAAAGCAGGAACTATGACATATTTATCT
Organism: Manis javanica; assembly: GCF_040802235.1. Classification (NCBI taxonomy): domain Eukaryota; kingdom Metazoa; phylum Chordata; class Mammalia; order Pholidota; family Manidae; genus Manis; species Manis javanica. Next base: position 2,216,884 of record NC_133158.1, read on the forward strand.
TTATATTCTTGGCAGACATAACTCAGTACTAGGCATGTAGAAGGTTTTATACACATATTTGCAGCCTTGAATTTGATGTATATATATATATATTGCTATCATTAATCTACAATTACATGAAGAACACTATGTTTACCAGGCTCCACCCCTCACCAAGTCCCCCCCTACACCCTACTACAGTCACTGTCCATTAGCGTAACAAGATGCTGTATAATCACCACCTTTCTTCTCTGTGTTGTACAGCCCTCCCTGTACCCCCCCAACAACACTATACATGCTAATTGTAATACCCTCTTTCTTTTTCCCGCCCTTATCCCTACCTTCCCACCCATCATCCCCAGTCCCTTTCCCTTTGGTAACTGTTAGTCCATTCTTGGGTTCTGTGATTCTGCTGCTGTTTTGTTCCTTCAGTTTTCCTTTGTTCTTATACTCCACATATGAGTGAAATCATTTGGTACTTGTCTTTCTCCACCTGGCTTATTTCACTGAGCATAATACTCTCTAGCTCCATCCATGTTGTTGCAAATGGTAGGATTTGTTTTCTTCTTATGGCTGAATAATATTCCATTGTGTATATGTACCACATCTTCTTTATCCATTCATCTACTGATGGACACTTAGGTTGCTTCCATTTCTTGGCTATTGTAAATAGTGCTGCGATAAACACAGGGGTGCATCTGTCTTTTTCAAACTGGGCTGCTGCATTCTTAGGGTAAATTCCTAGGAGTGGAATTCCTGGGTCAAATGGTATTTCTATTTTGAGCATTTTGAGGAACCTCCATACTGCTTTCCACAATGGTTGAACTAATTTACATTCCCACCAGCAGTGTAGGAGGGTTCCCCTTTCTCCACAACCTCGCCAACATTTGTTGTTGTTTGTCTTTTGGATGGTAGCCATCCTTACTGTGTGAGGTGATATCTCATTGTGGTTTTAATTTGTATTTCTCTGATGACAAGCGATGTGGAGCATCTTTTCATGTCTTTTGGCTATCTGGATTTCTTCTTTAGAGAACTGTCTATTCAGCCCCTCTGCCCATTTTTTAATTGGATTATTTGTTTGTTGAGGTGTGTGAGCTCTCTATATATTTTGAATATCAACCCTTTATCGGATCTGTCGTTTATGAATATATTCTCCCATAGTGTAGGATACCTTTTTGTTCTATTGATGGTGTTCTTTGCTGTACAGAAGCTTTTCAGCTTGATATAGTCCCACTTGTTCATTTTTGCTTTTGTTTCCCTTGCCCGGGGAAATATGTTCAAGAAGTCACTCATGTTTATGTCTAAGAGATTTTTGCCTATGTTTTATTCTAAGAGTTTTGTTTTCATGACTTACGTTCAAGTCTTTGATTCATTTTGAATTTACTTTTGTGTATGGGGTTAGACAGTGATCCAGTTTCATTCTCTTAAATGTAGCTGTCCAGTTCTGCCAGCACCATCTGTTGAAGAGACTGTCATTTCCCTATTGTATGTCCATGGCCCCTTTATTGAATATTAGTTGACCATATATGTTTGGGTTAATGTCTAGAGTCTCTAATCTGTTCCACTGGTCTGTTGCTCTGTTCTTGTGCCAGTACCAAATTGTCTTGATTACTGTGGCTTTGTAGTAGAGCTTGAAGTTGGGGAGCGAGATCCCCACCACTTTATTCTTCCTTCTCAGGATTGCTTTAGCTATTTGGGGTCTTTGGTGTTTCCATATGAATTTTTGAACTATTTGTTCCAGTTCATTGAAGAATGCTGTTGGTAATTTGATAGGGATTGTATTGAATCTGTATATTGTTTTGGGCAGTATGGCCATTTTGACAATATTAATTCTTCCTAGCCAGGAGCATGGGATGAGTTTCTATTTGTTAGTGTCCTCTTTAATTTCTCTTAAGTGTCTTATAGTTTTCAGGGTATAGGTCTTTCACTTCCTTGGTTAGGTTTATTCCTAAGTATTTTATTCTTTTTGATGCTATTATGAATGGAATTGTTTTCCTGATTTCTCTTTCTATTAGTTCATTGTTAGTGTATAGGAAAGTCACAGATTTCTGTGTGTGATATTTTTTAATAATGTGGCGTAAAGCCTGATTTTTGGAGACTTTTGAGCTGCTATTTCATATTACTCATATTGAATTTATAACAGCTAAACTCTAGGTTTTATTTCATATGAACTGAAGTCAAGCTAGATCTCCTTCATCCGGAACACATATATTGATAACAAACATAAATGTAAAATTTCAGTTTTATTTTAAGGTTTTAATTCATTTTCGTTACATTTCATTGAGGGGAGCCTATTTGGCTTGCCCCTATGGGTACTAAGTTGGGGAGGTTCGTAGATGTATTTGGCTCATCCGTGTGACCTCTTAAGTCTTTCTGAAGCTTCATTTTGTGATCCCATATATTGATATCTTTTCTTTGAACCTTAATCTATACAATTGATAAGTCTTCTGTCTTTCGTTTCCAAGTGGCTGATAAAAATGTTGAACAGAAGCAGAAAAAAATTTTATTATCTAGAGGAAAGTGTCTAGTGTATGAACGAGTAGATGTTTTGAATGCAGATTATTTGGGTGACTTACTAAGCGTTTCCTGACAGTGCTAGCTGGGCCACCTTTGAAAACCTCATAGTGTTTGGGGTCAGGGTGGGCTTGTGGCCAGACGACGGTCTATAGGCGGGAAGGCAAGGTGCTGGTAAGAGGTCTGTGTGGTCTTACTTTTAAGTGTGGACAGTGACAAATTAATGCTAAAAGATGTGAAGACCATTTTTGTCTTCAAGTAGAGGAGGAAGAGTGGCACCAAGCTTTTCTTGAATTTTGTTTCCAACATTCTGTGCATACTCTCTATACTGTAGATATCCTGGAGAAGTCACCCTTTTCCAGAAAGGACTGGAGCTTTCCGACCTCTGTCTCTGTGCTCAGGTTGCTGTGCTATGATGGGAATGCGTGACTACCTTTCTCTGCCTTGGGCATGCCAACTTAAAAAGTGCAGATGTTATCTCCTCTTTGGTGTTGTCCCCAGCTCTGCCCTCTATAAATAAACACTGCTCCTGTGGAAGTCGGTGCCATGCACTAGTATGGCACTTACCCCTATAGTTCATGCGGAATTGCATCTCCGCCTCAGGATTGAGCTTCTTCAGTACAGGACCTTTGTCTTCATGATTGTAACCCCAGGACCTAGCACATAGTAAATGATCAATGAACTCTTAATTAGGAGTCCAGCTGAGTAAGAGTTTATTTGGTGTTGTTAATCCTTGTAATATTTTAAAAAGCAGACTGTAAATCTAATAATATTTAGAAATTGGTGACATTGTGAATAGATATTTTTTCTTGAGCCTGTTAGGATGGTTGACTGCTGAGTTCAAGTAACTGATTTTGGGTTGGGGCCTTAGGATTCCAGTATGAGTCCAACTCCCGGAGTTTTACAGTTACTGCAGTGATTGAGAAATCTTTAGCTGGTAATTGGAATGCAGTTTGAATACATCTTCCATTTGACATCTTTGGGGAAGCTGTGTTTTGGATGAGTAACTTTTCCAGGTTAAACTTTTAAAAGCACCAAGAAATTTTGTCATTTTTTATTGGAATATTTTCTAAAATGTATTCTGTTCTTCCTTGTATTATGAATTCAATATGTTCAATACATTTGAGTTTTTTCTTTCTCTGTGTAACATTCTCCTTTTGATTACCCAAGACACATACTCATTATAGAAATGCTAGTAAATACAGAAAAATACACAAAAAAGAAAATAAGGGTGATACCTTTTTTTTGTTACCCAGGCACAACCTCTCTGACCATATCAGTATATCTTTCCAGTCTTTTTTCCATATTACATTTAAGTAGGCATTTAAAATAAATTTAAGACAACAGTGTATATATATATTGTCTTATAATCTTTTATTTTAAATCCATTATGCTATGAATATTTTCTTATGTCTGGAATACTCATTGTTTTAATGACTACCAATCCATAATATGGATGTACTATAATTTACCTAATCACCTACTTTTGAACAGTTGGTTGTTTGAAATTGACTGTTGCTAGGACAGCGAGGGTGCTTATTCAACCCTTGTTAGCATAGGGCATCATTTCCACCGTGGATTTGCATTTTCAAAAATGCAAAATTGATACAAGCTTGAATGGAATAAATCCTTAAGCAGCACAAAAACAAAGTGTCTCTCTACTACCAGTTCAGCTTCTTGGGCATCAGTTGCTTCTGTGAACTTTCTGAAGGACTTTGCTAATGTTAATACAAACGAGTGATGGTATTGTTGGTACAGCGATGCTGGCTTCCTCTCAGAGGTCCCCGGGAGAGCCACTGATTCAGGGGCATTCTGGTTTGTTCTTTTTCCCATCTGGCTGTGATGCTCACAGGGAATTTGGGGATTTATGTGGGGCTCTTTGACGCACTATCAGTGACTTAAACTGGTGTTTTTTGTGTGTTTTTTCCATCTTTGTATATTTCTTTTCTGTGTAGTGACTTCATGTGTTATCCTTTTCCTGTTTTCCTGCCACTCATTGCTGTTTGCTTCTCTCCCCAGCCATGCATTTGCAAGCTAGACCTGAATTGGACTTGTTCAAGGGAAACTAGGTCATTAACTGTGTGAAAAGCTAAAGTGGCTCCTTTCCTCTCCTTTGGAGTAAGATTCAGTGCCTTTATGATAGACTCAGTCCTGTTAAAATAACTTTATGATTCATGGTGAAGGCTGAACTCTGTATGAATGCCTGTTGTTGGAATAGAGCCTGATGCAAATGTGGTCTGTGCTGTCGCAGAGATACTTCTGTGTGCTTACCCCCAGATTCCCCTAATCAAATGAAATTAATTTGAAAAGTTGAACTTCAGTGTAAGTTATTTAAAGTTAGTCTCATCTCCTTGAGTCAACACATAAGAGTGGTTCTCACATGGACTTTCACATAGGTCTAGCTGGAAATTCCCTAATTGCTCACTACATAAAGACCATGTAGTTTAAAATAAATCCCATCATTGGGAGAAAGGAATTCATGCAGTTGTAGTGGTTGGAGTTTAGTGGAAGCATTTTGAACAGATTTAATATGAAGATATAAATTGACAGAAATTATTGAAGAACAATTCAGCCCTGACAATACAGAATTTGAAGTGATAGTTACGATTAGGAGGTGGATGATAAAAGATGGTACTGAGATTATGAGTTACAAAGATTGGCAAGATGGTATCAACTATAGTTACTGTATTGACTGGGCAATGTAGTTACTATATTGACAATATAAAGTCAAAGGAACCTTAAACTTTATTTCTTGGCAAGAGTGGAAGAGGAAGAAGTTTTTTTGAGTTAACAAAAAGTTAGTGATGTGAAGTTAAAATATAACCCGACTGGAAAGTTAAGATACCTTGTTGAATTCTTTCACTGGTTCAGTGGACATTATTGAAGATCTGGTGTGTACTAGGCTCTGGAGAACAGTGAAGGAAGGAGGTCAGTTCTGCTTACTTTCAAGACCCTTTACTCTAGAGGAATGTAAAAGTTAGATGAGGGAAGTTGTGTTTTATGAAGTTAGTAGTTGAAACAATGACAGCAGACAAGAATTTTTAGCTAACAGTTATATATTCATGTAATTTTAGATCTAGAAGGGACCATAATAATGTGGCTCAGCCTTCTTGTTTTTCAGATGAGATCAGCAAGGTTAGAGAAGTATAGTGATTTGCTAGAGGTCACACAGTTTGGCTGTTTAGGTCCTGAATTCAGATCCTGATTTCGTTTACAGGGTTTTTCCTCTTATATCATTGAATCTTGGAAAAACCACCAGAAGATAGGAATCAGCCCTGAAATATTTATCAGATAGATGCCTACTACATGGAAGATTTAATGGAGGACACAAACATATTCCTGTTTTTGAGGAGTTTATTCAAAGGTTCTTTAATTATAGTTAATATAAATCCATCTCAAACTGGAGGAGAGGGGAGAATTTATTGGTTCATGTAACCAAAAAAAGGCATGAATGCGTCTGGCCTCAGGACGGACTGAGATCAGGGCCTCAAGACACCAGGACCTCCAAGTCCCATCTTATACTTTGTATGTCTATGTGTTGGGCTCTCTTTTTCTAGTCACTAGCTTCTTTAAATTTACTCCTTTCATTGTTGGTGAACATAGTTCCTGGCAGCTATAGGATTGCCTCCTCACAGAGTACGATGGGACAGGAGAGAGCTCTTCCTGTTGGGAAGACTTAGGGAATGAATGACATGGTTGAGGGGATCCGATTGAGGAACTCACAAAGAATGGGAGAGTTTCTGTAAAAGGTGAGGATTAGGAATGCTGTGCACAGAATGGCAAGGAGACGAAACTACCTGGCACACACGCACGCCCTGCTCGCTGAGGTGCGGCAAATGCCCAACTGTGGAAGTAGAATGTGCCATAGGGGTTCAGAGCCTGGGGCCATGAAGAAATACTCCTGAGAGCAAAAGAACTCAGTCTTGATGCATGAATAGGGTTGTTGTGAGTGAAGAGGAAGCAGGAGAGGAGGTCCAAGCACTAGGAAGCAGGTGGGACTGGAGATGCGCGCGGGGTGTCTCTGGAGGACTGTGAACAGTCCTGTGATGTTGGGAGAAGTTGGGAAGACAAGTTTGGCTGAGTGTGAAGGGCCTTATTCTGTGGGCAGTGAGGAGCCATTGAAACATTCTGATCAAGGGAAAACGGTATTTTAGGAAGGTAAATGGGGCATTAGAGTGATTTGAGGCTCAGAAAAACTAGGTAAAGAATAATAGAATTTATTTCCATAGGAACAGGCAGTAGTCTTCCTATAGCATGGTGAAACTTAAGATGATTGTGAACAAATCACTTAACTGTCTTCCGTTTGCCTCTTCAGTAAAATAAATACACTTACCTTTCCTCACATGAGATAAGAGTTTATATATAATCTCAGTAAGAGCATAATTGTGTTGTAGTAGGCATTATTGTTTTATAAATGACCTTATTAACTCTGATACATATGAGAGTATTTTTCTCTGTGGTATTTGGAGATGGTATGTTGCAGAGACATTTTTGACTGAGGAAATGACAATTACATTTTATTAGTTCATAAAGTAAATGGGATTAATACCTTGGGCTACATTTTCTTTTAAAATCTTGATTTCAGTTAGGCAAATGACAGAAACAAGTTCTGAAATTAAACTTTAGTGGTATGTGTTAATATTCTTTTTCCTTCCAGGTTTATAACTTTTTTTATTACTAAGGAGTCTCAAAACTGCCTTTGTAACAGATTTTTTTGGCACTTGGCACCTGAAACTGCTAAAATTGCTGTGTGCACTGCTTGTGCTCTTGGGTCTCAAATTCTTGGAGAGAGAGCTCCTTCAACTCCTCTGTCTGCGTCTCTCCCTAGTGATTCACTGCCTCTGTGGCCAGGATGGGAGACACACCCCTTGCTGTCCCCTTCATCCATCTTCCATGCCTGTCAGCTTCCCCTTTTCCCAGTCTGCAAATGTTTGTTCTTCTCCTGACTCACCAAACATTATATACTGCTCTCCCCATCTCATGACTGAAACTCTTTTGGGACTCAGTTGGGGTACTTAGTTTGAACTGTATTATGAATGAGGTATATTCACTCCTTTTAAAATTTCTCCTTGTCTGTAGTATGATTGAAACATTTAAGAAAGATAATCTCTAACTTGAAGTGCTGTTATCTAGAAATGCAAAAAGATAACCCAATAGCTCTAATTTATAAGCAATGGTTTTCATCTTAAAGTTGAGATTCAGAATTCTGTTCTGATGACTAGTGTTTGTATTAAAAAATTTAACAATGGTGGTTTCTATTACTTCACATACAGAAACTAAACTTTAGTATGAAATTCTGATATTTATGTATTATTCAAGTTATATTGAAAAGATTACAACCGTAGAGACATTTCACCTATGTTGTCCATCCCTCGCAACTGCTCCCATGGCAACCACCAGTCTGTTCTCTGGGTTTATGAGTCTGTTTCTATTTTTTTTTGTTCATTTTATTTATTTAATTATTCATTTATTCATTCATTCATTCATTTATTATTTTGGTATCACTAATATACAATTACATAAGCAACATTGTGGTTACTAGATTCCCCCCATTCTCAAGTCCCAACCACATGCCCCATTACAGTCACTGTCCATCAGCATAGTAAGATGCTATAGAATCACTACTTGTCTTCTGTGTGCTATACTGCCTTCCCTGTGCCCCCCCACTACATTATGTGTGCTAATCATAATGCCCCTTATTCCCCTTCTCCCTCCCTTCCCACCCCACACTCTACCAGTCCCTTTCCCTTTGGTACCTGTTAGTCCATTCTTGGGTTCTGTGATTCTGCTGTTGTTTTGTTCCTTCAGTTTTTGCTTTGTTCTTATGCTCCATGATGAGTGAAATCATTTGGTACTTGTCTTTCTCCACCTGGCTTATTTCACTGAGCATAATACCCTCTAGCTCCATCCATGTTGTTGCAAATGGTAGGATTTGTTTTCTTCTTATGGCTGAATAATATTCCATTGTGTATTTGTACCACACCTTCTTTATGCATTCATCTACTGATGGACACTTAGGTTGCTTCCATTTCTTGGCTATTGTAAATAGTGCTGCGATAGACATAGGGGTGCATATGTCTTTTTGAGACTGGGAAACTGCATTCTTAGGGTAAATTCCTAGGAGTGGAATTCCTGGGTCAAATGGTATTTCTATTTTGAGTTTTTTGAGGAACCTCCATACTGCTTTCCACAATGGTTGAACTAGTTTACATTCCCACCAGCAGTGTAGGAGGGTTCCCCTTTCTCCACATCCTTGACAGCATTTGTTGTTCCTATTCTTTTCTTTGTTGGTCATCCTAACTGGCATGAGGTGATATCTCATTGTGGTTTTAATTTGCATTTCCCTGATAATTAGCGATGTAGAGTATCTTTTCATATGCTTGTTGGCCATCTGAATTTCTTCTTTGGAGAATTGTCTGTTCATATCCTCTGCCCATTTTTTAATAGGATTATTTGCTTTTTGGATGTTGAGGCATATGAGTTCTTTATGTATTTTAGATGTTAACTCCTTGTCAGATACATGTCATTTACAAATATATTCTCCCATACTGTAGGATGCCTTTTTGTTCTGCTGGTAGTGTCCTTTGCTGTACAGAAGCTTTTTAGCATGATGTAGTCCCATGTGTTCATTTTTTATTTTGTTTCCCTTGCCCAAGGAGATGCATTCAGGAAAAAGTTGCTCATGTTTATATTCAAGAGATTGTTTTATTTTTGAGATTCCACATATAACTGAAATCAAATGGCATTTGTCTGTCTGACTTATTTTGCTTTGCGTAATACCCTCTAGGTCCATCTGTGTTGTTGCAAATGGCAAGATCATATTCTTCTTTATGGCTGAGTAATAGTGCATTGTGTAGATGTACCACATTGTCTTTATCCATTCGTCTGTCCGTGGACACTTAGGTTGTTCCATATCTTGGCTGTTGTAAATAATGCTGTGATAAACATAGGAGTCATAAATCTTTTTGAATTAGGGTGTTTAATGCCTTTTAAGGAATGTTGCTGAGTTTGGTTTGGTAACATTTTGTTGAGGAGTCTTGTGTTTATATTAATGAAATGATATTGGTGTGTAGTTAATTGTGATATGTTTGTCACATTTTAATATCAGTAATACTGGTTTCATAGGCTAGCAGAAAGTGTTCTTTACTTTTCTGTTTCTTGCAAGAGTTCATGAAGGATTGATACTAACTTCCTCTTTGCATGTTTGGTAGGATCCTCCAGAGAAGCCATCTGGGCTCTGCTCTCCTAGGCTGGGCTACGCTTTCCTCTCCTGGGCTGGGCTATTCTCTGTGGGAAGTTTTAAAATGAATGATTTGAGATTTTTACTTGTCATAGGTTTATTCAGATGTTCTATTTCTTCAGTAACTTCTGCCTTCCTAGAAATGTGTCCAGTTTATCTAAGCTGTCTAATCTGCTAGTGTATACTTGTTCATAGTGTTCCCTTATAATCCTTTTTATAAGGTCGCTAGTGATGTCCTGACTTTCATTCTTGATTTTAATAATTTGAGTTTGATTCCTTTCCTGTGTGCATACGTTGCACCTTTTGTGTACTTTAACATAACACTCAATGCATTTTATAGGGATTACTTGTTTTTCTTTTCCACTGAACCGTGAGCTCTGAAAGGGAAGCATCTGGGTCTGTCTTGTTTACTACTCTATCCTCAGTGTCTGGCATCTTGCCAGACACGTGGCAAATGCTCAGTGCATATTTATTGAATGTTGACCAATGAACGACATAATTAATTTTGCTTGAGTAGGTCAGGGGATGTTTCAGAGAGAATGAAGTGCATGGGTTGGAGCTTGAAAAATGAATAGATGCCTTCAGGAGATTGGAGTGAGGATGAGAATGGTGATAGGAAGGCGTTCTTGAGAACACCATTTACAAGGCATAAAGTATGAAAAATCCTGGGGCATGAGGGAGTTGACTGCTTATAGTTCCAGCCAGGTAGGGTGTGAATTTGAAGGACTATTCAGAGATTAAGAAGAGATGAAGTCATGGAAGGCCTGGTACATCACATGCAGCTTGTTGGCATTGGGAACCATTCATGTTAAGTAGGGAAAGTTCTAATGTCTACTAAATTCTTACTGTGTGACTATATATATATATATTTAAAATATATTATCTCATTTAATGCTTTACAGCGGTCTTCTTTCTGGCACTGACTTTTATCTGAGCTGAATAAAGGCTGATATCTTACTTATCCTGACATACTTGGTGGTTATATCCTAAGCAGGAAATCATTCTTTGAAGTCAGGTTTTGTGTACATGCTTCTCTGTATCCCACAGAGAATTAAGGTCAATGTTGGTGTAGTTTTATCTGTTCCTCCACTTTTGGTATAGTCTTAGCAGTTCCAGGTGAGCACAGCATACCAGAATTATTTTAATCATTCATTTCAGAGTAGAATAGAGCTTATTGTGTTCTGGGACCTGAGCTTTTGTTAATGAAGTTGACAGACATTCACATTTTCTGGGGTAGCCATTTCATGCTGTTTGTTTATATTAAATCACCGAAGCTAACCAGGCTTTTTACATGAGCTACTTATAAGGTCTGTTGTATTTGTTTAATTGATTTTTTGGAGCCTAAATTAGGGATTTCAACTTTATTCTTATTAAACTTCATTGTGTTGGTTTTAGCTCCTAATTCTAACTTGTTTCTCTATTTTTATCTCTTTCGATTTGTATAGTTGAATAGCTAATAGTTAGATGGCTTAAAAAAATCACAGGATATTAAATAGAGTTCATGCCTCATCGAATTTACCGAGTATCATAATTCCTCCAAGTGGTAAAGATACCTCAAGACAAATGCTGGGCATAGAAACCACAGGGCATAAATCTGCAAAGAAGTAAAAAGCTAACCTTTTCAAACAATATGGCTTCTCTCTCACTTACCAACTTTACATTTCCCTGTATGGCCCCGGAAGATGACTGGTTAGCCAGAGACGGGTAAGATTCCTCAAGGGAGGAACAACCTAAGACAGGCACAGTCACAGGGGGCCATCAGGTGAGAAATTGGGAATCAACAGTGATGAAGCTTAGAACCTCACACCCCCTGTTTTGAGAGAAATCTTCTGCATCCGTGGATGTTTTATTGCCCTTGTCTAGCTCGGATTAACACATAGTCTACAGGCACACATCTGATCATCTACAATTGCTCTCTTACAACACTAAACTATGTTTTCTACCTTTATCTTGCATCTACCTACCACTTCAGCATTTTATTAAAAATAAAAATAATAATAATAATAAAGGGAGAAATGCGGGATCCACATATAAATCAAGTATAAAAATCAAACGAATATTCATATTTGACTTGATTGTTTATAGTTCATGATGTGTGATCAAAACCAAAAGTTTCTGTGATGACTGCCCTTGTACTGTTCACCATGTAAGAACTTATTCACTATGTAACAATTTGTTCACCATGTAAGAACTTGTTCGTTATGCTTCAGAAGATTGGAGACTGACGAGAATTAGGCTTGAGATGGATTAATGATTGTGCATTGAGCATTGACTCCCCTATACAGAATTTTATTGTTTTTAACAACCATTTGATCAATAAATATGAGAGATGCCCTCTCAAAAAAAAAATCACAGGATATAAAAGCTTACACACTACTGTGATGTGTCTCTTGCTCACTCAGCCCTTCACTCTTTCCACAGTTGTCCCTTATGTTTTCTCCCAGTCTACATGCATACGTGGTAAGAGCAAATGTTAACACATACTCTTTATTTTTAATTTTTTTGCACTAAAAATGCATATTTTACTCACAGTTCAGCACTGCCTCCCCTCTGATTTAATATTTCTTGGAGGTCTTCCCACATAATCCATACAGATTCTTTATTTTTGAAATCTGCATAATATTCCACATATGGATGTGCCACAATCCATTAACCAATGCTTTATTAATGGATATTTGAATTATTTACATTTTTTGCTAATATAAGCAATGTTTTGGGGAATGACCTTGTATGTACTTGTTGAACCTTACTTACACTTGTGCAAATGTATCTGTGGGATGAAGTCACAGATCTTGGAGCTTTTGGATCTCTGGGTATATATGCATTTGCCTGTCAATGGTGTTTAAAGTTGTCTTATTCTATATAGATCTCAAATATTTCCTAAGTTTATTCCTAGATATTTACCCTTTTGGTCGTTGTTGTAAATAAGATTTTTCTGTTGTATTTTTATTGATTCCATATGTTGACACACACACACACACACACACACACACACACAGTCTTACTCTTATTTTGATTATTATTATTATTTCTTTCCAGTTTCCTTGGGTTTTCTGGGTATGTAAAATCACTTACAGATTATTAGTTTCTTTCTCTCCACATCTGATTTTAGTTTAAAAATCCTCTCCGTGTTTACCTTTGCATTGTTAACTAATCTTACCCTTGTTACTTGCTTCGTGTGCTATAACTGATATACTTTGAATCCCCGTAATCACAATGAAGCTGTTGGCAAATTGAATCTACCTTTCTGTCACCTTCTTTCCCTTCCAATCTGTTGTTGTGTCATTCTACACTGTCAGGGTATATAAATAACATTTATATTCTATTGCTCTAATCTCCGTATTTGTTTTAGCCTTACTTCCACTGTTAAATTTATTCAATGCTTTTGTCATTTCTTTTTGGGAGGTTTCCTCAAAACTTTTTCCTCTAATAGTTTCCTTTAGAAAAGATAATGGACATGATGCTCCTTGAGTTTTTGGCTGTTTAGAACATTTGTAGTTTTTATACTTCATACAGGCATATCTTAGAGATTGCAGATTTAGGTCCAGACTACCGCAATAAAGTGAATATTGAAACAAAGCAAAGAATATCTCAATAAAGCAAGTCAAAAGAATTTTTTGGTTTCCTAATGCATATAAAAATTATGTTTACACCATACTTTAGTCTCTTAAGTATGCAATAGCATTATGTCTAGAAAACTAATGTACATACCTTAATTACAAAATTATTTGTTGCTAAAAAATGCTAACCATCATCTGAGCTTTCAGTGAGTTGTTATCTTTTGGCCTGTGGAGGGTCCTGCCTCTATGCCCGCGGCTGCTGACTGCTCAGGGTGGTGGTCGCTGGTGGCTCAGTGGTTGTGGCAGTTTCTTAAAATAAGACAACATAAAGTTTGCTTCATCAATGGACTCCTACTTTCATGAGTGATTTCTGTGGAAACGTGGGATGCTGTTTGATAGCATTTTATCCACAGTGGAGTTTCTTTCAAAATTGGAGTTCATCCTCTTAAACCCTGCCACTGCTTTCTCAGCTAAGTTTATGGAATATTCTAAATCCTTTGTTGTCATTTCATCAGTCTTGACAGGACTGTCACCAGGAGTAGGTTCCATATCAAGAAGCCACTTTCCTTGTTCACCCACAAGGAGCAGCCCCTCAATCCATTCAGGTTTTCTCATGAGATGCAGCCATTCAGCCCCAGTCTCAGGCTCCACTTCTAGGTCTCTTGCTGTTTCCACCACATCTGCAGTGACTTCCTGCACCGAAGTCCTGAACCCCTCAGAGTCATCCCTGAGGGCTGGAATCTGCTTCTTGCAAACTCCTGTTAATGTTGATATTTTGACCTCTCTCCATGAATTATGTTCTCAATGGCATTCAGAATGGTGAATCCTTTCAAGAAGGTTTCCAATTTACTTTGCCCAGATCCATCAGAGGAATCACTGTTTATGGTACCAATAGGCTTACAAAACATAGTTCTGAAAGAGTAAGACTTGAAAGTTGAAATGACTCCTCGATCTGTGGGCTACAGGACGGGCGTTGTGTCAGAGGGCAGGAAGGCATTGATCTTGCCCATCTGCGTCTCAGCTCCTGGGTGACCAGGTGCGTTGTTGGTGAGCAGCTGTGTTCTGAGAGGAAACCTTTTTCTGCATGTAGGTCTCAATGGTGGGCTTAACATACTCAGCGCACCGTGGTGTAAACAGATGTGCTGCCATCTAGGCTTTGTTGTTCCATATGTAGGGCGCAGGCAGATAATAGGGCCCTTAGGATAATTCTTAATTCACTTGTAATATTGTAAATTACCAAAATGTGACACAGAGACATGAAGTGAGCAAGTGGTATTGGAAAATGGTGTCAATAGACTTGTTTGACTCCCGAGTTGCCACAAACTTTCAACTTCTAAAAAATGCAGTATCTACAAAGCACAATAAAGTGAAGTGCAATAAAATGAGGTGTGCCTATACTTTTAGGACACTTTGGTAGAATAGAACGTCGTTTGCTTTATACTTTCTCTACTGTAGTCTCTTTAAAATGTTTCTCTACTGACTGTGTTGCTATTGAGAAATCTGAGACTAGCATGATTTTAACCCACATTTTTCTTTTTAATTTTTGAAGTCCAATAAAATTTCTAGGCTATTGTGCTGAGCTTTCTCTATCACTATTTCTTGGCACAAAGTATGTCCTTCCAATATATACCGTAAAGTCTTTTTCATCCTCCCACAGGTAAACTTTCCTGAATTATATCTTCCTTTGTTTTGAGTGGTCAGAACTGTGTAGCAATTTTAGTAGAGTGAGGTCTTGTTCCCCCTTGTTTCTGTAGTAAGGCCTTCCTGGCTTTTATTTGAGAGACTTGTAAATGATGGTCTCTTGAGTCCTGAAAAACTATAGGGATTCATTTATGTCTTTGAGAGGTTTTTGCTTAGCACACCAATAAATTTGGCAAATGCCTTGAGGGTAAGACTGCTTTTCTGTTTGAAGCAGGTTCCCCTCCTTAGGTGGGTATTTGTCTCCAGAATACTGCAAGACGTCAGGAAATTTAATTTTCTCATAGAGAGATTTCAGTATATCTTTACCTTATCTTCTACATAGCTCCAGAATTCAGGGGGCCATGTGTTTGGGCCATGTGGTCTGCCAGTGGCTGGGGATAGGGCATGAAAGCTGAGTGGAATCTCTCTGAGGTGCATGAGAACTTCATCAAGAGTGTAGCATCTCGCAGCAGCCTGTGAAAACTGGGAGTAAGGCAGGTGGGTAGAAAGTGATTTCAGAAGATATAAAGGGCCAAGGACCTTATTGTGTAACTCAGTGCTGCTGTCCACATCCATGGAAACATGGGTATGATTAAGTATTTGCCCAGCCTGACTGTTGCTGGCTTTTCATAATTTTAAAATAAATTGTGATTTTAAAAGAAAAGCCAGGGATCTAAAAGTCTGGTAGCTTGACTGTAATTCAGACAGAGATAGAGAGTGAGATATATCAAGATCTTCTGTGATTTGTGAAGCAGAGAGAGATCTCCTGTGGTTCAGTCGGACAGGAAAGCCATAGATGTTCAAAATCTTGCTGGTGCTCAGATCCCTGACCCTGCTAAAGAAAAAAGTATGATTTCTCTGAATCATGATCTTATATACTTGAAACCAGTATAATATTATTTGTCAACTATACTTCAATTAAAAAGTTATGAGTCTTCATCCAAACATTTGTGAGTCAGGAGCTAACTAAATCAAATTAAAGCTGAAATGAAGCCATACCCAATTTAAGTACTTATAAGACTGACTCATCTCCTAGCCTGATAGAGGAAAGGGCATGCCTTCTTCTACTGTTCCTTATACCCAACCCAATTGTCTGGCATACACCAGAAAATTATTAGACATGCAACGAAGGGAGATAAAAATGGCTCATAATCACAAGACAAAATCATCAATAGAAGCAGCCTAACTTGATGACCCAGATGTTGGCATTAGCAGATAGGGACTTTAAATAACTATGATAAATAAACGTAGACAAGTATGAAGATATGGGGAAATTCAGCAAGGAAATAGAAACTTAAAAAGGAGCAGACAGGAATTTTAGAACCAAAAGGTACAGTAGCAGAAATGAATTCTTCTGACAGACAGGACATAACAGTAGGAAGGCAGAGGTAGCTTGTAGATAGTTTCATAGAAATTATCCATACTGAACTGTAAGGAAAAAGATGGATGCTAATAAAACTGCACAGAGCTTCTGAGATCTAAGGATTAAAATCAAGCTAACATATGGGTACTTGGGGTCTCAAAGGGAGAGTAGAGAGAAAATGGAAGAAAAGAAAAAATTGAAAAAAAAATCACCAAGAATTTTCCAGTATTGATGAAAGGTACCAGTCCACAGATCTGAGAAGCTCCAGGAAACAGGATCCCCTGGGTAAATTATATTCAAAGGAAATCTTAAAATTTTGCAGTGCTAAGAGACATCTTAGGGAAGAAACAGCAAGAATGAATAATAGCAAAGTATGAAAAGAGTACAAATAGAAAAATAGAGATATTGAAGTCAGATCTTATATTGTTTCTTAGGTATTAAAATATGTAGAGAAAGACTATGGTAAATTAAGGATGCATATTATAATATCTAAAGCATGAAAATCATCAAATAGTGTACCTAAAGAGTCAGTAGAAGAGATAAATCAAATTGTAAAATGTTTTCTGCTAACTAGAAACAAAGTAGGGACATAAAATCACCAAGAATGAGAGTAGAAAGCTTCAAGGATTCACCCCTCTACTGAAACAATAATTAAACTGGCAAAAACTGTCATACTGAACTTTTTTGGAACTCTGGACTTCAAAAAACCTTATAACAACTAGGTGAATACTTAATGAAGAAAGAAAGAAGCTGCTAAATATTTGTAAAAGAGTACTGTGGTCCTTCTGCTTATCCACCTACCATTTCCTGTTCCTCAGCTGGTACCTGCTGTGGGGACAGCAGCCCACATTCCTTGTGTGGCTTGCTAGTGCCAGAATGGGCCAGTATGGACTTTATTCTCAAATAATTGTGGCTTGTCTTGCAATGCCATGAAGGATCAGCTCAAGGGCTTGCTTTTGCTTTGTCCCCCTCAGAACTCTCTGAGGGCTGGAGGAGCCTTCTGGGCAATGTTTATTGAAATTATTTAAGGTCGTATACTACCTGCAGCCACCTGGGGCAAGGGGCAGTAGATGGGACAAACAGCAGAGATACTGAAAAACCTAAGAAGGGATAAGCTGGTGAAGAGATAACAGTGGGGAATAATAGGCTTTACAAAGTGTAATTCAGGGAATCAAAGTCCACATGCATGCCCAGGCCTAGACACATGCTCAAAAAAGACCTGAGGAGACCCTAACCTTGCACTGCTGGCTGATCTTTAGGATCTGTGGATGCAAGAAGTGAAGGCTAACGTGGAATTGTAAATGATGCAGGTAGACATTGAAGGAGTACATTAACTCAGGCTTATCTGCAAAGACCAGGAAAATATCCCCTCTCCTCACTTCTGTTTTGGTTCCATACATTAAAGTAAATCTCTGACAAATTACAAACTGAGCACTAAGTCTGGAACAGAAGCTTGAGTGACTATATGCCACAAGGAAATATGCCTTTTACAAAATTAGTTCAGGAAAGTCACTAAACAACCAACCATACCCATAACAGGCAGCAGCAACAGGGGAGGGGAGTCAGGCTTCCAGAGTCACTGCACTATAATATTCAGGATGTCCACTTTTCAACAGAAACTTCTGACACATGCAAAAAAACAAAACCTATATAGTCCATTCACAGAAAAAGAAGAAATTAGTAGAAACAGTCCCTGAAGAAACTTGGATGTTAGACTTTCTAGGCAAAGACTTCAAATAAACTGTGTTAAGTATGCTTAGAAAGCTAAAGGAAACCATAGAAGTAGAACTGTGGGAATCCAGGAGAATGATGTCTCAGCAAAACAAAGGTGGAACAAAGAACAGATGATGAGCTCGAAAGAAGCAATGGAAAACAAATACCAAGATCGTAGTGTGAAACCAAACCATAGAAATAATCACACTAATTGTAAACAGACCAAATAGTCCATTTAAAAGATCAGCATTCAGCATAAAAAAAGCAAGACCTAACCATATGCTGTTCCTAGGAAATGAGCTTAAAAGATTTAGATATAGATAGGTTATTATTAAAAGGATCGGAAAATATATGCTATACTAACATACATAAGAAAGCTGATATTGCTATATTACTCTCAAAGTAGACTTCAAGGAATATTACTAGAGACAGGACATTTAATAATGATAAAAGTTTCAGTTTATTGAAGATAAAAAATTCTAAGTTTATATGCACAATTAATAGAGCTTTAAAATACATAAAACAAAAATTGACAGCTACAGAGAGAAATAGATACATGTGTAATAATCAGAGACTTTAACATATATCCCTTAGTAACTGATAGAACAAGCAGACAGAATGTCAGTAAGATTTTTAGGTTTAAATCACACTTTCAGAAAAAATCAATGAAACCAAGAGCTGGTTCTTTGAAAAAATAAACAAAATAGATAAGCCTCTAGCCAGACTTATTAAGAGAAAAAGAGAGTGAGCACACATCAACAGAATCAGAAACGAGAAAGGAAAAATGACGACAGACCCCACAGAAATACAAAGAATTATTAGAGAATATTGTGAAAACCTACATGCTAACAAGCTGGAAAACCTAGGAGAAATGGACAACTTCCTAGAAAAAATACAACCTTCCAAGACTGACCCAGAAAGAAACAGAAAATCTAAACAGACCAATTACCAGCAATGAAATTGAATCGGTAATCAAAAAACTACCCAAGAACAAACCCCCCAGGCCTGATGGATTTACCTCGGAATTTTATCAGACATACAGAGAAGACATAACACCTATTCTCCTTAAAGTGTTCCAAAAAATAGAAGAGGAGGGAATACTCCCAAACTCATTCTATGAAGCCAACATTACCCTAATACCAAAACCAGGCAAAGACCCCACCAAAAAAAGAAAACTACAGACCAATGTCCCTAATGAACGTAGATGCAAAAATACTCAACAAAATATTAGCAAACTGAATTAAAAAATACATCAAGAGGATCATACACCATGACCAAGTGGGATTCATCCCAGGGGTGCAAGGATGGTACAACATTCAAAAATCCATCAACATCATCCACCACATCAACAAAAAGAAGGACAAAAACCACATGATCATCTCCATAGATGCTGAAAAAGCATTCGACAAAATCCAACATCCATTCATGATAAAAACTCTCAACAAAATGGGCATAGAGGGCAAGTACCTCAACATAATAAAGGCCATATATGATAAACCCACAGCTAACATCATACTGAACAGCGAGAGGCTGAAAGCTTTTCCTCTGAGCTCGGGAACAAGACAGGGATGCCCACTCTCCCCACTGTTATTCAACGTGGTACTGGAGGTCGTAGCCACAGCAATCAGACAAAACAAAGAAGCACAAGGAATCTAGATTGGTAAAGAAGAAGTCAAACTGTCACTATTTGCAGATGACATGGTATTGTACATAAAAAACCCTAAAGACTCCACTGCAAAACTACTAGAACTAATATCGGAA
Source organism: Manis javanica (assembly GCF_040802235.1). Taxonomy (NCBI): domain Eukaryota; kingdom Metazoa; phylum Chordata; class Mammalia; order Pholidota; family Manidae; genus Manis; species Manis javanica. Next base: position 2,236,694 of record NC_133158.1, read on the forward strand.
TTCAGCAAAGTTGCAGGATGCAAAATTAACACACAGAAATCTGTAGCTTTCCTATACACTAACAATGAACTAATAGAAAGAGAAATCAGGAAAACAGTTCCATTCACAATAGCCTCAAAAGGAATAAAATACCTAGGAATAAACCTAACCAAGGAAGTGAAAGACCTATACCCTGAAAACTATAAGACACTCTTAAGAGAAATTAAAGAGGACACTAACAAATGGAAACTCATCCCATACCCGTGGCTAGGAACAATTAATATAATCAAAATGGCCATCCTGCCCAAAGCAATATACAGATTTGATGCAATCCTTATCAAATTACCAACAGCATTCTTCAATGAACTGGAACAAATAGTTCAAAAATTCATATGGAACTGTCAAAGACCCCAAATAGCCAAAGCAATCCTGAGAAGGAAGAATAAAGTGGGGGGGGATCTTGCTCCCCAACTTCAAGCTCTACTAACAAAGCCATAGTAATCAAGACAATTTGGTACTGGCACAAGAACAGAGCCACAGACCAGTGGAACAGAATAGAGACTCCAGACATTAACTCAAACATATATGGCCAATTAATATACGATAAAGGAGCCATGGACATACAATGGGGAAATGACAGTCTCTTCAACAGATGGTGCTGGCAAAACTGGACAGCTACATGTAAGAGAATGAAACTGAATCACTGTCTAACCCCATACACAAAAGCAAACTCCAAATGGATCAAAGACCTGAATGTAAGTCATGAAACCATAAAACTCTTGGAAAAAAACATGGGCAAAAATCTCATGGACATAAATGAGTGACTTCTTCATGAACATATCTCCCCAGCCAAGGGAAATAAAGGCAAAAATGAACAAGTGGGACTATATCAAGCTAAAAAGCTTCTGTACAGCAAAGGACACCATCAATAGAACAAAAAGGTATCCTACATTATGGGAGAACATATTCATAAATGACAGATCTGATAAAGGATTGACATCCAAAATATATAAAGAGCTCACATGCCTCAACAAACAAAAAGCAAATAATCCAATTAAAAAATGGGCAGAAGAGCTGAATAGCCAGTTCTCTAAAGAAGAAATCCAGATGGCCAACAGGCACATGAAAAGATGCTCCACATCGCTAATCATCAGAGAAATGCAAATTAAAACTACAAGGAGATATCACCTCACACCAGTAAGGATCGCCATCATCGAAAAGACAAACAACAACAAATGTTGGTGAGGTTGTGGAGAAAGGGGAACCCTCCTACACTGCTGGTGGGAATGTAAATTATTTCAACCATTGTGGAAAGCAGTATGGAGGTTCTTCAGAATGCTCAAAATAGAAATACCGTTTGACCCAGGAATTCCACTTCTAGGAATTTACCCTAAGAATGCAGCACTCCAGTTTGAAAAAGACAGATGCACCTCTATGTTTATCGCTGCACTATTTACAATAGCCAAGATATGGAAGCAACCTAAGTGTCCATCAGTAGATGAATGGATAAAGAAGATGTGGTACATATACACAATGGAATATTACTCAGTCATAAGAAATAAAGAGATCCTACCATTCTCAACAACATGGATGGAGTTAGAGGGTATTATGCTCAGTGAAATAAGCCAGGCGAAGAAAGACAAGTACCAAATGATTTCACTCATATGTGGAGTATAAGAACAAAGGAAAACTGAAGGAACAAAACAGCAGCAGAATCACAGAACCCAAGAATGGACTAACAGTTACCAAAGGGAAAGGAACTGGGGAGGATGGGTGGGAAGGGAGGGATAAGGGTGGGGAAAAAGAAAGAGGGCATTACGATTAGCATGTATAGCACGTGGGGGGGTACAGGGAGGGCTGTGCAACACAGAGAAGACAAGTAGTGATTTTACAGCATCTTACTATGCAGATGGACAGTGACTGTGAAGGGGAATGTGGGTGGGACTTGGTGAAGGGGGGAAGCCTAGTAAACATAATGTTCTTCATGTAATTGTAGATTAATGATACCAAAAAAACAGTGAAACCAACTCTAATTTTAAATTACTAAATTGTTTCATGCCTACCTATCTTATGAAATATTATTTATAATTATATACTTGGGGACCACTTTAATGTGTCAGGTTAATTTTATGTAACTCCTAACAGTATAGCTAGTACTGGCCAAATGCATTGTTAATCTCTTTTTATACAAAAATGCTCCTTATGATGATAGGGCATGTGTGTAAATTCCACTTTCTAAGTTGACATTGAAACATTATTTAGTCTTCTTAAAAATGGGGGGAGGAACTGAACAGATACTTCCCCAAAGAAGAAATTCGAATAGCCAACAGGCACATGAAAAGATGCTCCACATCACTAATCATCAGGGAAATGCAAATTGGAACCACAGTGAGCTATCATCCCACACCAGTTAGGATGGCCAACATCGAAAGACAAGAAACAAATGCTGGTGAGGATGTGGGGGAAAGGAGAACCCTCCTACACTGTTGGTGGGAATGTAAATTGCTTCAACCGTTGTGGAAGGCAATATGGAGGTTAAAGAAATCCATCATTTGCAACAACATGGATGGATCTAGAGGGTATTATGCTCAGTGAAATAAGCCACGTGGAGAAAGACAAGTACCAAATGATTTCACTCATTTGTGGAGTATAACAACAAAGCAAAACTGAAGGAACAGATCAGCAGCAGACTCCACGAAGGGGCTACCGGTTACCATAGGGAAGGGAGTGGTGAGGGAGGGAGAAGGGGATTAAGGGGCACAGTAATTCATAATCACAACATAGGCAGGTCATGGGGAAGACAGCACAACCCAAAGAAGACAGGTAATGACCCTATAGCATCTTACCATGCTGATGGACAGAGACCGCAGTGGAGGGCGTAAGGACTTGATAACATGGGTGAATGTTGAAACCTCAGTGTTCTTTATGTGAAACCATTAAAAGATTGTATATCAATGATACTTAAATACAAAAATAAAATAAAATAAGCATTTAGTTTTCTTATAACAGAAGTCAGTCATATTGCTGTTCAAGGAAAATAAGAAATAGTTTCTATATTCATGAATTCTAACTACAAAAGAGAAAATACAAAATATGGTAGAGCATGAGTTTATATCTTTAGAGAATAGATGTATTCTGCCAAGTTCTCATGGAAGCACTAGTTTCTCATTAAGTTACATTATAGAATGGGGGAGTGTGGCTAAGTTCAAAATTGAATGTTTTTAATGAGACAATCAAGACAGCAGTCAGACATACGGCTGCTGGAGGTCATTGTGTTGAGAATACCTATGTTTACCCCCATCTCTCCTTCTCCATCACTCTCTGCTTCATTCTCAACCTTCCTATGTTCTAAAAGTTTCTACAAATTGGGCTTAACCATGTCCTTTCTGTATTTATCTTGTAAATTTTGAAATTTTATAGACTTATCACATACTTCCCATAGTTGCTGCCATGTAGTATGTGATGTTCTAATCTGTGAACAGGCTTCATTTATTAAATAATTTATCAACATAAAAAAAATAAATCACACTTTCAAACAAAACTTGACACAATTGAAATTTTAGAACACTATACCTAAGAGTGTACACATTTTTCTACTGCGTATGTTATCACCAAGGTGTACCATCTGCTAGCTCAAAGAGAAGTCTTAGTAAGTTTTAGAGTATTGAAATAGTACAGTATATGTTCTCTAACTAAAATAAGTTTAAATTAGAGATCAGCAATAAGATAATTAGGAAATCTTCATGTGTTTGGTAATACTTCTAAATAACCCATGAGTCAATAAAAAATGAGAAAGGAAATAAGAAAATGTTTGAATTGAATATTGAAAACATACCATCAAAATTTGTGGATGGAGTAAAGCAATGCTAGAGGATTTTGTAGTTTTAAATGCTTGTTTTGGATGGAAGGGAAGATTTAAAGCCAGTGATCCAAAATACTCACTTGAGAAACTGGAAAAATAACAGCAAATTAAACTCAAAGACTGTTAGAAGAAAAAAGAACAGAAATCAATTAAATAGGAAATGGACAAAGATTAGAGAAAATCAGAAAACTGAAAGTGAAAGGACTGAAAGATGATCTTTAGCAAGACTGATGAATTAAAAAATAGAGAAAACATTTGTAATGACAGTACGGTCATCAGGGAATATTATGAGCTATTTTACTTCAACAAATTCCTTGAAAGGCACAACTGAGAAAATTGACACAGGAAGGAATAGAAAATCAGAGTGATGCTACATTAAATAAATCGAATTTCTAATAAAAGATTTTTTCCCACAAAGAAAATTCAGCTCCCAATTTCATGTGTGAATTTCTTGTTTGAAGAAAAGAGAGAGAAGAAAGTAAAGTGTGGCCTTAGATGAGTCAAGTGTTGGAACTAGCAAATAAAGATTTTAAAGGGGATTAAAACTATCTTCATTGAAGTAGAACAAAGTATGCTTAAGTGAGTAAAAGGATATTTCAGCAGAGTAAGATAAATGCAATAGAAACACAGAAATTCTGTCGATGAAAAATATAGTACAAGGAACATTAAATTCACTTGCTGGATATAATAGTCAAAAGGAGATGACAGCGGAAGGAGTAAGTGAACTTGAAGAGAGATTTATAGATATCATCCAATAAGAATAGAGAGAAAAAGTTGAAAATTAATTATAGCCTCAAGGACCTTTTAGATTTTTAGGATCTCAAGGACCTTTAGCAAACTTTGACATATGTGTAATGGAAATCTCAGAAGGAAAGGAGAGAGATAGGGAATCGGCCAGAAAAGGTATTTTAAGAAAAAATAGTTGAAAAATTTCCAAAGCATTATATGTCACATATACTTTAATAAAAAAATCCAAAGCCTTTGAAGACAGAAATTTTATAGATGCAATATGTTCAGTGAACTCACCAAGCAGAAAAAACATGAAGTTCTCCATGCTGACACATCTTGTAATTAAACTGTTGAAAGCCAGAATTAAAGTGAAAAACTTGAGAAAAGCCATAGGAGAACAACACAGTATCCGTAGAGAGAACAGTGATCTAATTAATGGCTGACTTCGCATCCAAAACCATGGAGGCAAGAAGAGAATAAATCTTTAAAGGACTGGGAGGCAAAAAAAAAAAAAGAAGAGAAAAAAAAGGGTTTGCCAACCCAGACTTTCATATCTACTGAAAATACTCTTAAAGAATGACAGTGAACTAAAAAGTAATTTCAGATTAAAGAAAACAATTTTTTATCAGCAGAACCACACTACATGAAATGATGAAGTTCTTTGGGCTGAAGGGGAATGACACCAGATGGAAACTCAGATCTTCAAGAAAGAATGAACAGCATCAGAAATAGTAAATATCTGGGTAAATCTAAAATCCACTTTTTATTTTTAAAATATTCTCTTAATTTTATTTTTTATAAACAATGTAATTGTTTAAAACAAGTTGTAACATTGTCTTGCGTAATGGATGAAGGAAATATGGACCCACACGTTTGCCGGGTTTTTATACCTAACATGAAATGGTACAATATTATATGTAGACTGTCAAACCGAAGGATTTATATTGTAATTCCTAGAGCAATAACTAAAATACTATGAAGAAGCATATTTGAAATGCCAATGATTTCTTTGGGTTTGACACCACAAGCAAAAATACAAAACCAAAAATAACCAAGTGGGACTACAACAACTCGAAAAGTTTCTGCTCAGCAAAAGAAACAAGAAAATGAAAAGGCAATGTAGTGAATGGGAGAAAATATTTGCAAGTCATTATCTGATGGGGATAATATCTAAAATATGTAAGAACAGAATTCAATTAAAAAACCCACAAACTTATTACAAATGGGCAGAGAAAATGAATAGATGTTTTTCCAAAGAAGACCTGTGAATGGCCAACAGGTACATGAAAAGTTACTCAATATCACTAATCATCAGGGAAATAAAGATCAACACTACAGTGTATATCACCTCACATCTGTGGGAATGACTGTCATCAGAAAGACAAGAGATAAGAGTTGGTGAGGATATGAAGAAAAGGCAGCTCTGGTGCACTGTTGGTGGGAGTTTAAGTTGGTGCAGGCACTGTAGGAAAGATTATGGAGGTTACTCGAAAAGTAGAAAATAGGACTACCATATGACCCAGCATTCTGGGTATATATCTGAAGGAAATTAAATCTATATCATGAAGAGGTTCTGCATCCCCCCATTACAGTATTTTTTGTAGTAACCAAAATATAGAAACAGCAAGCACCCATTGACAGATGGATGAATAAATAAAATGTGGTGTATATGTACAATGAAATACATTTCAGCCATAAAAAAGGAAATTCTGTGACATGGATAGAACTTGGAGGCATTTTGCTAAGTGAAATAAGTCAGACAGAGAAAGACAAATATTGCATGACATCACATATATGTGGAATCTAAAGAAACCTAACTCATAGGAACAGAGAACAGATTAGAAGTTGCCAGAAGTGGGGGTGGGGTAAATGGGTGAAAATAGTCAAGAGGTACAAACTTCTAGTTACAAGGTAATAAGTTCTGGGGGTATAATGTACAAAATAGTGACTATAATGAAAAATAGTATGTTGTATATTTTAAAGTTGCTAAGAGAGTAAATCTTAAAAGTACTCATCAAGAAAAAAACATACCTGTGAGATGATAGATGTTTACTAAACTTACATGGTAGTCATTTTGCAATATATATGTATATCCAACCATATTGTACACCTTGAACTAATACAGACTTATATGTTAATTATATCCGTAGAACTGGAAAAAAGCTAATAGAATAACTAAAATGTGATCCTGTAAAATATTGACATTAATAGAGAAGGAGAAACAGAAAAAATGGGAGATAAATAGAAAATGAATAATAAAATGACAGTCTTAAACCCAGCTATATCAGTTATCATATTAAATGTTAGTACACTGTATATTCTAGTTAAAAGGCAGAATGAATTTTAAAGACAAGACTCAACTATATGCTGACTATCTATGAAACTCACTTTAAATATAAAAATATACATGGTCTGAAAGCAAATGAATGGAAAAAGATACACCATATAGCAGGAATTATAAGGATTATAGAGTGGCTGTGTTAATGTCATAGAGATGAATTTAGGATAGAAAGTATTAACAGAGACAATGAGGAATATTTCATAATAATAAAGGGCCAGTCTGTCAGAAATACATAATTATAAGTATGTATGCACCTAATAAGAGAACTGCAAAATACATGTAGCAAAATTGACATAATTAAAAAGAGAAATATTTCACAATTATAGTTGGAGATTTTAGTCCCCTTTCAGCAATTGGCATAGCTTAACAAGAAATCAGCAAAAGCATAGATCTGAGCATCACCAACTGTCTCGACACCGACGTTTACAGGACGCCACACAGCAACAGAAGCACATTCTTCTCAGGCGCACATGGTGTGTTCACCTGGATACATCCTACGTTGGGACTTAGAACAATTTAGAATAAATTCATAAAATATGAAATCATAGACTGTATTCTCTGACAACAGAATTAAGTTAGTTATCAATAGTGAGTTAACTTGGAAAATCTCAAACATTTGAAAATTAATACACTTCCCAGTTATTCATGATCAAAACGAAATCACAAGTTAAATTAGGACATACCTGGAACCACATGATAGTAAAATACAACATCAAAATTTGTGAGTTGCAACCAAAGCTTAGTGTGTAACATAGTTTTAAGTGCCTGTCTTAGAGATTAAGAGAGTTTAAATGATCTGAATTCTTACCTTAGATAATTAAGGAAAAGCACAATAAGTCCAAAGTAAATGAAAGTAAAGAATAAGGATAGGAGCATAAATCAGTGTAATGAGAAACAGAAAAACAATAGATGAAATCAATGGAAATGAAAGCTTGTATATTGAGAAGAGAAAGTCTATAAGCTGGTAGACTTATTTAGGAAAAAAAAGCAGAAACACCAATGACCAGTATGAATAACAAAGAGTGTCACTATAGATACCACAGAAATTAACAGGATAAGGGAATATTATAAATTTAATGCCTATGAATTTTGCTTCCTAGGTGAAACTGTAAGATTCTTTGAAACATAAAAATTAACAAAAGTGACTCAGGAATAATAGAAAATTAAAAGAGCCCTATATCTACCAAAGAAATGGAATTTGTAATTAAAAGCTGTCCCACAAAGAAAACTCCAGGCTTAGATAGTTTCACTGTTAAATTATATAAAACATTTTAGGAAGAAATTATATCAACCCTAAATGAACTTTCAGAAAATAGAGGAATACATTTTCCAACTTATTATTTGAAGCTGATATTACCCTGATAATAAAATCAGACAGGCATATTATAAGATAAGAGAACTACAGACAAAATCCTTCATGAATATTGACACAAAAATCATTATAATAGTTTTAGCAAACTGAATGCAGTGGTAGAAAGAATACTACATCCTGAAAGGAGCCATGGATATATAATGGGGGAAAGACAGCCCCTTCAACAACTGGTGCTGGGAAAACTGAACAGCTACATGTAAGAGAATGAAACTGGATTATTGTCTAACTCCATATACAAAAGTAAATACGAAATGGATCAAAGTCCTGAATTTAAGTCATGAAACCATAAAACTTTTAGAGGAAAATGTAGGCAAAACTCTATTGAATATAAACATGAGCAGCTTTTTCCTGAGCACATCTTGGGCAAGGGAAACAAAATAAAAAATGAACAAGTGGGACTACATTAAATTAAAAGTCTTCTGTACAACAAAGGACAACATCAGCAAAACAAAAAGGCATCCTACAGTATGGGAGAATATATTCGTAAATGATTTATCTGATAGCGGGTTAACATCCAAAAATATATAAAGAACTCAAACAGCTCACCTCAATACCCAAACAAAGCAACCTGATTAAAAAATGGGCAGAGGATCTGAACAGACATTTCTCCAAAGAAGAAATACAGATGGCCAGCAGGCACATGAAAAGATTCTCCACATTGCTATTCATCAGGGAAATGTAAGTTAAAACCACAATGAGAAATCACCTCACACCAGTTAGGATGGTCACTATCCAAAAGATGAGGAATGACAAATGCTGATGAGGATGCGGAGAAATGGGAACCCTCCTACACTGTTGGTGGGAATGTAAATTAGTTCAACCATTATGGAAGATAATATGGAGGTTCCTCAAAAAACTCAAAATAGAAATACCATTTCACCCAGGAATTCCACTCCTAGGAATTTACCAGAACAAAACAAGATCCCTGATTCAAAAAGACTTATGCATCCCTATGTTTCTCACTATATTATTTGCAGTAGCCAAGATATGGAAGCAACCTAAGTGTCCATAAATAGATGAATTTCATTTGAAATTGAATTGACAATAAAAAAACTCCCCACAAACAAAATACCAGGCACATATGGCTTCAAAGCAGAATTCTACCAAACATGTAAAGAGCTAATACCCATCCTTCTTAAAGTATTCCAGAAAGTAGAAGAAGGGGAATATTTCCAAAGTCATTCTATGAGCCAGCGTCACTCTAATACCAAAACCAAAGACACTACAAAAAAATATTTTGGACCAATATCCCTGATAAACATAATGCAAAAATCCTCAACAAAATATTAGCAAACTGAATTAGAAAATACATCAAAAGGATCATCTATCATAACCAAGTAGGATTTATTCCAGGGATGCAAGGATGGTGCAATATTTATAAATAAGTGTGATACACTATATTAACAAAAGGAAGGGTAAAGACTATATGATCATGTCAATAGATGCTTAAAAGACATTTGACAAAATTCAACATCCATTCATGATAAAAACTCAACAAAACGGGTATAGGGGGAAAAATACCTCCACATAATAAAAGGCCATGTATGACAAACCCACACCTAATATCATACACATTGGCAAAAGGCTGAAAGCTTTTCCTCTAAGATCAGGAACAAGACAAGGATGTCCACTCTCACCCCTCTTATTCAACATAGTACTGGAGGTCCTAGCCAAGGCAATCAGACAAGACAAAGAGATAAAAGGCATCCAGATTGGTAAGGAAGAAGTAAAACTGTCACAATTTGCAGATGACATGAAACTGTATGTAGAAAACCCTATACTAAAGACTCACCAAGAAAACTATTAGAACTAATAACTAGATCCAGCAAAGTTGCAGATACAAAATTAATACACAGAAATATGTTGCATTCCTATATACTAACAATGAACTAGCAGAAAGACAAATCAGGAAAACAATTCCCTTTACAGTTTCATCAAAATGAATAAACAGGAATAAATCTAACCAAGGAGGTGAAAGACCTGTCCTCTAAAAACTATAAGAAACTCATGAGAGTAATTTCTCATGAAGACTGAAGACACCAATAAATGGAAATCTATCCCATGCTCATGGATAGGAAGAATTAATATTGTCAAAATGGCCATCCTGCCCAAAGCAATTTACAGATGCAATGCAATCCCTATCAAAATTCCAACATTTTTCAATGAACTAGAGCAAATAATCCTAAAATTCATGTGGAACCACAAAGACCCTGAATAGTCAAAACAATCTTGAGAAAGAAGAACAAAGCTGGAGGTATTTTGCGCCCTGATTTTAAGTTATATGTTACAAAGCTATGGTAATGAAAACAGTGTGGTACTGGCACAAGAACAGACCCATAGATCAGTGGAACATAATAGAGTGCCTATATATAATCCCACACATATATGGTCAATTAATATATGATAAAGGAGCCGAGAATATACAATGGGGAAAATATAGTCTTTTCAATAAATGTTCTTGGGAAAACTGGACAGCTACATGCAAGAGAATGAAACTGGATTACTGTCTAACTACATATATAAAAGTAAACTTGAAATGGATTAACAACCTAAATGTAAGACTTGAAACCACAAAACTTTAGAAGAAAACATAGGCAAAAATTTCTTGAACATAAGCATGAGCAGTTTTTTTCCAGATACATCACCCTGGGCAAGGAAAACAAAATAAAATATGAACAAGTCAAAAAAAAATATGAACAAGTCAGACTACATCAAACTAAAAAGCTTCTGTATAGCAAAGGACATCATCAACAAAACAAAAAGGCAACCTACAGTGTGGGAGAATATGTTCATAAATGATTTAAATGAAAAGGGGTTAACATCTCTTCATTCAAAATATATTAAGAACTCATATGCCTCAACACCAAAAAACCAAATAACCTGATTAAAAAATGGGCAGAGGACCTGAATATTTTTCCAGAGAAAACTTACAGATGGCCAATAGTTACATAAAAAATTGCTCCACATCACTACTCATCAGAAAAATGCAAATCAAAACCACAATGAGCTATCACCTCACACCAGTCAGAATGGCCACTATTCAAAAGACAAGAAATAGCAAGTGTTGGTGAGGCTGTGGAGAAAAGGGAGCCTCCTACACTGCTGGTGGGAATGTCAATTGGTGCAGTGACTGTGAAAAGCCGTATGGAGGTTCCTCAAAAACTAGAAACAGAAATACCATAGGACCTACTTCTAGAAATTTGTCTGAAGAAAAAAAATCCCTGATGCATAAAGATATATGCTCCCTTATGTTTATTGCCACATTATGCACAATAGTCAAGTTGTGGAAGTAACCTAAGTGTCCTTCAATAGATGAATGGATAAAGAAGATGTACATGTACACAATGGAATATTATTCAGCCATAAAAAGAAAGAAATCCTGCTTTTTGTGACAACATGGAGGGACCTAGAGGGTATTATGCTAAGTAAAATAAACCAGGTGGAGAAAGACAAATACCATATGATTTCACTTACTTGTGTAATATAAAAACAAAGCAAAATAAAATTAACAAAATAGCAGTAGAGTCACAGACACTGAGAATTGATTGGTGGTTACCATGGGGGAGGGGTTGGAGTGGGTATAAAGAGACACAAAATCTCAATCATAATATAAGTTGATCACAGGGATGGACATACAGCATGGAGAGTATAGTGGATGGCTCTGTAACATCTTCCTATGTTGAAAGATAGTAACAGCCCTAGTTGGGGTGAGGATATTAATAATGTGTGTAACCATTGAGTCATTGTGTTGTATTCCTTAAACCCATATGATATTGCTTATCAACTGTAATTCAATGAAAAAAGAGAAGAAAACTTAAGTGGAAAGGCAATGGACATAGAATAGTAAAAACAATCTTAAAAAAGAATAATGTAGTAATTGGAATACCTGATTTTTAAGACTTACCTTCAAGCTGCTGTAATTAAGACAATGTGGTATTGGTGTACATATAAACATATAGATCAATGAAATTGGACAGAGTACAGAATTAGACCCATACTTACATGCTCAATTTATTTTTTTGACAAAGGTGCTAAGGCGATTCAGTGGGGAATGGACAATCTTTTCAAAAAACGATGTAGGAACATCTGGGTTTCTGTACGAAAAACAAGAACCTCAACCCTTTTCTCAAGGTAAAATTAACTTGAAACACATCAAAGACTTTGGAGTTTTCTTTCTAGAAGAAAATCAAGAAGAGTATCTCTGGTACATTGGGTTAGACAAATATTTCCTAAATAGGACACAAAAGGCCCAAAATATAAAAGGAAGAAATTTTGATGAAATGTATTTAAGCAAATTTAAAATTTTTGGTTTTCCAGACACTGTACAGAAAACTTAAAGGCAACCATAGCCCTGGAAACACTTGCAAATATAAATTGCAAAACATTTATATGGCAGATGAGTTGTAATCTCAAACTCCATACTAGCGTAATAAAAAAAATGAGCAAAAGATTTGAACAGAGCCTTCACTAAGAAGACATATCAGTAGTCAATGAAACTGAACCATTGATAGGAAATCTGTGCCATGTGTGATCACCCAGCAGTCAGTTTGGGACTTGGGTGAATAAACAGTGTGGTATGTCCGTAGAATGAAGTGCTGCTACTCAAAAGCAAAAGGAATGAATTTTTGATACATGCAGCAACTTGAACTAGTTTTATAGGGGTTAGCTGAGTGAAAGAAGTCATTCAAAAAGGTTACATACTATATAATTCCATTCTTATGACATTCCTCCAAAGACAAAACTATAGTGGTGGAAAATAGATCAGTCATTGCCATAGGTAGAGATGGAGGAAGGAATGACTTTAAAGATAAATGAGGGAGTTTTATTTTTGGGTGATGGAATTGTTGAATGTTGTTTGTGGTGATGGTAATACAAATCTATGCCTGTGCTAAAATTAATGCAACATACACTGAAATAAAATATTTAAACTTAACAATTTAAAAAATAAAATAATATTAAGTCTAAGATTCAGCAGTGTGTGTGTAGTCCTAAAATAGTGTACTTCATGAATCCATTCTTCTGTCAGTTGATGTTTATTTTTTTCCTTCTCTTGTTAATAAGAACATTGCTGCTTTGAACCTTCTTATGTTGCCTCCTGCTGTACATGTGGATTTTCTTGGGGTATGTGACTGGGAGAGGAATTGCTCAGTTGTACTATATGCAAAGTCCATTTTGAGAAAATAATGTCCAATTATTTTCCAAAGTGATTTCAGTTAAATTTTTTCTCTACAGCACATAAGACACTTACATGTCTGAAAATCTTTATTTTATCCTCTTTGTTAATAGTTTAGCTAGGTGTGGAATGCTGTTAGAAATAATTTTCCTTCAGCATTTTCAAGGCCTTTTGTTTCATTGTCTTCTGGCTAGTGGTGTTAGTATTTAAAAGTCTGTGATTCCTGTCTTTGGCTACAGTCTGTTTTTCTTTTTGGAAACTTTTTAATAAAACCATAATTCTGCTCCCAGGGTTCTGGGATTTCACAGTATGTTCACAGATTTCATATAGTGTGGGTTTTTGTCCAATATATTGGGTCCTTGGTGGCCCTTTCCATTAACTCTAAGTGGATAGCATGAGAATGCTTGAAGGATAAAAAGCCTTACATACCAGAATTCTGAGAGCTCAGAGCTGGAACAGGGCTGGAGTTTTTTTGTGGGTATGTCCACGTAATCCTCCTGTTGCTTGTACTCATCCCCTATCCCCAGACCAAATCCAGAGCAAAAAACCATTTGTTCTTCCGAAGAATAAATTTCCAGTCATTTTCCTGAGTGAAGAGAAGGATGTGACATGGATTGGAGGAAGTGAATTCAATGATGCTGTCTAAACAATTTAAAATCAGTCTTTTCTGATGTTAACATCTCCCTTGAACTCTTCCCTGCTTCCTTCCCACCACTTCTAGAGTCACCCATTACTGCTATTTCTTGAGCCAGTTAAGGATTTTGAGGTGTAAATTGGGTTGGTTCTTTGTACTGTTGGTATGAGTTTGGTTTTCTCAGACTTGCCCATCTGTTTGCAGCTTTTAAAATAACTTAGATTTTGGTTCCTTTCCCATTTTCTTCATCCTATAGGGTACAGGATTAAAAATATACTTTTTTTCTTAACTGTAGTTTTAGTTAGATTTTAGTAGGGAATGAAATTAGATGCCAGTATTTGGCTAACTTCCTTTGGAATTTAAATTTTAAAATTTTATGTCCCAGTGATAAGTTGAAACAGAGTAATGATTTTTAATTTCCCCAACCTAACAAACTCAGTAATTCATCATGGGATTTCTTCTTAAGTATTGGGAGGCTTCATACTAGTACCAGTGGGATGTAGGGTCTGAAGAGGTTTTCCCCATAAAGAGCCATGAAGTCCTATTCTTTAAATGCTTGACCCAGAAATTTAATATTTAGAATGCTAAGTGCTTGTGATTTTTAAAGAAATCAGTGGCTGTTTTCTGTGGATGTCAGTGAACTTACGTGCATGTTTCTGAAAGGGTAGCCAGAACTTTTATTGAATTCTCAGACAAGTTTCTCTGCTTGAGGCATAAAGTCGGATTTTAAAGTTAAGTGATTAAGGGACTTTATCCTGTTTTCTGTCATAGGTGAAGATTAGATTCATCCTTTGTATCCCAGCATTTCACCAGTGGCCTTTTATATAGTCACCTACAGTGAGGTGCTATTTTCAAATCACACTGGAAAATTGTGGGTTTTTTTTCCCTCCTGCCTTAAATAAAGCATCACTATTTTTATTATTTGTTTTTGGTTTATTTCCTGTCCCTAATGAATCTGGTTTGTGTGAATTTTCTACGTTTGTGACTTAACATTAATAGCCTAAATTATCATATTTCAAGTCTTAGTGTATGGTTGATATTTTTAAGAAATCATTTGTTTTTGTACTTCTAGGCAGAAATAATTCTTTACTCCTGCATAGTGAGTTTTCCAGCTAAATAATTGAGATTGTGTGCTGTGGTTATTGTACTAACTTTTTAAGTCTTTTCTTCCATTTGAAATTTTGGTGGTTTTATTTGTATATAGGTATAGTAGATTTTAAAATATACTCTAGTCCAATAGACTATCTACTGTTAAAAGAACATATGGGATGTGAACAGTTCCCAGGAATGTGTTGTTTTAATTTGTCTGATTTTTCTCAAACTATTCAAATTGAGTTAGACAATATTCATCATATTATTGAAAAGTTTTCACAAATGCCTAAGGTGCCTAACTGGTTTTCTTAGTTTCACCGGAGATGGCTGGTAATTGTAGGTCTGTTTTTGTTATGTATCTGTATTCCTATTCTGTTAATGTGTGTATGCAATTTAATTAGTAGTTTGTTAAAACCTATACATGCTTATGTTACTCTACAAGAAGTTATGTCAAAGAAATAATCAATCTTCCCATGTTTTCTTCCGTCTGCTACTTCTATAGCTTTTCTTCTTCCTTCCTAATTACAACCATTTAGTAGAATTCGTGCCTCATATCGAAAATTACCGAGCATCATAATTCTTCCAAGTGGTAAAGATACCTCAAGACAAATGCTAGGGCATAGAAGCCACAGGGCATAAATCTGCAAAGAAGTAAAAAGCTAACCTTTTCAAACAATATGACTTCTCTCTCACTTACCAACTTTACATTTCCCTGTATGGCCCCAAAAGATGGCTGGTTAGCCAGAGACGGGTAAGATTCCTCAAGGGAGGAACGACGTAAGACAGGCACAGTTGCAGGGGGGTCAGCTGAGAAATTGGGGATCAACAGAGGTGAGGTTTAGAACCTCACTCCCCCTGTTCTGAGAGAAATCTTCTGCATCCGTGGATGTTTTGTTGCCCTTGTCTGGCTTGGATTAATACTTAGTCTACAGGCACACACCTGATCATCTACATTTGCCCTCTTACAGCACTAAATTATGTTTTCTACCTTTATCTTGCATCTACCTACCACTTCAGCATTTTATTAAAAAAAATAAGGGAGAAATGTGTGATTCACATATAAATCAAGTATAAAAATCAAATGAATAATCATATCTGACTTGATTGTTTATAGTTCATGATGTGTGATCAGAACCGAAAGTTTCTGTGATGAATGCCCTTGTACTGTTCACCATGTAAGAACTTGTTCACCATGTAAGAGCTTGTTCATTATGCTTCAGAAGATTGGAGACTGTTGAGAATTAGGCTTGGGGTTAATGAATGATTGTGCATTGAGTCCCCTATACAGAATTTTATTGTTTTTAACAACCATTTGATCAATAAATATGAGAGATGCCCTCTCAAAAAAAAATATCCTCTAGTCCAGTAATTCCCCCTAATATTTATCTCTTGAGTTTTTTGTATCATCTTGCTTATTTTCTCATCAGTCTATTATGGGAATGGTGTAACTGTCTTTTATGAATTTCATTCGCTAAACATTTTTTGTTGGGTTGAAGTCAGTCTACCAATGTATCTTTGCCTTGCTAACTTTATATTTTATTTTTAGATTAGCCAAGTTATTCCATTGCTTCTCTGTTTTTACTTGTCCTTTCACATTAGTGACTTGGTCTTTTGCATTGTTCTTCAGTATCTTCCTTCAAACACTTCTACTCACCACCTGTTCCTTAGTACTTTGTTTAATTTTTTTTTCTAAGCATTTACTTAACTCTGACATACTACATATTTTAGTTGTTTATAGCCTGTCAATTCCTAAAATGTTTAAGTTCCATAAATGCATGATTTCTGTATCTTTTGTTCATTGCTGTATCCCCAGAGCCTAGAATAGTGCCTAGCATATAATAAATATTTGTTGAATGGATCTCTACCCATTGATATGCTTCACTTCCTTCAAAAGAAGTATATAGAGAAAGGTCTTGATTACTACACTGTCCTGGATTTGAATCCTGATTTCACACTTCTTGTTAGTTCTGTGTTCTGGAGCTGGCTAGTTGAACAATCTGTTACCTACATCCTTCTCTATTAGAATGGCAACTAAACTTGTTGGATTTAAAGTGAGCTATCCCAGTTCACCCTGACTGCTTTTTTTTGTTGTTGTTAAGGTTTCATTGATATACACTCCTACGAAGGTTTCATACCTTGACTACTTTTTAAAAAAAATTATGAGTTATAATTGACATGCAATAAAACTAAATTGTAAAATTTGATAATTATTGACATATGTATTCACCTTTGAACCCATCACTATAATCACCCCCAAAAATTTCTTTATGCCTCCTTTTAATCTCACTTGTTCATTCATCCTTTCCCCTTTTGCCCCTCCCCCATCTTGAAACAACCATTGATATGCTTTCTGTCACAGTAGATTAGTTTGCATTTTCTAGAATTTTATATAAATCACTCATACTGTATGTACTCTTCTTTTGCCTGTTTCTTTTCACTTACTTAGCTAAATAATTTTGAGATTTATCTATGTTGCATGTATCAATAGTAAAGCTATGATGAACACCCATGTATAGGTTTTGGAATGGTTGTCTTTATCCTTTTCTCTTAGGGGAAATACCTAGGACAGGAATGGCTGGATTATGTGGTAAAGTGAGCTTAACATTTTTTTTATTAAAGTGTCATTGATATACAATCTTATGAAGGTTTCACGTGAACAGCATTGTGGTTTTAACAGTTACCCACATTATCAAATCCTCATCCCCTCCATTGCAGTCACTGTGCATCAGCATAGTAAGATGCCGTAGAGTCATTACTTGACTTCTCTGTGCTGTATTGCCTTCCCCCTGACCTACCTATTCTGTGACTGCTAATTATAGTGCCCCTTAGTTGCCTTCTCCTTCCCTCCCCACCACCAACCTCTTCCCTTTGGTCTCTGCTAGTCCTTTCTAGGAGTCTGTGAGTGAGCTTAACATTTTTCAAAGTTGCCAGACTTTCTTCCAAAATTATAGTATAATTTTACATTCTTATTAGCAGTATATGAGAATTCTAATATATCCTTTCCAACATTGGGTATAGTCATTCTTTTAAATTCTAGCTGTCTATCGGTGTGCAATTGCATCTAAGTGTGGCTTTAAATTTGCATTTACCTAGTGACTGGTGATGTTGAGTATCCTTTATATGCCATCTGTTTACCTTTGGAGTCAATGTTCAAACTTTTTGGCCATTTAAAAATTAGCCCCTTTTCTTACTGCTGGGTTTTTAAAATCGGTGTTGAAGTTTTGAAATCGTTGATTTATTTAAGCCATGCTTTCAGTTCTTAAAATTTCATGTCCCATATCTGGATGTTTCTCTTTACTATAACTTTAACAAATTGTGGTAAATATGCATAACATGAAATTTACCATTTCAACCATTTTTTAGTACATTCACAATGTTATGTACCTGTTACCATTATTTTTATTTATTTATTTGTTAATTTTTTTTATTTTGGTATCATTAATCTATGATTACATGAGGAACATTATGTTTACTAGGTTCCCCCCTTCACCAAGTCCTCCCCACAACCCCCATTACAGTTACTGTCCATCAGCATAGTAAGATGCTGTAGAATTACTACTTGTTTTCTCTGTGTTGCACAGCCCTCCCTGTGCCTCCACCCACATTATACATGCTAATCACCGTTATTTTTTTTCTAGAACTTTTTATTATCTCAAACAAAAATTCTGAACCCATCAGACAAAACTCCTTATTCCTCTCTCCCTCGATCTAGATATTTCATGTAAATGGAATCATACAATACATATTACTTTGTGTTTGGCTTCTTTCACTTAGTGTAATGTTTTTGAGCTTCATCCATTTGTATCATGTATCAGAACTTCATTACTTTTTGTGGCTGAATTCAATTCCTGTGTGTGTGTGTTTGTGTGTGTGTGTGTGTGAGACACTTTGTTTATCCACTAATATGTTAATGGACACTTAGGTTGTTTCCATTTTTTGGCTGTTGTGAATAATGCTGCTATGAACGATCATATTGTGTGATATATATTGTACATATTGTAATGATGTACGAGTGCCTTAGCCCATTTTCAGTTTTGTGGGGTTTTTTTTTGTATATATATATATATATATATAAGAGTGGAACTCTTGGATCATATGGTAAAAATTTTGTTTTTAACTTTCTGAGGAACCACCAAACTATTTCCTGTAGCAGCTGTACCATTTTACATTCCTACCAGCAATGCACAATGGTTCCAATTTCTACACATCCTTGCCAACACTATTTTCTGTTTTTTTTTAAAGAAAATAATAGATAGCCATCCTAATGAGTGTAAAGTGGTATCTCATGGGTTTGATTTGCATTTCTCTAATTACTAATGATATTGAGCATCTTTTCATGTGCTTATGACCATTTGTGTATATTCTTTGGTGAAATATCTATTAAGGTTCTTTGCCCATTTTTGAATTGTGTTTAGTTTTTGTTTTTATTTTTGAGTTGTAGGATTTCTTTATTCTGCGTATTAAAGGCTTTGAGAGATATGATTTATAGATATTTTCTACTCTTCTATGGACTGACTTTTCACTGTCTTAATAGTGTCCCTCAATGTACAAAAGCTTTTCATTTTGATGAAATCCAGTTTACCTATTTTCTTTTGTTGTGCTTTTGATGTCATATCTGAGAAACCATTGCCAAATCTGATGTTGTGAATATTTGCCCCTATGTTTTCTTCTGAGATTCTGATTGTGTTAGCTTTTATATTGAGGTGTTTGATCCATTTTGGATTATTTTTCTTTATGGTATAAGGTAACAATCCAACCTCATTCTTTTGCATGTGGATATTCAGTTTTCCCAGCACAATTTCCTGAAGTGTTTTTCCCCCAAGTAGTGGTCTTGACACCCTTGTTAAAATGTGTTGACTATATTTGTTAGGATTCATTTCTGGCTCTTAATTATGTTTCATTGATCTGTATGTCTATCTTTAAGCCAGTACAACACTGATTAATGTTTTGTAGTAAATTTTGAAGCTAGAAGATGTGAGTCATCCAACTTAGTTTTTCTTTTCTAAGATGGTTTGGCTATTTGAGGTCTCTTGAGATTCCATATGAATTTTGGGATGGTTTTTTTCTGTTTCTGCAAAAAATTCCTTTGAGTTTTTGATAGGGATTGCATTGAATCTGTAGACTGCTTTGTGTAATACTGTCATCTTAACAATATCCTATCAATCCATGAGCATGGATGTGTTTCCACTACTTAAAAAATCTTCAGTTTCTCTCACTGTTTTTATAGTTGTCAGCATACAAGTCTTGTGCCTCTTTGGTTTTATTTTTTTATTTTATTCTTTTTGATGCTATTATAATGAAATTGGGTCACAACTAAGGCAAACATCTGTACTGGTCCTTCAGAGATTGACCAGACTGTCAAAAATGTGTGTAATACTGAGTGTTTGGAGGACCAGGTCTTCCAGGTGGCTGCTCCAGTAGGGGGAGGGCTGCCATTCCCATTGCTGAGCAAAGGCTGAGGCAGGGGCTGGGGTAGCTGATTTGTATGTGCTGTTCTCCTACTGAAGATCAGCTCTCTCTCCTTTCATCCTTCATAGTGAACACTTTTCTGATTGTTATAACTGTCCAGTTAGGTTCTAGAGTGCCAAGATCGTTGATTCTGGTTGTTTTTCCCAGATTACTGGTTCTCTCAGTAGAGGGACCAACTTGTACAACTTCCTACTCTGTTGTGTGTGACATCACTCTAATTGATGGGTTTTAAAACTTTTAAAATACATTTGGGACATAAGTCCTGCACCAGAGACATACTTCTTTAAATGTATTTTTTTACTCTGTATCTTGTCTTTTTATTCTCTTAACAGTGTATTTCAAGGAGCAAAAGTTTTAAATTTTGAAGTCTAATTTATCAGTTTGCTCTATTATGGATTATGCTTTCAGTGTCTTATCTAAGAAATCTTTGCCTAATTCAAGATCATACTGATTTTCTTTGATGTTGTCTTATGGAATTTTATAGATTTAGGTTTATAATTAGGTCTTTTATCCAGTTTGAGTTTTTTCTTTTTCTTTTAATGGATATTGTGTAAGGTATGGGTCTAAGTTCATTTTTTATGTGTATATTGAGTTGTTCTGGCACCATTTGTTGAATAGGCTATCCTTTTCCCACTGCATTGTCTTTGTATCTTGAAAAAAAATCAGCTGTCTGAAAATACTACAAAAAGGGAAAATTACAGACCAATATCGCTAATGAACATAGATATAAAAACCCTCAACAAAATATTAGCAAACTGAATTCAAAAATACATCAAAAGGATCATCCATCATGACCAAGTGGGATTTATTCCAGGGATGCAAGGATGGTACAATATTCATAAATCAATCAAAGTGATACACCACATTAACAAAAGGAGGGGTAAAAACCACATGATCATGTCAATAGTTGCTGAAAAGCATTTGACAAACTTCAACATTCATTCATGATAAAAACTCTCAACAAAATGGGTGTGGAGGGAAAATATTTCAACATAGTAAAGACCATATACGACAAACCCACAGCTAACATCATACTCAGTGGTGAAAAGCTGAAAGCTTTTCTTCTAAATCCAGGAACTAGACAAGGATGCTCATTCTCACTGTTCTTACTCAAAAGAGTACTAGAAATCCTACCCACAGCAGTTAGACAAGAAAAAGAAATAAAAGGCATCCAAATTGGTAAGGAAGATGTAAAATTGTCACTATTTGCAGATGATATGATAATACTGTTTGTAGAAAACCTTAATGACTCCACCAAAAAACTCTTAGAACTAATAAAGGAATTCAGTAAAGTTGCAGGATACAACATCAGTATACAGAAGTCTATTGCATTTCTGTGTATTAAAAATGAGCTAGCAGAAAAACAAAACAATCCCTTTTACAACTGCACCAAAAATTTAAAAAATGCCTAAAAAGGAGGTGAAAGACCTGTACTGTGAGAACTATAAAACATTGATAAAAAAGAATTGAAGATGACACAAATAAATGGAAAGATATACTATGATTGGAAGGATCAACATTGTTAAAATGTCCATATTACTCACAGCAGTGTACAGTTCAGTACAATCCCTATCAAAATCCTAATGACATTTTTTACAGAACTATAACAAATAATTCTAAAATTTGTAAGGAATCACAAAAGACCCCAAATAGCCAAAGCAGTCTTGAAAGAGAAGAACAAAATTGGAGGTATCATGCTCCCTAGTTCAAACTATACTGCAGATTGTAATACTACAGAATCAAAACAGTATGGTACTGGCACAAAAATAGACACATAGATCAATGGAACAGAATAGAGAGCCTAGAAGTAAACAACTTACGTGGTCAGTTAATCCACAGCAAAGGAGGCAAGACTATACAACAGGAAAAAGACAGTCTCTTCAATAAATAATATTGGGTAAACTGGATGGCTACGTGCCAAAGAATGAAACTTGACCACTGTCATATCATGCACAAAAATAAACTCAAAGTGGATTGACCTAAATATAAAACCTGAAACCATAAAACTCCTTAAAGAAAATACAGGCAGTAAACTCTGGGACATTGGATTTAGCAATTTTTTTCTGGGTACGTCTCCCCAGGCAAGGGAAACAAAAGCAAAAGAACCTAAGTGAGATACATTAAACTAAAAGCTTCTGCACAGTGAAGGAAACCATCAGCAAAACAAAAAGGTGATCACTGAATTGGGAGTATATATTCACAAATAATATATCTGATATGGGACTGATATGCAAAATATAGAACTCATAAAACTCAATGCCAAAACCCCCAAATAACTTGATTTAAAAATGGGTAGAGGAACTGAATAGTAGACATTTTCCCAAAGAAGCATAAAGATGGCCAACAGACACATGATAAAATGCTCCGCATCACCAGTCGTCAGGCAAATCAGAAATCACAATGAGATACCACCTCACACCAGTCAGAGTGGCTAGTATCAACAAGAAAAGAAATACCGAGTATGTTAAGGGTGTGGAGAGAAGAGGACCCTCATGCAATGTTGGTGGGAAAATAAATTGGTGCAACCACTGCAGAAAACAGTATTGAGGTTCCTCAAAAAATTAATAGAACTACTGTACCATCCAGCAATTCCACTTCTGGGTCTTTATCCAAAGAAAATATAACACTAATTTGAAAAGATGCGTGCACCCCTGTTTATTGCAGCATTATTTACAATAGCCAAGTAATGGAATCAACCTAAGTGTTTATTGATAGGTGAATGGATAAAGATGTGGGACATATTTACAATGGAATGTTATTCAGCCATGGAAAACAAAGAAATCTTGCCATTTGTGACAACATGGATGGACCTGAAAGGTATTTTCTAAGTGAAATAAGAAAGATGATGTGATGATTTCCTTAAATGTGTAATCTAAAAAACAAATGAGAAAAAAACCCCCAAAATGACTCATAAATACATAGAACAATCTGGTGGTTGCCAGAGGAAAGGGGTGGCATGGGGAGATGAATGACATAGGTGAAGGGAATTAAGAGGTACAAATGTCTAGCTATAAAATAAATAAGTCATTGGGGATGTAAAGTACAGTATAGAGAATATAGCCAATAATATTGTGATTACTATGTATGGTAACAGATGGTAACTAGACTTACTGTGGTGAGCATTTTGTAATATATGTAAATGTAGAATCACTATGTTGTACACCTGAAACTAATACAATATTGTCTATCAAATATACTAAAATAAAAAATTATTTAGTAGGTTGTTTTTGGGACTGATAATGAAGGATAGATAAGGTGACTACTATGAATCAGATGAACTCTCTTTGAATGCATTTTTATTTATTATAATAAGTAATGCTGTTCTTTAGGCCTAGAAGACCGCCGTCTAAGTTTCTCCTGGAGATAAGTAACTTCCTTCCTTCCTTCTGAAATTGAGATTAAATCAGATAATGTGTGTGATCTGCCTAGGAAAGTGCTCAAAATGGGAATAGGCCTTTATCAGTTAGTTTCTATCAACACTTACTCCAGACATTTAATTAACATCTTGTTCTGCTTCTACAGGCTAGGACGACTGGACACTTGATGTTTGCATAGCTGTACATGTGCTTTTATCACTTATGTTCTGTTGGAAGTACATTTCCAGGGTGCAGTATGGTACAGGGAATAGGAATAGGGGTGGAAGGATTACATTTGGGATAAAGGGGAATTGAAAGAAAGAAGTAAAACTTACGGTTTTCTTCTGTAATGACTTTGTAAATAGCTCCAGACAATTAGCTTGTTTTTGGCTTAAAGCTGGAATGGCTTATTAAGGGTAGATATTTTTATGAACCTATTTACGGTCAATATCTTTCCAAACTTTAAAAAAAAATTAAAGTATCGTTTTATGAACCTATTTATGGTCAATATTTTTCCAAACTTTTTAAAAAAATTAAAGTATCATTTATATACAATCTTATGTTAGTTTCAAATATACAACACAGTGCTTCAGCAGTTACTCATATTATTAAATCATCACCCCCTCTAGTGAAGATGTTAAAGGAACATTAACTGTATTCTCCAGGCTGTACTACCATCCCCATGACCAACTTATAGTGTTATTGTGAAACTTGTTTTTATAATTATTTTTCTCAATCCTGTCAGTGAACCTCATCTTTGACTAACCCTGCGGTTTAACCATGGCTCATAGAAAAATCCGATGATAGTGAGTCCCCATCACCCAGTAACTATTCTAAACAGAAAGGTAAAGAAGTCTATCTAGAAGCAAATTACAGTTAAATTGGCATATTTACTTTCTAGTAAGAGGTCAGATAAAAATCTTGGGCCATTTCTGTAAACTTAATCATTCGAGATACACTAAGGTGACATTTAACTGATATTATTTTCTTTGGAGCCTTGCTCCATAGCTATTTTCTTATTTACATCTCTGTTCTCAAGTCATTATACATACTGGCCTTTGTTCAATTTCCTATTAGCCCTTAAGGAACATATGATCTACCTTTGATTTTGAATTGCAGTGCTTCCCTGGCTTTCCATGAGGTTAGTGCTCAGTGACAGCTAATTATCAGTGGGGAAAGAGGTGTGCATTACTTTGGCATTGTTCATGGCCATTTTTGTATGCCACAAGCTGCATTTCCTTTGCTGTCTATTTGCTCCCACATTGTGTCACTGCCTCAACCAGCTCAACGACTGCAAATTAATTTCATTGTTGGTTCAAGCAGAACTTCATTAAGAGGACAGATCTGTTACAAGAGATCATGTATTGCAAAGCCCAACAAATTATTTTGTTTGAGCCACATTTGTTTTCCTTTCATTGGTATGGCTAATACAAAAATGACTGTTGTTGGGATGACTTCTCATTTAATGTAATCATCTAGGGATTAATTAAAATAGCAATGCAATAATGCTTCAGAAGTAAAACTATTTTGATATACATTTTTAACCTAGAAATAAAAATTGAGATATGTAAAGGACTGAAATATTTTTGTGGGTTTCTAAAGCAGTACAAAGTGATAATGTGGTATCTTGTTGAATTCAAACTATTTTTTAAGGAAAAAGTGTCCTTGAGGTCATTTTTTCTTGTGTCATTGGATCTGTAACATGATTGTTGGAGGGTTTTAGAAAGAGTTGATTTTTTATCAGTTGTTTTAATGCAGTGAATACATAGTTTATGTAAATAAATGTTAAGTGAAATTCATAGTAGTCTTTGCATCTTGAGATTATGATGATACTATAATTACATGCACAATAGCAGGATATATTACTTGTATTCTTATATTTTGATGCTTTGAAATAAATCCCAGTACATAAAAGAATGTTGCTTTGTTCTTTTCCCTCCTGATTCTTAGGGAAATTGTTGAATGGAAAATGATAATTCATAAGAAGCTTTGTAAATCCTGTTAGAAAGTGTGTTATGTAGTTCTAAAATATACTGGAGAAGAGATAAAAAACCATTCAGTGATCACAAAGTAGAGGCAGTCAGTGAACAAATACTAAACTACTTCTCATGAAATGTAATGACCTAAAACAGTATAAATTCCTGCCTTCCATACTTCGTGATTCTTTGTGACATATTTTACCTTTCAGAATACTATAAATACACAATTATTTTTGCTTGATACTAGGAGTTGACAACTGTTTTCTCTATACGACAAGAGAGTAAATATTTTAAACTTTATGGGCCAAGAGGCAAAATTTAATATATAATATAGGTACTTATACAACACGGAAGGAAACAAATATCCACACATTTGTGAACTGATAAAATTCAAACTATAACAATTGAGCGATTTTTTTTGTAATTTACATCTAATGACAAGAATAGGGTTTTTTTGGGGATTAACATTTTGTTTAATTGATGTTCAATACGAATGATCCCTGTGATCGAAATTGGTTACAAATCTTCATCTGTAAATGCAGATCTGTAATGAGATTTTACATTTTTCATTTTTATAAATACCTCCTCAGATAGGTATTTCCAAGTACTGATGTCAGTTGATAAGCAAGTATTTTAATTTGAGAATAAATTAATACATCATTTATTAGCATCTTCTCTTGTTATTTACCATTTAGCCTGTCATCACATTACAGGTTAAGGTATTTCCAATGGATGGTTAGGTAGAAATTCCTCAATTGCACCATTAAATGGATTTTGAAATACAGAAATTTCCTTTGCAGTTGTACTGAAGTAAAAAAAAACAAACAATGTAGGAACTGCACTTGAAGCACAAAAATGTATATGTGCTGCATATTTGGGTTAGAATGGAGATCCTGCTTATTTTAACTTTTGACATTATGGGAAGTTTATGAAGCAGCTTGACATTAGCTGTGATTCACATCACCGAAGTGATTTTTCTGTAGGTACATGTTTCACAAATAAGCATGGCTTTAAGTGGCGTTCATTTAGAAGCATTATCAAGACTGAAGCAAAAGCTAATTTCCAAAACCATTTATTATTTGATAATAGTGGTTGAGGGCAGTTCTCATTAAAAAAAAATCAATCAGCTCTAAACTCAATAAAATTCCAATAAAACTGACCACTAATAAGCCATCTTGCTGCTGTACACTTGAGCAAGTCAGGATACTTAGCTTCTGTTTCTCATAAAAATTCATGGAAGTATGAAGATGGTCAAGTCCATGAAAGCAGAGGAGGTTCATTGTTGACTAATGTTAGACTAACTCATGAAAAGTCATACAATCTCTGCAAAGTGCTTGCTGATGAATAATACCACAAATAACCACAGGTTTTAAATGTCTTAAATTTTCACAAGCTTTATAAATTTGTCCAACTAAGTCTTTTTCTTCTCCACGTATATTTTCACCATCATTAATTTTAACACATCTTAATAGCTTCCACTTCAGATTGTACTGAGTTAGTGTTGTCTCAGTGTTTACAGTCACTTCATACTTGACATTGACTCCTTGACTATAACTGAGCAGTATTAGTAACATCTGTTGACTCATCAGAAATCAAGGAAAACTACTGTGTTCCTTTGCCTTTTTCAAAAAGTGTACAATTTAGTGGTTTTAATATATTCAAAAGGTTGTGTAGCCATTACCACTCTAATTTTAGAATATTTTCATCACTCTGTGAAGAATTGCTATACCCAATAGCAGTCACTCCCCAGTCCTCTCTCCTCCCCAAGATGTGATAAGCATTAATCTACTTTCTGTGTCCTGGCTTTCCCTATTCTGGACCCTTCATATAAATGGAATCATACAATATGTGGCCGTTTGTGTCTGCCTTTTTAAACTTAGCATAGACTTTTAGGGGTCATCTATGTTGTAGCATTTTTCAGTACTTTGTTCTTTTTATAGACCAGTAATATTCCATTGTATAGATATATTACATTTTGTTTATCCATTCATCAGTTGATGGATATGTGGATTGTTTCCATTTTTTGGCTATTCTGAATTCTGTGATGAACATCTGTGTATAAGTTTTTTAGTGAGCATATGTTTTCAATTCTCTCTTGGGGTGTATACCTAAGCATAGAGATGCTCTCTCAAATGATAATTATTGCTTAATTTTTTGAGTAACTGTGAAACTATTTTCCACAGCTGCTGCACAATTTTTACATTCCCACCAGTAATATATCCCCACATTTTTATTGTTAGTCTTTTTGATTATAGCCATCCTGGTGTATATGAAGTGGTATCCCATGATTTTAATTAGCATTTCACTAATGACTGTTATGTTGAGCATGTACTTTTCATGTACTTGTTGGCTATTTGCATATCTTCTTAGCAAAGATCCTTTGTCCATTAAAAATTTTTTTATTGCTGTAAAAGTTCTTTATGTGTTCTGGATGCAGATCCTTTATAATGGTATATGATTTGTAAATATTTTCTCCCATTCCCCATGTTGTGCTTTTCACTTTCTGAACATGCCCGTTGCAACTTAAGAATTTTAAGAAACCATTAACTAATTTACAGTCATGAAGATTTACTCCTATATTTTCTTTAAGAATTTTATAGTTTGGCTCTTACATTTAGTCTTTGATCCATTTTGAGTTAAAATTTACATTTTGAATTGAAATTTTAATGTACAGTTTTGACTGGAGTATAACTTACATAACTCAGTCCAAACACTCTTTCTTCCAAATGTTTGTCTTTCCAGAATGTTCTTTTTGTGCTTATCCAATCAATTCCTATTTCTCTAGAGGTAACTGGTGTTCTTATTTTATTCACCTTAGATTGATTTAGCTTCTTCTATGTCATTTTGTAAATGGAATTATGTCTTATGTACACTTCTGCATCTAACTTCTTTTACTCAGCATAATGTTTGTGATATTCATCCAATGTGTTAACTGTATCAGTAATTGATCTTTATTTTGTATTGCTAGGTGGTATTGCATTGTATGAATATTGCATATTTTATGTATTTTCTTGATGAACATTTGGATTATTTCTACTGCTAAGCTATTGTGAATAAAGCTGCTACTATTATCCCTAAGTCTTTATATAGAAGTGTTTTTTTTTTTGAGTTATTATGGCTAGTGGTTTATCAATTTTATCAGTCTTTTTAAAGAACCCATTATTAGTTTCATGGATTTTTTTCCTATTGTTCTTTTTTTATTCCATTGATTTTAGCTCTTCTTTAATTCCTTTCTCCTACATTCTTTGGATTTAAATTTCTTCTTTTCTAGCTTGTTAAGTTGCGATCTTAAAGGATCCCAAGGATTAAAATGATGAGATTTTTTTCCAATGTAAGCATCTTTGGAAAATTATTAGCCATTATTTCTTCTAATATTTTTTCTGCTTATTCTCTCTCTCCTCTTTTTTGGGACTTCAGACAAGGAGTTAGGAGATGTCTATTGGCCCACATGTCTCTTTTGATATATTTCTTATTTCATTCTTTTTTATTTTTTATTTCTGTAGTTAGCTAATTTCTATTGTCCTGTCTTTGAGTTCACAATACTTTTCTCAGCTCTGTTCATTCTCTTCTTAAGCCCATCCAATGAATATGAAATTTGGAATATTCTAATTTTCAGTTCTGAATTTCCATTTCATTTTTTTACTTAGAGATTACATTTCTGTGTAAGATCTTTCATGTCATGTATTTTGCTCATCTTTTCTTAGATATTTATTGCTAATATTCATTTAAACTTTTCTTATGCTGATACCAACATCTGGGTCATCTGAAGGTCTGATTAAGTCTGTTTTTTTTTTTTCCATTGAATATAGACCACACTTCTCCAGTTCTTTCAGTACACTATTTTCTGATTTCATGCTGGATCTTATAAAAGCAACAGAAACTGAAGTGAATATCATTTTTCCCTAGAGAAGGCATGTTTTTTCTATGTCAAGCATGTTGTGAGTTGGGTTGTGGCTAGGTTTTACTATCAGTTGCTTTCAGTTCACTGGTTTCAAATTTTCTTGAGCGTATGACCTGTTGAATGTTAGAGGTTTGTTCCTGTAGTAGGACTTTGTATCTAAGTACCTGGAACTACAGAGACCTCTTTCTTCCTTTCCAGCTTCCTACCCCCTCCACCAGCCCTCCACCCTCAGCCTGCCACTGCCCCACCCAGTAAGCCTTTCTTGCAGAAGATCAGCAGTGTGTGGGAGAACTAGCCCTGCATTTTGGACCCTCCAAGGTTCCACTGTGTTATCAGCGCCACAGCTCGTGTTTGTGAAGAACTCCACTGGTTTCTCCTCATCCCAGCAGACTCCTCTTTGTGGCAGGCTTCATCTGCCCATGTCTCAAATGTCCCCAGCAGTTTCTTGTCTCTGGTTTCTTTCTTACCACCTAAGAAAGGGTTACCCCTTCTGGAATCTAGTTTCTTAAACCTCCTAATGTTCGCTGTTCTCTGAGAAGTCTGCAAGACATGTTTTTTTTTTGTTGTTAAGTTATCATTGATATACAATCTTATGAAGGTTTCACATGAGCAACATTGTGGTTACTACATTTTTCCATATTATCAAGTTCCCCCTACACCCCATTGCAGTCACTGTCCATCAGTGTAGTAAGATGCTATAGAGTCACTACTCAAGACATGTTTTCTTGTTTTTTTCTTGTTTTTTATTTTTTATTTTTGATATTGTTTATATACAATTACTTGAACAGCATTATGGTTACTAGACTCCCTCTATTATCAAGTCCCCCCCACATACCCCATTACAGTCACTGTCCATCAAGCGTAGTAAGATGCTATAGAATCACTACTTGTCTTCTCTGTATGTACTGCCTTTTCTGTGTTCCCCTCCACTGCTGCATCATGTGTGCTGGTCGCGATGCCTCTTCCCCCTTAGCCCCTCCCCACCCTCCCACCCTCCCCAGTCCCCTTCCCTTTGGTACCTGTTAGTCCACTCTTGGGTTCTGTGAGTCTGCTGCTGTTTTGTTCCTTCAGATTTGCTTTGTATTCATACTCCACAGATGAGTGAAATCATTTGATACTTGTCTTTCTCCGCCTGGCTGATTTCACTGAGCATAATACCCTCCAGCTCCATCCATGTGGTTGCAAATGGTAGGATTTGTTTTCTTCTTATGGCTGAATAATATTCCATTGTGTGTATGTACCACATCTTCTTTATCCATTCATCTGCTGATGGACACTGAGGTTGTGAACTTAAATCTTTTTATCTTCAACATATTTTGTTCCTTTACAGAAGAAGTTTTATGTTTTCAGAAAAATTTTGAAGATATTGCTGAGAGTTCCATATATTCCACCCCCAGTTTCCCTTATTAACATCTTACATTAGTGTGGCACACTTGTCACAGTGAACCAGTATTGACCTACCATTGTTAACTAAGGTGATATTTTATTAAGAATGCAGAGCTTTTCTCATGTGTTTTTTATTTTTAGGTTCCAGGATCTCATCCTTCGGTACCACATTTAGTTGTCAGGTCTCCCTAATGCTGCTCTTGGCTTATGACAGTTTTCAGACTTTCCTCCTTTTGATAAATTGTTTTTGAAATTTAAATTTTTTTGTGGTGTGAAATGAAAGCAAGAATTATATAAGTGAGTTTTAAATTTTTGTTTTATCATTTACCTTAAGCTCTACTGAAAGCTTAGTTTCACTGCTGACCCTTTAGTGCAATGCTGAATAGAAATGGTAGTGGACTCCCTTTTCTTGTTCTTAACCTTAGTGATAAAGTGTCCAGTATTTAACTATTGTGTATAGACACCTTGTATGTAGCTTTCATCAGATTAAGGAAGTTCCCTTCTATTCTTGGTTTATTAAGAGGTTTAGTCACTAGTGGATGTTGAAGTTTATCAAATGCCCCTTCCATTTATGAGGATGGTCATATGATTTTTTCCTTTATTGATTTTCCAGTATTAAACCAACTCCTGGAATAAACCCCAGTTGGTCATGATGCAGCACTCTTTTTATATATAGTTGGATTTGAGTTGCTTATTTTTTAAAAAAGATTTTTGCATCTATGATCATGAGAGAGATTGGCCTATAACTTTCTTTTCTTATAATGCCCCTTATCAGGTTTTATTGTCATTCTGAGTTCAGAATGAATCCCCTGTGCTTATTCTCTTAAACAAGTTTACTAAGGTTGGTGTTTCTACCTCAGACATTTGGACAAATTCACTGGTAGAGTAACCAGGACCTGGGATCTCATTTGTGGGAAGGTTTTAATTATAGATTCACTTTTCCTTAATAGATATAGGATTGTTCAAGTTTCTGTCAGTTTTATTTTTCTATAAATTTGCCCATCCATCCTAAATTTTCAAGTCTGTTGATATAAAACTTTTTGTAGTATCCTTTTATACATCACTTAATTATTAATTACCTAAATGTTTTTAACCATAAATGTTTTGATTGCTGGTATTGCTAATTTGTACCTTTACTCTTTTTCTCTGATCAGTCTTGCCTAGGTGTCTATCAGTGTTAGTGTTTCCAAGAACAAATTTTAGATTATAAGCCTTGATATGTAATAGTGTAAGTCCTTCATGATTGACAGGACTGCTCTTGGTGCTTTGTTTTCTTATATATTTTGGAATCAATTTATCAGTTTTCTAAAAAAAAAGATGAGGTTTTGGTATCTATAAATTTTCTCTGTTGTACATTTGCTTTTTATTTCATTAATTTCTGTTTTCATTTTTATTATGGGGATTTTGTTTCTCAAAGCCATAATCATATTTATTTCGTGATTCTTCATAAAAATATCTATTTGTCTGTTTATAGTAGATAAGACACTTTCAATTTTAATTTTTTTCTTAAGTAACTGATACATACTTGCCCCAAAAGGATACTTGAACACAGGTCATGCTGAGGGAGAGATACTTTGTTTACACAGTTGTTCTCACACACATGCTTGCAGGTGCACACCACTGCTGGAAGAGTCACTTTGCCCAAATACACTCTACTGTCCTGAACTATCTAATATTACTTTTCAATGTATAGGTTAAGTTGAAGGGTCTTATGTATTTGAAAGATGAATTAGTGAAGAAGGAAGAATATATAGTTAAGAAAATTTAGCGCTTAATTTTGGTACCATTGACCTTGTCTCAGTATTTAAAAATGCTAATTGATGTGTTTATCCTTGTCTTTCCAGTGATATGCAGCTTTCGAGGACCTGTCCCTCAAGGGTTGGTCTTAGAAATAGGAGAAACAGTTCAGATTCTTGAAAAATGTGAAGGTAAGTATACACCTGTAAAGCACACAAATAGTGATCATTTTGGCAGTATTATATACATTTATTTTGTCTTCATTATAAGCAATCATTTTGAAGCCATAATTAGCCATATTATGATGCTTCTGTAAAACCCTTCCTGATCTGTGTTCCATCATGAAGGTAGGAGCCGTTGGCTCTAATCTAATAGCAACGATTAAATAACCCATTGTTGGCAGTCCGAACATGATTTTTACATACTGCGTTAAATGATTACTTTTGATTTCCTGAAGTCAAATAGATAATCTTCCAATCATTCTTAGCTGCATTTGAATAGAATTGTAATCAGTTCATTTGTATGTTTCTGTCTGATTGGCTGGACATGATCAGTCATAATTAAAACGTCATTAAAATGCTCAAATGGAGTTTGCTTGACTGCTGTCCTTTTCTGTGATATATATGAGTATTTCTGCTTTAATGTTTATGTACTATTGAAAAATAACATAGTCTTCAAAATCATACACTCAAATCAACAAGATATATGGAAAAATAAAGTTAGGGAGAAATCATGCAAAATCAGGGCATTGCTAAAGCAAAACTGATACCATGGGAAAACAGCGTAGGCAGCCTAGGCCAGCAGTTCAGCATGACTTCAAACCATGCCAATGTGAATGACAGAGCAGAAACTTTGCTATGTGGGCCTGGAGACAGTGTGCGTGGAAGTGGAGCTTGGACCCAGTTGACTGCAGTAAAGGTGGATGTAGGCATCAGTGCTACCTACCGTGGCCCAGGAACCATGTACTTATCTGGAAAGGGAGCCCAGTGCAGCAGTCATTAAAAATTTTCTTAAAACAGAAATATAAACAACATCCCATCATGATAAAGGCTTAACAAAGTAAGAATGGAAGGGAATTTTGTTAATCTGCTAAACAATATTTATTAAAAAGCCTACAGCAAACATCATATTCAGTTGTAAAATATTGAAAGATTTCCCACTGAGATAAAAAAACAAGACAAGGATGCCTGCTGGCACCCTGTGTATCGAGCATTGTGCTGGTGGTACTAGCTAGTATGATAAGGTAAGAAAAATAAAATACATGAGGAATGGAAACATAACATTGAAACTATCATTTGTAGATGATACAATTGTGTATGTAGAACATCTAATAGAATTTGTAGAAAAGATCATGAGAATAAAGGGAATTTAATATAGCAAGTTTGATGGCTGTAATGTCAGTATTTTAAATATACATTATTTTTCAATGTGTTTGTAACAAAGAATTAGAAACTGAAGAAAAAATGTTATTTATATAGTAGCACAAATACCAAATACCTAGAAATAAAGCTGATGAAAAATATAAAAAGCTACATTAAAAACTACAAAAACATTATTGATAGAAATTAAAATCTAAATAAATGTAAGATTTACCATGTTTATGGATTGGAAGACTCACTGTCATAAAGCTATCAGTTCTTCACAGTTGATAAGGTTTAATGCAATTCCAATAAAAATCCATCAGTTTTTTTTTAGGGGTGTTGTGTGGAGATTGAACAGCTGATTCTACCATTTATATGAAACTGCAAAAGTTTACCAAGTGCCAAGACAATCATGAAGATAGTCAAATTGGAGGACTTATCGGGCCAGATATAAAGATTTATTATAAATTAAGACATGTGGTTTTGGGGCAGAGACAAAATAATGAAACAGAATAGAGGGTCCAGAAACAGACCATCATGTATATTGTCCAGCAACATATGAAAAAGGTGGTCATTGCAGTGCAGTGGGGAAATGATGTCCTTTACTATTGATGTCCATTTACAAATGATGCCTATTCAATATAGGTATTGGGCCAGTAATGAACAAAGTAAATCTTGATCCTTGCCTCATAGCATATACCTCAAACTCAATTCCAGATTGATGGTACATCTAAATGTGAAATATAAAACAATACTGCACCTTGAAGGAAGCATAGGAGAATATTCCTGACCTTGGGGTAGACAAAGATCTTTTATAAGGATCCAAAAAGTATTAATCATAAAGGAAAAGATTAATAAATTATACTTTTTTAAAATGAAGATTTATTCAAAGGATATCATTAAAGATAGGAGGAAAAGGCAAGTCACAGAGTGACATATTTGACAAAGGACTTATTTTCAGAGTATATAAAGAACTAGTACAGATAAAAAATTAGACATTCCAACAGAAAAATGGGCAGAAGGCTTGAATAGGCTCCTCACAAAACATACTGTAATGGTTTATAAAAATTTGGGAAGGTGCTTATTCTCAGGCATCAAGGAAACACAAAATAAAACCATAATGAGAGTGTACCACACAGCCACTGGACTGACTAAAATTCAAAACACGAATAATACCAAGAGCTGTTAAGGGTGTGGAACAGCTGCTGCTTTCATACCTCGTTGTGGGAGAGCAAGTGGAATGACTGCTTGGGCACTGTTTACCAAAGTCGACCTTATGATCCCGCAGTTCTTACCATACATGTAAATTCAGCAGCAGTGTACATGTATAAAATATTAGTAGCACATTTATTCATAATTGCTGCAAACTGAAAAGAAAATGATCACCAGCAGTAGAATGGGAAAATGAATTGTGGTGTATTCATACCATTGACTGTGATACAGAGAAGAAAGTGAGTGAGTTGTTACCACACACGACAGTGCAGATGAATATCACAGATATTGACAGAAGCATCCAGGTGTAGGGTGTCGTGCTGTTATGGCCCCATGTATGTGAAGTACAGAACCAGGTGAAGCTAATAGCTGGTGATAGATAACCACTCATATCTGGCTTTTGCTAAGCTTAGTGTATCTGATGTTGTATGTAGTAACAATTCATCCATTTTCTTTTCTGTTTCACATTCAGTTTAAGGGTGTGTGTGCATTAGTGGCTGGAAGAGACAGTGGCTTTTGGGATGCTGCTATTATATTATTTATCTGAGTGGTGAGTATACAGGTGTATAGTTTTTGCAAATTTATTTAGCCCTAGACTAGTGATTTGCACACTTATAGATGTTACATTACCAAACATTTACTTAAAACATAACTTTTTAAAAATGATAAGAGTGTCAAAATGCAACAACATGGATGAATATAAAAAGTCTGTTGAGCAAATGTAAAAGATTATATTCTGTAGGGTTCCCTTGTATGAAATTCAAGAACAAGCAAGACTATGATCTGTGGTGAAAGAAATCAGAATAGTGGTTGTCTCTGGGAGAGGGCTGAAAGGAGGCATGAGGGGACTTTCAGGGTGACTGAAAAGTTCTGGGACTTGATGAAATACTGGTTACATGGGTGTTACATTTGTCAAAGCTCACAGAACTGTACATTCATGATCTGTGCATTTCACTGTATGTAAATTATGCATCGGTGAAATGGATTCATGTTTAAAAGGACAAAAATCAAATCACAGACTGGAAAAAATTTTGCAGTGATATAACTGACAAAGATAACCATGATATAAAAAAACTCTTATAGTCCAATAAAAATACATAGCAGTTGAATAGAAAAACGATCAAGGACTTCACAGAAATGCTCAATCTTGTCAGCAGTCAAGGAACAAGTTAAAACCAGAATGAAGAACAAGTCCACACATATCAGTTTGAGAAGACTAAAATGACTGACATATCCACATGTTGGCACAGATTTGTTCCAGTGAGAATGCTTATGCAGTGCTGATATCTTGTGAAATTAGATGTTACACATGCTGTGATCTAGCTGTTTAGCTCCTAAATTTATACCTTAAAGAAGTGTTTTTTAAGCTATCTTCATCAAATCATTATGTGGTTACAAATTCCATTTAGTGGCTCACCCTAAGTATTAATAAAAAAGAATAGAATGAAAAATACCAAAACTGTATTACTTCATTAGTTCTGATCCACTCAGAAAACAGAAATCACGCTAAGAATTTGAATAAGGAATATTAAATGAAAATAATTTTAACTAGTAAAAAATGGATAACTTCTAAAAGGGTAAAAGAAGGTTCAAAGGGATATAGACAAAGCAGGTGCAGAAATCAGCTACTACTTCTAGGGTGGAGACGAGCCAACAAGCAAGGAACTAAGCCTTGAATGCTTCTGTGGCTCAAGATGAAGATTCTCTTCCTTCTGGAAAGGGCATGGCTGCCAGAGGAACATGAAGCCTGCCCGGGTGAAGAAACACGCCAGAGGGCATGGATTGGAGCTGGTGCATAGGAGCAGCTGCTGGGTAGCAGAAAAACTCACGGAAAGGTGTGAGTGAGCCAGGGTGGCCCAGAGCTGTGGCTCCTCAGATAGTGGAGAAACTTCCCCGAGAACAGGAGCCGCTAGCTTGTCTGTGAAGGTAGCTGAGGGGAGTGCGCCGGGGCCCCAGGTGCCTGTCTGCCAGCGGGGCTGCTGGCGGTAAAAACACAGCACCCCAGAGCCAAGGAGGAGCTGCTGCTTCCTACCATGGTCATGCTGCGGCCGGGGCTGCCTGGTGTCGACAAAGCCTAACACCAAGTGAGCTGGCAAAGGGGAATGTTTATATGGTCTGCATTAGTCTGGGTTTTCCAGGGAAACATAACTTAATAAAATTTACATGCAAGTAGAGATATAAGGAATTGGGTGTTGTGGTTATGGGGGCTGAGAAGGTCCAGGATCTGCAGTGGGCAAGCTGGAGACCCAGGAGAGCCGTGCTGGCGTCGGCTGGGGCTGGAAGGCCTGAGATCCGGGAGAGCTGATGGTCTAAGTTCCAAATCTGAGTCCAAGTCTGAAGGCAGGAGAAGACAACTGTCCTAGCTTGAAGAAAAGCAGAGAGACTGAAATTTCTCTTATTCGGCCTGTTTGTTCTAGTCAGGCCTTCAGTGAATTTTAGGAGCCCCCCCAGGCCCCCATTGGGGAAGACAGTCTACTTTAATCAGTCTGATCCAGAAACATTCTCACAGACACATGCAGAATAATGTTTAACCAAATATCTGGGCATTCTGTGGCACACAGGATTAACTATCGTGAGGCCCAATCCTAGCTTTGAAAAGCAGGATGAAGATGGGGAGATTTACTGCTGAGGTGAAGTAAATTGGCAGCTGCCACAACTGGACGTAGCATCATGAAATTTTTTCTTCATGAGATATACTTTCATTTTATGTGTATGGGATTGTGATATTAAAATATATTTCTGAGTCTGGCCATGGTAAAACATACTTGAATGCCATTGGTCTGGGGAAATTCCTACATACGTACACACATGAAGACACAGCATGTGTGCAGTACCGAAAATTGATAACATCCCAAGTCTTTACCAACAAGAGAATGCTAGAGAAATAAATCATGAGAGCTAATGGGCAGCATAGTGGTTGCAGTTATGCTCTTGTATTATATACTGTACTTGTATGTGCTTATTATTCTATACCTGTTTCATATACTTGAAAGTTGCTAAGAGAGTAGATCTCAGATGTTCTCACCACAAAAAAGAAGTGGTAATTCTGTGAGGTGGTGGAGGTGTTAAGCCAGCCACTGTGGTGGTGATCGTCTTGCAGTATGTAAGTGTATCACATCAACACATTGTACACCTTAAACTTACACAATGTTACCTGTCAATTATATCTTAGTAAAGCTATAAAAATAAAAAATAAAATCAATAGTGATTTATTTAATAAAGAAATAACATGAAAAAAACATGCTTATATTTCTGTTTCTTAATTTTTCCTATTTTATCCTTGAATTCACTGCGTGCAGTGGAAGATGAGACTGACTCCATCATCCTTTCCTGTTCCAAATGTGCACACACATTCATCTTGCATTCTTCCAATGTACTTATCACCCTGTCATCCTTTTCAGTTATATTAGTATTTAGCATTTGTATTATTATGATTAATTCATGGCTGTTTAGTTAACGTAATTTTCTCTCTCAAAAGTAATGTCAGAAGGTAATTGTTTCAAGAGTCACTTCAGTAGGTACCCTTGATGTCTTGATTACATCATCTCTAAGCCAGGAATTCCACTAAAATTCACTTGCTGGGCTCATGCTTCTGAATGAAAATATTTAAAAAATTCCCTGGTTTCAATATTGAGATATTGTTTGTTGCTTATGACATATGCTTCATGCTGGAAGACTCATGCCAGTTATCCAGATTGCGTCTGTTTGCTGATTTGGTGTCTGGATAGCTCTCTAAAGCCATCGTATTCATGCTCTGCTTTCCTACCTAGATTCAGGGTCAGTAGCTGGCTTTGACTTTGGGTCTTGCCGTGCACCCCTCCTGTGGATTGCAGCCCCCACTTTACCTCGAACATTCTTTTGTCATTCTCTTAGTCTCACTTGATGTAACTGCCAGTTCCCGTGCTGTGCATAGTCCTAAAACTGGTGTTGGCTTTTCTGTTAGAACATTGACACTATCAAGCTGGAGAGTATAAATCTGTTTTTTCCCCCTGAATTGTATTATCAGTATAGTTTCACACATATTTAATAACAGATTTCTCTTTTACAGTGGTATTAAAACAATTCCTAAAATTAGCTGGAGTTTGAAAAATTATCTTTTATTCTAAGGGATCTAAATAATATAAATATTTATTATTTTAGTCTCTGTAATCAGAATGAATCCAAATATTGTCATAATCATTTTGTTTGCAGAGGGAGAAATGAATTAACTTAGGCCTCATACTGCTCAAGGTGAATATCGGTGAACAGGCAAAGTCGGCCAGGGGAGGCCATCTAGACATCTCCTGATCTCCTTTTCTAATTTTGGCTTCATGCATACTCCAGCCAGTAAGACTGACTATTTTGTGCCAGTTTTCCAATTGTTTAGATCTTGTTTTCCCTTTCTTATCTTGCCTTATTATAATATTCAGACTTATGTCACTATTAACATCAGAAGAGTGTGAACTTTCTGATACATTTGCAGAAATGAAAAAAGGTGCTTCTATTAGTAATGTTATTGAAAAATCGTACAATAAAAGACTCCTGGGTGGGAGACCATTTTTACTAGTTCCTGTTGTACTTTGTTGGGTAAATATCCCCTGCCACTTTCTAATGACACTTCAAAACTTAAGTTTTAATGAGATTATGTGGATAGTAAAGGTGCATGTTTCTGATAAGAAGAAAGGCTTCTTGTAACTATCAAGACCCTTTTTCTGTTCTTTTGAAAATTAACAGTAGGTAGTTTGGAATTATCACAGAATTTTGAATCACAGTACTTAGTGTACATTTATATAATACAGTTCTACATGCTACATATGCACACACACACATAAGTAAAAATGTGGAAATGTATTTCCACACACTAGTAGTTAACAGTATTACTTTTAAATGCCTTTGGCAGATTTTCCATTGTGCTTGCAACTTAGTTTTTAAAAGTAAATACGAGTCTTATAGTGCTCATTTGCTCTCTCCTTAACATGTTCTAAGCAATAGTAATAGGTATTTTGCATTTATTATTTCAGTTAATCATCAAAATAACCTTTTGAAACATCACTACTTCCATGTTTAGTTGAGGAAACTGATGCTTACAAGGTTGAAGGGAACATAGCTGGTATGTAGCAAAAGGATTCTGCTTGTCTGTCCCTGAGTATTAAGCTATTTGGAATTAATTGAGGCTCTAGTTTTAAAAAAACCACTGTTTCTTGAGATCTGTTTCTAAAGCCTGTTGGGCTGCGTGGGGCTTGCTGTTTCTCCTGATAGGTTAATTTATTAAGTGAATGAATGAACACTTAACAGATGTGTTTATGGGATTTCCTATTTTTGGACATTTGAGTAATGGAGGTAGTTTTAAATCACTATTTTCTGGTCACCAGGAAAGTTTTCATTCATGAAACACTACATGAGAGTTTGTTAAGTTAGTAAGAGACTCTGGGCTTAGAAAGAATCCTCAGGGTCTGAAGTCTTTTGGAGGTGTGCGTTTGCCTCCTGTGGGTCTTGAGGATGGCCCATGGTTAGTACAGGAGCACTGTAATTTTCTTTGTAGTTTGATGTACATATTTGAAACCAAATTTGTCAAGGGGTCAGAATGAGGCTGATGAGGTAAGTTGTACATGGCCTTTGACAAATGGCCCAGGCACCTCGAACTGCCCTGTGTCTTCTCTGCACACCCTCAAGTCCCCCCTGTTCACTGCCGCTTCCTAGTGCGCCTTCGTCAGGGTACTTCTGGTCTGGGGAGGGGATAATGCAGTGGGCCTTCTTGGGAGACCAGGGCTCTATTTCTAGCTGTGTTGCGGGTGCTTTATGGCAGTGAGCATGAGCTTGTGATGCCTCACACGCCCTTTCTGTAAGATAGGCAAGACAGCTATTTTTCCATGGAAATTTAAGTAGATCAGTGAATTGATACTCCCTGAACTTTTAGCAGGAAAATCATGGTTTATATTCAGATCGGCTTTGGATGGTGTTC
This sequence comes from Manis javanica, assembly GCF_040802235.1. Lineage (NCBI taxonomy): Eukaryota > Metazoa > Chordata > Mammalia > Pholidota > Manidae > Manis > Manis javanica. The sequence goes on from NC_133158.1 coordinate 2,278,218, forward strand.
CTCACAATTTTTCCATCACAGTTTGAGTGCTACTACTAGGACTCAAAAAAAACATGTGTCTTTGTGTCATTTGTCCTGGTACCTTCTTGTGATTTTGTTTGATGATAAGTGTGACTATAAATTAATGAATAGTTTAAAAACAAACATTACAGCATATACATCTAGATGAATGTTGTACTTAGAGTAGGCACTTTGGCAGATTATATATTTGTTCTAATAATATTTTGCTTTTTTCAAAAATATTTGGAGTGCTCCTTCTGAGTAATATTATGAACTTTAAAAGGATGAAAATTTGCTACCATGTTGAAAATAATGCTTGGGAACTTCTGGGTTATAATGGAATATTGAATATCTGCATTTGATTTTGCTTCTTTCTAAAACACTACAAAAATGGCAATATAGGTATTTAAAAAATGCAGTACACCCACAAAGTTGGCAAGGCATTGGAAGAGTGGGAACTACAACTTAGCGGACCCAGGATAGCTGAATCCCAAGCATGTAGTAGGAATAGATGGGAACCAATCTCATTTACACAGCAGATCCTTAAAAGGAAATTATAGCACCAGGTACCTTTGGAAATGAGGATGAAATTTTATAGGTCTTCTCCATTACTTTTATCTCATTTGGTGGCTGCTCCTCCTTCATACTGGTAGAAGTTTTGAGGTTTATTATTGATAGAGAATAAATAGAGAATGTGAGGATTGGCAGGCTCCGTGCACTCTTCGATAGGAAATAGGTTCCATATGAAAAAGCAGGGGATTAAATGACAGCATGCCTACTGAATATTGCATATAGAAACTTCTAACCTTTATGTTACTCTTGGCTTTTGAAATCTTAGCAGCCAGACCTTTACAATCCAAACAAGAGACTAGAAGACTCTCTTGTGGGCAGTGGGAATGGGCCCTAAAGATGCTGACTGTGCCAGTTACCGATTTATTGCTTCTGAGTTCCTCTGAGCCCCTCCTTAAGATGCCGGAGCTGGAGACTCTGCAAAGCAAGCTTCTCCTTTGGAGCTGAATCTGTGTTTGGCTCTGCCTAAAAGTCACTGTAGGGAGGCTGCTCCGCTGAAGGATGAAGAAGGGCCTTGGTTCTTCTTGTTTTTAGTTTGTACCAGTGACAAACCACTCCGCAGGCAGTTGGTCCCTGGTATTCCCTATGGCAAGCAGTGGCCTTGGCTCTGATGAACAGCTTCTGGCAGCTCTCACTGCAGCAGCGGGTCATGTTTCTGCAGCAGTCCACCACTTCCTTAGCATTTTGGGACCCTTTTCTAAGTTACTAAGCTTTTTTCTTGTTTACTTTTACCTTAGCTTAAAAGGTGTTAATATCTTTTTGTATTTGTTATCTCAGTTATATTGTAGAGTTTTCTTTTTCATTTTAGTTATTTAACTGTCTTATACCTATTTAATGATCCTTTATTTAAGTTTTTCCTGTTTGAAACATTGGTGTGATTTCTGTCCCCTGACTAGACCTCAGTTGATACTCTGAAGTCAGGGTTGCCCCAATAAATGATAGCCTAATCTCTGTACAGTGAGCCATGAGCTCAGCAAGCTTTACCCATGCATTTAGAGCTTCTAGTTAACTTTTTATTTCCTTTCCTTTAAATATGAACAGACAATCTAGACTATAAGAAATTTGAGGATGCCTCTAATATGAAAGGTGACTTCCCTCCTTCCCCCCAGAAACAGAAAAAGGAGAAGAAAAAAGCAACTTGTGGGAAAGAGACTACATACAATGGAGAAAACTTAAAAAAACAACCTTATCTTTAATATCCTAAGAGATAAAAGAAGACATTGCATTCATGAACAAGAAGAGGGTACCATAAAAAAGGAACATTCAGGCAACCAAAAAAAGCACTTGGAAATTAAAAACATGATGGCAGGAATAAAAATCTCAGTAGAAGGGTTGAAAGATAAAGTTGAGGAAATTTCCCAGAAAGTAGAACAAAAGTATAAGTAAGTCATAGAAAATTAGAGAGGATAAGAAATTTAGAGGTCATCTTCAAGAGGTGCATTATTTGGTGGAGATTCAGAAGTACAGAAGAGAGAAACTGAGGGATAGAAATCAGCTATGAATAATCTAGGAAAATTTTCCAGACTAGAAGGACATGGGCTCCCAGACTGAAAGGACCCAGCAAGTACCTAACACGAATGAAAATAGACCCCTGTCAGCGTAAAATTTCAGAATTTTGGGACCAAGAAAATTTAACAAGCATTCAAAGACAGGAAAAAGCATGGTATATACAAAGGATTGGATTTTAACTATGGAAGCTGGAAGACAGTGGAGCACTGTCTTCAAAATGTTGATGAATAATGGTTTTTAAATCTATAATATTATAACCCAGCCAAAGTATTAACTGAATATGAGCATATACTAAAGATACTTTCTGACATGCAGAGGTCTCTGTTTTCCTCTCATAACTCTATTGAAGAAGCTACGAGGGGATTTTTGTAAAACAAAGCAATAAATATAAAGAATAGGACAGGAGAGGCTTAAAGATAATCCCCAGGATGAATTTAAAGGGCTGTAATCAGGACGGCAAGTGATTCCCAGATGTAGAAAGTAATCAGGGCAAATTAAAGATGTGTGATGAGAGAGAGAGAGAGATTGAAGGCTGTCATCACTATAATCCCTCCTGCCATCATTGCTTATTAAATCTGAGGACAGAATGACCAGTTGAGCTGGCCCCAGAATTTTACGTGTACCTGACTAGTTTTGACAAAGTTCCCACTTTACTCCATACTCCGCTGCCTCTATCAGCTGAAAATACTCATTCTACCACCGTATGCCCGTGTGTAGAGTGCAAGGAGTATTCTGAAGGGTCTGTGTGAAAAAGAGGTGACAATCATGGGCATTGCATCTAGAGGGGAAATAGGGAAGTAGAAGGGAGGCACCCTTTGGAGATGAGTTAGCGAAGAGCTATACAGGAGTGGTGGCAGCTCTAGAATTAACCCTCTTTAATTTAGAGTTGTTCTCTACATAACTCATTTGAAGTCCATACTATTCTCTGAAACCTAGTAATGCTGAAGGCATAGATTAAAGATGGCTTTATTTTTTGCCTTCTCTTTTGATCTGTGTATGTCTTTTTGGAGGCCATCTGAAGAGATCGATGGCTGCCATTATTCTGGGGCCAAGTGGAAGTTACCCATTCTTTTGTTTACTTGTATGCATTCTTAGTATATATGTGTGTATGTGTATATATATGTAAATAGCACATAATGGTTTATTTAGTGAGACAATCTGAATATTTTGGTCCATTTGCACTTGATTTGATATTTGACCTAGTTAGGTTTAAGTCTGTCACCTTAGTCTTTGTATCTTACTTTATTTCTTGACTATCCTATCTTGCCTTCCTTAAACTAACCTAGCATTTTTATTATCCTATTTATTTTCCTTTTGTTAGTGTTTTAAAGTGTTTTATTTGTCTTTTGGCTGTTACCCTAGAGTTGAAAACATGCGTCCTTGACTTGTTAGAATCTACCTGAAATCTGTGCTTTTCCCACCCCCAACAGTGCATGAACTGTACAGTGATTCAATCGCGTTTGCCTGTCTTTTCCCTCTTGAACCACTGCTGTCATATCTTACTTGTCTGTGTTCTATGTTCCTTGTTTGCCCGCAGTTTTTCCCCTTTCCATGCTTTTCCTTTCTCTCTGCTTCTCTGGTTCTGCCTGGGATCATTTTCTTCTTACCACTGCTCCCCTTTCAGTATTTACTGTAGTGCGCATTTGCTGCTGCACATTCATTCGGCCACTGTTGATGTGTACGTTTTTAATTAGTCATCATTTATGAAAGGTATTTTCTCTGGTCGTAGAATTCAAGGTTAAATATTTTCTTTTGGCATTTTAAAGGTTTTACTTCATTACTTTTTGGTTTCCATAGTTTCTGTTGAAAAGTCATGGTGCTATTATTGTCCTCCTGCAGGTAATGTGGCTCTCTGCTCAGCTTCTTTTAGCCTCTGGGCTTCTGCTTTCTGCTGGGCTTCTTGGAGACTTGTCCTGCCTGTCCCTGTAGGAATTGAGTGGTCCCAACAGGGAAGATCGAATTGGTTGCTCTCAGTGTCAGCCCTTTTCTCCTTCTCTTAAAGGGACTGTCATTTGTGCTGAGATGCTGGGGAAACAGGTGAATGAGACGCTCGCTCTGCTGTGGTTCTCCTTTCTCGGGGCTCACAGTGTCTGAGTCTTGGGTAGGAGGGGTGCTTTCTGGGCTCTTACTCCACGTGTTGTGCTTTTGTTCAGGTTTCAATTTGCTGGTGCAAAGTGTTTTGTCAGGGCTACAATCAGAATTTTATAAAAGTGTTTTGTACATAGTTGAATTCTAAAAGAGTTTTAAAAATACAGTTAAACCCTTGACTAATGTAGGGATTAGTGGTGCCAATCCCTAACACAGTAAAAAAATCCACATATAAATTTTGACTCCTCAATATCTTAGCTACTGATAGGCTACTGTTGACTCGAAGCCTTACAAATAACAGTCAATTAACACATACTTTATATGTTAGATGTATTATATACTGTGTTCTTACAATAAAGTAAGCTAGAGAAAAGAAAATGTTTTTTTAAATTGTTGTATGTCTCCAAAATTTATTGAAAAGAACTCCATTTATAGTGGACCTGTGCAGTTCAGACTGTGGTGTTCAAGTGTCAACTCTATCTTAATCAATGGCAGTATTATTGAAATTTGTTTATGGCTTTCCAGAGTAACTAATTTTAAGGGAACAGTAACTCGTTTGGAAGTAAAAGATCTCAGTTTCTTAATGTATATTTATTGATTGCCAGTTATTTTTTATACTTACTGCCAGTAAGTGAAGATTTAAAATAGTATTAAATTATGCAAATAAATACACAAGAAATAATGGAAAGGATTTTGAAAGTAGACCTTTGGAATAGTTTCGTTTTCCCATTTTGGGGCTGAATTCTCTGTATAAGTTTTCTTTTATACAAGTTGGTGGCACTTTCTTTCCTGCCCATTAATTATGCAGTTGGAAAAAAGATAAAGAATTGGGTGGGCTGTGCATATTTTTATTGGCATATGCAAGAAAAAAAAGTATTTTCAGAAGACTGTAGGTATGGTTTTTGGCCCTTAATTAAAAAATTTGTTACTTTAATGATCTCTAAAGTGGATCTACATGCAAGTCTCCCTTTCATAATGAGCTATGACATTCTAATAAACTATTTTAAATTATGATATGGAAAGAGAAAGAAATTGTGCCTGTTGTCTGTTTCTACTTCCTGTGCAGCTGTTAGCTGGGATTGGGAGTGGAGGTAACTGAATTTGCATTCTTTTCTTTTTGTCAGTGGAGAGTGTGTTACACCTTTGAAATAAAAAGCTTGCACCTCTTGTAAGGTACTTTTGGTTGGACTGCATTTGGTCCTCTTACTCTGGCTCTGGTGTGACTGGTTTGCACCCAGAATCCTTGTGAAGCACTGCTGATTGTCGGCTGTCACGTGGCCTGATCTATAGAGAGGCTTCGCTTTTCTGGGTCAACACTGCTGACACTGTTTTGCAGCCTCCCTGCTGGTAGCAATTGTAGTAGTACTGTCGGCTCTAGTTTTGATAGTATGTCCTCACTTACATAGGTGACTGGCAAGGGCATTGCACAGTGTAAATCACACCTATTCTGAATCTTTTCTAGAATGGGCCCTGGCAAAATTTGTGCCAGAGTTTTGGTTTTAAGGAAAGGTGATGGCTGGAATTCATTGAGCACAGTTCTTTGGACCCTCACTGTGGTGGCATCCCATGGAGATGATAGTGTTGTGTATTTGAGACTACTTAGTGTTCAGCAGACTAAGTCTTCCTCTCTGTTTCCCCGCCGCCCAGTAAGAAGCAACAGAGGCTCGAGAGAGTCTTCCAGCCCCTTCCACCGTGTGTGGACACAACTAGCAGGTGTTGTCTGTGAACCAGGACCTGGGTCCTCACCAATGACCAAATCTGCCTACATGGTGATCCTTCACCTTCCAGCCTCCAGAACTCTAAGAAATAAATGTTTGTGTTTCTAAAAAAAAAAAAAGTTTCTATTGCAGTCGTCGATATATTTCTATTTCATTCATAAGGAAACAGCGTTTTGATAGGTAACACTGAGAGTTTACTGGATGAGAAATTGCTGATCTTTGTAAACATGTCATCTGATCAAGTGTTTATGTAAAATCTTGAGGTGGTGCTTAACCTCTCTGTGCTTCCATCCCAGTTAATTCTCTCACTGTCATTTTATAAAAACATAAAAAATAAGTGATATGTAGTCACTTGCACCAAAATGTTTTGGTTATAATGAAGGATTTGCATTACTTAGACCATTAATAGTTTTATTTTGAGTATGGCAAGAGAGAGTCAGATGTTAACATGAACGGTATTTCAGTCAGATAAAAAAATCTCTTACATAGATTTAACAAGGTAGCCTCAAGGCTTTATAAAATATGAGAAAGTATGAGAATGTGACTAGTACTTTTGTGTGAATATGTTAAATGCAACAGAGCATTCCTGTGACTGTCTCCTAGTGCAAATATACAAGAAATTCTCTAAGGCAGTAATTCTCAGCCTTTTCAGACTTAGTGCTGCTACTCTGCCGGTTTTTTCCTTTGTAACAGCTTTATTGAGATATAATTCACATACCATAGAATTCTTCCTCTTAAAATGTACAGTTTATTGTTTTTTATACTATATGTAGAGTTTTGCAGCCATCACCGTTTCCATCACCTTAACGAAATCCCATAACCATTAGCAAACACTCCCTACATTCCCCTACCCTTTTTGTTCCTGGTGACCACTAATCTATTTCTGTATGTATGGATTTGCATATTTTGGACATGTCATATAAATGAAGTTATACAAATTGTGTCTGGCTTCTTTCACTTCGCACAGTATTTCCAGGGTTCATCAGTGTTGAAGCATGTACGAGAATATAATTCCTTTTTATGGCTGAGTGGTATTCCACTGTAGGCATGTTCCAGGGTTTGTCATTCATCAGTTGACGGATACTTGGGTTGTATCCACCTTTGGGCTATTGTGAATAGCGGGGCTGAGAACCTTTATGTGCAAATGGTTGTTTGAAAACCTGTTTTAATTTTTTTTGGCTTATATATTTAGGAGGGGAATTGCTGGGTAGTTCTGTCTTTAACATTTGAGTAACTGGCAAACTGTGTTCTGAAGGGGCTGCACCATTTTGCAACACTGTCAGTAATGTACGAGTGTTCCAGTATCCCCATATTTTTGTCAGCACTTGTTATTGTGTATGTTGTTTATTTTAGCATTTTATTGGGGTAGTGAGTACCTGCATTTTGATTTGCATTTCATTAATGACTAATAATGTTGAACTCTTTTCATGTCCTTATTGGACTTTTTTATATATTCTTTGGAGAAATGTTTATTTAAATCCTTTGTCCATTAAAAATTAGATATTTATCTTTCTATTTAGTTCTATGAGTTCTTTATATGGTCTTGGTACTGGTCTCTTAGCTTATACTTACAAAAGTTGCAAGTATTTTCTCACACTTTGTGGGTTATAATTTGTACTTTCTTGGTGTCCTTTGAAGCACAAAGCCTTTAATTTTGATGAAGTCAGATTTATCTGTTTTTTCCATTGTTTCTTGTGAATGAAACCGCTGCTTAACCCGGGATCATAAAGATTGATGCCTATGTTTTCTTCTAAGAATCTTTGGCTTTTAAAGACACAAATATTTTAATATCCTCTCTGGCAACTCACATCACCTCACAAATTTATGAAAATTCCTCTAGAGTACAGTAATATTCCCATTCAGTGCTACTGTATAAGGGATAATATATGAAAGTAGAATTTTATTGTCATATAATATGCAGATAATACTGCATTTTTCTGAAAGTGAGGACTTGATTTTCACCCTCACTAGCAGGGTTTGATTGCTTTACATTCTCTTGCCAATACCTGGTATTGTTAGGATAAAAATAAAAGTCCGACCAATGTGGTAGTTGTGAAATTTTATCCGTGTGTGTGTGTGTTTTAGACACGTTATGAAGTATATATAGCATACACAGTAAGAATCATCCTTTTGGAGTTTAGTTTGTGAACGATCTTTTAACCATTACCATAGTCAAGATACAGAACATTTCCATCACCTGCAAATGGAACACTCTGCTCCCTGTGGTAGCCTTCCTTCCTGGCTCCCTTCTCCCAGCCTGGGCAACCACTGATCTATTGTCTGTTTCTCTAGTTTTGTGTTTTCCAGGATGTCATATAAATGAAATACATTATATAGCCTTTGTGTCTGGCTTTTTCACTTTGCATAATGCTTTTAAAATCCACTTATGTAGCATATATCTGTAGCTTGTTCTGAGTATTATTTCATCACATAGGTTTAAAGCAGATTTTATTTATCCATATGGTTGTTGATGGACATTTGATTTGCTTTATTTTTGAAGATTATGACCAACGTTGTTATAAACATTGGGTATGGATTTTATTGTGGACTTTTTTCCCTATTGGGTAAATTCCTAGGAGTGGGATTGCTGGGTCATACAATAAATGCATTTAAAAAAAAGATGACTTTATTTTTTAGAGTAGTTTTAGGTTCACAACAAAACTGAGCAGGAAGTACAGAGAGTTCCCTATAGCCTCTTTTCCCACAGGTGCACAGCCACTGCCACTGTCAAGAACTGCAGCTGGGTGGGTGTATTTGTTACAAATGAAGCTGTGCTGACACGTCAGTATCACCCAAAGTCCATAGCTTACACCAAGGTTCACTCCTGGTGTTGTATATTCTGTTGGTTTGAATAAAAATGTAATGACACGTATCCACCATTATAGTATAATACAGAACAGTTTTGCTGCCTTGAAAATCCTCTCCACCTCGTCACCCGCACAGCCCCTGACCCTTGGCGGCCACTGATCTTTTCACTGTCTTCATGATTTTGACTCCCCCAGAATGTCATGTAGCTGGAATCGTACAGTATGTGGCCTTTTCCGATTGGCTTCTTTCATTTAATAACATGCATTTAAAGTTCCTCCATATCTTTCTGTGGCTTGATAGCTCATTTCTTTTCATCACTGCATACTGTTCCAGTATCAGGATGGACCATAGTTAGTTTATCCATTCACCTACTGAGGAACACAGTTGCTTCCAGGTTTTGCAGTTATGAGTAAAGCTGCTATACACATCTATGTGCAGGTTTTGGGAGGACATAAATTTTCAGCTCACTTGAATAAATACTAAGGGGTGAGACTCATGGGTTGTATGCTAAGAGTATGTTTAGTTTTGCAATACACCACCAAACTGTTTTCCGAAGTGGCTGCACCATTGTGTGTTCCCAGCAGAGTGAGAGTTCCTGCTGCGCCACATCCTCACCAGCATTTGGTGTCAGCATTTGGAATTTGGGCATTCTGATAGCTATGTAATGGTGTCTTGGTGTTGCAATTCCTGAATCACATATGCTCTTGAGAATCTTTTCATGTGCTTATTTACCATTTATATACCTTCTCTCTGGTGAGGTATCTGTTTAGGTCTTAAGCCCATTTTTTAATCAAGTGTGTGTTTTCTTATTGTTAAAATTTAAGAGTTCTTTGTATATTTTAGAAGACAGTCCTTTTTAAAATATCTTCTCCTGGTCTTGGGCTTGTCTTCTCATTCTCTTGACAGGGTCTTTTGCAGAGCAGAAGTTTTACATTTTAGTAAAGTCCAAACTTTGGATTCTTTCTTTGGATTGTGCATTTTGCGTTGTATCTCAAAGGTCATTTCCATACCCAAAGGTCATCTAGATTTTCTCTTATGTTATCTTTAAAGATTCTATAGTTTGTGTTTACATTTAGGTCTATGATCCATGTTGAGTTAATGTTTGTGAAGGGTGTAAGGTCTGTGTCTAGGTTCACTTTTTTGCGTGTGGATGCCCAGGTATCCCAGTGACGTTTCTTTCTTTTTTTCCATTGAAGTATCATAGATATATAATCTTCCATTGGTTTCAAGTATACAACACAGTGGTTCAGCAGTTACCCATATTATTAAATTCTCACCCCACTAGGGTGGTTACTCTCTGTTCACATAGGAAGATGTTACAGAATCATTGGGTGTATTCTCCATGCTGTACTACTATCCCCATGACCAGCTTATATTATGATTAAGAATTTTTGTGCCCCTTTTTCCCCCTCACTCTCCCCATTCTAACCCCTCCCCCATGATAACCACTAGTCCCTTCTCAGTGTCTATGTGTCTTCTCCAGCACCATTTCTTGAAAAGACTGTCTTTTCCCTGTTATATTGCCTTTTCTTCATTGTATCACCTTTGCTCATGAAGATCACTTAACTGTATGTATATGGGTCTATTTCTGTGCTCTCTGTTCTGTTCTGTTAGTCTCTTGGTTCTTTTTCCGGTACCGTCCTGTATTGATCATCACAGGCTCATAGTAAGCCTTGAAGTCGGGTAGTGTCAGTCCTCCAACTTTGTTGTTCTGCAATATTGTGTTGCCTGTTTAGCGTCTTCTGCCTCTCCAGATAAGCTTTAAAATCAGTTTTTCAGTATCTAAAAAGCACTTGCTGAGATTTTTATTGGCACTAGGTTGCCTTTTCACTCTGTTGATGGTGTTTTTTGGTGCACAGAAGTCTTTAATTTGGATGTAGTCCAGTTGATCTGTTTTTACTTTTGCTGCCTTTGTTTTTGGTGTCATATATAAGAAATCACTGTCAAATTGCAATCCCAAATCACGAATATTTTCACTGTTTTCTTCTAAGAGTTTTTATAGCTTTAGTTTCTTAACTGTCTTGTGAAAAGCAAAAGTGTAAAACTTTTATGAAGATTGTGTTACTTACTCTTTTATGGAATGTGCTTAAGAAATCTTTGTCTAACCCTACCTCACAAAAATGTTTTTCTTTTGCTCTTATACAAGTTCTACACTTTTGATTTACCTTCAAATCTATGATACATTGAGGTAATTTTGTATCTAGGAGAAGGTGTGGGTTGAGCTGCGGCTGCTTTTCCTGCTTTTTGTATGTATATCCAGTTGCTTCGGTACCATTTGTTGAAATGACTGTCCTTTCTCCATTGAAGTGCCTTTGCACTTATGTTGAAAACCAGTTGTTCATTTATGTGTGGTTTTATTTCTGGATTTTCCAATCTGCTTAATTAATCATTTAGTCAGTACCACACTGTCTCAATTGAGATAGGTTTATATTGTCTTGAAATCAGGTAGTGTGATTCATTCAGACTTTTTTCTTCCTTTTCAAAATTCCAATGGTCATTTGCTTTTCCATATGAATTTTAGAAAGAACTTGTACCAACCAAAACTTTTGCTGGTATTTTGATAGGGATTGCATTAAATCCGTTGATCAATTTGGGGACAGTTGACATCTTAACAATACTGAGTTTTGCAATTTGTGAACCTGGTAAATCTCTTCATTTATTTATGTCTTTGATTTCCTATGTTCTGCCCTCCTCAGGGGTTGTTAGTTTTCTGGTTTTCACCATGAACGTGGGCTTTTGGTTTTCAAGTTTAACATAGGGCTGTGGGGAGGAAATGGGATAGGGCAAGTTAAAAAGGTCATCGTTCTTATCAAGGTCCAGATTTCTTGAGTGAATACCCTTTGGATTATTTCACATCTTTGGTTTACCTCCAGAGTTCCAAAAAAGTTGACTTTATAGTTTCTGCCAGTGTTCTCATTGCTTTTATCGAGGAGAGGCTTTTTGAGGATCCTTACTCTGCCATACCTGCTGAATCATTCTCTGCTCTGTTTCTTTCTTTTTTCCTATTTATTTATTTATATGCTGTATAAAAAAATTTGGTATCATTAATATACAATCACATGAGCAAAATTGTGGTTACTAGATTCCCCCCATTATCAAGTCCCCACCACATACTCCATTATAGTCACCATCCATCAGCATAATAAGATGTTATAGAAATACTACTTGTGCTATACTGCCTTCCCCGGGCTCCCGCCCCTACATTATGTGTGCTAATCGTAATGCTGCTTTTTCCCCTTATCCCTCCCTTCCCACCCATCCTCCCCAGTCCCTTTCCCTTTGGTAATTGTTAGTCCATTCTTGGGTTCTGTGAGTCTGCTGCTGTTTTGTTCCCTCAGTTTTTGCTTTGTTCTTACACTCCACAGATGAATGAAATCATTTGGTACTTGTCCTTCTCCGCCTGGCTTATTTCACTGAGCATAATACCCTCTAGCTCCATCCATGTTTTTGCAAACGGTAGGATTTGTTTTCTTCTTATGGCTGAATAATATTCCATTGTGTATATATACCACGCCTTCTTTTTTTATAATTGTATTATTATTATTTTTTGGTATCATTAATCTACAATTACATGAAGAACATTATGTTTACTAGACTCCTCTGATCACCAAGTACCCCCCACAAACCCCATTACAGTCACTGTCCACAGCATAGTAAGATGCTGTAAAATCACTACTTGTCTTCTCTCTGTTGCACAGCCCTCCCCATGACCCCCCCACATTATACATGCTAATTGTAATGCCCCTTTCTTTTTCCCCACCCTTATCCCTCCCTTCCCACCCATCCTCCCCAGTCCCTTTCCCTTTGGTAACTGTTAGTCCATTCTTGGGTTCTGTGATTCTGCTGCTGTTTTGTTCCTTCAGTTTTCCTTTGTTCTTACACTCCACGTATGAGTGAAATCATTTGGTACTTGTCTTTCTCCACCTGGCTTATTTTACTGAGCACAATACCTTCTAGCTCCATCCATGTTGTTGCAAACGGTAGGATTTGTTTTCTTCTTATGGCTGAATAATATTCCCTTGTGTATATGCACCACCTCTTCTTTATCCATTCATCTACTGATGGACACTTAGGTTGCTTCCATTTCTTGGCTATTGTAAATAGTGCTGCGATAAACATAGGGGTGCATCTGTCTTTTCCAAACTGGGCTGCTGCATTTTTAGGGTAAATTCCTAGAAGTGGAATTCCTGGGTCAAATGGTATTTCTATTTTAAGCTCTTTGAGGAGCCTCCATATTGCTTTCCACATGTTTGAACTAATTTACATTCCCACCAGCAGTGTAAGAGGGTTCCCCTTTCTCCACAACCTCACCAACATTTTTGTTGTTTGTCTTTTGGATGGTGGTGATCCTTACTGGTGTGAGGTGATATGTCATTGTGGTTTTAATTTGCATTTCTCTGATGACTAGTGATGTGGAGCATCTTTTCATGTGCCTGTTGGCCATCTGAATTTCTTCTTTGGAGAAGTGTCTGTTCATGTCCTCTGCCTGTTTTTTAATTGGATTATTTGCTTTTTGTTTGTTCAGGTGTGGGAGCTCTTTGTGTATTTTGGATATCAACCCTTTATCGGATATGTCATTTATGAACATATTCTCCCATACTGTAGGATGCCTTTTTGTTCTACTGATGGTATCCTTTGCTGTACAGAAGCTTTTTAGTTTGATTTAGTCCCACTTGTTCATTTTTGCTTCTTTTCCCTTGCCTGTGGAGATAATATTCATGAAGAAGTTGCTCATGTTTATGTCCAAGAGAATTTTGCCTATGTTTTTTTCTAAGAGTTTTATGGCTTCATGACTTACGTTCAGGTCTTTGATCCATTTCGAGCTTACTTTTGTGTATCGCATTAGACAGTGCTCCAATTTCATTCTCTTACATGTAGTTGTCCAGTTTTGCCAACACCAGTTGTTGAAGAGGCTATCATTTCCCCATTGTATGTCCATGGCTCCTTTATCGTATATTAATTGGCCATATATGTTTGGGTTAATGTCTGGAGTCTCTATTCTGTTCCACTGGTCTGTGGCTCTGTTCTTGTGCCAGTACCAAATTGTCTTGATTACTGTGGCTTTGTAGTAGAGCTTGAAGTTGAGAAGTGAGATCTCCCCTGCTTTATTCTTCCTTCTCAGGATTGCTGTGGCTATTCGGGGTCTTTTGTGGTTCCATATGAATTTTAGAACTATTTGTTCCAGTTCATTGAAGAATGCTGTTGGTATTTTGATAGGGATTGCATTGAATCTGTAGATTGCTGTAGGCAGGATGGCCATTTTGATATTAATTCTTCCTAGCCAAGAGCATGGGATGGATTTCCATATATTAGTGTCCTCTTTAATTTCTCTTAAGAGTGTGTTGTAGTTTTCAGGGTATAGGTCTTTCACTTCCTTGGTTAATTTTATTCCTAGTTATTTTATTCTTTTTGATGCAATTGTGAATGGAATTGTTTTCCTGATTTCTCTTTCTATTAGTTCATTTTTAGTGTATAGTAATGCAACAGATTTCTGTGTATTAATTTTGTATCCCGCAACTTAGCTGAATTCAGATATTAGATCTAGTAGTTTTGGAGTGGATTCTTTAGGTTTTTTATGTAGAATATCATGTCATCTGCAAACAGTGACAGTTTGGTTTCTTCCTTACCAATCTGGATGCCTTTTATTTCACTTGTGTTGTCTGATTGCCGTGGCTAGGACCTCCAGTAGTATGTTGAATAAAAGTGGGAAGAGTGGGCATCCTGTCTTGTTCCTGATCTTTGGGGTAAAGCTTTCATCTTCTCACTGTTAAGTATGATGTCGGCTGTGGGTTTGTCATATATGGCCTTTATTATGTTGAGGTACTTTCCCTCTATACCCATTTTGTTGAGAGTTATCATGAATGAATGTTGAATGCTTTTCAGCATTCTATGGAGATGATCATGTAGTTTTTGTCCTTTTTGTTGATGTGGATGATGTTGATGGATTTTCTAATGTTGTACCATCCTTGCATCCCTGTGTTGTATCCCCCTGGATCATGGTGTATGATCCTCTTGATGTATTTTTGAATTAGGTTTGCTAAATTTTGTTGAGTACTTTTGCATCTATGTTCATGAGGGATTTTGGTCGGTAGTTTTCTTTTTTTGTGGTGTCTTTGCCTGGTTTTGGTATTAGAGTGATGTTGGCTTCTTGGAATGAGTTTGGAAGTATTCTCTCCTCTTCTATCTTTTAGAACAGTTAAAGGAGAATGGGTGTTGTTTTCTCCAAATGTCTGATAAAATTCAGCAGTAAATCCATCTGGTCCGGGGGTTTTGTTCTTAGGTAGTTTTTTGATTACTGATTCAATTTCATTTATGGTAATTGGTCTGTTTAGATTTCCTGTTTCTTCCTTGGTCAGCCTTGGAAGACTGTATTTTTCTAGAAAGTTGTCCATTTATTCTAGGTTATCCAGTTTTTTAGGTAACAGTTTTTCATAGTATTCTCTCATAATTCTTTGTATTTCTTTGGTGTCCATTGTGATTTTTCCTTTCTCATTTCTGATTCTGTTTATATGTATAGATTCTCTTTTTCTCTTAATAAGTCTGGTTAGGGGTTTATCTATTTTATTTATTTTCTCAAAGAACCAGCTCTTGGTTTCATTAATTTTTTCTGTTGTTTTATTCTTCTCAATTTTATTTATTTCTCCTCTGATCTTTATAATGTCCCTCCTTCTGCTGACTTTGGGCCTCATTTGTTCTTCTTTTTCCAGTTTCAATAATTGTGACTTTAGACTACTCATTTGGGATTGTTCTTCCTTCTTTAAATATGCTTGGATTGCTATGTACTTTCCTCTTAGAACTGCCTTCGCTGTGTCCCATAGATGTTGGGGCTTTGTGCTGTTGTTTTCAGTTGTCTGTGTATATTGCTTGATCTCTGTTTTAATTTGGTCATTGACCCATTGATTATTTAGGAGCATGTTGTTAAGCCACCATGTGTTTGTGAGTCTTTTTATTTTCTTTGTACAATTTATTTCTAGTTTTATACCTTTGTGATCTGAGAAGTTGATTGGTAGAATTTCAATCTTTTTGAATTTACTGAGGTTTTTTTTGTGGCCTAGTATGTGGTCTGTTCTGGAAAATGTTCCATGTGCACTTGAGAAGAATGTGATCCTGCTGCTTTTGGGTGTAGAGTTCTGTAGATGTCTATTAGGTCCATCTGTTCTAGTGTGTTGTTCAGTGCCTCTGTGTCCTTACTTATTTTCTGTCTGGTGGATCTGTCCTTTGGAGTGAGTGGTGTGTTGAAGTCTCCCAGAATGAATGCATTGCATTCTATTTCCTCCTTTAGTTCTGTTAGTATTTGTTTCCCATATGTAGGTGCTCCTGTGTTGGGTGCATAGATATTTATAATGGTTATATCCTCTTGTTGGACTTACCCCTTTATCATTATGTCATGTCCTTCTTTGTCTCTTGTTAATTTCTTTGTTTTGAAGTCTGTTTGTCTGATAGAAGTACTGCAACATCTACTTTTCTCTCCCTATTGTTTACATAAAATATCTTTTTCCATCTCTTGACTTTTAGTCTGTGCATGTCTTTGGGTTTGAGGTGAGTCTCTTGTAAGCAGCATATAGATGGGTCTTGGTTTTTTATTCATTCTCTTACTCTGTGTCTTTTGATTGGTGCATTCAGCCCATTTACATTTAGGGTGATTATCAATATAAATGTACTTATGGCCATTGCAGGCTTCAGATTTGTGGTTACTAAAGGTTCAAGGACAGCTTCTTTACTATCTAACCATCTAACTTCTCACTTATTACACTATTATAAACACAGTCTGATGATTCTTTATTTCTCTCCCTTCTTTTTCTTCCTCCTCCACTCTTTGTATATTAGGTGTTTTATTCTAGACTCTTTTGTATTTCCCTTGACTGATTTCATGTGTAGCTGATTTTATTTTGCATTTAGTTAGTATTGGTTGGTCTACTTTCTTTGCTGTGGTTTTATTTTCTCTGGTGACAGCTATTTAGCCTTAGGTATACTTCCATTTAGAGCAGTCCCTTTGAAACACATTGTAGAGATGGTTTGTGGGAGGTAAATTCCCTCAACTTTTGCTTATCTGGAAATTGTTTAATCCCTACTTCAAATTTGAATGATAACATTGCTGGATACAGTATTCTTGATTTGAAGCCCTTCTGTTTAATTGCATTGAATGTATCTTGCCATTCTCTTCTGGCCTGTATGGTTTCTGCTGAGAAATCTGATGATAGCCTGATGGATTTTCCTCTGTAGGTGATATTTTTTCTCTCTCTGGCTGCTTTTAATACTCTGTCCTTGTCTTTGATCTTTGCCATTTTAATTATCATATGTCTTGGTGTTGTCCTCCTTGGGTCCCTTGTGTTGGGAGATCTGTGGACTTCCATGGTCTGAGAGACTATTTCCTTCCCCAGATTGGGGAAGTTTTCAGCAATTATTTCTTCAAAGACACTTTCTATCCCTTTTTCTCTCTCTTCTTCTTCTGGTACCCCTATAATGCTAACAAACGGAATATTGTTGCGTTTGGATTGATCACACAGTTCTCTTAATATCCTTTCATTCCTAGAGATCCTTTTATCTCTCTTTGCCTCAGCTTCTCTGTGTTCCTGTTCTCTGATTTCTATTCCATTAACAGTCTCTTCCACCACATCCTGTTTGCTCTTAAATCCTTCCATTGTTTGTTTCATTTCTGTTATCTCCTTTCTGAATTCATCCCTTAGCTCTTGAATATTTCTCTGTAGCTCCATCAACATGGTCTTGGCTTTTATTTTGAATTCTTATTCAGAAATATTGGTGATTTCAGTCTCACCAAGCCCTCTCTCTGGTGTTTGAGGGATTTTGGACTGAACAAGGGTTTTCTATGTTTTCATGGCGATGAGAGTGGTTGCTGGTGAGTGGTACATGTGTCAGCTGGGAGAACAAAGTCCCTTCCTGCTTGCCAGTCATCTCGCCTGTCTCTGTTCTCTGTGCCGGTTAACTGCACACAAGGAGGAGCCGCTGGGTTAATCCCCTAACCTGCCATGGGCAGGGTGGCCTTCGAGATTGCCTAGGGCAATAGTGGTGTTCGAAGCCCAGCAGTGCATGTTCTGCTGCAACAGCAAAGCCCTTTGTGCCTCCTGGTCTCTGCGCCCATCTCCACTGTCTGTGCTGGTCAACCTCATGCAGAGAGCAGCCTCTGGGTTAATCCCCTGAGCTGTCATGGGAGGGGTGGCCCTTGGGATGGCCTAGGGCAGTGGCAGGGGTCGCAGTCCAGCTGTGCATGTTCTGTGAGAACAAAGCTCCTTTGTGCTTCCTGGTCTCCGTGCCCTTTCTGTGCCAGTCAACTGTATGCAGGGAGAAGACTCTGGGTCAATCCTCTGAGCTTCCATGGGCGGGGCGTCCCTTGGAATGGCCTAGGGCACTGGAGGGTCGCAGGCCGGCGGCGTGTGTTCTTCCGCGAGATCAGAGCCCCTTCATGCTTCCCGTACCCTACGCCCATCTCTGCTGTCTGTGCTGGTCAACTGCACACAGGGAGCAGCTTCTGGCTTAATCCCCTGAGCTGCTGTGGGTGGGGCAGCCCTTGGGATGGCCTAGGGCTCTGGTGGGTGTTGCAGGAGAGTGGCGTGTGTTCTGCCATGAGAACAAAGCCCCTTTTTGCCTCCTGGACTCTATGCCAGTCTCCGCTGTCTATGCTTGTCAACTGTACACAGGGAGCAGCCTCTGAGTCTGGGCCGGTTAGCCACATGCAGGGAGAAGCCTCTGTGTTAAGCTGTGTGTTTGCTGTAGGCGGGGCTGCTCCCCGGCTGTTCCACAGCAATGGCAGGTCAGCTGGTTAGCTTGCAGTGCCAGCGGTGGGGAAGGAATGACAGGCTGCTTATTGCCATGAGGGGCTTTGGAGCTTCAATTGCCACCCAGGGAGTAGGGAGCCTGAAGTTCCTTAAAGTTCCCAGCCTTCTGGGCTGAGTGTGCCAGAACAATTTTGTCCACCTGTTAAACCCTTGTCCCTTTAAGACTTTTAAAGTGCCTGCTTTTCTTTTGTCCCAGGGCAGCCTGCTGTGGGAACCTGTTCACAGTCTTAGTCTCGATTTTGCTTTCCTGCTCCTCTAATTTCCAGAGCACCATGCAGTGTATATCTGTGCTCCCGGTGCAGATTACTAGGGCTGGTTATTTAGCAGTCCTGTGCTTCCACTCCCTCTCTGCTCTGATTGTTTTCCTCCTGCCGGTGAGCTGGGGTGGGGGGAGTTCTCAGGTCCTGCCCGGTCACGGCTTCGTATCTGACCCTTTTCCATGAGATGTTGGATTCTCGCAGATGTAGCCTGGCTCGTGTACTGTAACTTCTGGTCAGTCTTTTAGGAATAGTTGTATTTTCTGTATTTTCAAAATATATATGTTTATTGGAGGAGATTTCTGCCACCCTACCCACACTGCCATCTTGAGAATCTCTGTTCTGTTTTTTAAGATACTATAAAGTATCATCTTGGAAAGTTGTCACTTTTTTTTTTAATAAATGACGTTACCAATACTCTGAAGGTGTAAATTGAGTCATTCAAATTTATAATCTCAGCTGTTCTGCTAAATAGAAGCAAGAATTCTTTTAATTATTTGTTATTTCAGAGGAGGGAGAAATTCATTCTTTTCATCATAGCTTTCTGGTGAGATTGAAAGGTTAATACATGGCACAACCTCTCAATTCCAATACATCGAATTAAGAACAATAAACTCATTAATATTAGCTATTATCAGTGTCTCTTTATTTTCTTCATCTTCCTCCTTTAAATAAAATCTTGGCTTCCCCTTCTACTCCTTGGAGTTGTTTCCTCTTAAATCCATGTAGAGAAACTATAGCAAAACTCTGAAAATAATAGATTGCAATTGAGAGAAGGTTATAATAACATTTCCTTTCTCCTAAAGTTTGTATTGTGTAATTGAAACTTTCATTATTATTGCTGTGTATGAATGCTGAGTGGGAATAAATGAAACATGGATGTCAACTTTAGCAGCTGGAAAGCCAAGAAATGAGAGTAGTGTAGGTTAGTGCATGGGAGAGTGAGTGAGTCCAGGAAGCAGAGTCTGGCCTGTACTCCCTGTCTGCTGCCAAAGAAGATTCGATTTAGACATTTTCCTGCACTTGACAATTTCATCAGGGAGTTTTCATGGAGTTGAATTACATCTCTTCTGAGCTCTTCTCTAAATTTTGTGTCTTACTCAGTTGAAAAGGCTTTGTGCTTTATGATGAAAAATGGGAATGTTATGTTTACACTAAGACAGTTCCTTTTGGAGGAAACTATTCCTAATAAAGGCACAGTGAGTGTGCCTGTATTAGAAAGTTTTGCATTAATTAATTTTTCCCTAAAACTACTCATAGTAAGTCTACAGAAAATGATGGCAATGTGATTTTTATATCTTTTGTTTGCTTTATTTTAGGTTGGTATAGAGGAGTTTCAACAAGAAAGCCAAATGTGAAGGTATGGAAAAGTTTATTGTTACCTTTTCTAATGTAGGAAACTGGCTAGTATGTTTGTGGTATAGACACAATTCTTACTAGTCCATCTTTTTATCTTTTTCCTTTAGAGAACTGCATCAGATTTTTTTTTAAAGGATAGACAATGCATGTATAGTCATTGCTGCAAAGCTTATTTTGGAGAAGTCTGTTGAAGACGTTTAATATTTTTTCCTTCAAATATTTGATAAGTAATTTGAGTTATTTATAGGCCTACTCCTGTGGAGCTGTGTAGTTAGATGAATTTATTTCTAAAATACAAAATGGAAATACTTTTCAAATAATGTTTAATGATCAATGTCTTGTTAATCATTAAATAATCATAGTATATTTTTAAAAATATGAATTTAAAAAAGAGTTGTAAAGTGCAGAATACTAATTTTATGAACTAGATTTTATGTGTTTATTAGATTACCAATACATTTAGGAGTATTCTTCTCTAGTAATGTAGCATCATCTTTCTGCTTACTCTTTCATGTCCTCAATTTTACCAAGCTTTCTTATGTTTTCTCTGTAGCTTAATATTTAATGTATTATGCCTTTTCTTGTAGAGAAAAATACTAAATCATCACATTATTTTTATTAAAGAAGAAAATTGTTCAGAGTTCTGACCATTATTCTTGCCAGCAGAATCATTCATTTTGTTAGTTTTTAAGGTAATGATTATAGGAAGGCAATGTTTTCGGATTTTCATTCCTTATTGCTAGGGCCTCTCATCCTTAGCCCTACTGACATCTTGGGTGAGATGGCTCTTTATTGTGAGGGGCCATCTGTGCATTATGACATGTTCAGTAGCATATGTGACCTCTACTCATGAGGTCAGTAACATCGCCCTCAAACTGGGACAATGGAAAATGTCTTCAGATGCTGCTGGAGACCACCTGCTTAGGGTGGTGATGGTAAAATTGCCCTGCTTGAGAACCACTGTTCATTCCCTTATGTAAATGAGAAATAATATAAATGATTGGAAATCTATAATTTGTGATATTACATATTATTTATTTATTTTTAGTGATATTTGTGATCTTGGCCAACTTACTACCTTGCTTCTGATAACTAGTGTTTGGCTATCAGTGTGCAGGCAGTGGTCATTGAAATTATTGTGCCTTTGTGATTAAAATATGGAATGGATGCATAGTTGAAAACCTTGTTGAGTGAGACATTAAGTGATACCCTTAAACTGTTACTGTTACTGTAAAAGGTGCCCCAAAATGTAGTGAATTACACTAATCACCATTTTATCTCTAATGATTCTTTGCCTTGACTGGCGTCACCTGGGAGTTATTCTGGTACATGTGATGTCACCTGTGGCTACAGTCACCTGGGGGCTCAGGTGGCTAAAATGTCCAAGAGGGTTTATTCACACGTCTGGCATCTTAGCAGGGAGGGCCGGAAGCCTGTCTTCAGCTGGATCATGAAATAACAAGGCTTCTCCATGTAGTCTCAAGGTCTCTACTTCATGTGGCTTCTCCAGCAGGAGAATCAAAGTTCTATTTTAGAGTTAGAAAAGTGCTTAGCATCCCATACCTGTTTTTAAAATTTCTTCCTACAGCAAAGGTGTTTAGAGTCTGTGGCAGAGGCCATTTTGTGATTAATCTTAGCAATGATTTGATGAAATAATCAAAATGAGGAAATAAGTTATACTAATTTAAAGTGTTACAGCTCATTTTGTCCCATCAGACTCCTTTAATTTCTTTGCTGTGGGCTAATGTGATACTTCTGAGATTGTGTATTTTGGTAATACCAACTCCATTCTAGAATCTTCG
This sequence comes from Manis javanica, assembly GCF_040802235.1. Lineage (NCBI taxonomy): Eukaryota > Metazoa > Chordata > Mammalia > Pholidota > Manidae > Manis > Manis javanica. Next base: position 2,300,123 of record NC_133158.1, read on the forward strand.
GTTATGTTAGCTTTTATTAATGACACTTAGTCTTGTATCTCTTAATAGCTTGTTTTTATGTTCTTAAACTTTAAAAAATCAATAGATGGAAAGAGGATATTAGTAATTTCATTTCGTTTCCATGGCAGTGATAAGTTGTGGACCCATGCAGGAAATTCTTTAGTGTTAAATTGATTTAAAAAATTGATTAAAAATTGATTTAAAAAATTAAAATGATTAAAAAAGTGTATATCTTTTATTTGCCTTATTATTATGGTCACAGTAAGCAAAAATTTCAATAGGTTTTTCATAGCTATTAGTGGTCTCAGAAATAAAAAGGTGACTTGTTAAAGTATGTCTTTAGTAATGTAAGACTTATACAACTAATAAAATAAAACTTGATATAGGTTGAATAAAATATCTTAACTAGATAGCAAAAAGAGCATTCAGAAATACTAGTAAGTGATAAAACATTTCTTTCTATAAAACAGTTTTTAAGAAAACTCAAAACTTCATCATTTATACCTTGTAGAAACACATAACATTCAGAAGGAAAAACTCGGGTGATTATAAAATACTCTTTCAGTTATATATTTTTGTGACTACATATTAAAATTGTACAGTTTAAAAGAATCAGAATACACAGGACATATATACTACTAAATTTATGCTAAATGATTTGAGAATGATAGTTTTCTGTCTTTTGCATTTGTTGAAGAGTTTATTTTTGCAGCATACATTTGTAGGGTAAAACTTATTTTGGCTTTATAATTTTAGAAACCGAAAGTTTTTGAAACATAGTATTAGCTTCTGTTTTGAAATGTCATGTTATATACTTGTTAGGCTTGCCATAATATTAGCTTTCTTAAAAGCATACATAAAGAATTAAAGGGTAAGAGAGTAAGATGAAATTAAGAAAAAGTACAACAGATATTGGATAATTTTTTGCTTTTTATAAAACATATGCTCAAGAGGGGAAAGAATAAAATTTGAGTTTATTTACTGCCATTTTGTGGTTTTAGAATCAGCTTTTATACAGAAATTGTCAACTAGATACTCAGAATACTGCCAGATAGGAACACAGGGCATTATAGACTGTTTTGCATAGCAAAAACAGAGATATAGAGGCTTGAAATTGCAAGTTATGTTTAGGGAATGACAAATAGTCCAAACTGGCTAGAGCATAATGCAGGAGGGTGATGGGTAAGGCAGGACAGATAGGCTGGATCTGTATTTAAAGAGTCTTTCATGCCAAATAATAAAATGAATGGTAAGGAATTTGGATTATGTCTTTCTGGCAATAGGGAATCTGTCATTTAGCAGAGGCACAAACCTACTTTTGCCACACAGTGTAACTACAAAATAGTTTATTGGAGAAATGGTAAACATCTGTTGAAGATACATGTTGAAGCATTTATAGATGATTTCTGAAATTTGCTGTAACATACTGCGTTGGGTAGAAAGGTGTATTTGGAGATTAATGAATCAAGATTGGAAAAATGTTGATAATTGTTGAAGCTGTGTGATGGGTTCTTGGGGGTTCAGTATATTTGTCTAATTTTGTAATTAGACATTTGAAATGGGGATAACATCCGTTATTTCATAGAATTGTTATGATGAATCAATGAGCTTATATGAATCTCTTAGCACAGTGCCTTGCACATGATGATAGCACGATAAATACTTGCTCCTGTTGCTGTCTCAACTACTACTGTGATAGCACAGGGCTGAGAACGAGACCTTACAGACTGCCGACACCTTGAAGGGCAGAAAGAGAGGAACAGCACAAAGAGACTGGGAAATGGAGGTCATGGTTGGCTAAGAAGAAGGAAACTTCTAAAAAATGGTAATTAATGATTTCAGGCACTGTGGAGTAGCCTCCGGAACAGGTACAGAGTAGGGACAATGGAATGTTTGACGATTAGAAGGCCGCTGGTGATTGTTGAGAGAATCCCATTTAATGGGATGATAGTGGCAGAAAGCCAGAGTCCTAGTGAGTTCATGATCAAGAGAGAAGATTAGGCAAGTTCCCACCACAGAAGAAAGTAGATGCAGATTCTATGGTATTAGGTTGTAGTGGTGGCTTTGGAAGAGGAAGACTGATGAACATTTTAAATTTGGTTTATGTAAAATTCTGGGAAATGCTAATAATTTATGTCTTAAACCGGTTCAGTGGTTGATTGCAAAGAGTGTTGAAGGGAGGATTGGTTACAAACAGATGGGAAACTTCTGCTGATGATGCAGATTTCATTATTTCACTTGTGCTCATGGTTTTACCTGTGTAGGTATATGCCAAGGGTATCAGATTTTATACATTACGTATGTGCAGTTTGTCAGCTATACCCCAATAAAATAGTAAAAAATCATTAAATGGTTTTTACATCAAACCCTGAAGATGTGATTTCACATTCACTCAGAGTTATTTCAGTTTTTCAGTTTACTTTCTGGCTGTGGTGGTTGATTTTGATGTAGAGTTGGTCAAATTCCAAGTCATACTGAGATATAGTCTAATGATTTTTTTTTAAATGAAGGAGAACTCTAGTTATTATCAGTAGCAGTCCTCCTAACTGAAAACTTGTTGAAAATGTACTTTTATCATTGTTATTCAGTACTGAAATGTTGTGAGTTTGTCATCTGGAATTTCCATAGTAGTCACATTTTAAGTGTACTCCACTGATGGGCATTGTCATCAGCAGGTTTGTGTTGTTTTAGGCGAAAGATGAAGGAAGTGAAGGCTAGGAGAGATTTTGTGTCAGGCACTTGTTGTGTTTGGAGGTCCTCAAGACCACCCCTAGGCTTGAAGGTTTCCTGTGAGGACCCACAGGACTCATTCCACAGTGGTTCTCATGGCTATGAATTGTGATAGTGAGAGAGTACAAGTCAAAGTCAGTAAAGGGTAAAAGTACATGGGATAAAGTCTGGGGACACCAGGCATGAGGTCCTCTCCCATTGGAGTCACACAGGACAAGCTTAATTACCCAACCACACTGTGACACATGTGGGATGTTGTCAGCCAGAGAAACTTGTTTGACACGCAGCACCCTGAGGTGTTTCCAGGCACTGGTCAAGTAGGCAGCCTCTGCCTACCATGTGACAAAATTCCAGACTCCTGGAAGGAAAGCATAAACCCATATTGTTTGTCCAAATAGTGTAGGCACAGTGAGCAGTTCTTACCGGTGACTGGTGCAAACTCTACCAGAATTTAAGTTTTAAGTATCAGAGTTTTGATTGGCCTCTGTTTTCAGCAATACTTGTCATTTACAGTCTTTTTAATTTTAGCCTTTCTAATGGGTGAGCCAGTGATATTTTCTGGTGGTTTTAATTTTTATTTACCTAATGACGAAAGAACACCTTTTCAAATGTTTATTTGTCTTTCATGTCATTTTTCTGTGAAATGTATGTTCATATCTTTCACCCATATTTTATAGGGTGGTTTTTTTTCTGAGTCAATACGAATTCTTTATTTTGAATGCAAGTCCTTATAAATACATTCTTTAAGAATGGGGCTTGCCTTTTCTGTGTTCTAAAGAGTGGATTTTAATTTTGAGGAAATCAAATTTCTCATTTAAATTTTTCTTGTTTATGGTTTGGCTTATGTTCTCCTTTGAGTGTTCCCGGATGTTTCTCTTCCTGGTCGGGGCGAGGGGCTGTGGCTGTCTTGCTGACACTGGCGAGAAAGCCCGCAGGGCGTCTTCACAGCACAGCGCTGAGTTGTCCTGCCGCCCTAGGGCCTCTACAGCCTTCATGAACCCATGTGTTCACTGAGTTCTTTCCTCTCTGGCCTATTAGAACTTTCTCATAATTGGTTTGTTCTGATTTTCTATTTCCTCTTGATTCATTCTCAATGGGCTGTATGTTTCTAGGAATTTGTCCATTTCTTCTAGGTTAGATTGCTTGCTGATGTAGTTCATAGTAGTCTCCTATGCTTCCTTGTATTTTTGTTTTATCAGTCGTACTGTCTCTTTCATTTTCAATTTTATTTGATTATTTTCTCTTATTTTCTTTGTTAGTCTAGCTAAGGTTTTGCAATTTTGTTTATATTTTCAAATATCTAGGTCTTGACTTCATTGATCTTTTCAATTTTTTTCTTTTGTCTATTTCACTGAGTTTTCCTCTGATCTTTATATATCCTTTGCTAATTTTCTTAATTCATTCTTCTTTTTCTAGTTTCTTGAGGTATAAAGTTAGGTTTTTTGAGATTTTTCTTTTTTTCTTAATGTAGGCATTTATCACAATAAAATTCCCTCTTAGGACGACTGCTTTTTCTGCATCCTATAAGCTGTGACATATTATGTTTCCTTTTTTGTTTGTCTTAAGATATTTTTTGATTTCCCTTTTGATTTCTTCTTTGACCCATTGGTTCAAGAATGTGCTGTATAATTTCCACGTATTTGTAAATTTTCCAGCTTTGTTCTGTGTTGATTTCTAGTTTCATACCATTGTGGTTAGAAAAGATAATTGATGTGATTTCACTTTTCTTGAGTTTGCTAAAACATATATTTTGTGGGATAACATGTTATCTGTCCTGGAGAATATTTCAGGTGTGCTTGAGAAGAATGTGTATCCTGCTGCTGTTAGATGGAATGTTCTGAATATGTCTGTTAGGTTCATTTGGTCTAAAGTATAATTTTAGTGTAATGATTTCTTACTGATTTTCTGGTTTTACGATCTGTCCATTGTTCAGAGTAGGGTATTGAACTCCCTTACTATTTGTGTGTTGTGTATGTCTCCTTTTAGATCTGTTAGTCTTTGGTTAATATATTTAGGTGTTCTGTTGTGTGGCTGTGTATATGTTTACATATATTGTATGTTGTATCCTTCACCTCTTTGTCTTTAACTTGTCTTTTTTTTGACTTGATGTCTCTTGACTGATAAAATTATAGCTACCCCTGCACTCACTCTTCTGGTTTACATTTGCAAGGATTATACTTTTCTCCTTTTCTTTGAACCTATGTTTGTAGGCAGCATGTAGTTGGGTTATATTTTTTTAATCATTCAATGACTGCATGCCTTTTGATTGGAGGAGTTAATCTATTTACATTTAAGTAATTTTTGCTAGGTAAGAACTTACTAATGCCACCTGCTGTTTTCTGACTCTGTAGTTCTGTTGTCCCTTCTTTTGTTGTTATCCTGTGCAAATTGATGATTTTATGTAGTGGTATGGTTTGTGGTTTGATGTCTTTCTCTTTATTTTTTGTATATCTAAGATTTTTCTTTGCCATGAGGCTTACATAAAACATGCAGTGTATTTTATGTTGATAGCATCTTAACTTCAATGCCATATGTAAATTCTACCTTATTACTCCTACCAAACTATTTATGTTTTTGATGCCACAGTTTCCATCTTTTTTTATAGTGTATGTCCTTTAATCAGTTATTATACTTATAGTTATTTTTAATACTTTTGTCCTTTAACCTTTATACTAGAGTTAATTAATATGATACCACATTAATATTAGAATATTCTGAATTTGACTATAAATTTACCTTTACCAGTGTGTTTTGTATTTTCATACATTTTTATGTTACTAATTAATATCCTTTGATTTCAGCTTGAAGAACTCCTTTCAGCATTTCTTATAAGGCAGGTCTAGTCATGATAAACTCTCTCAGTTTTTGTCTTGGGAAGTCTTTATCTCTCCTTAATTTTTGAAGGACATCTTTGCCAGGTAAAGTATTCTTAGTTGGTGTTTTTTTTTTTTCTCAGTACTTTGAATATATTATCCCACTCTCTCCTGGGATTCTGCTGTTAGCTTTATGGGGGTGACCTTGTAAGTTACAAACTTTTTCTGGCTGCTTTTGAAATTCTCTTTGTTTTTGATTTTAGTAAGTTTTATTCTAATGTATCTTAGAATTGATCTTTTTGGGTTGAATATTTTTGAAAGGGAACCTAGCTTCATGAACTTGGATATCCAAGTCTTTCCCCAGATTATTTCTTTTAATTTATTTCTTTAAATAAGCCTTCTGTACCTTTCTTCTTCCCCCATTCTTCTGGAACTGCAGTCATGCACAGATTGTTTCTCTTGATGGTATTGTATAATTCACATGGACTTTCTTCACTTTTTTTCATTCTTTTTTCTTTGTTTTCTTCTGACTGGATAATTTCAAAGTTCTTATCTTCATTTTCATTAATTTTCTCCTTGGTCAAGTCTATTTTCTCATTCTTATTTGAATTTTTCATTTAATTCACTGTAATCTTCAGCTCCAGAGTTTGTTTGGTTCTTTTTTATGATTTCTGTGTATCTGTTAATCTTGTTTTATTTTTTGACTTTGTTGAATGCTCTTTCTGTAGCTCTTTTCTTGTAGATCTCTGAGCTTATTTAAAACAACTGTTTTGAATTCTTTGTTGGGCAAATCACAGATGTGTTTCTTTGGTACTGGTTACTGGAAAATTACTGTGTTCCTTTGGTAGTATCATTCCCTTTATTTTTCATGTTCCTTGGAGCCCTGCATTGCTGTCTTTGCATCCTTTGGTGGCTGGAACAGTCACCTCCTCCTCCATTTTTATTGACTGTTCGGTAGAGAAATACCTTCTGTCAGCCCTGCTGGCTATTCTGAGCCTTTCTTAGATCTTTGCTATTGATGCACTTGTTCTACAATTCTTGTTTCCTTTCTGGGTGGAATCCTTATGTTTATATGCTTTCTCTCAATCCTGCAAAGTCAGACCAGTTGCTCACGGCCTCTTGTTTGCTTTGCCTAGGGTAGTGCTGGATGCTCAAGTTTGTGCTCTTGAGCAGATGTGAGTAGCTTTCTGCGTGTGCTTAGTAGCTGCCTGCAAAAACTTGCACTCATTGCTACCGCTTGGGGGCACACACAGGGAACTGACTATGGAGTTGGGGAGTTTATGGGGGTGTGTGCAGAGCTTTGGGGGTGTCTGTAGGCCAGCTGGGGAGATCTGTAGGGGAGGTGTCCCCACTGACTCATGGACAAGCTTCCTGATGGAGTCTGAAGTGGTTGGTAGGAGCCACATCCTTGTGCTGCCCTTTGAGAGCCCTGGCTGCTGTTCTAACCCCTCCCCGCCCCCACCAGTTGTACAGCAGACCTCAGTATTCTGGGTGGATCGAGAAAGAGGTGGGCTTCCTCACCAGCGTGCCATATAGCTGGGGAAGACAGGTGTCCACTCACACGTGCTCACTTCCCCCAGGGAGAAACCATAGGCTGAGAAGTCTCTCTGGTCTGTACTGTGCTGCCTTGTGAAAAGGATGATGCGGGTAGCATGGATATGTTCTTCACACCCTCTTCAGTGGGTCCAGTCTCAAATATTTTTTTTCTGCAGTGCTATGCTGGAACTTTTCCACTGGCCTTCCGGACTTCCACAAAGCCTCCTTTGTTCATGGTTGATTGTTGAAATCAGGGTTCTTTGGTGGTAAAATAGAAAATTCTGACATTTTGCTTACCTCACTCCTCTGTGATTCTACTGGTACTCTGAGAGTTTTATTTATTTATTTATTTTTAGTAGTTTATTAAGGTATGATTGATATACACTCTTATGAAGGTTTCACATGAAAAAACAATGTGGTTACTACATTACCCATATTATCATGTCCCCACCCACACCCCAATGCAGTCAGTGTCCATCAGTGCAGCAAGATGCCACTGAGAGTTTTATTTTTATCATGAATTGGTATTGGGTTTTGTCATGCTCTTTCTGTATTAAAATTATGTGATTTTCCTTCTTTAGATTATTAATATGGTAGGTTACATTGATTTTTGAATATTGAAAATGCCTTGCATCCCTAAAATAAACTTCATGTTGCATAGCTCTTCTTATCTATTGCTAAATATATGTGCTCTGTTTGTGTGTGTAGAGCCTTTCATTGTGTTCCTTTGCTATCACCGTTCTGGTGTCTGTGTAATAGCCCATCTAACTCCTGATACCAATGACTGTGTCTTCTCTCTTCTTTTCTTTGTTAGGCTTGCTAGAATTTAGTCAGTTTAATTGATCTTTTCAAAAACTAGCTTTGTAATTCATCAGTTTTCTCTGTTCTTCTGTTTTTAATTTTATTGATTTCTATTAATCATTTTCCTTTCTGCCTGCTTTGGTTTTATTTTGCTTTTCTATTTCTAGGTTCTTGAGGAGGGAACTTAGATTATTGATCTGCCATTTTCTTCTTTAATAATATATACATTTAATATCAATAATTTCCCTTTCAACACTTCTTCACTGACATCTCACAAATTTTGATAATTATATTCTCATTTTCATTCAGCTCAGTGTAATTTTTTATTTGGTCTGAGAATTCCTCTTTGATGCTGTGATTATTTAGAAATATTTTTTTAATTTCTAAGTATTTGGAGATTTTCTTATTTTGTGTTACTGGTTTCCAGTTTGATTTCATTGTGGTTGGAGAAAACATTCTGTGTATGATTTCAATTATTTTAAATTTGTTGACATTTGTGGTTTTGCCCAGGATTTAATCTGTCTTGGCAGATGTCCTGTGAGCACTTGAAAAGAATGTGCACCTGCTGTTGTTGAGTGTTTTCTGAATGCTGGGGGTTTCTCTTGGTGGATGGTGTTGCATTCTTTATCATTGTTGTTTTTCTATCTAGTTGTTCTGTAAGTCTCTATAATTGTGGACCTATTTTCATTTCTATCAATTTTGCTTCACATATATCTAGCTCTGTTGTTAAGTGCATACATATTTTGATTGCTGTGTAGTCTTGGTGTTTAACCTTGTATCATTATACAAGGTCCCTCTTTGTATCCAATACATTTTCTTTACACTGTATCTAATTATCTAACTTTAGCTCTTGTTTTCTTTTCATTCATTTTTGCATAACATGTTTTCCATCCTTTTACTTCCAACTTGCCTATGTCATTATATTTGTAGTGAGTTTTTTGGTAAACCACATATAGTTAGGTCATGTTTTATAATCTGCTTATCTCTTTTAACTAGTGTATTTAGATGCAGTTATTGAAATGTGATTAGGTACATCTTCTGTGTACATAATTGCTTTTATGGCTGAATAAAGTTCCATAGTATGGCTGTGCCACAGTCTGCTCACCCACCCATCAGCTGGCAGACATTTGGGTGGTTTCCACCTTTTGGCTGTTGTGAGTAGTGCTGCTAGCCTCTGATTTCTGGTGAAAAAGTTACTTCCGTTTGAATAATTTTTCCCACTCTTGGTAAGGTTTTTCTTTTCCTCTCGTGACTTTCAAGATTTTTTTGCCTGTAGTGTTCAGAAACATAACTATGTTGTGTCTTAGTGTGTGTTTCTTTTGATTCATTGTGTTTGGGGTTTGTTCAGCTTTACTCTGTAAGTTTATGTCTTTTGCCAGATTTAGAAAGTTTTCCTTTTTTTTTTTAATTTAAAAATTTTATTAGACTTTTTTTTTTAAGAACAGTTTTAGTTGTACAGAAAAATGCAGAAAGTAAAGTCTTTCTCCCCACCCCCTGCCACAGTTTCTTCTCTTATTCACATCCTGCATCAGTGTGGTGCATTTGTTACATTTAATGAACCAATATTGATGCACTGTTAATTTTAATCATAGTTTACATTCAGGTTCTCTCTTTGTGTTGCTATAGTTCTGTGGATTTGACAAATGCACCGTGTGAAGTGTCTGTCATTACGTACCGTAACCATAGTTTCATTCCCCTAAAAATGCCCTGCGCTCCCTCTGTTCATTCCTGTCCCTGGCCTCCAGGACACTTGGCATCCATTATCTTTTTATTGCCTCTGTAATTTGCCTTTTAAAGAATGTAATTTGGTTGGAATCACACAGAACGCAGCCTTTTCAGAGTGGCTTCTTTCACTGAGTGGCAGCCTTTCACTGAGCTTTCTATTTTTAACTGAAGCTAAGATTCCTCCATGTCTTTTTGTGGCTTTGTTGGGGGAGCCTTGTGTACTTCCCTTGGTTTTTGTCCACACTGCAACAAAGAACTGAAGCGCAGAGATGCAGTGGTAAAGCAGAGTACAAGTTTCCTTTAAAGTTATTTACTTAGAAAATGTGGGTGACCTCAGGGAGGTTGGAGATGCAAGGAAGTCAGAGTATAAGGTGAGAAAGGAATTTATTAGTTACCTACTTAGAAAGTGTGGGTGGTCTTGGAGAGAGGTGCGTGCCTAAAGGTTTAGGGTCTGGGGTTTTATAGGCGGTTAAAGATTTTCAGGAAAGTGACAAAGGGCCAGGTGTGGACCAGCCAAATTGTGCCAGAATGTTCATCTTTGTTAAGACATTAAGGTTCTTCTTTTTTTAACTTAACACAAGAAATATACTGCTTTGATTCCTTCCCAGGAATCAACTTCTGTCTGGAAGCACATCAATCGAGACTGTCTGCCCTGCCTCCAAGGTGGGCTGAGCCACTGTCCGTTTGATTAAAATGCAATCTTAACTTTAAGATAGAATTCTTCCTGAATAAGCTGGGCTTTTTATCAGGTGCTAAAGTAAATCTTACAATAGTATGTTCTAATTGACACAGTGAAAACAGGCTATGCTGAGATACTTTTCTTTATCTGGGGAGTATTCAACATTCTAGGTCAAGTTGCTCCTGGCCTTCTGAACTTTCTATTTTTAACTGGTTACCTCTTTGAGTCCTTTCTAGTGGGCTTTACTGGCCTTATTCTCTTTCCGCCACGCTCATATCTATTTTCCTGCCTAACAGCTTGATAACCCATTTCTTATTTATTTATTTATTTATTAAGGTATTATTGATACACACTCTTAGGAAGGTTTCACATGAAAAACGATGTGGTTACTACATTCACCCATATTGAGTCCCTCCCCCATACCTCATTGCAGTCCCTGTTCATCAGTGTAGTAAGATGCCACAGAGTCACTATTTGCCTTCTCTGTGCTACACTGTCTTCCCCATGACCCCACACCATGTTTGCCAATCATAATACCCCTCAATCCCCTTCTCCCTCCCTCCCTCCCCACCCTCTTGCACCCCTCCCCTTTGGTAACCGCTAGTCCCTTCTTGGAGTCTGTGAGTCTGCTGCTGTTTTGTTCCTTCAGTTTTGCTTCGTTGTTATACTCCACAAATGAGGGAAAACATTTGATATTTGTCTTTCTCCGCCTGGCTTATTATAACACTGAGCATAATACCCTCTAGCTCCATCCATGTTGTTGCAAATGGTAGGATTTGTTTCTTATGGCTGAATAGTATTCCACTGTGTATATGTACCACATCTTCTTTATCCATTCACCTACTGATGGACACCTAAGTTGGTTCCATATCTTGGCTATTGTAAATAGTGCTGCAGTAAACATAGGGGTGCATATGTCTTTTTGAGTCTGAAAACTTGTATTCTTCGGGTAAATTCCTAGGAGTGGAATTCCCAGGTCAAATGGTATTTCTATTTTTAGTTTTTTGAGGAACCTCCACATTGCTTTCCACAGTGGTTGAACTAGGTTACATTCCCGCCAGCAGTGTAGGAGGGTTCCCCTTTCTCCGCATCTTCACCAGCATTTGTTGTTCCTAGTCTATTCGATGCTGGCCATCCTAACTGGTGTGAGGTGATATCTCATTGTGGTTTTTATTTGCATTTCCCGGTAATTAGCAATGTGGAGCATCTTTTCATGTGCCTGTTGGCCATTTGTATTTCTTCTTTGGACAATTGTCTGTTCAGATCCTCTGCCCATTTTTTAATTGGGTTATTTGCTTTTTGGGTGTTGAGGCATGTGAGCTCTTTATATATTTTGGATGTTAACCCCTTGTCGGATATGTCATTTATGAATATATTCTCCCATACTGTGGGATGCTTTTTTGTTCTGCTGATGGTGTCCTTTGCTGTACAGAAGCTTTTTAATTTGATGTAGTCCCATGTGTTCATTTTTGCTTTTGTTTCCTTGCTTGAGGAGATGCATTCGGGAAAAAGTTGCTCATGTTTATATTCAGGAGATTTTTGCCTATGAACCCATTTCTTTTTACTGCTGAATAATATTCCATTCTCTGGATGGGCTATTTTTTATTTTTATTTTAATTTTTATTTTTTTTTTAATTTTTATTTTTTTTTTCAGAGGGCATCTCTCATATTTATTGATCAAATGGTTGTTAACAACAATAAAATTCAGTATATGGGGGACAACGCTCAATGTACAATCATTAATCCATCTCAAGCCTAATTCTCGTCAGTCTCCAATCTTCTGAAGCATAACGAACAAGTTCTTACATGGTGAACGAATTCTTACGTAGTGAATAAATTCTTACATGGTGAACAGTACAAGGGCATTCATCACAGAAACTTTCGGTTTTGATCATGCATTATGACCTATAAACAATCAGGTCAAATATGAATATTCGTTTGATTTTTGTACTTGATTTATATGTTGATCCCACATTTCTCCTATTATTATTATTATTTTTATTTTTAATAAAATGCTGAAGTGGTAGGTAGATGCAAGATAAAGGTAGAAAACATAGTTTAGTGCTGTAAGAAGGCAAATGTAGATGATCAGATGATCAGGTGTGTGCCTATGGACTAAGTATTAATCCAGGCTAGACAAGGGCAGCAAGACATCCACGGATGCAGAAGATTTCTCTCAAAGCAGGGGGGGTGAGGTTCTGAGCCTCACCTCTGTTGATCTGGATGGGCTATTTTTTGTCCATTTACCTATTGAAGGACATCTTGGTTGCTTCCAACTTCTGGCATTTACAAATAAAGCAATATTAAAGAAATTCAACCAAGTAAATTTGAAGATCTAATAGGCTTTATTAAGAGATTCATGAATTAGGCAGCATTCTGTCTAGCAAGTAGAGAGAGAGAGAGCATTCAACTGCAGAAAGGCAAGGGTTTTTAAAGGTAGAGAGAGAGTCGAAGGAAGGAAATTGCTAGCAGAGAATCCATTGTGTTAGGAAGGGTTGCCCTCCTAAGGGGATGGAAGGAGTCTATCAGTTGATTTCCTAGTGCTAAGCAGGAAATTCCATATTGACTGATTAAAGGTTACATTCCTGGGGGTAGGACCTGAAACTACATTTAGGTTAGGTGTTAAGTCTTAGTTTGCTGACACAGACCATTAGCATGAGTGACTCCATCTTTGGGCCTGTGGTTTTCTTTTTAATAGCAGCTGTAAACATTTGTGTGCAGGTTTTTGTGCGGACATAATTTTTGATTCATTTGGGTTATTACCAAGCACTGCAGTTTCTGGATTGCATGAGAAGAGTATGTTTAGTTTTGTAAGAAACTTTCAGACTGCCTTCTCAAGTGGCTGTTCCATTTTGCATTCCCACCAACAAAGAATGAGTGTCTATTGTCCACATTCTTCCTAGAATTTATTCATGTACATGTTAGCCTTGCCCTTATTCTCTTTTCCCAGAACTTGACATGAATGTCAGATCTTTTTTTGTTGTTGCCACAGTCACACATTTCCTGATGCTCATTTTTTTCAGTCACTTTTCTCTTTATTTTTTAGTCAATATATTTCTACTCCCAGCACTTCTGACACAAAGTGTGTGGTTTTTTTCTATTATGACAATCAACTGTCCAGCTGTCTGGACACCAATTGGATGTCTAACAATTTAATCCAATTTCAACATTAATGATCCAGACTTTCTGTCAGGCCCCACATGTGAAGGGCTCAGTCCCGTAAGACCACCTCCGCTTCAGAAGCCTGTTTCCAGTCCTGGGCTTCCCATACTTCTGACCAACCAGTTATAAACTGAAGGTTCTGTGACCTCTTTCCACTGTTGGTAATTTGCTAGAACGGCTCACAGAACTCAGGAAAACAACTTAATTACTATTTCCAGTTCATCATAAAGCACACCACTCAGGAACAGCCATGTGGAAGAGGTGACAGGGCAGGCCCTGTGGGCTGGGGCGCGGAGCTTCTCTCGGCTCACCAGTCTCACAGCAGCTTAATGTGTTCGCCAGCCTGGCAGCTCTCCAGACCCCACTGTTTGAGGTGTTTATGGGACTTCCATTATGAAGGCGCCATTTATTAGGTCATTGGTTTTTGGTGGTTGACTCAGTCTCCAGCCCCATCCCCCTCGCTGGAGGTTGGAGAGTGGGGCTGAAAGTGCCAACCCTGTAATCTCCTGGTTGGTTCCCCTGGCAGCTGTCTCCCATCTTGAAGCTATGGAGGGACCTATCACTTCATTAACATAAAGTCAGTTATGATTGGAAGGGCCTTATTATGAATGACAAAAGGTACTCCTTTTGAAAGAAATTCTAAGAGTATATATCAAATGTTAATCCAAATTTCTTTTCTAATGATAAATCTTTTCTCTTTCACAGGGGATCTTTCCTGCAAATTACATTCACTTGAAAAAGGCAATTGTCAGTAATAGGGGGTGAGTAGTTACCCTTACTAAATTTGTTTAGAATTTTTGTAAGTTGCAGAGGAAGGCTTTTTTTTTGTTCCATAGTATAAAATATGCTTTTGACATGTTTTACTGACAAAAATATAGTTGCTTTATTATGTGTAATTCTGAGGACATAATTTTTTTAAAAAATACTGACATCTCTATAATCTTTTTTACTGTATACTGAAATGGTAACCTGAGTTATTGTGAATTTTTAAAACACAGTTACGCATGCAGTATTTAAAAAAATAACGTACTATTTTAAGAATAATCTTTGATAGACTAGGAATGACAAATCTGTCATTTTGTTTCTGTATGTCAAAGTGAGGGAGACTTTTAAAATCTTTGCCTTTTGCAAATAGAAATTGAAAAAAATTGTTAAAGGCATAAAGATAAAAAGACTGTACAAAGTGTGTATGTAGTTTGATCACAAATTTGTGAGACAAAAGCAATGTCTAAATAGAAAAGAGGTAAGATGTAAATGTATCAAAATAGTAACACTTGTTTTTTGAATGTTTGGATTATGAGTGATTAAAAAAAGTTATTTACTGATGATACCCTATTCTTAAAAGTATTAAATATGTATGATCATAAAATTATGATTTTATGAGTCTAGGGTTACAGATGTAAACTTGTCATCAGCATTCAGATGGTATTTAAAGCTGTGGTGCTGGATGGGAACAGTGAAGGAGTTACTGTAGATGGGAAACCGAGGTGAAGAAAGAACACTGGGGAGCTGTAGTGGGTAAAGATGGCAGAAGGAAAGAACCAGTCAAAAGAATCTCAAAAGTTGTGGTCAGTGAGATAGACGGACAAAAGAAAAAGCAGTGTCTTGGAAACCAAGCAGAGAAAATATTTAGGGTATGGACTAATCAAATATGTCTGTGCTGTTGAAGCTGAATAAGGCTGAAGATGTTGTTGAGAGCTGTTTGGGGAGAATGGCAGAAGTGAGAACCCGATGAGAAGAGGCTGGACAGAAGGAAAGAAGGGGCGGAGCACAGTGTTAACAGACTCAAGTTCGGGCCCCCGTGACTGGGACCCGGTGGCAGACAATACACTGGGCTTGGGATGCTTCTATGGCATCCTTTTAAAAAATTCTCTGACTTCTTTTACCTAACTTTTTATTTTGAAAAATTCCAATCTGTAGACAAGTTTCAGGAGTATTATAAATAATACCCATATCCCTTCCTGTAGATTCACCACTTACCAACATTTTGTCACAGAGTGCTTGTGCTCTGCCTCCCGCCCCCAGCCCTGCTTTTATACAGGACAGTAGGTTTAAGACATCCTAACACTTTTCTGCTAAATATGTCAGTATGTATCTCCTAAGAAAAAGGACATTCTCTTAATATAATCACAGTGTGATTACTACATTTGGGAAATTTAACACTGATACAAATAGTACTGTAAAGCATATAGTACATATTCAAATGTCCCTGATTTTCAGAATGTCCTTTATAGCTGTTTTTATTTGTTTTTGTTTTTGTTTTGTTCGGAGTATTGTGTTTCATCACTGTCATGGCATTTATAATCTCTTTGATTTAGAACCGTTCCCCAGTCTTGTTTTCCTTTTTTTCTTTCATGCCCTGGACATTGTTGAAGTGTTCAGGCCAGTTGTTTTACAAAACGTCCCTCAGTTTGTAGTTGCCTGTGTCCTCAGGGTTAGAATCAGCATAAGCATTTTGGGTAGCAATACTGCATAGGGGGTGTGGTGAATTAAAGTGGTCAGATTTCTCTCCCCAGTGCTTGGTTAGATCAGCAGGGGCTCTACCTGAGCAAATTGCAGCACGGAACGAGGGCCTCTCAGTCCGAGAGCACGTACTGTGTGTCTGTGCCGTGCCTTCTGCACTCCATCCTGCTGCACTTGGGAGCACAGCCCTGGACTCTCATGCTAACGTATAACCTCTGCTTCTTGAAAGACTTGTACCTTGTGTGTGGAAGGCTTGTTTTTTGTTTGGTTGACTGAATGAAATTGTGTGAATAGGCTATCATAAATTTCTTATGGGAACTTACAAACTTTTCATATTTTCATTTAGCTTTTAAAGGTTTTCTTGATATCTGGGCTTTCTGATTTTTAAAATGATTCAAGTACAGTTGCTACTTTTTGTAAAGTTTCACTGAAAAAATGCATTTGTAGTAGTTACAGATTTCAGGGCTGATTAAAAAAAAGACATGACCATGAGATGTGAGTAGCACACAATGAACTTTATTTAGGCAGAGTTTTGACAGGTTGCAAAGGAAAGTCCCTCACAGCCAGAGACCTTCCAGAGAGAGCCGTGCTGAGCTACACCCAGAATGGGAAGAAGGCGTGGGAACTCCTGGGGGAGATGGAGTGGGGAGGGGCCTTATGTGTCTAGATCGTGTCACTCAACTGCGAGGTGGGAAGACTCTGGGCCCTGAGCACCTGGAACAGCAGGAGCCAGGCCTTCAGTAGCCCTGGGCTTTATCCACTCTGTAGCTAGCGGATACTGATGCAGTTTCATTAAGTGTGTAAAACAGTCAGGCTCTAAATGGCTGAACATAGTCCTGTTTGGGTTATATTAAAAGCAGATGGTTGTGTAAAAATTTGGCATCAGTGGTCTCTGAGCTAATGGTACTCACTTGATGTGAAGAAGTGAACAGCATAGGGGTCAATCCACAGAAGGTCTCTTTGGCACACTTAAAACAACAAAAATATTTTTTATTTTTAAATGGTGGGAAATTAGGGGCACTATTTGAATTAAGAATAGTTGACTTCTGTGGTTTCAGGAGTTGTAAGTTTTACTCATCACTAGCGAAGTTTCAGTTGAATTGAAAAATAGATTTTTTACCACAGAAAGCAAACATGTAGATCTAGGGTCAAATCATGGTAGACTAAATTTAGTTTTAGTAGGGAGGTACCAGGTGCAGGTAGGCCAATGTCATACTCATCTTCTGTCCTGTCAAGGAATTACTGTTTGCTTATCTACTTATTTGGGCTGCCTCTTTGCTCTCAGGTTTAAGGAGTCTGGTTCCAAGTTGGGGTGCGTGTGGGCGGGTGCACCTCGGAGCGCATGTGCTGTAAGGAGCATGGGAGGACAGCACCAACTTGTGTTAGTGTGTAACACTTTCTTCTCTGGCTTTTGATTCTTAACTTGTTTGTGTATTTACTAAAATAACTTCAGTCTTCATTAGAGATGAACATGAAAATGGATATTTTTAAAGAAATTCCCTCTTGTAGTAATTTCTTCTAAATTTTCCATTTTTCCCTTTTTCCTAGCTAATTTTCATAAGCTTACAACCTTCTGAATGCATTTCTTTGTTTTTTCACAGCAAAACTTCTCAAGAATTGGTAATAAAACAGTGCTTATTGAATATGGATAGGTAGTACATTATGTTCATTCTTACTTTATATTTTTATTTTTAAAAACGCATACATATAATTGTGTAATGCAACTTATTTATACTAGTAGGCGTGAAACAGGCAAAGTCTGCTAACTTGCTGATGGGAAAACCATAACCTGGGGATGTTTTCTGAAGCATACTTAGGGTAGAGAGAAGTGCTATGTGTATAAAGACAGTCTAGGACTGTGTTCTGATTAAAATTTATATTCTCTTTGCTCAAATTAAGACATCCAGTTAATTCCCTGCCTAAATATCTGTTTTGTTAGTAACATTTTGCCTTAAAAATAATTCAGGAGTATTAAAGTTAGTTTAATGTTTGAGAAGTGCTTCCTTTCAGACAGATGATTTTTGAACACTTAGAAATGAATGTGATGCTTGATAAGAGTCATTATGCATTTACCATGATCAGGTCATGCCAACCAGTGGATATAGTGTGTTTTAGTTTCTGCAAAACACGAGTCTCCTGTTACGTATCTATGGATATACAGGCAAGATGTTAGCAAGGTTAAATGAATTTGTAGTTGTTTGAACATCTATCAAGGAATGTGCATCATTCCTTTTTTGTGCCAGGTTCTGTTATACTCAGATTAGTACCTGTGTGTCCTCATCTTTAGCTCAGTGCCTGACATGTAGTAGATAACGTAGTTAACATGATAGGTAAATGAATAAATTAGTCTTTAATGATTTGGTACTAACATAGTAGGTTTCTGATGGCAAGCCCAAGGGTATAATCCTTATTCATACTGAATAAAAGAGACTAGATGGACTAGAAACATAAATTAAAATGTAAGTTTTACTTAAAAATTATTGGAAAGATCTAAGGTAGCTGACAGAATGAAAGAATAGCTAAAGTATCAGTTTTCAGAAAGAACAACAGCTTGGAGTAGCTCTGTGAATCTGGATAGCAGGACTGACTTACTGCAAAGTCTCTTGAGGATGCCACTCTTGAAGTTTTCCGTTCCTGTGTTAAGATTCAGAGCATCAGGAGAGTGGCAGAATGGCAAGGATTGGATTGTGTGCACACAGCAGATTTAATAGAGTAAATAGATACAAAAAATATTCAGTTAAATCAGCACTCATTTAAAATACATTATTTTTAGGAAAGTAAGGAAAGGCCTATGGAGAATAACATTGAAATTTTAGAGGCAACGGAAGTTCAGTGTCACCAATTCTACTCCAAAAGTGCTGTATCTTAGGATACACACTTCCTGGTCATAATATATTATTTTTGGTACACTACTTTATTTTATTTTCTAGTATTTTCTTCAACATTCTTGCATCTCTGTATACATATGAGATTTGTCTATGATTTTCTTATATATCGTTGACTAGTTTTGGTATAAAGATTAGTCTAGCTTTATGGAATGAATCAGGTAACCTTCATACTATTTCTAGACTTAAAAAAAGTTAATGTTGCAGTTTTAAAGATTTGACTAACTTCCTTGTAAAAATGTGTGGGCCTTGAGCGTGACAAATAAGACAGTGGAACAGGGGTTCTCTACCGTCATCCCCTCACAGAGGCTCAAGCTTGAGAACCACCCTTTGACAAGATCAGCTTTGTGGAAGTCTGAGAGCACAGTCAAGAAATTTCAGCACATGGTCAAAACAAAACATCTGAGAATAGATACACTGAAGAGGGTAAGAAGAACAGTTTCACTTCACCTGTGTCATCCTTCCCCAAAGGTGGCACAGCTCAGTGCCAAGAGAGATGCCCTTGGCCTACAGTTTCTCCCTTGTGGGAAAGTGAGAGCATAGTGAGTGAGCACCTGGCTGGGTTGCTGCCCGAGAGACCCAATTTTTTTCCACCTTACCCAGAATACTGAGGTGATCAGCATGGCTGAGTGGTTGAAAGAGGCTAATAGCAGGGAAGAGAGGTAGGGACTCAGAGCAACCAGGGCTCAGAAATCAACAAGGGGCCATAGATTTTACTAACCACTTTATGAACTCTGTCAGGAAGCATGCCCATGAGCCACTGGGAACGCCTTCCTGTGGCCTCCCCGAACTGGCCCACGGACACTCCAAATGCTCGGTACACCTCACCCGCCATCGCTCTAGTTGGATCACTGCCTGGGCCCCTGGGCTGCGTATGTGAGCTGTTAGCCTCTCCGGATGACCTGCAGTTGTGCACAGAAAGCCAGCAGCTCTGCCGGATCAGAAGGCACGCCACTGGAGGACACACTCCTTGGGCACTACCCTAAGGAAAATAGGAGGTTATCAATTAGCACCTAGCCTGACTTTGTGAGACTGACAGAAGGCATACAATCTTAAGAATTCCCTACAAAGAGGAAACGAGATGTGGAGCAGGAGTATACATAGAAAAGGTCAGAAAGCCTCAGAATTCATACCTGGGTTGACTAGTAAAGGTGTTTTTCTCCTGAAGCCAGTCAGTAAAAGAGGTGACTCCTTCTTTGCATAAGACAGCAACACAAGACTTCAAGGAATAAGAAAAAATAAGGAAACATGACACCACCAAAGGAACACATTAATTTTCCATTAATTATCCTGAAAGAAATGGAGATCAGTGAATTGCCTGAAAAGGAATTAAACATAATTGGTTTAAGGAAGCTCAGTGGCTACAAGGGAATGCAGATAGATAACAAAGTCAGGAACAGAATCCATGAACAAAATGCCAAGTTCAGCAGAGATAGAAGTCATAAAAAAGACCAAACAGAAATTCTGGAGCTGAAGAATACAATGACTGAGATGAAAAATGTAATAGTGTCAACAATAGACTTGATGGAACAGAAGAAAGAATCTATGAACTCAAAAGACAAAGCATTTGAAAGTATCCAGTCAGAATAAAAAAACAAAAAGTGAATGACAAAGCCTATGGGATTTTAGGATACCATCAGCAGAACTAATAAATGCATTATGGTAGTCCCGGAAGGAGAGAGAGAGAGAAAGGGACAGAAAGCTGATTTAAGGAGATGGCTGGAAACCTGAGGGGAGACATGGGCATCCAGGTACATGAAACCAGAAGTTCCCTAAACAGGTTCAACCACAAAAGACTCCTCAGAGATATATTATGTCAAACTATTAAAAGTTAAAAACAGAAAAAAAAAGTTAAAAACAGAATTTTGAAAGTGGCAAGGTAAAAAGAGTAGTCACGTATGAGGGAAAGTCCATAAAGCTATCAGCAATTTCTCAGTAGAAACCTAATAATCCAGGAGTGAGTCGGATAATATATTTGTAGTGTTGAAAGAAAAAACGGCCAACTAAGAATACTTTATCTGCAAAGCTGTCTTTCAGATAAGAAGGAGACATAACTTTCCCAGGAAGACCAAAACTAAGGTCATCACTACTAGATCTCTATTACAACCAATACTAAAGTGTGTTCTTCAAGCTAAAATGAAAGGATGCTAATTAATAACATAAAAACTTAAAAAAGGTAAGCATATAGTCAAGTTCAGAATATTCTAATACTGTATTGGTGTGTAAAACATTTTTAACTCTAGTATAAAGCTGAAAAGGCAAAAGTATTAAAAGTAATGATAGCTACGATAATTTGTTAATGGATATGCAATAGAAAAATATAAATGGTAACATCAAAAACAAAAAATATAGCAGGGAGAGTTAAAAGTGTAGAGTTTTTATATGGGGTTGATGTTAGGTAGTTATCAGTCTAAAAGGACTTACAACTTTAACTTAAATACCTGTAGTAGATACACAGAAGATAAAGAGAAAAGAATCAAAACATACCTCTAAAAAAATTCATTGGATCACAAAGGAAGACAAGAGAGGAAGGAACCATCCAACAAAGGAACCATCCAACAGCCAGAGAAGGATTAATAAAATAGCTTTAGTAAGTCATTACCTATCAATAACTCCATTAAATGAAAATGGACCAAATTTTCCATCAAATGCCAGTGTCTGAATGGATTGTAAAACAAGAACCACTGTATGCTGCCTACAAGAGACTTGCTACACCTTTAAGGATAAACATAGGCTCAAAATGAAGAAATTGAAAAAGATATTCTATGCAAATGGAAACCAACCCAAAATTTGGAAACCAAATTCTGTCTAGCCTATATCCTCTTGTTGAGTTTTTTTCACACTGTGAATATTTCTTGTCATTAAAAAAATTATGGTAATTATGGTAATTGTCCTTCTCTCTCTGAGTTAGCACGATACCCTCTAGGTCCATCCATGGTGTTGCAAATGGCAAGATATCATTCTTTTTATGGCTGAGTAGTACTCCATTGTGTAAATGTGTATACACACACACACACCCACCCACCACATCATCTTTGTTCATCTCTTGAGGACACTTAGGTTGCTTCCATATCTTGACCATTGTAAATAATGTAATAAACATAGGAGTGCATATAGTTTTTTGAACTAGTGATTTTGTTTTCTGTGGGTAATTTCTCAGAAGTGGGCCATATGGTATTTCTATTTTTATTTTTTTGAGGACCCTCCATACTCCTTTCCATAATGGCTGCACCGGTTTACATTCCTACCAATAGTATATAAGAGTTTCCTTTTCTCCATATCCGTGCCAGCATGTTATTTCTTGTCTTTTTGATACTAGCCATTCTGACTGGGTAAGGTGATATCTCACTGTGGTTTGCCATATAATTCCACTTACATGTGGAATCTAAGAAGAAAAACAGCAAGCAAACAAATGAAATGGAAGTGGACCCAAACACAGAGAACAAATTGGTGGTTGCTGCAGGAGAGGAGGCCAGTGGTCAGGCAGAATAGGTGAAGGGGATAAAGAGGTACAGAGTTTCAATTATAGTATAAATGTCATGGGGATGAAAGGACAGCAGAGGAGATATAGCCAATAATATTGTAGTATTTGTGTATATTGACCGATGGTAACTACACTTAACATGGTGAGCATTTTGTAATGTATATAATTATCAAGTCACTATGTTGTACATCTGAAACCAAAATCATATTGTATATCAACTATACATCAATTTTTAAAATCTATAAAAAGTAAAATGATTTGTGGTAAAATATGAATACCATAAAATTTAGCATTTTAATTATTTTTGAGGTACAATCTAGTATCATTGGGCACATTCACAATGTTGTGCAACCTTCACAAGTATTCAAACCCAGAACTTTCCATCATCTCCGAGAGAAACTCTGTAACCCTTAAACGGTAACTCCCCAGTCTCCCTTTCCTACAGCCCCAGTAACTTCTCTTCTGCTTTTTGTCTGTGACTTTTCCTATTCTGGGACCTCTTCTAAGTGGAATCATGCAGTATTTCTCCTTTTGTGTCTTGCTTCCTTCGATTAGCATAGTGCTTTCAGAGCTCATCCATGTTGTAGCACATGTAAGAATTTCATTCCTTTTAAATGTTGAGTAGTATTCCCTTCTGTTCACATGTTACATTTCATTATTCCATTCAGCTGTTGATGGACATTTTGTTGATAATACTTTTTATGTGAAAAATTCCTAGTTCTTTTGCATACTGGCTCTTTTTCGTGTGTTTGCTTTTGTTTCTTCTTTGGAGAACTGTCTGTTCAGCTCCTCTGACCATTTTTTAATTGTATTGTTTGCTTTTAGTTTGTTGAGGTGTGTGAACTCTTTATATATTTTGGATGTCAACCCCTTATCACATAAGTCATTTATGAATATATTCTCCCATACTGTAGGATATCTTTTTTCTTCAACTGATGGTATCCTTTGCTTTTTAGTTTGATATAGTCCCACTTGTTCATTTTTGCTTTTGTTTCCCTTGCCTGGGGAGATATGTTCATGAAGAAATTATTCATGTTTATGACCAGGAGATTTTTGCCTATGTTTTTTTCTAAGAGTTTTATGGTTTCATGACTTACATTCAGGTCTTTGATCCATTTTGAATTTACTTTTGTGTATGGGGTTAGACCGTGATCCAGTTTCACTCTCTGGCATGTAGCTGTCTGGTTTTGCCAACACCAGTTGTTGAAGAGGCTGTCATTTCCCCATCGTATATCCATGGCTCCTTTATCGTATATTAATTGACCATATATGCTTGGATTTATATCTGGACTCTATTCTGTTCCACTGGTCTGTGGCTCTGTTCTTGTGCCAGTACCAAATTGTCTTGATTACTGTGGCTTTGTAGTAGAGCTTGAAGTTGGGAAGTGAGATCTCCCCTGCTTTATTCTTCCTTCTCAGGATTGCTTTGGCTATTCGGGGTCTTTTGTGGTTCCATATGAATTTTAGAACTATTTGTTCCAGTTTGTTGCAGAATGCTGTTGGTATTTTGATAGGGATTGCATCGAATCTGTAGATTGCTTTAGGCAGGATGGCCATTTTGACAATATTAATTCTTCCTAGCCAAGAGCATGGGATGAATTTCCATTTATTAGTGTCCTCTTTAATTTCTCTTAAGACTGTGTTGTAGTTTTCAGGGTATAGGTCTTTCACTTCCTTGGTTAGGTTTATTCCTAGGTATTTTATTCTTTTGATGCAATTGTGAATGGAATTGTTTTCCTGATTTCTCTTTCATTAGTGTATAGGAATGCAACAGATTTCTGTGTATTAATTTTGTATCCAGCAACTTTGCTGAATTCAGATACTAGATCTAGTAGTTTTGGAGTGGATTCTGTAGGGTTTTTTATGTACAATATGATGTCATCTGCAAACAAGGACAGTTTGACTTTTTCCTTGCCAATCTGAATGCCTTTTATTTCTTTGTGTTGTCTAATTGCCATGACTAGGCCCTCCAGGACTATGTTGAATAAAGGTGGGAAGAGTGGGCATCCCTGTCTTGTTCCCGATCTTAAAGGAAAAGCTTTTAGCTTCTCACTGTTATGTATAATGTTGGTGGCAGGTTTGTCATATATGGCCTTTATTATGTTGAGGTACTTGCCCTCTATTCCTATTTTGTTGAGTTTTTATCATGAATGGATGTTGAATTTTGTCAAATGCTTTTTCAGCATCTATGGAGATCATCATGTGGTTTTTGTCCTTTTTGTTGATGTGATGTATGATGTTGATGGATTTTTGAATGTTGTACCATCCTTGCATCCCTGGGATGAATCCCACTTGACCATGATGAATGATCTTTTTGATGTATTTTTGAATTTGGTTTGCTAATATTTTGTTGAGTATTTTTGCATCTATGTTCACATCAGGGATATTGGTCTGTAATTGTCTTTTTTTATGGTGTCTTTGCCTGGTTTTGGTATTAGAGTGATGTTGGCCTCGTAGAATGAGTTTGGGAGTATTCCCTCCTCTTCTACTTTTGGAAAACTTTAAGGAGGATGGGTATTAGGTCTTCACTAAATGTTTGATAAAATTCAGCATTGAAACCATCTGGTCCAAAGCTTTTGTTAGGTAGTGTTTTGATTACCAGTTCAATTTCTTTGCTGGTAATCGGTCTATTCAGATTTTCTGTTTCTTACTGGGTCAGGCTTGGAAGGCTGTATTTTTCTAGAAAGTTGTCCATTTCTTCTAGGTTATCTAGTTTGTTACCATATAATTTTTCGTAGTATTCTCTCATAATTCTTTGTATTTCTGTGGTGTCCATCATGATTTTTCCTTTCTCATTTCTGATTCTGTTTATGTGTATAGACTCTCTTTTTTTCTTGATATGTCTGGCTAGGGGTTTATCTATTTTGTTTATTTTCTTGAAGAACCAGCTCCTGCTTCCAGTGATTCTTTCTGTTGTTTTAGTCTTCTCAATTTTATTTATTTCTGCTTTAATCTTTATTATGTTCCTCCTTCTACTGACTTTGGGCCCCGTTTGTTCTTCCTTTTTTAGTTTCATTAATTGTGAGTTTAGTCTGTTCATTTGGGATTGTTCTTCTTTCCTGAGGTAGGCCTGTATTGCAGTATATTTCCCTCAGCATGGCCTTCACTGCATCACACAGATTTTGTGTTGTTGAATTATTGTTGTCATTTGTGTCCATATATTGCTTGATCTCTATTTTTAT
The DNA here is from genome assembly GCF_040802235.1 of Manis javanica. NCBI lineage: Eukaryota > Metazoa > Chordata > Mammalia > Pholidota > Manidae > Manis > Manis javanica. The sequence continues at coordinate 2,325,583 of NC_133158.1, forward strand.
TTGGTCATTGATCCATTGATTATTTAGGAGCATGTTGTTAAGCCTCCATATGTTTGTGGGCTTTTTCATTTTCTTTGTGTAATTTGTTTCTAGTTTCATACCTTTGTGATCTGAGAAGCTGGTTGGTACAATTTCAATCTTTCTGAAATTACTGAGTTTCTTTTTGTGGCCTAGTATATGATCTATTCTTGAAAATATTCCATGTGCACTTGAGAAGAATGTGTATCCTGTTGCTTTTGGATGGAGTGTTCTGTAGATGTCCGTTAGGTCCATTTGTTCTAATATGTTGTTCAGTGCCTCTGTCTCTTTACCTGTTTTCTGTCTGGTTGATCTGTCCTTTGGAGTGAGTGCTGTGTTGAATTCTCCTAAAATGAATACATCGCATTCTATTTCCCCCTTTAATTCACTTAGTATTTGTTTCACATATGTAGGTGCTCCTGTGTTGGGTGCATAGATATTTATAACAGTTATGTCCTCTTGTTGGACTGACCCCTTTATCATTATGTAATGTCCTTCTTTGTCTCTTGTTACTTTCTTTGTTTTGAAGTTTATTTTGTCTGATACAAGTACTGCAACTCCTGCTTTTTACTCCCTGTTAGTTGAATGAAATATCTTTTCCATCCCTTTATTTTCAATCTGTGTATGTCTTTGGGTTTGAAGTGAGTCTCTTGTAGGCAGCATATAGATGGTTTTTGTTTTTTTATCCATTCAGTGACTCTGTCTTTTGATTGGTGCATTCAGACCATTTACATTTAGGGTGATTATTGATAGTTATGTACTTATTGTCATTGCAGGCTTTAGATTCATGGTTACCAAAGGTTCTAGGGTAATTCCCTTACCATCTAACAGTCTAATTTAATTCGCTTCTTGTGCCATTACAAACAGAACCTAAAGGTTCTTTCTTTCCCCTCCTTTTTCTTCCTCCTCCATTCTTTGTATGTTATGAATCATATTCTGTACTCTTTGTCTATCCCTTGGGTGACATCTATTTAGCCTTAGGAATACTTCCATCTATAGGAGTCCCTCCAAAATGCACTGTAGAGGTGGTTTGTGGCAGGTAAATTCTCTCAACTTCTTCTTATCTGAAAATTGTGTTTCAGAATAAAACTGAAAAGGAAAATCCCTCCTTCAATTTTAAACGATAACCTTGCCGGGTATAGTATTCTTGGTTCAAGGCCCTTCTGCTTCATTGCATTAAATATATCATTCCACTCCGTTCTGACCTGTAAGGTTTCTGTTGAGAAGTCTGATGATAGCCTGATGGGTTTTCCTTTGTATGTGATCTTTTTTCTCTCTCTAGCTACTTTTAAAAGTCTGTCTTTATCTTTGATCTTTTGCCATTTTAATTATTATATGTCTTGATGTTTTCTTCCTTGGGTCTGTTGTGTTGGGAGATCTGTGCACCTCCATGGCTTGAAAGACTATCTCCTTCCCCAGACTGGGGAAGTTTTCAGCAATTACCTCCTCAATGACACTTCCTATCCCTTTTTCTCTCTCTTCTTCTTCTGGTACCCCTATAATGCGAATATTGTTCCGTTTGGATTGGTCACACAGTCTTCTCAATATTCTTTCATTCTTAGAGATTCTTTTTACTCTTTGTGCCTCAGCTTCTTTGTATTCCTCTTCTCTAATTTCTGTTCCATTTACCTTCTCTTCTACTACATCTAATCTGCTTTTAAATCCTTCCATTGTATGTTTCATTTCAGATATGGAATTTCTTAATGATTGAATCTCCGACTTAAATTCATTCCTGAGTTCTTGAATATTTTTCTGTACCTCCATAAGCATGTTTATGATTTTTATTTTGATCTCTCTTTCAGGCAGATTGGTGAGTTCAGTTTAATTTGACCCTTTTTCTGGGGTATGTGAGATTTTGGTCTCAACTGTGTTCTTTTGATGTTTCATATTTCTGTGTGGTGCCCACAATATAAAACAGTTATAAAATAGTCAAATAACATATATTCATTGATGCTTAGAATTAGTACACTGAGTTATGTTTGAACACAGTTGGTGGTTTTTCAACTACTTTCCTCTATAAAGAAATTACACTTAATGCTGATTTCGTGAAATTGATTTTCTTTTGCAGTTTCCAAGGGCATGATGTTGTCTTTGGCTGATAAATCAGAATATGGGTTCTGATCTGATATAAAGTCTTTATTATCCCTCAAAATTGGCAGGGGCACCGTATAAATATTACCAACTCATGCCCCTACTTTTACCAGCCTTTCAATAACTTCTCATTCATTTTAGTTGTATTATGATCTATAAAATTCAGTGTTATTTGAAAAGGCCCTGTGATAGCTGGCCTCAGTTGCACCAGCCTTCTTGAAGTTCTTGGATCTGTGGAGTTCATTTCCATCTCAGTGACTTCTTGTGTATTGTTTCTTCTGCAGATGACACCGCACCCTGTCCTCTCCCTCCCCACACACTTTTTGTCATGACTTTTTTGCATCTTTTGCCTTGCCACTTCTTCAGAGAAGACTTCACTGATCTCTCTTCCTAAATTACATCTCCTAGCTGAAACCTCTGATTGTACACTTTAATTTCCTTCTTAGATTCATCACTATCTGTGTCTATTTGTTGTGATCATTTGTCTGTCTGATTCCCAATCTGGAATAAGAACTCTGTGAATGTAGAGAACCTGCCCATTTTTGTCTATTGGTAAATCCTTGGCAGTTAGCGCAGGGGCTGGCACCATACCTGATGTTGCTTATGAGGTAGGCTGAGAGAACCAGTGCCTCTGTTCCCAGAATCAAAATTATCTCGCAGACACATAATTCCTTGACTGACACTAGTTTCTTTGAAAATGCAGTACTAATATAAGGGAGTGCTTATAAAACTTCAAAATCTGGTGTCTGGGTCCCTCCACCAATCCATTTCCATCAGTATTTGATACTAAGAGCATGAGCTAATGTGGATTACTGATAAATGTTGACACAATTAAAAAAATTAAGCAATACTTGGGTAGTGCTATGGACCTTCCTTAAGGAAAAAAATGTAAAGTCTCTCTTTTAAAAAGTCCTTCTTAAAGACAGTATTTCTAAAAGTAAAATTGAGGATTTATGTAGCAAAACCCAAATGTTTTTACACTAATTCAGATCAGTTACACTCTTGCAGTAAATTACTGCAGAAAGGTCTTCAAGCAGTTAGATGTACCTCTGTATTTCCATGAATTTAAAATTTGGGTTACACATGTTAAAAAGGGCCATAGACAGTATTCTGGTATTTTATCAAAGATAACGTTCTGTTTGTTGTGCCTCTGGTTCTAGGCAGTATGAAACTGTGGTTCCGCTTGAAGATTCTATTGTGACTGAAGTTACAGCAACTCTACAAGAATGGGCCAGTCTGTGGAAACAGCTCTATGTGGTAAGTAATTGATAACTAGTTTACTAAATCATTAAAATTCCTTTGTACTTAGTGAAAAAATTTATCTTACCTATGCCAAATGCAAATTTTCAGAGTTCTGAATATTTGCAGTTTTTCAAATGTTTATACCTAGTATTAGCTGAAACATAGTAGATTGAATTTTATCCAACTTGAAGAGAACACATTATTTATTTGCGTGCAGCCCCTCCACCCTATCCCAGTCAGTAGAAATTAGGTTCCCTAATACTGGGGATTTTAGCTATCTTACTAATTGCTGTAAACTTAGAAGCTTTTGTAAAACAGATGTTTATTGAATGAATGAAGAAAATTGGGTCACATTGTGAATCTGATGGTGGGTCAAGGCCAAGAAGTTGTATCAATAGTTTCTTTTCTTTTTTTTTTGGAAGTTTTTTTTAAATTAAGGTATCATTGATATACAATCTCTTATGAAGGATTCACATGAGCAACATTGTAGTTTCAACATTCAACCATATTATTAAGTTCCCCCACCCCCCACCCCATTGCAGTCACTGTCTATCAGCGTAGTAAGATGCTATGGAGCCACCACTTGTAGGAAGCTAGATTTCTTAAAGCCAAACTTGGGTAAGTTTGAAGTTTCCTTGACTGGTTTGATTTAAATTGAATTGAGTCAACAGTTTCTTATAGCTGCTAAGCTTAAAGGATATGCCATATATCACACTTTTAGCTAGGCCAACACTTAATAGAAAGATTAATAAAAACCCATCCAGTCCATAACCTCTGGAAACTTAGTAGATAGAGGGCAATAGGACACACAAAACATAGACTAAAAATAAGTGACAGGGTTTGGGTTCTCAACAAGATGGAGTAAACACATTCTCTTTTACTCCTACCAACTATGACAAAAATACTGGACAAAACTCATAAACCACCTACCAGAAAAATCTGAAAGTTGGGAAAAAGCAAGAGCTGATCAGGGACCTTGGGACTCGCAGGTTTCGTGAGTTCCCTGTTGTTTTTCTTGCTCCCCAAATATCTTGGTCTGGGCTCTAGAGAAGCCCACCACCTGGAAATGCTGATGGGTGCAGACAAAAAAAATAGTGCCAAGGAAAGCCTGCTTTCTCTGGGAAAAGGATGACAAGTTAAGAACTATCCTGCCTGTTCTCTAGGAGGATATCGCAGTAAAAGCTGCACCCCCTCCCACCCCAGCGGGCATCACGGCAGTGGACTCTGTAGCCAGAGCTCTGTCCCTCACACACTCATCACTCCACCTTCAGTAGCAAGATGTCTCTTTCCAGGGGAGCCTGTGACTTCATCGCCCTGCAGTGATGAGACCGTGCTCCTCTTCAGCGGAGCCTGTAGGGAGAACCTGACTGCCACCCCACGAGCAGTTAGAAGGTGGCATCTCTCCCCAGCAGAGCCTGGGGGTGGGGCTCTGGCTTTCACAGGTACCCAGCATAACAGGGTTGTGCCTTTAATCCTGCAGAATTCTGTGGGCAAAACTTTGACTTCCTCTCATGCTCTCAAGTGAGAAAGAAGCATTCCTGTGCAGACAATCCTGTGGTAGAGCTCTTGATTTCCACTCCCCTGTAGCAGTAAGATGGTGCCCTCCCCAGTCCTGTAGGCAGGCTTCTTGACTCCCACGCACCACCACTCCCACACTCACCGTTAATGAAGCAGTACCCTTTAAGCACACCCTGTGGACAGAATCTGTTTTCCATCTTTGTCCTACTTAACGAGGCAGTGCTTTCCCCCACCAAGCCCATTCTGAGGATAAGGTGGAATGAAGTTCTGTCATCTAGGTAACACACAAATGGGGAAAACCATAAGTGCACTGGGAAAATTTTATAAACTAAAAGCAGCCTATGAAAGTGAGCCTGGGGTTGGATTGCATTCTGAATCTAAACAAGCTGACCACCTGCTAAAATAGAAAATTTTAATAAGAGTTAGAGTGTAATAAATAGTGTAACACTGAAAATGTCAGCAGTGGGCCCTAATCACTTGTCATATGAAAAATCAGGAAAATTTCAACTCTAATTGTGGAAAGACAACTAACAAATGTCAACTTTGAAATGACACAGACGTTGGAATCATTAGCAAGGATTTTAAAGCAGCTTGTGTAGAATTGCTCCAGGGGACAGTTACACCAAAAGAAATCAGGAAACTGCAGAAAAGAAGTAGAAAATATAATGAATGAAATGAAGATTTTAGAACTAAAAAATATAATAACTGAAACTTAAAGGCTAAATATCAGAATGGTGGAAAGCACAGAGAAAAGAATTAGTGAACTTGAAGATGGATCATTAAACATGACCAATCTAAATAATGGAGAGGAAATAACCTAAAAATGTGAATTTAGCCTCAGAGAACTGTGAACAGTAACATAAGACTTAACATTTGAGGCATTAGCTACTAGACAGAAAGGACAGGATGTGGAACTAAAAAATATTTGAAGAAATAATGGCTTTAATCTCCCCAAATTTGGCAAAAAGACATAAACCTACAGTCAAGAAGGTGAGTGAACCTCAAAGAAGATAAACATAAAGAAATCCGTACCCAGACACATGGTAGTTAAACTTCTGAAAATGTTGGCCAAAGGAAACATCTTGAAAGGAAAATCACACATTATGATTAGGAAATGGCAATTTGAATGACAGCAGAGTTCTCACCCGGAACTATGGAAGGTAGGAGGAGGTGGCCCAACATCTTTCAACTGCAGCTAAAAGAAAGAAAAAAAAAAGCAGTGTTACTCCAATACTGATGTACCCCAACCAGGAAATGTATACTTCAAGAATGAAAGATAAATAAGCACATTTTCAGCTGACAGAAAACCAAGAAAATGTGTTGCCAGCAAATTGATTCTAAAATAATGGCTATAAAGGAAGTTCATCAGGCACAAAGGAAGAGATAATGGAAGGACACATGGAACATTAGGAATGAAGAAAGCTGTGGAAGGGCAGATAAATTCCCTGTAGTTTTAAAAAATTGTGTTTGGTAGAAAGCAAAATTACAATATTGCTGTACTTCTCAATGTATATAGAAGTTGTATTTAAGAAACTGTATCTCAAATGAGAAGGAAAGGGACATTAATTGTGGTAAGGTATCTGCATTCCACTTCAAATGGTAAAATGTTGATAGTAGACTAATATATTATGTATGTATATTGTAATCTCTAGAGCAATTATTAAAAATATCACACAAAGCATATAGTTAAGCTACTATAAATCAAAATGGAATACTAAAAATTTTCCAATAACTTATAGGAAAATAGTGAAGGGGAAGCAGGAAGGGTAGACAGGACAAGGAAATTAACTACTAAAATGGCAGAATTAGACACTAACATACTAATAAGTAAGAAATAGAAGTTGGTAGAATTGATAAATTAAAAAGACTTAACTATATGCTGTGTATAAGAAACCCACTTTATATATAATGACCCAGGGAGGTTAAAAGATAGAAAACTATATACCATGCAAGAACTTGTCAAAAGAAAGCTGGAATGACTATATTCAAAAGAGATTATTATATTAATTTTGAATCATTTCTTCCTTAAGTAAAATAATAAATAAAATTAACTGCATTATACTACTCTAAGAAAAAATTATTGTCAGAATAAATAAAATTACCAGAGACAAAGGGACATAATAAAATGATAAAAAGGTCAATTCACTAAGAAGACATCACAATCTTAAATATGCATGCACCAAAAAACAGAGCTGCAAAATAATGAAGTGAAACCTGGAAGGAGTGAATGGAGAAAATAGAGAAATCAGCTATTATTCTTAGGGATTTATAACCCCTTCCCCTAGTAATTGATGTGACCGCTAGATAACAGTCATCAAGAATAGGAAGAACTGAGCAGGGCCATTAATCATTAGGATCTACTGAATTATTTATAATATTCCATCCAATAAAATTAGAATACATATTATTTTCAAACACACATGGAACATTCATGAACATTGACAATATCTTAGGTCATAGAGCAACTCGACACATTTGTAATAATCCATATCATACAGAAGATGTTCTCACCATAATGGAAACAAACTAGAAATGAAAAGCAGAAAGATAACAGGAAAACACTGAAGCACTTCGAAATTAAACAACATACTACTAAATAATCCATCTATCAAAGAAGTCTCTAGAGAAATAAAAAATACATTGAAGTGAATATAACTGAAATTATAACATACTGAATAAAATCTGTGAGATACAGCTAAGAGCAGTGCCGAAGGGGACATTTGTAGTGTCAGCGTGCTGTGTGTGTGGAGTTTGCCCCCTCCCCCCTCTGTTCCTCCCTCCCACTTACGGGCTCTAACGGGAGGAGGGTTTGGATCCCACCTGTGGCTCTGCCCCTTGACCCTGCTCAGTGTGGCCCTCTCTTTGTCCTTAGCTGTGGAAGGTCTGTTCTGTAGTCTTCAGGTCCTTTTCAGAGCTGCTTGTATTACATGTAGTTGCTGTCTTGGTGTGTATATGGGAGGTCATCACAGTGACCTCCTAGTCCTCCATCTTCCCAAAACCTCCTCATTTGTTTTTAATTTTTTTTCGGGCATGTATAATCTCTTATTTAACCAGCCATGAGTTCATATTTATTGAGTACATTTTTCATTTCTAGAAATTTTATTTGGTTATAGGTTAAGTCTGCCTGCTGAATTTTGACTGTCTTTTCTTTGTATTATATATTGTCCTCATTTCCTTCTTTAAACATATTATACTTACCCATTTAATATTCTGTGATCATTTCAGTCTTCAGTTGTTCTGAGTCAGCTGTCTTTATTTGCTGACTTCACTCATACTTGCTTGCTTTAACCCCATTTTTGGTGTTTCCTGATTTTGAGCTGATGTTCTTTAGGGCTCTGACTATAGCAATTCCTCAAAGCTAAGGTTGAAACATTTCTCAGAGAAGATTGTCAGTTGGTCTGTCATGTCCTTGGGGTACTACCTTTCTGGAGACACATTAGAATTTAGATGGAGGTTTCTTAGGCCCCAGTGGTGGTGTGGATTCCCCACTCCCATCCACAGGGGCTCGCGTGCCTCCACTGTTCCTGTTTCCTGTGCGCCCATCCACAGCCAAGGCCCAGTGTCTCTCTGTGCCTGTGGATTTTCCCTTCTCCTGACTCACTCACTGCGGGCATCTGCCTTCTAGAGCTCTGACCTCCCATGGAGGTTCGATCCCACCTCCCACCTATCTCTGCCCTGAGATACTTGGCTAAAACCCAGGAACTGGCAGGCGCCCACAGGGCAAGGGAGAATGACAGAGTCTCCTTATTCTGATGTGTTATGGTAGTTTCTGGCCTTACTTCCTACCCACCAGGAGAGATTTGCTTTCATTTGGACATTAACCATCATTTATAGGTCTTATTTTATGGTAAGGAGTTCTCTCTCTGATTTGTGATACTCATACATTTTAGAATAAGTGTTTTTTGCTCTTGAAAGCTTCTGTTTCTTTTTCCAAAACAACTCTGTTCAGGGATCCTCTTCCCTTTATATTGTTTTTATATATTTATAACTGTTTGGCACCCACAGGAGTCTAGAGGAGACACTAATATTCTCATTTCGTATTCTGGGGACTGCTCAGCTAGGAAACAACCACGATGCCTTGATAGCATACTGCCTTCCTCTCCCATGGACCAGATTTTACCACATAGAAGTTGATGGGGGGACAAAATCCATTATTCTTTTTGCTTCAAACCTTGTCTCCAATGAAATCCCAAAAAGATTCATCATATTGCTAAATTGACGAACCCTCATCACTTCCCCATATTTGACTTTAACTGAGTTCACAAATCAAAAACTAGCATTTTCTTCCCATATTCTTTATGGACTACGAATGGCTTTTCTTTAAACCCCTTTAGGGGCAATATCAGAGTAAAAATGATACTGAAGTCTTGATCCACTGGCAAGCATTTGGTCCTGATCTATGTCAGTAGAACAGTAAATTTACTAATTAGTACTTTTCCTTCATTCATATTTGGATCACCCAGCCTGTTTTGGGTGTCAGGTAATCCTCTAGTAGTTATCCATAATTTTAACAAGAGTGGTTAAGACTGTTGTCTTGGCTTCAAACAATCTTGAGGGAGAACACCATTCATGAAAACTGTAAGAGGACGTAGCACAGTTCTAAAATAAGACTGAAGAAAATGATGCCTAGGACCTCACAACTGCTGTGGTACCATACCACACTTGATTTCATTGTGCTTACCCTGGGATGCCATTATGACCTGGCAGTTATCACCATGGTCATTTTCAACATACTGTAATAGTGAAGTTTCACTGAGAAAGGGCAACTTCCTGTTTAAGTGTAGTTTGGGCTGAGTTATTGGGCTTTTTAAAAGCACACTTTCAATAGAAACACATTTAATGTTTTAGACAAATGGGCAGATGTGGGGAGCGGGCTATTCCCTTCCCCCACTTGCTGATGTGGCGGGAATGGAGAACAAAGAACATCCTGTTTACGCATTCCATGAGCAACTGAAGGAGCCCTGCTGTGCCTACCTTTGCCCGGCTACCGCTGACGTCAATACTGTGCTTGACTGTCTATTGGACAATGCTATTTTCTGGGATAGTGTGCTTCTTTGCTGTATAAATACTCCGGACTCGAATAAAGCTTTGCTGGCGACGCGCAGGAGCGTCAGCCCTCCCAGCTCTTTCTGTCTTTCTCTGTTTTCTTCGCCCCCCTTCCGCACTTCAGGACCTGCTCGACTCGGCGCGGCCGGACCGCGTCAGGCAGAGGGGCTGGAGAGCTTGGATTCTCTCTGAGGCAGCCCCAGGTGGTTGCATCTCCTCTTATTTTGACAGCTTTGGGTGATCAAATTATTCCCATGAGCTCTGAGGCTTGCTTTGAAAGTCTGACTTATGACAACAGCATATTTAAAAGGCTTAAAATATGATAACAGTTTCCTAATTCCTGGGAAATGTTTTTACCTAACAAGAGCTGATAGTGATTGTTTCAGGTATGAAATGTTTTAAAGCTGTGGTTTTAAAACATACAGCAACACAACAGTGTGTAGAGATGGGCAATTTTTAGAACCCTGCTTTTAGAAGCTGTATATAGTTTCTTGCTTAATATTAATTCATTTGTACTAATTTATTTTTACATAAAGAATTTGGTAATGCTTCCCCAAATGACCAGCTTCCTTTTGCTCTTAGGTCACAACTTCCACCCAGGAGAATCGGTTTCACTAAGTCCCAGGATAGGCCGTAATCATCAGCTGCAGCACCAATACAGTCGCCTTTAACTGTTGGTAGGAGTGGAAAGTACATCACATTGGCAGTGTACGCCTGGGCTTGAATCCCAGCCCCCACGTGTTTAGCCTTGTGACTTAGTTCGAGCTGTTTAAACACTCTTGAGTTTTAGTTTCCTCATCTGTGAAACTGAGATGAGAGCCAGCACATGGGATGAAGACAAATGAAATAAATAACAGTATCTAAGGGCCCTTTGCAAGAGTATCTGCATGTAGGAGATAGTAAAGGTTATCAAACAAGTGATTTTCTTAAAATTTTTGCTAATTGCTTGTGAAACTCTTCTTCCTCAGATGTCACAGTCGCTAAAACCATTCTCTGGCTTCCCAGTAGCAAAAATATTGTATCTACATTAGATGACATTCTGAGATCAGACGTGGCAGAGCTAGTGTGCTTCCTGGTTTTCAAGAGAGCCCCAGAGGAGTATTGTGAACGGTTCCATTTCACTCTCCACTCCAGGTATATAGCCATTCGTGTGAGGACGTTAGCTTGCCAATTAGCCGATCATTTCATAGAAATAGGAAACGACCATTTCCTGATTGACTAGAAACTATTCTGACATAACTTGTTGGAAGCCCACCCTCAGGAACTTGCTGGAAATCTGTCCTCTGGGAGAAGAGTTAGCCAACTGTGGCACTTGGGTTAGACACCTGTTTTTGTAAATAAATTTCTTCCTGGAGCGTAGTCACACCCATTTGCTTACACATTGCTTATGGCCCCTTGCTTGTTGTAAGGGCAGAGTTGGGTGGTTGTGGCAGAGACCAGATAGCCTGCTAGTCTAAAATATGTATTATTAGCCCTTTAAGATAAAGTTTGCCACTCCTGCTCTAGGGTGCTGGGAAAGCGGTTTGTGGGGAAGTGTCTCATTGTAAACCCCTTGGGCAGGGATGGGGTGGGAGGCAATGCCAGGGGAAGCTGCCCGTTGCCGAGTGCTGCTGGCCGCTGTGTAAGCAGGAGCTGCGTGACGGAGCTGATCTTGCCGGGGGAGTCTGCCAGCTGCATACCCTGGGGACCCAGCAGCAAAACTATTCCTCCCGGAATGTGTCTTCTGTGCCCTCTTCTGAGACAGCCTAACACCATGCCAGCTGGGAAAGGAAGTGTGTAGGACCACATTGATTTTTTCAACACAAGCAGAAAGAGTGAATTTGGAGCTGAGAGGGGACAAATTTGATAACCAGCATAATCCGCTTCTGTGACCAGCATTCACATGTACTCTTCTCCACATATCTGAGTGCTCATCTAGAAACAAACAGTATATTTCTATCCTTTATTTTCATTTAAGAAATATTTTGTGACAAAATATACATATCAGAAAATTGACCATTTCAGCCATCTTTAAGTGTCCAGTTCAGTGGCACCAAATACATTTATATTGTTATACAACCATCACTGTTCTTTATCTCCAGTACATTTTCCATCTTGCCGAACTGAAACTCTACCCATTTAAACACTAACTCCCCACTCTTCCCTGTCGCTCAGCTCCTAGCACCCTCCATTTCACTTTGTGTCTGTATGGTTTGAGGTACTAAGTACCTTGTCTGAATGGATCACACAGTCCTTTGTGACTGGCTTATGACGTCTGGGATAGCGCCTTCAAAGTCCATCCTTACTTGGATGTGTCAGAATATCCTTCCTTTTTATGGCTGAATACCAATCCATTGTATATATGGACCACATACTGTTTATCCATTCATCTGTCAACGGACACTTGGATTTATTTCACCTTTTGGCTATGGCGAATAATGCTGCTATAAACATGGGGTATACATTCCTGTTTGTGTCCCTGCTTTTACTTCCTTTGGGTTTATGCCCAGACATGGAATGTCTGGATCATATGCTAATCCTGTTTTTCATTTTTTGAAGAACCATCATACTGTTTTCATCTATTCTTACAAGTAAGGAAGTTCATAACATTAACTCAGAATGGGGATACAGGATGATGCACTATCCCGAGAGTCATTCTTATCCATTCATTGCTGGCCATGATAATTATTCCTCAAATCTAGAGTACAGTCCTTCTAATATTATTTTATCTGAAGATTAAATTACACAGCAAACTTCCAGTGGGAAGGAGAGAAGAATGAAATGCTTACATATCCAAGTAAACACGTATCACTGACAAGCAGTAGAAATATGCAAAGCCGCTACAGTCCTCACGTCTGTAATGGGTCATGAGGCCGGCGTTGATGCACACTGCTTCCTTTTTCTACTCACAGGTCTGTTTCCCAGCAAGACCCTCGGTGTGTTAGGTTTCCTTAGCTGGGGGAGTGACTTAAGCATTCATTCCTGAAAGGTCTGTTACGTTAATCTTTTACTGCTTTTAAATTGCTACCATTTTCCGTTACCTTTTCCTGTAGGGCATGGAAGTACTAAGTGGGTGTGCCACAACATATCCTGGCTCTGGATCCAGTTCTAGGGAGAACTCCATTGTGCAGAACAACCCAGATGCCCAGGAACGTGGTAATAAGGATCAGTCACTCAGCCAGTGGTGACTGTTTGGTCTGTAGATTCAATAGCATAAACAGCTGCAAATAACCAGGTGGAAATCTCATCTCCCAGTTAAGTGGAACTATTGTTGTGGCCCCTGTTGAAATCATTCCTCCCTGGGGGACTAAGATCCACAAGCCAGTAGAGCTCAAAGTAGCTAAGATGGAAATTTAAAAAGTTTGTGAGTGGGTTATTTGGTCTAATAGGGAGAGGATCCACTCCTACTTCCACCCACAGATTCTCAGACCGATGTATTCTGGCTGTGGGGAAGGCCACACCATATAATGGGCTCTCATTTAAAGCATATACTATATCCTATAAAGTCGATCTTTCCATGTGCTGTCTCCCAACAAGCTCCACAAATGAGTCTTCAGTAAGACATTCGACCTTTCAGTTAGGCTAGCTGCTTCTAGTGTTAGAGTGTGGTGGGACCTGTTAATTCCATGGGCAAGCCCATTTTTGTACTTCTTTTTCTGTGGAATGAATTCCTTGATCAAGTACAATCCTGAATGTAGTGCCGTTATGGTGGATAAGACATTATGTGAGTCCATGGATAATCGTGCTGGCAGGAGAAGGGAAGGAAGGCAAATTCACACTCAGAATGTGTGTCTATTTTGGTAAGGATGGCTCTGTCCCTCCATCATGGAGGACCAGGTCCTCATCCTCTGACCAGGTCCCCACATCCTGCTTGTTCTGTTTCTCTGGAGAACTTGTCACTAACACAGTCATGAACATCATGCACATGTATCTTTTCATTTCTCTTGGGTGGTATCTAGGAGTGGAGTTACTAAATAAAATGGTAAATACACGTGTAACCTTTTGAAACTGCTAGACGTTTTCCAAAGTTGTAATATTTTACATTCCCATCAGCAATATATGATAGTTCCTGTTGTACCATATTCTCACCAGTACTTAGTATTGTCAGTATATTTGAACAATTCTGAAAGGTATATAATAGTATCTCATCATAGTTAAATTTATATTTTACTACTGGCTATGATATTGAACATCTTTTTATGTATTCTTTGCCATATGTATATCTTCCTTTTTTTAATTGAAGTATAGCTGACAATATTATATTTGTTTCAGGTATATGACATAGTGATTAAACAATTACATATAGTACAAAATGTTCAACACAAGTGTAGTTGTTGTCATCATACAAAGATATTACAATGTTATTAGCTGTGCTGTACTCTTCATTCCCATGACTTATTTATTTTATAATTGGAAGTTCATACCTCTTTATCACCTTCATTCATTTTACTAATCCCCCCAACCCTCTTCCCTCTGACAACCATCAGTTTATTCTCCATTGTTACAAGTTTGTTTCTATTTGATTGATTTTTTTCTTTAGTTTCCACGTATAAGTGACATCATATGGTATTTATCCTTCTCTGACTTATTTAACTTAGCATAATACCCTCTAAGTCCATCCATGGTGTCACAAATGACAAGAGTTCATTCTTTTTCATGTCTGAGTAGTATTCCATTATATATATGTACCACATCTTCTTTATCCATTCATCTATCAGTGGGCACTTAGGTTGTTCCATATCTTGGTTATTGTAGCTAATGCTTTGATAAATGTAGGAGTGCATTTGTCTTTATGAATTAGTGATTTTGTTTTCTTCAGGTAAATAACCGCAAGTGTAGTTACTGGGTCACATGGTATTTCAATTTTTAATTTTTTGAGGAACCTCCATACTGTTTTCTACAGCAACTGCACCAATTGACATTCCCACCAGCAGTGCACCAGGGCTCCCTTTTCTCCACATCCTCCTCAACACTTGTTATTTCTTGTCTTGTTGGTACCAGCCATTCTGACTGGTGTGAGGTGATCTCACTGTGGCTTTGATTTTTATTTCCCTGATGGTTGGTGATGTTGATCATCTTTTAATGTATCTGTTGTCCATCTGTTTGGTACTAGCACGAAAGCAGATTAATGGAACAGAATAGGGAGCCCAGAAACAATCCCACACCTATACGGTCACTTGATAATATGACAAAGGAGGCAAGACTATACAGTGAGGAAAGGGAGTCTCTTTAATAAATGGTGCTGGGAGAACCAGACAGCTGCATGCAGGGGAATGAACCGGGATCACTCTTACACCACACATGAAATAAACTTAAAATGGATTAAAGACCTAAATGTAAGATCTGAAATCATAAAATGCATAAAAGAATATATAAGCAGCAAACTCTTGAACACCAGCATTAGCAGTCTTTTTCTGGATACATGTCCCCAGGCAAGGGAGACAAAAGCAACATAAAAAAGTGGGACTATGTGAAACTAAAAAGTTTCTGGACAGCAAAGGACACCATCATCAATATGAAAAGGCAGCCTACTGATTGGGAGAATATATTTGCAAATGATATGTACAATGAGGGGTACTATCCAAAATAAACAAAGAACTCATATAAATCAACACTGAAAAAAAATTCCAGTGAGAGATGGGCAGAGACCTGTATATCCTCTTTGGTGAAATATCTCTTCAAGTTATTTGCCCATTTTTAAGTTAGTTTGTTGTTCAAGACATGAGAGTTCTTTATTTATTCTGGATATTAGATATCTTTTGTCAGTTACCTGATTTTCAATATTTTCTCCTTGTATTAGCTTTTTTCCATTTGTAAGTATAAGATAAATTCTAGTCAGAATAAGCAGGCAAAGAGGGGCAAACAAAGGGCCAGATAGTTTATTTAAATACCCCCGGGTGAGGTTCTGTGGCCTTCTTGCCAGAGGCCAGAGAAGTCACACCCGGTCAGGGAGGTGGGGGCTTATAAGGGATTAGGAGGGGGAGGAGTGGGAAAACTATCCTAGGGGGCGTGGAGAGGTATGATTGGCTAAAGGTGACATAATAGTCAACTAGAAACTTTTTTCCTTCCAAGAGGGAGGAGGCTGACATCCGGGTCCCTGTTGGCACATCAGGATGGAATTCAGGGAGAGCTGTCCCCTTTCCATATACGGCACGGACTTTGGGATCTGCTCTGTTCTCCCCCTATGGCAGCTCTCTGTTCTGTTTGCATGTCCTTGTTTTTCCTTTCTCCAGCCTAACACTAAGCAGTATCTTCTCAGAATGGAAGTTTTTAATTTTGTTGAAATCCAGTTTATTGATATTTTCTTTTATGGATTATGCTTTTGATAAGAGTAGGAATTCATAGCCTATCGACTGGTAAGGTCTTCTCCTCTATTTTCTTCTAAAAGTTTTATAGTTTTACATTTCAATCTATTAACTTCATTTTGAGTTAAATTTTATATAAAGAAAAATGTTTAGTCACTTATTTTAGATTTGGATATATAGTTGATTCAAAACCATTTGTTAAAAAGTCTCAACATTTAGCAAATGTATTGTTAAAAAGACTGTATTGCATTCAGCCCCATCATCCTCCCTCCTTACTTACTCCCGTGTCCTTCTCTACACATTTCTGGCTCAGTCAAACAGTAAATTTCTTGGACTCTCTGACTCCCATTTGTATCCCTGGTAACTCCTAAGAGAATAGGTGCTTACAGAGTGGCTGACTTGAATTGACATAGGGGCAGAGTTATTATCGAATCGGTGTAGTGAATGATTTCTCGTGCTCTTGTGATATATACATAGATACATATTCTCTGACTAGATTGAGGAGGCGCGGCGAAGAATCACACAGGGCCACGGTTAGAAGTGACAGCTGTTGTCCACTGACCTTAATGGGCTGCATCAGTAGGAATGGGAAGAAAGAGATTTCCCTTGGTGTATCTGATCACAGTCCTGTTATGTCTTCTTCTGAAGTCATTTGAAGAATACTGGCATAAAGGGTAAAAAGCTGGCAACTCCTCTCTGACCCATTTAATGACCTTGGACAAATTACATTTCCACTTGGTATAACAGCTTTCCTTAAACTATATTTGACCTTTGCATCCTGAAAGTATTTGGGAAGCAATAACTGGTTTATTAACTCTGGATAAATGTATGTGATTATTAGAAAAAGCGATTGTTATTGTTTATTCTGAAAAGCACCATTAGATCCCTCCAGTATGCCTCTGACTCATCAAATATAATAAAGGGCTTGCTCCTCAGGTACAGGGAATGGGGTCTCGAAACACAGAGAGGCAAACTTGTGAATATTTGTTCCCAACATAAAATAATGTTTCACACAGCTGGAGTTTCTCCATAGCTATCTTCTTTCTAGTGTTTTGAATTTTCTGTTGATTTATTAAACAATAGTAGTAGGGAAGAGGAGGAGAAAACTTAAAATATATCTTAGTGGATTTTCACAGTTCTTAAAAAGTTGCCAGTCTGTCTTTTAGCAGAAAATATGTGTCCAAACTGAGCCATACATTATTATACTCTGATGTCTGTAGATTGGTTGGGAATAGGAGTGTAGGGTCGTGTAGCAAAGCAGAGGAGCCAAGGTCTGTTACAATTGAAAATCTAGAATCACTAAATCCCACATTTCCTTGTGTATTTCTATACTGGTGGAATCTTAAAACATGGAGAGACAAATTTGTAAGTACAGTTTACCATTTAATAGAACAATCCTACAAAGCTGCAAATGAAAGATGTTCATTCACAAGTGGGACTATGTGAAGCCAAAAAGCTTCTCAATGGCAAAAGACACCAACAAAACAAAAAGGCAGTCTACAGTGTGGGAGAATGTATTTGTAAGTGGTTTATCCAATAAGGTGTTAAAATACATAAAGAACTCATAAGCCTCAACACCAAGAAAACCAAATAACCCAATTAAAAAAAAATGGGCAGAGGACCTGAAGAGACGAGATGGTCAACAGGCACCTGAAAAGATGCTCTGCCTCACTGATCATGTGATAATGAAATGCAAATCAAAACCACGATGAGCTATCACCTCACACCAGTCAGAATAGCTACCAGCCAAAAGACAAGAAATAACGAGTGTTGGCGGGGATGTGGAGAAAAGGGAGCCTCCTACACTGCTGGTGGGAATGTCAACTTGGGCAGCCACTGTCAAAGGCAGTATGGAGGTTCCTTAGAAATCTAAAAATAGAAATACCATATGACCTAGTGATTCCACTCTTAGGAATTTGCCTGAAGAAAACAAGTTCTCAGTTTCAAAAAGACATATGCACCCCTATGTTTATTGCAGCACTATTTACAATAACCAAGATGTGGAAGCAAGCTAAGTGTCCATCAGTAGGTGAATGGATAAAGAAGATGTGGTGTACGTAAACACAATGGAATATTATTCAGCCATAAAAAGAAAAAAAAATTCTGCCGTTTGTGACAACATGTAAAATAAGCCAGTGGAGAAAAACAAACCAGGTGGAGAAAGACAGCTACCATGTGACTTAACTTATTTGTGGAACATAAAAACAAAACGACAAAATGAACAAAACAAGCAGTAGACTCATGGATACTGAGAGGGGAGACTGGTGGTTACCATGGGGGAGGGGTTAGGAAGGTGGACGTTGAGAGGGATAAAGGGGCACAAAAATCTCAATTATATCGGTCATGGGGGTGGTAGTACAGCATGGAGAATATAGCCAATAATTCTGTAACGTCTTCCTATGTTGACAATAACTGCACCAGTGGGAGTGAGGATTTAACAATGTGGATAACTGGTAAACCTCTGGGTTTTATACTTGAAACCAATGTAAGATTGTATATCAACTATACTTCAATAAAAAAGAGGAAACAAAAAGAAAGGCATTCATTCACTCTGAGGATTTGTATATGGTAGGTCTTACTGAACCTCCTTGGTTACTGAAGTTACTGAATACCCTGCTGGCCACTAGAGTATTACCAAAGATTATGTGTTTCTAATAAAAACAGCTTATCTTCCTAAGGATCAAGAAATTTAAAATATGTAAGTAGCTGGCAAAGGTGGGTGTGGTAGGCAGCCTCTAAGATGTCCCCTCGTGATCCTTGCCTGTTTCCTGGTATTCCTGCGCTTACGAAATCCCCTGCGCTCAAGGACAGGCTGGACTGAACGACTTGCTGCCACTGAATGGCATACAGCTTTTGAGCTTCCGTCTTGGGTCCTCTCCGTGTCTTGCCGTCAGGCTCTGTCTCCGTCTTGGATCGCTCATACTGGGCGGGAGCTAGCTGCCGTATTTCAAGGAGGACTATGAGGGGCCCGTCTGGGAGAGTTGGGAGGCAGATTTTACTCCAGTCACATCTTGAGGTGACTGCAGCCTTCGCCAGCATGTTGCTTGGACCCTCGTAGGAGATACTGAGCCAGAACCACTCAGTGAGCACTCCCACATTCCTGATCCGTAAGGCCTGTGCGATCATGTTTGTAGTTTCCAGCCTCTGACTTCCGGGGTATTTTGTTGTGTAGCAATAGATTATAACAAACAATTACAGCTGCTCTTGCCATGAGTGTACTGTAGTCCTTCACCTCCTCATTTAAGAGGATGACCTACTTCACAGCCACTGTCTCATCCTTCGTGTCACCATCTCAGCCACTGGGCTGTATACTTGAAGCCAATATAATATTGTATATCAACTATACTTCAATAAAATTTTTTAAATTATGAATGTTCCCTCTCATGCTCCTATTCCCCAACCCTGCTTTTTCTCTGTAGCATTTGCCACCTCATAGTTTGTACTGATTTATTTCCTCTTTCTACTATAATGTAAGCTTCACAAGAGAGGGGATTTTAAGATTTTGTTTTGTGCTTTACTAAACCCCAGTATCAAAGATGGTGCATGGCACATTGTGGGTCCTCAGTAAATACTTGATGAAGAAATGAATCCATTTGTTGTCAGCATTTCCAGGAGAAGCATCTATTTTGAATCTCTTAAGTTAAATCAAATAAAATTGGTGATATCTGATTAATTTTGAGCTTATAAAATAGCAGTTTCACATTCAACTTAATAAATAACTGATAACTCACTTGTCCACAAGCAGTATTGCTAAATGAGAGTTTTTCTAAGAAAATTTACAAATTGTGCCAATAATAGGATTACATGATGATATATATACACTGTAATACAAGTATGATTTTTAGATTTTTAAGATCTCTATTAAAAAGAGGATTCTTCCATTACTTATGCCCTTTTGTGCTAAAATTTTCCCATCTTTTCCACAAGCTATATAAGGAGTACGTTGAAATGTTAATGGATGCGTTCTACCTTTTCTGCTGCCATTGCTTAGAGACTGTTGCTAACTGGATCTCTGATAACTAGTAGACTGGGTCTCAACGTCCGTGTCAGTTCTTGCTGACGAATGAACCCGCAGGAAGTAGTCTTAGGGTAACAGTTGAGTCTAGCAGAAAGCTCGGCTGTCCTCTCTAGTCAGTATTGAGGAAGGGGGTCTGCAGGGTCCTCTTTGGGAGGCTTCCCTGAGGACAGGCCCGGAGCACTCAAAAAAATGCCTCCTTGCACTCCCACAGCCGTCACCCACAGGACGGACCAGCTGTCTCTGGGAGCCAGTCTGGGACCTGCAGCCTTGCTCTACACTCCGGTTTCTTACTTTCAGTGTTTTCTAAAAGAAAAGCTCATGATCTGACAGAATTTTTGCTGCCTTTAGATGACAGTATGGGGGAGAACTACTGGAATTGGACGAGTGTTTTGTTATTCTGTGGCAAAAATAGTACAGAATGTTAGAATATTCTAGACTGGGGATCCTGCAGAAAATCTAGGTTATACGGTAACCTTATATGTGTTTCACATTCTTCAGTATGTCATTTACTCATTGTGTGTACATTTTGCTGACTGAAGTGTAAAATAGGAATTATGAGCACTAAATATTCTATATCTGCATATGTAAAACAGAGTTTGCGCAAGGTCTCACTCCAAGGGTTCCTTTTTTTTCTGGGTTCCTGTTTAATGTCCCCCCTCAGCCATGTTTTCTAACCCATCTGTATAATCTCTGGGGTGTTCTCATACATGCCTACTGGAGCCACAAACTGAAAATTTCTGTATCTCCAGCTCCACCCTAGATTCCTACCATGAGTTTCTGACCTTTTATAGCCAACTGCCCACCATACTTCTCTACGAAATCCCGTAGGTACTTTGACTCAGCGTGTTTGAAGCCACTCCTCCTATACTCCCAGGTATCCCCGGTCTCTGGAAGAAACTTGGGAGTGGGCACAGGCTCCTCCCTTTTTTCACCCCTTTGAATGATCAGTCTCTTCAATTCTGCTTCCTGAATTCTTCCCAAATCCGTCACTGCCTCACCGGCCTGCTCCACAGGCCTTCGTCATTTGTTGCCCGGACATCTGTAAGCTTCCTCTTTGTTCCTCTGTGCCGGATACATCCTCTCGCATTCTCCAGTGTCCTCGGCGCCTGGACCCATTGTTCATGCTCCTTCCAGAGTCACCTCCCAGGTCGCAAGTGTGGTCGTACAATTTTCTGATTAGATGCCCCCAGTGAGCTGCTGCCATCTGCCGAATGCAGCCCGGGCTCATGACATGGTGCATGAATCCTTCCACGATTTGGCTCTCCTTCCCTTTCTAGCTTGAGCTCCCCCCATCTCCCCATGAACACTCTGGGCTCTAAGCTAGTGTTCTGAGAGACTCCAGTTCCCTGAAGAGGCCAGTTCTTCCACACTCTGGTATTGCTCTTCATTTGGTTCACCCCTGCTCAGTACACCCACTTCTGAGGAACTTCCCTGGGTCAAGCGCCCTGCCTCTGTAGCCGCCTTTCTGTAATATTGCTTATCTGAGTGTTTCATAACTTTCTGTTCATTCTTCTGGCCTTGTCACTCACTCTCTGCACTTGGAGTTTCTTCAGGTCAAGGACTGTTTTTCATCTCTTACCCACCATGTTCCAGTGAATATGTGAGTCCACAGATGGGTGTCATGACACAGTGAAAGGGCGCTTGATGACGCCACAGGAGCCCCCGCCTCAGTCCCCTGGCTGCTGCGCGGAGACGACTGAGATCTCATGGTGCCACTGTAGGGGGCTTGGGTGCGCTCTGTGTCTGAGCAGCGACCCCAGCTGACTCACAGCCCTTTCACATCTCAGCTCTGTCATCTGCCAAGTAAAGAAGACTATAACAGTATCTGCTTCCCAGGCTTGTGCTGAGGATTATGAGAGACGTGTTTGGAGAGCTTAGCAGTGTCTGAAGTGGAATAGGAGCTTTATAGATTTCCACTTTTTCCTTCCTTCATGTTCTCTATCATTTCATCAATAATTTCTTACTCTATTTCAGCATCTGTTCTTGAGAATGCCAAAATCTATCCTTTTCAGTCATGCAAGTACTTAAAAAAATTATGGATTCTTTCCAGGAAAGGCCTCTTTTCTTTATAGGAAGCTTTCATAGACCCTTTTCCCCCAAGGAAATACTTTGCGTCACCCCCATAAAGCTCGTGCTCTTTTACACCGCTTTGCACCACAGCTCTCCCGGACTTGATGTGTCCGGGTGCTCATTTGTCTTTAGGCTCGCTGACTGTCGTCTCTCATTTTCATTCTGCCAGTAAACTCAGTGAACTTCTAAAGTTTCTCCTATTGTGTTTTCTGTTCTAAAATTTCCAATTTTTAAAATATTTTCCTTGTTTCAGCTGAGAGTTCTTATTTTGTCATTTATAAAGTGCGTGTTTTCCTCTACCTCACCAAGTATGGTTATAGTAGCTTCTTTGGGTTGTTTGATAATCCTGGCGTCCTGACCGCCTCAGGGTTGCCCTCTGTGTGATTGTCTTTCCCTTTGAGACTGGGTCATGTTTTCCTGGCTTGTCAGATTCACTTCAAGTAACTTTGGACTGTGTCCTGGGCACTATGGATATTGTGTTGTGGAAAATCTTGATTTTGCTCCTGAGAGTGTTGGTGTTTCTGTTTCAGTGTTTGGTTTGCATTTGGTTGGGCCAGGGCCGGGCACTGCCGTGTGCACATCGTGCGGCTGCTTGGACCTCAGCTCCATCGTCTTAAGTGTCAGGTGCACGGAGCTCTCGGTTTGCCGCGTGCTGCCTCGGTCGGGTCAGCTGGAGGCTTGGGCCGCCTTGACCGTGTGAGGGAGGGTGAGGGAGGGTCACCCTATCGGGCCCTCTCCTTTTCCGTGTTTCCTCTCCCCTTACTAGTGCCCTGGTTGCCCAGGATCTTTTCCTGTTTCCTTTCCAGCCAGAAAGATGACTGGCTTTTTACCTGAGTTTTAGTGGCCATGAAGACTGCAGCCTCCCTTAGAGCAAAATCTTTTTAAAAAGACCAGGGGCTGGAGGTTTGAGTTTGCTTTACTTCATCTTAATTACTTGTCACATTTGACTCCCTTCCAAAATCTGCTTGCCTTCATTCAGACTCCAGAACTCACAGCTGGTTTTGTATGTTGCCCAGAGCTGAGAGCTGTTCTTTGTGGGAGGCCTGGCTGGTTAGTCACTCACTCCTCCCTTTGGGAAGCGGAGCCCCAACACTCCTTCGGGAGAGACTGGAATGAATCAAAGCTGTGATCTGCAGAGCCCTGATTCCAGGCACCCTGTGTTTAGAATGCAGTGAACCTTTCACAAAATTTATTTTTCTTATTAAACCGATTGTAAATCTAGAGGCCCAAGTACTCTTTGCCTGGCAGTCTGAGAGGCGGTCAGTGTAAGTGGGTGAACATTCTGCCTTTGGGTAGTTCCTCCCAGGCTGTGAGCCTTGTGGCTGTTAGCTTGCGGCACTCACACATACCCTTGGTCTGCCTTTTACTGATAGACCTTCTCCGTGCTAGCCGAAAGGGCTGATGTGTCTCGAAGGCTAGAACGTCAGACTTTACCGTGTCCTGTAGGAGCTTGTGCTTCTAGCTCTTCTAGCATAATTTGCTCCTTTTTTCCTTAGTTTAGATTTGTTTGGAGTCAGGAGTAAGTTAAACATTTTTAACAGAACATCCTTTTTATTTTTGATAACTTGTAAGAATTGGAGGATTGTTTTTCCTTTTTAAATTGCAAAATACATCATAAATGCAAAAGGGTATATAAATCATGTATGTATAGTTTACCAAAAAATTATAATGTACACAGCTGTGTAATAAACTCATGTCAAGAAATAGAACATTGCCAGCATGTTCAAAGCCCCATGCGCCCCTCCTTGCTGAAATGACCATTTTGACTTTTGTGATAATTGTTTCCTTGTTCTTTGTCTCTACAGTTTTCTTCCCATGTGAAGATCTTGTGAGCTTTTTATTCATTCCTTCATCCCAGAAATATGAATAATTTACCACATTTATGCTTTATTATAGGTTCTAAAGCTACAGTAGTAAATGAAACAGACAAAATGCCTGCCTTTATGAACTTTCCAGGCTATTAATAGAACTTACATTTTGTGATTAATTCTAGTAAAGTAAATCTGACAGAACTGGTAAGAAGATTTACTGGGTAGCATCCTATAGTCCATTAAGGCAAGTTCTTTTTCTTGTCTCATTCTTTTATGCATTCATCAAATATTGTGTGCTTAAAGGAACCATGCTCTGCCTTAGGATGCAGGGGTAAGCAGACCCTGACCGGCGTCTCAGCCCTTAGAAACATGTTGCTAAAGGGACCTGGTTTTCTTACTTGAAGACAATTTATAGATTAGGAATGTTTCCCCCATCTGTTTCAGCTTATTTCAGCAGCATGAGATGAATCTGTCATACAAGTGTTAAGCTAAATCATTATCAGCTATGGTCTGAATGTGCATGTCCTCCCCAAATTTTTATGGTGAAAACATAATGCCCAAGGTGATGATGGCTTTGGTGGGGCCTTTGGATGGTGTATATAGGTCAGGAGGGTGGAGCCCTCATGAATGGAATTAGTGCTCTTATGAAAAAGACCCCACAGGGGCTCCCTAGTCCTCCACCCAGTAAAGACACAGCAGGAAGTTGGCAGCCCAGAAGAGGGCCTTCGCCAGAACCTGATCAGGCTGGCATCCTGACTGTGGCCTTCCAGCCTCCACAACTGTGAGAAATAAATTGTATTGTTTATAAGCTACCTGCCTATGGTACTTTGTTACAGTAGCCCAAAGAAACTAAGGCATTATCTTACCGTGTAAAAGAACACTGGCTTTCTATTATTCTTCCTTATCCTCTGCTAGCTTGGATATCAGTGGATCTTCTTTACCCACTGATGAGTTTGTTCAAAGCAACAGTATTGTACCAACCATGTAAGTCGTTTTTAAGACTGAATATTACAAAGAAAGGGAATTGGTCACGGTAAGTGGAAAGTAACTGTGAGAATGCTAAGGAGAAGTAAGGTTCTGTTTAGTGTGGGAAAGAAGAGCAGCTTAGCACAGGTCTCTTGAACTTTTGCTTGTCTCACCAGATATCTGAGGGGAGCCAGGAAGTGGGGGATATGTTGATTCATCGTTACTTAGGGAGCATGATGATAACAGGGGTGGGTATTAGTCCTGTTTGGCTCATTGACAGTAGCTCTTAATGCAAGAAGAAAAGCTTTTCCTTTTTTATTTCAAGAGAATTAAGAGCATTTCCAGTACTGTTCCTTTGCATGTGCCATTTCTCTGGATTTGAGCCTTGAAGTAGCTTTTCTGGGTGTAATTCACAAACAGGCTTTTGTTGTATTGCGAAGTGATACCGCTGATGAGTTAAATTTGATTTTTATAGGTAATCATGACATAACATGGCTTCTTTCCTCCAAGCTGCGAGTAGATTGCTCTGTCATTAAAGTAAGAACAAGAACTGATGATAGTAATTCAGAGCTTATTGTTACCTGTTGTATTACTTCTTATCTAGTAGCAATATTGTTAAAATGACAACTTCATGACTTTTAATACCATTTCATCATACCGAGTTCCTGATCCCAAAGTATTCAAAACTTCTGGCTAAAGGGGAACTCTGATTTCTGCCCATGACCCTTCAACTATGATGTAAAGTTACCATAAGCTTGACAAATGTGGATCAGAGTCAAGGGTGCCCTAAGGGCTGTATACTGAGGGTGAGGAGAGGGGAGGAACTCACTGCATCTGGCAGGCCCATGGCTCTGGAAAATGTCAGTAAGGAGGAACTCAGAGGCCAGCTCTAACTTAAATGCTAGCTCTGGCCTTCAAGCAGAAAAGAAAGGAATGCAGTTATTATCCCCAGGAACTTCTGAAATCAGGGAATATATTTTCCCTCTGGAAGTCTGTGCTAAGCAATATATAGTTGTTCATAGTGTATTTCCAGTTACCTTAGAAAAAGATGGAGTCTGTCGAACTTTTAGGAACTAGTATGATTTTATCTGAAGAAAAATGTGTCAACCAGATGAGTGATTTTTAAATGATGAAAACATAGGAAGAAAAGGAGAGTCACAGAACCCAATGTTAGTACTGCCTGTCCAGGTACTTTGTAGGAAAAAGGGAGTCCCGTTAGACTGGCCCTACCCTTTCCATTTTGGGGCCACATCCCTCCTACAATGGGTCAGCAAGATTCCAGGATCTAGGCAGGAGACAACTGATTTTTTCAAGAGTCAGCTATGAAACATAGTGGAATTTTCACAATGATGAGACAAATTCTGCTTCGCATGTGGCCGAAAAGTATTTTAATTATTTCAAATTTATGTTTCTGCTGACTCTTCAGTATACTTTCCAAATATCTGTTACCGTTCTTGACAAATTAGACTATAGAGCTTTTGGAGAGGTTGAGTGTATTGCTAAGATGGGCTACAGAGTTCTTTTTCTGCTTTATTCTTTTTTTTTTTTTAATTTTCCTGCTTTTATTTAAGCATTGACAGGAACTGTTGTTTATTGTACAGGAAAGTTAACCCTTAACTGGAAACCTAATTAAACTATTATTTTAATCCACTAAGGAGTGGGCCTCTCACTGTCCTGTGGCATCAAGTGACCCTAAGTAAACTGTGTATTTTGGGGCCTGTTGCCCAGATTGCTCAACTTGAATGGTGTGCTCTTCTGCTAACAAACCCAAGAGTGCAGTGTGGTGTTTGAGCAAGGTTGGTGGAGCCTCTATTGTTAGGACCTCTGGTCAAATACGTCATTAGGTTGGCCTGGAAAAAGAAAGTAGCACCATATTATTGTGATAATAGGGCTGCTTTCTGATTGTATTATCCATTTCATTCTTAGTGCAGGGTTAGTATTCCCAGCTTTATATAAGAAACAGTAACTGATTTTTTTTGTATTGATTGACTTTAATAAATGTTCCAAAATCATGTTCTATGTATGTGCATATATCTATATAGGGGTTATAAAATCTTTTAGAATTGGGATTTTCCTATGTTGGGCCAAGTGAGTCTGTTGGAAAAAGAATTTACTAATAATTAAAGCTGGAAAAATAAATATTTTTTCCCATTCTGCACTAGCTTTTTTAAAATCTTAATTAAAAATACTTCATCATTAAAAATGTTAACCATTATCAGAGCTTTCAGCGAGCCATGATATTTTTGCTGGTGGAGGGTCTTGCCTTGCGGTCGATGCTGCTGACTGATCAGGGAGATGGCTGCTGAAGGCTGGAGTGCCTGGGGCAACCGCTTAGAATAAGACAACAAAGAAATCCGCCGTGTGGACGGGCTCCTCCTTTCATGAGTGATTTCTCTGGCGCAAGGGGTGCTGCTTGATAGCATTTTACCCACAGTAGAGCTTCTTTCAGAATTTGAGTCAGCCCTCTCAAACCCTGACAGTGCTTTATCAACTAAGTTTATATGATTCTAAATCCTTGATTGTCATTTCAACAATCTTCACAGCATTTTCACTGGGAGTAGATTCCATCTCAGGAAGCCACTTTCTTTGCTCACCCATAAGAAGCAAGTCTTTACATTTTACCACGAGATGCAGCAGTTCGGTCAAATCTTCAGGCTCCACTCCTGGTTCTCTTGCTGTTACCACCACATCTTCAGTTAACTCCTCCGCTAAAGTCTTGGCCACTCAAAGTCTTCCATTGGGGTTGAAATCAACTTTTTTCAAACTCCTATACATGTTTATAATTTGACCTCTTTCCATGAATCACAAATGGTATTAATGGCATCTAGAATGGTGAATCCTTTCCAGAAGGCTTTGGATTCACTTTGCCCATATCCCTCAGAGGAATCACTCACTACCTACGGCAGCTATAGCCTTATGAAATGTATTTCTTAGATAATAAGACTTGAAAGTCAAAATTACTCCTTGGTCCATGGGCTGCAAAATGGGTATTGTGTTAGCAGGCATGAAAACAGCATTAATTTCATTGCACCTTTCCATCAGAGCTCTTGAGTGCCTAGGTGTACTGTCAATGACTAGTAATTTTTGAAAAGAATCTTTTTTCTGAGCAGTAGGTCTCAACAGTGGGCTTAACATATTCAGTAAACCATGTTGTAAACAAATGTGCTTTATCCAAACCTTGTTCCATTTATAGAGTACCGGCAGAATAGATTTAGCATAATTCGTGAGGGCCCTAGGATTTTTCAGAATGGTAAATGAGCATTGGCTTCAACTTAAAGTCACCAGCTGCATTCGCGCATATCAGGACCGTCAGCCTGTCCTTTGAAGCTTTGAAGCCAAGCACTGACTTCTGTTCTCTAGCTATGAAAGTCTTAGATGGTATCTTCTTTTAACAGAAGGCTTTTCATCTGAAAATCTGTTGCTTAGTGTACCCACCTTCATGAGTTATGTTATCTGGAACTGCTGGATAACTTGCTGCAGCTTCTCCATCAGCACCTGCTGCTTCCCCTGCACTTTTATATTGTAGAGATGACTTCTTTCCTTAAACTTCGTGAACCAACCTCTGGTAGCTTCAGACTCTTCGTCTGCAGCTTCCTCACCTCCCTCAGTGTTCATATAGAATTGAGGAGAGTGAGGGTCATGAACTGGGTCAGGCTTTGGCTTAAGGCTATGTCATGGCTAGTTTGATCTTTCCAAACCGCTAAGACTTTCTCCGTGTCATCAGTAAGGGGGTTCCACTTTCTTATCAATGGTATGTTTCCTGTAGTACCACTTTTTTTTCTGACATTTATTTGAGGCAGTTTTTTTTTTTAAAGAAGAGTTTTTTAAACTTGCTTTTAAAATTAAATATTGAGTAGGTTAAGTAATCATTATAAAAAATAGTGAGGTATAAAGGATGACACTATTATAACATCTGTAGTCTCACCACCTAGTTTTAGAAAAAACACAGTATCATTACTTCTGAAGTCCCCTGTATGGCCCTCCTTGATCCCGTTCTTTCCCCTTCCTTCAGAAGTAACCACTATCCTCATTCTCTGTTATACTTTTATTTTTATTAGAGTATCTTTGATATATAATCTCATGTTGGTTTCAAAAACACAGCACAGTGGTTCAACATTCACCCATATTATTAAGTCCTCACCCCCTCCAGTGCGGTTGCTGTCCATCACCATAGTGAGATGCTGCAGAATCACTAACTGTATTCTCTATGCTGTACCACTGTCCCCATGAACCTATATTGTGATTGTGAACTACTGCACCTCTAATCCCCTTCTCCCTCCCTAACCCCTCCCCTTTGGTAACCACTAGTCCCTTCTTGGTGTCAATGAGTCTACTGCTATTTTGTTAATTTTATTTTGCTTTGTTTTTTATTTTATTTTATTTTATTTTATTATTTATTTTTGAGAGGACATCTCTCATATTTATTGATCATATGGTTGTTAACAACAACAAAATTCTGTATAGGGGACTCAATGCACAATCATTAATCAACCCCATTCCTAATTCTCAACAGTCTCCAATCTTCTGAAGCATAATGAACAAGTTTTTACATGGTGAACAAGTTCTTACATAGTGAATAAGTTCTTACATGGTGAACAGTGCAAGGGCAGTCATCACAGAAACTTTCGGTTTTGATCATGCATCATGAACTATAAATAATCAGTTCAATTATGATTATTCGTTTGATATTTAGACTTGATTTATATGTGAATCCCACATTTCTCCCTTATTATTATTATTATTATTATTAATTTTAATAAAATGCAGAAGTGGTAGGTAGATGCAAGATAAAGGTAGAAAACATAGTTTAGTGCTGTAAGAGGGCAAATGTAGATGATCAGGTGTGTGCCTGTAGACTAAGTACTAATCCAAGCTAGACAAGGGCAACAAAACATTCACGGATGCAGAAGATTTCTCTCAAAACAGAGGGGGGGAGGTTCTAAGCCTCACCTCTGCTGATCCCCAATTTCTCACCTGATGGCCCCCCTGTGACTGTGCTTGTCTTAGGTTGTTCCTCCCTTGAGGAATCTTACCCGTCTCTGGCTAACCAGTCATCTTCCGGGGCCATACAGGGAAATGTAAAGTTGGTAAGTGAGAGAGAAGCAATATTGTTTGAAAAGGTTAGCTTTTTACTTTTTTTTGCAGATTTATGCCCTGTGGCTTCTATGCCCAGCATTTGTCTTGAGGTGTCTTTACCACTTGGAAGAATTATGATAATCGTTAATTTCGATATGAGGCACGAATTCTACTTAGGGGTTGTAATTATGAAGGAAGAAGAGAAGCTATAGAAGTAGCAGACGGAAGAAAACATGGGAAGATTGATTATTTCTTTGACATATCTTCTTGTAGTGTAACATAAGCATGTATAGGTTTTAAATTACTAAATAAATTGCGTGCACACATTAACATAATAGGAATACAGCTACATAACCAAAGCAGACCTACAATTACCAGCCATATCCAGTGAAACCAAGAAAACCAGTTAGGCACCCTAGGCATTTGTGAAAACTTATCAATGATATGATGGATATTGTCTAACTGAATTTGAGTATTTTGAGAAAAATCAGACAAATTGAAACAACACATTCCTGGGAACTGTTCACATCCCATATGTTCTTTTACCAGTAGATAGTCTATAGTCGCAAGATTTTGGAGCACTGCAACTTGCACTTCTCCTAATTCTTGGTTGAGTTCTGACAGTATAGATCCAGTTAAATTTTTGTTTTACTGTATGCACAGGCCAGCTTAGATATCTCCTTCTTCATTCCAATGGCAAGTCCAGGAACTGGTGGGATGAATGCAGCTACAACTCCAAAAGCACCAGGATCTTTGTTGAAGTTTTTTGATGATCATCTTCTGGAATGACTCTTCCAGAGAATGTTGATGTTGGAAGTTCTTCATATTGTATCTTAATTCATTTTCTGGGTAGCCAAATTAGGCTTTAATCCTCTGTATAAACACAAACAAACCCTTTGCCCACATTTTGATATGCCCTTTATACCATTGTGAAGAACTTATTGGAGATCACCACACAGGAACTGCTTTTTTTTTTTTTAAGAGAAAGGAATATTATCAGAAAAATGTATTTCCATAGCTGATCATCTGACACCCTTTAAATGATCAAAATTAAGGATATTTAAAGCATGCATTAATTGGTGATTTGCAGTTAGTTTTATCCTATCAGGGAGTAATCCCCCTTTTCTTTCTTTTTTTTGTTATCATTAATCTACAATTACAAGAAGAACATTATGTTTACTAGGCTCTCCCCTATACCAGGTCCCCCCCACAAACCCCCTTACAGTCACTGTCCATCAGCATAGCAAAATGTTGTAGAATCACTACTTGTCTTCTCTGTGTTGTACAGCCCTCCCCTTTCTCTCACCCCCCCACATTATACATGCTAATCATAATACCTCCTTTCTTCTCCCCCCACCTTATCCCTCCCTACCCACCCATCCTCCCCAGTCCCTTTCCCTTTGGTACCTGTTAGTCCATTCTTGGGTTCTGTGAGTCTGTTGCTGTTTTGTTCCTTCAGTTTTTCCTTTGTTCTTATACTCCACAGATGAGTGAAATCATTTGGTATTTCTCTTTCTTTGCTTGGCTTATTTCACTGAGCATAATACCCTCTAGCTCCATCCATGTTGTTGCAAATGGTAGGATTTGTTTTCTTCTTATGGCTGAATAATATTCCATTGTGTATATGTACCACATCTTCTTTATCCATTCTTTATCTACTGATGGACACTTAGGTTGCTTCCAATTCTTGGCTATTGTAAATAGTGCTGCAGTAAACATAGGGGTGCATCTGTCTTTTTCAAACTTGAGTGCTGCATTCTTAGGGTAAATTCCTAGGAGGGGAATTCCTGGGTCAAATGCTAAGTCTATTTTGAGCATTTTGAGGAACCTCCATACTCCTTTCCACAATTGTTGAACTAATTTACATTCCCACCAGCAGTGTAGGAGGGTTCCCCTTTCTCCAAAACCTCGCCAACATTTGTTGTTGTTAGTCTTTTGGATGGTAGACATCTTTACTGGTGTGATGTGATACCTCATTGTGGTTTTAATTTGCATTTCTCTTATAATTAGCGATGTGGAGCATCTTTTCATGTGTCTCTGGGCCATCTGTATTTCTTTTTTGGAGAACTGTCTGTTCAGTTCCTCTGCCAATTTTCGAATTGGATTATTTGTTTTTTGTTTGTTGAGGTAGGTGAGCTCTTTATATATTTTGGACGTCAAGCCTTTATCGGATCTGTCATTTACAAATATATTCTCCCATAGTGTAGGATACCTTTTTGTTCTATTGATGGTGTCTTTTGCTTTACAGAAACTTTTCAGCTTAATGTAGTCCCACTTGTTCATTTTTGCTGTTGTTTTCCTTGCCTGGGGAGATATGTTCAAGAAGAGGTCACTCACGTTTATGTCTAAGAGGTTTTTGCCTATGTTTTTTTCTAAGAGTTTTATGGTTTCGTGACTTACATTCAGGTCTTTGATCCATTTTGAATTTACTTTTGTGTATGGGGTTAGACAATGTTCCAGTTTCATTCTCCTACATGTAGCTGTCCAGTTTTGCCAGCACCATCTGTTGAAGAGACTGTAATTTCGCCATTGTATGTCCATGGCTCCTTTATCGAATATTAATTGACCATATATGTTTGGGTTAATGTCTGGAGTCTCTAATCTGTTCCACTGGTCTGTGGCTCTGTTCTTGTGCCAGTACCAAACTGTCTTGATTACTGTGGCTTTGTAGTAGAGCTTGAAGTTGGGGAGTGAGATCCCCCCTACTTTATTCTTCTATCTGAGGATTGCTTTGGCTATTCGGGGTCTTTGGTGTTTCCATATGAATTTTTGAACTACTTGTTCCCAGTTCGTTGAAGAATGTTGCTGGTAATTTGATAGGGATTGCATCGAATCTGTATATTGCTTTGGGCAGGATGGCCATTGTGATGATATTAATCCTTCCTAGCCATGACCATGGGATTAGTTTCCATTTGTTCGTGTCCCCTTTAATTTCTCTTAAGAGTGTCTTGTAGTTTTCAGGGTATAGGTCTTTCACTTCCTTGGTTAGGTTTATTCCTAGGTATTTTATTCCTTTTGATGCAATTGTGAATGGAGTTGTTTTCCTGATTTCTCTTTCTATTGGTTCATTGTTAGTGTGTAGGAAAGCCACAGATTTCTGTGTGTTGATTTTGCATCCTGCAACTTTGCTGTATTCTGATACCAGTTCTAGTAGTTTTGGAGTGGAGTCTTTAGGGTTTTTTATGTACAATACCATGTCATCTGCAAATAGTGACAGTTTGACTTCTTCTTTACCAATCTGGATTCCTTGTATTTCTTTGTTTTGTCTGATTGCCGTGGCTAGGACCTCCAGTATTATGTTAAATAACAGTGGGGAGAGTGGGCATCCCTGTCTAGTTCCCGATCTCAGAGGAAAAGCTTTCAGCTTCTTGCTGTTCAGTATAATGTTGGCTGTGGGTTTATCATATATGGCCTTTATTATGTTGAGGTACTTGCCCTCTATACCCATTTTGTTGAAAGTTTTTATCATGAATGGATGTTGAATTTTGTCAAATGCTTTTTCAGCATCTATGGAGATGATCATGTGATTTTTGTCCTTCTTTTTGTTGATGTGGTGGATGATGTTGATGGATTTTTGAATGTTGTACCATCCTTGCACCCCTGGGATGAATCCCACTTGGTCATGGTGTATGATCCTTTTGATATATTTTTGAATTCGGTTTGCTAATATTTTGTTGAGTATTTTTGCATCTACATTCATCAGGGATATTGGTCTGTAGTTTTCTTTTTTTGGTGGAGTCTTTGCCTGGTTTTGGTATTAGGGTGATGTTGGCTTCATAGAATGAGTTTGGGAGTATTCTCTCCTCTTCTATTTTTTTGGAAAATTTTAAGGAGAATGGGTATTATGTCTTCTCTGTGTGTCTGATAAAATTATGAGGTAAATCCATCCGACCCGGGAGTTTTGTTCTTGGGTAGTTTTTTGATTACCGTTTCAATTTCTTTCCTCATAATTGGTTTGTTTAACTTTTGTGTTTCTTCCTTGGTCAGCCTTGGAAGGTTGTATTTTTCTAGGAAGTTGTCCATTTCTTCTAGGTTTTCCAGCTTGTTGGCATATAGGTTTTCATAGTAGTCTTTAATAATTCTTTGTATTTCTGTGGAGTCTATCGTGATTTTTCCGTTCTCATTTCTGATTCTGTTGATTTGTGCTGATTCTCTTTTTCTCTTGAGAAGTTTGGCTAGAGGCTTATTTATTTTGTTTATTTTCTCAAAGAACCAGCTCTTGGTTTCATTGATTTTTGCTATTGTTTTATTCTTC
This sequence comes from Manis javanica, assembly GCF_040802235.1. Taxonomy (NCBI): domain Eukaryota; kingdom Metazoa; phylum Chordata; class Mammalia; order Pholidota; family Manidae; genus Manis; species Manis javanica. The sequence goes on from NC_133158.1 coordinate 2,359,978, forward strand.
TCAATTTTGTTTATTTCTTCTCTGATCTTTATTCTGTCCCTCCTTCTGCTGACTTTAGGCCTCATTTGTTCTTCTTTTTCCAGTTTCGATAATTGTGATGTTAGACTATTCATTTGGGATTGTTCTTCCTTCGTCAAGTGTGCCTGGATCGCTATATACTTTCCTCTTAAGACTGCTTTGCTGCGTCCCACAGAAGTTGGGGCTTTGTGTTGTTGTTGTCATTTGTTTCCATATATTCCTTGATCTCTGTTTTAATTTGTTCGTTGATCCATTGATTATTTAGGAGCATGTTGTTAAGCCTCCATGTGTTTGTGAGCCTTTTTGTTTTCTTTGTAGAATTTATTTCTAGTTTTATACCTTTGTGGTCTGAAAAGTTGGTTGGTAGAATTTCAATATTTTGGAATTTACTGCTCTTTTTGTGGCCTAGTATGTGGTCTATTCTGGAGAATGTTCCGTGTGCACTTCAGAAGAATGTGTATCCTGTTGCTTTTGGATATAGAGTTGTATAGATGTCTATTAGGTCCATCTGTTCTATTGTGTTGTTCAGTGCCTCCGTGTCCTTACTTATTTTCTGCCCGGTGGATCTATCCTTTGGGGTGAGTGGCATGTTGAAGTCTCCTAAAATGAATGCATTGCAGTCTATTTCCCCCTTTAGTTCTGTTAGTATTTGTACACATATGCTGGTGCTCCTGTGTTGGGTGCGTATATATTTAGAATGGTTATGTCCTCTTGTTGGACTGAGCCCTTTATCATTATGTAATGTCCTTCTTTATCTCTTGTTACTTTCTTTGTTTTGAAGTCTATTTTGTCTGATATTAGTACTGCAACCCCTGCTTTCTTCTCTCTGTTGTTTGCCTGAAATATGTTTTTCCATCCCTTGACTTTTAGTCTGTGCATGTCTTTGGGTTTGACGTGAGTTTCTTGTAAGCAGCATATAGATGGGTCTTGCTTTTTTATCCATTCTATTACACTGTGTCTTTTGATTGGTGCATTCAGTCCATTTACATTTAGGGTGACTATTGAAAGATATGTACTTATTGCCATTGCAGGCTTTAGATTTGTGGTTACCAAAGGTTCAGGGTTAGCCTCTTTAGTATCTTACTGCCTAACTTAGCTCGCTTATTGAGCTTTTATATACACAGTCTGGAGATTCTTTTCTTCTCTCCCTTCTTATTCCTCCTCCTCCATTCTTTATATGTTGGTTGTTTTATTCTGTGCTCTTCCGTGTTTCCTTTAACTGCTTTTAGTGGGTAGTTGATTTTATTTTTTTGCCTTTAGTTATTATTTGGTTGATCTGCTTTCTTTGTTGTGATTTTATTTTCTCTGGTGACATCTGCTTAGTTTTAGGAGTGCTCCTGTCTAGAACAGTCCCTGTAAAATACCCTGTAGCAGTGGTTTGTGGGAGGCAAGTTCCCTCAACTTTTGCTCGTCTGGGAATTGTTTAATCCCTCCATCATATTTAAATGATAATCGTGCTGGATTCAGTATCCTTGGTTCAAGGCCCTTCTGTTTCATTGCATTAAATATATCATGCCATTCTCTTCTGGACTGTAAGGTTTCTCTCGAGAAATCTGATGATAGCCTGATGGGTTTTCCTTTATAGGTGACCTTTTTCTCTCTAACTACCTTTAAAACTCTTTCCTTGTCCTTGATCTTTGCCATTTTAATTATTATGTGTCTTGGTATTGTCCTCCTTGGGTCCTTTCTGTTGGGAGGTTCTGTGTATTTCCGTGGTCTGTTCGATTATTTCCTCCCCCAGTTTGGGGAAGTTTTCAGCAATTATTTCTTCAAAGACACTTTCTATCCCTTTTTCTCTCTCTTCTTCTTCTGGTACCCCTATAATGCGGATATTGTTCCTTTTGGATTGGTCACACAGTTCTCTTAATATTGTTTCATTCCTGGAGATCCTTTTATCTCTCTCTATGTCAGCTTCTATGCGTTCTTGTTCTTTGGTTTCTATTCCATCAATGGCCTCTTGCATCTTATCCATTCTGCTCATAAATCCTTCCAGATTTTTTTTCATTTCTGTAATCTCTTTCCGGGCATCTGTAATCTCCCTCTGGACTTCATCCCTTAGCTCTTGTATATTTCTCTGCATCTCCGTCAGCATGTTTATAATTTTTATTTTTAATTCTTTTTCAGGAAGACTGGTTAGGTCTGTCTCATTCTCTGGTGTTGTCTCTGTGATCTTGGTTTGCCTGTAGTTTTGTCTTTTCATGGTGATAGAGATAGTTTGCAGAGCTGGTACAAGTGACCGCTGGAAGAACTTCCCTTCTTGTTGGTTTGTGGCCTTCCTCTCCTGGGAGAACAGCGACCTCTAGTGGCTTGTGCTGGGCAGCTGTGTGCAGACAGGGCTTCTGCTTCCTGCCCGGCTGCTATGGAGTTTATCTCCGCTGTTGCTGTGAGTGTGGCCTGGTTGGGGCTGCTCCTCCAAAATGGTGGAGCCCCATTGTAGGGGGAGCGGCCTGGAGGCTATTTATCTCTTTCAGGGGCCTCCGTGCTCCCTTCTGCTCAGGGGGTTAGAGTGCCCAGAGATCACCAGATTCCCTGCCTCTGGACTAAGTGTCCCGGGACGTTTCCATCAGGTTTTGGGGTCCCTGTCCCTTTAAGACTTCCAAAAAGCACTCGCAAAAAAAAATAAAAATAAAAAGACGCTTGTTTTTCTTTGTCCTTAGGTGCCGGCCTCAGGGACCCGCTCACCGGTCTTGCTGTCCTGTTTCCCTAGTATCCAGGACCCCACGCATGCACTGTGTCTGCGCTCTGGTGCGGATGGCTGGGGCTGGGTGCTCAGCAGTCCTGGGCTCTCTCCCCCTCCCTGCTCCGACTACTCTCCTCCCACCGGGGGGAGGGGCTTATATCTTTCCCTCTTTGCAAAGCGCTGGGTTCTCGCAGGTGTGGATGTGGTCTGGATGTTGTCCTGTGTCCTCTGGTCTCTATTCTAGGAAGAGTTGTCTTTGTTATATTTTCATAAATATATGTGGTTTTGGGAGGAGATTTCTGCTGCTCTACTCACGCCGCCATCTTGGCTCCACCTCCCTTGCTTTGTTTTTATACTCCACAAATAAGTGAAATCATTTTGTGTTTGTCTTTCTCTGCGTGGCTTATTTAACCGAGCATAATACCCTCTAGAGCCATCCATGCTATTACAAATGGGAGGATTTCTTTTCTTTTTATGGATGAATAATATTCCATTGTGTATATGTACCACATCTTCTTTATCCATTCATCTATGAATGGACAATTAGGTTGTTTCCATATCTTGGCTATTGCAAATAGTGCTGCAATACACATAGGGAACATACAAAATTAATACACAGATATCTGTTGTATTTCTATACACTAATGATGACCTAGCAGAAAGAGAAATCAGGAAAACAATTCCATTCACAATTGCATCAAAAAGAATAAAATACCTAGGAATAAACCTAACCAAGGAAGTGAAGGACCTATCCTCTGAAAACTACAAGACACTCGTGAGAGAAATTAAAGAAGATACCAATAAATGGAAACATCCTGTGCTCATGGATAGGAAGAATTCATATTGTCAAAATGGCCTTCCTGCCTAAAGCAATCTACAGATTCAATGCAATCCCTGTCAAAATACCAACAGCATTCTGCAACAAACTGGAACAAATAGTTCTAAAATTCATATGGAACCACAAAAGACCCCGAATAGCCAAAGCAATCCTGAGAAGGAAGAATAAAGCAGGGGTGATCTCACTTCCCAACTTCAAACTCTACTACAAAGCCACAGTAATCAAGACAATTTGGTACTGGCACAAGAACAGAGCCACAGACCAGTGGAACAGAATAAAGAGTCCAAATATTAACCCAAGCATGTATGGTCAATTAATATATGATAAAGGAGCCATCGATATACAATGGGGAAATGACAGCCTCTTCAACAACTGGTGTTGGCAAAATCATACAGCTACATGTAAGAGAATGAAACCAAATTACCGTCTAACTCCATACACAAAAGTAAACTCGAAATGGATCAAAGACCTGAATGTAAGTCATGAAACCATAAAACTCTTAGAAAAAAACATAGGCAAGAATCTCTTGGACATAAGCATGAGCAACCTCTTCATGAACATATCTCCCTGGGCAAGGGAAACAAAATAAAAAATGAACAAGTGGGACTATATCAAGGTGAAAAGCTTCTGTACAGCAAAGGACACCACCAATAGAACAAAAAGGCATCCTACAGTATGGGAGAATATATTCATAAATCACTTATATGGTAAAGGGTTGACATCCAAAATATATAGAGAGCTCATGCACCTCAACAACCAAAAAGCAAATAATCCAATTAAAAAATGGGCAGAGGATCTGAACAGACACTTCTCCAAATAAGAAATTCAGATGGCCAACAGACACATGAAAAGATGCTCCACATAGCTAGTCATCAGAGAAATGCAAATTAAAACCACAATGAGATATCACCTCACACCTGTAAGGATTGCCACCATCCAAAACACAAACAACAATAAATGTTGGCGAGGTTGTGGAGAAAGGGGAACCCTCCTACACTGCTGGTGTGAATGTAAACTGATTCAGCCATTGTGGAAAGCAGTATGGAGGTTCCTCAAAAAGCTTAAAATAGAAATACCATTTGACCCAGGAATTCCACTTCTAGGAATTTACCCTAAAAATGCAGCAGCCCAGTTTGAAGAAGACATATGCACCCCTATGTTTATTGCAACACTATTTACAATAGCCAAGAAATGGAAGCAACCTAAGTGTCCATCAATAGATGAATAGATAAAGAAGATGTGGTGCATATACACAATGGAATATTATTCAGGCATAAGAAGAAAACAAATCCTACCATTTGCAACAACATGGATGGAGCTAGAGAGTATTATGCTCAGTGAAATAAGCCAGGCGGAGAAAGACAAGTATTAAATAATTTCACTCATCTGTGGAGTATAAGAATAAAGAAAAACTGAAGGAACAAAACAGCAGCAGAATCACAGAACCCAGGAATGGACTAACAGTTGCCAAAGGGAAAGGGACTGGGGAGAGTGGGTGTGAAGGGAGGGAGAAAGAGAATAAGTGGCATTACGGTTAGCACACATAATGTGGGGGGGTGGGGTACGGGGAAAGCAGTACAGCACAGAGAAGATAAGTAGTGACTCTATAGAATCTTACTATGCTGATGGACAGTGACTGTAATGGGGTATGTGGTTGGGACTTGATAATGGGGGGAATCTGGTAAGCACAATATTGCTCATGTGATTGTATATTAATGATACAAAAAAAAATAGCGCAAGTGATCATCTCTGTCCCTCCCCCAACTTGAGCACCCCTTGTGGAGAGGCCAGAAATGTTAGTAGATGGTTGAAGTCTGTGCTGTTATGTACTCAGGGGCTTTCTGATTAAGTGTAGTAACTTTTATTTACTGGAAAATGAATAGTCCAGGATGGAGTAGAGGTAAACTAATGCTACTTTGCATGATCCAGATCAATTACTTTACTTGTTAGATGTCACTGTATATTTTTTTAGACAGTAGGAATGAACAGTTTTGTTTTAAAGTTCTTAAATATGCTCCTGTTTACATTGCTTTTTAAAAAATCTGAGGGAAATAGCACTTTTCATAGTTTAACTCTTTTTCTTTTTCATTCCCTTTTCATATCCCTTTTATTTCACCGAACACCAAAATACCCTTTCAGAAACACAAAGTAGACCTTTTCTACAAGCTACGCCATGTGATGAATGAATTGATTGACCTTCGGAGGCAGCTGCTGTCTGGCCACCTGACTCAGGACCAGGGGCGGGAGGTGAAGCGGCATGTCACTGTGCGCCTGGACTGGGGCAATGAGTAAGTGCGAGGTCGCTGCTGTGGCAGCTCGGTCCCTATGGCGTTTGTGCCTGACCACAGCTTCTCTTAGGGATTAAAAGACGTTGTTTCAGTCTGCACTGAGCTCTGATCACGTTGACTGAAAGTTGTTTCAGTCGATCAAAGAGCACTCACTGGTTCGGCTCACTGGAACACTCTCAGCCTCTGTTTTCATTTCTGGAAAAATAATTGGACTACCTTTTCTCTGAGGTCTCTTTCAGTTTCAAATTCCTTGACCCGAGACTTCAGTAATAAGAATACACTTCCATTTCTCTTGCAGTATCTTTTTTTTCATATAATTCTGTGTGAATCTAAATAAGCATATGATGTAGATGCGAGCTGTCTGCATCTGTACTTCAGAATATTCTTAACTAATTTGACATTCAAAAATAATCATTTATGCATTGGGTATGTTTATTTGCTATTCCTATGCAAGCAAAATTCTGACTTTGGCATGGGAAGTTAGAATAGAGAGTATTCACACTGTATTTCTTTCTAGACTTAATAATTGATGTAATTTCCAGGTGCTTTTGTCTCATTCTCTAGAAATCAGGTCCATTGAACTTTGAAGTGACTAGATTTAAGATATACATATACCTTAAGTATATTTCAGTACAAGCCTTTAGCTCCTCTCCCTCTCAAGAAGTCATTAAAATGGTAGAAAATAAAAAGAATGGGAAGTTTTCAGCAGTAAGTGGGATGTATGAGCCCATTTCTAGAAGCTGGAAAAAGATGGAAATTTACTGACAAGAGAAGCCCAGTGAATATGGAGGAAACCTCAGGCAGTGCAGGAGCCGGTGTGGAGATTGAGAGTGTGTTTTAGAGCCTAAAAGGGATTGTCTGGATGTGTGTAAAGGGAATAACTCGCTGTAAGGAGCAGAAGGTCTGGAAGCTCCGTGTTGTCCCTTCAGATAAACAAAGAAAAATAGACCGGCTGCCTGGGGGACACTGGGAACAGGAACTGAACCGGGACCTTATTGCAAAGCCCTCCATGGTGTGGTGTTAAAGGGTTTCAGAAGTGCAGCAGCCAGAGCCTTTCTGCTTACCCAGAAAAAGAAGCTTGCTAGTTACACACCCATGTACAAAACCCCCCATACTTCTTCTAGTGCCTTTTAAATCTGAATGGACAATCGAGTATCACCAGATATTTGAAGAAATCCTTCCGCAGGGAAAAGAGACTGAACAAAATACCTTGTCGCAGAGGATATAACCTGGCCCCAGAGAAAACTAGAGATTAGTAAGGAACTTAAAAAAGACACCTCTGAGTCTCCTCAGAGAGACTCAAGAAGATTCATTATGTAGAATGAAATGCTATGAAAAAGGAATGGAGAATGTGATTTCTAAAATAAAACCTTCAGGAAGAAAACAGGAATATAGGTTGATGTTATCTCTAGGAAAATAAAAAGTTAAGAAATGGTTGAGGAAAGAAGAGCAACATCAGACACCATAATTTCCAGAAAAAGAACAAAGGCAATAAAGAAGAAATTCTAAAGAAATGTTAGAAGAAAATTTCCAGAGCCAAAGTTCAGGAGTCTTAGGATTGAAAGAGCCCATCAGATGCCTCATATAATGAAGAGGAACAAAACCCAAATCCCATGGTGAGGAACATTAAGGTATTTCAGTATCCCTGGGAGGAAGAGAAGATCCTGACAAGTCTTCAGTTGGAAAAGTGGGTCTTTTTTTTAAATTAAAGTATCATCGATATACAATCATATTGGTTTCAAATATACAACACAGTGACCCATGTTATTAAATCTGCACCCCAACTTATGCAGTTATTATCTATCAATTAGGAAGCTGTTACTGGTTAGGAACAATCACTGGCTATAATCTGTTTGTACTACCGTCCCTGTGACCAACTTATATTATGATTGAGAATCTTTGTACCCCTTTACTCCCCACATCCTTTTTACCCACCCACCCTAACCCCTTCCCCATGTAACCACCAGTCACTTCTCAGTGTCTGTAAGTCTACTGCTGTTTTGTTCATTTTAGGAAAATGGGTCTTTTTACAAAGAATAAGAATCATACGAGCCTCAAAAGTTTTATCAGTAACACTGGAGGCTAGAATATAATGAAGTAATATCATAGAAATTCTATTGGGAAATGATTTTCCAGCCGGAATTTTGTAAACAAGCAAACTATCTTATCAAGTGTAAGGGACAAATAAGGCCATTTTAAAGTATACAAGGATGTAGAAGTCACCTTTCATGGCTCCCTTTTTAAGAGGGGAATTGAGAATGTGTTTTTGCAGAAGTGGAGGAGCAAATCAGGAAAGAGAACAGAATCTAGTGGCCACTGCTTGTCTGTAGAAAAGAAGAATAGACAGCCTTAAATTGGCTATTTGTGACCTTTTGAAGTGATAACATCCTATCCTAGTTTGTTTCATTAAAAGACACCCTCTCTTGGCTGTTAATCGAGTTGCTTGGCACTCACCCAGACTCCCTGTGTGATAAAACATGGATTCAGGTGTACCATAGGTCAGTGTTCTCTGAATCTAACTTTGGGCAATAAAGATCTTAACAAGATGCAGTATATTAGCATATAGAGTAGCTACGGAGCCTGTCTGTTCAGCCCAAAACAGTGCAGTGTTTTAAAATGGTGTCATTGCATTTATTTAAAAATCAACAATAGGAATAATTACAAACATAACATTATTGTGTGCCAAGCAGATTGTTACACCTGAACTGATCATACCAGTGAGAGGAACAATAGTTCAGGAATATCAATATCTTTTCATAATACTTGGAAAACAGACCAATCAGATTTTGCAGTCAAATCTTAAAAATCAATAACTTGGAAACAAGTTCAAATTAAATTTGAGAAAGTCAATGACCTTTATAAATACCTGTCAGTAGATTACAGAGCTATTCCAGCTTCAATGATAACTCTCAACAAAGGAAGAGAGAGAGAGAGAGAGAGAGAGAGAGAGAGAGAGAGAGAGAGTGTGTGTGTGTGTGTGTGCATGCGTGTGTAGAGGGAATATTTATATGTCTGTTTTAATAAATAAAAATTAGGACCATAGTTGTACATATACACAATGGAATATTATTCTGCCATAAAAAGTAAAGAAATCCTGCCACTTGCAACTACATGGATGGAGCTAGAGGGTATTATGCTCAGTGAAATAAGCCAGGCGGAGAGAGACAAGTACCAAATGATTTCACTCATCTGTGGAGTATAAGAAAAAAGGAAAACTGAAGGAACAAAACAGCAGCAGACTCACAGAACCCAAGAATGGACTAACAGTTACCAAAGGGAAAGAGCCTGGGGAGGCTGGGTGGGGAGGGAGGGAGAAGGGGATTGAGGGGCATTATGATTGGCGCACACAATGTGGGGGGGCACAGGGAAGGCAGTAAAGCAGAGAAGACAAGTAGTGACTCAGGCATCTTACTGCTCTGATGGACTGTGACTGCGGTGAGGGTGTGAGGACTTGGTAATACGGGTGAATGTTAAAATCACAGTGTTGTTCACGTGAAACCTTCACAAGATTGTGTATCAATGATACTTTAATTAAAAAACAATCAGGACCATAGTGTCATCCCCTCCCCCTCCCCCTCTCGTGTCCTTCCTCTTCCCTCTTCTCCGTATCTGCTTCCCTCCCTTGCTCCTCCCCTTCCCCTTCGTCTCCCTTTCCCCCAGTGGAAGATACGTCACTTAAAAATTTAAATGAGAACTTTGTAGGTCCATCATTACTTTTTTCTTTTTTTTTAATTCTTTGGGGTTTATTTTTATTTCCAAGTTTGTGATTTTTTTAAAAGTGACTACTTTAAGAGGATGAACTGTTTTACTGTCTTTTCACTCTCTTTTTAGTTCCTCAATATGGGCATCCAGGCGCTCTAGAATATGATGAGACCTCAGTTCCTCCTCTTCCAGAAATCTTGTAGGTCCATCATTATTAAAAGAAAAATGCATATTGGCTCCCAAACCAATAGGACTATTCTAGGTTCTCGCTGAACTTCACTCTTTAAAAAATTTCTCTTTTTACTTTGAAAGAGGAGATGTATACTGAAAAAATAATGTCCCTTCGTACCTTTGGTTTTGTAGAAGAGACTGTTCCACGCAGTAGCATCCGTTGTCCCGTTTTATGCCCTGGTAGTTCCACACATTTTGTCCCACACTTTCGTAGATGCCATAAAATATTGAAGCTTAGTATGTATTGGCATATAGTGGATGCACAGTGTTTGCTGAATGTATTTTTATATCTTACTTGGTGTAGTTTTAAACTTCTGTGCCTTTTCTGTAAGCTCATACACAGACATTATAGCTTTGTCTTTTAAGAACCTATTTCAGAAGCTGTTAGTAACAATTGTTAATATTTTGTTGACCGCATCTGCCTATGTAACCGTGGCAGGTGCATGGTCTAATGTGTATGCACTGTTAAGATGAAATGCCATTCACTTCTGAGACAAGAGCTCCATTTTACCAACGAGGAAACTGAGGCTCAGAAGTACTTTTTCCAGTATCGTATAGTGCGTGATAGAGTTAAGTGTGAGTCTTAAGACCAGATTATTGCCAATATTTCTAGTCCATGACTTATTTGATCTTTGTTCTGTTCTCCTAGTGTGAATACTGTCATGTCCCATAATATGTATCTGATTTAACATTGATTTAGAACTTCCAAGGATCAAAACCAAACTGCTACTACATTCTTTCACTTAGGAGTTTAAATTAAATGCAGAGCTCCCCACATCTACATAACAATTTTTATTTTGTTTCCCAAGATTAGGAGTTGTGATTTACTTGGCCCAAGATTTGAAGATTCCAGCACTAGATTTATGGGGCTTATGCTTGTTGGCCTATTCACATATGTGTACAATCATTCCATAAGTAAAAATTATTAAAATTAAAAATCAGCACTTAAAATGTTATGTTCTTACATTTTTAGACAATAAGATAGAGGAGGGGCATAAAACAAAGTTGTGTTCAAATAAACCAGCCATTGTCTCTGTTCAAGTCTCCTTTTCAAAAAGTCAGTCAGTTAATTGCATCCTTTCCAAGGAATTTTAAAATAATTTGTCTAGCAATGTAATTTTGATATGTTAACTTAGTGTGTTCAACACTTTCCATGAAGACAAGTAAAGTTTCCTCTCAGTCTTCAATGTCCTCACTGCAGTAAACCGTCCTAGCCAGCTTAAGACTGCATTGAACCAGGGTCAACACAGTCTAGTTGATCTTTGCCTTAGAAAACTACCTATGTAAGAAATACTTTAGTCTTAGAATAATTTATAGAATTTTGAAATTTCTTTTTTAGGTAGGAAGTTCAGATTTGAATAATATGTTAACATTTTCTAAGCTTTTGTTGAATTAGAATGATGTTTCTATAGATTATAAGTATCACATGAAATAGTTGATATCTTTTATTGCAGAGTCTCAACATTTAAGACAAATCACCAATACCTAATTTCCAATTCTTTTTCTCTCTTTCCCTGTCCTTCCATCATATTCTCCCCTTCTCGCCTTCCTTTTATTATCCCTTCTCCCTCAGATTTTCCTGTCTGAACCCACCCATCTCCTTGTCTTCCCTCTAAGTTTATGTCCCTCATGGGGGAGCTGCTCTTGGAAGAGGCAGCATAGGAGCGTTTTGGGGTGCAGTGTGCAGAATGCACAGCCACCCCACCCCAGCGAGTCTCCTCTCAGTAGGGCTTTAGCTGGGACACCGAAATTTTGTGGCTCAGCACTTACCCTTAAGGACATGACAATATTTTCTAGCTTTGGGAAGCTGAAATTAGAAGTTTCTGGTGATTTCTCAGAGTTATCCTGATACAGGGTGTTGTGCTCTTCAGTCAGGGCCTTGCCCTACTCCAGAAGTTTGCGATGACTGTGTCTCAAGTGTGTGTGTGTCAGTACACTTCTGTCAGGTCATGCTCAGGTGACCGACTTGCTCTCACTCTTGGCGCCTCTGACCCGCTCATCGGCACGTGGCACAGTGTCTGAACCTGCTGTGCGCGCCTCTCTGACACGGGGGGTTCTTAACGCCTGGTGGCCACTCGCCAGTCTGGATTTGTTTCCTTCTGGATGGATGTATTGGCATCATCATCCCTCCAGTGATCACAACTGAATCGATTACGGTCGCTTGCAGCCATTGTACTTAGCTTTTATGGTTATTAGTGGAAAGGTGGCAGGTACAGTGGAAATACCACAGGGTCAGAGTACGACAGCCCTGCCTTGAGACAAGCCCACCTCTGCTCCTGCAACAGGCCACTCAGCTGGCCTCTCTGGGCTTGTTGCCTCGCCTGTAAGGTGAGACTGACACTGTCTACTTCCCATGCCTGTTCCGAGCAAATGCTCAGTACAGGACAGCTGTTACTAGTCCTCACACTCTATCTGTTCTTGCATAAACGCAAACATGCCCTGCTTTCGCTAGTGTAATTATCTTCTGTATGCTTTCTTTACTCTAAGTTTTAGAAAAGGGCACAGCCCACAGAAAATCTTATCTCCAGCCTTTCTCACCAATTCTGGAGGAGAACTAAGTCCTAATGCCTTAAACACCCATTGTATATAATTAATTAGCCTCAAATTAGTTTCTGTGTTCTGTGGTTGAGATAAGGAACCCCAGAAGAAAAAGGTAAAATAGAAACTAGAACATAGAATATTCAAAGGAGATGTACAGAGATTCGGGGCCCTTTGAGAGGTGCTCCTGAAAGCATGTGGGACTGGGAGTATGTCTCCTGGTCACTGCTGTGTCCCTCAGTTCAGCATGAGCCTCGTGCACATGAGGTGCTAATAAGCTTTTATTGGCTATTGGAACGAATGAATGAGTGAGTGATGAATGGCAGGTGGTGAGAGAAGACTGAGTGTCTTTGTGAAGACTGTCCATCTCAGCATGTAGTCAGAGCAGTTTTGGGAGCTCTGCCCTGCGCTGGTCTGTCCATGGGTCTATGCAGGTCTGTGCAGACGTAACCTCCTGCTTGCGTCCATCTGTTCAGGGTCTTTTTCCAGACACCCAGACTCTGGCCATAATCCCTGTACTTTATGCCACAGTTTGGCTAATGGTGTAAGACATCATGATAACAATTATAACAGCGGTAGCCAGACAGCCTGCTGAGGGCTTTGTGGGGACTAATCCTTACCACAGCCCGTGGTGGCAGAGATGGCAGTGTGGCTTGGTGGGTTAGCCTAGATACCAGGCAGGCTGACATCAGAGCCGATGCTCCCAGCGGATCTGCTGCTCTGCCTCCTTTGCTATGAAGAGGAGACTTGGTTGGCCATTCCCTGCACTGGCTCCCTGTTCTTAGGGTGAACCGCAGGAAGAAACAGCCAGGGGCATCATTTCCAGAGTGAAGTTAGTAGTGAGTATGAGTTGCTCCTCACTGCACAGCACCTCTGCATTCCCCAATGAGGACAGTGTTCCAGGGTAGCTTTTGAAAACTATTCTTCCTCCATCGAAGATGATCTTAGTGGGAGTAATTGAGCCTTCAATTTTACAGATCACTTGTTAACCGTTTCCTTATTTTTTAAGACAGTGAAATCGAGAAACTAAAATGCCCTTGCTCTGGTGACTTCTAGGAGAAGGACAGCCCTGAGCTCAGGAGAATAAGCAAGATGAGTATGAGCATCTGCTTGACTCAAAGCCGCTGTAGCCCTGTATCCAGCACTGCTGGTACTACCTGATAGGCCCTCAGAGAGCGTTTGTGGGGTGGCGGGATGGGTCTGTGGGTGGACAGCCGAATGAACAAGCAAGCGAAGGGTGTCCCCGTGCTGAGAAAGTCTGCACATGCAGGCTCCAGACAGGCCTGTCGCGTGCAGCACACTCCCGCACAGCCCTGCACCCTCTCCCGGCCCCACGACTCAGAGCCTCGGAGATTTTTCCCTGAGCCGTTGGACTGAAAACTTCTACTTTGGTTGTATTATTTGCACAGTCCTTCTTTTTGTTACTTGGTTGTAATATTTAAACTGTCTCATTTTGTGACCACCAGTGGTTAAAGAATATGTATGTAATTTTGTCTCTTCATTTTTATATTTAAAAAGATTTCAATTGAATGATAACAATTTTTGAAAATGTTTTAAAATAATCAATTGTATAATTCTACTTCCCTAATACTAATGTTGAATATGATTTTTGTGATCTTTCCACTGTTGTTCCCATTCATATAGAAGTATTTTAAATACTTGAGACCATATTTGTTATCTTTATAATGTAAAGTGCTTTTTATGGAGAGGTAGGGTGGGGGGCGCCAGCCCCCTCCTGTTCTCACGACAGGCCGATTCTGTGTGCTGCATCAGAAACCAACAGCCTGAATTTATTTCAGAGAAATTAAGAACAGCTAATTGGAGGTGATTGGGCTATTTCTTTGATGTGGACAGATACCAGTGATAGAAAAATAAAATATTTTATACATTTAAGTGCATTGAGTTCAATAATATCCAATGGCATGGTTTTCCCACTAGGCTGTAATCTGTTGTAGTTAAGGCCAACAGTCTAGTTCTGATCTTAATGCAAAACTGTGAGGGTTTTTTTTAGCATTTAGTACCAAAAAGTAAAAACTCATCTTCTATTAAAGGATAATGCAAGTTATAATAATAAAAGACCAAGAGTTTTTTAATCCTTTAATGGAAAAATAGGTTCTTCCTTTTTTCTTGCCTGCTAGAAAGTACACATCTCAATTTTAATTCTTATCATATTGGCCTATGAGATTAGTATGTTTGCTTCTACTTTCTTTATATAGGTTTGATTTTGATTTTCTATGTTCATTTTAGCAATTTTATTGGAATTTCTTTAACCTTATCTTTTACTATAAATAGGATGTAAATTGTAAATCAATAAATCTGCACTTTGGATGTACATGGCTTTCCTCCAAATGACTGGGAGTTCTATTCACAGAAAGAGCCTACAGAATTAATTTTGATAGCATTTCCTTAAAGTAGTTCATAGTCTAGTTGAAGAGAAAAAAATATATACTCCTTCCATAATCTATGGAGTATTTTTACCAGATGCAGTAGTTCATGACCCTTGTTTTGGAGCAGGGCAGCCACAGAGTCGTTCTGGAACCCCGATGAGAGTCACAGACCCCCCCTCAGAAGAGAGCCGCATGTGAGCACACTCACTGTGGTAAGCAGTTTCAGGGGCCCCCAGCCCCATTGGACCCCATGTTGAGAGCTTCTGTTCTAGAGCGAGGAAGCGCCAGGATTGCTGACTTAAATCTCGTGCCACGTATGAACCCGAGAATTGTGACTGTCCAGTTACTTCCACTGCCTCCCAGTCAGCTGTTAATCACCATCCCTGATCCTTCCTGCCCAGTTATACCAAATTGTCTAAATACTTTTCTTTAGTAGTAGAACTCCTTGGTTAAACTTCCATATAAAGTTTCTTAAGATATTAGCTAATGGGTGGTGGGGTCTCTGCTATAAGCCAAAGTCACTATTAATGAAATTGAAAATGAGATAAAATTCAACCAAAACATACATTTCTTTAGTTTACTATCCTGTTTAGGAGATGATTTTTATGTGTTTGACTTTGAATTACAAATCTGCTTAGACCCTGAATAATTTTTTCATCCTCAGGAAAGTCATACGTAACTACACCTTAAGCATACTTGTAGGATAGGGAGAAATAGAGAAATAAACATGACTTATTAATGACCTAAAGAAAGCCCATCCTTAATGAGCTCAAGCAAACTGATGTAAACGTGAAACTGAATGAATCCTTTTTACCATCACAAGGGGAAACTGCTTGATGACTAACCCTGTCACAGTCTTAAATCCCTAGCCTTGTTTATTTACCCAAAGGTGAGCACAGTTAGGTTCTGGATGAAGACATGTCCCTGCTGGGCAACGGCTGAGCCTCTGTGCACAGGGTCGGTGGGGGCTCCTGGGTACAAATGGAGAGAGGAGTAATCCAAGGAACATGGCGTGCTCAACGTGGTCTTTCTCTTTACTAGGCATTTGGGCCTGGACCTGGTGCCTCGAAAGGACTTTGAAGTAGTGGATTCGGACCAGATTAGTGTCTCAGATCTCTATAAAATGGTAAGAAATCTAACACAGGGTAGCTTGTTCATTTTTTCTCCTTTGTTTATTATTCCTAATTACACTATGAAACAGGATTTCTAAAATTGTTCCTCTGTCTTTGTCTAAGTGTATTTAATGGGTCTTTAGTATTCTGACAGTACATGTCACACTTCCTTTCTACATGGAGTCATTGTGGAGAGCTGTTTGGGGTCATTTGTCTGCTGGCTTTGCTGGTGAACAGAGCTCTTTCAGCCTCCAGCCCCTACTTAAATTCTGTGTCTTCCTATTAAGAAGAGAAGGTAGTTAAAGCTGAAGACAGCCAACTATTGGTTAATATAGTGATTAAACCTGGAAATAATGTACCAGTATTTCTAAGAGAGACAGAGGCTGATAAATCCTTAGTTGTCTGTTGGTTATTAGAAAAATGTATTGAGTTGACTGAGCACCAAGCTTACATTTTGCAAGCTGAATGAGAAGTAACTAAAAGAAAGGTGTAAAAATTTAAGGTAAAATAAATAAACATCAGAAACCTCAGGTTACTGTTAAGTTTAGACTAAGGGACTGGGTAAAATGTCATTTGGGAGGAGTGTGTATTTGAAGAGTATAGGTGAGAATTACAAGTTTTAGAAAGAACTACATGTTTTTCTTTAAGAAAATAAATTATTTAGGGAACATGCAGGATATGAAGTATGTTGCCTGGTTAAGGATCTTAGGAAATTTGCCTAGACAATATACAAATGTGCTTATGTATATTTGCTAATGTACAAAAGCATTTGTGTAGAGTTGCCTAAACTGCTCTCTGATAGTAGTGAAAATACAGAAATTAAAGATGCACAAGATGTATCTGTTCCCTCAAGAATATCAGCATCTAAGTATTGGTTCCTCGCCCTTTCTGGGTCAACTTTCAGATCAGTTGAAATTCCCTCTCAGGACAATGCAAGTATGATTTTGCATACAAAGCTTTATACTCAGCTTTAGAGAATTGTTGGGTAGTCCCTTCCAGCGCTTGCCCTGAAGCCCATGCATGGTGCATTGTCACCGTGTCTGCAGCTAGCGGGATCAGATAGAACACAGACAGTTGCCACATATGTGCTGCGCGCCATGATTAAGATGTACACTGATGCTGTTAGAGGGAGGGACTGATCTGGGGCTGGGAACAGTATCAGTGAAAACTTTTAGAGGCAGTGACTCTTAGGTTGAGTCCTGAGGGATGAGCAGGGCTTTCCCAGCAGGACAACAGGAAGGACGGCCGCTCCTTGGCAGCCCCCGTGAGAGGATGGTAGGCCTGGGGACTCCAAGGCACTTGGTGACTTTGGCATGTGGGTGTGTATTGGTGATCGGGAGATAAGGCCAAGAAGGGGACAAGAGCCACACTGAACTCTCTTCAGTTATCTGATGGAGCCTGGGGTGACATGACTGGGCTGTGGGTTTCAGTGCTAACTCAAGAGAGTCAAGTGCAGAAGACTGGAGTCAGGGAGGAAGGGGACCATCGAAGTGAATCAGGCAGTAAATAACTGTTAGGCCGCAATGGGAACAGAGAAGAAATGCAGTTAAGAAGAAATAAAAAAGAGAATGTAGATGTTAGTAAGTAAAAAGATGAGTTTTAATGAACAGATGTGGAAAGCGAAGCTAGCCTGAGAGTTTGAGATTAAGAACACACCTCATAGTGGGGGCTGGGGGTGTTATTTTTGGTAAGGCTTTTGCATTTTATCCCGAGTGTGACAGAAAGCCGTGATGGTGTTTGAGCAGGGGCCTCACACGATGTGGCTTACACGCACACTGCCTGCTGATGTGTGCAGAAGGCCCAGAGCAGGGTGTGAGTGAGGGCAGGGAGCACAGTCAGCCAGCAGGAGGGCTAATCTGCGTATCCTGGGTTAGAGCTGAAGCAGTGGAAGGGCAGGAGGTTGTTGGGCTCTGAGCACACATTAGA
The DNA here is from genome assembly GCF_040802235.1 of Manis javanica. Lineage (NCBI taxonomy): Eukaryota > Metazoa > Chordata > Mammalia > Pholidota > Manidae > Manis > Manis javanica. Next base: position 2,377,698 of record NC_133158.1, read on the forward strand.
GAGAGCTCCAGCCAGAGTTGCTGACAGGTCGAATTGGTGCGTCTACACAAAAGAGGAAGGGCAGTGGCCCATATGTCTTAACCTGCCCAACTTGGGCCTGGTTACAGTGGGGCAGGAAGCATTCGTTGCTGAGGAAGCAGCTTGGCAGTGAGCAGGGACGATCAGTGGCTCTTTTTCTCTTCAAGTGGCGATGCCTTTCAGCCCTCCATCCTGAGACCTCGGAGGTGGGAGTTCAGAAATGGATTCAGACAGAACAGTGTTCGGGTCACCACAGTATATATGGCATTTAAAGCTCTTGGATGAGGTGACTGTTCCCTTCCCCAGACCTTCATGAAGTGAAACCCAGGGGCCAGCAGATCCTGCACAGCGCTTCCAGAGGGCCGGACACCAGCAGACACGGGAAGAACACTCCCGCAGGCGAGTTCAGGGGCGGAACAGTCGGGTGCGAAGGGACTTGGAAGGAGTGGACAGCTCAGTGGAAGAAAATGGCAATGGCCATCCGCAAAGGGAAATGAGGAAACCAGCACAAGTGGGCGATCTAAACGGCGAGCTGAGAAGCTCTAGAAAATTACAAATGACCTAACTGGAGTAAACTTGGCATAAAATTAGAAAATAAAGAGGAGGAGATCTCTGAATTTTTCTGAGATTTGAAATGGCCTGAAAACAGGGTGACAACAAAATAAAATAACAATTTATTAGATGTGTGTGAAATATCTAACTTCAGGAGAGAAAAGTTAGAAGTTTAATGCAAGAGGTCCAATATTCCAGATAGTGGATTTTCAAAGAGAGAACAGAAAGAAAGAAAAAGAAAGAAAATTAGTGAAGAATCATATTAAAGGCTTTTCCAGGGTGGTGACGTTATCCGGATGGCAGGGTAGGAGACCCCATACTCTGTCCCCCTACAGAGATCAACAATTAGACACCTGTCCACCGACAAAAACAGCAGAGAGAGCTCAGAAGAAAGCCTCTGCTTAGTAAGCCCCAGCGAACACGGGAGGCTGAAAAACCTGAGGATAACCACACAGAAGGGTAGGAGGAGGTTTCATTGTACCTGCGTCACTCCATGCCGTACTCTGGCGCTGCTCAGTGCCAAGAGGGAGTTCCCTGGCCCGAAATGGTTCAACCCTCCAAGAAAAGGAAAGCAGGGTAAGTGACCAGCTTCTCTAGCCTTTGGGGCACTGCACAGAGGACCTGCTTCAGCTTTACCCACCCAGGGACTTGCAAAGCTGAGATGTCCAGAGACAGCTAGAAACAAGGAAGAAGGGTGGCGGCTGCCAGTATCAGCCATACCGCTAGAGCGACCATGGCTCCCAGTGGTCTGCACTGCCAAGGATCCCAGCGGCCATTACTGCTAAGGACCTTGTCTTCTGACACTGAAGACATGAAAAACCCCAGCAGCCCCAGAACCCCGGAAGGTTTTGCCACTTAAGTTTTCACCCCACAGGCACTTCTGTTCACAGGTGCTAGCCATCTGAGTACCCCCTGCTCCCTCCTCACCCTTTGCTTGAGCATGAGATATGCAGCAGCAGCCAGCTCTGGCCTCTGTAGCTGTGCACATGTCAAATGCTAGTGTAGATCACTGTTGTACATGTGCTTGTGCCTAGCCCCTTCAGCTGTGCACCTGCATGCCACCAGCCTGACTGTCGCCACTGGCCTTCATTGCCATGCATGCACCATGATGAGCCCCTGTAGCCACAGGAATGTACACCAACAGCCAAGGCCCCACAGCTGCTTGTGGTCCCAGATCCAGGTTTGACTCTTGTCCCTGGCCTGCATCACCTGGCTCACCTAAAGCTAGACCCTGCAGCTGTGTAGTTGTGCACTGCCCAACTCCCATCCTAGCTTCCACTGCCATGCATGGGCTCATGGCTGTCCTCTACAGTTGCATGAATGCATGCTGACAGCCAGGGCCCCTGCAGTTGCTAGTGTATCTGAGTTGACATGGGCCTCTTCTGCTGGTCCCAGCCCTCACCATTACCTGTGTGTTTGCTGCTTACCCCTGCCACTCTGCAGGCATTTGAAGATGGCTCCACAACCAACCATGGGTACACTTCCAGCTCTGGCCACCACTGCTCCCTAGCCTGGTCCATAGCCACTGGACCTGGGAGAGTTACCAAGTTACCAACACCCCTTGCAGCCATTGTGTACCCTCCAAGCTCTCCCCAATGGTCACATGATTATTGATGGTGAGGACCCATGTGGCCTGAGCCAGTGAGACAGTGTGTACCTCTGGGCCTAGAGCTGCCACACACCTCATGCTTGGCACTTGTACCTCTAGGCCCAGAGTCAACAGCAGGCTATAGCATGCTCCTCCCCACCCCCATAGGTGAAGGTCTTCCCTTACCTAAGTCAGTCCATAAAGTGTAGAGAGGTGACCACTCTTTAACTGTGCAGACAACTATGCAAAGCTACAGGAATCTAGAAGAATCAGAGAGACATGGCACCACCAAAGGAACACTGAACTTTTTTAACTGATCTCAAAGAAACATACACAGATTGCTTGACAAAGAATTCAAAATAAATTTTCTAAAGATGCTTGGAGAATTACAAGAGAACACAGCTAAGCAATTCAACAAAAACAGGTAAACAATACAAGAACTAAAAGAGAATTCAGCAAAAAGACAGAAAACCAAAGATAGAAGAACCAAATATAAATTTTGGAGCTGAAGAATACAGTGACTGACCTGAAGAACTCAATCGAGAGCTTCAGCATCAGAGCTGGACCAAGCAGGTCCAGAAGAGAGAATCAGTGAACTCAAAGACAGATCAATTGATAGTATCCTGTCAAAAAGGAACAAAAAGAAACAATGAAGAAAGCCTATGGGACTTACAGAACACCATTAAGAAAATTCAACCTATACATTATTGGAGTACCAGGAGGAAAAGAGGGAAAGAGGGGATGAAAGTTTATTGAATGTAATAAACTGGGGAGAGATTTGGACATCCAAATTCAAACAGGTCCTCAAATAATTTCAACCCAAAGAGATCTTCTCCAAGACATTATAAGAAAACTCAAAAAATCAAAGACAAAGAATCTTAAAAACAGCAAGAGAAAATAAATTTGTCACTTACAAAGGAAACCCCATAAGGATATGAGTGTATTTCTTGGCAGAAACCATGCAGGCCAGGAGAAAGTGGAATGATGTATTCAAAGTGCTGAAAAAAGAAACCTACCAACCAAGAAAACTCAGCAGATTGTTCTTCAGAAATGAAGGTGATATAACAACTTTTCCAGACAAAAGCTGAGGGAGTTAATTACTATTAGACCTACCTTACAAAAAATTGCTGAAATTTCATCAAGCTGAAATAAAAGGATACTAATTAGTAACATGAAAACATATGAATGTATATAAAGCACAGTGGTAAAGGTAAGTATATAGTCACACTCAAAATACTCCCAGCACTGTATTATGGTGGTATACACTATAGCACAAAAGTTAAGGACCGAAGAATTAAAAATAACTATAGCTAATATAATTTGATAAAGGATACACAATAAAAAGATGTAAATTGTGACATCAAAACATAAAGTGTGGGGGTGAATAAAAGGGTAGAAATTTTGTAAAGGATTGAAGTTAAGTTGTAATCAGTTTAAAATAGACTGTTATACGCATAAGATATTTTATGTAAGCCTCATGTAATCAGAAAGCAAAAACCTACAAGTATATGCACACAAGATAAAGAGAAGGGAATCAGAGCATATCACTGTGGGAAATCATCAGTTCCCAAAGAAAGACAGCAAGAGAGGAGGAAAGGAACAGAACAACTGTAAAAAGAGCCAGAATATGTTTTAAAACTGACAATAGTAAATAATTACCCATCAGTAATTTAAATATAAATGGATTAAATTCTCAATCAAAAGACACAGAGTGGCTGAATGGATTAAAAAAACAAAACATGATCCAAGAATATGCTACCTACAAAGACTCACTTTAGTTTTGGGGACACATATGCCAAAAGTGAAGGCATAGAAAAAGATATTCCATGCAAATGGAACCCAAAAGATGGCAATGGTAGCTATTCTTCTATCAGACAAAATAGACTTTAATTCAAAAACTTATGAGATGAATAAGGTTATTATATAATGGTGAAGAGTCAGTTCAGCAAGACTATATGACAACTATAAATATACATGTAGCCAGTTTTAAAGCACCTAAATATATAAAGCAAATATTAACAAAACTGAAGGGAGAAATAGACAGCAATACAATAATAGTAGGGTACTTGAATACCCCACTTTCAACAACGATTGATCACCCAGACAAAAAATCAATAAGGACACATTACCTTAACTACATTTAGTGCCAGCTGGACCTGACAGACGCATAAAGAACATTCCAGCCAACAGCAGCAGGTCACACCTTCTTCTCAGACACACACACAGTATTATTCTCCAGCACAGATGACATGTTAGGCCATAAAAGAAGTTTTAACAACTTGTAAGAAGATTGAAATCACAGAAATATATTTTCTGATCACAAAGGTTTGAAACTAGAAATCAATAGCAGGAAGGAGACTGGAAAATCCACAAACATATGGAAGGTAAGAAACACACTCCTAAACAGCCAGTGGGCCAAAGAAGAAATCAAAGTGAAAATTTAAAAAAATCTTGAGACAAACAAAAATGGAAACACAGCATACTAAAATTTACAAGATGCAGCCAAAGCAGCTCTAAAAGGAAAGTTTATAGTGATAAATGCTTATATTAAAAAAAAAACTCAACCAAACTTTATACCTCAAAGAACTAGCAGAACAAATTATGCCCAAAGTTAGCAGAAGAAAAGATATAACAAAGACTGAAGCAAAAATAAATGACATAGAAAATAGAAAAACAATAGAAAAAATAAAAAACACTAAGACTTTTTTTCAAAATGATAAAATTGACAAATTTTTAGGTAGACTTACCAATAAAAAAAGAAGACTTAAGTAAATAAAATTATAATGGAGGATACATTACAACTGATAAAACAGAAATACAAATAATCATGAATAACTGTAAACAATTATGTTCCTACAAATTGGACAACCTAGATAGAAACATACAACCTGCTAAGACTAAATCATGAAGAAATAGAGAAACTGAATAACATCACTAATCAAAAACTTCCCAACATTGTAAAACCAGATGGCTTCATATGTGAATTCTCTCAAAAGTTTAAGAATAATGAATGCCAATCCTTCTCAAACTTTCAAAAAGATTGAAGACCTGGGAACACTCCCAAACTTTTCTTTTTCACAAGGCCAACATTATCCTGATACCAAAGCTAGATAAGAATGCTACAAGGAAAGAAAACTACAGGCCAGTATTCCTGATGAATATAGATGTAAGAATTCTCAACAAAATACTAGCAGACAGAATTCAGCAGCACATTAGAAGGATTATACACCATGATCAAATGGAATTTTTTCCTGGGATGCAAGGGTGGTTCATCATATGCAAATCAGTAAATGTGATATGCCATATTAATGGAATGAGAGAGAGAAATGATCATCTCAATAGATGCAGAAAATGCACTTGACAGATTTCAACATCCATTCATAAAAACTCACAACAAAATAGACATAGAAAGAACACAATGCAACATAATAAAGGCCATACATGACAAGCCAATGGCTAAATATCATACTTAACAGTTAAAGGTTGAAAGCTGTTCCTCAAAGAAGAACAAGACAAGAGTGCATTTCATCTTTTCTATTCAATACTGTACTAGAAGTCCTAGTCAGAGCAGTTAGGCAAGAAAAAGAAAAAAAGGCATCCAGATTGGAAAGGGAGAAGTTAAATTGTTTCTCTTTGCAGTTGACATGATCTTACATATAGAAAATCCAGAAGATTCCACCAAAAAACTTTTAAAATTAATAAATTCAATAAAGTTTCAGGATAAAAATAAACAAAAAATAATCACAAAAATAAGAATATACTAACGGTTAACTATTTGAAAAAGAAAACAATCCCATTACTATAAGATATTGGTGAAAGAAATTAAGGAAGACACAAATAAATGGGAAGATATCCCATGTTCATGAATTGAAAGAGTTAGTATTGTTAAAATGTCCATACTATCCAAAACCATCTGTAGTTTCAAGGCAATTTGTATAAATTTCAATGACATTTTCCATAGGAAAAAATAAAATTCTAGAATTCATCTGGAACCACAGCAGATCCTGAATAGCCAAAGCAATCTTGAGAAATAACAAAGCTGGAGGCATCACACTTCCTGATTTCAGTCTATAAAAATCCATAGAGAAATGGAAAATAATTGAGGGGCCAGGAATAAACCCATATATATATATATGATCAGCTAATATTTGACAAGAAAGCCAGTATTAGTCAATGCAGAAAGGATAATTTCTTCAATAAATGTTGGGAAAACTGGATATTCACATGTAGAAGAATGAAATTATACCTGTCTTACACCACTCACAAACATTAACTCCAAATGGATTAAGGACTTAAATGTTAGGCCTTAAATTGTAAATTTCCTGGAAGAAAATATGGGGGGAAAGCCTCTTGACATTGGAATTGGCAATGATTTTGTGGATACGACACCAAAAGCATGAGTAACAAAAGCAAAAATCAACAAGTGGGATTATATCAAATGAACAGCTCCTCAGCAGAAGAACAAGCTACAAAATAAGAAGTCAACCTATGGAATAGGATAAAATATTGTAAACCTTATATCTGATCAACAGTTAATATCCAGAATATGTAAGGAACTCCTAAAACTCAATAACAAAAAAAACCCAAATAATCTGATTTTTTAAAGTGGGTAAAGGATCTGACTTTTTTCCAAAGAAGACACTTAAGTACATGAACAGGTATTTAGTATTACTATAATCATTGGGTAAATGCATATCAGAACCAGGATGAGATATTACCTCACACCTGGTAGAATGCCCAGCATCAAAAAGACAAAAGATAAATGCCAACAAGGATGTGGACCATGCACTGTTGATGGATCTGTAAACTGGTGCAGTTGCTGTGGAAAACAGTATAGAGGCTCCTTAAAAAATAAAAAAATAGAACTACCATATGATCTAGCACTTCTATTTCTGGTATTTTATTTATCCAAAGGAATTGAAATCAGGATCTCAGAGGGACATCTGCACCCCTATGTTCATTGTACATTATTCACAATATCCAAGATATAGAAATAACCTAAGTTCCCATCAGCAGATGAATGGCTAAAAAGTGGTGTATATATATATATACAATGACATACTAATATTGTTCAGCCATAATAAAGAAGGAAATCTGGTCATTGGTGTCAACATGGAGGCACCATGAACCTTGAGAGCATTATGCTAAGTGAAACAAGTCAGATAGGGAATAATAAATATTTTATGACCTCACTTACATATGGAGTCTAAGGCTGAACTCAAAAACAGAGAAAGATTGGTGTCTACCAGGCCTGGAGGGGGGGAAATGAGGAGATGTTAGTCAAAGGGTCCTAACTTCCAGTTGTAAGAGGATCAAGTTCTGGGGTCTAGTGTGGTGTATAGCATGGTGACTATACTTAACAGCAGTGCCTTGTATATGTGAAAGTTGCTAAAATTAGAGTATATCCTAAATGTTCTCACCATGACAACAACAAAAAAGGTAATTATGTTAGATGAAAAATGTATTAACTTTATTTATTGTGGTGCTCATTTCATAACATATACATGTATCAAATCGTTGTAAACCTAAAACTTATACATTGTTGTATGTCAATTATATCTCAATAAAGTTGGGGAAGAAAATCTTCCCAGAACACAGGTATGAATCTCCAGATGGAAAGGCCCAACAAAATAATTAGCACTTAACTGTGAAATTTCAGTTCACTGAAGCTAAAAGCTTCCAAAAAGAAAAATGGGTTACCTTCTAAGGATTTGTTGTAAGCATTTGTCTTCTTAATAGCAACATTGAAAAACAGAAAATAATTAAGCATTGCCTTTAAAATGCTGAAGGAAAAGTAATTTCAACTTAGAATTCTGTGTTTACTCAGCCACTTTATCATTCAAATGGGAAAGTAGCCTAAAGAAAATTTTGGTCACTCATGGTCTCAAAAAAAAAAAAAGGGGCTCTTAAACCCTTTTTTAGGAAACTACTGAAGAATAAATTATTTCTCTAGAATGAGGGAATAAATCAAAAGACGCTATTATGTGCCATCCAGGAAAGGGAGTCTGACCCAAATGAGAGGTGCAGAGGGCTCAGGTCAACACCGAAGTCCCAGGACGGCAGTGGCGCAGTTGGCCTAGGGAGTAACTGCAGATGGCAGCAGCAGGCAGCCAGGGGGGCTGTTTCCAGTGCTCAGCGACTTCACCTCATCTCTGCTGGGTTTTACCTTCTGGAGAATGCTACCGAAAGGTATCTTACAGAGTTGGTAGAGGTTATAGGGAAGAACCCCAGAATTTAAATAAAACCGAGTATCTGTAGTACAAAAGCAGAAAGTGGAAACTGAAGTGCATGCACTGCCTGGCTCAGTGGTGAGCAATACTTAAACACTACAATAGTGTAAGCAAGCTTTAACCAAAATTGTGAGATTATGAGGAGGATGGATGAAAGGACATGGATGTAAACAAAGGCGAAAATCCTCAGCTGACATGATAAAAAGCCAATAGATAAGTCTAAAATTGGATAAAGAGAGAGCAGTATAAATACGACATTTAGAAATAGTTGATAAGTTCTAGGAAGAAACACAGTAGAGTTGAAAGTGCTTATCTCTAGGGAACAGGACGGTGAACAGAAGACTGATAATTTTATTGCAAGCCTTTTAGGGCTATTTAACTTTTAAAACTGCTTATATTACTTTTAATAAATTTAAATGTTGACTAAAATGTTTCAAGTCCCTTTTTATTTATTTCATCTTATGCTGAACTTTGTTTTTTTATACCATGTATTTGCTTTTAGATAGAAAGAATTAGATGTAATGAAGAGTAACTGATTTTGAGAGTCCATAAGTTCATTGAAAACCACTTTTTTATGTTAAATTGCATACAGTAAATGCAGAGTAAATGTTTTGGTTATATCTTAAATTTATTAACAAGGTTCAAAGGAGTCATTTTTTAGAACTTTTCTGTATTAACATTTAAATCTATGACTGGAGATTACAGAGACTCAATACAAAACTCTCTCATTATAATAATGTCCCTTGCTACGCATTTCACAAGTAAACCTTCATAAAGAGGATCATGCCTTCAGTTCGCATTGCAGCCTGTATAGAAGTGTTGCATGGCAAGGAATGACAGGAATTTTAGATACACAGATGGCTTTTCTGTTACATACGACAGGAACCAAAGGAAGCTCTTAAGGCTCCTCAGTTCTTGTCTGCACAGTAACAAGTCTACACCCACTTCCAACAATAGACAACTGCTGCTGTCCAAGCTAGGAAGCATTGCAAAGGGCAATACCAAGTATGTGTGTTACCCTCGGTCAGCCATGCCTCTGTGGGAAGTGCGGACCCTTGAAGATCACGTATTAGGAGAGCTCCTAAACTGTGGAAAGATCTAACAGAGTATTCACATTACAGCCTGCCCCGTTGTCACCCTTCGCACCAGCATGGGCTGGGAACTCTTAGGCTATTACCTTCTGGAGCTAGTTAATTTTTTTAGTAGATCAGTGTTGATGTTTCCATTTTTTGGATTTAAATCAGTCGTTATTTGCTAATGATCAAGCATCTTTTCATTGGTTATCCTGACTAGGTTATGTCTTAAATTTCCTTGTAAGACCCACAATACCTAACACAATTACCTCCCCAACATACATAGCTAACAGTTGATTGTCATTCTGTTGAATAGATTGTCTAAAGTTGCATAGTTTTTTTCCCCCATGTACTGGAGATGTCAAAGGGCTGAGAACAACTTCTCTATGGGAGAAAATCTGACAGAGGCAATAATGTAATCCATGCATTTCTTTCCTTTCTTTTTTTTCCCCCATAAATGAGAAAGGAAAATTTATTCCAGACACAAAGGACATTAAAGCAATTTTAAGAGAATGTTTTGTTCGATTATCTAGTAATAAATGAGAAAACTTGGATAAAATAAAGTTTTCCTAGTTACCAGTATTAACAAAAGTGTAGGTTAAAAGAAAAAGTATTAGTATTTGGCCAGATAGATAGTTACACAGAGAGAGACATGCCAGCCAAATCACGCCCATACCCACACACACACGTCTTTAAATATTTTATATTGTTAATTAGAAAAATATTATTGGGAAAATTAACAGCAAACAATTCTTTAAGGTTTATGAAAAATAACCAGATGATTAGGTAATCACATTTTTAGCTTTAAAATAAGGTTATATGCTGTATTTTTTAACCAAAATGATTAATATTACACCCCAAGAGCAATGCCAATGTACACTGCTAGGCACTTAGGATACCAAGATGATTAGGACTCCTGGGAAGGCAGAGCCTGGAGTTGGGCAGGACACATGGAAGCAGGACACGTCATCGCAGGTGGTGAGGGCCTGCTGAAGGCCGCCGACAGCAGGGCGCTCATAGCACCGTGAATGGCGCTGCAGACCGCCAGCCCCAGGGCCTTTCTGTGGCCGCCCATGTGGTTTCTGGCTAGGCTGGAAAAGTTCTCCCCAGATTGGATGCTTCTGAAGTCTGGGATGACATTGTCAGAAGAGATGTTTGACACTGAAATCAGCAGTAAACTCCCGCATATTGTTACAATCGAACATTTGTTATGATTGGTAATCATTTAAGAGTTAGTCAGTCAGTCTGCTTGAGAAGAACGACAGTGAAGCTCCTGACTGTCAAATAAGGCAAAGGAAAGTATCAGGCCAGCGACCCGCCCAGGGGGCCCTGGGTCAGGGAACCACTGGAAGCTTGAGTTTTTGAAAGCCCGATTTTTTAAAAGCTGTTTTGTAGCCTATTTATATATGAAGTTTTGCTTTGTATGTATACTTTCTATGTAATGATTTTCCTAGCTAATAAAGGCCTGTTTTTTATTACATTTAATATGTCCCAGGGAACATACAGTCCTATGAATGAACTAATAGTCAATAATACATAGCTAACATAGCTAATAAAGCACAGGAATACTTAATAATTAGCAAATGTAGCTAATGAGATGCATTTAAGTTATTATTTAGTTGTACTTCCATTTTATTTAGAATTAAATGTGTGTATTTAGAAAACAAACAAAACGATTCTACCCAGCCACCGTTCCTCTTGTCCGCAGTGATGTGGGACAGTTCAGGAAGTGAGTGCTTCCACACCTCCGGGCCCCCAGGGGGCGGCACAGAGACTTGCATTGCTGCGTTAGCCGCAGCCAGAGCCCGAATGGTTGTGCACCTACCATTATTTCTGCCCAGGGTTTACTTATGAACGTGCCTGGCTTTTCTGTGGTAACTAATTATAGTGAAGAATACCAATAATCGGAATAGAAGAATGCTAATAATAGATAACACTGATCAGTCACAGTATGAAGTACTATGTGAGTTAATCCGCACAAAATCCTGTGAGGTTGAGTGCAGCACAAAAGGTTATCCTGACTTCACAGCCGAGGAGACACAAGTGTGAATCAAGATTTAAAACCAGACGTCCTGAAGTCTGGCCTTAGGTCCCCAGCTACTGTGTCATGCTGCTCCACATCATGTAATCTGAGCTTCCCAAAAACCCCATGAGGAAAACAATACAAGCTTGTACCTCAGTTTTGTAGTGGAGGAGAACATCTCTTGGAGGGAGTAAGCAGGTTGAAGTCTCACAACCCATTTGTGTGTAGCTGGGCCTGGAACTACATCTTTCAAAACAGCCAGCAGCAAAGAGCAGCACGGGGAGATCTTTGGGAGGGAACCCCTTTGCTTAGAGGCTGCACCTCCTGCAGCGGGGAGCTGCGTCACGCAGCTCAGGACGGTACAGTGCCAAAGCAGACACCCGGCAGCAGGCGCCCAGCTGTGACTTGGCTAGCTCTCTGAACTGGGGAGGTGGGTTTGCCACCTGCTTGCTGTGTGATCTTCAGTAGATCATTCCTTACACCAAGTCTTAGCTGCTTCCATCAAATACAAACGGCATTTGTGTAACGTTATCAGAATTAAAGGAGGTCACACATATAAAAAACATAGCCGAGTGCCTAGCATATAGAAGATACTTAATTGAAGTTAGTTTCCTTCCTAGTTGAGTGAATTTTTCGTTCTTTATTTCCGCAGCATTTATCTAGCCGGCAGAGTGTACAGCAAAGCACATCCCAGGTAAGCAGCTCACAGGCCCCTCAGTCTTTTCCCTCAGCTGTCCTCTAAGAGACCATACACCGGGTGCCCCAGGAGAGGACAGGCACCACCAGCTTCTCCCGTGTGGCCCTTTCTGCCGTGGGGCCTGGCCTCCAGGCAGGTTGGGCCCATCTCCGCCCCTCTCTGCAAGCCTACATGGGCACCATGGAAACAAATGAGGCTGAGAGGCTCAAATGAATCAATCTGGGAGAAAATAGAAATGCTGTTTAGAGTGGTAACCACTACGGTCTAACGGTATAAATCAAGTGCGCCAGGGTCATCACGGCATCTCCAAGAACTGCCTCTGAAAATGGCTCCCTGGAGAACTAGGTGGTGGTGACCCGGTGGGGATTTTGAGTTTACTCATAGGTTGAATTACTGCCCCCGAATCCCCTTCATTGTTTGCTTCTCCCAGCTGCATATTTGCCCACCGCAAACCAAGCGTGCTGACACAGCTCCCTTACTAGCAGGGAAAACACCTCCAGTCTCTCTGAATGATGCCCTTCAGCAGAATAAGGACGGCTCACCACTTAGCGTTCATGCTGTTTCTGGTCGGTGTGGTGAATACCCAGGATGGAAATCACTGTGCTTTGCCTTCCGCACTAGGTAGACACGATGCGCCCACGTCACGGGGAAAGCTGTCGGATGCCAGTGCCACATCACTTCTTCCTCAGCCTGAAGAGCTTCACCTACAATACCATTGGGGAAGATACTGATGTCTTCTTTTCCTTATATGATATGAGAGAAGGCAAGCAGATCAGGTAAAGGTTTCTAGATGTTGTGATGAGGTTCGGGTCGGTGCAGGATGGTATGGCCTGGCCACCGGCATCTCTGGCCCCCAGGGAAGAGAGCTGCACAGAGGAGGCAAACGAGATAAAGTGACATCCTCTTAGTGGGTATCTGTGCCTCCCACCCCAGTGTTCCTTGACGTCACCTGTGGCCTCTTGGGTATCCTGAGCCTACTTGCACGTGGGAGTTCTGATCCCGGTCTTGGCTCTCAGCATGGGTGGGGAGGGGAGGTGGATGGGTGCATCTGCTCTGCGTCAGAGAGAACGCACAGGAGGCCAAACAAAGCAAATTCAGCGGAGAGGCCCAGCCCCAGAGTGCAGGAGGCCCTGGGCTCTGCCCCCCTGCAGTGGGAGAGAGGGTCCAGGGGAAGAGCGGCTAACGACGCTCAGTGCCCTTGCAGCCCTGTGAGGGGCTCAATGTCTTCTGGGCAGAAGGGGAGGCTGGCCTGACCCCATGGTCCCTCTTCAGCCAGGGTGGAAGGAGAGGCTGCCGAGAGGGGCAGGCGGGCAGCACATCGTGTCTCGGCAGAGAAGCGAGGCTTCGCCCCAAGCACCTGCATCAGTGCTCCCCTCTGGAGGGCGGGAGGCTCGGGGGGCCCGCTAGGCTCCCCTCTGGAGGCCACTGGGGCTCCCGTGGGTGAGGTGGCCTTCACGGCCAACTCAGAATTTTAAGGACTCTGAGCATTTCTCTGTGATTGTCTTCTGGGTGGGGCACAGAGAAAATAAATCTGGAGGTACTTTTGTATAAAAATATATTATTTGGGGTCTTCATGTATTAAGAGTGCTTTATGGGTTTTTTGCCTTGTATTTTTTACTTAAATTCGAAAACAACTGTTGTACATTTCCAATTGCCTGTTAGATGTGGGAGAATCAAAAATTAAAGTGATAGATAATAGATTAGAAAAGAAAAGCATTAATTTCCATGCTCCACAGCACCTCTGATCTTGACCCTCCCCCCCAAATTAAAGCATTCTGTTTCACCTTGGCATAGAACTAAAATGATACTCTTGCTGGGGAGGGCGTGGGGGCTTTCCTCATCACCAGTGGCTCCCAGTATGTGCTCCCGGGAAAGTCGTGTAGCGAAGGCCATGTGGAGCGGGCAGCTCCAGCGCCACACATGGGTGGGGTGGCGGGCCATGCTCTATGGCCTAGACTCTGGCCCCTCTTGTTTTTCTACTATATCAGAGCTTTGTCAGCTTCATTATTTATTTTTGTGTGTAGAAAAGTCCTTCCTTGAAGCTCAGTTTTATGAGAAAATTTAGTATATGAAACCTAAAACCCCTCCACCATTGAAGGGAAGGGGAATGATGGGAATCTCACAGCCCCAGCCCCACCCCATACCTGTGGCACCGCTGGGAGTCCACGCAGTGCAGGTGAAAACCAGGGCACGCCTCTCTGTCATCACTGAGTGCCCAGGGTGGGGCTGTCTGTCTGTGACTGCAGCCCCTCACCCAGGGCCTGCTTTAATGGGCTTACTGCCCAGGCAAGACCCACGCCACAGTCCCCCGGGGTGCCCTGTGGCTCTGGGTTGTATCCGAGCAGGCGTATCAGTGAGCAAGGTGCTTCATCTTTAGACGTACTGTTTGTAATTAGCCTCAAGAAATAATCAAGCATTTTAAAAGAAGAAATGTAAGAAAACCTGTTTTTGGTAGAATTTCTGGAAATGTTTAAGATCATTTAAAAATCTGTGTCAGAGAACTGTTACCACCTTCCCATTCACATAATACAACTATAGGGTCCTTAGTTGAAAATATCACGTACTCTCTTTAGTTTTACAAGTGAACCAATGGGCAGCATTTTAGATCCAAGTTTAATCAATAAATATTCTTTCTTCTTTCCATTAGGATTGTGTGGTTGTATAAGCCTTGAAAAAGTTTAGGTCATTCAGCTGGTAATACCAGATAATCATGCTTTCATTATGATTAGGTATTAAGTTGGTTATACATCATTTTCAAAGCAGTTGTCAGAAGTCAGAAGTCATTGAAGGTCGGAGAGATGTTACAGGAGGTGTGCAGAGCATTGATAGAGAGCAGTTGGTTGAATTGTTTCTTCTCCTCAAGGGACCCTCGAGTGACTATCTTTCCAGTCAAATATTGCTGGTCTAGTCTGCAGTCGAATGGTGCTGTTCTGAGCTCAGGATTGCCAGACCGTCGCAGCTCGCTGCCAGAAACACGTGTGCACAGGGGAGCAGGCTGAAGAAGCCACCTGTTCCTCCACTGTAGGTCTCATTGCTGATTCTGCTGCGAACCTAGAGGGGCTGATGCGAGTGACACATCACAGACCCTCCTTCTGCACCCTGAGACCCACGGCCTGCAGAGGATTGGGTGGTCCTCAGGAGGGAGAGCAGCACCTGGCAGGGCCTTGGTAGTTTCATCATTCTAAACAGAATCATAACTATTTAGTCCTGGAACCTTAATCTCAAATTAAGACCTCTCCCCTGATCTTCAGGTCCTCATTGCCTTTTCCTCCCAGACGTCTGCCCTTAGTCAGCCCCCATGCGTTTCTGCCTCAGCATGTCTCAGCTGATTCATTTTCTGTCCTCACATGTGCACTTGGCCCTGCACCCAGGAAGTCCATGGAGGGGATTATCATGTGCGCAGAGATCCATGTCAGAATCTTGGGAGTCGGCTTAGGCTCTGCCCGCCCTGCTCTCCCCCAGCAGTCAATCACTGCGTCCTGTCAACTTCTGTCTCCTAAGTATCAGTCAGCTCACTGCCCCGCTCCTCTCTGCTGTCACCCCAGATCCTTCACATTTCTCCCAGAGACCCCCTGCTCTACTGTCTTCCTACCCTACGGTATTTCCACACCAGCACTGTTCATGTCTTTTGAACATGCAGACCGTTCCTGTGAGCTCCCGCCTAACCAGAAGCTCTCGTCACTTGGCGTGGCAAAGAGGCCTGCGTGATACAGTTCTGCCCGTTTCCCTAGCCTTATTTCACATATCCTCTTACGCCGGATGACTTACCTGGCTTGCTCTAAACGTGCCTTGTTCTTTCATACCTCCCCACCTTTGTTGGCATGGTAACCTCCTTTCTGTTCTTTAAAACTCAGTTTTATGAAACTTTCCTCAGTGTTCATGGGTGGCCTCAGACCCTGGTATTTCATTGTGCCCACGATCGCACCCTGTACCTAACCCTGTCCCATTACTAGAGATTATACTGTAATTGTCCACATGCATGTAGATTTCCCCACTGGAAGGGGGGCTTCCTTGTGTGTCTTTTGTAGTATTTTACCCCCAGTGCTCAATGCAGGACTTTGGATATTGGACTATTAAATAGATACTTATTGAGTGAATGAATGAAAGTGCATCTATCATATAAGTACCAATAATCACCTGTGAATTGAGAAATTTTCATTTAACTGAACAGTTAAGTAAGCATTATCTGAGAGCTTCCTGTTTGTGGCCCCCGCGATGACTGCTAGGGATTTAGAAGTTAGAAAGAAATGTCCCTGCCCCTGAGGAGGTCTGAGCAGGACTTTACAGGATTCCTAAAGGATGTGAAACATGTTTTCCCCGTTTTAAGTACCAAACAAGCTGAGTGGAAAAGTAAAATGAGGAGATGTCTTACTGACACGTGGCAGGACTTGAAACACAGCAAGGAGTCATGGAAAAAGAAACAAGATACAACCTGTTAAGACAGACACTTTAAGAGTTTTCCTAAGCTGAAAAAAAAAGAAGTTCTGTTTGTTTTATGTTTTTTCTAATAAATTCTATTTCAGACTTTGCTTTATATTTAAGGTTAAATTGTATAGCTTGGGAAATAAAAGCCAGCTTTGCAGTGTTACTGGGATATACTGAAATGCACAGTACACTGGGAGAGATGGCTTTTCCTGTCACAGTGAGCTGCAACTATCGTCACCAGGGTTTTGGATTCAATATTCAAAGAACTAATTTTTAAAAAAGGAAAAGAAGTCAGGGAGAGAGGGCCATTGAAAGACTGAGAAACCAGAAAGACCTCTTGGAGAAAACGAAAGTAGCTGAATTAAAGAGTGGCCAGGATCCAGACAAGGTATTAATTCACTTATTCAACCAGTATTTATTAAGCGTCCACCAGGGACTGGGATAGAGGCTGTGGTCACTGAGGTGAGCAAGAGATTCCTGCTTGTCTTCCTTGAACTTAGGATCTGATAGACCAGTAAACAGATGATCACAGAAATAAGCATGTAGCTTGAAAGTTGTGATGACTGTTATAAAAGCAGATGGTGCATATGGAAGTGAGGAGAAGCTCTTTGGCGTCCGAGGAGCCTTAGAGCAGAGAGGCGGGTAGTGTGCCTGGCAGGTCGCTGTGCTGGGAGGAGCTCGGTCCCTTCAGAGCCCCAAGACGTAATCAGGGTGCTGTAGTGTGGCGAGTGAGAAAAGGAAAGGATATCCCCCAGGTGATCGAAGAGAAGATCGTGCAGGGCCTTACAGCCCTGCTTGTAAGAATTTGGGGTTTTATTGTAAATTCAAGAAGAGAAGATACTCAAGCATAGAAAGTAGCAAAGACAAAAACATGAGTCAGAAAGAGTAAAGAAAGGCATTAATGTATGTTTGCAGGGAATTAGAAAAGGTCATTGGAGCTAAGAAAATGTTTGTGTTGGCAGGAAACTCCAGGTCTTGAATCTGCTAGTGATTTTTTTTTTAGATTCAAGCTTTTTTTTTAAATTAATTTTTTTAATTGAAGTATAGTTGATATACAATATTACATGGGTTTCTAGTATACAGCATAGTGATTTGACAGTTATGTACATTATTAAATGCTCACCCCACTAGTGCAGTTACTGCCAACATAGGAAGATACTATAGAGCCATTGACTGTATTCCCTATGCTGCACTTTCATCCCTGCAACTAATTTGTAGTATTATTGAGATTTTTGTGCCTCTTTATCCCCTTCACCAGCCCAACCCCTCCCGCATGTAACCTCCAGTCACTCCTCAGTGTTTATGAGTCTACTGCTTTTTCTTTTGTTTTGTTTTTAGATTCCACAGATAGGTGAAATCCATGGCATTTGTCTTTCTCCACCAGGCTTAGCATAATACCCTCTAGGTCCATCCGTGTTGTCACAAATGGCAGGATTTCTTCCTTTTTATGCCCGAATAATATTCCACTGTGTATATGTACCACATCTTCTTTATCCATTCATCTGTTGAAGGACATTTTGGTTGCTTCCATATTTTGGCTATTGTAAATAATGCAGCAATAAACATAGGGGTGCATATATTTTTTCAAATCATAGAGATTTTGTTTTCTTCTGGTAAATTCCTATTAGTAGAATTAGTGGGTCATAATATGGTATTTCCATCTTAATTTTTTGAGAAATCTCCATACTGCTTTCCACAGTGGTTGCACCAATTTACATTCCCACCAACAATGTAGGAGGGATCCCTTTTCTCCATATCCTTGCCAATGCTTGTCGTTTATTGTCTTTTGGATGGTGGCCATCCTGACTGATGTGAGGTGGCATCTCGCTGTGGCTCTGCTTTGCGTCTCCCTGAGGATTGGCGATCTGGAGCGCCCTTTCACGTGCATGTTGGCCATCTGTAAGTCGTCTTTGGAAAAATACCTATTCAGGTCCTCTGCCCATTTTCTAATTTCTGTGTTATTTATTTATTTATTTATTTATTGGTGTTGAGTCATCTGAGTTCTTTATACATTTCGGATGTAACCCTTGTCAAATAAACCATTTATAAACCTGTTTCTTATCCATCTTTGCTCACAGCCCCTTGAACAAAGAAAGACCCCAGTATATGCCCAATCAGAAAAACAGTGCTAGAGATAAGATTAAGTAGGTCTAGGTAACCCTGAAAACCTGGTATACTAATTTAGACTTGTTTCATTATATAACCCGTATGAATCCTTGAGCAAGGGACTGACATGTTGAAGGTGGTGATTTGACAGTGGCAATATATAAGTTAAACTGGAAAATAGAGGAGATGAACTAGAAGCTGTTGCAGACATGAAGTGATAAGGCCCCAGGATAAAGGGGCAGTCAGATTAGCAAAGAACAGGCATCTTGCCCTGTAAAATCTGTTCCCAGCCTTGTGAAGAATGGGCATCTTGCCCTATAGGATCCAGTCCAGCCCCATCACCTCTGTGACCTCATTTCCTATCATTCCCCCCTTGGTCTGCTTTACAGTAGCCTCCTTGTTATTAAAGGAAAACAGCATGTTTCTACTTCAGGGCCTTTCTTTGCACCTGCTGTTCCTAGATATCCTCATCGGATTTGCATCCTCACTTTCTTGAGGCTTTTACTCAGTATCAGTCTTTCAGGCTTTTCCTGGCCACCCTGTCGGGAATGGAAACCACTGTTACCACCGTTTCCCACGTACGCGTGCATATTCGCAGGGTCCTCTCCTTGTTTATATCTTCCCATGGCATTTAATACCATGTAGCACACTTATTGCTGGTGTCCTACCGCTGGACTGTAAGCACCATGACAATAGAGTTGTGTTTTTTTTATTGGATTCACCAGCAAATCCTATCAACTTAGGAGAGTATTGGCATATGGTAGGTATTCAACGATTATTTGTTGAATAGATAAGTAGTCTACTAAATGTGGTGACAAACTTAGTTGTTCCTCTTACCTTTCTCTCTCTTTCTACAACATGTGACTTGATGGTTCTTTCCTTGGTGACAGGAGAGTGGTGCTGTGATCATTGAAGCCGGTCGAGTGAAGGCAATGAAGAGTTCGGTTCTGGCTGTGTTGATTTGAAGTAATAATTAAACCCACAGGCTGTGTGTTGGGGTGTCTGGGATGCAGGTGACACGTCACAGATGAGAATGAGAATTTTCATGGGGGTAGTTGCTGTGTGCAGAAACAAAGCTGTTTGAAAAAGAGTGAGGGAGAAGAGCAAAGGGCAAAACACAGGGAATATTCTAGTTATAATGAAGACATGTTATGTGCCTGACATGCGTGGTGCGCTGTCAGGGAGTTTAAGAAAGAGTTCACTTAAGGTTGGGGAAGAGGTGCCCCTAAAGGGGAAGAAACAGTTGAATGAGCTAGAGGCATCATACATCTTGATTTCAAAATATTACAAAGCTATGATCATCAAAACAGCATAGCAATGGTATAAAACCAGACATAATGACAATAAAAAACCAAAATAGCCCAAAAAGAAACCCACATATATAGCCAACTGATCTTTGGCAAAGGGCACCAAGAATATACACAATGGGGAAAGATTGTCTTCAATAAAAGGTGTTGGGAAAACACTTGCAAAAGAATGAAATTTTACCCATATACACACAAAGATCAACTCAAAATGGATCAAAGACTTAATGTAAGACCTGAAACCATGTGACCCCTGGAAGAAAACAGGGAAACAGTTTCCCCATTGGCCTTGGCAGTTCTTTTTTGAATGTGACACCAAAAGCACAGACAATAAAAACAAAAAGTAGACAGATGGGCTCACCTCTAACCAAAAAATTTCATCCTGCATAGCAAAAGAAACAGTCAACAAAATAAAAAAGCTGAATGGGAAATTGCCAACCATGTGTCTTGATAAAAGGTTAGTATCTGAAATACGTAAGGAACTCCTACAACTCAACAACAACAAAATATCTGATTAAAACAACAAATAATCCAATTAAAAAATGGGCAAAAGAACTGAATAGCCATACACATAGCCAGCAGGCATATGAAAGGTACCCAACATCACTTATCAACAGGGAAACGCAAATCAAAGCCACAATGAGATACCACTTCACACCAAAAAACAAAAGATAACAAGTATTGGGGAAGGTGTGGAGGAAAGGGAGTCTTTGTACACTGTTGGTGTTGTGAACTGGTGCAGCCACTGTGGAAAACTGTGTGAAGGTTCTTCAAAAAATAGAAAATAGAACTACTCTGTGATCCAGCAGTCCCACTCTGGGTATATAGCCATGGGAATCAAAGTAAGGATCTCAGAGAGATCTGTCCTCCCATGTTCACTGCAGCATTATTCACAATCACCAAGACACAGAATGTCCATCAGTGGATAAATGGGTAAAGAAAATTGTGGTATATGCACACAGCAGAATATTGTTCAGCCTTAAAAACAAAGACATCCTGACATTTGTGACAACATGGACAAACTTGGAGAAGTTTAGGTTCTTTCCTTTGTGCAAAAAGCCAGACA
Source organism: Manis javanica (assembly GCF_040802235.1). Classification (NCBI taxonomy): domain Eukaryota; kingdom Metazoa; phylum Chordata; class Mammalia; order Pholidota; family Manidae; genus Manis; species Manis javanica. Next base: position 2,398,780 of record NC_133158.1, read on the forward strand.
GAAGGACAAATGCTACATGATGCCACTTATATGAGGAGCAAACTCAGAGGAGTGGATAGTCAGAACTTTGCGGGAGAGGAAAATGGAAAGTTATTAAAGGGCACAAAGGTTCAGTTACACAAGATTATTGGTCCTAGACATCTACTGTATGTACAGCACAGTGCCTACAGCTAAGCATGTATTGTGTACTTAGATGTGCTACGAGGATAGGTCTGATGTTAAGTGTTCTTATCTCACACTATAAATAAATAATAATAAATAATAATAAATAGGACAAGAGGAAAAGTGTGGAGGTGATGGCTGTGTTTATGGCATTGCTTGTGGTAATGGTTTCATGAGTGTGTACTTACCTCCAAACTCATGTAGTTACATACATTAAATATACACAGATTTCTATATGTCAATCACAGCTCATAAAGTGGTTTAAAAAAAAGCAATGTGGGGAGATGTGAATTTTCTTAGCAGGTGTTACATCTAGTAACAATGCAAGATGAACTAACATGTATGTGTGTTTCCTGTATCATCACATAACCAGTATGACAAACATTACACAGATTTGCCTCATTTATGCTTTGAAACACAATTTCAAAGATAATCAATGATTTCATTACATGCAAATAAAATTCTTTTGTGGAAAAAAAAGGAAGCAATTACCTTTTCTCCTCTTTTTTAATGGCATTTATCACTTTCTATATTCTACATAATTTAGTCCTTTATTGTGTTTATCACTTACTGTCTGTTTTGACATTTGTTTCTTTAAATAAGAGCCCCTCCAGGGCAGGGGTGTATTGATTTTGTTCCCTGAGGTACCCAAGTGCCTAGACCAGTACTTGCCACCAGGTAAGTGCTTAGTAAATATTTGGTGAGTAAAGAGAGTAGCTATCCAGAATGTAGCTAAGAGATAAAAGGAGGTGAAAAAAATGAAAGACATATTAAGGGACTTGGAGACTTGAATGAGAAAGAGTAGTGAACACCTAATTGGAAGCACAGAAAAAGAGAAAATGAAGGGTGGAGAAGATCCTCTGAAGAGGTAGGGACTGATGGTTTTTCATCACTAATGAGAAACATGGAGACAAAATAGAAGGCTATTTATTCGCCTTGCTCTCACAAGATTCTTCCTCAGGGCAGTGTTCTCGGCGAGTGTCAGAGGACAGAGAAGCCAGCGTTGTTGAATAGAACACGTCCTCATTCCCTCCGCCTCGCTCTGTGGTAATGGTGGATTCAAAATCTAAGGTGGGCCAGAAGGCTTTGTTCTTAACAGATGTAAGTTAGGAAAAGACGTGAAACCCACTGATGATTTACGGTGTCCTGTTACAGAGGGTTTTACTACCCCCCAAAAAAGACTTTTGAACTATTTGACTTTATAAGCACACTTGCATGTAGATACAATTAAATTTGAATTAAAAAAATCATGTTACTCACATGGAAACCTTTAGATTCCCAAATTCCATTTAGAGTCAGCTGTGGCTTTAAGTGAGGTCAGGGACCCACTGACAGAGCCCATCCAGTTGCCTCTGGCGGAGCCCGTGTGGCTGCCCCTCCAGCCGCCTCCTGGCACCAGCCTGTGTGGCAGCAGCCCGCTGTGGCCTGAGTCTGCCAGCAGGTGATGCCTCTGTGCCCTCTGTTTGCTGAGCACCCCCTCCACCTTCACACTCCTGTTGTCAGCAAACCAGGTCTTCGGCAAGGGCCCCAACCCCAAATAAAGAAAAATAAATGAGTTATATTTTTCAGCCCAGGATGCTTAGAAAAAGAAAAACCCAAAGAAGGCAGAAAGAAAAAAATAATGTAATAATAGAACTTAAGGAAATAAACTAGAGAAAGAATCACTAAAATACAGCCTGATTCACTGACAAAAGAGACTTGAGAAAATAGACATGCTGGTAGCAAGAGTAATCAGGGAAAAGACATGAACTGTAAATATTAAAAATTACATGAAACACATTTTTAAAAATTGAGGTAAGACTGACAAAACAAAATTAACCATTTTAGAGTAAACAGTTGAGTGGTATGTACTATATTCACCATGTTGTGCAACCGTTAGGGAGAGTTCAGTTCGGAGGCGCAGGACAGTCAGAGGACAAGGCGAGGAAGGAAGCAATCAAAGCGAGAGTGTCAGGGAAGGACAGAGCAGAGTAACGGAGGAAGGTCATTGAGCAGCCGCTCAGCATGGGGCACGACGCCTGCTAGGTCCTCAAGCCAGGGTCACCTGGCGTCCAGCGTCCGCTTGGGTCTGCATGGCTTGGGAACTGAGTCTCTCCAACCCCAGGCTTTGGGGGAGCCGCAGAGCACTGGATGGAGTGAGATTATGTTCTGAGAACTTCCTAGAGGTAAAGAAGGGAGACTTTCAGGCAGGTCACGGAAGTGCATGACTGTGAGCTGCAGTTCCTGGTCACCTAGGTGACAGTAATTTGCAATCTCAGGTCTGAGCTCTCAGCAGCTGCTCCCCACATGTCCGAGCTAGGATGGAGTGAAGGTTAAAGCCGAAATCCAGAGGATCAGAATGACAAAGCAAAGTAACACGACACTTACCACTGGAAAGGCCAGCAGCAAGGCGTCTAAGTGAGAAGTCTATTTCAAGGCGAAAGGAGCACACTTGGAGAAAGGGGGGTGCGGCTGCCCCGGAGAAGAGGCGCCCTAAAAGGTTGGGAAAAGGTTGGCATTGAAAGCTTATGCACCCAGAAAGTACAGGCGACCCCAGAGACAGGTACGCCCCAAAAGATTTGGGGTTCCCCTTTTAAGAATTCTTTAGGAATGTGACAAAGGGCTGGGGGTGCAGACTTGTGTGGATAAAATGAGAGTTCCTGTGGCTGAGATTCTCACCTGGCCCTGGCTGACTAGCTCCCTGCACACCTGTGGGCACTACATGGCTGTTCACTCTATAAAAAGAGCTCCACCCAGTGCTCTGGGCACGTCAAGGTGGCAGGACTGCAAGGCTGCAGGAGAGCAGAGCAGAGGCTGGAGTGGTGGCAGTGCCAAGGACAGAGGTCCGGAGGACGGCTGTGCGGGATGACTGTGCAGAGAGGCCCAGAGGCAGACACGGGCTTGCTGCCTGCAGACTCGCTCTGAGTGAACGGGATTCTAGTGACTGACCTGCCACCTGGAAATAAAGTTAGGTATAACCCTTTCACCCCAAGAATATTTTGCTGTCATTTTCTTTGGTCACACTGAATCCATAGCGAACTTGTCTGGGGTTGAAACCCATTGGCAAGACAATTGTTAAGTGGTCTTTGAATATTTAAATTAACACAAGGAACTTGACTGCTCTGATTTCTCTCTGGGATGTCATCTTGAGCTGGAAGCATATCAAGCAAGACCGCCTGCCCAGGCCCCAAGGTGGGCTGAGTTATTGTCTGTTTGCTAAAGAGGAAGTTAAGAATCTTACTTCTTAATTCTCTGGGTATTAAAATACAATCTTTTTTAATTTTAATTTATTTATTTTGTTGTCATTAATCTACCATTACATGAAAAATATTATGTTTACTGGGGTCCCCCTTCACCAAATCCCCCCTGCAAACCCCATTACTGTACTGTCCATCAGCGTAGTAAGATGCTGTAGAATCACTACTTGTCTTCTCTGTGTTGCACAGCCCTCCCCGTACCCCCCCCCACATTATACATGCTAATCGTAATGCCCCCTTTCTTTTTCCCCGCCCTTATCCCTTCCTTCCCTCCCTTTCTCCCCAGTTCCTTTCCCTTTGGTAACTGTTAGTCCATTCTTAGGTTCAGTGATTCTGCTGCTGTTTTGTTCCTTCAGTCTTTCTTTGATCCTATAGTGTTTGGGTTTGAGGTGAGTCTCTTGTAAGCAGCACAGAGATGGGTCTTGCTTTTTTATCCATTCTATTATTCTGTCTTTTGATTGGTGCATTCAGTCCATTTACATTTAGGGTGATTATTGAAAGATATGTACTTACTGCCATTGCAGGCTTTAGATTCGTGGTTGCCAAAGGTTCAAGGTTAGCTTCTTTAGTATCTTACTAACTTAACTCACTTATTGAGCTATTTTAGACACTGTCTGGTCATTCTTTATTTTTCTCCCTTCTTATTCCTCCTCCTCTGTTCTTTATATGTTGGTTGTTTTATTCTGTGCTCTTTCATGCTTCCTTTAACTGCTTTTGTGGGTAGTTGATTTTATTTTTTGCCTTTAGTTAGTATTTGGTTGGTCTGCTTTCTTTGCTGTGATTTTATTTTCTCTGGTGACATCTATTTAGTCTTAGGAGTGCTCCCATCTAGAGCAGTCCCTCTAAAATCCCCTGTAGAGGTGGTTTGTGGGAGGCAAGTTCCCTCAACTTTTGCTCATCTGGGAATTGTTTAATCCCTCCTTCATATTTAAATGATAATCATGCTGGATACAGTGTTCTTGGTTCAAGGCCCTTCTCTTTCATTGCATTAAATATATCATGCCATTCTCTTCTGGATTGTAAGATTTCTGTTGAGAAGTCTGATGTTAGCCTGATGGGTTTTCCTTTGTAGGTGACCTTTTTCCTCTCTGGCTGCCTTTAATACTCTGTCCTTGTCCTTGATCTTTGCCATTTTAATTATTATGTGTCTTGGTGTTGTCCTCCTTGGGTCCTTTCTGTTGGGAGTTCTGTGTACTTCCATGGTCTGATCGATTATTTCCTCCCCCAGTTTGGGTAGGTTTTCAGCAATCATTTCTTCAAATACTCTTTCTATTCCTTGTTCTCTCTCTTCTTCTTCTGGTACCCCTATAATGCGGATATTGTTCCTTTTGGATTGGTCACACAGCTCTCTTAATATTGTTTCATTCCTGGAGATCCTTTCATCTCTCTCTGCGTCAGCGTCTATGGATTCCTGTTCTCTGGTTTCTAGTCCATCAATGGCCTCTTGCATCTTACCCATTCTGCTCATAAATCCTTCCAGGGTTTGTTTCATTTCTGTAATCTCCCCCCGGACGTCTGTGATCTCCCTCCGTGACTTCATCCCTTAGCTCTTGCATATTTCTCTGCAGCTCCATCAGCATGGTTATGAGCTTTATTTTTAATTCTTTTTCAGGAAGACTGGTTAGGTCTATCTCCTTCTCAGGGTTTGCCTCTGTGATCTTCGTCTGTATCAATTTCTTCTGCCTTTTCGTGGCGATAGATATATTTGTGGGGAGCTGGCATGTGTGTTGGCTAAGAGAAAGTCCCTTCTTGCCAGTTTGTGGCCTTGCTCTCCTGGGAGAACAGCGGCCTCTAGCGGCTTGTGCTGGGCAGCTGCGCACAGACAGGGCTTCTGATTCTTGCCCGGCCGCTATGGAATTCATTTAGCTCTGCAGTTGCTGTGGGCGTGGCCTGCCTCAGGCCGCTGCTCCAATATGGCGGAGCCGCGTCACAGGGGGAACAGGCAGGAGGCTGTTTATCGCAGTGAGGGGCCTCCGAGCTACACTGCGGGGGTTCTGTCCCAGGTGCACTGGCTGCGGGGACCCGCCCACAGGTCTTACTGTCCTGTTTCCCTAGTATCCAGGACCCCACGCATGCACTGTGTCTGCGCTCTGGTGCGGATGGCTGGGGCTGGGTGCTCAGCAGTCCTGGGCTCCCTCTCCCTCCCTGCTGACTCCTCCTGCCGGGAGCTGGGGGGAGGGGCGCTCGGGACCCGCCGGCGGGGGCTTGTATCTTACCCCCTTCGTGAGGCGCTGGGTTCTCACAGGTGTGGATGTGGTCTGGATGTTGTCCTGTGTCCTCTGGTCTCTGTTTTAGGAATAGTTGTATTTGTTGTATTTTCAAAAATATATATGGTTTTGGGAGGAGATTTCCGCTGCTCTACTCATGCCGCCATCTTGGTTCTCTCCTAATCTTATTTTAAGATGGAATTCTTTCTGCCTTTTACTATGTTGTTTATGGCTGGGCCTGCATGATTGATACAATAAAGATACAGGCTATGCTGAGGAACCTTCCTTTATCTGGGGAACATTCATACATTCCAGGCTAAGTTTACTCCTGGCTTTTGAGTTTTAATTGATTAACTCTGGGTCTTTTTAGTGGACTTTCCTGGCCTTTTTCTCTCTCCACCCGACTCATACCTATTTTCCTGCCTAACACAACCGTCAGCTGTGTCTGGTTCCAAAACCTTTTCATCCCCAAACAGGAAGCTCTGAGCCTGATAAACAGCTGCTCCTCCTTCCCCCTCCCTGCCCCGCCTCCACCCCACAGCCCCTAGTCAGCACTCAGCGCTCTGGGTTTATCTGTTCCTGGTGTTTTACAATAATGCAGTCACACTATCTGGATTATCTCTCTTGTGCTGTTTTCAGATCCCTTCATGTTGTAGCTGACAGCAGTGCTTCATTTCTTCACAGGCTGGTAATGTTCCCTCCTGTACCTGCCACAGAATATCTGTTGTTGATGGACAGTTGCGCTCTTTCGACCTCTTGGCAATACTGAACAGTCTACTGTGAACGTGTGTTACGTGTGTTTATTTGAGTGCCTGTCTTCTGTTCTCCTCCATACCTGTCTAGGAGTGGCACTAACTTCTGTGGGACAGCCAGACTCTCCCACAGCAGCTGAGTCCTCTTGCCTTCCCGCCTGCAGTGTGTGTGGGGTTCCAGTGTCACCACAGCCTCATCAACACTTGTTATTTATTTATTTTTAAATAAATAGAGTAACTCCCACTGAGTATGAATTACTGCCTCATTGTGTTTGATTTGCATTTTTATGGTGACGAATCCTGTGGGTGGCTCTTCGAGTGTCTGTTTCCATTTGCATATCTTTCTTGGAGAAATGTGTATTCAAACCCTTTTGCCCAGTTTTAATTGGATTGTTTGTCTTGTTGAGTTGTAGGAATTCTTTATATTTCCTGTAGACCCTTGTCAGATCTAAGATTGGCAAACATTTTCTCCCTCTTAGGTTGTCTTTTCACTTTCTTGATCATGTCCTTTGATGCACAAGTCTTTAATTTTGATGAAGTCTTTTTTTCTCTTGTTTCTAGTGCTTTTGGTGTCACAGAACACATTTTTAAATTTATGTACTTACACTATGAACAGTTTGATACTTTACAATAAACTTGTGCTTATACTATAAGAATGTTACTTTTGTGGTAGCAAATATCTAAGGGCAGGCTGAATGTCCACAAGTGGAGATGCTTAGACAACTGCTGGTGTGATCTTTGAGAAGACTGAGGTGAAAAGAAGTGAGAGAAGGACTGAATTGTTTCTCTCTTGTCACATAGCAGGTGCAACAAACGCAGTGATTCGACAGTCACCCATTTTTAGTTCCCAGTTCTGTAGGTTAGAAGTCTGCCAAGGCATGACTGGCTCCTCTGCTCAGGGTATCACAGGGCGGAAGTCAAAGCGTCACCTGGGCTGCATTCTGGTCTGAAAGCTCTGGGGAAGATTGGCTTCCAGACTCATTGGTGGTTGCTGGCAGGATTCGTTTCTCGCAGTTGTAGGACTGACTCCCTTTCCCAGCTCAGCTCCGAGGCCACTGCTTTCCATGCTGTGCAGCCCCTCCATTTTCAGGTTGGCCACAGTGTCGTGAATCTGTCCCACGCTGGAGTCACTGACTTCCTTTTTTGTAACTAGCAGAATATTCTGTGCTTTTAAAGGACTCATAGGGTTGAGTCAGGGTCACCAGATGGTCTGTCTCCCAGTCAGCTGTGCCCTATGGCATAATGTGATCATGGAAGTAAAAGCCACCATGTCCACAATCCCTGGGACTGGGGGGACCATTAGAATAGCAACTTTATAACTGTACACAGAGTATGACTTGTATTTGGGGGAAAACTATGTCTATATGAGAACAACGTTACATGCATTATAATCTTCAGTAATTTTTTAAAAGACTAACATTTTTAAAAAGAATCCTTGAACTGACAGATATTTGAAGAATTGGTAGTAATTCTTAAAGTAGCTGGCAACAGTCTTAAGGGAAAGACAGTTATAGCAAATTATAACAGATGCTGTCTTTGCTATATGAGTGAAAAATATGCCAATTTTTTTTCATTTCTACTCCCCTTCTCCAAATGGCCAGATGGGCCCGGCTTTGCTTTGATGAGTGCTGGTTGGGTAAGTGGGGGAGCAAAGCCTGTAATGGACAGAATTTACAATGCCTTTATATTTTTTGCCTAATGTCATGAATTCCCCTTCTATAAGGCACTCATTGCCTTAAAAAATTTTTTTTCTGCCTACACATCTATTAACACTAACCATTCTCTAGTATCTATTTTCCATTATCCATTAATGTTTTTAGTAATCATCACATCATTACCGCCTCAAAGCAGCACCAAGAAACTTCTTTCAGAACAGAATCCGTATCCCGTCTGTGTCGGCTCTGTGCCGGCTCTGTGCCGGCTCCGTGTCGGCTCGGCTCCATGTCGGCTCCGTGTCGGCTCCGTGCCGGCTCCGTGTCGGCTCCGTGTCGGCTCTGTGCCGGCTCCGTGTCGGCTCTGTGTCGGCTCTGTACCGGCTCTGTGTTGGCTCTGTGTCGGCTCTGTGTCGGCTCTGTGTCGGCTCGGCTCCATGTCGGCTCCGTGTCGGCTCCGTGTCGGCTCCATGCCGGCTCCGTGTCGGCTCTGTGTCGGCTCTGTGTTGGCTCTGTGCCGGCTCTGTGTCGGCTCCGTGCTGGCTCTGTGCCGGCTCCGTGTCGGCTCTGTGCCGGCTCTGTGCGGGCTCTGTGCGGGTGTGCCCGCCCTCTCTGTTGCCTGCATCCCCTTGCTCACAGGAGGAGCACTGCTGTGTAACTACTTTTTTCTGTGCCACTGGTGCACCTGCTGGTAGGCCTGGGTCTCTCCCTGGCCCCCAAGTTTAGCAGATGCACTAAAGCCTCAGGGCACCAGTGGTTCATTTCATCACTCATCTGGCTTCCCTAAGGAGTCCTTTGCTGCCTGGGTTTTCTGCTGGGCCATGGGAAAACAGAATTGCCCCCCAAAAAACGTGATCTCTTTTGATTATCACATGAAAACACGTATATTAGCCATCTTTTCATGGATGCTGGGCAAAACAAGCTAAAATGCTTCATTTCTTTTTCTCCTTGAGTTCACTCAGCATTCAGAATACCCTTGTGTCGAATAAACTTTTTTTTGAAAATCAGCTGGTTCTGTAATTAAAGTAGAGGGACCTGCCTGAGAGTCAATCTCAAATGAGATAATCTGCCTCTAAAAATCTCACGTGCCCCTGGAGAGGAATTTTCTTTTAAAATTATGGGTGAGAACTTTGTCTATTAAATTGAACGGTTCTGCTTCCCTCTGCAGAAGAGATCATGCCTTACGACGCAGCTGGAGTGCCTCTGCAGGAGCTCAGACAGCAGTGGTGGGCCGGCAGCTCCGTCCGGGTCCTCCCACTCAGGCCCAGGTCTGGCCTAGGCCGCCTTAACTCAGGCTGGCGTGGAGACTCCAGCTCCCTGCCCAGCATCCCTGCGAGGACTTTCTGGGAGTCCTCCCGGGAGTCAGAGGTGCCAGCACACCAGCTCTGGTGACACAGCATCACTTTCTCTCTCTGCCCTGCCCTCTCGTTTGCCATTGCCGATATGCACATCTCCCCTGGAATTTACACAGGTCTAAACTGGCTCGCTCTCTCCCACACAAAGAAAGCTAGGGATCTGTGTCCTGTGGATGGAGAAGTGAACACATGGATAGTTAAGGGAAACTATTTATAATCCTATTGTCTTCTAAGTTTTCTCATTCATACATTTTCTGATGTAACACAAAATTGAAAATATATATGGAATGAATGCAAATATGGTTTACAGCTAACTATATTTCACGCCAGTGGCCAAGTCAATCCAACATGTTTCTACATATGTGCCCGAGGCATTAAATCTTGCTCAGAAACGTTAGAGTGAAAATCTGCTAAAAGATAGGCAAAGTGACATTTTCCCTTTGGAGACGAGCCTGGCCTGTGGTTAAACTTATGTCTTTCTTCATGTGAGAGTAAGATTAGAAATTGCTTTCCTATGTATGCCATCTCTCATTACGTTCTGAGTCTATTTGTCAGGAGGGAGAACATTTTTAATACCGTGTCCTACTGAGTCTGGATAAAAACAGTTAAAGAAATGATCAGGTTCTTTAAGAAGTTCTTTGTTTAGAAGATACTTGCCTCCTGTTCTGTTTGGACCACAGTGTGCGGCACCCAGGAGAACGGAATCACTGATGCTGCTGACAGAGGCTCAGAGGCCTCCACCTGGAGGGGAATGTCGGGAGAAGGTCTCGTGGATCGGATAGTCATTTGTTTATGAATCAGGTGTTTATTTTGCACCACTTGGTGCTTCCCCTGTTTCTGCCTGTAGAGGTACAGCAGTAGACAAAATCCACAAATTCCTGCCCTCATGAAGCTGACATTCCAGTAGGGGAAGTCAGTCAGTAAATACAGTAAACAGCTAAGTAAATTGCGTAGTACGTTTGGAGGGATAGATGTCAAGAAGTGGAAGAAGTAAAGTATGAGGGAGGATTTGCCACATTAAACGGGGTAAGGGTGAGTCTCACTGGGAAGGCGGACACACCGGGACTGCCTCCAGGGGGAGACCTCTTTTCTGCCGTCCTCCTATCCTTGGACCTCAGAGAGATGCCCCACTAGTGAGGTGGGCCGGGAGCGCCCCAGCTACAGAGAAGCTTCCTAGGAGGAGATGCTTAGTCCCAAGTATTCTAGGAAGGGTTTTTGAGCCAGATAATGAGGAGTGCTTTGGGAAATAGGCCTGGACAGGGGAGAGCTGTCCAGAGCATTGGGGTGTGGGAGTGAAAGCCCCGCATTTCAGGGGGTTGATGGCGGGCCAGCAGCCCTTTCCCCAGGAAAGGCACACAGGCTCTTCTGAGCAAGGGGCCTTCTTCTCTTCTGACAGACGCAGGGCCGGCAGGGTTTGCTCTCTTTTAAGGCCATTTGCAGTCTCTTCTTGCTGCTCCTGATACCAACCCTAATGCCAATGCCAGGCTATCCTCCATGATTCTACGTCTCAGATCTGCAAAGTGCAGCTACAGGTATTCCAGCATGTGGATGAAGGAAAATAGGAAGAGATCAAAGAAAATACAGGATTGAAGTTTGCTATGTTTCTTTCAAAAAGCATTTTTGTTGTTAAAATATAGCTGGGGGAGATTTGTGCTAATTTGTGTTTCTCTGGAAACCAAATGCGTAGAGAAACAGCTTAACTGTAAGGCCTGTGGCTGGTGTCCTTGAGTTACAATCTGGGCAGTCTCTGAGGCTGGGTCCCCAACACGACTCGTGATGATCGCAAGTGTCTCTTTCGGAACGAGAGCATTGCCTCGCGAGCTAGGGATTGTTCTCTCTGCCTTCACAAAGCACGTGGAATGTCTGCCCAGCCTTAGATCAGGAGTTCTCAGAAGTCATCTCAAGACAGAGCAAGGTTTTTAAACTGAGTCTTTTAGTGTTCACATGGAAGTGGAAAAACACTAGCTCCAGGCTCTTGGCAGCAGGTCAGTGAGAGCGTCAGAGACTTTGAAGGATGTGCTATCTGCTGTTTAAAGCAAAGAATGGAGGCTCCTGAGAGAGACGGGATGTGTAGGCCTGGTGTCCATGGAGTAAGCTGGGTGGCTGTTGTTTGGGTAGCGAGGAGGCAGGCACAGAGGAAGAGGAGAAATCCTGGCGAGCGGCTCCTGGGAGAGGGGCTCTGCTGAGCTTAGCCCTGTGTGGGGGCCCGGAGGGCCCAGCTATGACTTGTTAGACAGAAGGGGGGAGTAGTATGGGAGAGAAGTGGAAATCTGGAATTTCAAGTACAACATATATACACTGAGGAGTTTTAAAAATTCAGTTCTTCAGTAGACTACATAATATTTTGTTGCAACACTCCTGTATAAACTTACTTTATCGTAAGATGGCATCTAGAATGTGGGTTGGCTTCTGGAGGGAACACTCTGCATGGTTTTCCCTCTTTAGAAGAGAAACTCGTGGAAATAGATTCGGCTAATTGTTGTCTTTGACTCAGTTGTCATTAAACCTCCTAGTGCCCTCCTCTGACTGAAAGACGTAATACACTTTATATGGACTTTAAACCGAAGTCGTATAACTTTCTGTTAAACCTGATCATTGTCCTTAAATTCTGAACCTAAACACATAAAAAGACAGCCTTTTCTTTCAAGGACTTCTAATGGGAAATAGAAACATTTCAGCACCTCAAGACAGAACGGAGACACACACACAGCAGATGCACCGAACTAGTGATGGGCTGGACATGGGACTGTGGAGGGAGGCGGGCAAGCTGCTCGCGTAGAGGAAGGGGGCAGAGCAGTGGGGAGAGGTCCCAGTGCCTGGGAAGGGGGAAAGCGAAGTGAGCTTGTAAATTGCGTAAGAAAACAAATCTTACAGTCATCCCTTGTTTATTGGACCGAAGCCATATTATCTTCCTTGATTACCCACCTCCACCAGACTTAGCTCTGAATTCCTTTTTAGAGGGGCTGTTGAGTACATGTCAAGATCATAAACCACAGGAAGGAATGCAAAGGGTTTAAGGGAACTGGTTTTAGACCAGTAGTTCTTCAACTTGACTACATATTAGAAATAAAGTTCCCCATGTCCAGGCCCTGGCCCAGATTAATTAAATCAGGAGCTCTTAAGTGATTCCTCTATGCAGGGACAGTCAGGAACCACTCCCTGGAACCAACTGAGTTAAGGGATCTGTCAGATTTTGGGTAGAGCTACTTACTGTGTATCCAGAAGGCAGCAAAAGGGTGCTATAAATAATTTGGTATAATGTAGTTACAGTACTGATTTGAAAATCACTTACTTTTTATAAAGCAAAGTGGACTTGCAGTTATAATATCCCTCTTGTTAATTTGCTCATATGGTACACCTACTATGTTTAAGACATCAGGTGACAGAGAAAAATCCTTCCCCTCTGGTGGCTTACATTCTAGAGGAAACAGACAATAAATATGTACATACTAAAACCCAGGAAGATATAAATATCTGAAGAAAATGAAGCAATTGAGAATCACAGAAATAGGTCATGGCACTTTTACAATTAGGGTGCTTGTGGGGGGGCCCTCTGGAGAGACATGACACTGACCCCTCGGGCGGGAGGTCACTGAGCCTCTCCAGACCCCCCTGCTGAGGAACGAATCCTCCTCAGTTTCTGAACTCAAGAGGCTTCCTCAGCCATTGACCTCTGAAATAACTGCCATAACTCATTTGTGTTGGACCCGAAATACTATCTCTAGAAGCTTTACAACCAATGCAGCTCTTGAGCTTCTCAAACATTTGTCCACATGCCCCAGTCACCAGTCCTCCCAGACCCCAGAGCTCGTCCGAGCAGGTCGTCGGCTGTAAACCAGACAGACTACCTGAAATGGGGCACTAGGACACCACAGGACCCCAGATGGGTCACTGGACCCGCACAGGTGCCTCCATTACTAACCTGATACACCTGATACTTAGGTTTGTCCCTAGTTTACAGCATCTAGTGGCCCCACAAAGCACTTACAATGACAGTCCCATCAAATTTCCTACTCAAAGTTTGACCTAAGAACAAGTGGTAGCAGCGAAACTTGGGAGCCTGATAGAAATGGAGACTCACAGCCCTGCCCCATCGCTAACTCAGAGTGCGTTTCCCATAAGGCCCCCAGATGGTTCCTCTGCACGTTGAAGTATGCAGAGCACAGCTCTGAACACTTCTTCCCCAGGGGGCTCCCAGTAAGCGGCCGCTGCTGGGCCCCTGAATCTGGCAGGCGCATGAATGCCTGAATCTCACTCAGTTGTGGTCCATAAGAAAGGGGTGGTGTGACAGCCAGCATGCTGGAAATGCCCAGGGCATGGGAGTTAATGGAATCTGTACCATAAGGTTCAAAAAAAAAAACACTGTGTAAAACTGCCTGGCGACTGGATGGTTCATCTGGAAAGAGAGAAGTTCAGGCCAGAGATTCAGGTGTCAGCATTCACTGACTGTCGAGGTCAGGAGAGGGGGTCAGATCATCAATGGAAAATATTTTGAGAAAGAATCAAGTTGGGGAAAGAACTAGAAGAGGAGGACCACCCAGCTAAGCAGGCTGCACGGGGCGGTCAGACTGAAGGAGGGGGCAGAGCCGCGGCCAGGAGCACCGCAGGCACAGTGGGGACCATCCTGTGCCGTCGTCCTGGCCAGAGCTGTGGAACAGGGAGGCCCGTCGACAGCCCTTGGTTTGGAGGTTTCGTCTAAACAGGGATCTAACTGTCGGGTGGGAAGAAACTGACTCGGAGTTGGCGGAGGAGCCAGGGCTGCAGGTGTGGAGGCGGGGCTGAGGGCGGCCTCGGAGGGCTGCGTGGCTCGGTGAGGAGAGTGTGCTGGGGCTGGGGAGGGGAGGGGAGGCCTGGCACTGGGAAGGCGTCCGTGTCCCGGGACTGATTTTCCTCTGAGGCTGTGGGAGAGATGTAAAAACTTGGATCATCCCTGTGGTGAGTGAGGGGAGGAAGGGGTCAGGAGGGCCACTGGCTGAGTGCATGTGATGTGCCGAACCCGATACTGGGAGCTTGACGTATGGTTACTTAGTTCAGTCCCTCATCAGCTCTGAGTTTGAACCGTTTTGCTAGCGTCCAGTCCAGGACTCACATCCTCGTCTGCCTCTGACTTATTTTCATTACTCTGTATGGATATTGCCACAGGGATTCATGAGGTGGGCGTATTGCAAGATCAGCAGGAGATAGAAATCAGAAACTTCTAGGAGCCTAATGGTCACAGTTACAGATACCAGGATCTCAGGGGTCTGTATCTGGTGACTTCTCACTGTCCCCTCCAAAACCCAACAGGGAGACGTCCCTGTCAGCAGTCCCTGGACACACAGGCTCTTGATGCCAGAATATTATATCACTGGAAGTACACTGGGAACCCAAATTTAAGAGAGAAGCTGGAGAAAAAGCTTACTGATTTCAAAATGAAACACCTACTTGAGAAATTCTGAAATATAAATTGTTTTACTTCTTAAATAGTTTGCTTTAAATTTTTGCACTGAAATGCCTTTTTACTTGCATTGAGCAATCTGTGGTGTATGTTAAGGCTGACACTGATAGGGCTGAGCACCCAATAGATGGCTTCAGAGAGGCAATTAGCCTAGTTTACCTGAATTGGTCAGTGTATCTGCATAGGGTCAGAGGTCAAAATGTCTGTCTATTAAGAAAATGGAGCATTCAGCTTGCAGTCAGCTTCACGCTACCCAGAAGAGCTCCTGGGTGTCTGACGTGGGTTTGCCAGATTTATAGGCGTATGAAGACAGGGAGGTAAACCAGAGAGAGGAGGCCTTGGACCCTTTGCTACTGTCTCTTTAGAAGATCGCATGTGCACGCACACACACATACCCCTTTGCATCCTGTTTCTGAGGGTCCGCAGATCTTCTGAAACCCGCCTGGCTCCAGGTTGAGAACCGCCCTGTAAGGCATGAAACACCCACTCCAGGAACAGTCCCTGCACTGTCTTAGGACCTCACCTCACGCCACCTGCCTTCTCTGGCTCCACGCTCTGCTCCTGACTGGGGTATGGTCAGCCGTGACCAGTCTGTGGCTCCACATCACTGCCCCTGGTGATAATTCAGCCCGCCCGTGGTGTGTCCGCACCACCAGCTCTGCCTGATTCTCCAGCCTCAGCTTGTAAGTCAGAGCTCACCAGGATTCCTGCGCTTGCCCTGTCCTGAACTCCAGCTCACAGTCCTGCTAGCACCTGCTTGCCTTACCGTGGTCAGCACAGCTCAACAGGCTAGACTGCTCGTGCCCTGGGCTTCCGCCTCATCCCCGTGGTAATCTGGCTAAGACCCCAGAACAGGCCCTGGCAGACGGGGAGCCTCAGTAGTCACAGTTATCGTCGGTGTTATACGTGTTGGAGCTTTGCTCTTGCGTCCAGACATCGAGTGTTCTCTACATGCTGTAGCTGGGCTTTTAAGGACAGGAAGAGCAAGTAAAGGTCAGCAGCCCCTGCTAGGATGCTTTCTGCCACAGACCTACTTTTTCCGGGCACCTGGCGGGACGGGACCCCTGTCAGCTGGTCCTGGACGCAGAGGTGCCATCAAGCTGAGATGTTACCAGAGCCCGGTGGCAGCGGCAGGCGTGTTCAGAGCATCACTCACAGCTGGGGAGCCCTGGAGAGCCTTTACAGCAGGAAAACGCTGTGTGTGTGAGATAGGCACTTTCTCTGGGGGAAACTGCCCCTTTATTGTTTCTCATTTTGCTCTCAGCTACCTTAGCATTTTAATTGTGGTGTCCTTATAAGCATAAAGTCATTAGAAGTCAAGAAGATTTTATTAGGTAAGTTTATTTTTATTCATTAAGTCTCTAATAAGCAGTAAGCACTTGCCTGACTCTTCGAGGGTTCCAGAGATGTAGGAGATCCTGGTCCCCGGCACTTTACAGACAAGGACACTCAACTTGAAGGATGTGTTGGGGTCCCTGGGGCAACCCTGCTGGTCACTCACCAGATGGACTCATGGGACTCAGCATGTAGTCGTCCTCAGAGCTGAGGGGTGTTGCAGAAACATTGTGTGGACGCACCCCTGCCCGAGGGGGAAGAGGGATGCAGGCAGAGCCTGGAGAAATCCATGCATAGGCTTCCTGTGCTCTCCCCCTTACGTGAGGGCTCCCACACAGCACCCTTTTCCAGCAGTGATGTGCAGCCTTTCTGCCCTAGGAGGCCCCTCAGAGACCCAGCACCTTGCATTTACTGGGGAGAGAGGTGGGAGACAGGGTGCATGGAGTACAGAAGGCATTTTTAGGCAAGTCCAGCCTGAAATAAGAAGGTGATATAGGACCATAGGGTGCAGGCAGAGGCTGCAGGGCCTGGACAGGCTTCAGCTAGAGACATGGAGTGCCCCTGAAGGCTTTGCTCTGGAGGGTGGCAGTCATACAGGTCAAGCTAGGGCCGTAGAAGACCTGCTGCATCTGGGCTGGTGTCCAGGCTGCCTGGAGGTTGCAGTGCCTGGAGGCGAAAGGCTACTAAAGATACCTAGGCATGTTCCCACAGGGCCTGGGCTTCACTTATTTAAGTCTCCCCTCAGCCTATAGGAAACACAAAATAAATCAGAAAGTAAGTTCTGCCTAGGTCTGGGTTATGAGAGCATCCTTAGGCCTTGGCTGGCAGGTCAGAGATGGCTTAGCCTGTCCTAATGTGTGTAGGGAGTTGTGCCAGTGCTGCAGCATTCCACATGCAGAGGAGATGGTGTTTGCTTAACAATACCGTGAGGCTGCAGTGATCAGAACACTCAGAAACTGTCAAATCCCCACTCTTAAGTGTGCGCACATTTCTGGTTGCCTCGTCCCAATCCCAAGCACAGGGAGAGCAAGTCTCAGACCTCAGGACACCTTGCACGAAGCTGCAAGTGCTCTGTGCACACATCTGGATTTCAAGCCTGTACCACTCTCAACGAAAAGTTCAGAAGGGGCCAGAGGGCAGTCACCTGGGAGCCGCACACTGGCATTTTATATTCTATCTGATTCTGACATCTCAGCCTGACATCTCAGGCCACCGCACAGGGACACTGCGCTCTTGGCTACAGGATGTTGGTCCAGCCCGTCTGTGTAGATCACAGACTTCTTCATCTTTACTTGATTGCTAGGTTTTCAGAAGTCAGCTTGCCTCTCGCATGCTTATTTCTAAACCTTAGAGACCAGGAGTGCCTGTCCCCGGAGAGTGCCATCTCTAGACCTGGCTCTCTGAACATCTGTCCCCCAGTCCCTAAGCCGCACCTGTGTATCCTGCCCTCGTGGTGCCAGCACTGTAAGGATGTGTTGGGGTCCCTGGGGCAACCCTGCTGGTCACTCACCAGATGGACTCATGGGACTCAGCATGTAGTCGTCTCCAGAGCTGAGGGGTGTTGCAGCAACATTGTGTGGACGCACCCCTGCTGTTGTGCAGTAGTACAGAGCCTTTTGCCTCTGATGTCCCCCCAGTCCCTGTGGAGCTGTGTGGTCCAGCAAGACTTCCTAGGATGATAGAAATGTTCTATATAAGGTAGAACAGTATGATGTGCATGGTAGCCACTGGTTACATGTGGCTATTTAGCACTTAAAATGTGGTTAAGAACCAAGTTCCTAATTTTATTTGATTTAAGTTAACTTGGATGTAGTATACGTGGCCAGTGGCTAGCATTTGGTATAGCCCAGCATAGACTCTGATGGACCGAGTGAGCTGGTGAACTGGTCGGGCGGCCACGACAGAAAGGGGGCCAAGAGGAGGGAAGGGCATGAAGGAGAAGAGAAAAGTTAAAAATGAGGACGTCCTTTGTAGCCTCACATATATCCACTTGTGCACATTACAGGTGCATAATATTTAGAGGCATGTAGCTGTTTTCAAATTGGCTTCTTTCTTTTTGATCAGTATTAAATCTTTTCACCATTTAATTACGTATCATGAAAGACAGTTGGAGTGAGTGCAGGCTTTGGGGGATCCAGACTTGAATTGAAATCTTGTCTCTATACCCTACTAACTATGTTGCTGTAATATTGTTTTTTTTTTAATATAACCAACTTTTCCATACAAACAGAAAGTAAAAAAGAATTTGATATAGTGTAATAGACATTGTTCCTATATTTGAACCTTAAAAAAATTTAGTTCTTAAATATTTTCAGTTTTAGCACTTAGGAAATCCTTGTTCTCTGATGTTCCTTGAAATGATTCCTGAGCCTCTCAGTCTTACATTTTAAAAGCCTAGGAAATAGCTATAAAATGCCTGAAAGATTCAGATATTTATTTGGCTTCCTGGTTGGCTGAATTTTCTACCCTCCACTCAGAAAACAGAGAAGACTTTTCTGTTTCTCCTCCGTGTGTTCGTTTCGGTCCCTGTAAGCTCTGCTGTTTTCACTGGGACCCCCTCACGACTCCAGTGTATTAAACGGAAGACTGTGCCTCACTGAGGCACAGAAACAGCAGCAGAAAATAGTGACGAGAGCAAGTTCGGAAGTAGAAATAATGTACATTCCGGTGTCCTCAGAGGACTTGTCCCAACAGGCCAACTGTAGGGGGTGTGCACGCGCGCACGTGGGTGTAGTGTCCCGTGGCAGGCCAGGGACCGCCTTAGACAAATACACTATGATTCTTCTTCCATCTGTGAGCATATGTGTTCCTCTTACTCTGTATCACACCGAATAGAGAAAAGGAATGAAATTGAAAAGAACAAACATGTTCACATGCTGAACAAAGAACTGGAAGGCACAGGACAAAAGATGATGAGTGTACGTGTGGGTATGAAGGCAGAGGGGAGCAGGGTCAAGAAGAGGCTCCTCCTGGAGACACCCTGGCACGGCCCCCCAGGCCCCGTCTGCCGCAGCCGCTGCCGTATCAGCAAGCGCTGGTAACCGCGCCATCCTGTTCAAATCGCGGCATTCCCTTCGCTTCTACACGTCTGGACACGTCGCAGAGCCCAGCTCTGAAGACTGGGAGGCCTGTGCACTGAATTCCTGAGAGTGGATTCACGTCTGTTCTACTTGTGGTCTGGGCCTACTAGTGAAAGAGTGAGCATTTGAGGTCATCTTTTTCCAGTTACTGGACTGCCCATTAGGGAATGACAGGTTGGTTTATGTTAGGTATGATCTTTCATAAAAGACATTTACTTTTCTATATAATTATTGCAAAGACAGTGTTTCACCAGAGGCCTTGGGTACAGGCATGCTTCAGCATTTGTTTAGATCTTTCCAGTTGGCATGGTAAATAAATTGGAAAACATGAGATCGTGTTATCAGGGCTTTGCTCTTAAGTGCTTAATTTTTCTGTCTGAGCATTTGTCATATATTCTATCTCAGTACAGTCCGACAGACATAGAGGGAGCATCCTATACACTTGAAGAGAGAGTTCTTAATAAATTGGGGGTTTTCAGCCTTCATTTATTGATTTGTTCAATATTTCTTTCAAAACTACGAGGTCTGGGTTACTCTTGGGCAGTTGCAAGAGACCATCCACATGGATTTGTCTACACCAGACGATAACTGCTCCTGAACACAGAGAAGTGGACACTTCTAACGTGGCTCTTCTGGCATCAGGGGCCAGCATGGTACCTTCTGCAGTGCTTCAGATGCTCAGCCGGCAACGGGACGTGGCAAGCAGGGTGCTGCCTTAGTCCCCACAGGTGCCATTAGCAGCGCCTGCAACAGGCGGGTGGCCCCAGGGTACCTGCACCTTCCTCAAATGCGGGCAGCCCTCACATCGAAGATGGCAAAGAAGAGCAGACACGATATCGTGCTGCCCACAAGCCTCTCCCTCCCTCTCTGCAACCCCACTTACGCACCACCATACTTTTTTGTTGTTAGCACTGGGAGCCTGATCCTGGGGTGAGGGCAGAAACCATTAGAGCGAAAACGGCTGCAGATCCTCACAGAGCTGATCATCACGTTACCATTTAGGTAATTTTTATGAGAACTGCTTGACCTCTAAAGACCCTGTGGGGCTATTTAATTATAAAAATACTCTTGTAACTATTTGAGAATATGTGATAAGAGATATACTCATGTGCCTCTTTTGCTTTAGAGAAAACGAGAAGAGTCTGTTTTCCGGGGTTGTTTGTCATTCAGGAGTCTCTGCTTGTCCCAGGCCAGGCAGAAGCACGGCTCCTGTCCCATCTCAGTCCCCTGGGTGGGGACGCATGAACTTCAGGCAGACTGGGTGCCACCAGGAGAGCTCCAAGGGGCTTGACTTTCTTCAAAAGGGCTGGGGTGCCCTTTGGGGGTGACAGGTCCTGGGCTGGCTGGGTCTCTTTCCTGCAGCACCTCTGCGGCCTCCATCCCTTGGGCAGCATGTGGTTTGCAGCCTTCCCCAGGTACCTTCACCCACAGAACCCCTCTCCACACCCCCTGTTTATCAGTGCCCACTGCATGAGGGGGAGTAAGGAAAGAGCATCGCGCCAGACAGGCTCAGATTAGAGTCTCCCCTCCGTCACTCCTTCTCTACCATCTGATCTCAAGCCAGGAACTTTGCACCTCTGACTCTGTTTCTTCAGAGGTGAAATACCTGTTAAAGGATTAAATGCTATTAGGCAAGAAAATAAACACTTTAAACCACGCCTGGCACACAGAAGACACTCCGTGGCTCTTGTCGCTGCTGGGGCAAGCTGGGGTGTCAGAGCCGTGTCCCACACCGCCACCTTCCCCGGAGCTACAGACTTGGGCTTCCGGTGCTGGTCTCTGTTCTCTGTATCCCACGGGGCCCTTGGATGCAGCACGCACATCTGAATTTGGTAGCTTCCTCCTTTGTATGTCCCCTGACTGACACTGCCACCTCCAGTCAACTGCTCTTCTGGTCATCTCCTGCATGCAGCTCACGCCCCCTCCTCTGTGCAGCCCCACATGGCACCGGGCTCCAGGCTCCCTGGGACTACGCCAGTTGTCTTTGAAGTATTTCCCATGTTGCCAGCACACTTTCTGCCCTGCAGCCCATGGATCAACGCTGCCTCTCATAGTTGAACTTTCAGGCTCTCTCTGAGCCCATAATGGCGTTTTCCAAGGTTGGTCATACAACCAGCTGACCCTTTTGAAACTACAGATTCTTGGACTCACTCCAGGAGCCCTCTTCATTAGATCCTGATCCAGAAGTTCTGGGATGGGGCCCAGGAATCTGCAGTTTAATAAGCTACTAGGTGCTCCCGATGACAGCCAGGTTTGGAGAGCCCTCGCGTGTAAGTCCATGCTGTGGATCTGCCCACTCTGTGGTGCGTGGTGCCTTTGAGCCCTGCCCAGCTGTACAGTGCCCCCCGCCACTTCTGCCCTGAGCTCCCCACTGCCAGACCATCTCACACTTTGGGAGTCTCCTCCTGGCATCCCCTTCTCTTCTCTCTAACTGCCCCTCACCAAATGCTGAAAACCTTGCCCTGTTCCGAATCTGCCCCACGCCCCGCCTGGCAGCCTGCCCCGCCCCGGGTCGCCCACAGCGCTCTCCTGCGGTGCTGTGTTGGGGCCGTGTGTGTCCGCCGGCAGGCGCAGGGCCTTGAAGACAGGGACCTTTCGTTTCCATATTCCCGCCGGGCTCAGCCTCTGAGACACGGCGGGGGTCAGGAGTGCTCATGCGAAGAATGGGAAGTGAGAGGGAAGGCTGGGAAGAACCCTTGAACTGCTCGAGTAGCAGTAAAAATGCTCTTTAGGGCCCTGAGGTGTCTCAGGGACAGGTGGTGGCCAGGAGAGAGGCCTGTGGAGGAGGATGCCTGCCTCTGCTCCCACCCCTGATTCCACAGAAGTAGCTGTTTTTTAAATTTTCATATGTTTGCACATAGCCTGGGATTTTGCTGAAAAGAAGGGAAAAGCTGATAACTAAAAATAAACTTGAAAGCCACAGCACTGGTTTGCCCTCGCAAAGCCCTCTGTGCTCTCCTGAGCTCCGTGCTTCCGAGCTCCGGGGTCCCGGGAGGCACTGAGCAGTAAAGCTGGTGAGCTGCGCTGGAATGTGACCCCGAGGACATGGAGCGATGCCCCACCTGCTGAGCTGCACACTGGCTGCTCTCGCCTGCTTCTGAGCCCCTGGGCAGTCATCCTGCAAGGGGCATGCAGATTGAATCGGGAGACTTGAGAGGATTCCTCTGAATTTATTTGAGGAGTGTGCTTGTATTTGCAAAACAGAGTCTTCAGGAAATACCCTCCCTGAAGACCAGAGACTCTCTCTGCTCCAGCACCGGCAGAGGCTGGCTCCTCACCGTGCTCACCGAGCGTGGGCTGTAGGCTGCCTGAATCACAGCGCTGGAGAAGTGCGCCAAGTGGGGCTCTCATAACAGCAGGGGCTGGTATGGTTAAGACACTGTTAAGGCTCGTCACTGATTCTGATTATGGTCCTCGCTTGTAAGAACTTGCTCAGTAATAGAAACCTGATGTACTTCCATATACTGCTCCTGCTCGTCATAAAGGCAACTCCATGTGGACCAGTTCTCTTGGAACTCCGCCTGATTAGGAAAATTCAGCAGTGTCTCCTTTTTTCCTTCTTGTAGTTTTTAATTGAAGTGTCTTTGATACACAGTCTTAACATTGCTTTCAAATCTACAGCACAGTGGTTCAGCAGTTCCCCATATTATTAAATCCTCACCCACTAGTGCAGTTACCATCTGTCAGCATAGGAAGATGGTTCAGAATCACTGGCTATATTCTCCATGCTGTACTGCTATCCCCATGGCCAACCTACATTGAGATTGAGAATTTTTTGTGCCCCTTTATCCCCCTCGCGCTCCCCACCTAGCCACCCAGCCACCCCAACCCCTTCCCCCATGATAACCACCAGTTACTTCTCAGTGTTATGAGTCTGCTGCTTTTTTGTTCCTTCTGTTTTGATTTGCTTTTATACTCTACAAATGAGTGAAATCACATGGTACTTATCTTTCTCTGCCTGGCTTGTTTCATTGAGCATAATACCCTCTAAATCCATCCATGTTGTTACAAATGGTAGGATTTCTGTTTTTATGGCAGAATAATATTCTATTACAATACCATCTCTTTTTTTCTTTTGAAAGAATTAGACTTTTCTCACCCATATTATCTGAAAGAAAAAGTGGCCTGTTACTCCCCTACAGAGGTGTGGGTGTTTGTAAAATCTTATGAATACATTTTACTCTTTCGGACACAGTTCCTTTCACACCTTTGGGAAATATGAATAGTTGCTGAGGCTCCAGTTGGCAAATAGATCCAGTCAGCATTGACCAGACTTTGTTTATATACATTCCATTGCCTTATGCAAAAGCGGGTTGTGGGGTCATACTTCACCTGTCCCAGTGGTCCTTAAAACACATAACAACATTTGAAGCCTCTCAGAAGTCCTGGAGGACAGCAGCCTGTCTGTGCTTACTGCAGGGTCCCCACAGTGCTGGCCACTCCCTCTGCAGGGTGCCTTTAGTAGATCACTTCTGTGGCCAAGTCAGGAAACACTGTGTAGATGCTTGCCTTTGACTGCTGAGAGAACGCATCTTTCATTTGTCATACTCACTGGAGAAGCTAGCAAGACAGGAAATAATTAGATGTACACCTAAAGCCCTTTGAAATGAAAAAAGTTATTTTGAGCTTCATAAACTGAAGGGCTGTAGGAAATGTGAAGCCCACGTGGGTACTGTGAGAGCTGCCTTAGGGCCCATCTCACTATTGAGAAAAACAAGTTCCCTCCCGGGTTCCCACAGGAAACCTGTCCTCCCGGGAATTCGCTTTATTACCCTCTTATCTTTGTACTGGATCTTGGTGCAGCCCCTCCAAATCTCGCCTCTCTGTGGGAAGCTAGCAGCTCCGGGCGTAGCCTGTGTGGTGGACGTCTGCCCCGAGACTCAGCGACCGACCGCGGCAGTGTGGCGGAGGGGGCAGCTGCATGTCTTCCAGAGAGTGCACAAGTAGTGCTACAGTCTCTTGAGGAGACGCAGACTTCCTAAAACTGTTCCAGTACTCACATGTGAAGTTATCAGCTAATGGGATGGTTGTTATATGCATGTTGACATACTGGTTAGCATAGATCAACTGCTGTAACGAACAGAAAAATGTGTATTGGCGCAAACATGGTAGAAGTGTATTTCTTGCTTGTGCAGTGGTACTGGGTGTGTGAATTTACACTAAGGTGGTCCCCATCCACACAACCCCTGCAGGACTCAGACTATTGGATATTCTTCCCTCACCAGTAAATCTCCATGCCAGGCATCTGGAAGAGGGGAAAGCTCACCTGTAAGAAGCTTGTAGGGCTGAGCCAGGAAGTTGCACCCTTTGCTTCCATTCACATTTCAGAACTAGTCATTCATTAGAACTAGGCTCACAGGGCCACACCAGCTGCAGGGGGCGCTGAGGAGAGCAGTGAGCTGGCTGCCCAGGAGGAAGCAGAGAACATGAGTGTCCAGGAGCAGCTGGGAGACTCTGCCTGCCACAACAGAGTGGATGCTTCTCAGTCCTCGGCCGCCAAGCGAGAAGGTTGATTTGTGCTGGCCATCTTATTTACTCCCCGTTGATCCTAACTGTTTCTGCATAGTAAAAGAGTGATGTGACCCACCCATCTTATGGTGACCTCCATCCGCAAGCTCCCACACACCCTACAACGCTCTTCAGGGAATCCCCGCTTTCACGTACCATTCATTCAGCATTCACCGAGTACCTTATTACAGGCTAGGCTCTTGGAAGTGCTGGAAATATAGCAGAGAACAAAAGTCCTTGTCCGTGGGAGCTTATCCTCTTGTGTGAGAGAAAGGTGATAAATAAATAAGGGAAGTAGCTAGGTCATGCCGAGGAAAGGTAACAGGAAGGGAAGAAGGCTTGGCTTTGCTACCATCATCAGAGTCGGCCTCTGGGAAGCTGGTATTTGAGCTAAGCCAGTGGGGCTGAAAGAGCAGCATTCCAGGTAGGGAATGTGCAAAGGGCCTAAGGCAAGAATGAGCTTGACTTGTTCAAGAAATGTGTACCTAGGAGACCAGGGTGTGTGTGGAAATTGGCTAGAAAGGCTTATGTGAGATGAGGCTGTAAAGGTACGAATGTACCACACAGGCCTTGCAGATCTTGGAGATCTGATTTTTATTTTATCTCAGAGCAAAAGTAAGCCATGGAAAGCTTGCTCGTGGTGTTTCTCTGTTTTCTTGCAACAGCTTTATGAGATATAATTCACATACCATAGAGTTCATCCATTCAAAAGGTAGAGTTTATTGGCTTTTAAGAAATTGGAGTTGTGCGACCATTACCGCAGTCAATGTTAGAACATTTTCACTACCTGAAAAAGAAATGTCATAACTTTAGAAGTTTCCCCATTTCCTCCCAAATGCCCAGCCCTAGACAGCCATCAATCTACTTTGCTGCCGCTAGAAATGGGGTTATACACCCTGTGGTGTTCTGTGACTGGCTTCTCTCACTCAGCACGTTTTTGTGCTTCATCTACATTGTAGCATGTCTAAGTACATCTTTCCTTTTATGGCTGAATGATATTCCCTTGTTATGGAATACCTACCACATTTTATTTATCCATCTATTTGTTGATGGATGTTTTAGTTTTCACCTTTTGGCTATTAATAATAATAATATTAATGTTCATGTGCAAATTTTTGTGTGGTCACATATTTTCTTTTCCCTTTGATATATACTTAGGAGAAGACTTGCTGGATCATATGTTAAACTATGTTTTCCTTTTGAGGAACTGCCAGACTGTTTTAGAAAGTGGCTGCATGTTTTACGTTCCCATCAGCAATGTATCTGATGATTCCAATTTCTCCATCTCCTTGTCAATACTTGTTATTATCCGTGTTTTGGATTAAAGCCATTCTACTGGAAGTGAAGTCATACCTGATTGTGGTTTGATTTACATTTCCCTAATGACTAATGGTGTTGAACATCTTTTCATGTTCCTTATTGACCATTTGTTTCTCTTCTATGGAGAAATGTCTATTCAAGTCTTTTTATTGTTGAGTTGTAAGAATTCTTTATATACTCTAGATACAAGTCTCTTATCAGATATATTACTTGCAAATCTTTTCTCCCATTCTGCACATTGTCTTTCCCTTTTTTTATGGTGTCCTTTGATGCACAGAAGTTTTTAATTTTGTTGAAGTCGACTTTATCCATTTTTTCTTTCATTGCTTGTGCTTTTATTGTCCTAAGAAACCTTTGCATAATCTGAGGTCATTATGATTCACTCTTAGTTAATTTTTATAGATGGTGTGAAGTAGGGGTCCAAGCTTCGTTCTTTTTCAAGTGGCTATTCAGTTGCCCCGGACACTATTTCTTGAAAATATTACTCTCTCTCCCCATAGAATTGTCTTGACACTCTTATATAAAAATCAGTTAACCGTATGAAAAAGTTTCAAGCTGGGAAGTGATATGACCTGATTGACATTTGAAAAGGATTCTTCTCTAAGAGAGACAAAAAGGGAAGTGGACAGACCAGCTGGGGAGCTGCTGTGGGGATTCCAGCTGGAGTCTGTTGGTCGCCTCCTCTGGCAGTAGGGAAGGAGATGGAGAGATTTACAAAGTTTCAAGGCTATATATAGTTTGGAGAGGGAATTAACTCAACTGAATGTCCTTTTGTGCATCTGAAAACCATCATTTCTACTTTGCCTCATTATATTTTCTTTCAGATGGTCTTGAGAATTTTTCCTGATGTTTCTCTAAACTTTTCTTTGATGTTCTTTTTTCCTGTTTTTCTGATAAGTCTCAACCTTCCATTACTAAAACTACAGACTCATTTGTATCTACATTTGTTGTTTCCTCCTTCACCCTTTCCTTGATCCTCTTAGTTCCTTGAAGAAATGGGGACCTCAGTGTCTTTACTAATTATTTTCTCTCTCCTCTGTCTTCAGTATTGTCCCTTCTACTAGAACTGTCCCTTTAGATGTAACTGTTTTTAGGTGTATCCCATATTTTTGTGAAGTCAGGTTTGTTGAACTGTAATTTATATGTAGTAAAATTTACCCCTTTTTAATGCACAGTTAGGTGATTTTTGCCAATTTGTAACTGTGAAGCTGCCACCTTCATCAGAAGCAGAGCTTTTTATCACCCCCGACAGTTCCCCCCACGCCCCTTTGCAGCCAATCTCCACTGTCCTTCCTCAGCCCTGGCAGTTCTGCTTGATGTCTACAAAAAAGTAGTTTTGCCTTCTCTAGGATATAGTATAAATGGAGACAGGTAATGCGTGGTCTTCGTGATTGGCTTCCTCCACTTGGCATAATGATTCTGAGGTTCATCCACATTATCATCCATCTCAGTAGTTCGCCCTTTTTATCACAAAGTGATAGGCCATTTGCAAGGGCCACCCATTCATCTCCTGATGGACATTTGGGTTCTTTACAGTTTCTGGCTGTTATGAGCAAAGCTGCTCCAAACATTCACTCTAAACATGGGCCTTCGTGTGCACATACGCTTTCCATTCTCCCGAGTAAATACCAGGAAGATAATTGCTGGGTCATATGGTAAATGTGTGCTTAACTTCATATGAAGCTGTCAGGCTGCTTTCCAAAGTGGTGATGCCATTTTGCACTCCCATCAGTTTATGGGAGTTCTAGGTGCTCTAATGTTCTTACCACCCCTGGGAACACTTAATCTTAGCCGTTCTGGTGTGTGTAGCCATGTTTAGTTTGCTTTTAACACCTTTTAATTTGCATTTCTCTAATGACTAATGATGTTTTCAGGAGCTTATTTGCCATCCCTCTATATTCTTTGGTGAAGGGTCTGTTCAGATCTGTGCCTGTTTTAACTGATTGGTTGTGTATTATTGAGTTCTGAGAGTTCTTTCCAAAATGTTCCTAATGCAGCTCTTCTTAGATGAATGTTTGTAAATATTTTCTCCCAGTCTGTACCTTGTCTTTTCATTTTCTTAGCACTGTCTTTCAGAGAGAAAATGGTTTTAATTTTGATGAAGTCCAGTTTATCACTTTGTTACGATTCATGGTATTTGCTTAATAAGTAATCAGGTCACAAAGATTTTTCTGTTTTGTGGAAAACATGGAAATACAAATGTGAGCAAAATATACCAAAGTGCTTGCCTTCACTTTTTTCCTGTGTTTTCTTCTTACAGTTTTATAGTTTCAGTTCTTACGTTTAGGTCTATGATCCATTCAAGTTAATTTTTTGTAGGCAAGGATCAAGGTTCAGTTTTCTTCATATAGGTTGTTCAGTTGAAACTACTATAGTCCCTTACTGAATTTTGATACCATATTGAAAAATTACTTGAGTATATACACATAGGTGATCTTATCTATTAACAAAAACCTCCCTCAAACCAGCGTGCACATTTAGGTGGAAGTCCCTCACGGTGCCCCGTCACAGCGGTGCTGGGAAGAGCCGTGCGGGCTCGCTGGGTCGGCCTCCTCACCTCCTGCTCCTCCCCTGGCCTTCCCACCATTCCTTTAAAAAGGCCCTTTGCCGGAACCACCAGTCACCTCTGTTCTGACACCCAGCGGACGCTGTTGTGTCCTTGTCTTGTGACTCCCAGTGGCCTTGGGCCTCGTTGGGCCCTCTTTCCTCTGGCAGACACTTTCTTCCCTCGATTAATGCAACATTCCACCTCCCTCCCTTACTTTTCTTCTGTTTTCTCTTTGTCCCTGTGTGTCCATTAGTTCTTCTTCAGCTTGTTTCTTAGATATCAGCATCCCTCTGTTCAGGCCACAGCCTTTTCTTCTCTTGTTCTGTGCACAGCACCTACTTATGCCCATCTCACCCCTTGGCTTAAGAATCTCACATTTCTGTCTGGCCCAAATCTTTTCTGAGCTTCATTTCTGCACACTTAGCTGCCTACCAGGACCATGAGCTCTAGGAAGAAAAGTTCCTGTATATCTCTTGTTCACATTTGCATTCCCGTGTTCACACAGAACTTAACTATTAGTTGGCTCAATGAACAAATAAATACATGAATAAAGTAAGCAACCTGTGCCCTGAACATTATAACTTATCTTATAATTCTAGTACAGTATTTTAATATTGGCCCTTGTGCTGATACCACACACTGCACATACACATGTATGTGATGTGTACACGCCTGGGGGCTCAGGAGAAGTGGATTCCTTTCAGAATCCCATCCTGAGTTTGCCAGGGCTCTTCGTGCTATTACAACTGTTAGGCAACTGGGGATGAGGGGATGAGAATGAGACCCTGGGCACAGGCCGGAGGAGGCGGAGACCAAGGAGACATTTCTCCAGATGTTACAGGCCCTGTTTCTAAGATTTCTTAGTCTAATAATTTCCTTCAGGAATTAACCTGTATTGTTTGGGGAATAAACTATTTTAATGACTCTGTTAAATTCTGAATGT
Source organism: Manis javanica (assembly GCF_040802235.1). Lineage (NCBI taxonomy): Eukaryota > Metazoa > Chordata > Mammalia > Pholidota > Manidae > Manis > Manis javanica. Next base: position 2,428,315 of record NC_133158.1, read on the forward strand.
GGCTTCATGTAACATACATTACTTCTCTTTGGGCTTTCACCCAATTTTTGTCAGTCCCTGTAACATTTTTTTTTTAAGCCCTGAAATGATTCTCCAGGGTCACATAGGAAGATGTCAATCAGCTAATGTGGACTCTTTTGGATCCACTGCGGTGACTATTTTTGTGATCTGAGTGTCCCCAGCGAAGAATGTATATACCTGTGTGGGCTCAGCATTGTGCCTGGAGTTTGGGGTGCTGGGGAAACATGTCAGACCCAGTGTTCATCGCTCCCTCAGGGAGCACATGCCTCTGGGGGGACAGGAGCCCCGGCCAGCCAGTAAACAGCAACCTCTGGGGCCGCTGGTAGTGTCCGCTGCACGTTGGTTGGCAAAAGGTTAGTGTCCTGCTGCCAGACAAGTGCTTCCAGCCCTGCCATCCCCGCAAGCTGCTCTGGAAGTGTTTAGGGTTTCTTTGAAAATGCCCTTTTTGTTTGTTCTGGAGCATGCGGTCCCTTACATTTCTCTGTCTCTCTCTCTCTCCTACGTTTCAGTGAGCGGTTTCTGGTGAGACTGAACAAGAATGGTGGGCCAAGGAACCCAGAGAAGATAGAACGCATGTGTGCCCTTTTTACAGTATGTGCAAATTCTCTTTCCCTTCTCTGCTGTTGACTCTGACCAGGGGTCTGGTGTGTGCAGATGGTCACCCTGGAAATGAGCATTTGTTCTCACCTCCCCATACTCTGGGAAGAAGAGGACTTGATTTACATTTCTATCAGGTTTAATTAAATATTCAAAGAGAACTGAAATTAGCTAGTTTTTAGTTGAAATTTTTATTAAAGAAATACAATCGAGTACCTTTTACTGATGTAGATTTTATAAGCCAGTAACATAACAGATGTTTAAAATCTGAGAAAAGTCTTTCTTACTATTCTTATGCAAGGCCACTGGGAATGTGTCTGATGTATATTTTCTCTAAAGACATTTACAGTTTGCAATGTTTTCGTGGGTGCAAACAGACAAACTGAACAAGCCCTCTGCTTTCAAATACTGAGTGGAGGTTCTTCTCCTGCCGGGCTCTGTGCTCTCGTTCCTTCGGAAGAAACGCACCGTTACTCCCGGACCCCCAGACGACGGGCCCACCGGCCCCGGGAAGGTGCCTGCTGCCTCGTGTGTCCCTCAAGTTGGCTCTGACCTACCACGTTTGTTTTATTTTACTTAGTGAAAAAACTCACTGCCCAGCTTTATTTAGTTAGTTTATTTGCTGAAGAAGAAAACAGGACTGTGTCACAGTTTTAGATCAGTTTCACCCACTGGGGATTCTTCGATTTGCTTCAGTGAGAGACACCTAGGACCCGTTGATGCAGGGAGGTGTGATGGCCTCACAGCGCCCTGTCCTTGTGTGGGGGGCAGGACTGGTGGGCGACAGGCAGGGGCCCAGAGCTTACAGGCGCCCCTCAAACACAAGAGATTTTTATCCAGACATCTCATATGTCACTTTGTCTGAAAGATAAGATTGGGGTTGTTTACCTGACCTTTTTGTTCATTTACTACAACTATTATATCTCAAATAGTATTACTGCAGAAGCAGAAGTCACTTTCACAGGATAGCTTTTGTTGAAAATGTTCCAGATACACAGAAAAATTTATAAATCTAGCTAAGGTAAAATGATGTTTTTTCCATCTTTGAGCTCAGCATTCAAAGCTTCTATGAGACCTTACAGGACGAGCAGACCCCTGAACCCCTGAAGACAGTCAAGGGAGTCGAGATGGTTTCCTGTGGAAGACCAGCACTCTTCCTGCAAGAGGCAGACATGAAGGGGCCGAGTGCAAAGGGCAGTACATGGGATTCGGGTTACAGTATTTGGGGGCTCCTGACCTGAGGGTGCCTGGCACTGAGGCGCTTCTCTGGGCCGCCTTTCTGGGCCGAGACTGGGAAGAGACGAGCAGCCATCTGTCCAGAATGTCTCCATGACCTCAGGAGGCTTTCTGTGACCTGGGCTCTGATGATACTGGGTTGAAGCAGCAAAAGAAATTGTCGCTCTCTGGTTCTGTGGTGCCGTGCGCATGCTACGCTGCAACATGAAGAGTGCAGTCCTTGTCTCTTGAAAAATGAGCTTAATTATGATGATATTTGAATGTAATTACAGTAAATCACAATTTTCATTTCACAATATTGTAATTGTCTATATGGGCCCAGAGGCCTAAGCTGCAGCTCCAGCTCGGTGAATCAGAGATGCACGTAATGCTCATGATGTGCTCTGATTGTGCCACAGTGGGAAGGCACAAAGCTGCTAAAAATACCAGTTCTATGGTTCTCTTTGCAGTACAGCCCCAGATTTTTTTTGAAAAGATCCCAAAAGTGATAGAGGAGTTTTTACAGAGCACACAGTCTTTTTGACCAAGGTTGCCTTAGCCAGGATTTTCATGTGACACTTCAAAGCTATATGAGGTAACCGTTCCTGCGGAACCTGTTATTTCATTACCTAGGACTTGAGCCCTCCTGTGGGCTAAAGGAGCTTCCCAGATCGATACGTGTGCTACAGAGTTTAGAGTAAGTGCAAGAAAATGCAGCCACAGCTTTGGTCAGTGCCAGCTATTGGCTACCTTAGTGTCAGGACAAGGGGGCCACACAAACTGAGCGGTGGCACAGAGCGCTAAGGCAGACCGCAGAGTCACGCTACAGCTGCCACATTGTCCGTGGCACGACCCTGTTCTCTGTCATGACAGCCTGGTTTTTTCTGACCTCGTTAGATTTCAGAGCTTCCTGTGCAGAAGAATTTTATCCAGCATAGAGGTGTTCGATATTTGTGTGACTGTCTAGTATGGTGAGGATTTGCTGCCTTTGATGATAAACACTGGCTGTGTGTGTGTGTGTGTGTGTGTGTGTGTGTCTGTGTACTGACTCACTGCTACACGTCCCATGCCTCACACACAGTGCCTAGCAAGTGCGAAGGCCTCAACAAGGATTGGTTACATAAATCAATGAATATACGTTTATTTCTTACTATATTTGAGGGACCAACTCAGAGAATGAACTTGTACTGTTTTCCCTGCATTCATTGGCATATTTCTACATTTATTTATGCTCTTCCAACATTTTGAAATAGAACTGTAGGCAGTAATTTATTGGAATTAAGAATGAGTTTGATTATGAGTATAACATGTATTAAAATATTGCCTCCTTTCTGCAGCATAAATATGAAAAAATCTGCTTTGTTTTATATTTGTAAACCCCATTATCTCAAAAAGGGTAGTCCAGGCAGGGAAGTCAATTCACTCTTCCATGTTTCAAATGGGACATTGAATTGGTAACTGAGTCTACGATTCTGAGCCCTGAGTCACTGCTCTGTCTCCCCACCGTGCAGTCGGGAACCAGCTTCTAGTTTGTAGGATAGGAGGGTCTGGTCCAGTGAGTAAACCTAAATTCAAACCCCACTCACCAGATGAATGGAGGATGAGGCACCTCTCCCCACCTCGGTTTTACAGGTCTTATACTTTAACAAATGTGGATGGCCACATTTGGTACCTTGTCTTGAAGCATGTATGTTGAATAACTCTGTGTGTTTAACCATGCACTTACATTTAATAAGATCGCTTTTACATTGAAATTAAGTGAGACTCACAAATAATAACTTTACTTAAAATAATTTTTTGCACTGATTATCATCTTATGTTTATTTACCTCAAATAAGTACCACAGAGAGGATTCTGGGTATCATGTGCAACAAGGCCAAAAAGACCCCTACCCAGCCAGGTGGAAATACTATAAATGACACTTAAGGCTTCTTCTTATTCACTCCGAGCCAAGGGAGGTCCATGCTTGTGTGTGTGACCCATCTGGTCAGTGTTTGGGCATCTTTGGTGACTGGCTAGAATTCCCTAGTAAACTGGGTTCAATGATTATAATGGTCATTTGACAGTTTGGAGTAACACAGTCCAAGCTGGCAGAAGGAGCCATTTCACTGTGGAATGTGTCAAACATTTCTGTGTCCTTCACTAGTAGACATGTTTCTATCCCAGAAAGCGCATAAGAAAAGTAATCTGTTTCTCAGTTTCTACTTGTTATTTAATAACCTTCTTAATAAGTGCCAAAATACAGTGCTATGTTGAGAATATCATTTTAAAGTCCATTTCTAAATTTGAATTAGCAAAAGGGAGCCTGAACATCCCTTTCAACATCAGACAACTTTCATGGGAAAATGTATCTTGTGATTCCAGAGATACCAATTTATTCTGTTAAAATATTTTATAAGCTATTTTATTGTAAGCCTATTTCATTATTCTATTAAGAATTTGGTGAGAAATTAAAGCCATCTTGAATCTATAGTTTCAGTTCCACCATTACACGTTGCTTCGTATTGTCCGTTTTCCTCTCACATGCTCAGGACCACCCCCAGGGCAGAGCTCAGGGCCCGCGGGGGTGCCTCCTGGAGGGGTGCCCTGGGGATGCCCAGTGGCCGCACCTGCTCCTGACCCTGCAGCCGGGCACACAGTAAAGCAGCCTGTGCACGCTGGCTCTCAGAGCTCATTCAGGGTCGTGCTCTTTTTCCTGCTTTACTGAAGAGACACAACACCTTAGACCAATCACTAGTTGAAAAATGGGAAGGAAATGAAACTAAGGGACCTTTTCCTAGAAGCAAAGGGGGAATCGTGGGAACCTGTCCCGTGAAGGACAGCGATTACTCTGTGGGCCGTCATTAACCCACAGCCATGGCGGAAGTGAGTGGCAAGTTGGTGACCTGGTGAAAAGCCTGGAACAGAAAGTATATTAAAGGAGGTTTTACTACTTCAAGTCCTTGTGTTAATTAAAGTGTAAATATGTGCTCATAAATAAACAGTTCATTTCAAAATATGTTCTAAACTTACATGATTTAATGTATGAAATCAATTTCATAACTCTAGTTTAAAATGTGTCTGACTCTGGATCATATTTGCTTACTAAGGGAAGCCCTTAAAACTTTCCAGATAAAACCATTTTCAGCTTTACACTTTAGTACAAATGATATGTATCTAAATTTAGAAATGGAGATCAAACAGTTGAGATTTCACTAAGACCAAATTAATCTCCTTTTAAGGGAACATATCTAATATGTACTAATCATTGTGGACATGGGATAAATACAGAATTAGAATAAACTTAGAATTTCACTTATTAATGAGCTTTTTGCTGTTTGCCCTTTTTTCTCTACATTAAACATTTCTTTTTTTACAAAATGTTTTTATGTGATGTTAGAATAAACATGTATAAGACACTATCACAAGTATTTGTAACGTGAGAACTCTGTGGACACTTGTCAGGTGTTCAGTAAGAGAGAGAAAAATGCTGTTCGTTGGGTAAATTTTCAAAGGCATATGAGATACCCAGATTTCCGCTGTTGGAATCTTACAAAAACACTGACCTGCTGTGTGCATTAGCCCCTTCCTGCCTGTAACATAAACTAAAAGGGACGAAAGCAAACCATTCTGAGGTTCAAAGTGAAATGTTAATTATTGTCTGTGTATTCATTGCCTTAATTCACTAATTTTTTTTTTCTCTTTTCTTAGGATCTGAGCAGCAAAGATCTGAAGAGAGATTTATATCTAGTTGCCCATGTGATACGAATAGGTACTGTCCACCTTACCCTTCCCATGACTCAGGCGGCCCGGCTCGGGATAAGTCTGCCCTGCGTGTGAGCTCTGTCTCCTTGCCGGCTCTTACTGCCTGGCAGGGCTCAGGACTAGAGCCCTCTGGCCCTGGAGCCCACTTAGGCTCACTGAGGAGGGAGCTGTTTATACAAATGAAGGCATTTTTTTTTTCCACTTGAGATCTGCTCCCTATCTGTTTTGGACCCAAACTCTCTTCAAGTGGTCTGCTTTTTCACATTCTCTCCGTGACAGCACCCGCCTTTCCGCCAGCCCCCCGCTCAGGGACCTAGCCGCAGGTGCCCAGGGCCACTGACTTAACAGGAGGTGAATGGCCTCTGCTGTGTTTTGTACCCAGAAGTGTGTGTCTATGCCATTTTCCACAGAATAGAGCCCCTGCCCCTGCAGTAGACAGTGACGTCTCACTTTAGCACACACAAGGTGGAGAGAGTGGTTCTCGCTGTTGTTTTCCGGTTGGTTTGCCCAGCTGTCTTTCCAGTTTAGAGGACAGTCTGGAGGCAGTGACTGACCAGCTCTTCCTTCATGGGTTAGGGTTCGGGCAGGTCTCGTACATTTGCCAAAGAACATATCTCAGTCCTTTGCCACCAAACCACCATCCGCTGCACTGAGCGCTCGCCGTGCTCCAGCCTGCGTGTGCACCCCCACTGCCGCCGCAGCCCCGTCCGCTTCTGAGGCTCTTCTGGCTCCCGCACTGCTTTGTCCCCGAGCAGCTCTGCTTGGAATAGCACACTGCCCTTGTCTGTGCATTAGTTTCTACCTGGCAGCTGAAACACCACACTTTATATCCTTAATATGCCTAAGGACTTTGAATCTATTAAACCTTGGTTTTTCTAAGAAATTCATCAATTATGCTCATATGATTAATAAACACATGGTGGACGTTGAGGTAGGCAATGATGGTGGTTGACTGAATGAAGTGCAGGAAGAGCCCTGGCCAAAGACCTGCTTGGCATTCCTCCCCATAAACATCCTTCCATCCTTCGATGCTCCCTTCAGTCCTCAATTAGTCTTCCGATTTAGATGATCTCTAAGGCACCTTTAGCTTTGGCATCTTCGGATGACAATCAGGTGTTGTTGGTGGAAAGGAGCTTGGAATTCTCACTGACTGGCGTTTCCTACTGTGCCCCAGGCCGGATGCTCCTGAATGACTCCAGGAAGGGCCCTTCACATCTGCACTACCGGCGGCCGTACGGCTGCGCAGTCCTAAGCATCCTGGATGTACTGCAGTCACTCACAGAGTTAAAGGAAGAAAAGGATTTTGTTCTCAAGGTCTACACGTGAGTAGTGAATATCAGAGATACTATTTCTTGCAACATAAGACATCCCAGCACTGTCCTTGTTCCTCAGGTTTGCAGGACACACGATCACCCGATCACCAGGATGTGGGTGGGGAGTCTGGAAAATGCAGAGGTTTTGACCTGAGCTTTGGGGTTGGCCCCAGGCAACTCTATCTTTAATAGGCCTCCCAGGTGATTCTGAAGCAATTTAGAACCTTCTATCCCAAAGTAAAAGTCTGATAGAGTGCATTTCCTCTTCTGTTCAGGATTAACCAACCTTATTATATTTTTAGAGAAAAGTGAATAATACAACTTTTCAGGTGTTTTGGATATAAAAGAGTCTTCTGTGTCTCACACTTGCCCACCAGCTATTGTAACTGGCTCCTGAGGTAAATTGCTTCAGGGAACAGTCATGAGTAAGGCTGCCCTGTCTTTGAAGAAAAGCTGCTCACGTCTGCCCCCACACACCTGTAAGTCATGCCTGGCCGGGAAGGGGGTACTTTTAGAGTTCATCACCCAAGTAATCTGCCGTGAAGCAGTGCACCTCTCCTGCCTCTTGCTGAGCAATAGAAAAAACAAAAGAAACAGGATTCCAGGCAGCGTGTCTGTCTGTTTAGAGAGACTTAGGCATGAAACAGTAATGTTGAAAACATGACCAGTGGTGTCTGGTGAGTTTTTAAAGCAAATATATTTCTAACTATGAGCTTTATTTTAAAGAAGCATCTGTCCTCTTGATTCTAACCCAATATTGTTTTTCAAATTAAATCTAACACTGTCAATCACCATGTTAATACATCTTCACCATAATATCATATGGATATTTTTCTCTGCTATCTGTTCTGTTTCAGGCATGAAATGAAATTCACAATTACACTTAAAATGGGCCTTTATATAATCAGCCACATTTTATTGATCTCAGAGTAGAAGTCCATACCTCTCCATTACCTTTCCTCCTTAAGCTCTGTTCTGGTCCGAGTTGTGCACTTGGGGTGGGGTCTTCCTGTGGGAAAGCACCTTACAAAGGTGGGTTTCTGTTCCTTTCATGCATTGGTCACAGACTTTCTCCATATACCAAACCTCTTCACTGATGGGTGCTGTGACTGACTTCTTCGTACACCTTCCTTCCTTGGAAAGGACTGACCGGATGTCCGAAACCACCATCGTTACCCTCTCATGGCCCTCCCCTGGTCTATAGACAGCACACTCCAGACTTGCGTCTCTGGTGCATCAGCTCTTCCTTCTGTGCACATGCTTGCTGTGGACAGCGCCCTCCTGAAAGTGCCGTCATCCCTCATTGGCCTGACTGCTTCTGAAAGAACAGCTCAGTACCAGTGTGGCCCTTTGCAAGAAGTAGGATCTGCATGTAGCTTTTAGCTCCTCCTATGAGCCATACCTAATATGTTGCCTCTAAAAAGCCAAAGACAGATGTTTTTATTGAGAAAGTAAGGTTTTTAAAAAATTTTTTGGAAGGACTAATAATGTTAAAACATAGGATAATTTTTCCACTTGAAAATATTAGCAGACTTTCAAACAGACTTTCAATGCATGTTTGTGTCCAGTATGGAATTCCTCTGGGATTAGTATTAAATCCACACCAGCACAGTGAATTGAGCCCTCAGGAGAAGCAACATTTTCCAGTAAGTTTCAGGGGACATGTTTGTTAGATTGGATGGGAAGCTTGAAGGGTTTACTCCTTGCTGCTCACAGTGTGTCAGTCTCTGCTGGGACAGGACAAAAGCCCCTTTATAGCTTTAATCAGGGGACTGGCAAGTCACTCATCAGTTACCGACATTCTCCTCGTTTCTCTCATTGTCCAGTCAGCCTCAGCCGAGTAGATTCAGCTCCATGTGCCACGGCCACGGCTTTGGCTTTCCAGGCGTTGCTCAATGTCACATGTGTATGGCCCAGAAGGCACTAAGAAAACTGCAACAAGAAGCCGAGGCATGAACGCTAGGTCACTGCCTACTCAGCCAAAAGCCTTAAAAATCACAAATAAACAACTACTCTGTGCATTCAGTCTAACATAGATGTCATAGTTTCCTCTTGGCCAGAGGGACCAGGGTGACAGGCAGGCACAGCAGTTGTTGAACCTGGAACCTAGGGAACAAAAGAGAGGAGCACAAGGAGCTAAAGTCAACCCTGGGGTAGCATTGGGGGTTGGGGCTGGGGGCCCACAGACACAGCATGCAGCCAAACACCAGAGGCTTCTGAAGGTGTGGCACCCACTGTGCCCCTTCACGGTGAGAAAGTCCAAATAGACATTCTTAGTCAGCCTAATGCATTAAATAGGTAAGTAAGTACTTAGAATATTAAATTTATCATCTTAGTTATATTTTAAACTATGTTATATAAAATGTGTATACCTCAAAACACACATCCTCAGTCGAACATTATGTAAAGCTGAGCAGTACTGCATATTCCCCACTCTCACATGTTGGGAAAAAATTTTATTAAAAGTCTCTGCATGCAGCCTTGCCATTTAGTCTTTGTGGCCATCAGAGTCACTTTTTGAGAAACCTGACACACATTATGTCCTCTCTGGTTGGTTTTGGTACCTCCCTCTGGGGTCCTGATGACACTTTCCCTGGAATTTCGCCTGAACTGAGGCCCAGTTAGGTTTGCTGAGCATCTGGGCACTTGGTGTCTGTGTCTTTATTTGCCTCGTGGCCCACGTGTGTTCCTCCTATGCTGCTTTTAAGGGGAGTTTTACAGAACAGCCCACACTTCAATTTGGAGGTCATGCCCAGAGATAAGTACTAAATCTGTGTAGTTTTGCTCTTAAAAAACTGTTCTTAACCAGTTCTGTTGGACAAACTTTAGAAGCATCTAAAACCTGCATTGATTGAGGTCATTTCAGGCTAATGTAACTCACCCAGATCGCACTGCGATACCCAAAATAGAGGGATTCAGAAATGCCCCGTAGCATGAAAGGTGTCCCTGTCCCTTTCCTTTTCTGTGTTGCTGTTCTTCCAGGAGAGTGACATGAAAGAGCAATAGCTCTAAGAGCAGAGAGGCGCAGAGATGCACAGCAGCTTTGTCAGCTGGCCTGAAAGCGCGTCGACGGTGTGTGTGGTCCCAGCACGCTTTTTCTAGGTAGACGTGCTTCCATCTGTTAGGGGGACACACAGATCAGCTGGATGGCATGGTGAGCAGGCAGAAGCTATGAGATTGAGAAAAATCACCTTACTTCCCTGAGCTTCAGTTTCCTCCTCTACAAAACTGGAAAAAAAGGAAAAAGAATAAGGTAATATAAGGCAGAAAAAAATAACCCATATGAACCAGTGAATCAAACAGGAAAGAGGTGGTTCATGAAGTGAGACATACCCGAATAATGGGCAGAGTACATGCCATCTAAAAATAGTCTCCTGTTTTATGCTAGTGACTCTTGGTTATTGGCAAATCCCACTTTTCACATCTAAGCTACAAATCCTGCATAATTCCATCCATAATGTGTTCCTCGGTTTCTCTGTGGTGGTCACATGACCTGTTTCAGCAGTGAAGCCAGTGAATGTTTGTTTAGTGCCCTGTGCTCTGTCATTGCCCTCCTGGATGTGCCCAGTCACATGGAAGCCTGTACCAACCCTGGGCACTGAGAGGGCTTCACCCCCTTACAGAGGAATAGATGCCAACAGCACAGTTAAGTAAGGGACGCAGCAAATTGATGGCATTTCTTGGAAGAACAAGAGAATGGGTTATGATCATATTTTGATTTAAAAGTTCATCTTTCATTTAACCTGTAAGGCTTCAAAAACAGCAACAAAAAGTGCTCAGTAGAGAAGTCCTATCACAGGCTTTATAGAATATGTTATTTTTAAAGTGTTAATTCTTCTTTATGGTCAGCGTTCAGTTATGCTTCTTATTAACCAATAATAAAGGCACAAATTAGGTTAAAAACTGCATTAATATTTCGGTTTGTAAAAATGTGGACATTTCTAACCTAAAGGAAATGCTCATAGAAATAAATGCAGGATAAAAATAAACAAACAAACAAACAAATAAATAAATAAATGCAGGATATAAAATCATCCATCACAAAGGTGCATGTAAAAACATAGACTGTACAGTGCAGAAGCTGTTGTGAAAGAGTGTTTCAGGTGGAAGGCCTAGAGCAAGGGGCAGAAGAAAGCCCACCCGGTCTCAGTCAGACAGCAGAAGTGCAACTGAGGTGAGAGAAAGTCTTGCTAGGTGAAATTCTCGAAATAGAGTCGAAAAACAAAATCCATTCGTTATTAATAAAAGACCCACAAAGATAAGATAATAAGAGGCACAAAGTGATGGAAAGTCAGTAGGCTAAGTAAGGATCAAATACAAACAAATGTCACAGTATTAATGGGGAAAATGAAGTATAAGGTAAAAGGTATGAAGTGGATGTGCTGTGGCAAGAGTATCTGGGATTGACAGGAAAAGAACACACACTGTAGGGTCACATTTGGTTTCCTGTTGATCCTCCAAGAGCCCACGATCTCATGGGCAGCTAAGGGCCTCTTAGGGCAGGCCAGACACAGTGTGTGACAGTACCACTCACTCTGTCAGCCCCAGGGTCCCCAGGGAGCCAGCCCCTGATGACCTGGTCTCTGCAAAGCAGGGGTTATTGCTCTGCTACCTGTTAAGTTCAGGGTTCATCCCTCATGCTGGAGAAATTTGCCCAGTGGTGCATGTGCTTCAGTTTAAAGGAAAGTTGACGAGACTCCGCCTTAACACATGGCCTTAACTGGGGAGTGAGAGCAAAGCCAGGGCCCAGGCGTCCTCGCCAACCTCTCTGTCTGCAGCGTGCCAGTATTGCAGAGAGCCCTCGTTTCCTCCACAGGGATAGAAGAGCATTTTATACCAATACATGGTGGGATTTATAGTGAGGCTCTAATTGTTAGGACCTTTATGCATGTAATAATATTGACTCAAAATTATTATAGCTAATTTATTAGAAATACAAACAAGATAAAAGTATAGTAAAAGCAAGGGATTTTAACGTACCTCTTGACAGATAAAAATAAATCGGGATAGAGATAAATACACGCTTATCTGACTTAGAAGAGAACTGAGTAAGGTCAGTGTGACAGGGACTCACTCAGCACCTTTGAGCGCTGTCCACGAGTGGTGTCAGCATTCTTACAGACGTGGAGACAGGGCAGAGTGGTGAGGCATGTGCTAAGCAGCCTGGCGAAGAGGACACGCTCTCAGCCGCTTGCTCTCCTACCTCCATGGAGGGCGAGCGTAACTCGCAGTGTAAATGAGGACATTCTGACAGTCAGAAGGAAGCTGTTTATGCCAGGACAGCAGGTGTGAATGGACTGTCCCAGCTCCCAGGCCCTCCAAGTTCTAATTAGCTTTTTTGTCCTACAAACAGAATATATCTTTTTCGGTGCCCATGGAACATTTACAAAAATTATAAATAGAATTTCCATAAATTCTGTAAGGCACAAGCCACACTCACTGATCCCAGTGCAATTAGCATAGAATGCATCATAGTAGTCATCCAAGGGAAAACCCCCACAGTCCCCTGCTACCCAAAAAGACACTTGTCAGGGTCCCCGTCCACGCCAGTTACTTAGCAATGTCAGCTTGGTAAATGAGAATAGCATGCCGTTCGTTGCATGTGGAGGGCCGAATGGGTATCATCATTCGTCCTGAGAGCAGAGTTAAGTGGCTGTAGATAAAAATGGGTATACAGTGTAGAGCAGCCTAGATGTAAATTTGCACTCTGTTTATGTATGTAAGTAGTACAGAGACATGTTACCTTTATTAGGAACAGAACTTAAATGTGAGATCATGGCTTAGATCTGGGAGCCACGTGGACTTCTGTATTCATTTCCTGTGGCTGTTGTAACAAACAACCATGAATTTGATGGTTTATAACAACAGAAATTTATTCTCACAATCTGGAGGCCAGAAGTCTGAAATCAAGATTCTAGCAGGACCACGCTCCTTCTGGAGACTAGGGGAAAATCTGTTCTTTGCCTCTTCCAGCTTCTGGTGGCCGTCTGCATGCCTTGATTTGGGGTTGTGTCACTCCAGTCTATTTTCCTGTGGCTACATTGCGCCTCCCCTTCTGTATCTCCAGTCTTAAATCTCTCTTTGTCCTTCTCTAAGCATGTTCACCATTGAGATGAGGTTCACCCAAATAATGCATGATTATCTCCTCATCTCAAGATCCTTATTTAACTACATCTGCAAAGACATTTCTCCAAATAAGACAACATTCACATGTTCCAGGGATTCGAATGTGGACAGATCTTTTTATGGTCAGCCCACTACAGCTTGTAATTAACATGAACCCTGACTTAGAAAGACTTTTAAAACCTGACTCTGCAAGCATCATATGCCCTGTGCAAACAGGGTGGTCCCAAAAGAGGAAAGAGACATTACCGAGGCGCTCATGCCCAAGTCCTCCTAGGTGCTCTGGCCAGAGAAGTCACTCCTGGTCCCATGAAAGTGAGCAAAGGGACAGCAGCAGTCCTCACAGAAGCCCTCCCACCACCTGGAAAGTACAGGCGCGAGCACAAGTGTCCCTGCAAAGCGCTGTGACTTTAACGTATACGCTGTTTGTCTTTGTGAATTAGTCTGTTGAGAAAAAGATGTATTTGCTGTAAAATAAGAAATGTCTTAAATTTATCATAAATGAAAAGGCAATCTCATGGCCATCCCGAATGAATCAGGTTGGTTGATTTGTGTCTGCTTGGTCTTAGAGACTGCTCATACGGGCCATTTTTTAGAAGTGTGTGGTATTTTTCTTCATCCTTCTCAATGCGTCTCTCTTGCCCTGTAGGGAAGGGCTGCGTGAACCAGTGGTCAGCATCAATAGTGTCCTAAACCTGTGGGTCGTTGCCTCTTTTCTAGATTATTAGGACTTTGAACCAAAATAAAGAGCAGAATAAAGCATACCCTAAGAGAAAGAATTTTAATATGGAGTACTGGCACTAAATTAAGGTTCACATCAGGGCTGAACAGCTGCAGTTCGGTCAGGGTAGACAAAGGGAGTGCTGCCCGGTGTCGGACGGGCATCCTGACACCTGTGCAGGGCAAGCTCTCCCGGCACAGGGCTGTAGCCTCTCCTCCCCCACCCCTGCCCACCCTGCTCTGGGGACCAGGCAGGCCTGTATTTAGTCCAGCTCCATCTCACTCTCCTTGATAAAATGAGCATGGTAATACTAACCTTACAGGATTATGAGAATTAAGTGAAGTAAAATATGGGAAAAGACCCCCCCAGCCATTACCTGCCTGTGGAAGGCACCCTTCCTGCTAAAGATGAAACTTAAAGGTCTTTCAGATAACCCTTGATGCTTGTCCAGCTTGGGGAAATGAGAAGGAAGGTGGGTGGATCACACAGACACGGACAGGAGGTGATGGGGAAGGCTGGGGAAGACGCGGGCGCTGACGTGGGCCCCCGCACGCGAGAGACGGAGTCCTTCATGCTCTCTGCTGAGCAGAGCCGGCACACCCGCCCTGCTGTTTCTGCACGCTCGGGGGTCCCTCGTAGAGACCAAAGCCTGGCGGCCCTCTGCTGCCTGCCAGAGCAGAGCTGGGCGGCATGGCTGAAGTGCGCGTGTCCACCTGCACGCAGACCTTGCTGGCCTTGCGGGCAGGATGAGCTGCCCACAGTTCTGAATCATGCTCTGAATATTCATTTGATTCACGTGACCTAATCATGCTTCGTTTTAATCACGACTCATTTGATTGTTTAATAAATGCTTCCATATGTAAATCTTCCTCTCAAAATATCCTAATGATCGCTTAAAATATGCTGAGACACCACAGTTGATTGTGGATGATTTGAGCAGCTCTTCTTGGCATTCTGGAAAGGGAGATATTGGAAAGGTGATTCCAATATCACTGGTCCAGAAGAGAGATGGTAATGGCTGAACCAAGGCCGTGAGGAGGAGAGGTCAGAAGGGATAGATTTCAAGATACCAGCCTCTGTGGGGCCTGGGAGCAGCCTGGAGGGTTCTGGTTTAGTGAGCTAGCGGGCTCCGCTCCGGGAGAGACACGTCCAGGAGGGATGAAAGCTGTCCCGTGGCCTCCCGGGGCAGGCTTTAGGGGTAAGTGGGCTCCATCGTGAGTGTTGGGGAGATCACCCGGGAAAGCCTGTAGGGTGAGAAGGAAGGGGGCTGGAGGCCAGCAGTAAGCAAGGGCCGTGTGGACATAGGGCGGCAGGGACTCACGGGCAGGTGTCTGCCTCTGAACCGTGTGTGCCAGGAAGGTGAGGTGGTGCAGGTCCCTGCTGATGTGATTGGCAAGTGCCAGCAGCCCGCCACCCCGGGGCTGAGCGCTTCACTGCAGATATACTGACGTGGCGCATGTGTCTGAGGTCGGACTTAATTTTCAGGACTCTTGTTTTGGAGTAAGAGGGAAAATATGATTTTTAAGACAAATTATAGTCCAATTTCTGCTGAAAAAGTAACTACTGATTTTGTAAACCTAGAGAGTGACAACTGACAGCAAGACAAGCCTCACCAGCCGGCACGTGTCTGATGTATCCAGACAGGCCACCTGGCAGGCAGGTGGCTGGCGTGTGGCTGCTGCACCTCTCACCCCACTTTCAGATGACTTGGTGCATCACCAGTGGTTGTCTTAAAGAACACTCTGCCCCTTCCTTTGTTGGGAAGGGATTCTGCAAGCAGGAAGTTTTCCACACAGCTCTGGGCTGTGAGACCCTCGTCTTTGATGTCAAATTCTTTGCAGCATCGCCAAATAAGAGAGGTTTATTTATCCCCACTAAGAATTCCAAAGAGGCACTGACTGAATAACAAAATTAAGCTAGTGACCAACCTCCTTTATCTCTGAATGGCCTCTACACAAACCCTTTTATTTAGGAACTTGTTGTGTTTCACAGCTGAGTGGCTCGCATTCTTCCTGGGGTCTCCTTGTGGAGGTGGCTGTGCTGCGCTGCACACCCTGAGTGCCTGTGGACAGACCTTGTGGGTTCCCCTTGTGCCTGGGTCCTGTTGGTGTGATGGGGTGCATACCACCTTACCCAGCAGGAAGGGGTGGGGCCAGGCCATGGGATGCTGGTGTCACATGGAGCCTTCAGGAGGTGGCCCTAATCCCATGCCAGTTGTTTCATAGAGGTGTCTGCACCAGGATGCAGAACCCTTGGTCTCTGTCCCTAGACTGCTCCCGGGGCTCTCTCCAAGTCGTCCTTTGGAGGGGAGGTCTCCCAAATGTCAGAGGTCAGCAGGTGCTCTGTGCTCCTCCTTTCTCTCTTGTCCCAGTCCTCAAGTTCCTGGAAGGGGCTCTGTTCTTATTAGGCACCAAGCCTTCTCTGCTGGCCCTTCTTCCCCTTGACCACAGGATTTCTCAGTGAACCAACCCACTATTCTCCCCAGCTTTTCTCCCTAGCTTGGTCTGCCTGAAATGGAACGGCAGGCACATATGCCCATACCTGAGTTTAGCAGGATTTCCCCTGGGCCCACTGTGACAGCTGAATGAGAGGGTAAAGCCAGGCAGGCATGGCAGTTCCTAAACAGAGTACAGAGGGACTGTTTTCTCTAGTGTGTAAGAGACTCGAAAAGAAAAAACTCGTCACGTGGGAGAGGGCTGCTTCAGAGAATAAGATACTTTGCTACTTAAACAGCATTTGTAGAGATGCATTTTAGAGTTTCTACTCCCCTCAGGTGTGAATCTTCAGTGGGCCTTAACAGAAAATGAGCCTTGTCTAATTGAGTAAAACTTACTCTTTTTTTGAGGCTTCCCTTCAAACTCAGCGTGGCACATCAGAGCATCAGCCCAGACACTACAGCGCAGGAGAGCCTCACACCTGTCCTTCTGTTGCAGGTGCAACAGCGAGAGCGAGTGGGCCCAGATCCACGAGAACATCATCCGAAAGTCCAGCGCCAAGTACTCTGCCCCCAGTGCCAGTCACGGTAACAGGCGCCTCCGGCCAGAAAGCCGTGGGCTACGTTTATGCGTTTGCGGTTGCCGATCACGCACACCCCAGCCAATGCGTGCTGATCCGTTGCCGTATGTCAAGTTCAGTTCCCCACAGATACTGGTTCTCCTGCCAGGGCACTTCTTGCTCTTTCTTTCTGTGATAATTCGAGACCTTCCCCGTTTGCTTCTGACCAAAACACGTTGTCTTCTTTCTGTGATGACTCCACGTGCTTTGATCAGTCACCCGGGTCCCAGTTCACATCCAGAGTGAGCAGCAACGTTGCAGGTTGTCCCGTTCTGGAGCCTGAGTTTTCCTGAACAGATTACACGGACCCCAATGCCCCCCGGCCAAATGTTAATGTCACTTGCGTTGTCTGCTCCCATTCAGCCTTAGCATTACCAAGAAAGCCTGACACTAATGAGCGCCAATGATTTTCTGCCAACAGCAGCCTTTCGGGAGCTAGAATGGAAAGTTCTTTTTTTTCAAAGCAGCTTTCATCTTACCTCAACTCCTTTTCCTTTTCCCTCCTTTTCTTTTAAAATTCTCTTTAATTTCTATCTGTATCTCGGTAAAATTCTATACATTAGAAAGATCGTGTTTTCTAATTGAACATGAATTGCTTGACTAAATTAGAGGCACTATTTAAAAGCCTCTGACCTTTTGCATACCCTTGAAGACGGCTATCAAATTTACATGCAACCATGCTTCTCCGGACAGTTTTACTTGTAAATTATTTCATCACTCTTTTATATAACCATTGTTTTTTGACTTTCATAAGTTGGCCTTGAATGACAGTATAAAGCTACTGCAAGGCCTGGCAGTTCCCCAAGTTGTTGAGAACTTTTTTTCCCTCCATTAGGGTCAGCAGGTACCCAGCTGCTGGGTCCTCAGGGCAGCTGCACACTAGGGCCACAAAGCTTGAGACCCTCAGCCTGGGGCCCTCAGGGCCTCTCTCATTGGTTTTGAGTGGCTGTTTTCCCTTCTGTGTGTACCAGGGTGCCAAGGAGCTCCATGCAGCATGCTTGAGTGGGGAGAGAGTCTATATTTCTCATGAAAAATTAGGCTGTAACAAGAGACAGATAGTCTTGTTTTTAAAATAGAGAAGAGTTGCTCACAGTTTGGAAAAGCACCATTCAAATCAATATTTACAGTGTTCTTTGCTTTATTTACCTACTTGATTTATAAAGAGCAGCCCTTGGCTACATGTTTTGGGGACATGATTTGATTAAAATATGGAGAATGTTTTAAAAGAGAGCTGGTGGAGACAGTGCATTGAAAGAAACCACTGAAGGAGCAGTTCCCCACCCAACCCCTCCCCAGGGTGACGTGCGGGACTGTGTCTCAGCCTGGGGGAAGTGGCTGGGCCGCCTGCAGCCCAGGGTCACAGATGTTGGCCGTTCATCGGTGCTTGAAGTATGCCCTCTGGGCTGGGGGCACCACAGACTTCAGAGAGCAGAATAAGAGCACACCCTTTGTTTTTTTCCCTTTGCCCTCTAGCCACCAGCTCAAATTCTGGGAACTTTCCCTCCTCAGCTGTCTGCCCCAAGCTAGGCCATCTCTTAGGTCAGTGGATTCCTGTTCACCCAGAGAGTGAGATTTGATACCCAGAGGATGAGATTGAAAAATGCCACAGATCAGTGAGCTGAGTTCATAGTAGGGGAGGGGCGAGGGGCTCCCACACTGCCCTCTGCAGAGGCCACTGCCGTCTGAGTTCTGCCCCCCACCCTTCCAGGGTCATGGACTGATTATAACTGAGTCCACTAAGTGATTAGGCTGTAACTAAATTGCTTTAGGTTGATCAAAACTCCAAACACTGACTGTCTAAGCAGAATGCTGACTAGAATACCGTATGTCTGCTTTTCAAGCCATTGGGACCTGGTGTTGAGGGCACCTGGGACATCATATGTGTAACCCCAGGGCTTCTTGGGGAGCATGACGTGAGCCGAGGCAATGAGATCATCCTGAGGTGCTGTTCCGGCTGCGGTAGATACTGTTTCCTCGCCCAGCTGAGCTGCACCAGCACACATCCTGGCTACTGGGACACTTGGACCTTCTAGATGCCGTGTCTTTGACTCCCCCAACCTGTGTGTTTTGCCACATCTTCATCCCCTGGCCCCTTTCCATTCCCAAGCCATTCTTGTTCTCCAGCTCCACTTGTCAGTGTCTCCATGCCAGCACTGCTCTTCTGATTGACCTACTCACCATAATGTCGCCCCTCATTTCTGCACATCCATCTTCTGCTCAGGGCCCAGGTTTCTAGATGACAAGGTTGCCTCCTGCTAGACCCTAGAGCAGCACCTTTATCCACCACTCTGTTACCAGCTGATTCATCCACAGCCCCTCCTGACTTCTCATGGCCTTTTAGCCAGTGGCTGCAGGATGGTGGAGGGGGTGGTGTCCAGGAGGCTCCTACTTTGTGCAAAACCCTAGGGTACAAGCCAGAAGCCAGCGCACCTGAGGGGACCTGATGGACTGCCGCTAGTCCTGAATGGAACCCCTGGGATCATGGAGAGGGTCTGAAACTGTCAGAGTTGGAGGCAAGGTTGGTTAGGCCCACGAGCACCCCTTCGCTTCCCTGGGGTTCAGTGGTTGCCTGCAGGGAGAACATGCTGTCTGTTCCACTGCCCTCATCACAAGCTCCTGCAGGGCTGAACCAGAATGGGCTCCCCATGCTGTGGCATGCCCCAGCACAAAACACGCTGCCTGGCTCTCTCGTTTCCAGCTGGTGGGACACCCTGCTCCAGTGCCGTCTTTGCGCACACTTATTCTAGTCCCCGCTGTTTCTGTAGCCCTCTCTGGGCCCCTCTATGCGGAGCCTGTGCAGTGAGCCCCCTGTTCAGTATGTCAGGGCCCAGCCAGACTTCAGGCTTGATGTTGCAGAACAGAGAGGAAGGCAGCTCAGTCAGCCTCTACCAGTGCTCTGGGGGTTATGGAGGTCATCTTGACTTGAATTCCTTTAGCTTCCTAGAATGTTTCTTCAGAAAAACACACACTTTCTGCATCAAAATTTTTCTCAAGAAAATTGCTGACCTTGGCCTTGGCCCATTCTCTGAAGAAATGTGGCTGTCTTTTCTTAGGCTGCAGTCCAGGGTGGAAGTGTGGTTCTGAGTAAGAAAATACTTTTGTCTTTGCAGGGCTTATCATTTCTCTGCAGCTTCTTCGTGGAGACATGGAGCAGATTAGGAGAGAAAACCCCATGATATTTAATAGGGGATTGGCGACTACGAGAAAATTGGGATTTCCTGATGTCATCATGCCAGGTAGGCAGAACTCGGGGGTCCGGGCTGGGAGAAGGGTGAGCAGGAGAAGCGCAAGGCTCATCTGCCGAGCAGGTGCGAGCGTGACGCGGGGGAGGCCTGCCGCCCCAGGGAGCCTCAGGCCCCAGTATGGGTGCTGACTTCAGGTGGCAGCCCAGGGTCTCTTTGTTCCTTCTTGGCTTTTGTGCTTGTCCAGAAGCGCCCACGTCCCATTCCCCAGGGCATGTGACGGCCCAGGAGGCAGGCTGTTGTCTCCCCCGTGGCTGGATGGCAGGAACCAATGTGGAGCCCTCGTGGAGATGCCTTTTGCACTCTTTTCTTCCATTACATTTCTTAGAAGAACTGGCTCACAAGATCTTCCTCTTTAAGGGGAGGAATATACCAAAGTATATGCCTGCAATACCAATGAATCTCACTTCATGTAGGCATGGCAGGTACGTTTTAATGGCTTAGGCAGATGGCATAGGATGGGCACTGGGAATAGCACCACCTGGCCAGGTCTCAGGACTTGTCTCACTGTCCTCAACTTAAGGCTGCTGGAGAGCTGGCAGGAGGAGCTGGGACAAGTGCCACCCCAGCAGATCACCCCAAGCTCACACTTCCCAGCCAGGCTGCTGCAGGCAAAGCTGGAGAGGCAGATAGAAACAGGCCGTCAGGGCCAAGGGGAGCACGGGGACTGAGGGAAGGGCAGCAGCAGCTGGTCTGCTAACTGGAGAAGATATGAACAAGGACAGGGAAACGGAGCAGGCCAACAGCTGGTGGTCTGCTTGGAGAACGGTAGGAGAGGGCCTCCCCTTTCCATGGAGTTCTAATGTTCCACCAAAAGCCTGTTTGCTTTTGTTTAGAAGGGCCAGGCTGGACTAGATGGGACTGATGGTGACCACTGCACATGTCACCTGCTCAGAGTTCTTTACGCTGCTGTGAATCCTCCTGTTGAAATACTGGCCAGCATGTTCCCAAAGGGAACGTGGCTGAGCCCAGAGAAGGCCCACATGGTGGACTCCACTGCCTTCCGGCCTCCCACACTGTTCCCAGTCTTGTCTCCTGCCACTTCTTTCCCATGGTAGAGGCTGTGGGTGCAGGGCAAGCTGCTGTGAACACCCTTAGCGTCTGCTCACGCACACAGGAGGGGCCACTCAGCCAATTCCATGTTTATTTTTAAAAGCCAAGGAGGCATCACTCTTCTGGAAGGCCTCCTCTGACTGCTGTGGAGGTAGCATCTCTCCCATCCTGTCCCCAGCCCTCTGTGACCCTGCTTATAAGGAAAAAAGGAGCCCAGGCACTATCCCTGGCTTCTTGGCCAAGTGTCATCAAAGAACGAATAGTTAGCTGCCAGAATTGCTGTGGTGACCTTCCTTTAGTACAGGTATCTGGGCTCATGAGCTGGAGTCATGTATTCTAAGAGGTGGACTTAAAAGTCCTTCCTTTCTTTTAAGAACTTGTTTGTCTAAGATACAGACATTTCCTTCCTCTTAGCCTTCACACAGTCACAGAGGTAAAACCAAGTCAGCAGAGGCTAGAAAGGAATAAGCTTCCCTTAGAGTGTTTTTAAGGAAACTTTGATTTCAAGAGTTACATCATCCAGACTTTATCTTTGGGGAGCGATCTTTCTGTGGAGCACTCCACGTCTCTGTGTGTCATGGCACACGGGCTCATAAAGGCCTCTGGGTGTGCGGACGTGGAGGCCAGCGGCCTCGGGCACTGTGAGGCAGGCTGAGGTGAGGGGCTGCAGCAGAGGGATCATCGTATGACTTTCCCCAGGTGCCAAGATGTTGGCAGTCCTGGGAGGTCCTGGCTGGGGCCCCACGCGCTCTTCCTGGGTCGCCTGTCCCTGAGGGCTGAGTGCTGGGGCCGCAAGTAGGGCTGGCCCCTGGGCAGGAGCCGTCCTCAGTCTGCCCGCAGTCTGTCTCTGCGTCTGCCTTTCCTCCCCCTGAGGAAGAGCTGCTTGCATAGACAGACACTCCAGGGTTGGGACTGACAACTGAAAGTCCCCCGAATGCACCCCACGGTACCATCGCAGGGGGTTGTTGTTCCTGGGCCCCGTCACAGGGCTGGCCCGCAAGCCCGCTGGAGCAGCAGGAAGGGTGCACAGGAGGGCTGCACATGACTGTCAGCCTGCCTGGGGAGGCCGTGACGTGTGGCCGGAGTGCCTGTCCACCTGTGGCTGGCCCAGCCCTCACCCGTGGCACGTGGTCCCCAGGCTGCAGCGGTCTCCGCCCTCACAGTGCTGGTGTCACCAGGTAAAGAAGTTGCAGCTTCTTCCTGACACGAGGGCCTATGTGAAGTGACCAAGGAAATAAATTATGTCAGTAACTGTGAGCATATCAACACTTAAGTCTGATACATCAGAGAAAATGAAAAATTGAAATTATTCATAAACCATGATCCTTATTTTAAAACTACCCAGCCTTTGGCGGAAACTACCAGGCACCGTCTGGAGACGTCTTTTTGTCAGGGTGGCCCAGTAGGTCCTTGTTGGAGCCTGTTGACAGAGCTCACAGCTCTGGGTTATGGAGTTTAACCAGGCTCTTGCCGCACCAGTGTCCAGCACACCTTTTTGGAAAAGGCCCCTCTGATGGTGTCCGCTTGCTTTCGTGGGTGGGAGCACACACAGCACAGGGCTGCTCGGTGCCACAGCTGAGGCCCCGGCTACACAGCCGCCCAGCTCTGCCTGCCACCTGCATCCTGCAGTGGTGAGCCAGGGAAAATGCCACTGCTGGAGCTGCAGTCCCCGAGGAGGCACGCCAACCAGGGAACGCCCTTCCGGACTGTGTGAGAACAACAGATGGGGGGTGTCAGCCTGACTGTGAAAACCTGGCACATATAGCCACTTGTTGGTTGGTCACCATGTTGCTGGGGGCTGTGCTCCTCGCCTCCAAACTCATTTCTGCTTGGTGGAAAGCTGATAAGCGTACAGCACACCCCACTCCTGTCCCAGGCTGCTCAGGAAGGTGGCAGGAGGGGCTGGAGCAGGACAGTATGCAGGTGAGCGAGGGGAGGGGAGCTTTGTTGCCAAGGACTGCTCGCTGGGACTAGCCAGAGTGAGCCTTTAAGGAAACTGCCTGGCAAAATCTCCAGACAAGAAGGAACTGTTTAAAGCCTCTTGCCCAGGAGGGGGGCTGTACCCTTGTCCAGACCACTTCTAAGCCAGCAGAGATAGGCCACCATGTCCCTCTCTGACTCTTAGCTTTCCTGGAAGGCCTGTTCCCTGGAGACAGTAGAAATACAAAGCTCTGGCATGGCTCCGTGGGAAGTATAAATTTTAACTTGTTTTGTAAGCCTGGAATTCTCAAGGTCATCATTTTCCGTGGGTGACCTGGGCCAGGTTTCCTATTAGTTAGTTACATGGCCCTCTGTCCTATCAGAATGAATCTGCCCAGATTTAGGCTGTTCCAGCTGAGGATTCCGTTTCCCTAAGTCAGTAGTTGTCTAATTATAGTATGTGTCAGAATTATCTGCAGGACTTGGAAAAGCACGGGCGCTGGGCCCATCCCGAGACTGATACCACAGACCGTAGGATGGGGCCTGACCCTGGCGCCTTACGTTCCTCAGGGTCCTTCAGGCATGGTGGTGCTGCTGGTTTGGGACCACCTCTGGGAACCGTGTCCTAGAGCGCACTGTGCCGTAGGGTGCTTCATCCCTGTGCGTCAGACCTGGCTGAGCCCTGCGCCTCTCTGGGCTGCCCTGAACATGCCTGGCAGAAGGCAGCTACGCAGGCCTGGCATCCCCCAGGGGACCCTCTGACTCTTGCCCTCGTGCTCAGAAATACACTCTGTCCTGTGCTTTGGTCCCTGATAAAAAGTGCATGTTCCATCACCTACCTGCGATGATGTTGTTCTCTCGTCCTGTTTGTCTTAACTGTTCTTGTTTCTCTCTGTGCTGCCCCCTCATTCTCGCCCCTTTCTTTCTGGTGCAGAGATGAAGACAGTTGGGTGTAAGTTCCTGCTTTTGTGCGTCCTGTCTGCCTTCCGCCTGCTTTGTTTCCATCTTCATTTGTTTCATGGAATGCTGCAATGCTGGGGTGGGGTGTCATGTACATTGGTCGATCCATCAGCCTCACCTTCTGGAGTGACTGACGACACAGCTTAGAAGACACAGCCTAGAAGACTGTGTCTTGGGTATTCATTAAGATCTGAGGAAGCTAAGGACATTTTTGGAATGTTTAGAAAACCTTAGCAAGCTCTAGGTGTAAGCTACAGGCAGGGAGTTTCTTGAGAGATCGGCTACTCCCATTGAAGGGGAAATGACTGGTGCTCACCCCAAGCCACAAAGAATCAGAAAGGCAGAAAGCTTCTCTTTTCAGCTCTGCCAGACACATCTCATACAAAGGGCAGGCACACAGAGGCATGATTTGGAAAGTGTCCTGAGGGGCGCGGTGGGAGTGCTCACCACAGGGAGGTCGTAGGCCTGTGGTCGATCTGAGCGTCAGATGACGCTTTGGCACATCTCTCAGGGGTGGTCTAGGAAGGGTTACACCTGGTCCCACAACAGGCTGCAAGATCATCACATCCCTAACCCGAGAGGGATGACCATGCACAGTGTGCCACACTGTGCCCAGTCCTGTCATCCTGGGCAGAGAACATCCCCGACCTTGTAACAGTAGGAACCGGTACAAGTGTGGTACTGGAGACATGGTTGGAAAAATAAGCCATCTTCCCAGTTACCCTAAGACGTCCTCCCAGAGTTGCCGTCATCCGGTTTTGGTTTTGTCGGTGGTCTCAGCCACAGATACTACTAAATAGAACATATTGGTCATGTGCCTAAAACTGTCCAAGTTGAATGGTTGTTAATGTCGCCACGTTTCCGCGGTGCTGTCAGGAGACTTCACGCCTCTTCTGCCGAGAGAGAGAACTCGTGCCATCCCAAGCAGGCAGCGGCGTCTGCTGGGAGAGGTAGTTCTGGTCTTACATGGCCTTCAGGGAAAGAAGGCGTTAGCCGCAGAAGCCCCTCCTAATCCTATCTAGAAGTAGACAAGGTGTAATGATATAGTATTGAACATACTGTCCTTAAACCCAAAGCCTCCTAATATATGGTGGGAACGATTTATACAGAAGGAGCAGGTGTGATAAAGGGCCCAAACACGACTGAGTGCCCGAGCCCATGCTGGCTGTCCCGGACCGTTTCTCCTGGGATGGAGTCACACCGGCTGGGGCCTCGTGGCCCCTGACCTCCAAGGAAAGATGAAGCATCTGGCAAGAGATTCTCATGCTAAGAGATACTCTGGTGCCTGAGCTGAACCTCAGAGAGTCTGAGCCCTCTGCAAGTCTGCTCTCAGAAGAAACCGAACTCAGGGACCCTGTCCCTCCAGAGACATAGTGGGAGGCAGGCCTCAGACGGTCAGACTGGCCCCTGGGGCGGGGATGTCCCTGTCACTTCCAGGTGCAGTTCTCTTACAGTGCCCCCGGCTCCCGAAGACCTCTGGTAGCTGAACAGCACTGTTTCCCTAGACCTCCACTCCAGGAGGCTCTGGCCAGTCTCTGATGACTGAGGGTCTCACGTTCATTACTTGCTTCTTCCCAGCAGCTGTTTTTGTAGCCTTATAGGAACCTGGGTTTTTGATGTGTAGTTGCAGTGACACTGTTCTTGACATACACACTCCAAGCCACAGGCCAAACCCAGCAAGCAGCCTGTTTTTGGACTACCAGCTAAGAATGCTTTTTTTACATTTTAAAGGGCTTGTGAAAACACAGAACATGTTACTTATGTGAGACGTGACCCACAAAGCCTAGAAGTTTGCTGTCTGACCTCTTGCAGAAGTTTGCCAACCTCTGTACATTCTTTAAGTCCCTAGTTTCCCAACATGCATCTGTTCCCACAGTTGACATTGGCTATCAGGAAACTGTGAGGGGGACAAAGATGATTTATTTGGAGGTCCTCTTCCCAGGACAACATCATGCATCCATCTTTCCATTCAGGAAACTGTTGCATGTCAACCAAGCACTGGGTACTCAGATGCTTCTAGATGGTCTTCTGGCCTCAGAAAGCAGAGGACACCTATCAAAGGGAGGCAGAGCTACCCTCAACTACACCTGCTCCCACACCCCTTGGAAAAGCCCCCCCCCACCCAGCCGGACTTCACCAGGGTTTCCCAGCACACCCCCACATGTCAAACCCTGAACACCATCAGAATAACCTGGTGTTATTTTTAAAATGTATGTACACAAGACCCCCTGCCATCTCAAAGGATGGAGGCAAGAAACCCAGTTCCAAGAAGCCCCCTAGGTGATTCACATACAGCCAGCCTGGCAGTGGCCAGCAAACTACCCCAGAAACCCCTGCTCAGGCCTCTCTTTTATCCTCACTGCACTGTGTCTGTCCTTGTCCCTCTCCTGGTCATATTTCTTGGCAGTTGGTACTCAAGTTTATAGGAGCCTCCTGGAAACAGTGCCGTAACTCAAAGGCGAAATTCTCCTGGTAAGCTTTGTGAACACACAGCACATGACAGGGACAGCGAGGGCAGGGCACCTTGGGAGGCTCCCTGCAGGGCAGGCCTGAGCCGTTAGATCCCTGGAGCCCTGCACCTATGCTTCCCCTTAGGTTTTTCTCCCAGTTCCAGAAGAGTTAGGGGAGAGCTCAGTATAAATGACCCCTCAAGAATTTCTGAGAACGCCCAGTGATGTTCGCTCTTACAAAGTGCCGTCTCACAATTGAGGCTGTAACTTGCAAAAATGTAGTCCGTGAGGCAGCCCAGACCCACTCTGGCATGCGCAGTCTGTGCAGGTCTGTCTAGCAAGGGCGGCTGAAGAACAGATGAAATCGGCCAGTGTCAGTCTAAGGTGCAGAGGGTCTGTAGCACAGAGAGTACTGTTACTACTATGGATGGATTTGCTCTGCGAGGTGGTCACCAGAGGCATTCTGTTGCAAACTAGGGATTTCTAGCTCA
Source organism: Manis javanica (assembly GCF_040802235.1). NCBI lineage: Eukaryota > Metazoa > Chordata > Mammalia > Pholidota > Manidae > Manis > Manis javanica. The sequence goes on from NC_133158.1 coordinate 2,455,219, forward strand.
ATCCTTCCATTTGAAGTTAGCATTTTGGTTTAAAATGCCTTGGGGGAGCTGCCCAGAAACTATGAGCTCACTCTATAAACCCAACACAACCAAATTCTGTCTGTATCAGCCTCCAAGACCATGCCCAGTCTGTACTGTGATTCTGTATCGTATATTGCTAGGAAAAGTATGAAATGCTTCATTTGAAGGACATGTTTGTTGTACCATGGTTAATTTTTGTATAGAGCCACAGAAATAAAAAATGTTTATACAAACTGGAATACTACTGCTGAGAACCAACACCTGCCTTGAAGAATGGATTACCTTGAGGATAACTCCCAGAGAACACTGGGTTAAGCCAGGGTAATGCTTAAACAAAGTACCTATCCTTTAGAGTAGACATTAAAATTAAATACTTAAGGGCATTTAAAAGCAAATGTATAACCAAAAGGCTCTTATCAGAAGAGGGTCCTGAGATGTCTGTTTGACTTGTTAAAAGTTTAAGGTGTAACCAGCTCTGGTTTATCCCATGAGAATATCAATAACCCATAGTAAAGTTCCCAGTTAATTATGAGTTTCACTTTCAGGACTGATGTTATTCAGGGTCCGTCCTGCAGTAGCAAACCGAGGAATGTGAGTCTCTCTTCTCCCCCTGCCTCCCTCCCCGCCCCCACCTGAGTGCCCTTTTGATGGCAAGCTAGGGGGGCCCAGGCAGGGACCTTCAAAGGAGACAGATCAAAGTTCCAGACTCATCAGACTTCAGAGTAGAGAGGCTCTGCTCAACCCAGGAGGGGAGTCTGTAGTCTGCAAGGATGGACACTGCCCAGGCCGCCCCGCCTCCCTGGCAGCTGCATCTGTGTGTGATTTTCAGAAGACGTTTTCCTCTTCCCATCCCATGGGGCTCTTTGTTTGGGGATGGCTCTCACACAGCAGAGGAAATCTCTGGTCTGTCAGAGAATAATTAATTGCTTCTCATAGGCTGAGTTTCTTGAGCCAAAGTATTTTGAGAGCCCCATTATGTGACCAGATAGCCATGATTGCACTCCTGGGATCAGAGGGCACCCTGAGGAATACAGGCGTGGCCATGAGACCGTAGAAGCCCACAGCCTGTGCCAGGCCCAGCCTATCACTGTTCCACCCAGAGACTTCGGCGGTGAGAGAGGAAGTAAGTACAGAGGAAAGGACGTCGCCGTGTATCTGACCAAAGCGGAAAGCTCAGATGCTAAGCTAAAACAAAGCTGTTGTTCACTGTGGCTCCAGGTAATGAATTGAGTGAGCTCTGCCAGGTTTTCGAAGAATGGTTGGAGAAAGAATGTCTGCAGTTGTTCCATTACCTCAGTCGGTTTCCTCAGGCTGCAGACAGATCTTCACCTTGGCCTTACCTGGGGTTTTTTTTCCTTTAAAGATGCCCTTGTCCTGTAACCTTTACTGTGTTGTTTGGAAAGTCAGAAGTCCTTTAGATTGTGTGAATAGAAGTGGCCGTGATGCAGATTTAGGAGCCAAGAGCAGCCTGAGTAAGCGCGTGACACGCAAACAGGCAGTCTCCGGCCCCTGCAGAGGCGGCGTGGGGCTTGCCGCTTGAGCTTCTGCCCATCGCAGCAGCAGGCAGGGGCGAAGTGGGTGGGAGTAGGATGCCAGGGAAGCAGCAGGAGCGGGCTGGCCACCCCTCACCACCCGGCGCCTGTGCTCCACACGCAGCAGGAGGAAAACTGACCAAAGTCCAGGGACCCCCGCCCGGCGCTCCAGGGAACGGATTTGGAGTGGACCCCCAGAAGGAAGGAAGAAGGGTATCCCCTAGCTAGACTCAGCAGGGCTGAGGGTTGTAAAAGGAAGCCTGTATCAGGAAAAAGGAGACTAGCCTTTCTATATGAGGGAGTGGAGGCGGCGTTAGCACTTAAGGCCTAGACATTGTTCCTATTGATGGTGAACTCTGTCCTCCTTGGGAGGCTCAGCATGCAGCTGCCCCGGAGGGGAGAAGGACGGAGCAGCCACCTGTAACCTGAGGGGAATCTCTGCCCTGCTCTCCCGTCCTGGACGAGCTGCAGCGAATGCCTTCGGATTTCAGACCCGGAGAGCACGTGACTGGCCTGCCTGCGCACTGCTGCCCTGGGATGGCTGGATGCCCATTGTTTTTAACATGCCTGGAATGCCCTGAGTGCCCACTGAGCCCCGAGCAGCCAGACACCAGCCTGGCCCCGCACGCAGATGGGCGCCGCGGCTTCCATGGTCACCAAGTGGCATTTCTTTCCTGCAGGCGATATCCGCAACGACCTGTACCTAACCCTGGAGAAGGGGGATTTCGAGAGAGGGGGGAAGAGTGTGCAAAAGAATATCGAGGTGACCATGTATGTGCTTTATGCAGACGGAGAAGTCTTGAAGGTAAGGCTTGCGGGTCAGTTTGGAGCGGAGTCAAATCCTGGAATAATTCTAGTGCTTCCGCGGACTTTGTCCAGAGACCCATTCTCGCAGGCAGGGCTGAGTTCAGTCGCCCCCTGGGCATTCTCCTCTGCCTTCTCCCTTCTTCAGGGCGACCCTGTAATGTGCTCTGATAATGACTTCCAGCGTCACACAGCCTTGCCAGAGAGTCTTCCTGGTATCCGACCCGAATCCTTCCGGCTCCACCTTAGTCCCTCCGGGTCTGTCCTCCGGTCACTTCTCCTGCCATACCACCAAGCTGGCCTACTTTTGTTGTTATCAGACCCCTCTCTCTTTGTTCCTTGAACTAACGCAGAACATCCTGATTGTTCTTTGGTCGAGGGAGGGACTCAGCCACTCGCTCACTTGTACCAGGTTATGTGACAAGGAAGAGCGGGGCTCAGGCCCTGCGGGACGGCTCCCAGCCAGTGCAGCAGGGACCCCCGCCCCTCCTCAGTGAGTGCCCTCCCTCTGTCATGTGCGGATGCCCCTGGCAAGTCACAAGGCGGCAGTCACACAGCACGTGGCAGAGGCAGATCCCACCTTTGCAGACCTCCCTTCTGTGTGCTGGCAACAGCCCGGTGAGGTAGGCAGAGCGGGAGTGGTCACCACATTGCACAGGAGGACAAGGTAAAATCAGAATGATTCCCCAAAGCTGGAAAGAAATGGTGAATGGTACTAGAGACATGATCTGTGTGTCCTTTTTTTAAAAAAACCCACCTCAAGGACTAAGTAAGGCATGTCCATTGTTTGCACGGTTAATGCTGAGCTCAGCAGAACTGTCCTCTGCTCACACCAGCTCACACCAGCTCACACCAGCCCTGTTCAGAGAGAGAACTGCTCCCGATTGTATTGCCCGAAGCTTCCTGTCCTCTAGGAAGATGGCACTGCATCTCCATGGCAATATTGGGAACTGAGGTCTGGTTAAATCCACTCTCTATACTTTTCTTTCAACAGTTCCAGCAAGAGAAATAGCACAGTGTTTTAGAAGAATAATACCAGAAAGATTGTTCCTATTATAATGGCCAACTTTAGATGACAGAAAAAAAGGACCTTGTTTATGTCCAGGGAAGTCAGCCAAGGGTGATCTAAAATGTAACTTTGGGCTGAGGAAGATTAGAAAACAAACTGCCTACATTATAATTTAATTACCTTTCTGCTCTGGTAAAATGCCATGGACAGGTCACTTCCCCATGGGATTCGTCGTTCCCTTTATCGGTGAGGACGCACCGCTCTGTGCGCCGTCCCTCCCGCCCCCCGCCCCCCGCCTGCTGAGCAGTGTGTGTGGTCACTCCCGCCCCAGGGAGAGCAGGGAGCACCGGGACTTCTGAGTCCTGGCGCCATCTCACGGCTGTTCCCAAAAGGAGTGAATTTGAGTCGAGTGAGTTTTCCCATCTTCTTGATCTGGCCTGGCGGGAAGGTGAGACCTGTGCAAAGGAGAAAGTGGGGTGTCCTGGTGGTGCGGAAAAAGCCAGGGACCCCCTGCAGGAAGACGACACCTTCTTTCGCTTTCCTTCTGCAGGATTGCATCAGCTTGGGTTCGGGGGAGCCGAATCGCAGTTCCTACCACTCCTTCGTCCTCTACCACAGCAACAGCCCTCGCTGGGGGGAGATGGTCAAGCTGCCCGTCCCCATTGACCGGTTCCGGGGCTCTCACCTGCGCTTCGAGTTCAGACACTGCTCCAGTGAGTGGGGCTGCTCTCCGTGTTCTGGGGGGTGCAGCTCCTCCCTGCGGAGCAGAATGAAGAGGGCTCTCGTTGGGGCCGGGAAATGAGCAGTTGAGAGTTAACGGGAAGTCATCAGGCACTTTTCTCTGGACGTGAGGTCCAGTGTCAGCCCTTCCTCATGTCTGGGCTGGTCCCGGATAATTGCCAGGGTCATTCCCCTTTACGTGTTTCCTTTATAAGTATGAAACTGCTTCTTAAAGAGCACCTGGTTATCTAGACCAGGAGTTTAGCTTCTGCTTGGGTCCCAGTGGCCTGAACGCTGTCGCGTATAAATGGAACTCAGTCCAGTACATTTCATGCCATCCTACCAGTCAGGCTGCTGCCAAGTTAATGAAGATAAGACAAAAGAAATCAAGAGCATAGGTGATTGTGACATGGGGAATTTCTGTTAAAAAGCTAAGGGGGCAAAAGCAGCCCACACTTGGCTCTGATTGCAGCAAAGGACAAAGGGGAGAAGAAGCTCTTCGGCTTCGCATTCTCTCCTCTGATGCGGGACGACGGCACCACTCTCTCCGATGACACCCACGAGCTCTACGTGTACAAGGTACGGCCGGCTGGCCCTCCCCCCTGTGGCTCTCACTCCCCGGGCCAGCTCCCATGTTCTCAGGTCAGTGGTTTTCCCCGGGGCAGTGTGCTTGTGGGTGATGGCAGGTCAGCTAAGGGCGGGCTTTAGTCTTCTAAATACAGTTGCCTTCCTCCCCAAAGGGATGCCAGCAGGCCCTTTGTTACCCACCTCCACCCCACCGGTGATGGAAATCTATCGCCAACCCCTCTGTGCCGCTGTGGCCTTGGCTGGGCCCCATACAGACCTGCTCTTTGAGGCCACAGTTCTGTCAGCTGTCATGGCACAGCAGCGGGAGGCCACTTGCCCCACCGTATTCTCTTGAAAAAGCATGTGAGCCATCCTGGGGAGGTGCACTCTTCTAAGAAGACCTGAGGCCTGAGGCCCAGCCCCAGGAAGATGATAGCACGTGTTAGCCCGTGAATCCCCCAAGACCTGCCTCCCATGCGTGGTGGAGCCAGGAGGCAGCCTGTGCTCTCTGCTCTCACCCGCAGTGCGATGAGAACAGCACGTTCAACAACCACGCCCTGTACCTGGGCCTGCCCTGCTGCAAGGAGGACTACAGTGGCTGCCCAAACATCCCCTCCAGCCTCATCTTCCAGCGCAGTGCCAAGGAGTCTTTCTTCATCTCCACACAGCTGTCCTCCACCAAGCTCACCCAGAATGGTAGGTGCCACCCCGTGTCCTGCCGGCTTCATGCTGCTGGTGCTTGTTCATGGGGCAGAGGTTCCGCTTTGGCATCCGCCTGGCAAGGGATTCTCCTTCCCTGTGGAGGTCTGGGAGGCTCTGGGAGTGAGCAGCTGCAGAGTGCACGCCCGGGGCCTACAGGAGAGTTTTGGCCTTGACCTCAGTGCCAGGCAGGCTGGCAGCTCTTCCTGTCTCCAAGGCTGCCCCCTTGGCCGGGAAAGTCTGGCTCGGCTTGTCCTCGGCTCACGTCTCTGGGCTTGCTTCCTAGTGGACCTCCTCGCGCTGCTGAAGTGGAAGGCCTTTCCCGACCGCATCATGGATGTCCTGGGGCGGCTGCGGCATGTCAGCGGAGAGGAGATCGTGAAGGTACGGCTTCCCGCAATTCTCACGTGCCGCCGGGCAGGAGGTGGGGCTCTGGGCCTGACTTCCCCTCCACCCCTTCCAGTGACCACTTCGTGAGATATGTAATCAGATGAGTAAGAATGGAGTTTTTGGTTTCCTTTTTGTTTTGGTTAGTTTTCTAACAGTAGGTATCACATTGGGTTTATTACCTTTTACAAACTATAGTAAGTTATAAATCCTACTTTCTGACTTGCTTTTCCTCCAGAAAGCATGGGATTAGAGGGTGGGGTACAAGCGCCCGCTCAGCAGCCCCAGCACCTTGTGCTGCCTGCGCCCCGCTGATCCCCACCGTCCTGGGGCTGTCTCACTTTGCTTCCTTGTAACCCTGTCACCACAAATGTGGCCTGACGTCTGCCTTACTCTGCTCCCTTGCTTATCGAGAAGAGCTCTACACACACTCCATGAATTATAGCTGCTGATCGGCCCTGTGTCTCACCTAGAGGCCATACTGAGAACCCTTCCTGACCCCACTTCCCATGCTTCCTCCAGTACCTTCGTGACATCCCCTCTCGTGGGCTGAGCAGCTGGCAGCGCTGTCCCTCATGCCCAGTAGTCTTCTGTGGGGATTCTCTGGCTTCTGCAGAGAGTTTGCCTTTAGCTCAGGAGCTCATCCAGGCACTTCTGGTGGTGAAAGCCCAGCAGATGGATTCACACAATGGACCGCACGCGGCTGAGACAGTGGGGGCGCTTTCAGTGATCAGCAGGTGCAAAGGAATGAGGGCCAGAGACTGAGCGTCAGGAGGGCAGCCTGTCCGTCAGTGAGCAGTCTTAGCTCTGTTGCTGCAGGTGTCGAGGCCAACGCACCACCTGTGTGCTCACCTCACTTCCATGAGCAGTAACGCACACCCAGCAAGGAGCATTTCTCAAGTCTGGGTACCTCTGTGTACTGTTATGAACTCCTGTATGAATTCTGTTTTAATCATTTGATCAGGGTATCATAAATTTTAAAAGGAATTCTTGACAAACAAGCTAATACTAGTTTTTGAAACAGATTTATACTCAGTGCATTTTTTCCTTCTAAACATATTAAAAAATATCAACCAGTCAATGGACAAGGTATTGAAAAAAGTCTATGATCATTATAAGGCTGTTGTCACATTCTTGACAAGAGAACATTCTACCAGCATACAGGCCTACCTAGGAGATATTGTGGGTTTAGATCCAGACCATTGCAGTAAAGCAAATACTTCACTAAAGTGAGTCAGATGAGTCAATGAGTCTTTTGGTTTCCTTGTGCATATAAAAGTTATGTTCACACTTCTAGCATTATGTCTAAAAAACGATGTACATACCTTAATTAAAAAATTATTTTTTGCTAAAAAATGCTAACCATCATCTGAGCTTTCAGTGAGTTGTAATCTTTTGGCCTGTGGAGGGTCCTGCCTCCTGCTGACGGCTGCCAACTGCTCAGGGTGGTGGTCGCTGGTGGCCGGGTGGCTGGGACAGTTTCTTAAAATAAGACAACATGAAGTTTGCGGCATCGATGGGCTCCTTTCATGAGCGATTTCTCCGGAGCATGAGATGCTGTTTGATAGCATTTTACCCACAGTAGAGCTTCTTTCAAAATTGGAATCCGTCCTCTCAGGGCCTGCCGCTGCTTTCTCAGCTAAGTTTATGGAATATTCTAAATCCTCTGTTGTCATTTCATCAGTCTTGACAGGACTGTCACCAGGAGTAGGTTCCATCTCAAGAAGCCACTTTCCTTGCTCACCCACAGGCATCAGCCCCTCAATCCATTCAGGTTTTCTCATGAGATGCAGCCATTCAGCCCCAGTCTCAGGCTCCACTTCTAGGTCTCTTGCTGTTTCCACCACATCTGCAGTGACTTCCTGCACCGAAGTCCTGAACCCCTCAGAGTCATCCCTGAGGGCTGGAATCTGCTTCTTGCAAACTCCTGTTAATGTTGATATTTTGACCTCTCTCCATGAATTATGTTCTCAATGGCATTCAGAATGGTGAATCCTTTCAAGAAGGTTTCCAATTTACTTTGCCCAGATCCATCAGAGGAATCACTGTTTATGGTACCAATAGGCTTACAAAACATAGTTCTGAAAGAGTAAGACTTGAAAGTTGAAATGACTCCTTGATCTGTGGACTACAGGACGGGCGTTGTGTCAGAGGGCAGGAAGGCATTGATCTTGCCCATCTGCGTCTCAGCTCCTGGGTGACCAGGTGTGTTGTCGGTGAGCAGCTGTGTTCTGAAAGGAAACCTTTTTCTGCATGTAGGTCTCAATGGTGGGCTTAACATACTCAGCGCACCGTGGTGTGAACAGATGTGCTGCCATCCAGGCTTTGTTGTTCCATATGTAGGGCGCAGGCAGATAATAAGGCCCTTAGCATAATTCTTAAGGGCACTGGGATTCCCGGAAGGGTCAGTGAGCAGGGGCTTCAGCTTAAAGTCATCAGCTGCACTTGCCCCGCACAAGAGGGTCCGTCCGTCCTTTGAGGCTTTGCATCTGGGCATTGACTTCTCTGTAGACAGAAAGGACCCAGATGGCATCTTCTTCCAGTGGAAGGCTGTTTGTCTACATTGTGAATCCATTGTTTAGTGCAGCCACGCTCACGAATGATCTTAGCTAGTTTCTGGGTACCTTGCTGCAGCTTCCCCACCTCCCTCAGCCTTCCCAGAAATGAGAAGTGAGGGCCTTGCTCTGCAGGAGGCTTTGGCTTACAGGAATGTTGTGGCTGGTTTGATCTTCTGTCCAGACCACTAGAGCTTTCCCCTTAGCAACAACTAGGCCGATTCACTTTCTTATCTTTTATGTGTTCACTGAGCAGCACTTTGAATTTCCTTCAAGAACCAGCCTTTCCTTTGCATCCACAACTTGGCTGCCTGCTGCGGGAGGCCCAGCTTTTGGCCCCTCTCGGCTTTCAACATGCCATCCCCGCTACGCTTAATCATTTCTAGCTTTTGATTTACAGTGAGGGACATGTGACCCTTCTTTCACTCGGACCCTTCGAGGGCTATTAACTGGCCCGGTTTCAGCATCGTGTCTCGGGCGGTAGGGAGGCCTGGGGAGGGGCAGAGACGGGGGATGGCCGTCGTGGTGCCGTCAGAACACACAGCATTTATTAAGTTCAGTGTCTCATGTAGGCACAGTTCAAGGTGCCCAGAACAATTGAAATGGTGACAAAGATCACTAGCCACAGATCACCAGACAAATATAATGATGAAAAGGTTTGAAATGTACGTGACAGAGACACAAAGTGAGCAAATGCTGTTGGAAAAGTGCTGTTGATAGACTTGCCCACACAGGGCTACCACCAACCTTTAATTTGTGAAAAAAAACCAGTATCTGCAGAACACAGTAAAAGAAGATGTGCCTGTATCTGCTTTTAGTGTCGGTAACTTGTCTCAAGCTAGCCAGGAGAGAGTGTGAGGAGAATCTATTAGTGTTTTAAATACTTCCTTACTTTCTGTTGGAGGATTTCAAACATACGTGGCAGTGGACTGCATAGTATAAAGAGCCCTGTGTGTACCCAGTCCAGTGACCATCCACACGTGGTCAGTCCTGCCCATCAGTACCCCAGCCACACCTTCTGCTTTATATTGTTTGAAATAAATTGAACATTGTTTTAAACTGCTTCTGACCAACAGAATGTTAGATTTATCTTTAAAGACTGCCCGCATCCAAGAGTGTTAATTATTCGCTTCCTCAGTTTTTGCATCTTAGAAAGAGAAAGGAACATGCTCAAGTGAAAAACTCAGTGTTTCCAGATCTTTTACCCTCACTGACAGTCCCCTCAGCTGATTCTCCGGTCTGGGATACTAATTTCTTGACCAGAAAATAGTTTCTGCAGGTGAGGCCTAGCTTGGCATCCTGTCATCCACAGCCCTCTGTAGAGTCAGGCCACAGCAGACTAAGGGGCAACCCAAGTCTTTGGGGTCCTGGGAAGGTGAGCCCTTTTTTCTCAAAATGAGTTTGGTGTCAGAATCACTTAGATTGTCTTTGTTTCAAAATTGCTCTTGTACATGGATGTCCTGGGTTTCGGGGTAATTGCTCTTGCCTTAGGAGTTTGGCACTTACCCAGGAGAGGAGCCCGTAGGCCATAAGCAAATCCCGGCCCACCTTGCCCACCCCTTAGCTAGGTGGAGGGGAGACACGAGGTTGCTTCCTAGGGGTGGTCAGGCTTCTTGGGAGGGAAGTCCTCTGGTGTGTGGAAGTTTGCCCGTGTGTACGGGCCCCTAAATCCTGAGCCCCCGACCGCCCTGCTCTCACAGTTTCTGCAGGACATCTTAGATACACTCTTCGTGATTCTGGATGACAACACGGAGAAATATGGCCTGCTGGTGTTCCAGTCCTTGGTGAGTCTCGCCCCTCCTGACTTTGCATCTTTATTGATTATTCCTGTCACGTATTTTTAAATCCAAGGGAAGTGATTTATTAGAGTGAGTCAGCACAGGGTGCAGTCCCGTAGAAAAGGGACTGAGGAGCATCACCAGAGGAGGGCCACCGACCAGCCTCCGAGCGGATCCCCACAAAACCCAGTCTGGGGCGTCATGCCTGCTCCGGCCAGGCCTCGACCTCCTTGCTCCTGCAGAGCTGTCTAGCCCTGGACACTGACCTACACCAGCAAGCACCCGGGGACTCACAGGCAGTCAGACGGGCTGGCCTGTGCTTAGCCTGCAAACACGGGATAACCTCCAGAAAAAGCTGGTCTGAGCATCACACACTCACTCTCTCTACGCGGTTGTTTGAGAACCAGAACTCAGAAGGTTGCTTAGAGAGACTGGACACTGGTTTGAATGTTCAGTGCACTTTGCTTAATGCACTGAGTCCCACAGGGGTGCTGTGTTTTCAAGAGCCTGTTGAAGATGAGGGGCGGGGGCGAGAGTTACGGTGGCACTTGCATAGTTTGCCCCTCTGGCTTTCATCTTCCTCGCTTCCCTCACCAGCCAGGCCCATTTCTGAAGGGCACAGCCTTTCCTAGGCTGATGTGGCTCAGAAGATAGTCTTTTTTCTCTCTTTTCCAAGTTTTTTGAGATGCGTTGGCATCTCTGCAACCTACACAGGTATTGTTTTGCCTTCCCCTGGTTCACAGTGAACCGCCCAACATTACTGTGCAGAGAGGCTCAGAGTGACACTGGCACAAGCAGGTAAGCCCCCAGTCTGGGTTGGGGGGCGGGGGTGGAAGGAATAGAACAGACAGGACAGACATGCAGACAGAAGGGAAATCTTATTGCCCAGGGGGAGCACTAGAGAAAACACTGGCAGTTTGCACTTCCTTGAAGAAACAAGAGCCCTGTTTTCTGCTGGGAACAGGTCTGAGGCCCCCAGCAAACCCCAGTTCCCTCTGTCTCTCCCAGGTGTTCATCATCAACCTGCTCAGAGACATCAAGTATTTCCACTTCCGGCCTGTAATGGACACATACATCCAGAAGCACTTTGCTGGAGCCCTGGCATATAAGTAAGTTCCATCTGACATCATGGTCAGGACTTGTGTTTGAATAGGAAGGCCAAAAAAAAGTTTCTTCATTTCAGTAAAAAGGCTGAAAAGGGGCAACCATCACTGTGGTAAAATACACATAACATAAGCTTATCATTTTAACCATTTTTAAGTGTACAGCGCAGTGGTGCTAAGTACACTCACACTGTTGTATGACGATCACCACCACCTATCTCCAGAGCCCCTTTACTCCTGTAAAACTCTGTGCCATTAAACACCGACTCCATTTCCCTCTTCCCCCGGCCCCTGAGCAACCACCCTATACTTTCTGTCTCTTTGAATTTGCCTATTCTAGGTCCCTGGTATAAATTGAATCATACAGTATTTGTCTTTTTGTGACTGGTTTCCTTCTCTTACTGTGTAATGTCCTTAGTGTCCTTCCACACAGCATGTGTCAGAATTTCCTTCCTTTTAAAGGCTGCGTGGTGTTCCATTGTATGTATGTGCACGTTTTGTTTGTCCGTCCATCCATCAGTGAATAGTAGGCTTGCTTCCACATTGTAGCTATTGTGAATAATAGTGTGAACATGGGTGTACAAATATCTCTTCAAAACCCTGCTTTCAGTTATTTTGTGTATATGCCCCAAAGTGGAATGGCCGTATCATATAATAATAATATAATATCATATAATAATAATATTTTTAATTTTTTCAGAAATTCCCATACTGTTTTCCATAGTGGTTGTACCAATATTCATTCATGGCAACTTTGCACAAGTGTTCCCTTTTTTCCACATCCTCATCAAAACTCATTACTTTCTGTTTTTTTTGTATTTGGGGTTTTTTTAGCCTTTCTAATGGATGTGAAATGGTATCTTGTTATGGTTTTGACTTGCATTTCCCTAATGATTAGTGATGTTGAGTTTGAGTGTCTCTCCATGTGCTTATTAACTATTTGTGTATCTTCTTTGAATAGATATTCAAGTTCTTTGTCCATTTTTGAATCAGTTTTTTTTTGTTGTTGAATTGTAGGACTTCTTTATATATCTTGGCTATTAAAGATATTAACCCCTTTTCAGGTATATGATTTGCAGATAGTTTCTCCCATTGCCTTCCATTCTGTCGATTGTGTCCTTTGATGGAACTGTTTTCAGTTTTGATAAATTTATTATTTCTTTTGCTTCCTGTGCTTTCAATGTTATGTCCAAAAAAATCACTGCTAAATCCAGTATCATGAAGCTTTCCCCATGGTTTTATCTGAGTTTTATATTTTTAGCTCTTACATTCAGGTCTTTGATTCCATCTTTATGTATTTTGAATTGACCTTTATTTGTCGTGTAACGTAGGAGTCCGCCTTCATCCTTTCGCACGTGGGTGCTCAGGTTTCCCGGCGTAAGTCACTGAGAAGATTTGCTTTGGCACCCTTGTTGGAAATCATCCAGCCATATATACGGGGGTTTATTTCTGCGCTGTTTCGTTCTGTTGATGTATATGACTGTCTTTATGCCGCTACCACACTGTTTTGATTATTGTGGCTTTGTGGTTAAGTTTTAAAATCAGAAAGTGTGAGCCCCTAACATCGTCCTTCCTTTGCTTGGGCTATTTGGGGTCCCTGAGATTCCATATGAACTTTAGGTTGGACTTTTCTATTTCTGCAAAAAATGTTGCTGGGATTCTGATGAAAATTGCATTGAATATGTAGGTCATTCTAGGTAGTATTGACATTTAATGGAATTAAGTCTTCCAATCCATGAACACAGTTCTTTCCATTTATTAGTATTTTCTTTAATTTCTTTCAGCAACATTTTATAGTTTTCCAAGTACAAGTCTTTCACCTCTTTGGTTAAGTTTATTCCTAAGTATTTTATTCTTTTTTGATGCTACTGGAAATGGATTGTTTTCTTAATTTCCTTTTTGGATTGTTCAGGTTAATGCATAGAAATGCAACCAATTTTGTGTGTTGATTTTATATCCTGTAACTTTGCTGAACTCACTCGTTCTTAAAGTTTTTTGTGGACTCTACGTACAAGGTTGTATTAGCTACAAAGATAATTTTATGTCTTCATTTCCAATTTGGAAGGCTTTCATTGCTTTTTCTCCCCACTACTATGTTGAGCAGAAGTGGCAAGCAGGCATCCGAGCCTTGTTCCTGAGGTTGGAGGAGCAGCTTTCCATCTTTTACCGTTGAGTCTGAGGCTCCCTGTGAGCTTTCAGTGACAGTAACACACCATAGAATGTTACACAGTTTCATACTTTTCCCTCTGAGAAGTGATGGCAAAGCTGCTACAAATAAACCCTGCTCGTTGCCACAAGAAACATGTGCACAGTCAATCTAGCCACCACCCCCCAGTAAATGTCAAAGAAATAAGAAGATGGTCAGTAAAAGAGATAATATGAATAGCAAACTTGAGAAACACTCACAGGTTCTCTAAAACCATTAGAACAATAAAAGAAGCCACCGTTTTCTCCTGCAGAGTTAGCAGAATTTTTGATAACATAAAGGGTGGCAAGGAGACACTGGAACTCTGACACTTTGATGTGACTTTGGAGAACAGGCAGTGTGTTGTGTGCTTTCTTTGTGTCATCTCATTTGTATTGACAATATCTTTGAGATGTACTATTATTTCCTCAGTACTTCAAGTGAAAAGAATGAGGCACAGAGAGATCCGGTAACTTGCCGAGGACATAGAGCTAGAAACTGAAAGGCCCCAGATGTGAATCCTGCTGTCTGGCCGGGGCCTGTACTCTTGACCCCCGTGCTCTTCTGCCGAGCAAACGTGCAGGCCTTCTGACCCTGTTACCCTGCCTCACTCAGGGCACCGATCCTAAGGAAGCAAAGCAGATGGGCTGAAGCTGAAGCAGGGAGGGGCAGGTGGGATGCGCACTTGTACTCCGTCTGCCGTTCGTAGTGCTTGCTGTGCATTCTGGAGACCTAGCGACTTCAGACGAAACTAAATATACATAGAGTCCAGGATTTGGGGAAAACTTGCTTGTGATCAAAGAAGAAATGTATATCAGGGAGAGTGGAAAAGTGTGCTTGTAATTGCGAATTAAAATGTGGCAACTTTTTATGGACAAGGAGTTTTGTCTGATCTCAGATGATCCAAAAATCCAGGACTGCCTGCTAGCTCGGCAGCAGGGTACTGCTTCCTGCGTGGCCAGAGCAGGGCCGCAGGCGTCTCAGGCCACACCCCGCTTGGACTGACGTGCGCGCCCTGGAACTGTTCTCTTTCCCAGGGAGCTCATCCGCTGTCTGAAGTGGTACATGGACTGCTCCGCGGAACTCATTCGGCAGGACCACATTCAGGAAGCCATGCGGGTAACGTACTGAGCTTGCTGTCCATGACACGCCCTTCCCTGTCACTGTTAGTGAGGGGTCTCCACGGTGTGGCTGGCAGCACAGACATCTCAGGACACTGCTCGCTTTCAGGAATGCCTCGGACCCCATGATTCCTCTTTGCTCACCTCGATTTGCCCCAGACAACCTTCATTCCTGCTCTAAAGCGGGAGGGAGGGTGTGCACATGGCCCCTGGCCATCCTGCCTGCCTGGGTCTTGCCTCCAGCACCAGTCCTGGCTTCCGCTGGCTCTAGTGTCACATCTCTTTCCAGGCCACGTTGTAGCAGCATGGATTAGAATGCAGATCTTCTAGTACTCTTCCCTTCCTCCGTGGTTTACTAAATACTGTGTTTTAGAGCTATGTTAAGTAAAAAGAGCTGAGTGTATGCACTGAATGTGGATATGCTGAGAAGATTATTTTGAAACCTTGGCCTTTGCAGGAACCCTTGCCAGGGACCCCACAGCCACAGCCCTGCTTGGGCAGGTTCCGTGACGAGGCAGGCCTATGCACGGCTGGGCAGCTCCAGCTTGGGGGGGATCACCCTCGCTGAGCTAACCCCACTTCCTGGCGGCTTCCTTTCAGGGCTGCTGCTTCCCTGTAGAGAACCACCTCTGAGAATGTCAGTCCCTCTTGCTCACCAGCCCGTCAGACAGCAGCTTGCTGGGGAGACCTGTGTCCTGGGTAGGAAGCTGTCGTGCCCTCCGGGACACACCTGAAGTCGAGGCAGTGCCCACTCTCCCTGTGCCTGTCTTTTCTTGCTTTGGGGTTACTTGGTTATTGTTGCTTTTTAACCATGTCGTTCCTACCTAGCTAGTTAGCAATAAAGGAAGAATGTCAGTAAAGTTTGTTCTGCTTTTTTTCTGTCCTCACTTAATATCCCATCACCTGCTCTCGGTCCTGCTGAGCCTGGGATTTTGTTGCTCTTATCCACGTGGTAACCAGTTGTCACCCCGAGCAACAGATCTGAAGAGACGAGACAAACCACAGATCCGGGTTTGCCCTGCCACTTCTCTGCGCATTCTGAGACGGTCTAAGGCTGCAGTCAGTCTGTCCTCCTTCATACAACACATGCCTGTGGAGCAGGCGGTGTCCTTGGTAGCTGAGGCGCCAGCAGGAGTAAGCCAGGTCCCCCTGAAGAACACACCCCAGTGCCCTAAGGGGGAGCATGCACACGGGTGTGGAGCAGGGTCCTGGACGGGATGGGAGGCCAGGCCCGGGTCTGTTCTCTGAACCGTAGCCCCTGTCCAGCTCCTCACTCGGTATCTGAGAGGATAAAACTTGACTTAGAGGCAAGAGGTTCTATGCCAGTCCACAGATGGACTGTTTAAAGAGATGGAGAAGGCATCGCAGGAGAGGCGGTCCTCTCCAAAAACCATTCACTCAGTCAGTGCTGCTGGATGCCTGCCGCGCACCAGATTCTGTCAGCTCCGGGCTGGGCCTGCACAGCACATCCGCTCAAGTGCGGAAAGACACAGACGTGGGAACGGCAGACACACGCAGTCAGTGAAAACAAACTCGAGGAGCACGACGACGGAGATCATCGGGATCCTGGGGTAGACTGGCCGGAGAGGTCTAGGCTTCAGGGAAAGCAGCTCTGAGGGGGTGACGTCTGAGCTGACACTAGTGTCACACACTAGGGGTGGAGCGTTCCGGAGCATTCTAGACAGAGGAGACGGCATGTTCAAACGCCCGGAGTGGAGACAGCTTGCGTTTCCACACGCCCACGAGGGGCTGATGTGACACAGCAGAGGCTGTCAGCTGTGCAGCGGGATGGGACGTGACAGGAAGGAGGAGCTGAGGCCGGCTGCAGGGGCTGCGCTGGGTCCACGGGCTCAGGGCAGGGTCACGAGGGAGGCACGCGGCCCGGGAGAAGGTCCGCCTCGGAGCGGAGGGGGAGGCGCCCTGTGTGGGGGCCGCTCTCCCGAGGGCCTCGGCTCTTGTCCTTCCCGTCTCACACCCAGCTGAAAGGCGCCGCGCGCCGATGCCTCCAGTACGAGCTTTGGTCGGCCATTCCCCTGCTTCGTCAGGTTCTGGCCAGTCTGTCTCCGTCTAGCTGCTTCCGTCCCCTCCGCAGTCTGCACACCCTCCTGACCTGGCCCCAGTCACCCTGGTATCGTCAGGCGGGGACCAGGAAGCCTCCTCTCCTCTCTTACCCTGGATTCAGTACATCTTGCCACGCATATCCCAGCTCTTCCCTCACTTTCAGAGCCATGCCCTTGCCCAGAAAGTTGTACCACCCAAGAAGGTGGGCCTGGCATCCTTTGCTCCCTGCTTGGTTGTGCTCTCTGTGTCCTGTGAGCGGCCTGTGGCGGGCATCCTTGGGGGTCCCGACTGTGGCGCCCGCCGAGGTGCTCTGCAGACAGCACACTCCCACTGCTGAGCTGCATCAGAGCCCTGCCAGGGGCCTGCGGGCACGCGGCTGTCCTCGCCAATGTAAAGGTCATGATGACTTCCAGGATCTCCTTTCCTTTCAGGTTTATTAGCTTAAGTGAAGGGAACAGAGCAGCTGCTCCAGCCACTCACTGTTGAGTGTTCCGTTGTCTCCACAGGCTTGGGAGCACCCTTCTACCCAGCTCTCCATCCTCTTTCTCCACTCACGTCTATCAGGGGCAGCTGGCATCACACAGCCCTGGCCAGGCTGCTGCTGATCATGACCACCGACAGGAGTGGGAGTGGGGCGTCGGGTGGAGGTGGATGGTGGGAAGTGGCCTGTCGTCCGTGCCTCGCTGGCGTCTCCCACGCTGGTCTTGTGCTCCCCCACAAAGCAGTCCGTATATTAGAGTCTAGTGAAGGAACTAAGCCCTCACGGCCAGGATGCGCTCGCAAACTTGCTGTCTGGTGTCGCCCGATTCTGAAGCTAGTGGATGTTTCAAGCCACTCAGTCCCTCTCTTGTGGTGGATGTTTCAACCTGGAAAAAAAACCTGATGAGGAAAACATTTTCCTTTTTCAAGTTGGAGTGTGTCATTCAGACTTTCCAGGTTCTTTACAGACCGGGCATTAAAAGGCTTCTGGAATGGAGGCTGTAGCATTTGTGGCGACAAGGCCACGAACTGTCACTTCTCATAGTGTTCTGGTACAAGCCGTGGGAGACGCTTCGTTCTGAGCTGGCCGTCCTCCTGCGGCTTTGCCAGGCCTCTGACAGGGGAACATCAGAAAGGCAGCTGGGGACTTGTTTCCTGGTACACATTCTGAGTAGCTGAGCTCCACTTGTTTCATGCTTAGATAAGTTTCTCCCCATTATCTCTGCCCTCCCAGTGTCTGGGAAATCTATGGCATGATTCTCTGGTTAGAAAGTATAGTCTTGGATCTTAAATCTTTTCTCTTAGAAGAGAATTCATTACTCTGCTTATAAGCATGGGACCAGGCAGGGGCTCCTCAGGGTCAGATTCTGCCCCCAGAACATGGGAGCTTCTTCTGGATTGTTCATGAACCGTCCACAGCGGGTGTCCTAGTCTGGAGAGGATGGAGGGTGGGTGGTGTCAGGTTCTCCAGTCTCTGAGCGCTCTGGGGCAGTTTCCTCCAGACTTGACTCCCGGTGGGAAGGCCGGCGCAGGTCACACCCCTGCTGTGTCTCGGAGACAGACTCTTCCTTGGAGTACATTCAAGACAGGTTCTTGTATCATCGCCTTCAGAGACTCTCATTTCCAGACCTAAAAAACAAATGCAGAAAAACTGGATTTTCTTTTGATCCTGTATATTCTTGAATTGAACTGCTTGTCTAATGGTCCAAGATCCTTTAATTCCAAAATCTCAAAAAACACTCATAAAATAATGTGAAGATTCTCCCAGTAAGAAGACAGCTGCTACTCAGTGACCATTTGGACTTTCAAGAAAAGGTTAAAAAAAGAAAAAGTGCTTATCTGGACAGTTGGAATTGTCCCTCTGTCTTTGATGCAGAACTTGCCGTCACCTCGCACCCCCCCCTCGCCTGCCGTGTCAGGCCTCAGCCGTCTTTCCCACCTCCCCGCCGTTCTCTCCCGCGTCCCCAGGCCTTGGAGTACCTGTTCAAGTTCATCGTGCAGTCGAGGCTCCTGTACTCGCGAGCCACCTGCGGGATGGAGGAAGAGCAGTTCCGCTCCAGCGTCCAGGAGCTTTTCCAGTCCATCCGGTTCGTGCTCAGCCTGGACAGCAGGAGCTCAGAGACTCTCCTCTTCACCCAGGTCTGTGCCCACGGGGGTTCCTCTGGCTGGCAGGTGGTTTCTCTGTCCTCTGGTTTCCAGGGTCAGAGAAGCCCTGCCAGGCTCAGGGTTGGGTAAGGGGCGATTTATAAGGAAATACCTAGCAGAACAAAATGTGGCTTTTACTTCAAAGCCATCTGTGTGCTGGCTGCCAGGTGCAGAGCCGCCCGACGGCTTTGTGCTGGCCAAGGAGCAAGCTCTGTTCTCAGGAGCCTCTTTGGACTGTGTTTATGTAGCTACTGACTATTAGTTGTTTATGAACATCTATAATTTTTAGAGAATATTCAGAATGTGTAGGGACTTTTATTTCCTATTCACTGTATTGATTTTAAAAACTTCATTGCTTGTCCATTCCAGGAATTAAGAGTGAAATAGGTTGAAAACAGCAGATGTAACTAGGAAACTTTGGTTAAGAACTAGAATTCTATTCTATCAGAAATACCAGTGTGGGAAGGAAATTTGCTCCCTAATATTAGAAATGTTTGGTCAGCTACTCTGTTACCTTTCCCACACAGCCTCACCCCGGAAAGGGTCAAGGACATTGTTCATGATCCCAGTCACAAGGAGTTATTTTCTCTTGTAAATAAATGTCAGAATGTTATCTAATGGATTGCACTTTTCTAATTTTTTGAATTATTACATAAAACCCCAGCAAGGACCAGACAGCTCCTCTCATGTCCATTCATTTAGCTGCTGCCAGGACTGTCAACGAGAGCAAATCCATGTTTGCACGTCTCATTGGAGGGTAGAGCAGTCTGCTTTTTGTTTTATAACTTGTTGGGTTTCCCTTGATGCCAGTTGTCTTTAGGCCCCTTGGCCCAGAACAGGTGAGCAGCTGGGAGCTAGACCCTCTGCAGAGTGGGGAACCTCGGAGTCGCCAGGTTCCTCTACGAGAAAGCCTCCATGGCTTCCCTTCCTAGGCACCACAGCAATGCAGCTCCCCCTTCTCTTCCCGAGCCCACCTGATCCTGCTGCAGGGCCCGGGACAGCCGCTCCCCCCAGCCTGCAGGGGTACAGGGAGCTCACAGGCCGTTGGCAGAGCGAAGCAGTGCTGTCCGGGACCCGAGCAGAGCCCCCCACTCAGTGGCCTGCTCCTTCCCGTCAGGACAAGTACTTGAGACCTGGTCTCAGCTCAGACCTGAGTCGGGATCAGACCTGCTTCCTTGGTGGCAGGCCCATGTCTCGTGAGCAACAGGACTCTCAGTGAGTAAACTATTCAGTCAGACTCCATGTCTTTGTTTCTGACCCCTGGGACAGGTCAGGGCACAGCATCCTTTGTCCCGCCATGTAAGTGCAGGACATCCACATGTGGGAGGGCAGACCAGCCCCCCTCACTGCCGGTTATGTAGGGCCTGCTGCCCCCTTTCTTGTGGATCCAGCTGCTAATGAGAATATGTTTTGTGCTGGTTTTAATCACAGTAAAACAAAGTCCTTGATGTCCCGGGAAGTTAGAGCCTGCTGGTAGGATTCACACAAGCCCTGTGCTTGGCCAGCGTGAGCGCAGACGCAGCAGGATAGACCTCCCAAGACGTGAATTCCCACTCCAGACCAGTGCCCGCCCCCTGCCTCCCTCGGAAGAGGGTGCTCACTTGGCAGGGTGACACCCCCTTGCCCCCAGTAAGTCCTGAGGTATTGGTATAAGAGGGCTGAAAAGTGTAAAGAGCCCCCTTCCTGCCTCTCCCATGGAGACGAGAGAGAATGACAACCAGCATTGATCAGGGCCTGCTGTGTGCCAGGCCCTCTCCTGGAGACTAACTTATGTACCTAATTTTCTTCCTTGTGCTGATACCAGGAGATAAATAATAGCAGCATCTCCATTTTTTAGGTGAGAAAACTGAGGATTAGGCAGTAACTTACCCAAGGTTATGTGGCAAAAAAGTGGTGAAGCTGGGATGTGCACTCAAATCTGTCTCATTCTAAAACCCATTTTCTTGCTCCTGTACTGCCGTGCCTCCCAAAGGCTCTGGAACCATTATCAGACTGTCCTGCAAGGACACCTCACATGTCTCCCAGCGCCGAGATCCTAGAAGAGGAGTCTGCAGACACACACCCCCCTCTTGCCCAGACCATCGAGGTCCCTGACCTCTGCCGGCACCCACAGTCCCCAGGAGTTCACGGCTAAATCTGTCCTTTAGGATTTGCTCCCGGGGCCACCGGGCATCATATATGAAGGAAAGAATCTACAGAGTCTTCAGATTTCATGGTTTCAAATTAAATGTGTCTATCCTGGGAAATGGTCCAGCCTTTGGGGCTGGATCGCCGGCCGCAGGCCCGTGAGCAGGGTGAGCCAGAGCTGCCCGGAGGAGCGCAGTTCTCCCTGCCACCCTTTCCTTCAGGGACCCTGGCTTGAATTTGGGGCCACAACTGGGAAGTCCAGAGCTTCACCATAGAGACAGACAAAAAGTTTAAATTGATGTCATGAGCAAAGCACCTATGGATGTTCAGCCGTGTTGTGCTGATTTCTCTTCTCTCACCAGCAGACACCTTGGCAAGTTATGAAGGTTTCAGGGCCAGGCCCCGTAAACTCTCTTGCTCCGGTTTCCTGTTTGGTACCCCCTGCTTCATGCCCCGAGAGTGCTGCGAGGGTGGCTGGAGGCCCAGACCGGGCAGAGCCCCCCGGGGGCAGGGCACTGTAGTGCCTTGTCAGCTGCTTGCCACTTCGTGCCATGGGGCACACATGGCAGACACCCCCACTCCGAGCTGACACAGCCTCCCTTCTTTGCAGGCCGCACTCCTCAGCTCCTTCCCAGCCATCTTTGACGAGCTGCTGCAGATGTTCACCGTGCAGGAGGTGGCTGAGTTTGTGAGAGGGACCCTGGGGAGCATGCCCAGCACTGTACACATCGGGCAGTCGATGGACGTGGTGAAGCTGCAGTCCATTGCCAGGACCGTGGACAGCCGCCTCTTTTCCTTCTCAGGTACATCAAGGCGGGACATAGACTCACCCTTCCTCCTTTCCCAGGTGTGTGAACCCAGTGATAATCAAGGATCAGTTTTACCAACCATCATGCAAGAACCATTGACCCTTAAAATGCAGCTTTTGGTAAATGCAGCCAAGCCCTAGGCCTCCTGCCAGGCTCACAGTTTATCACTAAGGACCCATATTGTGGGCACCATGCAGGTGGCCTGCAGAACAGGCTCCAGGCCCACAGTCTAGCCAGCAGCCAAGAATGGGGCCTGCCACGCCCACAGGATAGGAAAGCAGAGGGAAAAGGGGAGAGCAAGAGGGGCCCACCTAGCCCATGGGGAAGAGGGAGGCCAGGGCAACGCAGGAGGCCCTGGACGGGGCCCTGAGGACCCACTGTGCTCTCTCGGCTCCTGGCCTCCCCTGTCAGATTTCTCTTCCTCTCTTTGAAGGAGCCTCTAAAGATTAGGCAAAGAAATGGACAGGGGGCTCTCCTCACTCCCCAAGAGGTCAGGACGGCCCAAAGCAGTCCATCAGCCGTCCAGGCCGCCTTTCAGAGAGAAGCAGTAGGTTCACAGCTGAAACCACAGTGGGAGTGATCAGCCTGGCAGGGGCACCACATACTCCGGGGCCAAGTGCTAAGATCAGTATGAGCCTGATCCTCTAAGCAGAATGTCCCTGTCCCAGAGTAAACTTACAAGGGCACAGGAATAAGCCTCAAACGCCAGCAGAACAATTACTACAATCTTTGGTAGTAAGATTCTTTAAGTTTGACTTTGAAAATCCAAGAACAATAATTTATTGGTCTGGTGCTATGTGCATTTGCAATACTAAGAATGTGTTCCCTTTAACTCCATTCTGCCAGTGTTGCTGATGGTGAAGCTGCCGCCAAAACAGCCAGCTTTTCTCCACCAGCAACCGTGCAGACACTCCTGTCCTCACTGGTTCCTGGACTGGAGGCTGTCGGTGGTTTAGACACAATGACACTCAGGCGGCTGCACACACTCACCTTGTGCACTGCTTAGAGAAGATGGTTTCTGAATGTATGGGAATGGGGACAGCAGACTGTCTGCAAGGTTGTCCTTTATTTCTAGTTTTTCTGTGTGTACTTGCTGCTTCCTGTGATCACATAAAAAGAAAAACTGTTCTTAAACCTTCTGTGGCAGTTTAGCTATGGAATTAGATTTTGAGATGACAAGCCACCCCTGCTTTTCACTGAATGCCTGAGTTGCAGCCTCTTCCCCGAAGCAGGAGGCTTTTACCAACACCCGTGTTCCCGGAACACACCAGTTTGGGTCTCTTCTTCATCAGGGTCCAGTAACAAACTGCTGTCCTGTCTGCAGGCAGCTTCTGGTCGTTTTAAATACTGCTGTGTTGGTATTCTGGTTTGCAAAATATCTTATGAACTTCTCTCTTGCCCAAGCATCCTTTTAAATAAATATATTATTAGCTGTCATTCCATTTTATTTTAACATATTTTACCTATTTGACAAGACAGTCCCAAAACCTCTTTCTGTCATGTAATTTAATTTGTCTTCAGCTGAAAAAGATTTTCTTCTTGAATTTTACCTGGAGCACTTAACTCTGGTCAAATATGAGCAATAAGTCCAAAATGCCATGGCTTGTTTGTGTCACTGGTGATCTGACTGCATCATTGTGCCAGGTATGGAGGTACATTGCCAGGTCACCAATCCCTGGCCACAGAGCAGTGCAGGGAACAGAAACACTTTCACACTTGTATTTCCCTTGTCTTCTCGCCACACCTGTGGAGGAAATGCAGACGAGGCCATTGGCACCTCATTCTACAGGTGGAAAAAGACCAAACCCGTAAGAGGAGTCGCCTTGCCTAAGGCCTTAGGGTGAGTTAGTGAAGGAGCTTGAGCTAGGACTCGGCCTTTCTAAGTTCAAGGCTCTAAATATAGTCATCTGCTGATGAAAATGCCGCTCAGATGACACTGAGGAGAAAAGACAAGTAGGATTAGCAATGCGGGCTAGCTAATTATCAAAGGTTCAGGTCAAGACAAAAGTCAGACTTCCATTCCATTAATGGCTATGGACACACATAGTGTCCCACAGGCCTGATGGGGAAAGCTGGCAGGCCTGACCTAACAGCTGTCACGGAGTCAGCACTCACAGGAGTAGAAGTGCCAGGCCGCCCAGCCAGGGTGCCATGAGGAGGGACCATCTGTCACCCGTACCAAGTCTGCAGGCTCAGTGGGTGTGGTTCATAGAACTAGATGTGTCATCTAAGTGGGGTTTTCACTGTAAGCTATGCTGTTAATTTGGAGTCTAGTCATTAAAGTGATTTCCTTTGGAAGTAATCCCCTAAACATTCCTTGATCTTACACAAAATGCCATAGATACAAAGGCTTGAAATGAGACAGGAGGGAAGACAGATGGAAGGGTAATGCTATGGGATGTATGTATGTCCTGGAAGTGGGCTTTTAGGCCCCCGTCAGGGAGGGTCTGACCGCCAGCTTGGCTCCAGTCCCAGCCCTGCTACTTAGAGACGAGCAAGCCCCACTGTGCTGCTGGCTTCCTGAAGCAGCCGTTCTCCCCGGGAGGCCTTCCTCACCTGTGTTCTCTTTCCCAGAATCCCGCCGCATCCTGCTTCCTGTGGTTCTCCATCATATTCACCTTCACCTGAGGCAGCAGAAGGAGCTGCTCATCTGCTCAGGGATTCTTGGCAGCATCTTCTCCATAGTCAAGACCAGCTCTCTGGTAGCAGCCCTGCGTCCTCCCCCAACCAGCTCTGCCCGGCCTCGTATCACTTTAGCCAGGGGCAGATCAACCCAGATCACTTGCACGTTTCTCAGTCAGTACAGTGTTCATCAGTAACAGAAGGTGCCCAAGTGGATGGAGGCCTGTGTGTATCCAGCAGGCTCATCGGCATGGCACAGCCTTGCTATTTTAACAAGTTGTGCCATCATCAGTCCACCCAGGAATGTAGGTGTCTGTAGCTTCCGAAAGCCTGGTCCTGTGCCAGGCTGTTTCTGTCTAAAGGTATCAATTCTGCACTCCCGGGAGTGTTCTGAGGATTCTTAGGCACCAGCACAGTGGGGCAGGCCAGATGGGGGGTGTCTTGCTCATTCAGCCTTCTCTGTGGCCTTCCTGGCAGCTTGATGCCCACCCCCCACCACACGGCATGCTGTGCCATGCCAAGGCCAGGGAGTGCAACAACCACTGTTGCCCGCAAGAGCTCTGAGCCTACTGGGACGGCAGAATTGTATTGTAGGGTGAGGTGTCAGCTATGAATGATTTTGCCTCTTTTCATTCCTCTGTTTTTCTTTTCAAAAGAGGTCTGTGGTGGGAGGGGAGGGAAGGAAAGACATGTATCAGGTGGATAAGGGTAGGAACTTATTTTTATTTTATATGTTTTTGGTAACAAGAAATGCATATTTCTTAGAGAAAATTTGGAAAGTATGGGAAAGTATAAAAAAAGAAATTAAGGACAAGAATGAGTATTTTATTATACCACCTTATTAAGCTGAGATAAGGTTTCTACAGAGTAAAATTTTGAGTGCATTTAAAATGAAGACCAGTAGCCAGGGGATGACATACAAGGTCAGGCCGGCCCGGGGAGCAGGAGAGGGGCCGACAAGGAAGAGCGCGCTTGGCTTGAGAAGGCTGCTGGGACCCCGCGGCCTGCTCTGGTGTCCAGACTTAAGTGCCGTCTGGCGGCAGGGCCCAGCCTGTCGGTGACTTAATGGTGGGGGTGGCCCTGCTTGCTGGCAGCGCCAGCCGGGGCTTGGCAGCGCCCCCTCCCACCAGCCTCTCCAGGCAGCTGTGGCACAGAGGGTCTGCTAGTGAGCCAGGCCACATGGGGGGGTGGGGCAGGAGGCTGGCTGCTGAAGGAGGGAGGACGGGAGGGGGGAGAGTGGAGGGCCCGGGACCACGTAGCCTGAAGGAGGCCATCTGGAGTATCCGTGGGCCACACAGATGGGTGCAGGTCAACTGCCGCTTAGGGAGCCAAGAGACGCCACAGGGCAGAGCACCACCATCAGTTCGGCAGACGGAGGTGATGCCTTCCACCCTGAGAGCCACTCAGATTCTTCCGCGGAGGCAGACAGCATGTGATTATATGGACCGGGCAGGGAGGGGGTGGGGGCAGTGTGAACTCCGTAAGAGGAGGAATGCCATCGTGCTCACCTCTGCACTCAGGAGCCCAAACAGGACTGGCACATGGTAAATGCTTACCAGGTGGTGGGTTGATGGGTGGATGGCAAGTGGACGTTTGGACCAGTAATAATACAAGGAGCTTGGAGAAGGGGCAATGGGAGTCCCTTTGCAAGATCACTAAAATCCAGTGACAGGATTTGGGATCGGACTGAGAGGGTTGTGCAAGGACCGCACAGGCTCCTCCTGAATACAGAGCCCGGGGCTGGGAGGCAGGCCTCACTGAGGAGGCCTGTTGCATTGTTCTTGTGAGGCTGCCTAGGAAAGACACATTGAGCCTGGAGCCCCCCAGGAGGGTGGGGACACGAGCCCCAGTACCAGGCAGCAGCAGGGCTGGCCGGGCTCAGGTCGCCCGAGGCAAAACCTGTCCTCAGAGACCGAGAAGCTCCCTGTGTATCAGTGTCAGTGCGGGAGCTGCCCCCTCACTTCCTGGTGTGGACACTTGACCATTTTCTCTAAGTTTGTCAGCTGAGTTATGCTTTCTCCTGACTTTCTAGGGAAATCAAAGAAAATATTTAACTAGAACCTTCGCTTCTTCCCTCTTTGTTGAAATTAGTGCCTCTACCCAAGGTTCAGAACTGCGGGTGTCAGGGTGGTGCTGGGTTTGGGGGAGGCCCCAGCCAGCGTGCCAGGGCAGCAGCAGCAGGGGTGTGACACCTCTCTGCAGAGCCCTCGTCCCTGCTCCGTGACACTGCGCGCTCGGAGGCCAAGCACCCACGCCCGCCGTGCTTACCCTGAATACTGCCGGCCCCAGGGGCCTGGCCTGCGCTAACGTGTACTCTCTCGCTGCTCGCTCCAGGAGGCAGATGTCACGGAGGAGGTAGAAATGATGGTGGAGAGCCTCTTGGACGTGCTCTTGCAGACTCTGCTCACCATCATGAGCAAATCGCATGCTCAGGAGGCGGTAAGAGGGCAGCGGTGCCCGCAGTGCACAGCCGAGATCACTGTTAGTAACTAACGTTCAGGTTTTCTTACTTTCTTTTCTAACCTGGGGCTCCTCCACGCCACACCCCACCACCGTTCATTTCAGCCTCCCTTCCTGCACGGTCGTCAGCATGCCACCCTTTCCCCGCCTCCAGTCTGACCGCCCTCCCCTTCCCTGGAAGCTCTGGGCTTGAACCCCAGCTGTCCACTGGAGAGGAGGTTCAGGGAATGGTCTTGTCCCCTTCTGATTCCGAGCCGAGTCATCTTCTACACTGTGGGCTGAAGCAGAGACGCAGGGAGATGCTGGAAGTGTGGAAGGTGAAAATAGGCCGTTCCTTCCGGGAATGGGCTCCCTAAGTGATACGTGTCATTTTTCATAATATTGCTTGTATCTACAAAGGAGTTGCTTTTGTCCACAATGTTTATATCTAAATGTCTAGCATCAGGGAAAATGTTATGAGGCGAAATTGCACTGGCATTTCTGATCCAATCAGAAGAGAGTCAGGCTGGGAAAGCCTCTCAGGTGGGCTGAGAGGCAGCCCCCAGGGCCCCCCTCCTGTCCCGAGTGGACTGCTTAGCCCTGATGTTGGAACATGCTAAACAGATCGCTTGGAATCTTGCAGGGGGCAGGTGGGAGACTGCAGTGAGCTCTTTGAAGAAACCCCTCTATCGGAGCAACCGAGGCCCAGCCCGCTTGGTGGTGGGGCAGGGAGCTGGCCTGCCCTCGGGAGCAGTGGGCTGGGGGAGAACGCAGCGCCCTGGGAGCTCTGGATGAGGGTGCTCCCCCTGCAGGTGAAACACAGGCCTGGCGGCCCTGCAGCCCCTCCGACCAGCAGCGACACTGTTTACCTGGGCAGGACCCTGCTTTACGTACCTAACAACTATTAACTTGTTTAGCAATGCTAATGATGAAGTGATTCGTTTTAATAGATTTCGATTTAATGAAGGTGATGATAAGTACGAGTGATTGAGTACTTCTTCATGTACTGGACTTTCTTAAACACTTCTGTACATTAATTCATCTGATCCTCACAACAAATCTGTGAATTATGGCATATGCTCACTTTCAGGTCATGTATGTATATATATTTTTCATACATATGTGTATAATAACAGGTCTCGAAAGGATTTGAGAGACTGAAAAACTGTTGTCAAATTCCCATGAGTTCAAGAACAGTTGAAAATCGTCCGGGTAACTTTCCTTCATCCTGCTGAGGAGGCAGCCTTCTCAGAGGAGGCCGTATGTGGCTGTTCCATGCCAGAAATTGCTGTGAGGCGGCAGAAGTCCCTGGAGTCCTTAGAGCAGGGTTTTCCAAGTACCCCAGTTGGAACTTGAAGAAATTTTAAAGGCTCATTTTTTAATCCTTAAATCTTCACTTGTCTTAAAGCTCATAGCTCATCTTCTCATAAAGGTCAGTTTTGACACCTTTGCTTTCCAGACAGTAACCACATGTGAATCCCGGGAGGCCTCACAGAGGTCCCTGGAAAAGGGCTGCACCAGCCCAGCAGGACGGGCAGAATCTCAGTCTGTCCAGAGAAGTCCAATGTCCCATTCCAAGTAGCACCCCCCAGACTTGGGTATAGTGCCCTGGTAACATGCTGACAAAGGGCTGTAGCCAAAAGTTTCCCAGAAAAAAAATGGGGTGCTAGTGAGACTATCTTTCTCACTTTACAGTACCTCTTTGTTACAGGTTAGGGTTTCCAACCAGCCCCATGCTGCAGAGCCCGAGGCCTCCCTTAGTAGAACAGAAAACTCACTTTCAGGGACAGAGCTGTCACCTTCCCTCTCATGATCGTGGGGCCATCACAGACCCTTCCTTCTCTCCTTGCCTTCTGTGGTTTGAGGGAACACAGCCCTTGTGGCTAGCCGTCCTAAGTGTTTTTTGGGTTGCTCCCTAGGGTGAGTACGTGTCCTGCCTTCTCTCGCTGCTCCGCCAGATGTGTGACACCCATTACCAGCACCTCCTGGACAACTTCCAGAGCAAAGATGAACTCAAGGTAGGCAGCCAGGCACTGACCTTTCACCCAAGGAGGGAAGCCTGCGGCTAAGGCTGCTCAGGGGCTTTCCCGCTGCCAGGGGCCGAGCGCAAGTGACCAGTGCTGCCCAGGATGAAGGCTCTGCCAGCCCACTGTTCAGCTGAACGTATGGCTTCCAGAAGCTAAAAGCCAGCTGTGTGCCCGTGCAGCCAGACCCCGGTAATGTTAGCTGCTTTTCCCTGACTGAGAGCCCCCCATGACCCTGGGCCTCTGTGGGGAGGCTGCTGTGGGCCACGCTGGTTGTCAGTAAACCCGAGCTCCTCCCTTTCTTCTGAACTCAGCAATCCAGGTTTTTTTCCCCTGCAAACCAGGTTTCACTATTTAATACCAACAATAATAATAATAATAATGACAACTTTCTTCATTAAAATGTATTTCTGGAAGACACCTATAGAGAGCAAACGTGAGCAGTGCCCACTGGCTGCCAGACTGGGTCTGGAGCACTGAGGGGCAGATAGCACATGATGCAGGCAGCAGCAGAGCAGCCCCGGGCTTGAGGTGTCAGCTGCCGACAGACCCCTGGGGCTTGTGTCTTTTACCCATCTTAGAACATGCTAGTCACTTCATCCCTGGATACAGGAACTGTTGCAAACTTTAGGGCTAACCTCTGCCTCCACTCAGAGCCAGGCACTTGCATTTTATAGTAAGGCATTATCCTCTTCAATTTGTGTGATTTTTATTAATCATATTGTATCAGTTAATACGTGTCAGCTGCCACTTTCTGGTTTCTGATCCTACCTGCTTTTCCACAGACAGGGCTCTCTGCAGATGGTTGTCATTAACTCATGCAGTGAGGCCAGCCTGTCTTCTTGGAGGGATGACCTTGACAGTCCTTGAAGTGAGCTTTAAGTTAGCCAGGCCACAGACTCACATCCAGGTCAAGCAGTGCTTAAGCCAGGGTGCGGAGCCTGAAAATCCGGTCTTGCCTGTCCTAGATCATTTTCGTGCTGTATGTATGCTTGTGTGTATGTGTGTGTGTGTGTGTGTGTGAGAGAGAGAGATACTGATTCTCAATCAGAAGCTCAGGCTAGCATCATTGTCTTAACTTTAAATCTTAACCACAGTAATACATATACATAATCCTAAAAGCCAAAGCATATCAGAAAGCTTGGCTTGACCTGAGCCGGAGCGCCGGTGGCTCCTCTGAGTCGTTCCTGTCTTCCCTCTGACTTCTCCAGCACGGTCACGCACACTTTAGGCTGATGATGGACCCTCTTCATCACACCCGGGCCAGCCCTGTGGCGAGCGCAGAGCTGTACCATCGCACCTCCTTTCTGGTGCAACTTTTTGTTTTTCCTAGAATTAATCATCTTTCGTGTGTTTTTTTCTTCTGGTTTTCCCGTCTGGCTGGGGTTCGTACTCCCTCTGCCGTCTCTGCCATACACCTCTTCCTCTGACTTTCCCCAGGGTCATGTCTGTGAGATACTTTCAGGTCACTGTTTTCTGGAGACTTGCCCTGTTTTTGTTTCAGTCTCTGTCTTTCCTGTCGGAGACTCTTCTCTCCTATGTAGAGACTCCTGGGTGTCAGCGTGTGTCTAGCAGCGAGGTGCGCTGGTGCTAAGGGGCAGCTCTGCCTGAGCGCGGGGCTGTGCCCGGCTGGCTCCCTGAGGGTGACAGAGGAGGTCTGGCCGTGGGTCTCGGCATGCCTCTGCTCCTGCATCCACTGGCCTCCTCTCTTGTCCACCTCCCGAGAGGAATCCTCTGCCCCTCCTGGGGATGGACTGACCTGCTGGTATTTGGGGATCTGAACGGCGGAGGGGCGGGAGTCTTCCAGCTCAGCAGGGAAACTTCCCATCCATGCGTGTTTTCTTCTTGGCCTCCCCGCCAGCCACACCTCAGAGCTGTGTCCCTGAGGACAGACCCTGGGTGACCAGCCGTGCCAGGGAGTAGCCCAGCCTTTCGGCAGGGCAGGGGAAGGCTGCTCATTTAGCATCATGGATGGCGGAAGGATGTTGGGGAGACCAGTCTTCCTGTTTCTGGCCCTCACCCTCCACCCCACAGAGGTGCCTGGTGATGCCTACAGTTTCTGGGCGTCTGGGACCCCGGCCCTGCCACTTCCAAAAGACCTTGGTTGTTGGCGTTCTTGGGCACACTGCGTCAGTTACCAAGAAAGCTTTCAAACTGTTGGCCTCTTCATCACTGTTCTCTCTTGTTCTCTTTGTCTCTGTGAGCATGTGTATTTTTGTTCCTTGAGTGCCATTTTCAAGGAATTGAGGAGAAACGGAGCTGAGGGAACATGTCCATGGCCCTCATATTGATATGGAGTTCTGTATAGGCATTCTCTTTTTATCACATTATTGAGAGATAATTTATAAAATTCATGCTTTTAAACTCTGTAATTCAGTGTCTCTTTGATTATATCCATCTTAAAAGACTTATCACAAGTAACAAGATCATTCATTAATAATTTACAACTTCCTGCAAAGAAAAGCACAGGCCACACGGTTAATTGGTAAATTCTACCAAATTTGTAAATAAGAATTAATACCAATCCTTTACAAATTCTTCTAAAAGACAGAAGAGGAGGGAATATTCCCCAGCTTATTTTATGAGGTCCTTATTACCCTTATATGGAAAACCAGCAAAAACCTCGTAAGAAAAGCAAACTATAAACCAACATTCGCTATGACTATAAATCTTCAGCAAAATACTAGCAAACTGAACCCAGCAATGTTTTAAGAGAATTATACACCATGATCAAATGGGATTTATGCTGGAAATGCAAGGTTTGGTTTAACATGACAACCAGTCAGTGTAATACACCATTAAACAGAATGAAAGACCAAAATATGATCATGCTAATCGGTGTAGGAAAAAAACATTTTTAAAAAATCTGTCAACCTTTCATGATAAAATCATTCAACAAAGTAAAAATAGAAGGGAACTTCTTCTTTGAAAGCATTCTCTTGAATGCTTTCCTCTGAGCTCAGGGACAGGAGGAGGAGGCCCGTTTGAGCCGCTGGTGTTCATCACACTGGGGGCAGAAAAGCACAGAAGAGGAGTGACAGGCCCCGAGACCAGGCAGGGAGAAGTGAACTGCCTCTTTCTCAGGTGACATGGTCTTGGACGCAGCAAGCCCAGAGGCATCCCCAAAATGCTCAGAAGCAACGAACAAGTTCAGCAAGGCAGCCAGCCAGATACATGATCAACATACAAAAATCAGTTATATTCTTTACACTAGCAATGAACAGTCCACAATTGAAATTAAAAACCAGTTCCACTTACAGTAGCATCAAAATGAATAAAATGATTAGGGAAAGAAATGAAAGAAGTAAGTAGAAAGACACCCTGTGTTCCTGGACTGAAATGTTTTAATATCTTTAGGATGACAGCACATCACAGTGGTCTACAGGCTGGATACGTGACCTGTCAAAGTTTCAGCTGCTTTTTTGCAGAGATTGCTAATCTGATCCATAATTCATATGGAAATGTAAGGGATTCAGAATAGCCAAACACTCTCGAAAAAGAAAAAAATATTGGAGGATTCAGACTTCCCCATTTAAAAACTTACAACAAAATAACAGTAATCGAGATAGGCATATAAATCAATAGAATTGGATTGAGAGTACAGAAATAAACCTTTATATTTATGGTCAGTTGATTTTCAGTAATGGTGCCAAAACAATGAGGAAAGAGTCTTTTTGACAAACGGTGCTGGGACAACTTGATGCCTACGTGCAAAAGAATGAAATTATACCCCTACCTCATACCATATAAAGAATGATCACCAGTGAAGCCATCTGGTCCTGTCCTTGGCTTTGTGTGAAGCTTCTTAATTAGTTTGATCTCTTCACTTATGATAACATCTGTTCAGATTTTCTGTTTCTTCTTAAAAGAATTTTAAGTTTGTATCTTTCTAGAAACTTTTCCATTTCATCAAGGTTATATAATTTGTTGGCATGCGTTTGTTCACAGTGTCCCTTATAACCTTTCCTAGTTCTGTAACATCAGTTCTTTCTTTCTTTCATCCCTAATTTTAGTAATTCAAGTCTTTTTTATTTTATGGTCAGTTTAGCCAAAGATTTGCCAGTTTTGCTATTTGATTCATATCTGCCTTGCCTTCTTTGTGCCTCTTGTCCTCCATTTATGCCTTCTTTTATGTTAAATATTTTTAGTGTGCCATTTTAATTTCCTCATTATTTCCTTTAGGATGTTTTTTAAGTTATTTTCTTAGTAGTTGCCCTGGGAATCACAATTAACACCTTAACTTAAAACAGTCTAATTTGGATTAATACCAGTTTGGTTTTAATAGCATACAAAACCTTTGCTCCACTCTAGCTCCATCCCTTCCCCCTTTGTCGATTGCTGTCATGTAAATTACACCTTCATACCTTGTAATCTTGACGCTGTTTTAAAACTACAGCTTTATACAGTTGTCTGGCAAATCAAACAGGAGATGGAGGAGTTAAACACATAGACGGCCTTTTATGTCTTTATAGTCACCTTTCCTCACGTTCATTTCTTCACATGAATTCACGTTACTGTCTAGTGTCCTTTTATTGAAGTCTGAGAGACTCCCCTTAGTATATTTCTTGTAGGACAGCTCTACGAGTAATAGTCTCTTTTTTTATCTGGAAATATCTTAATTTCTTCTTTACTTTTGAATGTTGTTTTGCTAGATTTAGGATTCTTGGTTGACATTCTTTAAGTGCTTTGAATAAGCCATCCCACTGCCTTCCGGCCTCAACCCCCCTGCTGGTCAAGGCCCCTGTTAATCTCGCTGAAGACCGTTTGTCCGGAGTGAGTTGTCTTTATCTTGTTGTCTTCAAGATTCTGTCTTCGTTTCTGGCATTTGACAGTTTGACTGTGATGTATTATGTATAGCTGTTTGGTTTTATCCTATTAGGAATTCATTGAGCTGCTTGGATGTACAGATTAAAGGGTTTTTTCCATCAAATTTGGAGAGTTTTTGTCAATGTCTCTTCAATATGTCTCCCTCTTCCTCGCCGCTCCCTTTCCGACACCCCTGTTGTTTGTGTGTTTGCACACTCAGTGGTGCCCCGCGGGTCTCTGAGGCCCTGGTCATTTTTCTTTACTTTTTCTTTCTGTTCCTCTGGGTAACCTCAGTTGCCCTATCTTTAAATTCAGTGATTCTTTCTTTCTTTCAGTTCAAACCTGCCGCTGATCCCCTTCAGTGAGATTTTCATTTCGGTTTGGTACTTTCCAAGTCTGGAGTTTCTATTTGGTGCTTTTTAAAGAACTTCCATCTACTTTTCAAATATTCTCCATCTGGTGACATATTGTTTATAATTGCCCCCGATTCTTTAGGCATG
Organism: Manis javanica; assembly: GCF_040802235.1. Classification (NCBI taxonomy): domain Eukaryota; kingdom Metazoa; phylum Chordata; class Mammalia; order Pholidota; family Manidae; genus Manis; species Manis javanica. The sequence goes on from NC_133158.1 coordinate 2,489,212, forward strand.
ATTTCCTTTAGTTTTTTTAACATACTTAAAACAGCTGATGTAGCATCTTTTCCTAGTAAGCCCAGTACTTGGATCACCTCAAGGAAAGTGTCTATTGTCATTTCTCCTGTATATGGGCCATACTTTTCCTGTTTAATTTCGCATCTTACCATTTATTTTTGGTTGAAAACTAGACAATTTAAATAACGTGGCAACTCTGGAAATCAGATTTCCCCCAGCCCAGTGTCCCCAGAGTTTGTTGTCATCACTCCTTGTTGTGTTGTTGCTGATCATGTGTGTTTGCTTTTTGCTTACTTAGCAGCTTTGCCGGACTAATTCTTTTAAGTCTGCATTTTTTGTTGTGTGCAGCCACTGAAGTTTCCATTCAGTTGGCTTTGTCATCAGCTGATAAGCAGACAGCAATTTCCTTACGCACCTTGGATCGGTGTCTCCCGCCATTCCCTAAGTGTCCCTGCGAGTGTGTCAGGGCCTTGCCTTCAGTGCCCTGCTGGGCCATCTCTCCCTGCTGGCATGGAGTCTCCAAGTCAGCCAAGGTGAAAGATGGGGCTTCTCAGGGCTTTCCCGGGAATGTGTGCAGCCTTCTAGATTCCCAGTAGTATGTCAGAGTTTCTCAAAGATCCCATGGATACCTCATTCCCCAGATTTTTCCTTCAAGTGTTCTGGCCATTCTCATTGGCCCCGGCTGATATGGCTGCTTCATGCAGCTGTGATGTTGAATGATGATGGCTGATGTTTTTCAGCAGATGCCCTAGGAATAGGCTTATCTCATGGAGTGAGCTGTCAGGGCAAACGAACCCTCTGAATGGGGCTTCCCTGGGCTTCTGCCAGGTAGATCAAAAGTAACCATTCTCCAACAATGGAGCTTTTTCAAGAGCTCCAAAACCACTTTGTTCCTCCCAGAGACTGTTGGATCGCTGGTTCTCACCACCACTGTGTTCTGCAGCTACTTGTTTTCAAGGCTACCTTGGGGGCAGGGGGAAGGGAACAAAGCAAGTGAAAGCACATCGAAGCCCGCCGGTCGCACAGAGGCCCAGCTGTTTGTCTTGAGTAGCACTGGATGGTCGCGGGCCTCCGCCGGCTTGTCTCTGCCACCGTCCTCGCGGCTTTCACGGAGGTCCCCGCTCTCTCCTTCCCAAGGCACTTCTCCTGTCACTGTGTTCTCAACATCCACGAGAGCAGGTTCCCAGAGTCACATGCCCAGGGGCCGCACCCTAGAGAGCGAGCCCATGGGCCTAGCCGGATGCCAGTTCTGCTGGACGCTGGCTTCCCCGACACTGTGGGCTTCAGGCACGGGGCTGAGCGGTACCCAGCTGCCTCTGTGCTGCCCCGCTTGGGTCTGCCCCGTCTGCCCTAGGCGTGCCTACAACTCCCTGTCAGGCATCCCTCTAAGAGAAGAGTAATTCACACAGGGAATCAGAATCTGCCCCACTGCTTGGTCTGGAGGTCAGGAGAGCCCGGGTGAGGAAACGCATGTCCCAGTGGTAGTGGTGTGTCTCACGTCTGATTTTCCCCTCGAATCAGGAATTCCTGCTGAAGATTTTCTGTGTGTTCCGGAACCTGATGAAGATGAGTGTCTTTCCTCGGGACTGGATGGTGATGAGACTTCTCACAAGCAAGTAAGTGTGGAAGCATCGTGGAACAGATCCACGTGTGCACAGAGCTGCTCTCAGGCAAAGGAGAGCATGTGTATGACACAGAAAAAGCAAGACAGAGGCCAGGGCCAAGGCCATGGGGACAGGCAGGAGAGGTTAAATGTGAAAAGTGTTTGGAGGCACAGTCGACAGGGCTGACCATCTACCATAAGTTCAAGGAGAAGAAAGAGTCAAAAGATAGTTCAGACATGGAGTCCAAGTGCCAGCAGCTGATGCCAGGGTAAGGGCAGAACGGGACCCTAGGGGCGTGTGTATGGTGCCCAGGGAAGGCTTCTCCTCAAGGAAGGCCTGTTCAGGGGCCCACTGGCCTCTGTTGCTCTCTAGTTTCAGGCTGTATGCCATGCCCGCCTCTTGATTTGATTTGTGTTATCAGCCAGACCCTGCCCACCTCCCATGGCTGGTGCTCATTACCCACCTGAAACCTGGCTGTGCAGCTCTGACCACTTCTGACTCCGGCCACAGCATTCTCTCTAAGGCTGACCCCAAGTTGCCTGCCCCATTCCTATTTTTAGCTTGTGTTTCTCATTGGTAAGCCAGACACATGGTGTGGATGGTAAGGTGCTAGCTCATCTAGCCTCACTCCACTCAGGAGAAGCCACCTGTCCTCTGCCCAGTGGCTGCTGTCTCCTCCGTGATGTGCCTCTTGTGTTGGCATTAGCAGAATGTAGTGGAATTACTCATGTTAGATCTGTTGGCAAGGCATCATGGTCTTTTTACTTTGTACTTTATAGAGGGCCCTTTGTCTTTTTGCAAACATGCAAACAATTTATACAGAATGGAAGGACGGTTATAAACAAAGTTGCATCTCTTTCCTCCATTTGTGGGTTCGCCGCCCATGTTCCTGTCCCTTGGCTCTGCTCAGAGCGCTTTCATTCCTCAGCCCCCGCTGCAGGAGCGGGCTTTTCTTTCACGGTGTTTGCCTGTCAGCGGTCAGCCCCTCTGCCGCTGCCCTCACCTCCCTAAGGCAGTTTCCCCTGCCGGTCTTGGGCACCAAAGCCCAGGTGGTGACTGTTAGACCAAAGTGCCTTTGCTGGGCACCTCAGACCCTCCGAAGCCAACCCCTCCTCACCTGTCCCTCTTCAGTTCTGGAGCTCACCGGCACTGTGTGTCGCCAACTGTGGGGCATTTCTCTGAGACTGGTTTTTTGGGGGGTTGTGCCATCTCTCCTGTATGTCACATCTTACTTGACAGCAAATGGTACTCGGGAGGTTTCCCCACAGGCCAGAGAACAAGTGGTACTAAGCTATCAGATGCCATTGTTAGTCTTTGAACTCTGCCAATACCTTGTCCCCTTCCTGCAGTATTATAGTCACCACTGTCCAGTACCTGTCCTCAGCACTGCACAAGAATTTCATAGAGACAGACTTCGACTTCAAGGTAGGCACTCCGGAAATCCTTCCCTGTCCCTGTATGAGCCCTGGAGCCAGAGGCCGAACTTACCGTTCCTGTTTCTGTTTCTGTTTTTCACTTGAAACAACTGTTTTATTTTGCTCACGATTTTGCATGTCAGGAATCTGAAAAGGACTCAGCTAAGTGTCAACTGGGTGGCTGGGGACTGGGGCAAGCTCACTGGTGTTTTGCTTTATTAACATGTTCTTAGTATCAAATACATTCCAAGCTTGACGATGACTAGAATATGACCCAGGAGCTGTCCCGCTGGGGGTGTTAAAGAGCCAGACATCCCGAGTATGCTTTCTAGTCCAGAATCAGCACTGTTGGCCTCAGAGGAGTCAAGAAAGTGGGGAAGGGGGAAGGGAGAGGAAATGCAAAGATATTTAAAAGGGGTGGGGGTGGGAGGGTCAAGCTCTTAAAATTGTAAAGTGAATTCTATGCTACAAGCACATATTTAGAATCTCTCCTTGCACGGGTAAGAATCGGGCAGTCGCATGTTTCCTCTTTCTCTGTCTCTCTAGGTGTGGAATTCTTATTTTAGCTTGGCAGTTCTGTTCATAAATCAGCCAAGCCTCCAGCTAGAAATCATCACTTCAGCCAAGAGGAAGAAGATTCTAGATAAGTAAGACATATGCCTCTTCCTCAGCCCCTGCCTCAAGCCCATATGGAGGGGTGTCTCCACGAGAGGCTCCTCCCAAAGTGCTCGCGTTTCTCCTGGACATAGACTCCAAGGGGGCGGGTGGGGCACTCGGTCACGAGCCTCTCAGGGCATCTGGAAGTACTGAAGAACTGCCCCACTGGGGTTGCAGCTGTCTTCCTGAACCTGCCCCCACTAATAGCTCCGCGTTCCTACTTCCAGGTATGGGGACATGCGTGTGATGATGGCCTACGAACTGTTCAGCATGTGGCAGAATCTGGGTAGGTCTTTTCTCCCTATTTCCCTCCCACATACAGCTGAGTTTGTTCTCCCAGGTCCTTGTCCCGCCGCAACAATGAATCGAAAGGCAGAGACACAACAGCGAGGCAGAGCAAAAGGTTTAACTGGACACAGTCCACGGGAGGAGGAGGCCAGGGTCACGGTAGACAGAGGCCCCCGTCCGTTAGGCAGGAGGCCTTGGTAGTACGTTCTGGCTAGGAGGCGCCTCTGTGACTGACAAGGGGTCCATTTGACTGACACGTCCATCTGTACCGCGGCCCCTCTCAGTGCGCATGGCCTTTCCCTTGATGAGGTTTGGGTCGGGCCGTTAGTTCTGTTCAATTGTGCCCGCGTTGGGATCTGGTTGGCAAGGGTTTGGCCTGGTCCCAACGGGCAGGGAAGTCATCTCTGGGCAAAGCCTTTGTCTTCACCTGGAACCCCGTACCTGGCAGAGTTGGGGCTGTTTCTCCTTGAACCTTACCTCCCCCTCCCTGGCTGCTCTTGTCTATCTTTCTACCTAACACTCCTAACATCGCCAAATAAGAAGTGATAAGACTAGTAACTTCTGCCAGGTTTACAAATGTGAATTCAGACCCAAGAGAGCTTCCTTATCTTTAACATAACACTCAGGTGGGCGGCCTGTCAGTGTGCACAGAGCCCTGGCAGGGAGAGTTAGGCTGACAGAGGGGACCTCACTAGTACATGGACACAGTCCCTTTTTTAAGAACTAAAGTGAAAAGGAGAGAAAGAAGCTGAGGGCCCAGGAGTCTCAGGCCTACAAGATCCTCTGCTCTTTGTGTCCCAGTCTGGACAGTGCAGGCTCAGAAGCATAGACCTTGGAGATACTCAGCACATGAGCCAGGGCAGGTACTTGTTCTAGTGATGTGTACTCAGGCCCATGCAGCCCAGCTTCCTGACCCCAGGTGCATGGAGATTGCATGGGAGGGGGCAGTTGCGGGCCCTGGGTGAGACTGGTTTTAGCTTCTTTTCTTTTGACAGCCTCTCTGGTATCACTGTTTTGGTAGAATGCTTGGATTGCCCTGGTGATTGGGTGGGCTGTCCTCTGGCACCTGGCCTGCCAGGATGCTGGAGAAGCTGCAGTTCCTCTTCGGAGTGAAGCGTGCTCTCATCCGAGCTAGTGGCTCTGAAGCCTTAGGAAAGATGGTCGTAAAATCGCCAGTGGTTATTAACCAGCCCAATCCCTACCCCTCGGGGCAGCAGCTTTCCTGCCAGCAGGTGCAGGGCCTTCCGTCCATGAGGGGGTGCATTCCTCAGCAGGCTCCCCAGCTTCAGTGCTCTTACTCCCACAGCCAGCACAGTTGGATAGATTTTTATCCTAAAGTTGACTCTGAAATTCCCAGGAACACAAGGGACTAGTAACTGTACCGAATACCAAAATTGGAATATGCGGAATCAGCCGCACGGCTAACATTTGCTCCTTAGAAGGCTTTCAAATGGAAGAAATCAAAAGAGATGCTAAATTTGTCTGATAAAGCCATTCCTGCCCCATTGTTTTTGGTGGAAATGGCATTCTCCAGGCCTGGAGAGCTGATTTTACCTGGCCGTAACAGCCACCCCTCGGGCCCACAGTTTGTCTCGCCTCAGTTCCTGAAGGACTGAAAGCAGGGCTCTGGGGAGTGGCTCACTCTGTTCCACCATCGCAAGGAGGAAAGCCCTGTCTCACAGTCCTCAAGACCGGCTGTGGCCTCTGGAACACGCCCCAGTGGCAGGCCAACCACAGGGACACCCACCTCCCCACTTCTATGGAAAGGCTGCCCTGAGACCGGGAGGCGTGAACTGGGGCAGGCCAAGTGGCTGTAGAGCTACACTGGACACGTGACAAGAAGACAAGGTGTGGGGGCGGGGGGGGGGGGCAGTGGCCACAGAGAGGCTCTCTGAGCCAGTCCGTCGGGGTCAGGCTGTCAGGAGGCTCCTGCTAACTCAGGAGGGGGCCTCTCAGGACACAGGAGCGCCAGCAGTGAGGAGCGTGTGGCTTCGGACCCTAGTGGCCGCACCGGGGACTGAGTGTCCTCATCACTTGAATGCCTCTGGGCTGTGAATGGAGACCCCAGGGTAGTGCACGGTGTGTAAGCAGGAATAGAGGGACTCTCCTCACTAAATAAGCACTGCGAGCAGAGGGTCTGAAGTTATCACAGGTTGCTCAGAAATCCTCCTGTCACACCCGCTCTGCTCCTTGACCTCAAAATGATTTTCAGACAGTCTGCCCAACCCCCCAATGAGTTCTTCAGAAAAGCAGTTTGTGCCTGTTGAATGTTTGTTCTGACTGGGCCGGGCCACTTACAGCTGTGAACTCTAAAAAGCCAAGAGCGGAGCCGCCGAAAAGCCTTGGGGGAGTTTGCTTCGGTCCGGTGCAGATCAAAGCGTGTTCTGTGGCCCCACCTGGGAAGCTACGGAGGAGATCAAAGCAAATGTGAACTGATACCTGTTGGGTTTCATTGTTCAGGTGAACATAAGATCCATTTTATTCCGGGAATGATTGGCCCTTTTCTGGGCGTGACGCTGGTCCCACAGCCAGAGGTGCGGAATATCATGATCCCCATCTTTCATGACATGATGGACTGGGAACAGAGGAAAAACGGCAACTTCAAGCAGGTAGGACGGCACCTCCTCTGTGACTGACCCCTCTGCCCACGCAGGTGACCCAGACGGCCAGGCAGTGGTTCCAGTGGGAATAGGTTACAGGCTGGCCACTGTGCATCCTGTTCAGGGATTTTCCCGCTTGGCTTGTGGATCTTGTGGGTCTTCCTCATGAAATTAGAGGCCAGAAAACAATCGGGAAAGGAATGAACATTCTATGACAGGAACTTTCTGATCAAGGAGAGAATGACCAAGACCACACCATCCCAGCTTCACCCCGGAAAGGGCCCTGGGAGCGTGCTGTCCTGACTCTCTGCAGGGTCCCTAAGTGTACGGTCCCGGCATTTCTAGGGCTAGAGTCCAGGCCAGAGGATTTCTCAGGGCTCAGGGTGGCTTAGAACCTCACACACTCCCGCACGGAGGGCTGTGTCCAGGAGGCCTAAGTCCCTGGCTTCTGACTGAGTGGCTTCAGGCTGTCCCTCTGTACAGCTCTTCTGCCAGGCTCAAGGCAGAGGAGATGGGCCTGCCTTTGTGTCTGTCACTCTAGGGAACAGGCCTAGGGCCAACAGGGGTCAGTGGTAGGGATTTTAACAAGTAGAGAAATAACTCCCTAGCTGTAAGAACTGTCCCCTGTAGCCGGCCAGCTTTGGGAGATGGGAAATTCCTTTTTGCTGGCGGTTGTCAAACAGAAGCTGCAGCAGGGCCTCTAGGGGAAGTCTCTGCATCGGCTTGCGCACTGTGCCGGTTCCCACTGAGCTCCCTTCCAGCCCTGTGACTGTACCAGTGAGGGGCAGGCCAGGCAAACAAGACTTTTTTGGACTTTTTATTAATTTATTTTTAAATTGACAAGGAGTTAAAGTCATTCTTTGTGATTTACAGTTCTGTAAATTTTGGCAAATACCATCACGTAACCACCACCACAAGCAAGATTTTAAATTCCTACAACTTCCAGCTTGCTGCCCCTTGGTGGTCCCCCTCCCCCTGCCTCTGACCGGCGGCAGCCGCTGGTCTGTCCGCCATCACTCTAGGTGCGCCCAGGCTGGATTGTCGTGGCAGTGGCATCATGTGGAGGGTGGCCTTCTGAGACCTTCACTTAGGATCCTGCCGGGAGAGGCTCAGCAGGTGCTGTGGGTGTCGGTTTTCAGTGCTGGCAACCCCACGGCAGTTCACCATCCACCTCTGAAGCACGCTGGGTTCTTTCCTCTTCTTGGTGTTTATGATTAAAGCTCCTAAGAAACATTACTTTACAGGTATTTGTGCGAGTATAAACCTTCATCTTTCTTGGGTAATGCCTAGGAATAGGACGCTGGGTGTGTTTAACATGGTAAGAAACTATCAGATTGTTTGCCAAAGCGGCTGCACCCTGCTGAAGGCCCAGCAGCGTGGCCTGAGGCCCCCGGGTGCCGCCTGCGCCCACCAGTGTTTGGTAGAATCTCCGTTTGTTTTACCATTCTAGTAGGTGTGCAGTTGTGTATCACTGCAATTTTAATTGCCATTTCCCTAGTAATTATTGATGGTGAGCATCTTACAATATTTTATTTACCGTCTTTATATCTTCTTTTAGTGAAGTGATTATTCAAAACTTGTATTATTTTTAATTCGGTTGTTTTCTTATGGTTGAGTTTTAAAGGGATTTTTTTTTTTTTGTATTCTGATTGTAAGTCCTTTGTTGAATATGTGATTTATAAGAATTTTCTCCCAGGCTTCATCTTATCTTTTCATTTAACAAGCAGTGTCTTTCAGAGAACAAAAGTTTAAAATTTTTATAAATTCCAATATATCAGTGTTTTTCTTATATGGATCATGCTTTTAGGATCGTATCTCAGAACTCTTTGCCTAACCCAGGACCACAAACTTTTTTCTCCCATGTGTCTCATAGAAGTTTTGTGATTTTGCATTTAAATCTATGGTTTATTTTGAGAAATGTTTATGTAAGGTCAAGGCTCACTTCTTTTTTGTTTTTATGTATGGGTGTCCAGCACCTTTTGTTGAAAAAAGTATTCTGTGTCAAAAATCAATTGACCGTATGTGTGTGGAGCACTTTCTGGACTCACCAGTCTTTCCATTGATCCATAGATCTGATCTTTCACATCACCACTCTGTCTTATGATTACTTTATAGTTAGCCTTAAAATTAAGTGGTGTGACTTCTCCAACTTTGTTCCTTTTTTTCCAGTATTGTCCTAGCTGTTCCAATTCCTTTTCCTCTAAATCTCAGAATCAGTATGCCAGTATCTACAAAAAATTTGCTTGGATTTTGATTGGGATTTCATTGTAATCTATAAGTCAAATTGGGAAGAATTGATATGTTAATAATACCTAATAATATTTCAAGTCCATGAAGACAGCAATACCTCTCCATTTATTTAGGTGTTTTTGATGTCTTCCATTGTAGTTTGAGCAAACATCTCACACATGTTATTAGATTTATATATAAATATTTCCTGGATTTTGGTGCTATTATAAATTACTCTGATTTTTTAATTTTGTTTTCTAGTTGTTTGTTGTTGACGTATAGAAATCGAATTGCTTTTGTATATTAACGTTACATCCAACACCCTTGCTAAAATTCACCTAAGGCAGAGGAGATGGTTCTGCCTGCGTAGAGTGACAGATACAAAAAAGTTCTAGAAGCTTTTTTGTAGATTCTTTGGGGTTTTCTTTTTAGATAATCCTGTCACCTGTGAATAGAGACAATTCTATTTCTGCCTTTGTAATCCGTGTGCCTCATTTCTTTTCCTTGCTTTGTTGCGCTGGCCGGGACCTCCAGTCTGATATTCAGTAAGAGTGATGAGAGTAGACATCCTTGCATCGTTGTTAATCTCAGGGGAAAGTATTAGTGTTTGACAATTAAGTATGATGCTGGCTCCAGGTTTCTTAATAGATGGATGCTCTTCATCATGGGTAAATAGTATTTAAAATTAGATTTCATTTTTTGGAGTGTGCAGATCTAATGCCTTCAGAAGTTTGGGAAGCAACTTCGAACCAAAGAGAGCCATCGCTTTTCTATGATATCACAGCCTGTGCCTTGTAATCGTGCAGGATGCACCACTTCCTGATGAGAGAACCCCAGTTCCAGGAAGCAGATGACACCGAGAACAGCACCCGGGTCATCTGAGTGTGCTCAGAGGGGCTGGCTGCACCCCACCGTCACTGCTCTGGAAGGAGAGGCCAGCTTTGGGGTGGTCTGACTTGGTGCTCGTCTGTCTCACACCTCAGGGCTCCACTGTGTTCCTTCCCCAGTAAGACCGTCCTGAGTACCTGACATGCACAAGCATGTAAACCTCATTGTCCCTGGTTACAAAAGTCTCGTGGCTACTTCCCTTGCCACCGCGTATTTTAAGAACAGTCTGCTCTTCTCATCCGACATTTCCACTTCCCACCGCCCTGCCAGTTCAGTCTAGTGTATGTTGCACACCCACTTTGTTGAAACTGCTCCCTTGAAGGCCATGCATAACTTTCACCAATATCGCCGAAATCCTGCAGCGTTTTGGTTTTGATTCCAGTTGTACTTCCCACAGCTTTGGCCCTGTTAACTGTTCCCCTACTTCTTACCGCCTACTAAAAACACTTCTTGTAATTATAAAGCAGTACTTATTTGATTTAGAAAAATTAAATATGCAAATAAGCTACAATGGAAAAATGTAACCTATAATCTTACTTGCAGGGGAGTGGGACAGGGCGTGTCTTTTTTAGATTTTTTTTCCCAAGTACATAGAGTTTTTATATTAAAAAATGGAAGCATCGTGTATAGTGGTTGTGAACCTTCCTTTTTAGTAGTGCCTTGTCACTCCTGCCTCTCATGGCGGTTACCCCCCTGCCCTGCCTTGTTGGGGGAACTGCCATGCGGTGTCCCATTGCAGGGCTAGGACCACAGCGTAGTCAGGCTCCTAGTTTTAGAAATTTATGTTCGTTCCAGGTTTTTGCTGTTAATACTACAAAAAAACATATCCATTCTTACTTAGTTTCTTAGGTAAATTTCTCACCTGTAATTGCTGGGTCAAAGAGTAGAAACATCTCTTAGATTTTTACCACACTGTTTTTGGAAACTCTGTTGCCTATTGACTTCATGGTGCCCAGGCTGCCCTCTGTGTGCCTCATCCAGTCACTGGCCAGGCTGAACTGCATCAGCTGCGGCCCCTGGCTCCACTGCCAGGCGATGAGCTGCTGGGGACCAGGACTGTTTCCTGAGCCTTCATTTCTTAGAACACAGCACAGGGCCTGAGCCGTGGTGGGTTTGTGGGGACGAAAATCAAAACTAGCATTCATTGAGCACTTCCTAAGTTGAGGCTACAGAGACCCCGAAGAGGGTTTTCAACCAACATTACCACCTCCTAAGTGAGGAGACAGGCTCACAGAGGTAAAGGTTTTGTCAGAAGTAGTCCCCGGTTATGTCACAGAACAGGTGTTTGTTGAAAGAATGACTAACAGGGTTGTTAGGACAGGCAGGTGTCACTTCAGGAATATCGGTTCTGTAGAATAGAAAGAACTCCACAAACCTGAAACTGTCCATATTGTCAATTATGACAATATATTTGAAGAACTTAGTATTTCGTTTGGCTTAGAGCATTGATTTTGCAGACATTGATCTTCAGTGTGCCCTGTTTTAGATTTCTCAGTTTCCCCTAGTAACTTCTTCCTTTATCAGCACGCAGGGAGTGATGAAGTAGTGTCCCCACACCCTCCTACCACCAGCTCCTTTGCCTAATAAAGAAGTTCTAACACTTGAACAGGCACCAGAACCACTGTTGAAACTGCTGCCCCCTGCCCAAGTTTCTGATCCAGTGGGAGCTTGAGAATTTGCGTTTAACAAAGGTTGTCCTCTCTGCTGCCCCAGGTCCTCCTCACCTTTGTCCTGATCTGGAAAGCACAGGCTACCTGTACCTGCATGTGGCGAGAGACCCCGTGTTCTAAACAGACCCCTCTTCCCTTGGCAGGCTGTAACCAGCTGATTGACTCTGTGAGACAAGACAAGCCTTGAACTATGGATGAGACACCTTGGCTCTTAGGCCCAGCTCTAGCTCTGCCTGACTTTACATGGCCCCAGGCCATCCCTGCCCATACCCCCTTTGCACACAGAGAAGCCAGATGGATCTGGCATCTGTCCCTAAGGACCCCTGGTCTCAGACTCTCTATTTCCTCTGAAATGTACATTCAAGCAGCTGAGTCATCAGGGCAGCCGAGGTCCCCATCCTGGCCGTGCAGCAGATCTCTATCAAGGGCCGTGCTTATTCATCCATTCTAATTTCTGCTGGTAGGATTTCAGTAACCATAATTGCCTTTGACGAATTTCCTGATTCAATTATTGTTTTATTTCTTCACTGCCTTAGGACTCTTTGGCCCTATGTGGAGTGAGAAAATGCTTCTGTTACAGGTTATTAAATGCACCCACGCCATTTGTTGTTTGTATGAAATATATATATAAATACTACCACAATACCACATGTTAAATGGCTAGCAGGGGTTTAAGATTTTTTTCTCAGTCACTAACAACTCATGTCTCCCCTCAGCTTAGACCCAGAGGCCTGTTGGGGAGGTGGCTGCACACTGCTGAGGGCCTGGCAGGTCGGCGGGGTGGGAGCAGAGGCCATGCTTTCCTCTTGGCTAACGAGCCCAGGGACGGGATGAGGCCACAGCCCCACAGCTCTTAGGTCCTGTGGGGACAGATGGCAGAGCCTTTCACTCTGAAGGAGGGTATGTGAAGGAAACAGTCGCCTCTCCCTGACCCGGATAAGTGCCAGCTGTCGGAGAGGCCACTGCAGTAGGCTCCTCTGTGACTGGTGGCCAGAGGACAACGTTGTGACCGGATGGGTTTCATACATACAAATTGTTGCGAATGAGCATCTTTTAAGACAGAAAAACAAAAGCCTGTTTGGGGTCCACAATACTTTTCTCTCCAGGGAATCCTTGCCTTTTGTCCCAGGCTGGGAAAGGAGTATCTGAGATGAGTTAGTCCCAGTTCATTTGCATGCGTGGAGGCCTTCCTGACTGGGGGAGGTAGGGGGTCTATTGCTGTGGATGGGATCCTGCCTTCCCTGGTGCTGACTGGGTGCCAGAGCAGAACCAGGAAGCAGGCCCCAGCTCCCTCACCTACTCCGTGGCTGAACTCCCAGCCTTCCTCTGAGGTCAGCTTGGGTTTACGACGTCTCTGCTTCCCCCTAGGTGGAGGCCGAGCTGATTGACAAGCTGGACAGCATGGTGTCTGAAGGGAGAGGCGACGAGAGCTACAGGGAGCTCTTCGGGCTGCTGTAAGCTGCTTCAGCCCCAGGCACCCCAGCTGGGGGGGTGAGGTGGCTAACGGGAGGGGTGCCCACCCGGGGCAGCATTAGGATGGACCCTAGTGGCTCCTGATGGCAGTGGTGCCCACTGCCATCAACAGGAAAGCAGCATGATGCCAACAAGCTGTCTCAGGGGCTTGTCACAGTTGACTAAAGAGGTGGGACAGGTCAGGAATAGGACTGCTGTAAGTCTTCATAGCACACGCTGCGTCCAGGTGGGGACTCAGTGAGGGCTTGCTGCTGGCATTTCTGTGGGGGGAGTTAAATCCCTGCTTGGTGAGACTGTGCAAGAAGCTTGTAAAACACCACCCTGGATCTTATGCCTTGAACAAGTCACACACCTGACCAGGCCAGGCCCCCTGTTTGGAAACTCGGTGGTTGTCCTGAATGACATCAAGGGTTCTCCCAGGTCCACCATTCGTGGCTTCTGTGTAGGGCTGATGGAGACCAAAGACCTTGCAGGAGTTGCCAGAGGGCTAAGTTCAAAGAGGGTCCTCCCAGGTGGATGCTGATGCCAGGCATTTTGTCTTCCTACAAAATGAAATCTTAAAAGACACCTACAGTTCTAGTGGCCTCTCCCCTCTTGCTCGTTACTTCCAGCTTTGAGGTTTTCTTTGTTTTCGTGCCATTTTGAAGACAAGTCTGTAACATATTTTTCCAGTAATAATACCATATGTTTGCTTAGAACTTTACAGTATACAAAATGTGTTGACTTTTGTTGTTTAATCGTCACAACACGCCTGTGACGGGGCTGGGCACCTGGCAAACAGGGTAATGAGACGGGGCTCCGGGAAGTGTCGGCATGTGCCTGCTGCTCGACCCGTCAGAGGCAGCCCTGGGGGAGGGCCGGGTCCTCCAATTCCAAGAGGGGGTCTTCCTGCTGTACATGCCCACTCTGTTCCTTGATGGACATGCAATAAAATGTCGATTCACTTGAAACTGAAATAATTACAATTTGTGAAAATGAATTCATCCTTTAGTGTTTCTCTTTTAGCTGAAGATGCTTCTAATTGTAGGAATAAAGCAGGGAAATCTTCTAAGCCACTGACAGATGATTTTAGTACAAAAGAAAAAGCACAGAAAGAGCCTGGAATCACTCATTACCTGACCAAATAGCGCTCCCATCCACTCCTCTGAATCGTGTCTGAGAACTAAAAGCCGCTGATGACCTGGAACTGCGTTTCCCAGCTTGTACTTTGGGAGGATGTTTGTAGGTGTGCTGGGAAAATGAAACTAAGCGTATCATGGGCTGATTCATTTAGAAAAGATTCAATTAAAACTGAACAGGCCTCTGTATCTTAGGACTTCACAAAGCCTTTAAAGTGGAAAATCTCCAAAAGGAGTGGGTAGTGACCGTCATTTCCCATGCTTGTTTGCTCACAGAAAGCTCAGAATAGCAGAGCTTTGTGGATAGTTTGGGAAATGCTGACACAGGGGCTTTACCCACACAGCTCAGTGGCCAGAGCCAGTGGCCCTGCCTTCTGTCTGCGGCACGTGGTCCCGCGGGAAGTCCCGGCACAGGCCGATGCTCTGTGCGGGGAGGCGGCATCATCATCATAGCAGCATTAACAGCAGCCAGGCTATGGGCAGAGGGCCCAGTGCTGGACCCCCAGCTGGGCCTGCCACCCAGGTGACTTCCGTGACCTTAGGGAGCTGGAGACAGTGTGGAAAAGAAGCGGGAGTGGGGCTGTGCCAGGGCTCATCGCTGGAGCAGGCAGGGGAGTCCGGGCCACTGTCCCCTGGGAGAGGTCCAGGGGAAGTCCGAGGCCAGGCCCTGTGGAGGAGGCACAGGGCACAGGCTGGCTGGCGACTGAGGAAGAGACCTGGCGTTAGTTCTCAGCTCTGGTGCATCCTGACAGTGGGGACGCCTAGTGTGGCTCCTGGAGTTGGACCGGTGGGAATCTCCCTTGGTTTACAGGGAAAGGTCGGCCGCGTGTTTGCTGAGGATGGCTCTAGGCGGTGATAGAGGCAGGTAGCCAATTGGCAAAGCCAGGTCCAGCCCTCAGGGGCTCTTGCTCAGCTGCTGCTTCAGAACAGACCCCACAGCATACCCCTGAAAGGGACTGGGGCTTTGACAGCCTCCCTCGGTGCGGTGGCACCTGGAGCTTGGGCAGGAGCAGGGAGCTGGGCTCGCTCGTGCTGCCAGTTCAGTGACCGCCTTGTTCTGTTTTCTGCTGCGTGGAGCAGAACCCAGCTGTTTGGGCCCTACCCCAGGTAAGATTGGTGGGGTAAGTCTGCCACCTCCAGACCCACCGCCGCCCCGCGCCCTGGGGCCTCACTCTGTGCCCAGGGGAGGCTCATGAATTGTGCGCTGTGTCTGCTTCCCCCGCCTCTGCCAACAGCCTACTGGAGAAGGTGGAACAGGAGACGTGGCGTGAGACCGGTGTATCCTTCGTGGCCTCGGTCACCCGCCTCATGGAGCGCCTTCTTGACTACAGGTATCTTCCAGGGCACCTACCTGACCTGAAAAGTGACACTGTGTGGCTTTCAGGGGGAAGACCATTCTGGCAACGGGGACAACACCAGCCATTAGAAATGCACTGACGGCCCAGGAGAGGAGGGCGGACTTCCCCCTGGGATAGGCTAGGCTGTCCCGAGACCCTCCCAAGTAGGGGCACACACACCCAGGAGGCCTCCCAGGGACTTGCAGCCATCCAGACCTCTGTCCAGAAAGGCCATGTCTCAGAGGGATGGGCACGGGCAGGGAAGAGAAAGGCCGTCCCCAGAGCAGGGCCAGGAGTGGCTGCAGGTCCTTGTGCAGCCCCGCCTCAGAGCCTACTGTGGATGGGCAGGGAATGTCACCTGGGCCAGCAGTGTGACCCAGGAGGGCTTCCGGCTGCTTTCCAGGGGCTAGGGGCCCTACTCTCCACCTCCGTTTTTCACCCAAAGTCTCTTTATTTCTTTCCCTTGGTCCTTGCTGTGAGCAGATTAGAGGAAGCAGCCTGTGAGCTCAGAGATTTTATGTGTTCAGCCTGAGAGTCCAGGTGAAGTTAGTTGTTCGATGGAAGCCTGACTTCTCAGTCAGATCATGGCTTCTGAATCAGTCCAAAGGTGAGCTGCCAGGCAGGTCAGCTGTTCTCTCTGCAGAGCTCAGTGGTGCTGAGGGCGCCTTTGGGGAGCCTGGCAGAGGGGGAGATGCTGCCGCAGTGACAGTGCACCTCTGTGCCAGCCCAGAGCACCACTCGTGCCGTGGGACAGTCACCTGTCTCTCCTCCCAGGGACTGCATGAAAGGGGAGGAGACGGAAAACAAGAAGATCGGCTGCACGGTTAACCTGATGGTGAGCAGAGGGGCTCCCCCCCACCCCGCCTGCCCGCTCGCCCGGCTCACCATCCCAGGGCACAGGGCTGGGGCCCGCTGGCTGAGTCGGGACATCAGCTCCTTCCCTGGGCCCTGGGCACTGCACCTCATCAGTCTCATTCCCAACTGGGAAAGGACTGAAGGAGCTTCCCTTTGGCCTCTTGGCCAGGCCCTGCCACGGTGCCACGCCCTTGCCCGTGTGCTCTGTCACTCCCTCCTCCTCCCTGCTCGGGCCCCTGCAGACGCCCGGTGGGTCCACTGCACAGCAGCTGGGCCTTTGGGCTGGTCCCTTCCCTCTCTTTCTCTGATGTGGCTCCTCCATGGCCTGCCCTCCCCTCTGGCCCAGCACTCCCAGGACTCAGCCAGCTGCCTGGCATGTGGGTGTGGCCCCCATAGGTGGCAACCTCTCTCACCTTAATGAGCATTTCTTCCTCCCCTACAGAACTTCTACAAATCAGAGATTAACAAGGAAGAGATGTATATCCGCTATATCCATAAGCTTTGTGACATGCATTTGCAGGCTGAGAACTACACAGGTGAGTGGGGCAGGAGAGCCATGTGTCCCGTGAGCACAGCCTGGACAACGGCACATGATGGGAGGCAGCAGGCAGACCCTCCGTTGTGCTGCACGCACGAACTCTGCTGCCTGAGGCTGCCCCACGTCCTTGTCCTGTCACCCCCCGAGGCCACAAGGCCTGGGCTCACTGTCACTCCTCATGAGCAGAGCCTTTCTGAGGACCTTCATGGCTGGAGTAAGTGAGGCCATAACACAGAATCCTCTGCTGGACCCTGGACCTTCCCTCTTGCTGGCAGGCCTGTCTGGCCATCCAGGCAGCTCCCCACAGCTGCAGGGCGGCCCATTTGGAGCCCCCAGCAGGAGGATGGAGAGCGCCCATCTGATTTTCCAGCTGGCTTTATGGAGGCCCTTTCATCCTAGCTACAATCTAACCCATCTCTAAGGCCCTTCCCAATAGGATGATTTAAAAGCAGCCGAGTGTGCCTGTCAGCGTTTAAATGAGCGCCACTCCAAGCCAGGAGAGTTTGTGCATCTGTGTGTGTCCTGTCTGATCCCCTTGTGCCATAGTTCCCCCAAAATAGCCACCTTCTTCTCTGTGGTGACCAGACACTCCTTCTTAGCCCTTTGAACACAGGACTTAGATTCGTGTGATAGACCAGGAAACTCAAGATTTCTTGTCCACAAATGTGAGTAGAATCAGATGGAACCATAGAAACACAGAATCCCCCTTCCTTATCTCTAGATGTCATCAATGTTTGACACAAATGCCACCTTTCCTGACCACACAGCTTGTCAAGAGTTAGATGTAAAATGACTGAGCTGAATCTGCCATTCTCTGTGTCCACTGTACCCATGATCCCAGCAGCCCTCTGAGCCCCAGAGCAACAGGCTCTGATAAATGCCGTGGGCCAGGAGGGGAGTTTACCTGACTCCTGGAGGACTGGGCTGTGGCTGACGGGCTGGCTCAACTTTTGGACAGAGAGAGGGTGCTGACCCTTGTCTGGTGGTCTCAGGAATAGGATCTGAAAAGAATGTAGGCAGGGAAAAACAATTCCATATGGTTCCCTAGGTCCCAGAGGGAGGCTTTGAGTGCCTCAGGGGCTTGTCCCAGAGAGATGGGCTTCCGGGCGGGTACAGTGGGGACGTGTGTGCATCCCTGGGCAAGAGAACAGAGCTCCCACAGAGGCAGGCTGTGGGGAAGCCTGGGGAGTGGCTGTCAGCAGGTGTGCCAGGTCAAACTGGGAGGGGTATGGAGGCACTAGGATTGACATTCCCCGTGGTCACGGCGAGCCGGGATGAGTAGGCCCCAAAGGCCAGGCAGAGTCTAGACCGATTTACTTGCCAGGAGTGGGCCCCCTAAAAGCGAGCGACCAGAACAGGGGAGCAGGCTGCAGGAAGGCCCTGAGCAGCGGCTCTACTTCCTGGTGACTCCATCCTTGGGGCTTAGGAGCCACAGCCCCTAGCTGCATCTCACAGACCCTCTCCAGCTGTCCTGAGTATGGGTAAGGTGTTCCTGCACCTCCGCCCAGGGACCAGTGCCAGCTTCAGGTTCCTCCAGGAATGGAGCTTCTGGCTCCAGGCCCATCCTGGTAACCACCATTCACGCTCCTCTTGAAACAATAGAGATGAGGAGAACGGTCATTCCCAGATCATGCTGAGGTCAGAAAATAAAGCTAGAGGCATTGAGGCTTCCTTAGGGAGAGCTGAGAGAAGCCTAGTCAGCCCTCACCCCTAAGAGCCAGTTTTGAGAAGGTTAGAAAGGAAAACTGTCACCATTTGAGCAAAAAGGAACCCAGGAAGTCTTCCTGACATGCTGGTATCTCCCAGAGCAGGGCAAGCTGTGCACAGCCCCTAAGGCAGCCGGGCTGTGCTTTACCTGGAGCCCAGAATGGGTGATGAGAATGTGGGGGGAAGGCATCTACCAGGCTCTGTGGTCCTGTTGTGCTCCGGTCAGGGGCTGCGGGTGGGCTGGGCAGCCCTCTGTCCCCTTGGCACCAGTGTCCTTAGCCTGTCCCCAGGCTGCACCTGCGCCTGGGGAGAAGCCCCAGAGCTCCGTGCTTCCTGCCCACACAGAGGCGGCGTTCACCCTGCTCCTGTACTGCGAGCTGCTGCGCTGGGAGGAGCGGCCGCTGCGGGAGCTCCTGCACTACCCGGCCCAGACTGAGTGGCAGCGCAAGGAGGGCCTGTGCCGCAAGATCCTCCACTACTTCAGCAAGGGCAAGGTTGGTACCGCGGGGCCCAGGCTGGCATGGGCCAGGAGGGTAGGTGAGGGTGGGTGCCTGCGCAGGGGCTTCCGGGCCGCTTCTGTTGATAGATGTACTTAAAGATTGGGCGTGGCTCTCTAATCTGCCGTAGAAAGATGAGCAGTGAAAGTGAATGGGTTTTCGGCCCTGGACTGCAGTTTGTAAGCAATAAATGGGTTTTAAACTTTATTTAAAAAAGAAAAAAGAAAAAGAAAGTGAATGGGTTTTGCCTGTAGGCAGGCCTGGTCTTGGATTTCCCTTCCTCCGAGCACAGCCTGGGCGTCCGTCCCAGTGGGTTATTCCCCACCCAAGCTGAACCTGTGGGACTGGCAGGCATCAGCGTGGGTTCAGGCCTTGGGGCCCCGACCACCTGCGGGGTGCCTCCTGCACCCTGGAAAGGCTGGTTGTGTACCTTGTTGAACCTGTTCCCTCATTAGTCAGCTCTGAGCATGTTTACCAGGCTGAAATAGGATTATTCAGGGAACTGTAGTGGCTGAACCCCAGACTGGAATGGAAATTTTGGTTTTTTTAAATGAGTTTTTTTCATCATGAAAAAGGAAGACTTAAATATTAATGACTTGCCCATAAATCAGGAACCACCGATGATCAGTTTTACATGACACAAGAGCCTTCTGTGTCCGTCAAGCGCATTGACCCAAGCAGGGAGTGCATGGGTGAGCAGGCACCTCCCCCAGCCAGCCACAGGAGCCCGCGCGACCCACACCAGAAAGGAGGCCCACGTGCACCCCTTTCCACACGGCGCCCAGAGCCCCTCTCCTTGGCGGGCCAGGGCAGGACGTGGGGCCCCACGCCAGCGTACTTTCAGGCTGTCTTCCTGCCGCCCACCTCACCGGGACCTGCCACTTAACCACTTGCCCAGCCTCCCAGCTCAGAGGGCACAGCTGAGCACGGTGTGTATGTGCATGAGCGCCTGTAGTGTGCTTGTCCTCTTCTTTCCATGGTGCTGGGTACAGCATGGAGAGTCATCCTAAACTGAGGAGCCTACCCAGGGGACACGTGAGAGCCACCGGCCCCTCTTCACCCACCCACTGCAGTAGCAGAGTTCAGAAAAGCAGGCTTAAAGCTTAGAATGTACAAGGGATGAAACACAAAACCTGCCTGAATATCATGCACGCAGGCTGAGGACAGGGAGGGGCGGCCTCAGAGGCTACCTCCCGGCATCTCCCACCCCTCCCAGCAGCCCTCCTTCACCTCTCTGTCTCTGTGCCTCAGGACCTAATAGAACCGGGGGGCACGGCTGCCCTGTTCTTCTTGAAAGCATTCATGGTTTTTCTTAAGGACTCCAGGAAAGTAAAACCTGTCTACTACAGGAAAAGCGCCCCTGTAGGGTCCTTAGTGCCAGGAGGGAAGCTAGCTGGGTGGCAGGGGGAGAGTAGAAAAGGAAAAGACGCCAGGGGAGGGTTGAGAAAAGGGGCCCAGTCCTCAGCACAGCCCACCCCACAGCCAGGCCCTCCTCACTTCCCTCCGCGTGCGCCCAGCCTGTGTCCTGCCTCACGGGCACCCAGTCTCTTCCTGCCCCGGGTCTGCCCCTGAGTGTGTGGGACCGAGTCAGCGCTGGGCCGGCCTCTCCCCCAGTGAGGTAGTCGGCCTATAAGCCCACAGAGGGTCAGCCCTCCCGGGCCAGAGGAGGAGAGTGGGACGCTCCAGAGGGCGTGGCTGATGGCAGCCAAGGGAGGGAGGGAGGAGCGTGAAGACGGGAGCCGGTCCTGTATCGCAGGGCACAGAGATCAGACAGGGAAGCTTTTGTGCCGCCCCTGCCAGAGCTCAACCAGGATGTGCACGAGCACACATCTTCAGAGCAGGGGGGAGTCGGACAGTCAGCTCTGCCTCCTGCCAGAGAGAAGGAAACCAAGAGAGGATGTGGATGGGCTGCCTCGCCCCTGCCGGGCAGTCCCTCTGCGTGCAGTCAGCTCTCAGAGCCCTCGCGCACCATGCTCAGCACAGCACCTCCAGAGCTCCCAGTCCTGCCTCACTCTGAAGACGGTGGGGCTGGGAGGCGCAGGCTACAAACCAGGGCAGAGATTCCAGCAAGGCAGATGAGCAGTGATCCCAGCAGGGGCGAAGGCTCTACTGGGGCTTCCGTCAGCAGGCAGAGCCCTTAGCCCCACGTGGGGCCCTCACGACCTAAATGAGCAGATCCCTACAGACGCTCTTGGCAGGTTGGCCAGAAGTCTACACACAGCTCAGCTGCTTATGTGGCCCCCATGGAACCACCTGCTAGGCAGACCTGCTGTGGGCCAGTGGCTGAAACCTGCCTGCACGGCACCTGGAGCCAGAGAGGGGGCTGGCATGCACACCCCTTTTCTGAAGCTCCAATGTGGGGGAGCAGAGCCTTTAGCTTGCTGGGCAGAGACATTGTTTTGGAGCAGGGAGTCAGGGTCTGTTTAAAATGCTCTTCGGTTTTTCAATATTTTTAACTGGCCCTGCAGTTTCAATTCACGTAGCATTAGTTTCTTCGGGGGGTAGGAATAACATGCTCTTTCTGAGGAACACAGTCCCAAAGGGGGTAGCGCTGTCCTTATCCCGATGCTGTTTTTAATAGATTTTTCCAATATTGTCCTTGTTAAAAATATTCATATTGACGTAGTTATGGGCGAAGTTGTGTGATGTCTAAGATTTGCTTCAAGGACTGAGGGGAAGAGGGAGTGGTTGGGGTGGAAGGTGTAAGACAGGGCGCAGGGGCCATTGCTGAGCTCAGTGAGAGCGCCTCGGCTCATTCTTCTGCTCCATTTGTCTATAGCTTAACATTCCCTGTAATGAAATATTTGCATTGGTGTTCAGAGGAAGGGGGCAAGGGCCTAGCTTAGGGTATCAAGTGATCCAGTGATTCCCAGTCCAACCGAGGAAAAGAACGGGGTTGGCAAGACACTGCAGCTGTGATGGGGCCCCAGCACAGGAACGGCCTTGGGCCTGACTGGGGCCCCTCCGAAGCCTGCTGGACATTGGAACGTTTCTGTAAAGGAGATTGACAGGCCTGCCCCAAGTCCTTGTTTCTATACTCTGTTCCTGAGCTTAAGTGGTCTTTAAGTCATTATTTCCTTCATTAACTCATTAAACAAATCTTTACTGAGTACCTGCTCCTGCCTGGCCCTATTGTAGGCTCTGAAGATAAAGTGAATAAACTGGGCCCCTGTGCTGATGCAGTTTATCCTCTAATTGAGACAAATACAACAAAAAAGTAAGCACTTTTTAAAAATAAGGTAACTCCAGAGTAATGAGGTGGGAAATGGATGGGAAGCGCCCACATCCTTGACAAGGTGTCTGGGCAAAGGCCGCGTGGAGGTGGAGCTGCGTGAGAGCAAAGCCGAGAGGCCAGCAGCGCGAGGCACGTGCTGGGCGCGGCCCCCAGCTGGCTTTGAGCACCACTCTGTGAGGCTCCGGGGCCTTCGGCCTCGCCCTCCGATGTGTTTGAATGGGCTGCTCCAAGGATGCCTGAGGTGCTGAAGCCCTGTTCCTATTTCTGATGCAGAGCTGGGAGTTCGGGATCCCCCTGTGCAGGGAGCTGGCCTGTCAGTATGAGAGCCTCTACGATTATCAGAGCCTCAGCTGGATTCGGGTGAGCATGGCCCTTCCCCACCCCACCCTGGCTGGAGGGGTGAGCGCCTTCCTGGCACCACTATTTGAGTGAGCCTCCGCTGTGGCTGAGCCCTTGGTTGAGGGCTGTGGACAATACAGAGCAGAGGCCAGGTTTCCTGCCCTGGGATGCCTGCAGTCTGCCAACATACACACCTAAAAAATGACGGTATGGTTTAGACCCCAGGGGTCACCGGTACTCAGGGAAGGGAGAAGCCACACATGCAGAATAGGAGGGGGGCTTCATGAAGCAGCTTTCCCTGAAATGACCACGTTCAGGGACACTTCATCAAAAAAACCTTACAAGATCTGGCCCTGCTTCAGCTTCTGGTCGCTTTCAGGCACTTTCTTTGGTGCAAAATATTCAGAAATTAAGTGAAATGTGCCATGAACGTAGATGGTCTCCACCAAATTTTCCTGGTTGCTGGCGCTAGGTTCCAAGTCACAACAGCTGCTGAGTTCACTGGCAAAGACGTGAGCAGTCTCAGCTCACCCTCCCCACACTCCCTGGTCGGTGCGGCTCCTCTGCGGTGCTCCCTGACCCAGATCAGCGAGGGCCCTATACCAGGCGTGCTTCTCTAGCAGTGGCTCCTGACTGGTGTTTGCTCCTGGAGCTTGTGGGAGCTGCTAAGCGCTGCACTTGACACAGAAAGCCTTTTCTAGGCAGCCAATTCTCTGCCCAGGATGATGACGGCCACTTCTCCTTGCTGGGGCAAGGCTGGTCACAGCTCCGTGCACAACAAGGCTGAGTTTCCGGGATCTCTTTCCGAAAGACATTCTACTTGGGCCCGGGAGAGCTTACTTTGGAGACCCCTGAGTCAGGCCAGCCTGAAGGGGACCGCCTTTCTCGTTCACAGAAAACAGAGGCCAGCTACTACGACAACATCGTGGAACAGCAGCGCCTAGAGCCCGAGTTCTTCCGGGTCGGCTTCTACGGCAGGAAGTTCCCCTTCTTCCTCCGGGTGAGTCGCACGTGTAGTGACGAGAACTGAGTTTCATGTGATTCCTTAACACCCTGTGTGTGTGCTGGGGTGGGGGTACCTTTTTCTCTATTCTGTTGAAGACTACTTTTCCGAAGGACTAAGCAGTCAACAACAGGCATCTGTCTTTATTCAGCCAGACTGACTGCCAGCTTTAGAGGGTGCTTCACTCCGCAGCACTGTTTGTAACTGCTTGGGATGTATGAGGGGAGTTTGCTTACCAGGTCAACCAAGGTCCTGCAGGAAACCACCGCAGTCTGAGAACGGCCCGTAAGGACACTTGGAACCCTTCCAACTTCTGTGTCTAATGCCTGGGATCCTTCGTTGCGACTGTTCTCGGCCAGGCAGAGCATCAAGACAGCCCTGGGCTCTTGGGGCTGCCCTTAAGGGTGATGGCTCTTCCCCAGCTGCCCCGTAGGCCGGAAGGCCGGGGTGGAGGACCGTCACTCGCAGACAGCCTAGGGGAGAGCTCCTGGGGCTTGTGGGAGCTGCTAAGCGCTGCACTTGACACAGAAAGCCTTTTCTAGGCAGCCAGTTCTCTGCCCAGGATGATGACGGCCACTTCTCCTCGCTTGCCCTGGGGGAGGTGAGCTGACCTGTGAACAGAGTGGGAGGACAGACATACTCACGCCAGGTCAAGAGCTGTGATCTTCTCCTTATCAGCACAGCCCAGAGCCTCCAGGGGGAGGCAGCCCGCCAGGATCTCTTGTTCTCAGGTGACCTAAAGGACCCTGGCTGATGGAAGGGCCCTGGTGCTGAGCCCTGAATGTCCCCAGTTCCAGGATCTTAGTGAATCGCAGTGTCCGCAGGCTCAACGAGTAGCTGGGAAAGCCCGTCGGATCCCTTCAGTACATTTGGGAGCCTGTCGTATTGGAGAAATCGCTGTAGCCAGTGAGCAATAATAATCTTGGTATCGTATCAAAGATCAACTGGGCTTAGTGCTCCTTCCGGCCGGCCAGCCTGCCAGCAGCAGAGTCCAGGCTGACCACATTCCAGATGCACATTTCCTGGGCAGTAATCATTCTAGGCTGAGAGAAAAATGATTTCTGTGGGAACTAATAACAGCAGCAGGCAGCAAGCAGGCCCTGCCTGATTGTGCCCCCCAAGGAGGTGCTGGCTCATCCCCCGGGGGTGTTTCCAGGAGCAGAGCGCAAGTGAGAGTGGGGTCTCCTCGGAAGGGCAGGCTCCTCTCCGCTGCAGGGACCATCGGCCCCGTGCTCCAGGAGGCCGTGTCTGCTGTCCCCGTAGCGCAGGATGTGCAGCAGCCGTGGAGCAGAGGCCAGCAGAAGAGAAAGGAGGCGCTGGACAGGAACTAGAAGCCAGAAGCATGTGGACAGATTCCAGCAAACTAAGGATTCTGGCCCTGGAACCTACTTCCTTCTCATTTTATATGCAAAGTTTGCTTCATCATTTTATTCTCCTTGTCTAGTCCCACGATTTATACATCATAAGCCAGATTTTACTCCAAAACATCATTATTTTGGGTGTTACAAAACCAGACTTTGTACCCCCATTTCTGTCTCTGCCAAACAGATCTCCATTGTAGTCTGACCCTCACGCCTGTGGCCTTGGGGCTCTCCGAGCTTTCTGACAAGTAGGACCTGGCACAGAACCCGCCTCCGAGCCTTCCAGATATGCTCGCAAGGGATGGTCTGAATGTTCAAACGTGCTTTCAAGGGTGCCAGCGATGGAGGAAGAATGAGGATGGGTGTTAGGAAGTGCCGCCTGCCAGTCCACCCACATCTCCACGCGACCCCCTAGGAGCTGTGCTTCATGCCTGTGCCTCTGCCTGGCCTGCCTGCCCCCCCCCACCAGCTACTCATTTCAGTGGTGGCAAACGGAGGAGGTCCCAGCAGAGGTGGCTGTTTGCCTGGCGGATGACAGGACGAAGTGCGGAGCGGTGGCAGCCAGATCTGGCTCGGACGGGGCTGCAAACTTGAAACTGACAGCCAGCCTCAAGGTCAATGCTCTGCCTTCCCCCTGCCAGTCTTCCCCAGAAAGCCAGGCTACTACTCACCTTCCCTGAGCACCAGGCCATCTATCACTTTAGCTCTGGCAGGTTGCTCTCTCTGGACCATCTGCCCGCCTCGCCTCACGAATGAGATGATCTGCCGATCTGCACGGAGACAGGAAAACATCCAGCCCTCCCTCGTGGGGCAGTCTCTGTTCCTCTCCACCTCACCTGTGAGCAGACCCTGGTGGGGACTGTTCATGTGTGAGCGGCTGTGGAAAGGCCCTTCCCTGTTCCCTTCTTGGTCAGTTCTGTATGTCAGGCCAGGGGCTTGGCTGTGCCTCTGTCCTGTGACTACTGGTCTATTGCAGGGGAGAGGCCAGCCTGACCCCCTGACCGCGGCGTCCCCTCCCGTTCCGATCCGTCTGGGTGTGTGGGCCAGAGCGGAAATGAACGGGGGGCAGAAATCCTACCCCAAAATGGTGGGGCTCCGCCGAGGCCTGGTGTGTGATCATCCGTGCATGGGGACGCGTGTGGCTGGCCCCGCGGAACCTCTCTCTTCCCCCTCCTCTGAAGGTGGGCCGGCGGGGGCTGCCAGTCAGTGCCCGACACCGCTTTGTCAAAGGGGATCTGCCTAGGTGCCCTCCCCCACTCTGCTGCATCAGGCTGACCCGGATGGCCCAGGGCTCTCTGCCCACGAGGCGCTCTCCATACGCCCGCGTGCGTCCTCCTGCTGGCCCTCTCCCTTCATGTCCGCCATTTCCGCAGTGATGGGCAGGGACTGAGTGCTGTGTCCCGGGCCTGCCCCAGGGCTCCAGGCCGCCGGGGCGAGACGAGGAGCTGCCGCGCACAGGCGGGGCTCCGGCGAGGCATTGCATGTGCGCTCATGTTTGTGGCAGAACAAGGAGTACGTGTGCCGTGGCCACGACTACGAGAGGCTGGAAGCCTTCCAGCAGAGGATGCTCAGCGAGTTCCCGCAGGCCGTCGCCATGCAGCACCCCAACCGCCCCGACGATGCCATCCTGCAGTGCGATGCCCAGTGTATCTTTTGACACTCGGGGACGGAGGGCTGGGCCCCTGGGAGGTGCAGCCCAGCCAGGCAGCTGCCCCTCTGCCATGCTCCTGGCCTTGCAGGCTGTCGCCCGAGCAGGGCACGTCTGCCTCGGGCCGGCCATGGCACGCCTGTAGCTGAGGGCCGTGTGGTCAGCAGGCCTTCAGGGCACCCTGAACCCCCCACCGGCTGCTGCCCTGCCCATGATGGGGGGTTGGGGCCCCACCAGGACTCTTGCTGCAGCAGTGCCACCACTTCTGTGCCCTGCCCCACTTCTGTGTGCTCAGATATTGTCCCTGGCCTTTGGAGGACTGAGCACAGCCCCGGGCATGGGGCGGGGGCAGAGGAGGGAGATGGGGTGCCGAGGCCTGGGTGGCGCCTCGGAGAAGTGCAGATGGGGGATTTGAACTAAGCGTGTTCAGGTGTGATGTGCGCCTTGAGGTGCTGTTGTGCCCGTGAGGAGCACAGTGTATATGCTCCTCTCTTCTTTGGGGGTGACGAGTTAGCTCCTCGGGTCCCTCTCTCTGGCAAGTCTGGGTTTCCCCTTCACTTCCCAACCAGACTTGCAGATCTATGCAGTGACGCCCATTCCAGATTATGTGGACGTCTTGCAGATGGATAGGGTCCCGGACCGTGTCAAGAGCTTCTACCGCGTCAACAACGTGAGGCGGTTCCGGTACGACAGACCTTTTCACAAAGGCCCCAAGGACAAGGAGAATGAATTCAAGGTGAACAGAAGCAGGGCTGCACTTACATTGAGGCCAGGGGCTAGTCCCTGTGCTTGGGGACTCAGCACCCTCTCGCCCCGGGCAGGTGGGTTGTGGCAGGAACCACCTAACAGCCGCCCTCACCTCCTGCAGAGCCTGTGGATCGAACGCACCACACTGACCCTGAGCCACAGCCTGCCTGGCATCTCCCGCTGGTTCCAAGTGGAGAGGCGGGAGCTGGTAAGACATGTTCCCGGTGGGACTGGCCTCCCCATGGCTCCCCGGCCCTGGCTTTGGGGACCCTTCTCAGGACTGAAGCAGAGTGCTTCAGCCCCCTGCCTCGCCTCAGCTGCCACAGGCCTGTTCTGTGCAGGGTGCTTTGTCCACCTGCTCTCACTTGATCCTCACAGCACCCCAGGAAGCTGGTATTTTAGTCTCCCAATTTACAAATGCAGAAACTAGTCTCTGAGGTTCAGTCTGACCCAGAACTGGTGCATCTCACTGCTCATTGTGCTCCTGAGCACATGAATCAAAAGAGAATGAACATCAGAAAGGGCCCAGGGAGTCCCAAGTCCCAGGAACCAGGGCAGGGAGTCTGCATCACAGACCTGACCTGGCTCCCGGGACCACGGTGAGGGAGGTGTGTCCCTGCGGCAAGGACGACACCATGTGCTGTGTGCCTCAGGTGGAGGTGAGCCCTCTGGAGAATGCCATCCAAGTGGTCGAGAATAAAAACCAGGAGCTGCGGGCCCTGATCGGCCAGTACCAACACAAACAGGCACATGGCAACATCAACCTGCTGAGCATGTGCCTGAACGGCGTCATCGACGCGGCTGTCAATGGCGGCGTTGCGCGCTACCAAGAGGTGAGGGCCTCGGACGGAACCACAGCAGCCTAGCTGCGGAGGGGGTCTCAGCTCTTCTTCCTGAGGCTCTAGCCCCCCAGGGCAGCCTCCAACTCCTGCCCGTGCCTGAGCTGAGGGTGGCCCTAGGTGAGGCTTTGACCCCCCCGCCAGCCAACACTCCCGTTGCGCCCTATTTCCACGGCCTGGCTCTCTGGCGACACTGTGTCTCCTCTGTTCTCTGAGCCCTGACAGATGGGCAATCCATCTGATTACGGGAGGGTGTAAGTGGCCTCTGAGAGGAGCGGCGGAGCCCAGCCCTTCACAAGAAGCAAGTTGGGCTGGCTAAGAAACCTGCCCCACACCCTGGCCCCTGGCCCTGCCAGCCCTACCCAGGCCATGCAGGCTTCATGAGGACTGGTACCTTCATCCAGGCTCGGAGGACACGGCCATGTTCTATCCCCCTTAGACACTAACGCGCACCTGTGACTGCAGGACATTCAAGCAGGCCAGCTAGAGGCGTGTTGGTGCGTGTGTGTGTGAGGAGGGGGCCGCCTCAGACGCGTGCCCCCTGGGCCCCCTAGGTAGTAGTCCTGGAACGTGTCCTGATGTGGCCTCTCCTCTCACAGGCCTTCTTCGATAAAGAGTACATCACCAAGCACCCAGGGGACTCTGAGAAGATCGCCCAGCTCAAGGAGCTCATGCAGGAGCAGGTACGTTTTGCAGGGCTTGGAGGCCAGTGGCCAGGAGGGAGAGACCAGGTGCTACTGCATGGCTGCTCCCTGGCTAGCAGAGGGACTTGTCTGTCACCTTCATAGGTCCACATCCTTGGAGTCGGGCTGGCAGTTCATGAGAAGTTCGTGCACCCAGAGATGCGCCCTCTGCATAAGAAACTGATTGACCAGTTCCAGGTGATGCGCGCCAGCCTCCACCACGTAAGCGGAGCGTCCTGCCCTGCTGCCACAGGCCCACCTCCACTTCCTGCAGACCTGCACAGGGAGCTGCAGGAGTCACGGAGCCTGTGAGGGGAACGGCTCCTCCCGCAGAGGCAGAGAGACAGGGAGCAGAGGGGGCAGCTCTGTCCAGGCTAGGGGTGCGCAGGGTCCCCGTGGACACTCCCCGCCGGAGGAGGGTCAGATTCAAGTCAAAGAACGTTTTCTCAAGGCAGTATGCTGGCGAAGAGAGGCATTCATATGAGGAGGAAAAGAGCAAAAGTATCTGGCCCACATGTAGAGATTTCTTTGGAGATACTCTCCATCCCAAGAAGCTACGGAAGCGGGCACACCGGAGCCAGCCCTCGCCCACCTCCCTTGCTGTCCCTCTCCGCCCCCTCCCTTCGGCTACCCTCCTCCCCTCCCTCCTCCCCCTCGTCTAGCATGGCTGGCCGCCCAGCCCACATCTGGGCCAGCCTCGGGCAGGCAGCACTTTCGCACTGGCTGCTCTTACAGGGTCCAGGCAGGTTCAGGGCCGGCCTGGCTCTCGGGCTGCCTGGCAAGGTTTGGCCCAAGGATAGATGCACATAAGCAGAAGCAGGGCCAGTACCCAAGGACTAGTTTCCCTCCCTCTGGGGGTCTGACAGGAATGCTGGCTGGCTGAGGATAGGGTTCAGTTGGTCTTGAACCCCCTGTTCACAGACCCTCACCCCATTTTCAAGAATGGGGCTGACTCCATGTGTTTTCCAGAGAAGCCTGCTGTCTGCCAGACCTCAAGGTCTAAGAGCCCAGCCACCTGCTGCTCTCTGCTCACCCCAGGACCACAGAGTGGAGGTGGCAGACAGGCGAGAGCAGAGCTGTTGGGTGCTGAGCGCTGTGGACAGGAAGCTCCCCAGTAGCGACAGAGGCCCTGGGGAGGCTGGGCTCCTCAGCCTTGCTCCTGAGTTCTGACAGTCACCTCTGTCCCTCCAGGCCTCGGCCCCAGCCTGTGCCTGCCCAGGCCCGAACAGCATGAAATGTGAAAGGAGAAAAAGAAGGTTGCCTGTAGTTTGAAGGGTGGGCATATTTGCCAGATGAAAGCTCAGAAAGTCCGAAATGTCTCCTTTCTGTAATGAATCGTCCGTGTATTTCAAGGTGAAAGACATAGAGAATGTCTTTTGTTTCCGCCTTAGAAATGAGCACATCTGTTTGGTGAGGAATGTGGGCCCCTGAGTCTGATGAGTGTTCCATGGCCTCTTCCCACTGTCTCCTGCTGGTGTGGCTAATCTCTCCCATGGGCGAGCCCCCGTCCCAGCCAGGCTAGGGCCCGGGCCCAGAAGGTGCACTCTGCCAGGCAGGCTGTCAGGCCGCTGCAGCAAGAAGCACAGAATGCTCAGGCACTTCAAGGTCTCGACATACACGGGGTGTCCTGTCCAGCTGCAGAAGTGGCTTCCGGTCCTCCGCACACTTCGGAGAAAAGGTGGAAGACCTGGCTTCTCCGGGCCCAGCTCAGAAGTGGCTCCAGTGGACTTAGGGCCATAGACTGTGGAGGACACGAGGAAGCCCAGAGCACAAATATGGACACAAATCAATGTGCTGCCACCCAGGAGGCTTTGGGATCAGAAGTTTTTGCCAGTGTATCTACGTACTTAATAAGAATTTGACAACGCTAAACTAGCACTGGGCTGTTTTTCAGTTACTTACATCTGGACTTAGTGCCCGTCTCCCCATAGACTGTGCCAGACAACAGAGCCCAGGTCACTAAGAGCTCGGCCATTTTGCAACCCAATAAAATCCAACCCCAACCTTTTACCTTTACGTAAGAGGCGCCCACTGACTGAGCCTGGTAATCGCCTCCCCCTGCTTCCCGTTGTTCTGCTGGCTCTGAAGCGGCAGCACCTCTGAGCACACCCTGTGAGCTCAGACCCGCTTCAGCTCATTCCAGATTGTTCTCCTGGTGGGTCTGCCCGCCACCTCAGGGCCTCAGGGTTGGGCTTCAGAGCAGAGAGGGTGTCTTAGCCATGAGGATGTTGTTGCCTTCAGAAAGCCGGCCTCTCAGGCCCAGCCAACAGCATGGGATTCTTCTGCTTTTACATTCCCACCACCTGCACACCCCTCCCAGCCTCACTTACTTTCCCTCGCTGTCTGATGAAGGGCACCCTTTCTCAACAGGAGTTTCCAGGTTTGGACAAGCTCAGTCCCTCATGTTCAGGCACCAGCACCCCACGGGGAAATGTCCTCGCCTCCCACAGCCCCATGAGCCCCGAGAGCATGAAGATGGCCCACCGGCACAGGTACGGCCTTGGTGCTGGGGAGGGGCCCCTCCGCAGAGGTGAGTCTGGGTATCAGAGGTCAGAGCCCCCCACAGGGCCCACACCACCTCCGGTCATCCAGGCGGCAGGCGGCGGGGCAGGTCCTGAAGGGTGAACCAGAGGTTTCAAAGCAGAAGGGAGCTGACGGGCCAGGATCTAGGCAAAGGGCTCCGAGGTGGGCCGGCCGCCTACGGGCAGAGCAAAGCGGCTGGAGGGCGGGGTTCCGGGGCCCGAGGTCCGCCCAGGGCCAGCTCTGAAGGGGCCTTGCTCATTCAGGTCTTCGGACTTGACCCCGAGGGGAGCAGGGATCACCGGTCGGTGATCAGGCGGGGCGAGAACAGCATGGTGCCGGGGATGTCAGGTGCGGCCGCTCTCAACTCAGGAGTCCTGGTCTGCCAGGGCTCGACCACAGCTGCCGAAGCCTCCAGGGCAGGAAGGCAGGCCAGGGAGGGGCCTCTCTCGGATGTGTTCCACTGGGGGGTGGCCAGGCAGCATGGAATGCGCACTCGGTGTGCAGGGGCGAGCAGGTGAGGAGCTGCCTGGCGCTGGCCCACACGTGGGGGGCCGCAGAGCGTGGCCCGCAGCAGCAGTGTCAGCAGCCTCCCCACACTAGGAAGACACTTGGCCTAAGAGCAGATCCCAGCAAGGGGTGGGCCTGGGTCCTCGCCCTGACTTAGCGCCTCTTTCATTTCTCCTGCGGAACGGCTGGGGTCCCCAGACTGAGTGCCCACAAGTCCTTTACTCCAGGTGGGGGCGGTGGTCGCCGGCCGTCGCCCTCCCTCGCCCGGGCCTCTGCGCAGAGTGGGGCTCCGGCGGGGCTGCCGTGCAGACCGTGGTGGTGGGCTGGCTGACTGCCTCGCGCCCGCCTCCGCCCGCCACCCCACCCCTGGCGGGGCTCCTCTGCGCCGGCCTGACCCCCACTGCCCCCACCTTCGTCCGCAGCCCCGTGACCTTGATGGGCACAGGCCGCCACTCCTCCTCCTCCCTCTCCTCACACGCGTCTAGTGAAGCGGGAAACGCGGTGATGCTGGGGGGCAGCGCCATCGGCGAGGCTCCCGAGGACCTGTACCACCACATGCAGGTACCAGCACGTGCCCGGGGGGTATCAGAGGTCTCTGCCCACTGCCCCCGCCGCAGCCTCCAGGCTGTGCTCCCCCAGAGGGAAGTCCAGCAGCGGTCCCGGCAGTTCCTGCAGGCTCCGGGGCAGTGATGCTCCGCCAGCTGCCCTCCTGCCTGGTACTCCCTCCCCGGGCACCATACTAGGGGCAACTCACAGCGGTGTGAGCCACCCTCAGCACCCCCATCAGGGCCCGGGGTTCAGTGTCAGACACTGGGTCTGGCTCCCTGGGGCACGAGGAGGCTCCTGCAGGCCAGCCCAGCCCGGCCCGGCCCGGGGAGGCCTCTACCCTGCCGGTTCTCTCCCTTTGCAGCTCGCGTATCCCGGCCCCAGGTACCAGGGCTCAGCCACCAACGTCTCTGTTCTGTCCTCGTCCCAGGCAAGCCCTTCTTCCTCCAGCTTGAGTTCCACCCACTCAGCACCATCCCAGATGATCACCTCTGCCCCGTCCAGTGCCCGAGGTAAGGGTGGCAGGGCGCTGCTGGCAGAGGGAGCAGAGGGGGCCTCCCGGGCCCTGCTTGTCCTCGGCTCATCTGTGGCTGTGTGTTGAGTGTCGCCCCGGGCCTTAGGCAGTGCTCCCCGGTGCTCTCAGCACTGGACTCTGCCTTTTAGGACTAGCCCACTCTGAGCAGGGGCCCAGCTCTGCTGCCACCCGGGAGGCAGCCCCACAGCCCCCTCACCACAGGGCTCCCCGCCTAGGAGAGCTCAGGGCTCTTCCCTTGAAGCAAGAATAAAGATCAGAATCAAGGCAAACTGAGTCTTGTCTTGAGGAAGCAAATGTGATGACAGTATGAATATGAGCTTTGAAGGCTGATCCCGACCCTGGGAATGTTACTCTGAGCAGTGACCCCGACGGGCACAGCTCGGCTCCGTCGGGACAGGCACACTCGAGAGAGAGGGCTCCGTAGGGGGCCGCTCACTCTGCCAGCACCCTTTGATTTCTTACTCTGTTGGACACCAGCACCTTTTTCCCGTTCCTATGCTAGTTGTTGCAGTGGAGTCTGGTTCCCCGACCTAGATGGGGGCATTTGCAGCGGCCTGGAAGCGAGCTGAGGCAGCTCGGATCTAGTGCCCCCCAGGGCTGGCTCTGCAGGTCCGTCTGAGAGAACCATGCGCCCAGCTCGCGTCAGGCCCGCTGTGTGGCCCCGAGAGAGAACAGAGGAGACAAACATTGTTGGAAGACCCATGCTTTCAGATAAAGGCTGCACGTGCAGAAAGGACGAGCTGGCCGCACAGGAGCAGGGCAGTCGCTCTGCTGGCGCTTGAGTGTGGGGTGCTGAAGGAAGCGCTCGGGGGGCGGTGTTCTGGAGAGGCCTTGGCGCTGGCGTCACTGCCCCGCCACACTGACTGGCCTTGCGGCGGACGGACACACACTGCCGTGGTCCCTGCTGCCCAGCGCCCCAGGGTGGAAGGCCTGCAGCGCAGCCAGAGTGCATGTAGGTCGGCAGTGCCCCCTGGTGGTGGGAGACGGCAGGGCTGGGAAACCGGGGATCGCAATCCAGGCTCCTGGTGACTGAGCCCCATGGGAACCAGACCACAGCTCAGGTCCGTCAAAAGCCCTGTGACTGACGCAGAGGCTCCTGTGTTCCCATGAAAGTAGCCATGACTGCTCCTACCAGGGGCTTAGCGGCCCAGGGTGGGGGTAATGGGAGAGAAGTGAGATTGGAGAGTTGGAAATTTAGTGCACAGAGCACCCCTTTTTCGTAGCATCAGAGAGGCCTCCAGATACGGGCACCTATCCTCAGTGGAGCAGGGCTGTAGGCTGCCGTTCCTCCATTCCAGCCCCTGACATGTATCAGGGTAATTTGAGTACAGATACAGTGCTGGCCTGAGCTAGACTGTGAGCTCTGTGAGGTCCGAGACCATGGCCAACCTGAGCAAGGCTGTGTGCCGCATGCCCGCTGCGCACCTGGGTGGGGTAGGTGTTAGGAAGTTGGAAGGACTGAGTTGACTGGAAGGCACTGAGTCTATGCTCACACTCCAAGTGCTGTACCCCGTCCAGAGCTGAGGCCAGCCAGGGTCAGGGAGCTCCCACGGGTTCAAGCTGGAAAGGCCCTGTAGGGGTCAGTGGGATTTGGAGCTCTTTACATTTTCCTTTACACAGCCATTTCTTGAGGCTGCCTCAAGCACAAGTTCTAAAAGAAAACACTGAAATCAGAAAAGAAATCACCAAATAGTAGTAATTCAGGTCTAGCTTTTGTTTTGTTTTGTTTTTTTAAAAAGCATGCTTTATTATTCATCCCCCTATTGATGAAGGATATTCTTAGGACTAGGTCTCAAAGCCAGCCTGGGGCTCTGCAGTCACGCTCAGACAGCTATGGAAGTTTACATGAGTTAATTGCATTACCAGTTTTCATCACACTGACTTCTTCAAGGCATTTAAGCCTCATCTTCAAGGGCTAAAATGAGTTCAACAGGAATTTGTCAAGGGCTCCTGGGGCAAGGCGGCTACAGAAGACCATTTCTCCTTGTGCCCTGACAGTGCTTCTGAGTGCCTCTCAGTCAGGTGAAGGCCCTGGGACTTCAGGGACACTGAGGCCCTGCATGGCAGGCTCCCCACCCAGGTGGCACCCAGGGCTGCCCTCAGCTCTCTGGCTTTGCTGAGAGCACGTCATAGAGAGGGCCTTCAACCACGTGAGCCAGCCAGAGGCTGCCAGGGGACAAGTAGAGGGCCTTCCAGACCAGCCACCCACAGGGAAGGACCCCCTCGAGGACCGTGGGGACAGGTCCCTGGGCTATAGCTATGGCCTACCTCAGTGGGGACTGCACCACACCACATCTGGCATGGTCTGACCCCAAGAAAACACCTCAGGCCAGAGGAGTTCACTGCAGGGAGGGACCTTACATGGGAGAAGCATGAACCAAGACAGCTCAGGAGCCTGGGTTACAGTCCCACAGCTCCCAGACTAGCTCCGTGACCCCAGGTCACCAAAGGGCAGGTGTCAGAGTGAGAAACCCTGCAGAGCCACCTGGGCACAGGGCCCAGGGCGCCCAGCCAGCCTGGCTCTGAGGCTGGAGCACGGAGGGCAGAGGTCAGGTGCTGGGGGCCTAGAATGTGGGAGGGAGGAGCCTCTGGGAAGGGGTGGTGGTAGGGGGCCAGCTGAGAACAGGGCCAGCAGTGTCTAAAAAGGCAAGTGTGTGGAGACGGTGTGTCAGGTAAAAACTGTGCCGCTGTGTTATGAGTATCTCTGCTCTGGGCAATAGCCCCGTTGCAAGCTGGCCTGTACCCCCATGAAGGTGCCCAGCACCCAGGCCACATCCATCTCCCAAAGTGCTGGGCCCAGGAAGCCCCCAGGGCCAAGTCCAGTCCTCAGCTCTGCTCATAGGCCACCTCTGGGTTTGTGGGGGCTCTGCCAGGGGCCGTAGTGTGCCTGCCTCGGCTGGGACAGCATCCAGCCACAGGCTCTGCCCCAGTCCCCCGGGTGCTCGCTGCGCCCCACACCCCAGCTGCAGAGGGCGCCAGCCCTGGGTCCCCCACCCCGAGGGCGCCTGCCTGCTGGGCCCTCTGTCTGTGGCTTGTCATCTGTGCGTGATTGTTCTCACTTGGTTACAGGCTCTCCCTCTCTGCCAGATAAGTACCGACACGCCCGGGAAATGCTGCTGCTGCCCACACACCGGGACCGCCCAAGCAGCGCCATGTACCCAGCGGCCATCCTGGAGAATGGACAGGTAGAGAGCCGGCGTTCTGGCCACACTCTGCTGGCCCTGGCTTCCCTCACTGCACCTGCTAGGCCCTCTGCATTGTACTGCGCGCCTCGCTCATTCTGCCGGAGACCCCGGGAGGCTGCTTGGTCCCCGGCTGCGCCCACAGTGAATCTGAGGGCCACAGTCCAGAGGGAGTGCAGCTGTGGGTGGGGTGGCAGTGAAGTTGGAGCCACCGTTGCTTGAGTGGCTCTCTGTCCTGTGGCCCCTCCTGGACTCCTTGGCCCTAAAGTGTCTAGCAAACTGTCCCAAGAAGGGAGGGAGTTGTGTGCAGGGGCCCGGACGATGGTCTTCCTGCGTGTGTGTGGAATGGGCATCCCCGTGGGGGCAAACTCTGTCTCCTTCGTCTGCCTCTCCACCCACCCGGAGCCTCTGCAGGGACTATCTATACCGTTTGCCCAGTTCTGCAGATACCCTCCTGGGGGTCCTGAATAAGGAGCTTCAGGGATTCACTCCTTCCCATCTCATCTGCCCACCCTCCTATCAGAGTCCCCAGAAGTCATCTCCACACAACAGTCACCTAGTCCGAAGTGCCAGGAGTCTGTCACGGCACCACCCTGTGCCTGGTCAGCCCCGCCAGTTGGGGGAGCAGTGGGTCCCGGCTGCACCTCCAGGCTGAAGTGCTGCCCTCTGGCCACCCTCGGCACTGCCAGGGGCCTGGAGGTGGGGCTGGCGGTGTCCAGGAGGCTGAATGTCCCAGGGCTAGGGAGGGAGGGGCACCTCTGCATCCTTTCTGCCAGGCGTCTCCCTGTGAGTCCCAGGTGCCTGTGCCTTTCAGTCCTGCACGAGACAGCGGGAGGCCAGGCAGATACGGAGGGCGGCACCTCGAAGGCCGCACACGGCGGCCCTCAGAGCAGACCTGCGGAGCCTTCCTGCGGCTGGCCTCCCCGGGAACCGCTCCTGGCCTTAGAAAGCCCTGGCTCCTGTGACCTGCAATGCTGCCCCGGAGGTGTAGCTGATTTTCACACTCCAATGTTTTTCTCCTTCCCTCAGCTGCCAAATTTCCAGCGGGCCCTGTTCCAGCAAGCAGTGGGGGCCTGCAAACCCTGCAGCGACCCCAACCTGTCTGTGGCTGAGAAAGGTATTGTTCCCCTGCCCGCAGGCCGCCCCTGTATCTGTCCCCACGCTGAGGGCCTGACCCTGGTCCCTGAGCACCAGCCAGCAGAGGTGGAGCCACACTCCAGCACCCAGGCCGGTCTGTGGGCCCAGCCCTGACCAGCTCCTCTGCCTGCTGCTCGACCCACATCTGGCTGGCTGCCAGGGTGTGGGTCCTGTTAGTCTGCCTCGCTTCCACCCTCCTGAGCCCGGAAACATGGGCTGCCATGTGCACGCGGGGGGGGGCCACTCCCCTGGGCTCTTCCCAGCGGCCCCAGGACTCAGCAGGCTCTGCCTGGGGTCCCTTTGCTCCCTCCCAACTTGGACTCCCTGGGGCCTCTCCTGGTTGCTCTGAACAGGCCTGCAGCCAAACAAGCCCCACAAAGGATAGGAAGGGCAGGCCATGGTGAAGTGAATTCCCAGAGTCAGTCCTGTCCATGGGGAGCCCTGGGGGCCCGGAGGGGGGTCAGTCCCCCTGCAGCATCTGCCGAGTCCACCTTATACACTGCAGACCCATCACCTACACCGTGACACCAGGCAGCCCACAGAAGAGGCTGCTCAGACCGTGGGGTTTGAACCTGGGCTCTGCACTAGCAAGCTGATGGGAGAGCCAGGCCCGGGAGACCCTGGCCCACAGCCCCAGCCATGGAGACCTGAGCTGACTCCAGAGCGGCACCTTGGCGGGGACTGGGTGGGCCGCCTGGCCCTGTGGCGGCCCCTCTCCTCCCTGTGCTGGCGCTCAGGGCGCACACATGCCCCAGGAGCACAGGCGTGTCCCACCATAGCTGTTGTCACATTGCCATCACATCTCCTCACCAAGTGATGTCTGCTGTCTCCACTGTCATTGTCCCCCCTTGTCATCACAGAGGACATGACCTCAGTGCCTGGTAAGCATCGGTCCATGTGCTCAGCCACAAAGGCCTTGGAGATTCTGAATGAAGATGCCTTCCTAGTCTCAAAGCTGCACATCCCCAGAGCGCGCTGCCTACCTGGACCCCTGCACCTGTGCCCCAAACAGAGTGCCCTTTTGGTCTGAAGGGGCCAGAATCCACCATGGCTTTTCTTCACCTGAGATGTGAAGCAATCTCAGAACTAGCCAAGAGCACAGATGGGCTCAGAGTCACATGGGTGCTGGTGGCCAGACCAGGAGCCTCCGGCAGCCAAGCACAGAGGAGCCGCAGGCTGCAGACCACGCTGCAACAGGGAGCCAGGCACGCCGCTGCGGGGGATGGCATGGAAAGAGGGTTGTCTCTGAGCAGAGGCCAGCCCACAGCAAGCACGTCCACACCACGGGGCTGCCTCTTAGCGAGCAGAAGAGTGGACATCTGCCTAGTGGGCACACAGGCTGGAGCAAGAACTTCCTAAGTCTTGGGTCCTCCAGGACAGGACCTGAACCTGCTTGTCAGTGGTCCCTTGTCATCAGACCCTGAGTCCTACAGGGACTCCACTTCATTTGTAGGTTCCTCTCTTTGCCAGGCAGTGACTCCCAGACCAGGCAAGCCTGCTTCAGGGCTGTGAGCTGTGCACTGGGGACCTCAGGCCAGTGCTGGGCCATTGTTGATACACAGCGGGAGAGACGGCCAGGACACGGTGGGGAGTGCTGCCCCTCGGGGGTCGGCCCCTCGTCCTAGATTCCCCAGCAGCCCCAGCGCACTTGGGCTGCGTGGCGGCAGGCAGGCAGCCTCCTGCTCCCAGCCGCGAGCGGCAGGGTGAGCTGCCATCTGGCTCGCATGGAGTGGCTGTGTCAGGCACTCTTTGTGAACACTTGTGGCCTTGATGGCTTTTCTCCCCCATAGCCTTCCTGCCCATGAGGGCCTTTGGGCCCTTGTGAGTGAACTGCCGCTGCACAACCCTTTCAGGGCCTAGAGGTGCACCTGAGATCTCAGGCTGTCAGAACATCACTGGGGAAGCTGCCCTGCCCCACCTACAAGCTCCCAATTCCCTGAGATTTGGTAGTGTTTTACGGAGACACAGCTTCTCTTGGGCAAAGGGAGCCGCAGTGCTGAGGCCATGAGCTCAGGCCACCCCCTATGGAGAGCCTGCGCGGGGCTGGGCCTGTCCTGCTCTCGGGCAAGGTGGCTTCCTGCTCAAATACACCTGATGCTCATCAGGTTCCGAATTCCTTCCTCTCTTCAGGCACCAGCTGAGTGCCAGCCCAGCCAGCTACTGCCATGGCCCCCTCCAGCCGCCAGCCTTCCACTCTCCTGAGTGCCCCAGCGGCCCTGCCTAGTGCAGAGGTGCATGGATAATGGGGTTCTAGTCTGTGTCCTGCGACAAGCCCGTGCCAGGTCCTGGCCAGCAAGGAGAGAGAGGATGGGTGTCACCACCTCACCTCTGAACCACGTGGGCCCGCCTTGTGGCCTCATCCTCCTTGAAGGTCAGACTCCAGCTCCTTCTTCCAGAGCCTCTCTGGTCCAGGGTGCCCTGGCACCCCAACTCTGTACCTGCAGCTGGAAGGCCCAACCTCAGCGTCCTCAGGCTCACTTCAGCCATGACTGGCCCAGAACAAGCCAGTTGCAGGGCCCTGGATTTGAGCTGCTTCTCTGCCACTCAGGGCCCAAAAGGGAGCCTGTCTGCCTGGCTCCATCACAGAAAAGGCACATTGCTCATCGGTGGTGTGAGTGCCTCCAGAAGGAGCTGGCCAGGAGGGTCCACGTGCCCCTGGCTGCTCCTGCAGAGTGGCACCTCCCACCCCAGGATCCAGCCATTCCTCCCCTGTCCTCTCCTGCACAGCCCCTCACCCATCCAGAGCCGAGAGGCTGGTATTCTGGCACTGGACTCCTTAGCGTGGGTTGGCACTGTGTTTCCCTTTGTCCATGGTCCACTCTCCCTGCATTCATGGCAGGTGGGTGCTGGCACCCGGCCTCTACATGCCCCAAAGCACCATGGGTCGCACAGCCTCCCTCTCGGCCATCTGTGGGGCAGCTCCTGCCCACTCCCTGGTGTGCGCCAGCTCTAGAGGGTGGCTGTTGCTGCCTGCTCCCTGCTGTCCCCCTGGCTGTTGGCCAGGTGGTAGGAGAGCCCTGCACTTTCCTCTGCTTGTCCGGGCTCATCTGCCTGCTCTGTGATCTTCCAACAGAACTCTGTTGCCCTCCGAAGCAGCTTCTGACCCTGTGGGCCAGTGTCTTGCTTGGCCAGCGTTTTTGTCCCAGGGCTGGCTCCCACGTGTGCTGGGTACAGAGGGCACACCTGAAGAAGCCATTGGCTAGATGGGCTTCTCCTGGAGTGTCGCTCAAGAAGTAACCCCCCTTCATGCCATCTGTTTCCGCCCCTCAGCGGTGCCAGCAGCCCCCAGCAGCTGGAGCCTGGATAGCGGAGCCCGAGAGGCCCGGCCCTTCCTGTCTGCCCACATGGGCCACATCCCAGCTCCCCCGGTGCCTCCCCGAAGCCTGCTGCATGGTAAGAAGACGTCCAGCGGGTCCCCAGATAGTCCCTGGTCTCAGACTCTGCTTGGGGCAAGAGCAGCAGCCCCCAGGCTGAGAAGACGGGCCTTTCTCGGAGCTGACTCGGCCAAGGAGACATTCCTGCCACGGCAAGGCTCCTGCTGGGCTGTGGGCTCAGCGAGGCCTTCCTGACCCCCGAGGCTGAAGACACGGAACCGACAGCGCAGGCTCCCACGTGCTCGACCTGGACCTCTTGTGTGGCAGGGCTATCTTTTACTCCAGCAGCCTGTGTCTTGCAGAACTACAGTGAAAGCAGGCTTTCCGGTGGCCTTCAATGGCAAGAGGTCCCTAGGAGACTCTTCCCACCTCTGCCTAGCAAGGTGTGCTGGCGTGCGGCCCCGAGGGGCCCACTGAGGCTCTGGTTCTTTCCCTTTGCAGGTCATTACTCCCTGCACTTTGACGCCTTCCACCACCCCCTGGGCGATGCACCCCCGGCCCTCCCTGCCCGGACCCTGCGCAAGGTAATGTCTGGAAGTGGCAGCCCACCGGCCTGCGAGATAAACCACCCCTGGGGCTGCAGTGAGAACCAAGCCCCTGGCTTCTCGCCGAGAGCCCAGCCTGGCCGGAGCTGGTGGAGGCCAGAGCCACACCTGGGACACAGGAAACCAGTGTGTCCTGAACACTACAGTGGGAGTGGGGGGCTGAGGGCACCACACAGGGGGAAGCCAGGTGGCTCTGCCCACCACCACAGTTAGAGGCAGAGAAACATCCCTGGGGTGGGTCGTAGAGCATTCCAGCCTGGAGTCCACTCAAAAGCAAAAAGCATCGGGCACCAAAGCTTTAAGAAAAATGCAGTGAGTTAATTTTTCTGCACTTTGGAAAAGACTGCTTCCATCCACTGACTTAAGCAGTGGGGTAAATTCCTCCATCCACGGCCCTCCTAGGGCCGCCTGACCTCCACCCTCGTCAGTGCCCAGAACCATGCAGGCAGTCTGGGGCCTGCCTGCAGGGGGCACAAGTGCCACACAGTCACAGCAGGGCCGTTTTGGGCCCCCAGAAGTGCAGGTGACTGGGGGGCTCCAGAGGCTTGCTGGGGGCAGGGGCCTGGGACTTGCTGCTGTTAAGGGTTACTTTAAGGTCTGTTAATAACAGGCTTTTGGCACGTCACCTGGTGGCCAGTCAGCACATCTGGGAACAGGACTTCTAACATGCCCACCCTTTCTTGTGCAGTCTCCCCTCCACCCTATCCCAGCCTCCCCAACAAGCCCCCAGTCGGGCCTGGATGGCAGCAACTCGACATTGTCCGGCAGCGCCAGCAGTGGCGTGTCCTCCTTGAGCGAGAGTAACTTTGGGCACTCTTCAGAGGTCCCACCTCGAACCGACACCATGGACTCCATGCCGAGCCAGGCCTGGAATGCTGAGGACGACCTTGAGCCGCCCTACCTCCCTGTCCACTACAGCCTCTCTGAGTCTGCTGTTCTGGACTCCATCAAGGCCCAGCCATGCCGAAGCCACTCAGCCCCGGGATGCGTCATCCCTCAGGACGCCATGGACCCACCTGCACTGCCACCCAAACCCCACCATACCCGCCTGCCAGCCCCGGAGCACGATGAGGGCGTGCTGCTGCGAGAAGAGGCCGGCAGGCCACGGGGCCTGCACCGCAAGGCCTCCATGCCTCCCGGGAGCACCAAGGAGGATCAGGCCCGCATGGCCTGGGAGCATGGCCGAGCTGAGCAGTGACGGTGGGAGGTGGCCGAGCGCCCTGGGTGAGCAGCTTGCCGGCCACCACGCCAGGCCTAAGAAGCAAGTGCTCTGGGGCAGAGGCCTGGCGCTCAGGAGAGAACCGCCCCAGTCTGCGCGCAACTGCCGTGAACTCGTGTGTTGCCGTGTCCAGAGGCCGCAGCAGCATGAAGGGTTGTGGCTTCTCTTTTTATTTCATTGTCTACATTTCCATTTCAATGGGTTTCCTTCCTTCCATTGTGCAGTCGATGCCTCATCGTCCTACAGTTGCAGCCCACGTGGCTCTGTGAGAGGACACGACAGGCAGAAGAGCTCGGCCACTCTGCAGGCCCGGCAGGGGGTGGGGCAGGAGCCCCGGCCTCCGCCCCAGGGCAGAGAGGCACAGAATGGGATTGCACTAGGGCCCTCTTCCTTTGCTGTGTGGACAGAAGAGCTCCTGGTTGGATTCCAGGGTTGCAACGACCATGTGGGCTACATGGCACAGGCGGACAAGGGGGCTACAAGCCGTTTTGCACAAATGCTACCCACTTACCAGTCTGGGAGTGTGTGGCTGAGGGGCTGGCTGGGCCAACTTGCTGGCTCAGGCATGTGACCTGTGGCCTGGCCTTGCTGCCCCCCTGGGGCATGCTGGCAGGCTTCCAGGGTCAGCGCTGCCTCCTACCCTACCCTGGAGTTTTCCCTCCATTGCTTTGATTTCTGAACAGTTGCTCCCTTCTGCTCTCAATACACCTCATGCCCTGCAGGAGCCCCCCCATGAAGGGATCTGCAAAGGGGTGGTCTCCTGCCCACCGGGGCTTGGGTTGGGAGTGTGGAACCAGAGGGACCCTAGCCACCTTCTTCTCTGGGGCCCAGGGGCCATGTGTTTTGAGAGGCAAGCTGGTGTAGGAGTGACCCTGGGATGTGGCAGGGGCCCGAAGCCCCACCGAGCCGTCAGAATGACCAAAATGCCCACCACCCAGCTCCTGAATCAGGGATTTTCAGCACTACCTCTGAGCAGTGGGGCTGGCTGCCCAGCCAGGCTTCCAGGCCCTGAGGACTTGTGGTCAGGTTCAGCAAGCTCCTGGGTAAAAAGGGTGGGACAGAGCTTCTCCTTTTGGAAGTAGAGAGCCACAGAGGTTAAATGACCCTTTCCCAAGTGGCCCAGAGCACGGCTTCCGCTCCAGGCCCATGGGGACCACCACTCAGGGTTCAAGGTAGGCAGAAGGGTGGTTTCTCCAGCCACCCCAGTCTGCTGGGCAGAGCGCAGTGGTCTTTATAGGAAAGTTTTCAGGTCAGGGCACTGATTTTCTTCTTGGTTTATTATTTGCGGGGACAGTTTGGGTGGCAATAGTGTTTTACCAGGGTGCTTCTAAGTTACTTAGAAAAAAAAAAAAGTCTACAGGCAAAGTAGTTTTTTCTTTCATTTGCTTGAGTTCACATCTTTGGTGGTCACAGGCTGCCTTCTCCTTGCCGAGCAGGGGTCCTCTTCCCTAGTTCCTCTTCCAGCGACCTGTGACTGGTCTCTGTGACTAGGCCCTAGACCCGTCCCTTCCTCACAGCTCCTTTCCAAACAAGAGCACGGTCAGCATGTTGTCCTCTAGTCAACAAATGCCAGCGGGGTGAATAACAGGGATGCAGTAAGTAGCCCACTAGGAAAGATGAAGGGCACCTGGGGGTGTTTATCACCAGAGGGGGTCCTTTCTGGTACTAAGGACGACTTAGCCAGCACACTGATCCAGGCAAAGTGGATCAGTCATGGCAGCCCCACCTCGGAAGGCGGGCCTGGACCATCTGGTGTTCACCAGTGTTAGAGGGTCAGGGGCTCGCTTTGGATTTGACTTAGGTGGGAAGGCATCTGTAGATTTTAGGAAGTTCTGAACCTTAGTCCCTGGACAGGCCAGTGGTCACATAGGAACATGTCCCTTCTCCACCTGGTGGTGCAGGGCTGGGAGTCTAGCGGGCGGGGTAGGTCAGGAAGTGTGCGTTGGTTCAGCCTCGCGTCCTGCATGCTGAGTGGGGTTTGTTTCCCCTCGCCATTTTCCCTGACGGATGAAAAGGACAAATTCCAAATCTCTCTTGTTGGGAGAACCAGCCGGTCTGCGGGGA
The DNA here is from genome assembly GCF_040802235.1 of Manis javanica. NCBI lineage: Eukaryota > Metazoa > Chordata > Mammalia > Pholidota > Manidae > Manis > Manis javanica. The sequence continues at coordinate 2,533,575 of NC_133158.1, forward strand.
AATGGGAGGCCAGAGATGAGAATACTCTGAATAGATTGTGAAAAACAGATTTTCATTCTTTCAAGCATATTTGTAAATAACCTATTTGAATGCTGTGTATTTGTACAGGAATTTGAGCAAAAAATGTATAGAGTGTTATGTCCCATTGGTATTCAGCCCTATAAATGTGTTTTTAACCTCTGATATCCTGTGCTTATTTAAAATAAGAAAACTTCTAACCATTGCTTTTGTGTATTTATGTTTAAAAAGTGATTTAAAAATGATCTTACCTGTACCAGAGAGCAAAGTTAAAAAAATTTGTACTAGTGTCCCAAGAGGTATTTCACTGTATATATGTGGTAGCATGTTCTAAACCCAGCAAGTAACGTGAATTTTAGATGTAAATACCTGCCACTCGGTCTCCCCCACCCCCTCCCCTGACTGCTGTGATGTGAATTAAAGGTGAATACTGACCGTGGCCCCTGCGTCCACTCAATGGGACCGCGCAGGCCCCGATCCCGGCGGGGCGCCCCGTGCCGATCAGCCGCTGCCGGGATGCCCGCCCATGCGACCGCTCAAGGAGAAGGAGGGAACGAGTCCCTCGGGCCCTGCCAGGGGCGGCCTCCTGCTCCGAGCGCGGCAGCCCGGGCGCGCGCGGCCGCTGCCCCTACCCGACATGGCGGCCGGGCGGCTTCCGCCGTCGCGCAGCCGCTTCCGGCGCACGAGCCTGGTTCAATCCGCGCTCGACAACTGTCTAGGAGCGAGGGCGGGCGGCACCGCCAGCCAATGGGGAAGGGCAGCGTGGAGCCGCCCGTCTGGGCTCTGAGGCGCGGGGACCAATGGGGACGCCGCGTGTGGGAGGGGGCGTGGGGCCCCGCCAATGGGGAGCCGCGGCCTGGCCCGGAGGCGACGCGGCGCGACGGGCGCGGTTCAGTCGGGCGGCGGCGGCGGCGGCGGCGGCCGAGGAGGAGGAGGAGGATGTGGGCCGCGCGCGGGCTGGCGGTGGCGCTGGTCTTGAGCGTGCTGCCGGGCGGCCGGGCGCTGCGGCCGGGCGACTGCGAAGGTGCAGGGGGCGCGGGCTGGGAAGTTGGCTGAGGGGGGGACGCCGGGGCCGGCGCCCCCTGCGCGGAGCGGCCGGGCTGCGGGCTCGGGGGCCTTCCGGGTGCGAGGCGCGCCCGGCGTCGGGGTCGCCGTTGCCCAGCTCCCGGCTGCCCATTGGGGTCGCGGCGAGTGCGTCTCTACCGTGTTCAGCCCCAGCTTCAACTCGAAGGAGTGGGCGCTCTGCGTGGGTCACCGGGTGGTGCCCGTTCCCCGCGTGCCTGGGCGCTGCCCGCCGCCCGCCCCTGAGAACGGCGGCAGGAAGACCCCCTCTGCGTGTCCCCGTTAACACTGCTGGCGGGGCCCCTGCCGTGGATCGTAGCTGAGCGTCCCCCTCCCCTCTCCTCCAGTTTGTGTCTCTTATCTGGGAAGATTTTACCAGGACCTCAAAGACAGAGATGTCACATTCTCACCGGCCTCTATTGAAAAAGAACTTATGAAGTACTGCCGCGAAACCAGGGGCAAAGAGAATCGGCTGGTGAGTAGCTGTGCGCCTCCCCAGCTGGCCCGGGCCCGCGGTTAACCCCGGGCTCCGTAGGAGGCTCCCCCTGTCGGCCCGTGCCGAGGCGCCCTTGCCTGTCAGGGAGCTGGTGGGGACCGAGCGCTTCGTATGTTCTGCCTTTGGGGCCTTTTTGTGCCCCGTTGGTGTGACAAGCCCCTCCTGGGCACTGGGGACATCAGGGGGTAGAGATGACAATCAGGCAAACCAGTGGCGCCGTGGCAGTGAGTGCCCCAAAGCAGACGGGCCAGGGCAGTACTGTGGACAGGGCTGGTTAGGGCAGAGCAGCCGCGGTCCCCAGGGAAGGGTCCTCGTCTGGGGAGAGAATGAGCATCCCAGGCAGAGGGCATAGCTGGCCAGAGGACAGGAGAGGGTGGCGAGTGTGCAGGGGGTAGGCCAGGGCCAAATCAGGACAAGAACCCTGCGGGAACAAAAGCAGAAATTTCCCGGGCGGTCCCTACTTTGTCTGTTTGAAGGTTTGAGCCCTGGTGACTCTTAAACTCATCTGGTGGCTGAGCATTAGTACAAGCCCAGGGTTTACACCGACTAGATCGGCTGCTAGTGCAGGCAGTGCATGGGAAAAGGAGGGCCTGGCAGGGAAAGGAAAGGTTTTGAGACGACCACGTTTTGGTGGAGATGGCGCTCAAGTGGCGCCTCTTGAAGGCCACTGTCTTTTTCTTGCTTCAGTGTTACTACATTGGGGCCACAGATGATGCAGCCACCAAGATCATCAACGAGGTGTCAAAGCCCCTGGCCCACCACATCCCTGTGGAGAAGATCTGTGAGAAGCTCCAGAAGAAGGACAGCCAGATCTGTGAGCTGAAGTACGGTGAGTGTGGCCAGGCCTGGTGACCCCGACCCTCTGCCCCCAGGTGTCCTGGAGTCCCCTTCCTAGCTGGGAGAGGAGCTGCGCAGCAGGGAAGGCAGTGCTGGGGCGCAGGGCGGGAGCAGACCTGGCGGCGTGGTGGGCGGGGCCCAGGAGGCCTTACCGAAGTGGCAGGGGTAGCCCGTGGAAGAGCAGCCGAGGCAGACGCGCCGGCTGCGGGGCCGGTGGGTGGGCAGGTCACGGAGGGCCTTGCAGGTTGGCGAAGGTTTGGCTGTTGGTCCGAGTGAAGTTGGGAACATTCGTTTTTGAGCAGAGAAGGGATGTGTTCTGATTTGGGTTTGTTTAACAGGCTTGTCCTGGCTGCAAGCTCCGAAGGCCCAACAGTCTTTTTTAGTATTTTGAGAAGAAATGCTGTGTCCAAACAGGAAGCCTAGGAGTTATGGTGCCCAAGCATCTCTTGGTGAATGCATCTCCGTGGAAAAAACAGTGAAGTCTTCAGAAAGAGTCAGGGCGGGAACAGCTGTCCTCTTCTGTAAAATTTAAACAGCAACGTATCCTATTGTGACTTGAGTGTCCACGGGCTTGTGCTTGCCCACTTGTGTCAAGGAGGCCTAGTCCTCAGAGAGTGATCCTGGGACAGGTGCAAGTGGCTCAAGGTCTCCCTGTGGCTGCAGGTGGTCGTGGAGCGTAAGCTCCTAATCGGGGCCTGTGTCAGGAAATTGAAGCTGGGGGACCTGTGTGCTCTGTCACCCTGAAGCTGTCATTCTACAGTGACCTTGACCTTTTCTATAACCATTTGAGAAGCACTTGGAGTGGGAGCCACATTCCTCCTGCAAGGACCATGTGGCCTCCCTCCCTGTCCCTGGTGACACTGATGCCCTGTGGTGGACACTGCCAGCATGAGACCAGCCTTCCGGCTGAAGGGGTCCGGGCAGCAGGAGGTGCCTCCCCCGCTGTGACCATATGGCTGCCTGTGTGCAGGGCTGGTGTGGCTGTGCGGGGGTGACCCACCTGGACCGTGGGGCCCTGGCCGTGCCCGCCCAGCTAGTTACTTTCCCTGCTCTCTCCTCCAGACAAGCAGATTGACCTGAGCACAGTGGACCTGAAGAAGCTCCGAGTCAGAGAGCTGAAGAAGATCCTGGACGACTGGGGAGAGACGTGCAAAGGCTGTGCGGAGAAGTCGGACTACATCCGCAGGATCGACGACCTGATGCCCAAATATGCCCCCACGGCGGCCAGGTCACGGACTGAGTTGTAGTTGGCGGATCCCTGCTACACCTGAGGGAAAAAACAGTTCAGCTGTGTCTTCCCCAAAAGCCTTTTGTAACTTATTTTTAGGTGGGCTCCTGGCCCTATCAAGTGTGAAGCCTGGGGCTTTCCTGAGGATGCTGACTGTACAGCGCCCCCAAGGGGGGCTGTTTCCTTCTGTTGCTGGTTTACTCTAGGACTTCAAAGTGTGTCTGGGATTTTTTTATTAAAGGAAGAACATTTTTAGCTGTCCTTGGAGAATTAAAGTGAATACTGAAATACGGTTCTGCCCCTACTGAAGACCACACCAGTTAATGCTTTTCTGATTGACAGTTTCCAGGTAGCTTCTCTGCTGCCCAGCCCTCAGTGCTGGATACAGGGTGGGACACGGGCTGATGCCTGTGGGCGTGTGAAGGGCTAGGGAGGAGACTGGGCTCGGTACGCCCCTGCAGTGGCCTGGGGTAGAAGTCCCACACCAGGGGCTGGAGGCTTCGTGCTCAGCGTGGGACTGAGTCTGCTGTGTGGGGGTTTTACACCGGGGCGCTGCGTACTAAATAGGACGGAAGGTATGTTCAGGGTGGCTTTCTGTGATGAGGACTTGAGTGAGCGCGTGTGGTGACTTCTGTCACACTTCTAAAGATGCTCTTGACTTGGCTGCCTCCAAGTGCCGTGCCGACCTGGACAGGAACTTGCTCGCCCAACTTTGCGGTATAGTGTCAGACCCAAGCCCCTGATGCCTGCTTGAGGTTTCGCAAGACTGGCAGTAGTTTGTACAGAGCCAGAAAGAGGCTTCCTTTTGCTTTTATTTACCCTGGATCAGTCCACAACTCCTGAGGACTTGGCCCCCAAGGGGACGAGCGGTGGGAACTGGTGGTGTGGTTCCTCTGCCGGGCTGGCGCTCGGAAGCCAGTTGTCCACCTGAGCTGTGGCTGGATGGAGACCACCGGAAGGGAAGGACGAAGCGCTGGCCTGTCCTCAGCACCTGTGAGGGCCCTAAATTCAGGACGCCTGTGTAAGGGGCCTTCCTAGCGCCTACAGTGGTCGCGGAGGCTCAGCAGCAGCAGTCCCATCCTGGGCACCTCTGCAGCCCCCTGTATGAGCGGAAGGCAAGAAGGCCGAGCCACTGCCCAGGCCCGACCTCCCTGCTTGGGCCCTTAGATGGACTGTTGAGATCTGACCCCTGATGGGCGCTGAAAAATACATGGCTGGAGCCAGAAGTCAGGAGGTGGCAGGTCTCAGCCCAGCACCGTAGGCCTGCATTCTCCAGGCCGCACTGCACCCGGGAGCGGGGAGAGCATCCAACTTACACTCTCGGGCTGCAGTCCAAGCCGGTCCACGAAGGTGTGAACTCTGCCTCTGGAAGCCGGCTTCGGGAGGTCCCACGAAGGTGCAGGTGTTCACATAAGGCTGCCCCCACGAGGGCTGTGGATTTGGGGAGGAGGAAGGCGCGGTGCGCTCCTCCCACCGTGGCTGCAGCGGCGAGGCGGTCAGGGTCTGCGGTTCCTCCGGCAGCTTGCCCCGAAGAAGGTGCTTCCCCGAGGGGCTCAGGCTCCTGGACAGTATGCCTTCCCGTCACCGCGGAGCTAAGGCCGGCCCTGGACGAGAGGTGAGTGCGCAGACCGGGGCTGACGCAGCCCGCTGTCCACTCGCGGCGCAGCCGAGGGGCCCGGGCGCCCCGGCGGTTTCGTGCATTCGACTAGTACGACACGGTTCTCATGGCCTTTACGCGGCCGCTCGGAGATACGGGACTGGGGACCCCACGGAAGTGGCCGCCGGGCAGACGTGGCGCGAGTCGGAGGAGAGAGGCCCGGGTCTCGCCAGCACTCCGGAGGCCGTGCAGTCCCGGCCTCGGCCACGCGGTGGCGCCAGAACGCAGTGGCCGCCTGCGGATCACGTGGCGCGCTGCGGCGCGGCCTGATGACGCATCCGGCGCAGCCTCGGCCCGCCCCCCGCCGGGTCACGTGGCGCGGCCGGCGCAGCCTGATAACGTGATGCCCGGCCTTGGGCGCCGCTCCCGCCTCTCTCCGCCGCCACCGCCGCGCCGAGTCCTTTTGTCCAAGATGGCGGCGCCGGGGGCGCTGCCTCCTAGGCCGCCGCCGCCGCCGCTGTGAGGGGCCTGCGGGCCGCCCGCCCGCCCGCCGCGCCGGCGCCATGAAGAGGCAAAGCGAGCGGGACTCGAGCCCCGGCGGGCGCGGCTCGTCGTCGTCGGCCAAGCGGCCGCGGGAGCGCGAACGGGAGGCCGAGGCGGGCGGGCGGCGGGCGGCGCACAAGGCCTCGGGCGGCGCCAAGCACCCGGTCCCCGCGCGGGCCCGCGACAAGCCCCGCGGTAGCGGGGGCGGCGGGGGCGGGCATCGCGACGGCCGCGGCGCCGGGGACGCGAACCACCGGGCGAGCAGCGGTCGCTCCTCAGGCTCGGGCGCCGGCGGCGGGGGACGCGGCGGCAAGGCCTCGGGGGACCCGGGCGCGGCTAGCGCCTCGCCTCGCGCGTCTCCGCTGCCGCCGCCGCCGCCGCCACCGCCGCCGCCGCCCGGGGCCGAGCCCGCGGGCCCCGGCTCGTCGGCAGCCGCGTCCGAGTACAAGACGCTGCTCATCAGCAGCCTGAGCCCCGCGCTGCCCGCCGAGCACCTGGAGGACCGGCTCTTCCACCAGTTCAAGCGCTTCGGCGAGATCAGCCTGCGCCTGTCGCACACGCCGGAGCTGGGCCGCGTGGCCTACGTGAACTTCCGGCACCCGCAGGACGCGCGCGAGGCCCGCCAGCACGCCCTGGCCCGCCAGCTGCTGCTCTACGACCGGCCGCTTAAGGTGGAGCCCGTGTACCTGCGCGGCGGCGGCGGGAGCAGCCGGCGCAGTAGCAGCAGCAGCGCCGCCGCCTCCACGCCGCCCCCCGGGCCGCCCGCGCCCGCCGACCCGCTGGGGTACCTGTCGCTGCACGGCGGCTACCAGTACAAGCAGCGCTCGCTGTCCCCCGTGGCCGCCCCGCCGCTGCGTGAGCCGCGCGCCCGCCACGCCGCCGCCGCCTTCGCCCTGGACGCGGCCGCCGCGGCCGTTGGGCTGTCCCGGGAGCGGGCCCTGGACTACTACGGGCTGTACGACGACCGCGGGCGCCCCTACGGCTACCCCGCGGTGTGCGAGGAGGACCTGATGCCCGAGGACGACCAGCGCGCCACGCGCAACCTCTTCATCGGGAACCTGGACCACAGCGTGTCTGAGGTGGAGCTGCGCCGGGCCTTCGAGAAGTACGGCATCATCGAGGAGGTGGTTATCAAGCGGCCCGCCCGCGGCCAGGGCGGCGCCTACGCCTTCCTCAAGTTCCAGAACCTTGACATGGCCCACAGGGCCAAGGTGGCCATGTCGGGCCGGGTGGTCGGCCGCAACCCCATCAAGATCGGCTACGGCAAGGCCAACCCCACCACTCGCCTCTGGGTGGGAGGCTTGGGACCGAACACCTCGCTGGCAGCCCTGGCCCGGGAGTTTGACCGCTTCGGCAGCATCCGGACCATCGACCACGTCAAGGGGGACAGCTTTGCCTACATCCAGTACGAGAGCCTGGACGCGGCGCAGGCCGCCTGTGCGAAAATGCGGGGCTTCCCGCTGGGCGGCCCGGAGCGCAGGCTGCGCGTGGATTTTGCGAAAGCGGAGGAGACGCGGTACCCGCAGCAGTACCAGCCCTCCCCGCTCCCGGTGCACTACGAGCTGCTGCCCGACGGGTACGCCCGGCACCGCAGCCTGGACGCCGAGCTGCGGGTGCGGGACCGGACGCCCCCGCACCTCCTCTACTCGGACCGAGAGCGGGCCTTTCTGGAAGGGGACTGGGCCAGCCCGGGCAAGGGCGGCGACCGCAGGAACAGCCTGGAGGGCTACGGCCGCTCCGTGCGCAGCCGGAGCGGGGAGCGCTGGGGAGGCGACGGGGAGCGGGGCCCGCCCAAGCCCTGGGACGAGAGGCGGAAGCGGAGGAGCCTCTCCAGTGAGCGCGGGAGGGCCGCCCACTCCCCTTACGAGGAGCGGAGCAGGACCAAGGGTGGTGGGCAGCCGGCGGACCGGGGCGCCGACCGCACCCCTGAGCGCAGCCGCAAGGAGAACCACGCCGGCGAGGGGGCCAAGGAGGCGGGCAGCAACTCCCTGAGCAACAGCAGGCACGGCGCCGAGGAGCGCGGCCACCACCACCACCACGAGGCCGCGGACCCCTCCCACGGGAAGAAGCGAGAGGGCGAGCGCAATCACCGGACCGCCGAGGCCGAGCCCAGGCCGCTGGAGGAGCCGAAGCACGAGGCCAGAAAGCTCAAGAGCCTGTCGGAGTACGCCCAGACGCTGCCGCTGGGCTGGGCCGGGCTGCTGGTGCTGAAGAACAGCTGCTTCCCGACCGCTATGCACATCCTGGAAGGGGACCAGGGGGTCATCAGCGGCCTCCTCAAAGACCACGCCTCCGGGAGCAGGCTGACGCAGCTCAAGATCGCGCAGCGCCTCCGGCTGGACCAGCCCAAGCTCGACGAGGTCACGCGGCGCATCAAGCAGGGGAGCCCCAACGGCTACGCTGTGCTCCTCGCCACGCAGGCGGCCCCCGGCGGGCTGGGCGCCGAGGGGACGCCAGCGGTGGAGCCTGGCCTGCAGAGGCGGCTGCTCAGGAACCTGGTCTCCTACTTGAAGCAGAAGCAGGCGGCGGGGGTGATCAGCCTGCCCGTGGGAGGGTCCAAGGGCAGAGACAGCACGGGCATGCTCTACGCCTTCCCGCCCTGCGCCTTCGCGCAGCAGTACCTGCAGGCGGCGCTGCGGACCCTGGGCAGGCTGGAGGAGGAGCACATGGTGATAGTCATAGTGAGGGACACTGCCTAGCGCCGCGCCGCGCTCGCAGTGGTCACTGTCAGAGCCGATGCCCCTCTGCCGCCCCCTCGGTGTGAATTCTCTGCTGGGTTGTTTCAGGTCGTTTGGTGGGGAACCAGGGTCCTGTCCCCACCAAAACCACGTTCTTAGGTTTCCGGGCTTGCTTCCAGCCATGAGAAGGGACCCCTGTCACGTTGGTTTCTAGTGTACGAGATGCTGTCTGCTGTGTTCTGTATTTTTTTATTTTTTGATGAACTGTATGGAAAGTTGTCAGTAAAGCCTTTGTCAGAGGATGGATTTTTAATCCTGTTCAGAGTTCTGGTTTAATCAAGTTTTTTTCTCAAAAGAGCTGAAGTCGCCCCAGTGCGTGCCCACAGATGTCCTGTCATCCTCCCAGTCCCTGCATCCCTGCGCGAGGAGGCTCTGGGCTGAGCTGGGGTGCTGCCCACACTGGCTTTCACCCCAGCCGAGGCGGGCAGCCTTGCCGGCCCGAGTGGAGCCCTGCAGAGGAGGGTGAGCCCGGGCCCGCAGCTGGCGTGGCTCTTCCTTTCCTGCCCCGAGCGGGTCTGTGGGTCGGAGCTGCTGCTGGGCAGCGCAGCCTCTGAAGGCCTGATGGTGGGTGTGTGCCCTGCAGTGACCAGGAGGAGCCTGCCGCGGTGATGGCACCAGCCGTGCCAGCTCCCTCCCCGCTGCCCCCTTGCAGCTGCCCCGGGCCCCTGCGCCCCTGCGACGGAGGCCGTATGCTGCAGTGGAGGCTGGGAGGCAGCTCTCCTACTTAATTCCTAACTTATCTGGTGTTTGAGTTTGTCTTCGGGTGTTGGGGGCTGTTACTGGAGCAGGGCTGTGCCCAGTCAGTACCAGAGTTTTGTGGGGACCCCGAGACCCTGCACGGCAGAACTCACTGGCATAGTGCGGCTAGGGAGCAGTGGTAGGTAGGAAGATGCTCTTACTAGTGGATGTGACATGCACGCGGCGGGGGGTGAGGCTGGGCCTCCTGCCCCACGCTGGGGAAGTGGGGACACTGGGAGAAGGGCTTGTGTGAGGAAAGGCAGTCCATCGCTGGGGTGTGTGCAGCACAAGGCTCACAGCTGTGCAAGCAGGGCTGGGAGGGAAGGGTGGGGCCTTGTGGCCTGTGGCCCCTTGTCTCTGAAAAGCCATGTGGCCAGCAGCAGCGTCAGGGCCAGGGCAGGAAACCCGTCACACAGCAGCTGTCACCATAGTGCTCGGCCCCAATGCCACTTAAAGTATGTTTGTGTGGCTGCTTGGATGTTCCCAAAGGATCCCAGTCGGGGCTCAGGGAGAGCAGGACCTCCAGCTTCCAAGGGCCCTGCCATTCTCCCGTTGGCACGAGGCAGCACAGGTGACGTCTGGGTGTTTTGAGAGTTGGTGTGACCTGCATGGAGATTGCACGCCTCCGTGAGGACAGTGACGACCTGGGAGGTGGGCAGATGGGGAGCAGACAGGAAGCGGCTGGGGAGGTGTGGCTCCCGCTTGTTGGTAATGGAATGTCAACCCAAGGGACGTCAGACGTGCCCATCTGCCCTTGAACCAGGGCCACACTGCAGGGCGGCACGCTGCCAAGAGCAGGAGAGGTGGGTGGTGGAGGCATCACTGCTTCCTGCAGTTCCTCCACAAAGGCCTGGGTCACAGGCCAGAGCTGTTGCCCGAGTGCAGTGCACACTCCTCGGGCTGCCCCCGCAGTGCGCGCTCAGGGCCCAGGGTGCACCGCCTCCCGGCTTTCCCGGACAGGAACCTGCTAGAAGCCTGTTCCGCCCTGGCCTTGTCACCCTTCAGGGCAGGTGCTGTGGTCTAGAACTGGTTTGGCGGTGGCCCTTCCTCCTCCTGCTCCCAGACCCTCTGCTCAGCCACCTCTTTGGCTCTTGAACCACAGCAGGCCTGTGACCTCTGGCACGGGTGCTGGGCACAAGGTGCCGGGGGGGCTCGGATGCCAGAGAGAGAAAAGAGTTTGCCTGTGGGTGCCCAGCATCCCCGCCTGCCTGAGCCGGCTTTCCACGTCTCTTCCTAAGTGACTGGAGACCAGGTGAGGGCTGATGTTCCCTTGGCCTCTGAGACTGCCTCCCAGAGGGCGTGTTGTCAAAGCAGCCAGAACCCTGTTTTCCTGGGGGAGGCCCCACCCCCACCTGGGAGACCGCGGGTGCCCCCCAGGGGCTGTGGGCAGAGTTTGGGGAGCTGTGGCCCAGTTAATGACCAGAACATGGTGTTCTTGCCCTTCCTAGTCTTACCAGGTTTTCTTGTAATATGTTCTGCCCCACCGGTTCGGTGTTAGCAACCTGTTTAGGCCGAGGCACGAAGCAACCTAAGAGCTGAGGCTGCGGCTCTCTAGAGGCCCGAGCGTTCCAGGAAGGGTGTGTGTGTGACAAAGAGCACAGGGCTCCAAGGCCCAGCAGGCTCTCCCAGCCCCTGGTGAGTTCTAGCATCTCGTCTCGCTTGTTTATTCACAACCAGCGGGTCCCCTCTTCCCAGCAGAGGGAGAGGCCTCCGGCTGCGTGACCCCGGGCAAGCCCAGAGGGAGAGCGACTAGGGCCCCGGACGTACTGGGGGTGGGGGGAAGCAGCAGGGTGAGAGGGAGGGCGGGCGCCAGGGTGGGCTGCTGACTGAGGAGGTGCCTGGGAGACAGTCACCCGGCCACAGGGATGGCCAGGGCCCTTGCGCCCCTCGGCTTTGCCAGCACGTTGCTCCGAAAGCTCCCAGGCCCTAACCAGTGGCTTCCTGGCTCCACCGAGCTGTGTGAGGGCGGGGAGGCCTCCGTCCAGAGCCCAGGAGAGGGGTGTCCGCACGGACGGGCCGCCTCTGCCATGTAGTCCCCCAGGGGACAGACACTGCGCGACTCCTGCCCTCCGGCTGCGTCGGAGGCGCCTCCCAGGGCCTGGCCAGGGCTGAGGGAAGGGGCGGAGCTGCTGGGTTGGAAGAACAGGGAAAGGCTATAAACAAAGACAGACTTGTAGTTTATTTTGTATTTTTTTTTTAAATAAATACACTTTACATTAAAGAAAAAGGCCTTTGATTTGTAATTTCCACTTTTTGGGGAGAAAAACAAAAAAAGATTGCTGAAAAACTGAATCACAAAGGAAAACAGAGGGAGTGAACTTACACCCTAAAAGTTCCCTCGGCTCCACAGACCCACCAGCCACGGCCGCCCGGCTCCCGGCGCCGCGCCCCCACCTCCAGCCTGGAGGGGAACATGGACCTGACGGCACGCGAGGCAACAAAACCGGGTAAAAATCATATATTATATTTATAATAAAATATTCTTAATCCTTATCAATTTAAGAAACCATGATTTTCCTTTCATTTAAATATGTATGTAAAAATGCCTCTTGTTCTTCAGACATGATTTTCTTCCACAGAAAATGAAGTGCAGACACAAGAGACCTGGTGGATATAAGTTCATGCCCTCAGTTATAAATGCCTGTTTTTTTTTTCTTTTTACATTTCATAAAAAACTATTTCTTGTTCTTTAAGTAAAGAACATGATACAAAGAAAATATATTGTGAAATAACCCAAGAGACGTGTTTTTTTTAATTTCCCCCCTTGAGGAAGACGCCCATTCCAGGAGAGGGGGAAGCAGGACAGCGCCCGGGCCCGTGGTCTGCAGTGGGTGTTCCTGTTTTTCAGAGGGACCCTCAGACCCCAGCGAGACTTTCTAAGCCAGGATCCTCTGAATGCAGGGCCCGCAGTTCCTTAAAAGGCAAGGGAGGGAAGGCGTCCCCAACTCGTGACTGCTTTGTCGCCTGCCAAGAACCCTCTTCCCGCGCGGCGATGGCCCCTCACTCATTCAGGGACAAGATGATGTCATCTTCCAGATCCGAGTTGTCCGAGCTGTCGGCTGAAAGGTAAGAAAGAGCCCACGTTACCCACTGGGCTTGCGGAGGCTCTTGGGAAGGAAGCGCCTGCACTCGCTCACACCTGAGCCAGGCAACTACCTGTTTCCGGAAAGAAGAAAACACACCCATCAGCTCCTGGGCGGGGCCCAAGAGCAGACCTGTTGGCAGCGGAGGTCCCCCTGGGGCCTCCTGCTCACCTGTTACAGGGCACAGGGACTGTGGGGCCACAGTGAGCAGTGCTCACAGCCCTGGGCCTCTGAGCGCTGCAGGCACGGGCACAAGCTGCCTGGCCCTGGGGCAGCTACGCGAAGGCCGAAGCCAAGCAACAGTGTGATTTCTGCTCAGAGGGCCTCAAAAAGGCAGCAGGGCCACCCCAGGATCCATCCTCCTCACTTTCTGTGCAACCTCTGCAGGGAGCAAATTCCTGACAAGGCCCAGGCGGGCACGGCAACGCCAGGGGAGCCAGGATGGCGGCGCCGCGTCTCGCACACGAGGAGCCCCTGCTTGGCCCTCTGCCTTCTCGGGCACCTTTGCAAGGATCAGGAAAGAGGCAAAATGAGGTGGCAGCAAAAGGAACCTTCCAGACGAAGTGGCTAAAGCATGTGTGGCCAAGCAAAATAAGGGGGAGGAGCCCGTCCAGAAGGAGAGGCCCTGGCAGCACTGTGAGGCCGTGAAGCCTGCCCACAGCTCCCGGGGGCCGTGTGGCCACAGCCTCTGGGACCCCCTCCTGACTGCACCTGAGAGCTAAGGAAGAAACCCAGAGGATGAGGTGTGGCCAGGGACGGTGGGAAACCCGTGCTCCTGGGCCTGCGCCAGGCCCCGCGTGACCTCAGCGTACGGCTGCCAGGAGCCGGAGGTCCTGGCCGCTCCGCGCGCCATCAGGGTCAGCGCACGGCCCCTCCCCTGCCGCGGCCTGGGTGCTGGAGACGAGCTCGGAGCCTGCGCTCTGCACCCTCCACGGCCCCGTGGGCACCCGGGCACGGCAGCTGCGTGCCCCACATACCGCCCAGGCCCTCCGCGCACGGGCGGGCCGATGGGCGGCGCCGCCACACTCACTGTCTCCCAGGATGAGCTCCACCTCCTCGTCCGCCTCCGAGTCCTCGTCCTCCCCGTCCTCCCCCTCGTCCAGCAGGTTGGCCAGCTCCTCGTCGGACGGAGAGAAGTCGTTGTCGCCGTCCTCCCCGGCGTTCTCGTTGTTCTCATCCTCCTCCAGCTCCGCCTCCAGCAGCTGGTCGGTGTCCAGCTCGTCCAGGTCATCGGTGTCGTCGTCGTCTTCATCGTCATCCTCCTCCTCCTGCTCCTCCTCCTCCTGCAGGAGCGCGAGGCCCGTGAGCACGGGCGCGGGGCCCCCCATGCTGCGCACGGCGGCGACCTGCCGTGGCGCGGAGGCAGGGGGGCAGCTCGGGCCCGCGAGGCCGAGACAGGCGCACAGCGCTCAGCAAGCCCCTCCGACCCCGCTGGGGGCTCCCGGCCCTTGTCCACGGAAACGGACACCTGGCCTCGTGGAGGTCGCTGCCCTCAGGGTCTAGGGTCCCCAGCGCGTGACGCCAGGGGGCTGCTCTCTCCCCCGTCAGCCAAGCCCAGTGAAAGCAGCTGAGACACACGGAATAAAAAAGCTCCCACCCAAACTCTAAAAAGCAACCCTTCAACAGAGGAGAATGCCGCTGCCGGATCGCCAGCCTGAGCCCCGCAAGGTCCTGGCCCGATCGCGCGCGAGGCCGCGGGCAGACGCGCACCTGCCGCCCGACTGTCCCACAGCAAGCCTCGGACCGACAGTGCTGACGGCCACATCCGTTACACGCCACACGCACCTGAAGTCCATCCTCCTCCAGAGACCTTCCCAGAGGAGGAGAACTACCAGGAAACTCAGCTGTTCCTGGCTCCAGGTACCCCAGGCTTTGGAAACGACACATTCTGGAAGCTGCCAGACTGCAGCTTTGCCCGAGTCCCACAATGTTTCCTCTCAAGCAGGAATGGAGGGCACAAGACGCCTCTTGGCTTTGAGAAGGATGACAGGTGTTCCCAACATGACCAAATACAGTCATTTGTCCTGCTCAATCACCTGTCAGCCTTGCCAGCAGCAAAAGGGTTTTAATTCCTGCAGAAATGAAATACAGAATCCACTTCATGCATCTGTTTCATGTAAGCCCAGCACAAGCAGAAAAACACTTTTTTGCACATTTGTTTAAAGCGCTGCCACCAGTCCTGGAAGCCGGACACTTGGTGCCAACCCAGCCCAAGGCTCATCTGCCAGCAGGTCTGCAGAGTGGCTCTGCTCCGGGAACTCTGGACAGTCCAGAGACTTATGGACAAAATGATGTCACAGACTTGTTGAGATGCTACTTGGCCCAGTGATTCACGTTTCAATAATTTCTGGCAGCCACACTGACCCCTTTAGGAACCCAGGACCCCCAGTGCCTGGGTGAGAGCACCACATGCCACCTCCGTATGGACAGCTGCCAGGAATCAATCACCACCCGAAAGGGCTGAAGTGGGAAACTGATGCACAGGCAAGCTCCTGGCCCCAACAAGAGCACATCAGATCATACAAGTAATTGGGGAAGGGGAGAAATGATCCAAAATGCTCACCAGATGACAATGTTTGCCTCTTTCTTCCAGGCTTATTTTCATGGCCTTGACCAAAATCAGTTCTAATTCATTAATAAAGCACCACAGTTAAAAACAAGAGCATTAAGGAAGGGCCTATCCAGAGCCCTGTGTTTCTTAAACCTCTTTGGAACAACATAATCGTATTTAAAATTTAAGACAGCATGATTTTTTCAACTGTGGAATCAATTCAGTGCATAATTACTGATGCACACACTTTTGACTGTTTGCAGGAGAAAATGCCCAAACTTCAAGATGAAACAAGCCTGGGTGGGAACCTGGCTTTGCCAATTATACGCTCTGTGAACTTGGACAACCTCCATACATCCTAATGTGTCAGGACAGAGTGACTTCTACACGCCCACATGGGGTGGGTACGCAAAAGGTTACACTGTTCAGATAGGCATCTGTTACCCAGGAAATTTAGGAAGACTGTTCTCTTTCATTTCTAAAAACATAAAAGCTTAACTGATCTAGGAGAACTGAGCAAAAGCTCCCAAATCAAGAGCAATCCTAGCAAACAGGTCAACCAGGGTCTACACTTTGCTACAGATCCCATTCCAGATTCTTCCAGGAGCCTACAAACCCAGCCTTTATTAATCTTGTGACAGAAGAAATGGTTAATATTTATTCCTCCCAGAAGGCCATGAGGACATGTGTGACTGTGACAGGTCAAGGGAAGTGAGTGAGCGGGGAGATCTACCTGAATCCCAAGTAAAACACATCACTTGTTCACTTACGCTCCATATTTAATGGCCAATGCTGGCTTTAACACATAATTTCTTGCACATGGATATGGCCTTAAACTTACTTTCTAAATTTTAAATGTGAAACCTGGATCGTGAAACAGGCTCACAAGATCTGGTCCAAAATGCTGTGATAGGATCTAATTCTGTGACTGAATTCAAAGTCTACAGAGCAGTTTTAAGAGCTTCTCTGCTGGTTTCAGTACCTGGCTGGTAACAGAGCCCTTCTCCTTTATAACTAAATAATAAAAACACTTCCATTAACGAGTGGCAAAAAAAAAAACCCTAAAAACTTTTACTTAATGAAAAACACAAATCTTGCTAGAATACTGACTCAACTCTAGCAATGCTCAGATAAGGTTCTGTATCTAGAAATTCTGGGATTTTTAATTCTCTCAGACATCGCTTTCAGGGATTGGGAACAGAATCAGAAGAATTCAGGGCCAGCGGCTCTGCAACACTAATGATATTCCTATAGAAAGAATCCCAGAGCTCTGCTCTTCTCGCGTCCACCTTCATTCGGTTTCACAGTTGCCACAAGCCCCACAGCCCCGCCGAGCACACAGCAGGGTCAACTGGCACGAGCCCTCTCGGCTGCCCTCTGGCCCCCTCTCCACATCTGCACCTGGCCTCCCACTCCACCCTGGGCCTTGGGGCGCCCAGCTCCCCTGCACGCGGCCACCCTCACTCCCCTCCCCAGGCTTCTCACCCACTTTCCCACCCCATTCATTACACAGCTCTGCCCTGCCGTACCACCAACACGGAAGTCTCCTGATTCTAGCACTGAACTCAAAGTGCCCCTAACCCAGCACCCTTCCACACTGCTTCCAGTTACCACGGGGAACCTCAAGCACCCTTCACCCTCTCCCACTTGCCCAACTTCACACCAGTTTCCTGTTTCCCACACCCCACTCTTCCCAGATCAAACCCCCAGGAAATTCAAAGGCTGCCCACCCCATGAAATCACAACAAAACCGACTATTCACTGAGCATCTGTCTGATGCCAACCTCTCTGAATCTCAAATTCTTGTTAAATAAGGTGATTACATCAGTGGCTCCTACTCAGGTGTGATCAGCAGAAATATCTGGGAAAACATTTTCCAAAATACACATGCCTAGACCCCACCCAGGGCTGATGGAACTAGTCTTTACAAATAAAGCGCAAACAGTGGGTTTCGGAAGGGTCCCCAAGAACTGACTCGCAGCCCTAATGCAGGGCAGCTGCACAGAGGGCCACGGGGCGCCCTCGGGTGGTGCAGTTCTGCCGCTCCCAATAATGCACCTGTCCACAGACTCCCAAAAAGCCAGTCTCAGTGTTGCAGCCACTGACCTTCTCTGCTACCTCAAACTGTCTTGTTCTCTAGGACTTAAAATTTTTTATTTTTTTAAATTAAAGCAGCATTTGTTTCTAGACCATTCAAAATTCTTCTGAATACATGTCTATTTTTCAAGAGAAATAGCTTTTAGACTATTACTACCTTAAGAAACATACTAAGCTTAGAAAACCAAGCTTCTTGCCATACTTGAAGAACAGTTCACCTAAAAACTAGGACAGTTTTTTATTGTAATTAAAACCTGGGCCTACTGACTGACATCTCAGTGTGTCATATTCTGCAAAACTCCTGCCTCTCCTTCTGACACTTGTTCCCGGCGTAGACTATCCTAAAACATCCATTTCAGGGTCACACAGACCTGTCCTCTCCTCACTGGCAGACTCTAACTCATAAACACTTTACATTTTTTTAGGGGGAAAAAAAGGCCTTCCAAGAATCTGCCCAGGCTGA
Source organism: Manis javanica (assembly GCF_040802235.1). Lineage (NCBI taxonomy): Eukaryota > Metazoa > Chordata > Mammalia > Pholidota > Manidae > Manis > Manis javanica. The sequence continues at coordinate 2,551,026 of NC_133158.1, forward strand.
CGGCAGGAGTATAACCAACCCGCTTCCAGGTGGCAGAGGCCACACAAAAGGCACAGCGCACGGCGTCCCAGACCCACAGCGGATTGCAGAAGGGAGAGCAATTCCCTTGTTTTGTTTTTTATAAACTTAAGGTGAACTAAAGTTAGTTGAAATAGTAGTACTATCTTTTCAAAATCTAGGAACAATGATCAATTACTGACTTTTGGTTTATGCTTTTCTAAAAGCCAACTTCAAAACTCACTTCATTTTTTAAAAAAACCACACAAATATCAAAATTCTAACTCATACATGAGACTTGATAACTGACTGGCTTATTTCTGCTTTCACCAAATGCCCGAAGGCTGGCAGACTAGCAGCCTCAGGAACCAATTATTCATAAGGCTGCCAGATACAGTGTCTGTGTTTTCATTCAATATGCTATACAGTTCATCCCTTCTTATTGATCTCCAAACTTAAACAAAAGGGCAAAAGACAACCATTTCTATGGAATGTTAATTATATTTCAATGAAGCTTTTCAAATAAGTAAATGACAACCATGCATCCAGGCACTTTGAAGTGGACCATTTTATCAGAGAGCAGCTGACCATTCGGGCCTCAATTCTTTTTTGTAAGGTGAAAAGGCAAATTATAAGGTGTTGGTCTCAGCTCACTGCACCCCCAGGCCATGTGAGTCACACCTGAACACCTGAGACCTGAACGCAAAACTTTGTCCTCAACGAGAACAAAATTTTGAATAGCAAATAACTCATGTAAATGAAGTCTCTACCCTTCAATCATGTGACACAAAGGAAAGTGAGTTTTAAAAATATGCTGGTGCAGGGAAGAGCAGATAAGGTGAGGTAAATACAGCCAAAGACTGTTGCAAGATTCGAGGGGGGCACAGAGAACACAGTTAAGGTCACAAAGGACACTTGCTCATTAACCTGATCCATTAATATCCCACTGAACATGCAGATGCCAACAGCTTAGGGGTGAGAACAGGTCTCCAGTGGAGAACTCACACCAAATGCACCAGGTGGTCCACAAGTATCAGGACACCGGGAGCCGGGCCTCAACCCTAAGAAACAAGAAACCGAGGAGCAGCACAAACCCACCCCGCGCACATGGCATCTTCCCCAGCGAGGAAGCGTTTGGCTCCTCCGCAGACGGGGCCTCAGGGCTACTCGCTGGAGCCCACCTGAGCCTGCCCCGCGCAACCTTGGCTGTCCTTGACAGGAAAGCTCTACTTTCCCTTCCTGCACCAGAGTCCGGAGTTCTACCAACTGCCCAAGTCCCTTTTCTAATGTCTTTCTCCCTCAATCCCTCAAAAGGAATATTAAACAGAACCACAGGGGCGAAACCATCAGTCTCTTCTCTGACCTAAGTGTCTCTGGAGAGGCTGGGATGAGAGGAGAGGCCCGGAGGCTGCTCCTCCACGGCATCTCCTGCTTCCACTCCATCCACGGGAAGGACGAGGCCAGCCTCAGACTGGCCTCCAACTCCCAGAGTGTCTCAGGCTGTCCAGCTTCTCTTCCTGGTCTCCTCCCCAGGGAAAGACATCTGGCAGTGCACAGACCAGGCGACAGTCCCTGGGCACTGGGCAAGGGAGGGTCACGGTGTCGATAAATAAAAGAAAGCCAGTTTTTACTTCAGATTTACAGAACACAGTGTAATACCCACGAAGCTTGAGGCAGAACCGCTACACGGCCGCAATCTGCGGGACAGGGGTGGTGCCGAAGAGCCTGGGGGAGACGACCTACCCGCACCTGTGACGTGCTGACAGAGCTGACCACGCCTTCTCCACCTGCGCAAGGATAAACTGCACTTGGTTTCACGATACCCAAAGTGGAGAAGCTTAGGCACCAAGTGTCGGGGGGTTGTCTAAGGTAGCAAAAGGCCCTGAGAGTAAGAGAGCAGACACTATTAAACTGACCCAAAGCAACGCACAACGTCTGCAGCATCTCATCCAACCTGCGGCCCTGGTGCCCAGAGGGACCAGCGGCGGGTACGAGCTGAAGAGCACCGCACTAGAGACATGAAGGCCCATGTCGCAACTACGGCAAAGATCTCGAGAATCCGTCAGACACCCTCCGGCTTTTACGCATGTCTCCTAACTCACATGGCTCCCAACACTGCCTGCCCTCTCCCATGAAGCCGAGGGGACAAGAGGACCCCGGGCTGTGCAGAGGGGAGGCAGTCCAGGAGACCCCAGAGTGCGGCAGGGCTCCCTGGCAGCACAGTCAGAACTCTGGAGCCCAACTGTCCTCCTGAATAACCACAGTGTTTAAAACCAGGGCACAGCTGCTGCCTTCCCGGCTGGCACGGAAGAAACTAGAAGGCGCCACTGCACCCTAACGATAAGTAACAGGCTGAACAAACTGGAAAAAACAACTCTTTTTAGAGTCAGCAGAAAGGTAGGGTCACAGGGCAAAGTACAGCCCCCATACTGGAGAGACCAGTAGGCCAATGCACAGCCTTACGACTTCCTGGAGCCTAAACCCAGGATCACGGGCCACAGGAGCCAGTCACCAAGACGGGGGCCCCGGGACTTCTACTGACAAACTGCTGGAGCTGATGCGGAGGCAAGCCTGAGAGAACCACCCCGGAGGGACCCACTAGGCCCCACACGGGCTGAGTTCTGCCCTCACCATGAGAAAAATCCCCTCATGCTTCTGGCAAAAGGAAAGGAAAGGGAAACGTTTTGAAATAGGCCAGAGTACTGTGCCTCCCTCAACAGGCCTGCCCTCGGGGGGACTAGTCAACCAGAGCAGGACGTGCTGGGCTTTATGAGGGCCTGGCCAGCCAGGGGGTCAGACGCCCAGCCCCAGTGCCCTCTTGCCACTCTGTCCTGCCTCAAGGGGACGGACACTGAGGCGTGTGTGGGGCCCACAGAACAGAGGTCCAGACTCACCGAAAGACTGAGACCTACCGGAAGGACTGTAAAGGGCCTCCCCTTCCTCTCCACCTCACCACGTTACTGAAGGCCTCTGACTCAGCACATGATGCCCAGCTCTCAAGAAAAACTTACAAGACATATTAAAAGGGAAAGAAACATCAGAACCAGACTCAGATATGGCAGAATTTTCAGAGCAACTTAAAACACCACGATCAAGATGCTGAGTGCTCCCCGGCAGACCCCGTAGACAGCATGTGGGGACAGACGGGCAATGGGGGCAGAGGCGGGAATTCCGAGAGAACCACAGAGAAATGCCAGTGACCAAAAACACCGTGACAGAAATGAAGAAGCCTCTGCTGGGCTTACAGGAGACGACGCGGCTGCGAAGCAGTCTCTGAGCTCAAGGACCTCCAAACACTACCACAACTGAAATGCAAAGGGGAAAAAACTGGAGAACTATACAACAGAATATCCCAGAACTACAAGGGGATGCCTACAGAAGGTACACTGCGCACATGATGGAATTATGGAAGGAAGAGAAAAAGGAATAGAACAAATATTTGAAACAATAGTGACTGAAGATTTTCCCCAAATTAATGTCAGACACAAAACCACAGACCCAGAAAAGTCTGAAGAACACTGAACAGGATAAATACCCCCAAAACCCACACTTAGGCTCATCATTTTCAAACTGCAGAAAATCAAGGAAAAAGCCCTGAAAGAAGCCAGAGGGCAAAACCTCACCTATAAGGATAGAGGCACAAATTATGTCAAGCAAGAAAGAGGGGGACTTAGTATCTTAAATGTTGAGAGGCAAAAACCACTGACCCAGAATTTCATGCCCTGCGGAAGTACCCTTCCAAAGTGGAGAAATGGAGACTTTTTCAGACAGACAAAAACCAACAGACTGTTTGTTGCCAGGAGGCCTATCTTGGAAAATGTAAAAAAGAAATTCTTCAGAGAAGTAACATAGTCAAGGGGAGGAACCCCCATTATAGAAAGCACTAGAGGAGAGTAAGTGACTGCAGAATAAACATTTTCTTTTCCTTACTCTTAATCTATCTTTGCTCAAAATAGCTTGAATAAAATAGTATTACTAATAATGTATCCGACTACCTATGGCTGTGTGCACGCTTGTGTGCACCTGCCTAAGAGTTAAATGAGTGACAGCAGTGAAGTAAGGGACAGGAGGGAGGAGCCAGACGGTTTTGTCAGCGTAAAGCGCCAGAATCCCCACGGGGGATACAGTAGTATCTGAACGTGGGCTTGGATCACCTGTGAATGCACACTGCCAACCTGGGGCAAGACAGAAACAATGCAAAAGGAAGTATGACTAATATGCCAATAAAAGAGAGAGTGGAAGTAGCTGAGTGGATAAAGAAGAGGTGGTGCATGTACACAATGGAATACTATTCGGCCATAAGAAAGAAACAAATCCTACCATTTGCAACAGCATGGATGGAGCTGGAGGACATTATTATGCTCAGTGAAATAAGCCAGGCGGAGAAGGACAAGTACCAAATGATTTCCCTCATCCGTGGAGTATAACAATGAAGCAAAACTGAAGGAACAAGATAGCAGCAGACTCACAGACTCCAAGAAGGGACTAGCGGTTACCAAAGGCGGGTGGGGAGGGAGGGAGAAGGGGACTGAGGGGTACTATGTTTAGCACACACGGTGTGGGGGTCACGGGGAGAACAGTGTAGCACAGAGAAGGCACACAGTGGATCTGTGGCATCTTGCTGCACTGGTGGACACTGACTGCATTGGGGTGTGGGTGGGGACTTGATAAAATGGGTGAGTGTAGTAACCACATTGTTTTTTCATGTGAAACCTTCATAAGAGTGTATATCAATAATACCTTAATAAAAAAATAATAAATAAATAAATAAATAAGACATGGAATCCTATAAAATGTTCAGTTAAAATCAAAAACATAGAAAAACAGTGGAGGACAAAACAGGGACAAAGAACAAGGGCAGCAAGTAGAAAAGAGTAACAAACACAGTAGATTGGATGCAACTGTGCCGATCAGCTACTGTGGACATCGACGCTCCGGACACCCCAAGCACAGGACAGCCATTACAGAGCAGATCAAGAAACAAGACCTGACTATATATTGTCTATAAGAAACCCACTCTAAATATAAAGACACTTCCTGATTTTTTAAAAAAATGGATGGAGAAAGATACACCGTGCTAACATGAATGAAAAGGAAGCCAGAGTAGAGCTATTAACTGCAGACAAAGCGAACCCCAGATCAAGGAAAGCTTATCCCTGATAAGTTCTCCCAAAAAGACATAATCCTTAACATGTACGCGGTCTAACAAGAGAACAAACATCAAAATCTGTGAGGAAGAATGTGACAGAACTGCAAGAAGAAACAGAATGGATGAGGCAACTGCCCCAAGTGGAGACTTTGATACCCCTCCCCTATAAGTGGGCAGCTCCAGCAGGCAGGGGCTCCATGAGGGCAAGCGGGGTTCACTGGCACCCCCCGCCCATGTAATAGGCGTCTGGAGAATACTTGGTCCAACAGCCACTCAATACACATTCCTCTCAAGCTCATGTACAAGACAGACCACATTCTGGCCCATAAAACACACCATCACAAATTTAAAATAGAAATCATATAATGTCTGCTCTCAGACCATAATGGAATTAAACTAGAAACCAGTGACAGAACGATAGCCGGAAAATCCCAAAATACGTGGGAGATTCAACAGCACACTTCTACGTAACATATAAGTCAAGAAGAAATCTCAAATTAAAAAATACTTTGAACTAAATAAAAGTAAAAATAGCTTATAAAACTCTAAGATGCAATGAAAGCAGCACATAGAGGGAAACTCATAGCATTGAAACCATATATTAGAAAAGAAGAAAAATCTAAATAAATCACCTAAGCTTGCACTTGAGGTCTTTTCAACAAATAGTGTTTGAACAACTAAACATCTACATGCAGGAAAATGAATCTAGACACAGACCTTACACCCTTCATAAAATGTAAATGTAAAATGCAAAACTATAAAACTCCTAGAAGACAACATTTGGGTTTGGCAATAACTTTTTAAATGCAGCTGCAAAGGCACTATCCCTAACAAAAATAATTTATAAGCTGGGTTTTATCAAAACAGAACTTCTGCTCTGCAGAAGACATTATCAAAAGAATGAGAAGACAAGTCATAGACTAGGAGGAAATATCTGCAAATGATGTATCAGCTAAAGGACCGTCAGCCAAAATATTCAAAAAACTCTTAAAATTCAATAAAAACACTAGCCACCCAAATTAAAAATGGGCCAAAGACTTTTAACACACACCTTACCAAAGGAGATATAGATATGGCACATGCGCAAGCCCAGGGAAGGAGGCCCCACACTACAGAGCACCAGGGAAATGAAGCCAAAACAACCGTGGGAAACCCTACCACTGGGAAGAAGCTCCCTGAAGCGGGCAGGAGTCCGAGAGGAATTGAGAAAGAACGGCTCCTTCCTTTCGGTCTGGCGGCAGCCATCAGGAGAGGTCCCAGAAAGGCTCAGTTAAATGATTTTCAGAAAACACCTGTAGCAGGCTCATAAAACTTCAACACCTTAATTCCTTACTACTCAGAAAAATCTTAAATCGTACACTCTGATGGCCTGTAGAGGTTCAGCTAAAGGAATGTCTATTAATTTTTGAATTAGATAAACTGTGAGATACCATTCACACACCTATTAGAATGGCCAAAATCCAAAACACTGACATCTCCAAATGCTGGTGAGGACGTGGAGCCGCAGGAACGCTCACTCCCTGCTGGTGGGAACGCACAACGGTGCAGCTGCTTTGGAAGACACTGTGTCGGTTTCTTAGAAAACTCAACTGCTCCTGCCATACGAGCCAGCAATAGCCTTCCTTGGTATCTACCCCGAAGAGCTGAAAACTTATGTCCGCACAAATCCCTGCACGCTGATGTTTACAGTGACTTTATTCGTAACTGCCAAAACCTTATTCAAAATTATGCCAAAACGATTGTCAGAACTATTCAAAATTGCAAACAAGATGTCCTTCAATAGGTGAATGGATAAATAAAGCATTAGAATGAAATGAGCTATCATGTCATGAAAAGACATGGAACAAACTTAAATGCATAGCATCACTAAATAAAAGAAGCCAATCTGAAAAGGCTACATCCTGCATGGTTCCGGCTAAAGGCACTCTTGAAAAACAAAACTGTGGGAACAATAAAAAGATCGGTGGTCGTCAGGCACTAGGGCAAGGGATGAATCAGAGGAGCACAGAGCTGCCCGGGGCAGTGGGATTACTCTGCACGGTGCTGCTACGGGGCTACAGGCCATTCCACACTTGTCCAGACCCAGAGAATATTCACACCAAGAGTGAGCCCTGATGTCGCCTGTGCAGTCTGGGTGATAATGATCTATCAGTGTAGGTTCATCGATTACAACAAATGTGTACCAACAGGTGTTGACAGCAGGGGAGGCTATGCATGCGGGGAAAAGGGCACACATGGGAAACCTCTGTACATTCTGCTCGGTTGCTTAAAACTTAAAAAATAAAGTCTATCCAAGAAAGAATAAAAACGATTGTACTAAAGATGTCATTCTCAGTGAAGTGTGCTTTATAAAATATTCCTGTCTATGACATCCAACAAGCATCACAACTACCTTCACGTGCATGCGAGCTGGGGAGCTGCCCCTCCCTCAGAGGACATCCCGCAGAGGCAGAGCCAAGGGACGGGACCGGCTCTGCTGAGCCCGCGGTGACGGCTGACCCCGAACATGAAAGTCTCCTTTCCTCACTCTGCTCAGAAACCCATTTCTGGGGATTGTGAATCATCCCTGAGCCCCAGTGAAATGCATCCAGTCAGAACGGTCTCCCAGAGAGGGGGGAGGTGTAGAGAGCGCACGGGGGGGATTGTTAAGTGAGTCTGTTGTCACTTGCTGATCGCAGGTGAGCGTTCAGACTCCATTTAGAAGCCAAACTACAGGTTCATAATCTGCAAAGGCTCATCAGGGGAACACACACCTAAATCTCAAACTGGTGCAACAGAACCCCCCTGCTTGGCACAAGTTCCCCAGAGAAAACCACGAGCCACTGGCCCATGGTATTAGACTTGCATACAAAAAATACTTTGAAAATTACCATTGTCAAAAATGATCGTTTTTAAAAACTCTTTCAAATCTTACATACAAGCCGTTTAGGAGGATGCTAACGCTAAGCTCTTCCCTTAGCCCTGACCTCAGGGCATGGTTTGCCCTGAGCAGGGAGGCCAGGGCCAGGGAGCGCCTCTGCCCCCGCAGGGCCCCCGGAGTGCTGGTGCCCGCGGGGAGGGGCCCGAGCGCCAAAACAAAGCACACCATGGCGGAAGAAAAACCAGAGCAGGACCAAAATCAGAAAAAGGGGTATTCTGTCTGCTTTCCTATCTGCCACAATAAAGTGAGGTCCTAGTCACCCCTCTTCAACTTGGTACTACTCAGCAAACTACTCAGATCAGACAGAACAATCTGCCCAGGACAGTGTGTGCTCAGCAGGAGCAGAGCGTGAGCCCAGCAGACAGGGAAGAGGGGCTGGAGCTCAGGAGTCAGAAAGCCCCGTCAGGCCTGATGCTGACGCACCACACAGGCCGGCACCCACAGTGGCATGACCACACGTCAGAGTCCCCGGTGAGAAAGGGAAGGCTCCGAGTCTGTGAAACATGACACTACCTACCCACATTTTATAAATGTTTAATTCCTCAAAAGCATCAAAATCTTCTTTTATAAGCTCTATTCTATTACTCTGAAAATAGACTATTCCATAAAGCTGAGAATATGTGAGCCGTTTTCATGACCCACATCAGCAGAGTGGCTTATGTGTTTCCTGCTGACACTGGGGAGATGGGGGCTGCTTATCCAGAGCCAGACGTGGCACTGGTCGGGAGGGTCGTTCACAGAAACCTCTGAAGAGGCACCTGAGACTGCTGACCTGCACACCTATCGGTGGGACCCACAGGACCATCAGGGAGTGGTCCCAGCTTTGCAGTAACAAACATATCCTTTCTTCCTGTGGTTGGATACTGAAGTTTTGGTGATCAAGGGCACGTGACAAGCCTTCAGAATATGCCACGAGGCAGCAAAGGCTGATCTTAAACACCCCTAGGGTAGAGAGCAGAAAAGCAGAACTCACATGAAGCTGCTCAGCAGAGAGAAACCCCCAAGGGCACTGACCTGGTCCTCCTCTTCATCCTCATCTTCCGCCAGACGCTGCCTGCCCACCTCGTACAGCCTGCACACCGTGTCCATGTTCAGAGCATCCATACTGCCTTGGTTCTGAAACAGAATGCCCGGCCAGGAGGAGCAGTGAGTTCCCGGAAGGGCCACGCCCACACCTCAGCTCCAAGTGCCTCCCGAGCACCTTGACCCTGTAAGCACACAGCTCCCAGTACCCAGGTTCTGAACCGACTCTCAGAACGGCATACCCAGCACACTACCAGGGCAAAGAAACCAGGAGGGGAAGGCCTGGGCAGCAAGCACACTGCCCAAAGGGAGGCTGCCCTCCCTGGAACAGGCCTGTCCTGCTCTGCTGAGATGGCACTCTCCACACGGTTTTATATTGGGGTTCCTATTTCTCTTACCGTATCTCCACATCACATGAGTAGGTTATTAATAATCTATCATCGGGAATACACTAACTTTAGGACACATTTCTATCAGACAAAATGCCTGTAATATAACTCGAAAATGACCCTAAGCTTCAGAACAAAACAGCAGGATTCCTGCTGGCCCTTTACCTCGATGACAGCAAGGTAGCAGTCTTTGGTGTCTGTGCACAGGTCAAAGATGTTCCGTTTCACATCAATGGTTGCTGGAAAACAGGATGTGGTAAGACTTAGGACTGGACCACTCCTATGCCCTTAACCAGCTCTTCCTCTAAAGGAATTCAAGGTGAGTTCATATGTATTTCTCTTACTCCTCTGTTCTTCAGTGAAAAATTACAGTCCTCCCAGAAAACAGAGGATCTAAAATACAGAATACCGAAATCTGACAAAATGATCAACACCCACCCCTTCGTGCTCACCTATAGGTTTGTAATCAGTCGCATTAAACGTCCGGAAGGACGATCCAAAAGGGCTTTTCATCCTCTCCTCCATCAGGTCATCCTCATCATCCGCCTGCAGCATAGCTGGTTGGGGGCAGGGGAGAGAAACACGGTTAGGGTCAGAGACGGGCCCTAGGCTCAGAGACAGAAAACACGAGTGGGCATTCAAGCGAGCTTCCCTGCGGCAGATCCACTCGCCTAGATAGTTTCTCTCTGCATGTCCACAACTGCACCCCCCGCCTCTCCTCTGGCTCCCAACAAGCACTACAGCTGAAGGCTGGGGTCACAGGACAACCAATGCAGAGCATCTGCCCTAAGTTCACAGTGATGCAAGATTTAGTTGTTATCTTCAAACCAGTAGCCTTTCACCCTAAATCAACGTATTTTTCATCACAAAATTTGTCCCCAATAGTACTAGCATTTTATCTTTAATGTTACAACTTTCAAATGCTTTCTGATTCACATTTGAGAGATATTTACAAACAGGCAGTGTCAAATTGATGACAGAGAGAAAAGGAGGAGAAACATGAAAAAAGTTACAGGCGTGTCACCTCCATACATCACGGTCCCGGTGTGGTTGAACACCACCCGACACTGATCCAGAGCAGGAACTGTGTGCAAGAGGTGGAAGGTGCGCAGGTCCCACTAGGAGGGGCATGATCAAGGAAAACCGTTCCGTACAAAACTCCGTATCGAGCCTCATGGGGAAGTCCTCCAGGACCACATTTCCCCCTCTGCCCGGTATCAGTGCTTTAAAGTCGGTGAGATCAAGGTGGAACAGCATGTTGCTAAGTCCCTGCAAAGCTCCCCTGGTGTCCTCCAATCCCCGAGGCGACAGGAGCTCCCTCCACTCAACAGGACTCATTTTACTCCTACAACTAGCAGGTGATCTCTAGTGAAACCTTCTGCATACACACAGACGTCAACTCAATACTTGGGGAAGCAGGAAGGAATCCAGCCCCTCCTCCCAGTACGAAAAGAACATGCTAGTCCAAGTGCTGGCGATCACCAACATCGCTGCAAGTCCACTGGAGACTCACTAACACCAGGTCATGACCTGTGTGGACACTCTGACCAAGTACTGGTAGAAAGCAAACTAGATACCAAATGGAACCCAAGACAGGGTGTCAAGGATACGATCTCAGTATTAATGATGACCTCTAGTCCATTCGGATGGAAAACGCCACTGATGTTCATGTTGAACTTGTCGAACTTGTGGATGGCCTGTGCAGAGCGGACATCCCAGAGGACGCCATCATTTAAGACAAGATCATCTGTAGGGTTAAAGGTGGCACAGTTCCTCTTGTAGTTGTTGGCAAGATCTGGGTTAAACAGAGTCAACAGCTTGTTGCCAGTCTGAATATCATAAATCTTTAGAGAAGAAGGGGTGGGAAGAGAAAAATCAGACCAATCCATCCATTAACAAATTCAAAGAGAAGCTGTGTAAAATCTCTCTCCCATGCTTTCCAAATCCCACCAAAATCACAAAAGCCTACTGTGTAAAATAACCAGAAAGTAGGAAGAACACAGCCGTCCAAACAAAGCTTCAGTGCTTGGGTTCCCTTTTGAGGGTTAGAAACCCTTTTCCCATAGTAAGGGAATGAGCAGTGAGACTATGGGAAGGGTGAGAAAACCTGCTCATCCCCCCCTTCCAAGAAACAGGAAGTGTTTCTAAGACTGCAACGGGGAGAGCCTCCATGCAGAGAGCCCATGGTTACCCCCAGAATGCTCTCACGGGTCACCTTTTGGAAAAAGTGAAATACCCTCTTCCCTTAAAATCTCCCAATGTCCACATACAGCCCTACGCCACCAAACGTTCCAAACTCTATGACGTGCAACCCAGGTGGAGACCAGATCTTTCCCATCAGCCTTACAGACAGGCTGTAGTATTTCCAGTCTTTTAAAAAATCCTCCTTTAATATATGAACAAATCAGGAAACACCACAAGGAAACAAACAAATCCAGATCATGGGACAAGACAACCAGCCTGGTCTCTTCAAAAGTCAATGTCATGAAAACTGGAGAAATGGTTCTTGGCTTAAAACATTACTGAGACATAACAACCAAATGCAATGTGTGAGTCCTGGCTGGATCCTGGTTCAAAACAAAACAAAACAAAACAAAAACATTTGAAACCAAACACATCAGAAACAAACGGGAAAACTGAGTATTGGGTGGGGATTAGATGATGTTTGGGCACTACAATAAATTTTTGTATATTTGATAAAACTGTGATTATGTAATAAAATGTCCTTACTGCTACAATATACATGCTCTAAGACTTAGGGGTGAAATGTCATGATGTTTGCAACTTAATTTCAAATGATTCAGAAAAACACACATTTACACACAAAGAAAATATGGCAAACTATTACTAGGTGATAGGTATATGTACTATTCTTCCAACTTTGCCACATACTTTAACATTTTCAAATGAAAAGCCTGAGAGAAAGCCTTCCTTTACTGCTCACAGCTGCCACCCAAGCTTCCACCCCACTTCTCTGCCTTGTTTTTTATTTTTAGCACACTTCCAAAGACTTGTTTATACTCTGTGTCTCCACTTCTGATCAGCGTAAACCCTGGTGCACGCAGCAAGCCCCTGGTGGGTAATGGTGGCCTCCGCGGCATTAACTCAGAGGTCGCCCTGCGATCCACATCCCATGCGGCTCAGCAGTTTCTGACCCAATAGATGAAATCTCTTCAGAAGCGGCTTCCCTCACCTTCCGGAACTCATCTCGCTCCCGGGATCCCCTCTGCCTTACTGGCCACTCTCCCTGGTCTCCTTCTCAAGCTCCTCCTCACTTGGCAAAATCTAAATGTTGGCACATGCCAGGACTTTGTCCCCATATTCTCTCCTCTAGGGCCCTTGATCTCATCCAGGTTTACGGCTCTAACCACTGCTGACGTGTGGACAATCCCTGAATCTCTATCTCCCACCCCAGACCTCTCTCCTGAACTCCCAGTTTGGATGTCCAACTGCCCACTCCCTACTTGAACGTCTAATAGAGTAACAAGCTTCACGTGTCCAAACCCGCAGGGTCCAGCCATGGCCTTCCCACGGCCTCCCCACCAGGCCCGCGGGGGCCCAGGCCTCTGCAGCTCTCACACACGGGCTGCCGCAACAGCCTGCTAGCCAGGAAGCCTGCTCTTCGTTCTCACAGAAACCAGACTCACACTTCAGGAACTTCACAGCCACTTGTGTCCTCTGCTCGGCCTCCAGTGCCTTCACCTCACTCAGTGGAAAGGCCAAAGGTCCTGCCACCATGCTGCAGGATGCTACACGAGGTGGCCCCACTGACCTCAGCTCTTACCCTTCCCCCACCAGCTCCCAAGGGAGGGCTTTTCCCTTGCCATTTCTTCTCTCAGAACACTTTTCCCTCATCTGTCTGCAGCACACCCACACTTCCTTCAAGACGTTGCTTAAGCACTAACCAGTAACACTATCCTAGATAAAACCCAAGTCCCCCACACCACCCCCAGACACATCCCACCCCTTCCCCACCTCCTCCTCCTTGGGGGCACTTGCTACCTGACATTTCACCTCTGGCTTCTTTACGGTCTCCCCAATGTGGCTCCATACGGCAAGGACTTTACTTCACCTAAAACTGCAAGTATTTGAAAATATCTGCTGTGCTAATGACTCTTCCTCAAATTGCCAGATTAAGTTCATGTTCAGTCCTTTTACGTTTTCCCATGTATCTTAGAACTACTTTACTACACTTCTGGATTCCATCTGGGAAGAGTATCACTGAGCCATTTCTCAGTGCCCACAGAATTTCAATCCTCACATTCACTCCACAAATGGGCACCACCAGCTCAAATGCAGCGACATCTGAAGTACTTACATGGGCGATGTCTCCTTTGGTGCCTATGACCCGGTCCTGAGAGTGCTTACTGAACTCGACATAGTGATCTTCCGTGAAGGAATGCCTACAGACACACAACAGGAGGGCTGAGCAGTGGGCCTGCAGGGCACGCTTGCCCAACCCGCAGAAACAAGGGCTTCTTCTGAGCCTCTGGCCCAACCACACTCGGAGATGCTCCGCTTCCAAACAGGAAAAACTGTACACTTAACGACTACCAAGACAATTCCCTCCATCAGCTTGTCCAAGTGGATCTGAAATACTTCCCGGAATTAGTTAAAGGAAGGGCCAACGGGGCACGCATGCCTTGAAGTGCACCCAGCCAAAAGTGCAACTGTCACATGTGAACATGAGGAAACACAGGTGTGCTCTTTAGAATCGGTGAAGGTTTGCCATGTGACAGGAATGTATATACCTGGTAAGAATATCCAGGAATTTAGAAAGATAAAAATCTTACTAAACCTAAGCCACAGATGAGAAAGAGAGAAGTAAGCAATGACTCACAGCATTCCTCTTTTCCCAAAAGGCTTTAAGTCTAAGAATCAGATGAAGGGGATATAAATTAGGCAAATTATAAAACAGAGAGACTAGGTTATAAAAGTAGCTACATACTTCATATCAAACACTGATTTCATCCCCCACAGTGCAGACAGGGGCTGGCTCCAGGTAGCAGATGTCAGCAGCAAGGACCCGTCCTAGGAGGAGGCCAAAGGCGGGTCACCATGTATCTATGCAAATGCTATCTCCCACTAGCATTTTAAAATACAAGCTTAAAAAATATTTGTGGATTGTAAAGACAACAGAGAAACTCCAAGGAACCACGAAAGGGTCAGAAGCTACTAGGGTTTAAGTACATGCACCTGCGGTGCCCTAAAAAGTAACTAAATTCAGTAATAAATCCTCCTGAACAGAAAATACAATAGTTCCAGGAAGAGGGGGAAAACTTGGAAAGATGTCGAAGATGATTCCTTCTTTCCTGATACAGGACATAGTCCTCAGTTTCCCTCATCTAAACTAACAGTCAACTGAAAACATGTCAGACTTTCTAGCTAAAGACACTTAAAGGTCCTCAAAGAGAAAGCCCCAAAAAGGGGGATCGTCTTTTACTCTAATATCAGGAAAACTACACTTGTCATCCTAACAGTCCTGACTTTTAGAAAGTCGGTGTCAGTTCCATCTCAATTTCCAACTAAGATAAATTAAAAAAAAAAAATGTGTGTGTATGTGAGATATACATATCTCACACACATACACATATATAGATAGATGTGTGTATGTATGTATAAAATATAGAGACAGAGATGATAGGGATATATATACATACACCTCCAGGTCTTAAAACAAGGGCTGGCGGACTTACTTAAAGGGCCAAATAGTAAATACCTTGGGCTTTACAGGCCACGTTATCCGTGTTGCAACCGCTCCCCTCTGCACTGCAGTCCAGAAGCAGCCACAGATAACATGTTAAGCATGTGAGGCTGGCTTTGCTGCCGTGAAACACGCAAATACAGGCACCCAGCCAACCACAGGCCCACAGCTCCCCAGCCACGGCAGAAGGAAGGCTGATACCACCTAGGAAGGGACCCTCACCCTGGAAGGTTCAAGGTGTGTGATGGCCGAGTTGTGACAGTTATAGCTGGCCTCCTCCTGCCCACTGAACACATTATACAGCTTCAGCTGCCCAGTGCAGGTGCCAAGCATGAGGAACCGCTCCCGTGCTGAGAACGCACAGCAAGTGAAGCCACTCTCATCCTCGTTGGCTTCCCGGAACACTGAAATAGGACGGAACCTAGGCAAACAAAAAAAGGATCAGAGACAATGTGCAAGGACTCCAAAGAGACGCTCTGCTAGAGGGTGAGAGAACTGAGCATTTATGTTTCAATTGGGTTCTTTTAAAGTATCAGTCAGCTTCGGTGGTTCATTTGCATTTGAGATGAGAAAAAGGACCTCCACTTACAAATTTTAACAACAAAAATTCCCATGTTTAACACCTGTGATCCTACGTAAGATTTGTAAAGAATCAAAATAGGAGACAACTTGGACCAGAGGGATACCAAGTTTGGGAGCCTAGGTGGGGACGGCACGGTGCATGGGCTCTGACAAGGACACAGTATCTTACTGCCAACAAGCATAGGAGGCATCCGAGGTCCCCAGAAGGCTGGCTAAAGGAAGGAGTCACATCGCTCATGCTCAGGTATTGGTGCAAAGCGACTGTCACTGGTATTGTCAGCCAGCAAACACCCCAGCATTCTGGTGCAATCACTCTGCTGATATTGCCCACATGCTCTGATTTAAATAGAAGAGTCAAGCCAATTTCCCGGGAGTGAGGTGGTAAGGAGATTACCTGCTAAAGATAAGGTGCCTATCAAAGCACCCGCCATCCACCCCTCCATACTTTGGAAACGACGCCCTGCGGTTTAGCCTTGAGGTAAAGTTTATTGGCGCTTGCCGCCTCTGTTTTGGCTCAGGACACTGGTGAGGAGTAAAGAGAGAGAAAGGCGGGCAAGTGGCAACTGGGTTCTTGCAGCGAGCATGCTGCTCTCTAAGATACTCCGTGATGATACTGTCCAGTGTAGGTGGGGAAGGAAGGTGTCTGTCCAGCTGCTTTTTTATGGCCGGGCTTTGGCTGTAGGCGCCGTGGTCCGACTTCTGCCGCAATACTCTGATTTTCCTGCCATTGCAGGGGGACGGCCTCTCTCTGATAAAACTGATCCTCCCTATCAAGGGGGAGTTGCCTGCATAGGACGGGCCCGGCAGAGCTAGTGAGCCCTGAGGGGGCCGTGGCTGCGGATGGGCCATGGGGGCAGAAGGCGCAGGGGCACCCACAGCAGCATGGCCGCCCAGCCGAGTGGCGATGCCATTGGCAAGGCGTGGGGTTCGGGGAAGAGACACAGGAGCAGCAGCGGTGGCTGGGGTGAAGGCTGAAGAATGTGAGGCAGCAGTCATGGGCAGGTCAGCCTCTTTTGTCAGCACAGTTGCTGTCTCCCCAAGCCCTTTAGAAATGAGATGGTTTCGTATCAACAGAAGCAGCTCCTTCTCAGGGAAGGAGATCCTCGACTGGGCAACAACATCTGCTTTCTGCAGCCGAGCCAGTGACACGTCAGTGCCAATGAGCAGCGGCTTCCCGGACACCCGCTCAATGAGCTCGGCCGCATACTTGCAGAACTTGACATGCTCGCTGCGCTTGTCCTGCAGCACAGGCTCCTTCATGAGCTGCTGGATCTGGCAGCTGCTGAAAAGGGGCAGCTTGCTAATGATCTGCCGGACAGTGCTACTGCGAGACAGGCCCACCAGGGCCTTGCAGGCCAGAGCCCGGATCTGGTCAGCATCTGTGATGGGCATCTTGATGGACAGTAAGGACAGGAGCACCTTGATGCCGTTGTTGGACTGGACAATGTTCCACATCTTGGCCAAGGTGTGCTCGCTGCTTTTGGGAGTCTGAGGCAGCTTTCTCCGAGGCGTGCCAGAGATGAATTTGCCAATGCTGGAGATTCGATTATCCGGGCCACACACACAATTGATGATAATCTGAAGTGCAGACTTCTGGATTTCAGCATCATGGATAAAGAACTCACCCTCAGCTACTCCCAAAATAATGCTGATACCTATTGGGGGAAGACCCAAAAAAACCTTTGAGAGTATTCCTCATAAAATGAAAGGCCATCTTTCACAGTTGGGAAGTTCCAGAGTCAAAATTTAGAGTTCTATACATTTTGTTGCACTTAAAGAAAATTACCTCATTTTTAAAAAGTACAAGGCGCTGCTTGTATACAATATAATCAGCTCTACTGCAATGTATCTTTGTGACCAGTACCTCGTATGCAGCTGTTAAATAAGGGAATGATACCATTTTTGCATGGAATGTGCAATTTTTCCCAGGTAAGAGAAGCTAAGCTAGTGGGGAAGGGAAAAGCCCTCAGCCTAGCTGCCACAGTGACAGCAGGAACCCTTTCTGCTGTACATGAAATTAAGAACCAGTGGCTACACCTCAGGCTTTCTCCCCAGAGTGGTGCGCCCCAGGCCCCGCAGCCAGTCCTGACTCACCGGAGGAGCCTTGCTCGTAGTAAAGTGTAGTTCGCTTCTGTTTTGTGTTTGGCAGCCTCTGTCCATTCTGAGCTGCTTGCCAATCGCGGATTTTGTTAGGGCTAAGGTTATAGAGTTGCTTCGGTTTTTTACTGTCTGCCCCAACCCATTTTTTCCCATAAACTTTATTTTTAGCACAGGACTGCTGAGTACAAGGTTTTCAGGAATGCACGTGCGTCATTACGGCAGAAACACCTGCACCATTCAGAAAGCCTGAGTTGGCCAGTGCTGACTCCTCTCCATGACCTGTATGTATGACCTAGCAGGGACAGACAGGTACCCTCCTCCACTGCCTTCTGTTCTAATACTGCAGCATTAGATCAGGTAACTAACGACAAGCAGAATATCAAAGGAAAACACATCCAGACGAAGTGGTAACAAGAATGGGCAGGGTGTGACCTACCTACAGTGGAGACAGTGGAGCCGGCCTCATCCAGCACGTCCACTGATTCTGCCAGCTGGAGCTGGATTCTGGGCACCACGGTGAGAATGGCCAGGACATCCAGGGCGAAGCGCACGGTGTCATTCCTGGGCAGGAAGAACAGTGAGTCAACGGAGACCCGGCATACAGCACAAGCCAGAACATGGTTAGAAAGAGAAAGCGGGAGACGGGCTGGATCACAACTATTACCTGTGCAGCTCCGTCCCAGCCATAGTGTTGAGAGCATTTGTCACCATGACACTAATTTGAAAACACATGGGGGTGGACTTTTCACCTATCAAATCCCTAAGATTAAAAACAAAGGATGATTGGGGGACAGCGAGCGCGAGCGGGGAGGGAGGGAGAAGGGGACCGTGGGGTATCATGATTGGTGCACACGGTGTGTGTGGGGTCACGGGAGAGACAGTGTAGCTCAGAGAAGACAAGCAGGGACTCTGTGGCATCTTACTACACTGATGGACAGTGACTGCAATGGGGTATGGGGAGGACTCAATAATAAGGGTGAATGTAATAACCACATTGTTTCTCTTATGAAACTTTCCTAAAAGTGTATATCAATGATATCTTAATAAAATAAAAAAAAAACAACAAAGGATGACTCCCAGTGTTGGTAAAGATGTACAGAGACAAATGCTCTCAAACTTTTGGTGGCAGCAGAAATTGACACTCTTTCTGGAAAATAATTTGGAAATACAGAACAAGATTCTTAAAATATTTATAGTCTTTGACCCAGGAATTTCACTTTCAAGAATCCATCCTAAGGAAATTATCAAAAGTACAAACAAGAATTTATGTATTAAGATGTGCATTTTCACATCATTTAAAATAGCAAGAGCTAATTAGAAAACCTACAGAGAACAGCAATACATGCGAAAATTATGATACACTCATATGAAGAACAACTCTGAAGCTCTTGACAATTATTTTCAAAGAACTCTAAAGGACAAAGGAAATGGCCCAAATACAACACTAATGAAACAAACTGTAAGACAAAATTTTACATCTGATAGTATCAACTACTGGCAAGACAAGAGAGAAAGGAAACGCTCATATACTGCTGTCGGGGGAAACAAATGTATGATCATTTTCTGAGCCATTTGGAAATCCAACCAATAAAGATGAAATGCAGACGGCCTACAGCCTAGCTTGTACAATCTCAAGGGAGACTCTAAAGGAGGTATGTGGTACCATTCACTTGATAGCAGAAAACATACACACACACTAAATATCCACAGCAGGAGAATAAATGGTAGTAGAGAAATACAAGAGTCTGAGCAAACATCAACGCTTAGTACAAATCTCAAAAAAGTTGCAAAAGATACATATAGGACAATACTTATATAACCTAAAAACATACAAAAGAGTACTGTATTACTGCTTATAATAACTATATTGTACACATCTGTACAACATAAAAACAGGACAGGAGAGCACACACTCCAGCTCCAAAATACTGGTCACTCTGGGGAGGCAGAGGAGAGGGACTGTCAGAGCGGCACATACAGCAACATGCCAGCCGTGGGCACAAAGTGGTGGCTGTATTATCCTCTGTGCCCTCCTGTATTTTTTATTAAATACTATAATCTCAATGTGTATTTACATATATTTTTTATCACTGGCTAAGAATAATTCTCTTTTCTGTGCTTTTGTACATTCTAAGCAGAAGTGTTTAATTTTTAAGAACAAACTTTTAAAGAACATACTCCAAACATTTATATTTTCTTAGTAGTCCAAATATGGGGGAAAAACATATTCATAACTTTCCTAGTTACCTTTTGAGCTTTCATCCTCTTTTAAGCAAAGTTGTCTCAACAGTGGTTCTCAAAGTTTGGGGAGGGGACCCCTGAGGGGTCGGTCTCTTGAGACCCTTTCAGAAGGTCGGGTGATATAACAATCACCTCCACGATAACACTAAGATGTCACTTTCCCTGCTCACTCTCACTCTCTCGAGTGTACGGTGGAGCTTTCTAGAGGCTGTCATGTGTGATATCACAGAAGATCAAAATACAGAAGCAGGTAAGAGATATTAAGCCAGACATTTAAAAACTTGCTGAAATCTGATTTTAGAATTTTTCATTAAAAAAATGCTATATGCAATGAGTTTATTTTTAAATAAATTCATAAGTATTTTTACACTTTTCTCAGCTTTAGTATCTAATACGTTAAATATTGGTAGATTGCATACGAAAACAAAAGCCCTCTGAGGTTTTCAATGTATAAGAGGGTAAAGGGGACCTGAGACCAGAAAGCGTGAAAATGGCTATGCTGGCAGTATCCCCTAGACTTACCACCCCGGGGTGCAGCCAACAAGCCCATGACCCTAAATGAGCCCCTCGTCTTTATGGCAGGGGCCAGAGAAAGAAGATCGAGAACCGCTGTCTGTGAACTTGCTACTACCTTCTCTCAGACCCCATCTTTCAAAAACAGAGTTTCCATTCATTTTAAATCATCGTCAAAAGAACCCACCCAACCTCCTGACCTGCCAGCTGTCCTTTCCCTAAGCCTTGTCCTGCTCTGCTTTTAACTGAACTGTGAAAATCATAACAAGAGCAAAAAATACAGGTTTATGTGATGGTAAACTTTAGGTATGGTCGTCACGTCGTAGAGATTTATAATCTAAGCCCCCAAATATACTAGGCTTCAGCCTACAGACAGGACTTCAACCCTGCCTCTGCAAGTACAGCAATGAGAACTGTTAACTGCTGGGAGCACAGGCCCGAATGCCTGCCTGCTGTGTGGCACTTACAGTCACCAGGACCACAAATCTAAATAAGCACTCTATAAAGTAAAAATTATCATGCTCAATCTAGCTCTCAGTGAAAGCCCAAAATTTCAGTCCACTTCAACAAATGTTTGTTAAGCATATGTGCAAACCAACAGCAGCTCTAGCAAAAGCAGAAATCAGACCGTCCGAAACCCCTCTCTTGTCCCACCTTGCATAATAGGTCTTCCAATTGCAGGCGATGGAAATGAGCTGCAGCAGCAGCTGGACACAGGAGAGTTTAAGGAAGACTTCAGCTGGTTCCCAGTAGAGCTGAGCCGGACCGTATTCTATCAGGAACTCCATCATCTCCACTATCTGTTCGTGAGTGTATGAGCATGCCTATAAGGAGAGAGAGCTTACTGAAGAGCTCTGCCCTGTGCCCACTACCCTCCCCAACACGGCTTGATGGCCAATACTTTTGAATAATAAGGCTTTCAAATTCTACAATTCTTGAGTCGAGCCCACATACGAAACAATGACTATATAATAATCTGTGAAATAATGACTATATAATAGTCTTTTATTTATAAATAGACTCATGATACATTTTGCCCAAAAAGGAACAAAACATTCAATTTGTTGGTGCATTACTTCACAGCCTAAGAAAAAAAGCACCATGTAAAATAACTAGTCTGTTCAATGTGGTTTTTAGGACTAAACGTATCACTGAACAAACATATCTTCATTCCAAAACATATCAAACTCAAAATGAGAGAGAAGTGCAGCTCTAGGCACATCCTTCAGAGAGGCTCCACACAGAAGGAGCTAAGACATCCAGTACTTTTCATAAAAGAAAGCCCTTTTACACACACTTCACCTTGTGGTTCCAGCATCCCAGGGAAGCAGCAACTTCCGGCTGGGAGCAAAGTCCGTCCTCGACACATCCACTTGCAAGTGTTCAGGCTCCACGTAGGGCAAGGGTCACCCAGGAACCCACACACAGACCCCAGTGACCTGAATGGGGGCTTGCGGCCCAAAGCGCCACAGAGAGTGCTAGCAGCGCTCCCTGTGAGACAAGGGCCTCTCACCTTGTAGGGCGGCTGCGGATGGACAAGAATGCCCCCCTCGGTCCTCTGAAGTGACTGCTTCACTTGCTCTAACTTAATGGCCAGGTGGGCCTCAAAGTACTTGCGCAGGGCCATGCAGGTGTGCTTGCCTGTCTGGCGGCTGGCAAATATCTCATCATCGCTCAGAAGGGCACCCTGATCTTCCAGGTTTAGAATCTCCAAAGTACTGATCTGTTGAGAAAGAAGCAAAAGAGTGGGGCAAGGGTGGGGGTTGGGGAGGAGCAAACAGGAAAAGTAAGGAGAGGAAAACTTCAGTAAACCTCTGTGCTCGGCAAGGCCGGCAAACATCGGCATGCACCTGTGTATACACCACGCTAAGCGCAGCCACAGGGAAGCAAGACATCACACCAAGTGAGCCGTTACATGGCTTCCAATCCCGCTCAGAGATATATAGGCAGCTCCTCCACAGCGCCTCCTGCGTGCGACAACTACATTCCAGGCCAGTGTGTGCAGGGGCACACAGGCCCCCAACCGCTTCTGAGACAAGGCAACTGTGAATGAGGGATGGAGAGGACTTCACCCACAAAGAATGACAGCAAAACCCCTACAGTCAAAAGCTGCCTCTCCTCAGCTGCTGCTAAGGGGCAAACAGGATGCCTGCTCCTCAAAGACAGAAGACACTGAAGGGCCTCACCAAGTTCACCAGACGCCGAAGACCATCATAGCGGTCAAAGAGCTCCAACACGGCCCGGAAGGAGAAGCAGATTGAGAAAAACATGGTAGCATGGCAGCATCCTGAGGCATGAGAACATTCCATTAACCAAAGGGTATAGTTCACCACATCAGACAGAACATTGTGAGGATGCATGCAAACCTGCAAAAAATAAAAACATAATTTAAAAAATTTAGGGGCAAAGGAACGTTCAAAAGGGATGAGAAATTCAGCAGTATAGACAGATATCTTTGCACATACGATGATCTTTCCCGGTCAGGTCATTCTGAGTTTAAAGCTCATGTTACAAATGAAACGTAACAATCTATTTCAAACCCGAAAACAACTGAAATTTAGATAAGCATTTAAATTTGATCTATACTTACTGAATGCCTAATTTTATGAATATTTACCTCCTTTAATGCTCACAATGCTCTGTTACGTGGGTATTAGGGTTCCCACTTGAAAAATGAGGAAGAGACTCGGGGGTAAGGACCATCCCCAGGGTCGCGGAGCGACTAAGCCTCACTCACTGACTCACTCTGCGCCTCGGACGGCAGCATCTAATGTGCCCTTAGCCACAGTTGCGTATGTACACGCACAGATTAGGATACCACACTCAAAGACTACGTATCCTTGCACGATGTGGCTCTCAAGAGGGAAAGAACATCGAAATGTCATCTTATTAATAAGTATGCGCAGATGAATAAAGACAAAGCCCAAGAAGCACTCACCCACCTGACTCTCCCAGGAAAACCACACCACACAGAAGAGCAGAGCCACATTCCCAGCCTCGAAGTGACAAGAGCCTCCTTGGGGGGTCTAAGGACCCACTTACTTCCCAGATATGGAGCCCACTTACTGTCTTCGTATCACTACGTAAGAAAGTCTTCACTAGAAAAATAAAAGAACTGATGTGGCACCTCTGAAGCCCTGAGAACAGCAGGAGAGGTTTTACTGTCCCCTCCACACACTATCTGCTCACCAACACAGAGCTTCATCATCTGCTGTTTTTACAACAGATTGAGTAAAAAATGCAAAATGTAACTCCACCCAGGGACAGACAGGGATGCAACAGAAATGGCAAAAAAAAATGTATAAAGTCCCCAGACTCCAATCCATCTTGCTCTTCTTCACAGGGTCAGAAAAAAGAACCTTTTCTAAACAACTTTACATTTTTAGAGTGCCTGGTAAAGATCACCACCATACTTCTTTCATTGACATGTACTCCGACTAGTCATTTTCTTCCTATCCAGAGGTGGTTCTGGGAATGCGCCAGAGTGGCCGGCCACCCAGCCCCCCCCCCCACCCAAACGCACGACTCACTCTTTCCATAGCGTCCTGGTTGTAGGACAGGTAGTACAAGCACATGGACACCCCAGTAGCAGCCATAGACGGACGAGGAATTTCCAATAATTTCTGTACTCCACCGTGTGCAACAAACTCTGTGGCAAACTTGTTATGGAGCAGGAGAGATGCTAGGTGCTAAACAAAGAGGACATGTGTTACCGTGGAAAAATCTAGAACAATCAAAAAATATTAGATTAAGCTGCTAAACACAAAGAATCCTCTGAAGTAGACAACCAGCATGGCTTAAGGGAAACAACCTACCTCTAGATTCCATAACATTCCCTGCCAACACCAGAAGTTCTCATAAAGGTGAAAAACAAGAAATAAAAAACAGTGCTCTAAGTACTGATGTAATCAATCCAAAAACCATTTTATTATTACACTGCTTCCCTAAGGGATTTTTCTTAGAATTCCCACTTTAATCCTCTTACCATCAGCAGCTCTGTGTTCTAGCTGGGCTCAGTCACTGATCATCATCTAGTAAAATCCACAAATCTACCTTCTTCTAAGTTGATCCTCAATACATTCCCAAAGAACAATCTTCAAACTATCAAAAGTAGCACATTTTTAGAACTAATCAGAATGCACTTTAAGTAGACCTTTAAAAGTTTATCTTTGAAATTTTGTTAGCTTCCTGTCCCGTCGCCCCGCCCTCTCAAGGCAGACTCAATCTCCCGGGTGGGCATCTCGTAGGGACACAGAGTGCAGGCCGCTTGAGGACAGCCCAGCCCAGCGGTGGCAGGAACTCGGGGGGCTGTAGCCCCCCTCCTGCTTCTCACACCAAGGGGGCTGGTCACCAGGCCCAAGGTACAGGCAGCGCCCTCGCAATTAATGAGATTCGATCCTGTAGGAATCTCGCCAAGGTCAATGGCCAAAACAGCTGGTACTTTCCCTCTTTAGAAGTTCTCCCCAGAACCAGACTTAGACTCATCCTTACATATAATCCAAACCATGAGAGTGAACCCTGCTCACTCTTGTCTGTCACCCAAGCCTCCACGACACTCCCACCCGGCCCTTCCCACAGGAGGAGCTACACCTCCAACACTCAGACCACTGCAAGTAGTTTTTCTCCTCATGTGACTACCTTAAAGTGGCAGTTCTACTGCCAGGATAAGCAGGCCAGGAAAGAGAACAAGCAGACACAGCCTTTGGTCAGCACCTTCATTCTATCTGGCTCAACACAGCCTACAGCCTGGTTCACCCACTCATGTGGGCAAAGACTCTATACTTTCCTTATACTGTATCTCCATGTAAGTCCTGGTTCTTTAATTTGCTATTTTAACCCATGTTGTTTCTACTAACTTCAAAACCTGTTTCTTCTCCTACACAACTGAATCTTCCTTTTGAACAAAACAGTACACATATCTTACTACATTCTTATTTCCCTCTAAGAATCTTTTGTGACTTTTCCCGTTCATCATTATTTTATTTCCTTTAATCTCTTGTGTGACTCTGCATGGACAACAACTGAATAATGAAGCCCATTATAATTCCTCATGTAACTCCTAGTAAGTAACAAATGCCCAGATTCCTTCTTCCACTGTATCCTGTTCAGAACCGGATGCACTGAGGCAGTACCTTTGGGCCACTGGGGACAACTCTGACCTCCAGCTTCAACCCAATGTTCAAAGCATAATCATAGTTTATACACACACACACACACACACACACACACACACACACACACACACACACACACAATGTATCCCGTACATGGGGATACACACTACTCCAATAATTGACCTCTAAATTTAAATTTTACACACTCAGTGAGTAACACCCTTCAATATATCTGACGTCCTTCAATTTTAACATTTCTGTGGTCTGAGAGGTAATTTTCCTCATTTCTCCTTCATTTCAATATACTTTGGAACTGTGTTATCCCACGCAGCAGCCATTGGCCACATGTGGCTAATGAAATTCAAAAGTGAGAGAACACTGTCTCTTCTTCAGAGGCTTTTAACAGAAATTACTGTTTCTCAAGGACAGTAGACCACTCCTTCCTTCACAGCGCACACTTCCAAAACCTCTACAATATCTAAAAGAAGTCATGGGTTTACAGGATTCTCTCTCTTAACCAAACCATAAAGAGCAGAGACTCGATTTAGGTATGTGTCCAATACTGTCAGCATCATAGAATGGTACTCTGTTCATTAGTCACCCACTGGGTAGCCATCTATGACAGCTGCTATGTCACTCACTCAGCCTCTCTCCACTCAGATGACCTTAATTATCACGGGCAAGTATGGACCTGGTGGACCAAACTTACCTGCCCTCCCATACCTAGTCCCTCTGCAACCTGGGAAATCATTTACCTTTACTGAATCAGGGTTTGCCTCTATTTCTTGACTCATTTTCTGGCTTCTATTTTGTGCAGCCTAGACAATCTAACATCAAACGATATACACATAGTTAAGAACTGGGAGAGAGTACTGTTGGCTGGTCGGGAATACTGACGAGGCATTATGCTGTAGGGTGCTGTACACAGTTCCACTCCTGCTCAGTGACAGGAACCGAGGTGCTCCCTGGCCTGGGCCTACCCTCTACCTGACTATTCAACCCTCCAGGACCAATCCCTGAATTTCTGTGGAGGTATCTCTTCTAAGTAAGAAATGTTCATTTGTGGCCACTTGGACACATCTGTCCACAGAAATGCCCTACGCAGTAAAACCCAGAACACAGAGGCACGTCCACGTCAATAAAGTGGTCAGGGTCCGTGGTCTGGTATTTTTAAGAACTTCACCTTGAGTGCCTCAAACGTCAGCAGGACATCATTAGTCTGTTTCAGGTCGATGTAGAACATCATCAGCTCCCGTGACCCAAGCTGCATGAAGATGGGAAGTAACTGAAACGAAGACCAGAAACAAGCCTCAACGTTTGGCTTTATTTTCACCGAAGTCCAATTCTTTGTGAGGATAGAAGATTAGAGAAATGAGGCATCTCTCCCCCACCTCCTTTGTCCTGTATCAACACAGACATGCGAACACACTCCGATGGAACAGACCAGCATCATAAGCGACCTGCATAGGACCTGACCAGTTTGGGGCAAAGACTTTTCTATATTAGAGTAGAAACGCATGAAATGTATAAAATGCTACCATAAAATACTCCCGAAATAAACACACTAGTCCCAAAATGTGAGCAGCGCTCTTCCCAATAGGCTTACCTCCTGATACTCTCCCAGGGGGGTCAGATACTGGAGAATCAGTCGCTGCTCGATGGCGGAAGTCATCGGGCAAAGAGTGTAATTCGTGCCGATCACCCAGGGGGACATCTCGGACCAGCTGCTATTAGACAGCTCCACAAGCGTGCGCTCCGGGTCGGACGACGAGAAGCCCAGCTTCTGCTTGGCCTTCCTGAAGCTCTCTCTGTCGCTGTGCTTCACTGACTTGCTTTTCCTCGGTCCTCCGTCCTCGGCTCTGATCGCCGAGTTCACTCTGCTGCTGGTCTTGTGGCCTGAATCAAGATGGAAGGAGAGCTGCACGTCGCGCGAGGCTTCCCCCTGCTCCCCATCCACTCCATCTACAGCCACGTCGCCGTAGTCCATATCCACAGCCTCTTCATCCAGGGGCAGAAGGGGCTCTGAGGAGAGCTTCCGTGGGCTGGGACGCTTGCTTTCTTGCCGCGAAGCCGCTTCCTGAAGCTGTAGCTCCCTCAGTCTTCGAAGCACTATTGCCACCTATCAACAGATATGGCAATAACTTTAATTGTAATGATTCTTATTAATTCTTATTTCCACTTAAGGAGAACTAGATGCTCATGCAGTTATCCCAACAAGCCTGGTAACAGTGCAGACTTGATAAGTATGTTGACTTGACTTCCACAGCTTGATGAAATGAGCAATGGCTAAAACTCTCACTCCCTGTACAATTTACTGGAGAACACAAACCAGGAGATGTGCACATAAAATGCATCATTCACAACTCAACTGTCTAGATCAAGCTTGCTGGGCCAGCACACCAGCTGGAAGAGGCAGACACCAGAGACATGCGTAACTCTTTAAAAAGTGTCTTTGAAAAATCAAACAAAGATTTCTCAAACTTGTATCTGTTTTAAGTTGTACTCTGTTAGAGACCATCATCAATATTACAGAGTTATATAATCTATTTTTCAAGTTCACCACTTACCTTTTCCTTTTTCTCTTCATTACTTATTTTTGGAGACAATCGTAAAATGTAGCATTACACTTAGTTTTAAAGAGAGAAAGGCTATGTCTGCAATTTACTTTGAGCTGCATTGAAAAATAAAAAGGTGAATGAAGAGAAGAAAGGTATGTGGGTGGACAGGTATGTCGTAAGTATATCGAAACGTTCACAATCAATTTAAGTGGCACATGTACAGTCGTTCACTGTTACTGTATGTTTGAAAATTTTCACAATCTGAATGTTGGGAAGAAAAAGTGAATGGTACTATTCTTTATCTGTACAAACTATCATGATCCTCGACATGATGAAAAACAGCTGTTTTCAAGTTTAAAAAAGAGTAAAATCAAAACTCATGAAAAGTAATCTTGAATCACTGCTCCACTCCCAATACAAGGTAATGAATTAGGATCTGCCTGTTCGAGTTCAGCTAGCAAGAAAGAACCTGTGACTACTCTCCTGTCTTATGCAAAAAAGGAGCAATCTTCAGTCGTTACCAGCTGTGAATTTTCATCCCTGTAGTTGGCAGCAATGTCTTGATTCTCCATAGCACCTCCTAACAGCCCAGTAGAGTACGTCCTCAATGGTTGATCAGCCTCTCGGGCCCATTTGAAAAGATTCTCAACGATTCCTTCCTATAGTAAAGGCGATGAAACAGTACAGCTCAGGAAAAAACACATCCACATAATTAACAATATTAACAAGGATTTCAAATCTTTTGAAAAAAAATTTTAATTAAGTATTCAATGTTGCTCATAAGTTTAAAAAATGCAGGTAAGTTAAGTGTCCCCATAGTAGATGGTTTAGTTAAATAAAAGATCTGTGCATCTGTGAAACACAAATACTTACACAAGCCAAACTCAGCAATCACATGACACAGGCCGACTTCAGACGCAAAGACCCAGAGGTTCCATGACTAAATGGCAGGCACTGAAACTGTATGTCCCCCTCTGAAGCTAATATGCAAGTAAAATTATTAATGCCCTGTGAAGCCCTCTGTCAAAGTATTTAACTCCACATATCTCAAACTTATTTTTAACTAGTTTTTATTATAAAATGTAATACATTTAATATGAAATGTAATAAACTTAAGTAGAAACCTCTCATGTTCCCTTCCTGTACCATCTGCCTCCCCAAAGGGGACCTACATTACTAAATTTTAACAATTTTCTTGTTAAACTTTTGTTGAATGTTACATGCTCTGAGCTGTATAAATTACATGGTACTATATGTATTTTTCTGCATTTTTCACACCTACTAACCATGCATGCTTCTACTTCCAGGAAATACTCATGTCTTTTACCAGTGTTTTATGATAAACAAAACAACTTAATTTTTATGTAATCACACTAAAAACTAAAGCTTCCACACACAAAAAAGAAAACCTATTAGAGCTAATAAATGAATTCCTCAAAGCTGTAGGATACAAAATCAATATACAAAGATCAGTTGAATTTCTATACAGTAGTAATGAAAATCCCTAAAAAGAAAAATATGCAATCATTTAAAAGGCTCTTTCTTTCTAGTATCTTTCAGGCAACTCTTTAATTCTCCTCTTTAACTTTATCTTTAATTTTCCTCTTTATTGTAATTGTTGACTCTTAATCACGGAGTATTATTTCCTGGTGTATTCTGGAATTTTTCTGTGAACTCACTTTTTAGAGGAAGCTTTTCCTGTGGGAGCCCTTGTGGCCCGGATGGTAGGAGCTCTCCCAGAGTCGTCTCACATCTGCCTGCGCCAGACCCTCAACGAGTAAGTATCCCTGGTCCTGGAAAAATCTTTTGTTGTTCATTTCTTGACTTTGGGATTCCTAATCATCTGGTAGAAATTTCCAACACACCCCCAAATAAGGCCTGGGCCCAGAGTTTCGCAGACATTTATCCACATTATCTGCCCCCTCAAGTGGAGTCAGAGGCTAAGGAACTGTCAGCTCCCCAAGGCCACAGGCAGGTATTTCTCTCTTCCACTGTCTCAGTGGCAGTCCTCTGGGAGTCCCAGTTTCATGCAGGGGTCAGGGCCCTGGTTCCAACTCCTCACCCACAGCTGCCCTCTGCCCTCCACCACCACTTTGGTTTTGCAGTCCCTCTTCACGTCTGGCGCCTCCGGCTTCCCCTAAGAGTTTACTAAGGTTGACCCGGCATTTGTATGTGGGTGCAACAGGAGAGCATACGAGTTATCCTGGTCACCCATTTTGATGGCTCTGGGTCTCCTCCCCTCCTCCCTGAAATCATTTCTTTTCTCTCTGCTTCTGAAAGACCATATATTCGTGGTTTTCTTCCTACCTCCTGGGATGCTGTGAGGATTAAGTGACATGATGTAAATCAAATGCTAGCACAGGACTGGCATGCAATAAATGGTAGCCATCCACCTAACTGACCTCACAGACACTTTCTTCATAAAACACTTACTAACACTGCAGGGGAATCTTAGTGTTCCAGAGCAACATAAAACCTGAGAAATACTGACTTAAAAATTACACTTTTGAAGACTTCATTCTCTCCAATTTTATCCCTCCTGCCTTCATTAGCTTAAGACAGCTTCACCGAGAAAAAAGTTAGAAGCAGTACTCTTAAAGAGTAAGTCTCTATAGGTCTGGATCTGACAGGATTAAGAGCACACACTGAAAAACTTTAACAGTAGGAAAAACCGAGTACATAAGTAAAATTGCTCAGTTCCATAACACGCATAATAATGAAGAAATACAGCCAAATAATTTTAAATAATAACAAAACGTACAGCTATTTCACTATCTCTGAAAGAACAAGTGAGCAAGTTTTGTAAACAGTGGCTAGAATTAATATAATCAACTGAGTGACTTAAAACCAGCTCTAAAACAAAACAGAAATGAAACTGAAACAATCAGAATGCACTGCACAAAGGATCAACAATTTTCAAGAACGTCTTTCATACACTGTACAATGTATGGACAGAAGCTGCAATGTAAAAAAATGTAAAACATGTTACTATGGTTTGCAAAATTTGAGAAACACGCTCTAAAGCAATAAGTCTTAACCACAAGTTTGTGAAACACCAGTAGCCAATTTGTCCAGAAATGATTTCTAACTCATTAATTGAAAAGCTATATAATTCTAATGTTTTTCAAATAAGTTAAATCTGATTCACACCAAAAAACTTGCATAGGATACTTCTGAAGGGTAAAGATCATCATGTTATCCAATGGTAGGTCTCACAATGTCAAAGAGGTTTGTAACCTGTGCTCTAAGATACTGGATTCAAGGCGATGTTATTTCCAATCAATACACAACTATCTTTGAGTATTTCACTTTTCCCAACTTAATGGAAATAGTTATTAAGAAACAAAACTGTTCTTGCAAGAAGTTTTATTATTCAAAACATCCCTTAGTATTTCTGATATCCAAAGGGTATCCACTTAATTCTAAATATGCAATGAAACAACTAAGAACCAGAGTTGACTTTCCTACAAGGACAACCAGGGAGCTTTTACAAACCACAGTAAAATCATCTGTAATCGTCTATGAATCTTGCATATTCAGATACACTGCTATAAATGCTCCATTTGTCATCATGATTGTCAAAATAATTAATATTAAAATAATTTTTAAAAAACACGGATTTGTTTAGTCTCCCAGGAGCAGCTAATTGAAGATTTTTAAATCTAATCTGTATATACTACTACTACAAATTACAAAATTACAATGTTATTCTCTAAAATAGTTTGGAAGAACTCTGCAGTCACATTCTCTTAAAAGTTAAATGAAAAGCTATTTCCAAATCTCTCATATAGTTATACATTTAACTATACTAAGATTTCCAGATTGTTTTAGAAGATTAAATTTTTCTTATCTTTAAAAACAAAGAAAGCTATGTAGCATACCCAATTTGTACTGTAAATTCTGCATGCTAAGAGACAAAATTATCTATATTACTTCTACAAAAAGCAATTAATTTTTGACAACTGAAGTATATACACAGTCACTATCAAACTGTCACTTTCTAGGCTTCATAACACGTATCTTTATTTGCAATTACAGGTGATCCTTGCAAGTGGGTTTGAACTATGCGGGTCCACGTACATGCAAATTTTTTTCAGAGAAGAAACTAGAAAATTTTAGGGAGATTTGCAACAACTTGAAAAAAACATTTTTTCTCTAGCCTCCTGTATTTTAAGAACACCGTATATAATACCTACAAAATATGTGTTAATCTACTGTTTATGTTATCAGTAAAGCTTCCAGTCAACAGTAGGTTATTAGAACTTAGTTTTTGGTTAGTCAAAAGTTATACATGGATGTTTGACTGTATGGGGGATTGGCCCCCCCTAACTACCCGCATTGTTCAAGGGTCACCTCTATCAGTTTGTGTCTGCCCTCCCAAATAAATACATGAATGTAAGTTTCTATCTGCTGACAAAATATTCCCAGCACCCAGCACATAACACAGCACAGACAGGTCTTCAAATACTGGGTAAATATTAAATTTCACCAAGAATAGGATAGGCCTTCTCAGAGTAGAAAGTCCTCCATCACTGAGGAAGACCAGCCGTCAGAAAAGAGTTTGGGTAAGATCATAAATCCATTCTAAAGACTTTTCTTTTTAACTGAAACATCACTGATAAACAATCTTACATTAGTTTCAAATGTACAGCACAATGGTTTAATATTTACCCATATTATTAAATCCTCACCCCACTAGTGTAGTTACTGTCAACATAGGAAGATGTTTCAGAATCATTGGCTGTATTCACCATGTTGTACTACCATCCCTGTGACCGATTGATATTATGACTGAGAATTTTTGTGCCCCTTTATCCCCCTTCCCCCTCCCCACTCAGCGACCCCAACCCCTCCTCCATGGTAACCACCAGTCACTTCTCAGTCTATGAGTCTACCACTATTTTGTTCATTCAATTTTGCTTTGTTTTTAGATGCCACATGTAAGTGAAATCACATGGTATTTGTCTTTCTCTGCCAGGCTTATTTCACCGAGTGGACCTCTAGGTTCATCCATGTTGTTGCAAAGGGGAGGATGTCTTTCTTTTTTGTAGCTGAATAATATTCCATTCATCTATTAATAGACACTTAGGTTGCTTCCATATAAAGATATATGATCTCAAGATTTTAAGAAATACTACAGCACCTACACAGCATGCACTCATTAAAACAGCTTTTTTTACATTTTTCTTTTGTTTGTCTTGATTTCTTAAATTCCTGTAACATATATTACTATTGTAGTAAGAAAAAACTGTAATAATTATTTTAACAAGGATAAATCAAACAAATCATCTTTCAATTAAAAAATAAGATGACTTCTCTTTTTAGAAAGTACCTTTTCCTGAAAGACAACAGCAGTTTCCAGCCCTGGCATGATATCTAGGAGGAGTCTGCAGGCTGCAGTGTTTAGAGGGGGCTCTCGGCTTGTCATCACATACGCATTCACCAGCTGTAAACAAAACAAGGCATACTTTTCATCTGAAATTCAACCCTGTCAAATTAACAAAGTGTAGTAAATCCTTAATATAGTCCCACTGCTGCTTAAAGAGTATGAAAGAAGATTATACCTAACAATTACTAATTAAACCTTTATCACAGTTATCCACCGCAAAACAACTCAGCAACCACAGACATTAAAGCTCAAAGGGTATCACAAAGAGATCACCCCCACCACCACATACACTTTTTCAGAAGAATAAAACAGTACATATACAAATATATATACACACACAGACATTGCATTTATATATAAAATACATTAAGTGTGTATTAAGAAAGCCTCCCTTTGGTACTCATCAAATACTTACTGAATCTCTGTTAGTAAGGACCCCTGTGTTCTGGGCTGGGTCTACAGCAGCGTGCACAGGCCACAGTCCCCCCACAGCTCACGAGCCAACAGAGGAGAGAGCTGGGAAAGAAGTATGAGCACAGGATGCTACAGAAGCCTGCAGGCGACCTCGCAACCCCCACAGAGGAGTCAGAGGCGTTGAAAAGGAGGGGAGCCCAAGCCAGAAGGTAAGGGACCAGCTGGAGAGGCAAGGGAGAGTGAGGAGGCAGGAGCCTACAAGCAAGAACCGCAAACACAGAACAAGGGCCAGAGACACACGGCGCTTCACACCCAACCACGGAGGTAAAATACCTTGAGGGCAGTGGGAAACCACAATGGATTTTTAAGCAAGAGGGTAACCGTGATCACTTGTTGCCCCTGAGAAAGATTTCTGGGCTACAAAGTGAAGAACGGGTTGGAGGAGGACAAGCAGAGACCCAGGCAAGGGGCTGCTGCAGGAACCGAGACGGCAGCGACCAAACTGAGGTCGGGATACAGAGGCAGAAAGAAGGTTTAGGCGGAGGGAACAGGAAGACCTGGAAGCTCCCTGAACAAGGGAGCTTAGAGAAATCAAGGATGACATCTAGCTGGCTAGACAGGGCCATTACTGAACTAGAGAGCAAGAGAAACCGACAGCGGGACAAACTGTGGACACGGGGAATTCAAGGTGCCTGTGGGGAATATGCAGGTGGGAATGTCTAGAAGGCAGCTGGAAGTGATCTGGAGCTGAAAAGCAGTGCTGGCGATCCAGAAATGGGTGTGGGAGTTAATACAATTCAGAGAGCAGTAAGAGCTACACTGAGGCCGCAAGGGCCAGGTGCTGTGCTAGGCACTTCTTATGCTCAATTTCATTCAAGCATCACAACATTTTGAGGTGCGCTATCACCCATTTGACACACTCAGAAAATAAGAGGCTTCCGGTGCCTAAAGACCACGCTGTCAGTGAGTGGTAGAGCTGCGTTTAAACCCGAAACATGGGCCCCGAAGCCCAAGAAGTACAGCTGCAACTTCCTGATGGTCACTAGGTTCGGGAGCTGTGAGCGCTGTGTGCATTTACGCTCTGCCCTCAGGCGCTCCTCAGGAGCTGCGTTAGAGAAGGCGCCTTTCTCTCCCACCAGGTGCCCAACGCCCACACTACAGTGGCAGCGCAGGATCAAGCTGCATTCATTGCTCGCAGTTTTCTATTCAGGGACCCAGGAGAACCCCAACATTCCTGAACTCAGAATCATCTCACCCAAGCAGGACCAAGACTCCTGGGAGCCCTCACCAATGTTCGGCTGAACAAAGTACACACCAGACAAAGCCCGCGGCCAGGAACAGTGAATGACCACGCTCACATCCCTGAACCAAAGGCGAAGAAAACCCACTCTCTGCCCAACTCTGTCCAGGCCTCACGACAAAGCAAACCATTTAGAGAAACAATAAAGGCGCATTGGTGCTGACATGTCTCTGGAGAAAAGGAGAAGCGAACCTACTGCGTTCATGAAATCATCATTCTTGAAGAGTATTCTCAGCAAGTGGCCCAGCATACACTCTGGATCAGCTCGACCTACCAAAAGAGGGGGGACAAAGGTATGAGTAAGTCATCCCAGGCAGGCAACGCAGGCCTATAGAGAGGCACCTGGCTGCTTCTAAGTGCCATTACGATGCCAGCAAAAATAAAATGAGATAAACAAAAGGTTTTTCTCATTAACTCAATTTCTTAAGAATCAGTCTTTAAATTAAAACTGACAATATGAACACTTGAGACACTGCTCTCTGACCTTCCCATCTCCCAGCACATTGCCCACACAGCAGTGCCCAGCTGAACAGACGAGCAGGTAGCCCAGCCCAGCCATGCTGAGTCTGCAAAGTCTACCAAAGAACCGTACGTGGGCCTGAGGGGGAGAGACCCCTGCGTTCCAGCCACAGAAAGCTGGGAAGCACAAACTCGTTTTGGTAGGTGGCCTGGAGAAGACAGGCTCCAAGTCCAATCTCTCTTCCAACTAAACTGCCAACAGTAGCAGAGATGAGTCCTCAAACCTGTATCGACACCCCAGGTTGGGGGGATCCTGCTAGGCAGTCACCAACTCTAACGATAACAGTAACCTTGGCCATCTTTACCTCTGAGCTCCTGGGGAAAGAAAGGAGGCCAGGAATCTAGGATCTCCTCAACAAACAGCCCTAAACATAAGAGAATTAGTTTATGGTTGGGAGAATTAACAGTTTCTTTTAAAAACAGATACAATCTATCTTATTTAATTTTCCTTTCAGAGCATCAGAGTGGGAAATTTACTCAAAAGATACAATTTAGGAGGAAGAAAAGATGTGCACTGCTGATGTGATGCTTTACCAGGCTCAAATCTGAATCCCAAAGTAATTCACAAAAAGAAAAGTTACTGAATGGTACCATAAAACTAAATGAGGACCTCTGATTACCTTCCTGTTTCAACATGATGAAACTAAGACACTTGTTTTTATTACCAGAAATTATGCCCAACAACAAATACTGCTTAACACAGAGGCATAGGTAAGAAAAAACTGTCTTTAAATTTCTCCTGAGAACAGGCATATCACTCTGGCTCTCCCTTCTCATTTCCAACTAGTTCACCCTTTCCAAGACAGTATCACCACGCATGACAAGTCCCTTAACTCTCTTCATAATCCCATGCATTAACTCGATCTCTTACTTGACTTTCACTTCTGTATCTCTTCGTGCCGACTGCCTCACTAAAGATGTGAGACAGGCCAGGGAATAGTCCTGAAGCCACTAGTGAGGACATCTAGGACAAGAGCAGCAGGTATAAACAACCGGCCCCCTGGTCTGACATGCCTAGCTTACTACACTTGAGGCATGAGTCTCAGACAGAAAGAAACCCTGGGACATCCAGGTGAATACGCAGTGTTCTTACTTGTGTAAATCCACACTCTCTCCACACACAACAGCTCAGACTCTTCTCTCCTTTATAAAGCATTGCTTCTGGCTTTATAGAGAAGGTTTATACACAGTGTGGAGTCACGCATATATAAGTCACGCTTGGCCCACTGGAAATCTACCTCAGAGAACATAAACTGACAACATCTCAAGTCCCTTATAGTTCTGTATTATAGCATTACATGTCAAAGCAGGCTAGGTTGTCACGGCTCTAACTAAATCAGCCCAAAATAAGCCAAATTAACATGAGATAGCAAACTTCAGCCATTGAGACACTAAAGCAGACATCGAGAAGATCCAAGTACTGACCTCACAACTACGCAAGGCCCTGGACATGCTCCCACAACC
The DNA here is from genome assembly GCF_040802235.1 of Manis javanica. Taxonomy (NCBI): domain Eukaryota; kingdom Metazoa; phylum Chordata; class Mammalia; order Pholidota; family Manidae; genus Manis; species Manis javanica. Next base: position 2,588,402 of record NC_133158.1, read on the forward strand.
GCCACTGCCCTCAATAAGAAGGTGATCCACATGTGTGAGAGACCAAAGCATGAGAGCAACACCTTTATAGGTCAGAGAGACAACATTTTTCCCTTTCAAGTTTTCGTAATCACACCCAACTGAGTCAGTAAGGTGTATCTATATAATTCAGTTCCTTAAGTTAGTCGCCTTCTGACATGTAAATATTACAAATATTTCCGTTTCTCCAGGAACTTATTTTTCCTCACTGAACCCACCTTAAGCAGTATTTTAACAAATCAGCAATCTTAAAACTCAGCATGCAAGATGCTACTTCAGTGAAAACTATTCCTGTTAAGCAATTTTTTTTTGTAAGAAAAGTAGAGCAAGGCTTAAGAGAACAGGTCTCACCAGGGTGTCGGTCATCAAATGGGTCCGGGTCCCCCTTACGGTATTCTTCAGTTTCTTTTTCAATCAACTCCGACATCCTAGCACAAAGGAAAGACCATCAACTCTAGACAAGTATACAAAAAATGTAGCACCACCAGATTAGTCAATTCAACAGTCAAGGTGTGAAAGAACAAAGTTAGAGAAGGGCATTTTCCTGATGAACGTAGGGACCTAATCACCATCTCATCTAACAGTTTCCACTCCCAAGCACATTCTTCTCTCTACTTTCAGGTCTCAAAAAATAGCACTACTAATGCCCTCAGAAGCCAGATACCTAGGAGTCATCATTAAAACCTTTCTCCTCACCCCCCAATAATTCTTGTTGACTCTACTACAAAATACCTCCCAACTTCAGTCATTTCTTTCAATCTTGGCTGTTCCTACCCTTGTCCAAACCACTGTCAACTGCCGGGCCTCCTCGCAACAGCCTTCACCCTGGTCTCCCACCTCCTGCTTCCATGTTTGACCTGAGCAATTCATTCTTCAACTTTCAAACTCACCACAATCTGAATAAGCCCAAGTACTACTATGGTTCACAGCAATCCGGCTCCCGTCTGCATCTCCGACCACTGCTCCCCCACCAAGGTCAAGCCCGCAGCCCATGATGACCCCTTCAGGGTGTGCTGCTCTACCTTGGCCCACAGACCGCCTTCCACCTGCCTAAGCCCCCAGCTGTCCCCAGCAACCACTCGTCCGCTCTCCCTCACTGAGGGTTAGCTTGCCTGTTCTAGAATTTCACATAAATGGTATTATATACACTCTTCACATCTGGGTTCTTCTGCTTAGCCTGTGTTGAGTCAGCCAGCCATGTTGCTAAGTTTATCTATAGTTCTTTTTTATTCATGCAGTCTTTTTGACACAAGAAAAATCACTTCCTACCTGCCCTAAGCTGACATATTAATCTGTTACAATGACCAAGTACAAGGCTATTCCACTCCCCAGCATGTAGCATGCTCTATCCTAGCTCCAACTCTCCTATGTGTATTTCCACAAAGCCATTCTTCCTAGGCCTAAGGGTTAAGCTCCCTGCAAACATTCTTGCCTGGTCTTCTCCTTCCACCCTGAGCCTAAGAAGTATTTCTGCTTTTTCTACCTTTCCCCTGTAAACTCTGAAAAATTCTCTGCCACAAAGGGCAATCACACAGTATGTTTAGAAGTACATATAAGATTTACTGGTATCTTCAGTTGAAACAAAGCAATACAGCACAGGAGACATTAAAAACATGGCTTCTGGAGCCCGATGGACAGGGTTCAAACTGTACTTCGTCCACTGTGTGTGACTTTGGTCCGACTGCCTAACTTCTCTGTACCTCACACATAAAATGAGAGTTAACAATCCCTACCTAACAGAGCTTCCCAAGACTTGACTTAATGTACGTGCTCTGCTTAGAACAAAAGCTGACATGTAAGAGCTCTGCAGGTGCTACTATTGTAAAAACTGGGAATCAAAAACAAATAGAAAAACAATTCAAGGTAGCAGCTGACTGGGATGGGGCAGGAGGGGGCTTCTGTGGCTGGTGGTCCAGTTCCGTAACCTGATCTGTGTGACGGTTGAACAAGTAAAGCAGAGTACTGTGCAGTCTATAAGGTGTATCCCAATAATGTTAAAAAAAAAAAACTGAGAAGTTGGGTTAAACTAAACATAGCTTGGCCCAGTGCCAGTCCCTTTTCACAGGATCAAGTCAAAGACTTGATTATAATAAATTAAAAGTACAAATGATCAATGAAAAGTCAGTTAACAAACACTTGTACATTTTTCTTAGGAAAACTGCAAAAAGGCCATAAAAATACTGGTCAGTAACAGTGTAGCACAGAGAAGGCAAATAGCTGACTCTGTGGCATCTTACTACACTGATGGACAGTGACTGCAATGGGACATGGGGGGGACTCAATAATAAGGGTGAATGTATTAACCACATTGTTTTTCATGTGAAACCTTCATTAAGAGTGTATATCAATAATACCTTAATAAAATAAAAAAATAGTGGTCAGTAAAAAGAGTTAAGTGGGCCTGAAATTCCTCTGCTTTTCATGGAATATACCAAAACACCCGATCTGTAGCCAGCTGGTGGGGGCAGGGGCAGACGAGGCTAGAGCCACCGAAGGCGCTTCAGGAGCATCGGTGAGCCAGCGGCCTCGCCCCGGGAGGACAGTGGGAGTTGCCTCCACAGCAAACTCAGCTTTGGATTCGCCCTACTGCCTCTCACACCTCCTGTCTGCCCTTAAAGGTCCTGCCCCAGACGACTCCCCTTTCCATTCCTAGCTGACATTCACTCCATTCTGGGAGGCCCACTTCCTTACTGCCACAAGAATGTGCCCCAGTTCCTTTTCCCTGGATGCCTTTTTCGGTCACATTTTTCACTCTTCCTAGGAAACCCACCTCCCTGCTTTTCATCAAGGAGTCCCTAGTCCAAGGAACCCTCACCACATTCAGTACTGGGAAGGACACTGGGAGTGGCGTTAAAACCCAGGATTCTGACCTCGGCCTTCCGCTGCCTGGCTACGCGGTCCTTTGCCAAGCAGCTTTTAACAATGCGGCCCTCAGTGATACTTTCAGTGACAACGAGGAACTTGAGGTTCAGGAAGTGTCTCCTATGATTCTGACACACAGAAAGGTCTGTAACTATTTGTTGAGTGAATAGAAGAAACTAATTCATTCAGGTTCTTCCCATTCTCACAATCTTTAGGAACCACACTGCTCGATTCACCTCTTCCTGAAAACCTATCACGCCACTCTGTGCTGTTCCATGCCCTTCAGTTGCCTCCCAGAGACTATCTCCTTGGCGACAGGACCCCTCTGTTACAGGCTTCACACTGCTGAATATCACAGCACAGTGACAAAGCTGGGGGTCAAATGTGATGATGAATGTGAAATAATCTTGAAAATAAAACACTGAGTATTTTTAGTGTACATGTTCAGTTAAATATTTTTAACTAATCACGTGAATCACCACTAACATTATCATACCCATGTAAGACTCTCTCCTCCTTTTAGTTGTACCAATAACCCACATGGTCAATTACACAGTACTTAGATTCTTTAATCCACTAAGGCTGCATTTCAGGTACCTTGTAATTAGTAGTTCTTAATTTTCAACTCCTCTGCGAATTAAAGTCCGCTCTCCCCGAGTCCGTAACAATCCTATCCCTGAAAAACTATTCTTTCACATTTCCCACATATTAAGAGCAGTTATGAACAAAGCATTTATCCTTGTTTAAACTTCATAAGATCATATAGTTCTCTTTATCCTGAAAGAACAGATCGCTGCATAAACAAAAAACTTTTCTCACTGCTATGATATGATAATCAAAGGTTAGATGTCAAAGCTCCCATGTTCCAGGATCTGCTTAGAAAAACCTGGGCATCCCTCCCCAGTCTTCATTTTTCACTTTCTCTCCTCAACACATTCATTCACTAAAATTATGTCCCACACAGTCACTATGCACCAGGCAGTGGGCAAATCGTCTGAGGAGACACCAATAAAGGCGTGTGGCACCTGCCTTTAAAATGCTTACAATTTATGGAGACACATGTTAAAATAAAAAAATTATAGTACAGTGTGGCAAGAATTAAGATGGGGGTAAGCTATTTTATATGTATTTATGTCCCTATATATATGACAGACAGGAGCGCCCACAGAGCAACCCAGAGACGCCCTAGTCATCGGCGTTTACCAGACGTGACTCTTGAACTGCTTCTTGAAAGGATCACAGCATGCTAGGCAGACATGCCAAGTACAGTCGTTTCCAGCCCAAGAAACAGCAAGTGTAGAGGGACACAGACATTAGAAATATGGCGCTGTTCCTCGCAGGAGACCAGCACTGTGAGCAGGAAAGCAGGCAGGCGCCAAATCATGAATGGCCTCACAGGCCACTCTAAAGGGTCTGCATTTCATCTGTAGGGAGAAGGGAGCTGGGGAAGAATTCTGAGCAGAATGACAGTCGGATATGTGAGTGAGAAGGTGACTCTTTTGGCAAAGAGGGGGCTGTCTCAGAAAGGGGTGAGCCAGAGCCAGGGTAGATGCACCGGCAGAGGCCAGTGAGGACTGGGCAGCACCCAGTCAGGGAGCGGGGAGGGCGGGGGGGGCATGCTAGAGTCCTCAGGACTCGCGACTGACGCGCTTGCAGAGGAAGGCCCCGCGGGGCTGGTCTGCAGCTTGATGGTGGGAAACCGCGTGCAGCGAGGCAAGCACGAAAGCAGAAGCTGTGACCAAGGGAGGTGGGCGGAAGGGGTCACTGTGGGGCACCATGCTGAGGCTCTGCGCCACAGCCAGGTAAAGGTGTGCACACCACGCACACCTTTGTGTGAGAAGTGGGTCTGAAGCTTTAAAAGGAGAGATCTGAAATAGAAACAAAGATTGGCACAAGAATAATGCTTTAAATCATGGACAGGGACAGTTTCATTGAGGGTGAAGACAGAAGAGATCCACGAACAGAGCCCCGGGGTTAAACACAGGCAGGAGAGCCCGTGAAGGAGAAGAGGACAAAGGGCCTGGGAGAAAAGGTATGGAATTTACCAAGCTTCAGGGAGGGAGGTGAAGACTAGTTCTAACAGGGAAGAAAAAGGAGTTAGACTTCAGCCAAGGTACAAGTGTTCCTGTATCATTCTCCAATTTGTTTCAATCTCCTTTGTTCCGAACTCATTTTTAAAAGCACTCCACTTGCTCCTACCTGGTGAGGATCGGTACCATATCCTGCCCACTGCCATGGTCCTTTTCCCACTGCTCCAGCAGGGTGGTGAGCTCAGCTTTGGAGTCCACAGGTACCGCTACTGCAGTCATGGCTCGGCCTACGGAGGAAGGGAAAGGCAACAGCCAATGGACACAGGCAAATACACCTGACACGCTCCCTATGAAAGGCGAGTGTGGCAGGGGAGAAAAGGGTGGGCAAGCAAGGGAAATGATTACAAGCAAGGAGAATTTAACCCGCAGACCCTTGAGATCATTTCAGTTGTGGCCCAGTGGGAAGCCCGGATGCTCATCAATTCATGATGAACACACACTCTCACTTCTCTCAACCTCCATTTGCTCAACTGTCACTGAAACTGTCAAAGGAGACTGGACCAAAATCGTGATTCTTAACCCTTTTACAATCAGGGACCCTTTTCCCCCTCAATAAATGCACATACCTACATGCCATATGTACAATGATCCCAAATCTTGATTTCTGAGATCCAAAACTTTGATACATTTTTTTATAAATACAAAATCTGGTAAAAACTACTCCCCAAGATATTTTGCTCTTGTAAGCCTTTGGGGAAAAGGTCTATCAAAGATAAGCAACGCATGCCTCTTAATTAATAAAAGGCCAAGAACTGAAGTGGGTATCATTCCCCACATGAAAGTTGAGAAGTATTATAAACCCAGGTGTCCTCAAGGCTTCAATGCTGGAAAGAGGCAGAGAAAGTTGCTGACTTGAACAGTTACTAGGACAGGGAACTGAGACAGGCTTTGAAGGAGCCTCATGAGACATCCACATGGGGAAAAAAGACAGCCTCAGCAGGGGTTCCAAAAGGGATAAATGAGACCCAGATGTTTAGTTTATAGATCCATTTTTTTTGCCAAAGTAGCCTTAAGATCAAGGTGTCAGATTCTGCCATACAAAATGTGTATTTTCACAAAAATAGCAACTGTTCTATAAAAACCTCACACCAGAAAGGGATTATGAGCTGGTCTAAGATTACTGTGTACTCTTTCAAAGGTATCTAACATAAGACCAAAAGAAATAAATGGAGAAGATGATACTACCAACTCTTTGGAATATAAATGCTTGTGTTTTAATAAAGTAGAAGCAATTCTAGTAATTAGCAGATACTGATTCATGTTACCTGGGCTACCCATAACTATAAGGAGCATAATTATTTCCAAAGCAACAGAACTTAAAGGCTTCTTTTCTAGAGAAAAATCCACATTTTCAGTTCTTCAAGCCAAAGTCACCAACAGGAAATGCTGCAGGTATGACCAACTATCAGGGACCTGAGCCCAAAATAACCCAGGCTATTATTTTTTACTACCATCTATGAATTATATATGCATTTTTTAAATTACCTTATTGGAATAACTTTAGATTCACAAAAAGTTTGCAAAGATAGTAGGGAAATTATAATAGGCAAAACATGGAAACAACCTAGTAGATGAGTGGATAAAGAAGATGTAGTACATATACATAATGGAGTACTACCCAGCGATAAAGAATGAAATCTTGCCATTTAAGACAACATGGATGACCTAGAGGGTATTATGCTAGGGGAATAAGTCAGAGAAAGACAAATACCAAATGATTTCACTTATAGGTGGAATCTAAAAAACAAAACAAACAAAACTGAGAAAAACCCACAAACACAGAAAACTTAGTGGTGGTTGCTATAATGGAAGGGTGTGGGGGAGTAGGTGATACAGAAGAAGAGGGAGAAAACCTAGTAAGATATCTGGTATTTTGAGCTGGGCAATGGTTACATAAATGTACACACACACACACACACACACACACACACACACACACACACACACACAAAGATAGTAGGGAGAAGTCCCATATACCCCTCATCCTGTTCAATTTCCCCTAATGTTAGTAGCTTATTTTATAGTAATATAGTATATTTTATAGTGTTAAAGTGTCAAAATTAAGAAACCCGAATAGGCACATTAACTTAAACTTCAAATTTCAACAGTTTTTCCATTCACATCCTTTTTCTGTTCCAAAATCTTATCTAGGATACTACATGCATTTAACTGTCATGTGTTCCTAGTGTCTTCTGGTCTGTGACAGTTTTTGAATGTTTCTTTACTTTTCATGATCTTGACAATCTTGAGTACTACTAGCCAGGGGTTAAGATATAGCAATAGTTCAACCATTTTTTTCAAACAGTAAAATTTTACACTACAGTAAAAAACCTAGAGACTAGGCAAAGTAGTAATGATAAAATTAATCTCTTAAGACATATTTTAAGAATGCAAGAGATGGCTTTATTGGTGAATTCTACCAACTGTCTGAAGAATTAACATCAATTCTCAAATTCTTCCAAAAACAGAAGAGGGCAGACACTTCCTAATTTATTCCATGAAGCCAGCATTACACTGACACCAAATCCAGATAAGACATCACAAGAAAACTACAGACCAATATCCTTTATGAATATAGAGGCAAAAATCCTCAACAAAATACTAGCTGAATACAGCAGTCTATGAAGAGGATTATATATCATGACCAAGGAGGAGTTACCCTAGGAATGCAAAGGTGGTTCAACATACAAAAAGCAGTTAATGTAACACACCACATTAACAGAATGGAGGAGAAAAACCCCATGATCATCTGACACCATAAAAGCATCTAACAAAATCCAACATCCTTTTGTGATAAAACAATAAACCAGAAACAGAAAAGAACGTCCTCAACGTGGTGAAGGACATTTTTAAAAACCCAGGGCTAACATTATACTCATTGGTGAAAGACTGAAAACTTTTCCCCTACAATCAGAGATATGACAAGAATGCCCACTTTCATACCTAATATTAAACACTGTATTGGAGTTCTTGCCAGAGCAATTATGCAAGACAAATAAATAAAAAGTATCCAAGTTGGAAAGTAAAATTATTTTTATTCACTGATGACATGATCCTATATACAGGAAATCTGAAAGAATCCACACACAAAAAAAATATCAGTTAATAAATCAGCGAAGTTACAGGGTACAAGATCAACATACAAAAATCAGTTGTGTTGCTGTACACTAGCAAGAATTCAAATATGACATTAAGAAAAGTTTCATTTACAACAGCACCAAAAAGAAAAAAATAATGAATAAATTTAACCCCAAAACACACAAGACTTATACACTGAAAACTACAAGCACTGCTGAAATAAATGACAGAAGACCTAGATAAATGTAAATTCCTAAACTCATGGCTTAGAAGACCTAGCACCATGAAGATGGCAGTACTCTCCAAAGTGATCAATGCCATCCCTATCACAATGCGAATGACCTTTTTTTTTGCAAAAATGGAAACAATAATCCTAAAATTCATATACAATTGCAAGGGACCCTGAATAAACAAAGCAATCTTGAAAAAGAAGAAAGTTGGAGAATTCACACTTCTGATTTCAAAACTTGCTACAATTATCAAACAGCATGGTACTAGCGTAAGAATAGACATATGCAATAGGACTGAGAGTCAGAAATACCAATGCAAAGGACTGAATGTCAGAAATAAAATCTCATATTCTGGTCCACTGATTTTCAACAAGCATGCCAAGCCACTTAATACATAAAGAAGTTGTTCAGAGACCATTAGTAGAAAGACTGATGGTCTTTCAACAAACTATACTGAGAATTAGATACCCACTTGCAAAAAGGGTGAAGTTGAGTAATTGCCTCACACCACACACAAAAATTAACTCAAGGATCACAGACCTAAATGCAACAGTTTAAACCATAAAACTCTTAAATGTAAACCTAGGGGTAAGTAAATCTTAATGACTTTGAAACTGGCAAGGGATTTTTATTTCTAACACCAAAAGCATAAATAACAACCAAAAAAAAAAAAACAGATAAATTGTGGACTTCAACATTTAAAACTTTCTGCATCAAAAGATATCATCAAGGAAGTGAAAAGATAACCCATAGATTGGGAGAAAAATAGCTGCAAACCATATAACTAATAAAGATCTAGTATCCAGAATATATAAAGAACTCCTACAACTCAACAACAAAAAAATTATTCAAAAATGGGCAAAGGACTAAATAGACATTTCTCCAAGGAAGATATACAAATAACCAGCAAGTACATGAAAAGATGTCCAACATAATTAGCTTCTAGGAAAATGAAACTCAAAACCACAGTGAGATACCACTCACACCCACTAGCATGACTATAATTTAAAAAATCAGAATACACATTGTCAAGGATGTGGAACCCTGCGATGTGCACTGCTGGTGGGATGGCAAATGCCAAAGTAACTACGGCAAACAGTTTGGTGGCTCCTCAAAAAATTCTTTAAAAATGTTAAACATAAACTTAGCATATGACCCAGCAATTCCAAGCCAAGGTATGTAATACCAAAGAATAGAAAACAGATATTCAAAAACTTGTACTCAAATGTTCAAAGCACCATATTCACAATAGCCAAAAGGTGGAAACAACCCCAAATGTCCATCAACAGCCAAATGGATAACCAAAACATGCTTATATTCAACAAAATGTGCTTTTATTTTTTCCAACTTAATTATGAAAATTTTCATACTAAGTAATATTCAGCAACATTACTGGGCCACAGAAAGGAATGAAGCACCAATATGTTACAGCTGTGGGTGAACCTTGAAAATACACTAAATGAAAGCAGCCAGACACAAAAAATCACACATTGTATTACTCCATATATATGAAACATCCAAAATAGGGAAATCCTTACACAAGAAAGCTGTCCAGTGGTTGCCAGGGGCTTGGAGGAGGGGAACTATGAAGTGACTGCTTAATGTATATGGGGTTTCCCTTTTGGGGTTCTAAAAATGTCTTGGAACTAAAAGTGATGGTTGCACAACACTGTTAAGCTACTAAATGCCACTGAAGTGGACACTTTAAATGGTTAATGGTTAATTTATGGTATGTCAACTTTTTATTTTTCCTTAAAATGGAAAATCTAATAAAGGTCCAAGAGGGAATGCCCCTTGAATAACTTAAGCAATCAGCCTAATAGAGCATATAAAGGCAAAATTTAAAGAAAATACTTCCTCTAATATAGGTCATCTCAAGGGCATTAAAATATTAAGATTTAGAAACAATATACTGTTAATATACAATTTTGAAACATATACTGTTGGTACGATTTTGAAAACTTCTAATTAATTATATCTAAGAATAATTATAACTGTGGGAATAATCACTTGCCAAGGGAAAATATAAACTTTTAATAGTATCAATGACAATTCCTTTTACTATTAATACAAAATGTAAAAGATGCAGTCATCTTGTTATGCTCAAGACAGTGAAGACGCATTACTCACTTCACCATGCTTTAAAGTGAGTTCTCTAAGTGATATACACAATTTATGACCTGTCCGATAGTGACGCAATAGCTACCAATTAGTGAATATTAGTATGGAATAGATACCTGGTTAAGTCATTTACTTAGAAAACGGGCTCAGAGAGGTCTCCAAGACCAATCCATTTGGTACTTGATGGAAAAAGGTTTCAAGCATTCAGATTCCAGCTCTGCTGACATACCTCTGAGGTCTTAGTCAAGTTATTTAACTTCTCCAAACCTTAATTTCCTCATCTATAAAATGGAAATGGTTGTTGTGAGGGCTAAATGGTAATACTGTCCATACAATGGAATAATACAAAGCCCTACAAAAAATATGAAGAACGTCCTGATCCTAAAGGATGGCTGCCAAAGTATCCAGGGGTGATGGGTCTGCAACTTATTTTCAAATGGTTCCACGAAATAAATATACACCACACCTATAAATAGAAAAAAAATGGCAAATATTAACAATGGTTGCATCTGGCATGGACAAAGTGCTCGTTTTCCTATTTTTTCAACTTCTTAATGTTTGAAAATTTTCATAATTAAGAAGTTGGAAAAAATTAAGCATTTACTTTCCTTATTTGGCCCAGCTCTCAAATATACTGACAAGACAGAAAAGCACAGAGCATGTGGGGGTGTCTCTCTCCCAGGAATATACCCCCGGAGGAATACACAGAAACAGATCGAATCTATTACTTCTGTGGCAGATAACTGACTTTCTGATGGATAAAGGGAGGAGAGAGAGTTTTCACTATACATAATTTCCCTAGCTATACCAATTTTCCATTATTCTGTACCTTTTTGTAAGTTTTTAATTAAACCATAAAATCTGTCCTAACACACAATACTGAACGGCCTGTTCTGCAGAAAGTATCCCCATGTCTAAAATAAAGCCATGCTAAGGACAGATCCTGTAAGGTTACAATCCTGAAACAAGTGTCTGTAAGCATTCTTCTTTATTAAAACAAAAACAATAACCTGAGGGGAAAAAAAACAAGTTTGGAGCTTCAAATAAAACCGAAATATTAGTGTGACATATGAGATCATGCATAACAATTTTCTATTACTGTCCGTGACCACAGAGAAACCAACATAATTGGTAATCATCAACTTCAATCACTTCAAACTGATGTGGTTCATTCTACCAAACTCCTCTCCTCCCACATGTAACGACTGTTTGACATACAACAGCAAAACACTGCTCGGCAGCTACTGAAGAGATTTTCAGCCCAGAATGACTTCCTTTACATTCCCCAAATTCTTTTTCATCTCCTTAACATCAAAAATATATCACCACTCAAAAATGGATATGAATAACTACTACACACAAAACCCAAATCTTGACAGCATCAAGAAAAAAAATCGATTCCTGAAGAGTCTATATATTACAGGCTTATATAAACCTTAAAGGTAAACTCCAGTAAACGGGAAAATTACAGGACGGCACTGCCAACAAACATCTCATTCTGGTCGTTAACAAAGCATTAAGAAGATGCTACTGCTAATACAATTAAAACATGTAGACTAATTAAAAGGCCAGTACAGAAAAACTGAGGCCAACGTGACGTGGACCAGGACGAGTCATTAGGGACTGAAAAGGAACTACTACGCTCCAAAACTACTTCGACAAATCGGAACCCGAGCGCTACCACTGCAGTAAGAGGAAGTGAGACGGAAACCGTCTGGGAAGAGAACGGGGAGTTAGGCGAACACCTCTGACACCCCACGTGAAAACGACTAGAACTGCCGGAAGCAGGCTCCGGGGAAGCTCCGCGGCCCTCGGATCCCGGCTCCCGCTGCAGGACCCGCGTGCCTCTCCCACCCCCCCGGGCCACCCCGGCGGTGGGAGTGCCCGCAAAGCTCCTCCTCCTCGCCCCGTCCGAGAGCTGGGCGGGTGCAGGGGGAGGTGGCACGGGGCCGAGGGAGGGGAGAGCCCGCCTAGGTGGCTGGAGCTGGAGGCGGAGACCCAGTCTGGGAGGGGGGCGGCCGTACGGCAGGAAAGATGGAGCCATCCAGCCGTACGGCACGGAGCCCGGGAAGACAGGGAGGAGAAGGTGACTAGGGGAACGAGAGGCGCCCCTCCTCCAGGCAGGGGCGGCACACCCCTGCCCCCTCGCCGGGCGTTAGAGTTACTCCTGAGGAGCTGCTTCTGCGGACTGGAGGAAGAACCTGGGGGCGGAAAAGTCCTCTCAGGCCGCGGGCCCAGCCTCCCCGGCGGCCCGGCCCGCCCCCTCCCCGCCGACGGCCAGGCAGGTGCCGCCCCTCCCCCAGGCCGGCGCCCACTCTCCCCCGCCCGGCCACGCGCGCTGTCTCCTCGCATCCCTCCCGGAGACCGTCGCTTCCCCACTCACCTTCCCGGGCGGCTCCGCCGCTCCCCCCTGCCCCGCCAGCGGCCGCAGTTCACACACACTGCCTCAGGTCCCGCACTCACTCTCCCTCACACACAGCGCGACCACGGTTCCGAAGGGGCCCACATATTATGCGTCACTCTGGTGCTACGTGCCCCGCGCGCGCGCGCGCGCGCGGCGCCTCGAGTTGGCGCGCGGCTCACGGGCGGGAGGCGGGAAGGATAACGCCAGCATGAGTTCAGGAACACCGACGAGTCCCGGGGCCGTCTGGGAAATGAAGTTCCGCTTCCAGGGGCGGAGCCCACCAGTCTTCGTCGGCGCACGCGCACTCTGGCCCCGCGCGTTGACTATTGGGACGTGTAGTTTTTAGCATAAATGAGAACTGCCGTGTACTCATTGGCTGCTTCAGAAAGCGGAAGCGAAAAGTAAGCGACGCCCCGCCCACGCCAGGGCTTGCGTCCTTCAGGGAGTGCCCCAGGTTTATTCTTCCATTTGCCCCATTATGCCTAAAACACACAGCGTCTGAGAAAATATTTCCCACGAGCATATCAGAAACCACAGCACCCATTAAACAGAAGGCACTGGTTTTTCCTTACCTTTTCTTTTCAAGATCTACCCAATAGGATCGATAAATATTTATCCTGGATATTGTATGCGAGACAGAGAAAAGAGAAAAATCGAAAGGTCGGCTGACCTCAGAGGTCATCGAACTCCTTTATTTTACAGCTGGGAAAAGTGAAGCCTGGAGTGACTTGCCCAACAGCACACAAGCAATTAGCAGAGCCAACGACTCAGGGGTCCCTCTTTGGGGACATGAAAGGTAAACATGATCGCACAGGTGAGCAGCATCTCTCCTTGACAAGATCCTACCCAGCCTTTTTCTCTCTAGAAGCCCTGGGCAAGTTTCCGTACATTTCTATACAGAGTCCTCACAGCCAGCGCTGTCACACGGGGAACACGGGACGCAGCAACCCAGCCGCGCTCAGGTTCCGCAGCCAGTAAGCAGCCAGCCGGGGCCTGATGCTGGGTCTCTGGTTTCCGTTCCCCTCTGGATCCTATTCCCCTCTTTCCGGTAAAGTGACTGCCCTCAAGTGTATACCTTGGAGCAGCTGCTCAGGAGCAGAATTCTAGAATATGATGTGACAGTGCCACAGACATGTCACATCTCGCCTGCCACAACACACAACTCTCTTCCCTGTGCTTCTGGAACTGCCTATATCAGTAAAGGCAACCACCATTTCCTTTGACTTTACAGCAAGCTAAGCTCTCTGCCAAGTGTTTTATCCGCACTTTTTCATGTAACCCTCACTACCACTCCACAGGGTAAATACAGTTACCCCTCTATACAGATGAGAAATCTGAACATCCAAGGAAGGGATCCAGGTTTGTGGATCCAGAGACTGGACTCAAAACTTTACTACACCCATCCCCCGGAATTCCTTCAGCTGACTTTCCTGCCATGCCCCCTGGGCCGTGAACCCAGATGCACCAGAATGGGGCTTTGTTCAAGCCTTAGATACCCTCCCTCTGTGCATGATCTAGCCAGCAAGGTGGTGGCTCCCCTGCTGGCTGGGGTCCTGAAAATCAGAGCCCTTGTGAGAATCCAGGGTCCAGCTCACCTGTTCCTGGCACAGCCTCTGCCTGCCACCAGATGGCACTGCTGCCTGCAGAAACCCAGCCTGGGAGTGGAGGAGAATGAGGGGCATCCAGGAGGGGCTTTGGAGAAGTCAGGGCCCAGGGCTGGGCAAACAGCTGGAGGGCCGCAGGGCCGGTCAGCAGCTGCTCTCTCCAGAATCTTTTCTGACATCTTTTTCAAAAGTCCCTGTCTGGATGGCCTCCTAAAACTCTAGGCTCAAGGCCTGAAGTGGCTTAGCAAATGCTCAATAGTCAACTGCTCCTCTGGGGCAACTTTGCCCTGCCCCTCCTTGCTCCGTGTCTCTGCACCCCATTCATCACTTCTTGATGTTCATCCCAGAGGTGAGGGGCACAAGGACGATTCCGGCAGGCCTTCCTGGCAGAGTGAGGATGGAAAGTAATTTACCTATTGATGTCAAGGAAAGTCAGGAGTTCAGAATGATTCTGGGAAGAACTTCAGGAATGTTAAGGTTTCCATCTGAGGCTCAGAATTTGGGGCTAAACTTCCTCAATCCACAATGAAGTCCTATTTCTTGCCAGTTATCCAAGTTCTTTCCCCCGTCAATCAACATTACTTTGGTTGAATGCAAGCCATGTGAATTTCATCAGGACCTCTATGTTAAACGGAACCTCAGGAAAACTGTTCTGTTTGGGTTTAGAACATATATATGATATGCTTTTGTAAAGAGTAACCCTATTATAGAGTAGTGTATAAGGGAAATTTGCTTTATGAGCTCTAGGTCTTCCATTGTTAAAAGTGAAATGGTACAACTGCAGTAATAAACTTGACATTTAATGTGAAAAGAAAAAAAAAAGTCCCTGTCTGTCTTAAGAGAGACTATCCACCCAGCACTGGCCAGTTAGAGACAGTAAAGACTCAGCCTGAGCAGGCCTTTGATTTACAAACTACCCAGTCCAGATCCACCCCTTCCCGCTGTCCTGTACGCCCCAGAGGGCAGTCCTCCGCCTGAACCATCTCTGGCCAGGCCCCAGGCCCCTGGGGCCTCCCTTACAGCTTAAAGCCCACCGAAATTACTCAGAGCAGCCAGTGCCAACCTGTACTACCCTGTCTGCCTCTCCCACTCCCAGAAAGGCCACAGAAAAGCAATGCCTGCAGCCCCTGCCCTCCCCGTGCCCCACACAGCTGCACTGCAGGCCTCCCAGACACCCAGTCTGGGAAGGGGAAGGGACCACACCCAGGTTTTCGGGGTGGCACACTCATCCCACACATGCTCACTGACACCTCTCACAGGACAGATATGTGTGCCTGATACACAAGCATGCCCGCCTGTGCCCTGACACTGTCCCCAGAGCCAGCACCTTCTCATCCACGCACACACAAGCACAGAGCTGCAGAGCTTGGTCTGGCACCCACCCTCTCCCCAGTGATTGGAAGGACACTCCCCGGCCTCTGTGGAGGAGCACGGCTGGGCTCTGTCTGTGCCCCTCTGTGTGGTGCGCTCAGAAAGCAGCAGCCACCGTCCAAAAGGGCGAGGAGTCGAGCTTCCGGGCTGCCCAGTGGCAGAGAAAGGGCAAGAGCTGCCCAGCCTGAGCCCAGAACCAAGGGCCACATACCTGGGTGGCTCCACCTGCCCTCTCCCCCAACATGCCCTGTCCTGGGGCAGGAAACCAACCGCACCAGGTCCTCTGGGCCTCAGCATGCCCCTCCCCCCCCTTCCCCCGCCTCACCTCCCCACCACCTCTTTTCTCCTGTCACCCACTTCCCGGCTCACTGGACCAGGCATTGCCACCAACCAGTCCCCACCCTGATGCCACATGCCTGTGCCCCCTCGGGCCAGTGCCCGCACCCATGCCCGCTCTGCTGTTAGCTGAACAAGATCACTACTGTGAGGAGCGACGGGACCACCAAGGTGAGGAGAGGGGCTACCCGTCTCTGGGGACCCCATCTGGACAAAGGGAATTCCAACCACTCACTCGGTGCCCATGCCCTGCCTGGGCACCCCTACACCCCGGAAATATGGAACCCTGCCCCCGCCGTTGCCCAAAGGTGTGCAAAGCGGGCACTATGGTGACTAATCCACGGCCACCAGGTACTTTGCAGATGGAGAAACTGGGGCTGTGCTAAGACCGTGTTTAGCCCACCGTGTCAGCAGCCGCCCGGCTCTGGCCTCCGGAAGCCAGTGCCACCTCCCGCTCCCACAGACACAGCGCATGAAGCAGCGTGAGTGGTCAGCGCAGCGGCGCCCCTGTGCGCCCACCTGCCTGCCAGGCCCTGGCCTGACTGAGCCCCGGGTCCCAGGCGGTACTAAGGACACAACTATGTGAACAAGGCCTGAACCGGTCGCCGCATATTTGATCTGGCGGCCCCAGCCCAGAACCAAGGTTCAACCGCAGACGCCCAGGGCTCCCCTCCCGGGGCCCCGAAAACCTGGCTTCAGTCATCTGCAAAACAGAAGCAGATCGGAGCAGCTGCCCCCAAAGGGTCTCCCTACAGATTAGCCGCAGGAGGGCGGCTCCCTTACCGCTGACTGGGGGGTGATGTCAGGCTCAGATTCCTCCCTCCTCCCCCACTGCACCCCCATTGCTGGTGCTCGGGGATGAGAACATCCTTTCCCTTTTGCAGGAGACGGGGGAGCAGCTGGGCCCAGCTTTGGAGGCAGCCTCATCCTGACACCAGCGCTCCTATTTGCCGGCTGTGTGACCCTGGCCTCTTACTTCCCCTCATGAGCCTCAGTGTCCCTGGCTGGACAGTGGGAACCATGCCCCCTCCTTTGCAGCACTGCTGTGAGGACACGTGTGTGACACATGGGAAGGGCTGCCTGGGGTGGCCGTACAGTAGCACAGGGTGGGTGCTGGCTGTCTAGGCAGACGACCCGTGTTCTGGGCTGTCCCAAGCTGTCCCCAGGACCACCTCCGCCTGGGTGGTTTCTCTGCTCCCAGTACTGCCCACAGGAGGGCTCAGGCTCCCTCTCGATGTGAGAAGCGAGTCCCTTACCAGGAAAACTTTCAGGCGCCTTCTCAGAGCACTGGGAAGGAGTAGGGTAACCACTCTGGGGTTGCCTGTGCACTCTCTGTCCCAGCCCAGCACCGAAAACTGAGCAGTCAGAGGGGGATTGAAGGGGATCTGCTGCAGGGCCTCCTGGAGCCTGCAAGGGCTGCCACCAATTGGGGCAAAGGCGGTCAAGGCCAGGGGAATCCCCCAGCCTCCCCCAGACCAGCCCACCCACCCTGCCTCCCTGCTGCGGTGAAGCCTGCATCGGGAAGCTTGCAGACAAAACTCCCTTGTCATTTCCTTCCCTTTGACAGGCCAGGGAAGGAGGGTTGGGTGTAATGGGAGGAGGCTGGGCCGACCCCGTCCAGGCGTCCGAGACCCTGCACCCCCAAACCCTTCTGCAGTGGGCCACCCCCAGGGCAGGACTGCCAGGAGCACAGGCCTTACCAGAGAGGGGGCTCCAAGTGGCTAGGTGTCCTGGGCTCTTACCCGAGGCAGTTCTTCAGTCCCGCAGAGGTGGGGGTGTCTCTCCATGAAAAGTCACATGATGTTTCTGGGGGAGCCCCCCCTGCACAGCTCCTCCTTCACCTGGCCCAAGCTTGTCACAAGGTAGCCTTTTGTGGAGTCACCAAGCTGGCCGCCCCACAGGACCAGGGCCCAGGACAGCCGGGACTGGTGGGCATGGCCTGGGGGTGGAGGGCTTCAGAAGTGGCCTTTGGACTCTGGAGAGGGGCTTCAGGGCCCAGGGGGCAGGGGCGAGGGGGTCTGTCAGAGACCTGGGAGCCAGCCCCTCAGGCCGGCCGTGGTCGTGGCCCAGAGGGGCGAACAGCTGGGGCCTGGCTCTGTGGCCTTCAGCCAACGCCTGTCCCTTGAGGCCCAGGGAGAGAGGGGAAAGGAGGGTCCTGTCCCACTGAGTACTGAGGAGGCCCCCAGTTCCGGGTGGTCCTCGGCTGAGAGAGACCAACACCTCTGAGCTGGGGACCACACGGCCCCTCCGTGCAGCCCAGGGTGACCACTGGTGCTGACTCCCCCGCCTGCGTCCTGGGCGGGCACGGGCTGCCCCAGGTGCCTCCTTGGTAAGCAGCCCCTGTGGCCTTGGGTGCCCTCGCCTGGTGGCCGGCTCAGAGGAAGGAGAATGTCCGGAGAAGGAACTGGATGCCCAGCGCCCACTCAGAGGGCAGAGAGTCGGGGAGCCCCCCGGGAAGAGCAGGAGGGAGGGGCACGCTCGTGCAGAAGCGTGGAGAGGCAGCCCCTGTTGCCGAAGGTGCCGCTGTCCTGGGGTCCCGGCACAGCCGCCTGATGGAAGCCTGGTTTGAAAGCAAACAGAGAAAGCCGTCTTCAGTGATGTCAAGGATTCCAAGCTCGGGCTCTGCACCAGCCCTGTGCGCCGTGTCCCCAGGCTGGGGGTGACGGGTCCTGCCCAGCTAGGGACTGAGTGGCCGCGCCCCCACCCCCTGCAGAATGGCCAGTGTCCCAGGAAGTGGGGGCAGCCTGGACCCCAGGAGCCCGCCTCCCAGGCACACAAGGACAGATGGGAATGTGGAGGGCCTGTGGGCTGAGGCAGCTGCACACAGCCTCTTGGGGTGCAGGCCTGGGCCTCGGTCCATGGTTCTGGGGAGAGCAGCTCCCCAACAGGGCTGCACTGGAGCCGCGCCCCCAGAGGGCCTCCTGCCGTCTGCTCTGTGGGTGGCTGAGGGGACAGGCCTGCCTGCGGGGACAAGACCCAAGGGTGACCCAGGCATGCATATGTTTACTATACCTATGGTCAAGTGTTCTTGTCATTTTAGTCCAGAATCCTTCCTCCCTGGAAATCTTGGGCACCTGCTTGGTTAGTAGCTATGAGGAGCTGTGTTGGGAGTGGTAGGACATGGTGTGGCCGAGTCCCCACCAATTTGGAGGAGGCCCCTGGGTTCCAAGGAACCTAGTTTGAGAACCACATGCCGGGTGCCTTCCAGGCTTGGCCTGGAGTCTGTGACACCAAAGCCCAGGCCTTATACAGTATGAGGACAGGCCAAGGAATGCCATGACGAGGACCACCCCAGCATCCCACCCTGAGGATGTCCCCGACCGCCACTCCAGGTCCTGGTTCCAGTTCAGCTTATTTACCACTGCCAGTGCACCCCCAGCCCTCCTCTCACCTGGCCCTCTGCTCCCCACGCTGCTCCTCCCGTGGGCTGTGCAGTCAGCATCCGGGACTCTGGAGTCACAGCAGGCACCTCTCTGCACCTGAGTTCAGGGGCCAGGAGACCCTTTCTCCGGTTGCCATTCGGCTTTGCCTGACTATTCTGAGGCCCCTGTAGCCTCTGGAATCGTCCTCACCCTTTTTTGTCCTTGTCCAGGCAGCTGTGGATTCCAGGGGCTTGTGTTCCGAAGAATCCAGGTGGAGCATCAGGACCTGGCTACTCTGAGGAGGATAAGAAATTCAGGGGGGCAGAGTGATGGTGCTGTGGGCTTCCCAGGGAGAGGCAGGGAACAAGGGCTCTCTGCCCCACGGGTGGGGTGGCAGGCAAGGAAGAGCGGACGTCCCCTAGGGCCGGGCCTGGTGAGCGAGGCTCTGCAGTGGGCTGACCGGCTGTCACCCTGGCTGCACATCTGAATCACCAGTAGAGCTTTCATGATCTCCGAGGACTAGGACAACATGGATTCCTGATCAATTAAATCAGTGTCTCTACAGGTGGGCACAGGTGTCAGTTTCTCAAAGCCCCACAGGTGACTAACAGCACAGACAGAGAGCCACTGGTCTAGGAGGAGAGACTGACATTAAATCGATGTGGGTATGATGGTCTCCACCCTGCAGTGGGACCTAGAGGCTTGGGATCCTGGGGGCCAAATAAGTGGACCCTGCTGCTCCTGAAAGCCATAGGACCCCGTTACCCAACCTCCAGCTACACACCCCAAAGCACCTTGGGCAGAAAAGCTGGACACAAGCCCCAGGGAAGAGAACATGCACTCTGGTTAGAATCTGTCATGGCTGCGGCCCTGATAACCCATTTAGGTCTCAGTTCCCTGTCTGTAAAATGGAGCGATGTGGCCCACTTTGGGGGTGGTTACTGTTAGGCTGCAGGCATCAGGGGAAGGGGTGAGCCTGATGGACAAGCTCAGGCCTCACCAAACGAGGCGAAGAGATCAACAGGTTCCGGTCTGACAACATTCCAGAGCCTGACTGGATAACCCTCCCAACTAGCTTGGGGATAAGCTAAAGGATTGGTGGTGACTGTCCAGTACCTGGCTAAAGGCCAATGAGAGACCCCCACGTACCCTAGACGAGCCAATCCTTGCACTAATGTGCACCTTTGCCCTCCCTCCCCCTGCCTTCTTTAAAGACTTGCTGCCTGCCCTGCTGGGTGTGACTTCCCCGGCCTGTGTTTCAGGCCACAGAACCTCACCCGGGGTGGCATTCAAATAAACTACCTGGCCCTTTGTCGCCTCTCTTCGCCTGCTTACTTCAGTTGGAATTTATTGGAATTTATCTTACAGTTACAAGCACCTGCCCACAGGAGGAGCTCCAGGAATGGGGCTGCGGACAGCAGCAGGGGCAGCCCCGACCCCTGTCAGCACAGGCGAGGCCCCAGAGGTCACCTAGCCCACCCCTTGAATTGAGGTCCCCTGCACAGCACCAATCCAGAGGATCCTCCCAGCCACACAGCCTCCGCTCCTGAACCTGACCCCACCCAGGCCACCAGCCATCCCTAAGGCTTCCCCTGCTGGACCTCAGCTTTCCTCCTCTAGCCGAACTCCAAAAACGATCGCTGGGCTTATAAAGAAGCAGGAGGGATTTTAAAATGCCTTTCAAATGTCCTGTTTGGTATGCCAGGGTGACCGCTGGGGTAGGGGCTGTGTTTAGCCATTCTGGCCATGTGGTCTAAGGGGCTGTTTGTCCCCAGGCCCTTTTGAGGCTCCTGACCAGAGAAGAAGGGTCATCTCTTCAGTGCCCACAGGGCGGCCCAAGGCTGAGGACTCCAGAAAAAGGACGCCATTGGCCACTGGGGCCTGGGGCTGGGTCGGGAAGGTGAAGGGCAGAGAGGGGGCATGGCTTTCCATATAAGCCTCTTCTGTCCCCTGGCTTTGAAGCCCCTCAGCATGTACTACTTTGACAAAACTAAAATTGTATTGAGAGGAAAGCTATGCACATCATTATGTATTTGTCCAAACCCATATATATGTGTACAAACACCAACAGTGAACCCTGGCGTAAACTGTGGACCTTGCGAGATGATGACTTGTCAGTGTGGGCTCACTGACTGACAAATGTCCCACTCTGGCAGGGATGTCGATAGTGGGGAAGCAAGGGGGCTGGGGAACTGTACTTTCTGCTTTATTTTGCTTTGAAGCCAAAACCACTCTAAAAAATAATCTACTTATAAATAAAATAAAACTGACATGTGCCAAGAATGGGGGACAGGGGTTTGGGGGGAACTCTGTACTTTCTGCTTTGTTTTTCTGTGAACCTAAAACTGCTCTAAAAACAGGAGATAGTTACATAGATACATAGAAGTAAAACTGACATTTGCAGAGAACAGTATCCTTCCCCTGTGTTTGCAAGGATTATGTGACCAACGGACATAAAAGGCTGAGCCTGACCCAGGTGATCACTCCCCATGAGGCGGCGTTTGTGTTTTCTGCGGAAGCCATCCATTCCATGGTTCCCCATCAGCTGCCACTCCTGAGAGGGAGGTGGTGGAGACAGGCCCTCCCGCCTTTATCTCAGGGTGCTCAGGCACACGGTTTACCCGGTGACACTCCAGCCAGGCCCCTCCTGCAGTTACTGGCCTCAGCCGGGGCCAGAGTTCCGCCCTCCGTC
Source organism: Manis javanica (assembly GCF_040802235.1). NCBI lineage: Eukaryota > Metazoa > Chordata > Mammalia > Pholidota > Manidae > Manis > Manis javanica. The sequence continues at coordinate 2,610,570 of NC_133158.1, forward strand.
CAGACTGACAGGTGCTGAGCACATCCTCTGTGTGGGGCGCTGTGCTCGGCCCACGGTGTTCTTCCCGCAAGCCTGCAAGGCAGGCGTCAGGGTAGGTGGTGACTCATGCAGAATGGTGGTTTTCTCCTTTAGCACTTTGAAAATATCGGCCAACTGCCTCCAGGCCTGCAAGGTTTCCAGTGAGAACTCTGCCGGCCTGCTCCTTCGCTGCGCCTTAGAGGGAACGAGTTGCTTCTCCCATGATGCTTTCAAGACGCGTTGTCGTCTTTGGCTTTGCACAGTCTGGAGCATGCCTTGGCATGGGTCTCTCTTTGAGTTTATCCTGCCTTGAGTTCACTGAGCTTTTTGGATGTTTATGTTCATGGGTTTCATCAGATCGGGGGCGTTCTCAGCCATGACGTCTACAGTAAGCTCTGTGCAGCTCTCTCTCCCTTCTGGCACTTCCGCAAGGCCAGACGGGTTGCCGCAGGTCCCTTAGGCTCTGTTAACTTTTAGTCAGTCTGTTTTTCTTTCTGTTCCTCAGACTCTAGTAATGTCAACCATCCTATCTTCAGGGTTGCTGGTTCTTTATTTTGCCTGCTCACATCCGATTTTGATTCACTCCAGGGGAATCTTCATTTCAGTTATCATACCTTTCAACCCCAGACTGCTTTTTGGTCTCTTTTTATGTTTTCTCTCTCATTATTGATCATTTCCATTGCATTCACATGCCACTTCCTTGACTCTGTCCATGTATTGTTTTGGTTCTCTGACCTTCTTTAAGCAATTCTTTAAGTCTTTTTCTGGTAAGTCCACCATCTTCTCTTTCCTGTGATAGTTGTGTTGGTTTACTTTTTACCTTTGAATGGGCCACAGTTTCCTGTTTCTTTGTATAGTTTATACTGATCTTGTTGCAAACTAGACATTTGAATATTATGAGGTAATTCAAGGGATCAGAAGTTCGCCCTTTCCATGGCTTTTGTTGCTTTGTTGTAGGGTATATTTGTGTTGGGGATCAGTCTAAGGTGTAAACAGAGATGCAAAAATCCTCAACAAAATATTAGCAAACCAAATTCACAACATATTAAAAGGATTATATACCATGACCAAGTAGGATTTCTTCCTGGGAATGCAAGAATGGTTCAACACATACTCAAATCCATAAATGTAATACACTGTATTAACAGAACAAAGGGAAAATATCATATGATCACCCCAGTAGATACAGAAAAAGCCTTTGACAATATTAAACATCCTTTCATGATAAAACTCTCACAAATTGGTTATATGGAGAATGTACTTCAACCTAATAAAGGCCATGTACGATGACAAGTCCACAGCTAATATTATACTCAATGGCGAAAGGCTTTTCCTCTAAGATCAGGAGTAAGACAAGGGTGCCCACTCTCAGCACTTCTATTCCGCATAGCACGGGAAGTCCTAGCCAGAGCAATTAGGCAAGAAAAAGAAATAAAAGTCACCTAGTTCAGAAAGCAAGCAATAAAACTGTTTGCATGACATGATCTTATCTGTAGAAAACCCCTAAAGTCTCCACCAATACACTTAGAAATAATAAATTCAGTATAGTTGCAGAATACAAAATAAACATACAGAAATCAGTTGCATTTCTATCCATTAACAACAACCTTTCTGAAAAAGAAATTATAAAAGCATTCCCATTTATAATAGCGTCAAAATTAATAAAATCCTTAGGAATTAATTTAACCAATGAGGTGAAAGATCTATACACTGAAAACTATAAGACACTGATGAAAGAAATTGAAGAAGATACGAATAAATGGAAAAATATGCTGTGTTCATGGTTCAGAAGAGTTAATATAGTTAAACTGTCCATACCTCCCAAAGAAATCTATAGGTTCAGGGCAATTCCTGCCACAATTCCAATGGTATTTTTCACAGAAATAGAAAAAAAAAATCCTACAATTTATATCTAACCACAAAAGACTCAGAATATCCAACGTAATTCTGAGAAAAAAGAACAAAACTGGATGCATCACATTTCCTGGTCTCAAATTACATTACAAAACTATAGTAATCAGAACAGTATGGTGCTGGCATAAAACCAGACACACAGATCAATGGGACAGAATCGAGCCCAGTGATAAACCCACACATGTACAGGCAAGTAGTATTTGATACGGGAGCCAAGAATAATGGGTAAATGATCAGCCCTCCAATAATGGTGGGAAAACTGGACAGCTACATGCGCAAGAATGTAAACAGACCTTTATCTTATACCATATATAAAAATCAACTCAAAATGGATGAAAGGCTTAAACTTAAGACCTGCAACTGTAAAACTCCTAGAAGGAAACATAGGAGAAAAATGCTCCACATTGGTCTCGACAATGGTTTGTTTGGATATGACACCAAAGTGCAGGCAACAAAAGCAAAAATCAGCAAGTGGGGCTACACCCAACTGAAGAGCTGCACAGCAAACAACCAGCAAAACGAAAAGGCAACCCAAGGAATGAGAGAAAATATTTGCAAACCTCCCCTCTGATAAGGGGTTAATAGCCCAAAACAAAACCACAAATAACAAACCCAATTAAGAAATGGGCAGAGGACCCGAACAGACATTTTTCCACAGAAGATAATACAAGCATTCAACAGACACATGAAAGATGCTCCACTTCATCGGTCATCTGGGAGATGCAAATCAGACCACAGTGAGACATCACCTCCCCCCAGTCAGCATGGCTATGATAAAAAAAAAAACGAGAGAAGTGTGGTTGAAGATGGGAACCCTTGCACACCACAGGTAGGACTGCAAAGTGATATAGTCATTATGTTAGAGAGTAAGGAAGCTCTTCAATATATTCAAAATAAAACTACCATCTGACCCAGCAAGCCTACTTCTGGGTATATGTCCAAAGGAAATAATATCAGTATATTGAAGAGATATTGGCATTTCCATGTTTGTTGCAGCATTATTCATAATATGGAAATACCCTATGCTTCCATCAAAGGATGAATGGATATACATCCAGTGGCATGTTACTCAGCCATAGAAAGAGAAAGAAATCCTTATATTTATAACAACAGACATGAACCTGGAGGGCATCATGTTAAGTAAAATAGGCCAGACAGACGAGAAGTACTGGATGTCTCACTTATATGTGAAATCTGAAAAAGTTGAACTATGATTACTAGGGCCTTGGAGGTGGGGAGAAGGGGGAGATGTTGGTCAAAGGTAAAAACGTTCAGGTACGTGATGGCCTAGCATGGGGTCCACCACTGCGGCTGCAGTGGGCAGCCCGGGCCTGCTGCCCGTGGAGCGGAGTGGGCTCTGGCCAGGCTGGCTTATCCGCACAGTGGGGTCCCTGCTGCAGGCCGGCTCAGTGCTCTTGCCACAAGGGACGGATCTCCCCACTTGGAGAGGCTGGACTTGCCCTTCCTTTGGCCAGAGAGGGCAGGCTTTTCTCCTTCCGGCTTTGCATTCCCTGTGCCTGTCAGTAGCTCTTGGTCTCTGGTATCTCTGGTGTCCAGTCTGAAATACGTGACAGATAAAAAGGAGAGCCAGGGAATCCATCACACTGTACCTTGTAAAATCCTGAGGTTCCTAGCTGATCCACCTTCTTCTTCCCACATGGCAGAGTCCTTTTATGATTGCTGAATTATTTTCAGAGAATGTAGTTCATGTTCAGAGGGGAGAACAAAGGGAAAGTGAGTCACCACCACCTTGTGCCACAGTCAGAAGCTCCTACTCCCAGGTTTTTAAGCAAATAAAGTGCAAAACTTCAATGCACCACATAAAAAAAGAAGACATACACAGCAGATCCATTTGTAATCACCAAAAACTGGAAACAACTCCAAGATCCTTCTCCTGGTGAAAACCTATGGTAGCATCCGCTCAATGGGATGCTTATTCAGCAACAAAAACTAATCCGTGCACCAGAGAAATCTCAAATGCAGTGAAAGATGCCAGACCCCAAAGGTACAAACTATCGTTCCTTTTATATGACACTCTGGAAGCTGTGAAACAATAGGGACGGAGCACACAGCAGTTGTCGTGAGGGTCTGGTGGTGCGGTGACGGGTCACTACAAAGGGGTGCAGGCGTGTTCTGCTTCACATATTTTGAAAGTCAGTTATTAAGTGCATGTACATCTTCTATGATTTAAGGAATTACTGTGACTGTTGAAAGATACAAAGACCTATATTAAAGCAGTTACGGATTACATGGTGTGGTTTTTATTGTCTAAGAAAATGTGTAGTTCAATAAGGAGGGAGTAATCAACTCTGCAGCCTCATGTAGAGAGATGCACACGGTAAGAACAGAGGACGGACGACTGGATCGGGGCAACTGGCACTCCTGTGATGTTGATTGATGGGTGCAATCGCAGTGGAGGGAGAGGGATAGAAGCCGGTTGGAACGGGTCAAGGAGAAAGTGTCAGGAACAGAAATTGATCAAGGACATAATTTTTGAAGACGGAAGAGGGAGGCACTGATAATTTGCACAGGGGTAACGAAAGCAGGACAAGACAGCCCAAGATGGAGGCAGGACAGCGGCGGGACTGCTCTCTGGTGGGACGGGAGACGCTTCGGTCATTGCAACTGGGGCAAAGGCAGCGAGTGTGGCCCCGATAAGCAGGGACACAGAAGGAGGGGGGAGGAAGCCAGGGTCCGGTCTGTCCCCATCTCTTCACCTAACTGTGGTGACAGACATCATCCGCTGGGTCAAGGGGAGGAGGCTGTACGAATCATTCAACTCAGACAATGGAAATGCAAACCCGCTCAGGGTGGTGGTCGGGTGCCAGCCATGCTGCTCTTCTGCAGGCACAGGGCAGGCGGACGGCTGAGTTCATGCCACAGCTGTTTACAGAGAGTGAGCGAGAAGGCCAAGGGAAGTCAAGGTAACCACAGGATCTGAACGGCTGCGAGCGCGTGTCAGGGGACAGCCATTAAAAAAAAACGAGAAGGGTCAACAGGTTGGGAGTCCTTATCACACCTGAAGAAACACCATGAGGGGTTTTCAGAAAGTGAAGTGGAAGGAGAGGGTGAGTCACCATGGGATGGGATGCTGGGAGGGCGACTTGGCGACGCGCGGTCCCTGGCAGCGGTGGGCCCTGGGGCCACAGTGTCCTCCGGGACAGCTGCTCACTTAAATTAACTGAAGTGAAAAGCGTGATTCTTTGGCTGCACAAGGTGCATTTCAAGCGTCCACAGCCACGTGGGCCCGCGGCTAGCACACTGCTCGGAAGATACGGACCATTTTGGCCATGGTGCGGTCCTACTGCCCAGCACTGCTTCAGAAGGACCATGGGAGCGGTTGTGTGGCGGGGAAAGCAGAGGGTTGTGGGGTGAGAATTAAGGGGATGGACAGCAGCTCCATGGCCAATGATGAAAGCACCAGGCAGGGCGCGAGCGTAGGGACGGGGTGATGGGAGCGCAGTGCTGAGAAGGACGCTGAGAATACAGCGCCGTGAACTCCCCTTTCTGCCAGTGCCGAGGGCTGTCACCTGCTCATCTGCCTGCCCAGTGACACTGGCTAAAGGCCGCCTCCGGCCCCTGCTTGGGGCGTGCCCCAGAGGAGCCTGCAGACATGGCGTTTCTCTAGGTGTGTGGCTGAGGTGGCCGAGGGGCCACGGGCCCCAGCAGATGCCCACCCAAGGCCGGCAGAGAAGAGCTTCCCCGCCGGCTCCCACGGCCAGGGGTCACCGAGTGTTCAGGAAGACGCAGCCCGCCAACCTCTCAGACCTCCAGGAGGGAAGACAGAAAGGGGCTGGGGCTGGCAGCTCGGCCCCCTGGCTGTGCCACATGTCAGGGTAGACCAGCGCCTCAGTTTCTGTTTTGACAACTAAGTAACATACGGTCACCGTCAGTCCAGAACAGGGTCCATGGGCACATTGGGAACACCCCACTGATGTCCTCGCAGGGAGGAGGTAGATTGTGTGGTCTGAGACCCCAAATCTCCATCCGCTGGGGGAGACCACGAGACAAACCAGACCAGGTCAGACATTTACTGGGGACAGAAGGCACAGGGCCCCTTCCCACTGGCCCTCAGCAGTTCGGGATCTCGATGTGGAACTGCAGGTGCATGGCTGTGACCACACAGTGGCCCTGGAGGACAGCACAGGTCTGGCAGCTGTGTCGCTAGTGGCACTGGATGACATAGATGGCATCGAGCACCTGGCAGTATCGCCAGTGGACGCACCACATGTGGACCAGAGACTGCAGTTTGACCACCACCCTCTCTCTGCAGGCGTAGGTGATGAGGGCTGCCGCCCGCCACGCCTGCAGCAGGGCCTGCAGCATCAGCCGCCACCAGCGCTGGATGACGCAGGTGCCGAGTGCCGCATGCGGCAGCATCCTGCGCCCAGGGTGCCCCGCCACCATGCCTGGATCCTTGTGGCTGCCTTTGTTTTCTTTTTTAATTCTTTCTAGGCAGAGATCAGAGAGACCACTCAGGGAACGGCCTGCCGTCCACTCCCAGGGTCTTCCTGGGAAGGGCCTGGGTTCTCCTAATAGTCGGCCCTCCTTCGGAGAGTTCAGTGGGGTCAGGGCCTAGCCAAGAGCCGAGGCCCTGGGTAGGGAGCCTCGTCCAGCACTGTGGACCCACCACCCTGGCCTCACAGCCGCAGGGTCAGGGATGGGTGCATCAGGGATGGCCATACTCCCCCGCTTTCCTGCTTGCCGGGCTGGGAGGTTTGCCTCGTACCCTCTGCTAATTCCAGCCCCAGACCATCATCGGCTGGCGTCTCTCTGCCACCATTCCCACCTGTGCTGGGTTTCAGCACCCGCCACACACACTCCACCCCAGCGCTCCCTTTGAATGTTCTGCTAACACGGAGGACTCCGGGCCTCACCCTCAGCCCACGTGCTGCTTGGCAGCCCTCCTTCCCTCCGCTCACTCTTTGTACCACTGTCAGGTCGGGCCCAGCCCCAGAGAGCCTGTGCTCAGAGGAGAGTGGAGGAAAATGGGCTTGATGCTGAGGTGACTCGTGGTGATTTTAGACTTGGGCCCACGAGACGCACAATTCCACATCTTCATGACGTAAACATCAGTGCTCTAGGGATCTCTTTGCTAGGCGGAGACTGTACCCACCTTGACTTTCTTCTTCCTCTTTATGCACCATTCGATTGTTTCTTCAACATCCTCAATTACAATTATAAATAAATGGCCATCAGTCTGTGCTCAGAATTAAACGGGAAATGCACAACTGAGTTAAGACGCTGTCTCTCCTTACGGCTCTGCACAAAGATGCCCGCCGCCTCAGCCTCCCCTCCTTTCCCAAGACCTGTGAGGTCCTGGTGATTCTGCCCACTCCGAGCCTGCCCAGCAGACCTGGCCATCTCTCTTACACAAAATCGAATCCCCATGGTTTGTCTCAAGATGGTTCACTGGCCTTGATTTCTCTGCTTCCCAATGTCTGGCGTGAGTGGCCTGAGAGGGGGAGCTATGAGCCCACAATTGCATTATGACCTAAGGACTGGGACACCCCCACACAGTGGAGTCTCCCTCACAAACCAGCCCCATGGGAACTCAGATGGCTGGTCCGCTTCCCTCCTGTCGGGGACGTACTAGGGCTCGGAGCGGAACAACAGGGTGCTCGCGTGCCATCCGTACCAGGGCTGTCCTCCAGCCAGGCCCACCCACCCACATGCCTTCTGGTCACCAGGCACCCAGGAGAGCAGGGCGGGTCTCCAGCATCTTCTCAGACTTGGCACTTCCTGTCTGCCTTGACTTAGCCTTCCGTACCTCGGGGTGCGCACCGTGGGCACCTAGAAGGCGAAGGCGGAGGAACCAGAGGGCAGCAAAATAAAGATACAAACTTAACTAAATGAAAAACAGAAATAGGTGGTGGAAAATAAATTTAAGAGGTGGTATTTTGAAAACACACATAGGAAAGATCAACACTTCATGAGCCTGGGTGATGGAGCAAGAGAAAAAGGAATGAGAAAAGGTGAGATAACCCCTGGGAGAGGTACATAAATGTGAAAGAATAATATGGAAACATGTTTGAAAACTAAGAGGAAATGATTTCCTAACAAAATTAATTACCAAAATCAACAGAAGAAAATATGTAAACCTTGGTAAATTGAGAAGGCTATTACAGAAAAACTGTAAATGAGGCAATTGACACCAGGTGGATTTGCATCCAAACTTTTAAAAACAAATTCGGATTATTTCAAATGCGACAAACTCCTCAAAGTCATCATTAAAGACAGGAATTTCCATCAAGCATTTCATGGTGTCAGTGTCGGTTCCCTCAAAGAGTCCTGCCAGGATTTTCACTGAAACTGCATTGATCTTAGTGAGAGAGACTATCTTCGTGATACATGAATGTGGAGTTTGCCTTCATTTGCTCAGGAATTTGCTCATGTCTTTCCCTAAAGTTTAAAAAATTTTGTCTGGAAAGTTCTTTTTTGAGGTGTAATTCCATAAAAGTCACACTTAAAACTGTACAATTCAGTAGCTGTTAGTATATTCAAAGAGGTGTACAAATACACCACTGCCTGGTTCCAGAACACATTCATCACCCCAATTTAACTCCACATGCAGTAGCAGTTGATGGAGATTCTCCCCTCCCCCAATATCTGGCAACCTCTGATCTACTTTTTATGTCTTTATAGATTTGCCTATTTTTCATTTATTCATTTCTATTCATGTTGGATGGTGGGTTCCTATTTAATTCAATAGGTTATAATCTGTTGAGGTCACTTATTCTTTTGCCATCTGTCAGCAAACTGACTTAAATGAAAACATGGTTTATTTGGGTTACAAAATGAAGAATTCCCAGACTAAAGCTGGTAGTAGCTTCAGGCATGGCTGGATCCAGAGGCCAAAAGGAACCCTTAGGATTTGGTCTCTTTCCATCTTTTGCTCTACTTTCCTCTGTGTTGGCTCCACTCTCAGCAATCTATTTCCCTATGGTGACCCCCAAGCCACTCTGATTTCATAATCCTGTAGTCAGTGACCCCAGTAGTCTTAACACAGCTCCACAGCTGAGTCTTACTGGCCTGGCTTGCATCATGGGCTCATCCTGAACCAGTTCTGTGGCCGTATACATGAAGTGCTCCGATATTCCTCCAAGTAGGAGCGCATCCTGGGCTGGGCCTGTGTGCCTCCACCCCCAGGAGCAGCCACAGGTTCTCTCTGTGAGACTTCTCCGTCCCGCCTTTGTGGAGCTCTTAGGGGTAAGAGGTGATGAGGGCCTAGGGGAGCAGAGCTACTCGGAGGATCAGCAGGTTAAGTACTAATGATCTCTGCCAGCAATTTACAAACCAGAAAAATCCAGTGAGTTGGAGAGAGAGATACAGGAGACATGACATTATAAGATGTGTAGCTAGAGGGAGGCAAGGATACTGGGAGAAAGATACTGAGGAATATAGAGATCCCTACAGATATAGTGAAAGACAAAATTATGAGGGATAGACAGAAATGGAGACAGAGATGGGGTCAAGTCCAATAGAGACAGAGAGCAGCACGCACAGATGAAATAGAGAGACAGCAGAATGTCCTTCCACTACACAGCACACACACACGCGTGCATGCACACACACACAAACATTACCAGAGAAATAGTAATTCAAAGACTCTGAGAGCAGCATGTCTATCAGGCCTCAGGGAGCTGGGATGGCTGGCTGAGAGACCCATTCAGGGATGGTGGACAGTTGTTCCTAAAGAGTTGGATTTGAACCGTGGTGATGCTCCAGTCCAAGGCCTGACAGAATTGCATGTTCATTCACAAAGTAAATATTCACTGAAACAATGAAAAGACAACCACAATCCAATTAAAAGTGTTTTCAATCATGAATAGACCCTTCTGCAAAAAAGATATACAAATGGCCAACAAGGAAAGGCATTGGCTGACATAATGGTGCCCCACATCATCTGCCATGAGGGAAATGCAAGTCAAACCACAACAAGATGCCGCTTCCCACCTACCAAGTTAGCTAGAATTTTTGAAAAATGGAAAACAAACAGGTGTCAGCAAGGATGTAAAAATATGGGAATACTGGCACCTTGCAGCTGGGACTCTACAATGCCGTGGCTGATAAATAGTCATAGCAGCATTAGTCACAAAAGCCAAGATGTGTAAACGATTCAGATTCTATCAACAGGTGAGGGGATAAAAGTGGTCGGTCCACACTATGATATATTATTCAGCTATAAAAAGTAATGAAGTATTGACGCTCCAACGTGGATGAACCTTGGAAACATCCTGGTGTGTGAAAGCAGACCCTAGAAACCATATGATTTCATGTATATGCACAGGTACATATGAACGTATGTACCTACTACCCACAGGTAAATCCATGGGAAACAGAAGGCAGGTTGGTGCTTGACAGTGGCTAGAGGAGCGGATACAAGGAGGGATGGCTTAATGGGCAAGGCATTTTCTTTTAGGGCAATAAAAATGTTTTATAATTTGAAATAGAGGCCAGTGGCAGCTTGACAGTGTGAATGTACTAAATGCCACTGAACTGTTCATCTATGGTAATGGTCAAAATTATGCGGTTAATCTAAAAATGGCTATGTGGATTTCACTTAACTTATTTACATTTTGTGTCCTTTTTTGTGATGGTCAGTTAGGTGTGGGCACAGGAGAATAGGAAACACACAAGAAAAGGGCATTTATTATGCTCACAGGTCCTAGAGCAGGTCACTGTGTGTCACCAAGCCATCAGGTGCTGGTTGGGCGACAGAAGACAGGAGCAAGACAAGAGCTCTCCCATGGCCTTTCTGGGAGTGGGAGAGGCAGACAGGGTAGTACAGGTTGGCACTGCTGCTCTGAGTGATTTCGGTGGGCTCTAAGCTGCTAGGGAGGCCCCAGGGGTGGTTCAGGCAGAGGACTGCCCTCTGGGGCGTACAGGACAGAGGGAAGGGGTGGATCTGGACTGGGTAGTTTGTAAATCAAAGGCCTGCTCAGGGCTGAGTCTTTACTGTCCCTAACAGCCCAGCCCTGGGGGACAGTCTCACCCAAAACAGGAATTTTTTAGAAACTGTCAGAACATCATAATATACAGAACATGGAAAGTACACACAATTCATATTGACGAGGGGAGGGGCAGCCCACTGCCCAGGTCCGGGAGCAGCGCTGACCCGAGGCCCTGTTTCCTGCAGCGCGGCCTCTAGTGGACCAACTAGAGGGGAAGGAGAGGGAGGCGGAGGACCCGGCAGTGGCGGGACTCTGACCCAGGAGGGCCAGTCAGGAGCCACAGCCCACGTGGGGGCCCTGTGGACGGGGTGGTCAGAGCAGGCCCCGAGAAGGGAGCCCGGAGCAGAGACAAACCTGGGGGCACCAGCTCCTTCCAGAAGGGCATCGGTGGAGAGGAGGCAGCGAGGGCACAGCGCTGGAAGGGTGGCCTGATGGGATGGGGACAGCAGGAGGGTGCCAGGGAAGACACGGAGACATGGCATGGCCGGGCCAGACCAGGGAGAGGGCTTGTGGAATGTACTGAATCGAATGGGAGGACACTGAACGAGTAAGAGCGTCAGGCCACCCAGACCTCCGGGCTGCACAATGATAGGGGGCGCCATTCACACAGTCCACGCTGAAGGGTGTCCTGGGTCTGGGGACTGGCGGGCCTGCACCCCCTGCCCTCCTCCCCGCTGAAAGCGGAAGACATTGCTAACCGGCCACAGGCCCCCCGCCCAGCACCTTTACAGGGGGCCCCAGATGACCCCAGGAGGCGGCTGTGAGCGGCCAGCACCTACTGTCATTTTCCCGGACGCTTTGCTAACAAAATGACCTCCTAGAGTTTGCGTGACAGAGACCTGGTGACACAAGGTTGGAGCAGACCTGATCACTTCTTTACTGGGAAAGGGATGCAGTCTGTGACCTGGCAAATCTGTGACCCCAGAAAGATCTCAAGCTCCAGTCCCAGCTGGTTTGATGTGATATCATAGCTGCCCTGGATAAAGCCGCAGGTGTGGCAGCTATGCCAGCACCAGTACGCCTGGATGACGCGGGCGGCGTGCAGCAAGCGGCAGTAATGGAGGCGGACGCGCCACATGCGCACCTGGGTCTGCAGCCTGACCGCTGCCCGTATTTGCTGTGCATAGGACTCCAGGGCCGCCCGCCGCCTCTCTGCGAGCTTCTTCCCCAGCGTCAGCTGCCACCAGCGCTGAATGACACAGGCTCCAAGCGCCGTGTGCAGCAGCATTCTGTGCACCAGGGTGCCCAGCCACCACGCCTGGATCTTTATGGCTTTCTGCTGTCGGTCAGTGGGCTTTATCTTGCAGGGGAGAAGTTGCAAAGAAAAGAATGAAGAGTCTGGACACGTTCCTCACCCACCTCAGCCCCAGGATGCGCGGAGAAAGGGTCCTGGTCCTCTATCAACCCGGCCCTTCCTCCGAGCCTCAGGGGCACCAGCAGGACTCCAGCTGCAGCCAGAAGACCAGACAGGCGTCCTGTCTGTGTGCCCCAGGTTAATGGACACGGACACATCACTGCCCTCTCAGGTTAAGCATCCTCATCCGTAACACGGGGCACACCTGCCCTAGCTTCACCCAGCCACGCAGACCTGCTTGGCCAGCCTAGAGCAACAGCAAAGAGTTGTTCTGTTCTTCCTGGGCCCGGCCACCCACCTGGGATGCACATCGCTGCCCTCAGATGCACGCACAGGCTGGAGCAGTGGCCTCCTTTGCTCCCCCCTCCTGCCTGCCTCCAGCTCCAACCCAAGCCTGCTGCCCCCTCCACCAAGCCGTGCAATAGAAGGTTCCCTGCACCACAGTTTCTTTCTCAACTGTTTCTCACTTCATGTTTTGGCTCTCACGCCTTAAACTTCCCTTAGCACACATATGTGCCCACGTGTGCACACACTCACTCCCACAAGCGTCCAGACTGGGGCCTCCCTGTGCTTGGGCACGTGTCCCCACACTGCCCCTCACCAGCCCACCTCCCACTGCCAGGTTTCTCCGCCCTACAAGCACATGCCCCCGTCTAAACCACCCACCTTTCTCAGCCCAGCAAGGAACTAGGAGAAGAGGGTAACCGAGTGGGAGCCCCTCGTGCACAGTCCTGCTCTGGCTGGGCAGCCGTTCAGCCCGTTGGCCCGGGACACTCTCGCTTTGTGATTGCTGTTCCCAGGGAACAATTCACAGCTCTGTCTTTCTCTCACAGACGTACCCGCGTGGATGACCGAGTCCGTGGTCATCCTACTCCAGGGGCTGAGAGAAGGCGGCCCTTCCCTCCCGGGAGACTTGGATCAGGGCGATGGTAGGTAGGGCCTCCCGGGACGTACCTTTGGTGCAGGGAGTGTGGAGGGGGGCTGTCCTTTCTCTTTGTTTCTTCTCCTTCTCTCTTAGCAATGTGGTTCCATCAATATCTTCTATTATGATTTCACACACCTGGCCGTTATTCTGTAATCAGAGTTGAGAGGGGAAAAGTAGAGACTATTCTCTGTACAGCTCTGTGCCAAATCCACCACCTACTCAACCTCCTGTGTCACCCGGAGACCCTACATGTAACTCAGGACCCTCTCACCCTGAGCTAACTGGGGAAAGCCACCTTCCCTGCCTGCAGCTAGCTGTGTGGGAGGGCTCTGTCTTACACAACACTGAATGCCCATGACTTGGCAGTAGATGGTCAAATCCCCTCAGGTCTGCAATCCCCTCAATGTCCCATATTTAGCAGCCAGATGGTTCCATTTCTGTCAGGTTTGTTCTTCCTCAGCCACACTCTGGCAGGAAGAGGACGGGTGGGGCACCTGTGATGCAGGTACCAGTTGAGCCTTCCTGGGGAAAATGTGCGAGCCCTGTCTATTCTTTCCTGCCACAAACACCCAAAATTTGGCTAAAAATGCAGACACTGGAAGTACTAGCCCATTGGCATGGAATTGTATAAAGACAGTCATTTCAGGCTGCTTTTAAAAACATAAATTTGAGACAATTTAAACATTTATCAATAGGCAATTAAATTACATGGATTTCAGTTCAACCGAACAATGGAACCAAAGAATGATTAGGAACAATGAGTCTGTAGCAAATTCTTAAACAAGTGCTGCACAGGAGATTTATGAATGGCCAGGAAGCACATGAAAGGATGCATGACATCATCAGTCATGAGGGAAATGAAAATTAGAACTGCAGTGAAATACCCAAAGACGGGAGAGAGAATCGCTAAAATACAAAATGCTGACGCCACCCAACATTGGCAAGGGTGTACAAGAGCCGGATCTCCTGCACTGCTGGAGGGAAGGCAGGGAGCAGCAGAAACACATCAGAAAATGGTCAGCAGCTTCTAATAAAATTAAACGTGTTATCTACTCTGTAACTCAGCAGTCCTCCTCCTAGGTGTTCACACAAGAGAAGTGAAAACACATGTCTATAAAAGATTTGGGCATGAATGTTCATAACTTTTTCCAAAGAGGCCAAAATCGGAAACAACTCAGATGCTCAACAGATAGGTAGATTTTTTAAATGTGGTATATTTATAAATAATAAAATAATATGCCCCACAGCATATTATAAAATGAGCAAACTACTGATACACAGTAACAGAGATGAACCTCAAAAACATTGTGTTAAATGAAAGAAGCCAGACATAGAAGAGTAATTTTAAGATGATTCCTTTTATATAAAATTCTAAAACAGGTAAACTAAACCACAGGTAAAATCATTCAGAATAGTTTACATCTAGGGTAGGTATATAGGAGGGACTGCCTGCAAACACCACACAGGAACAAGGAGAAATGTGCCATATCTGGTTTTGGGTGGTGGTTACTGGGGAATATAAAATTGTGAAAACTCATGAAACTTACCTATTAAGAAGCACTTAATAAAACCACAAAGAATGAGTCTGTTCTCTTTGTACTGACATGGAAGCCGTAAGTAAAACAAACTGAAGAGTAATAGCTTTCCTTTCTAGGTACGTATTTATATGTACATATTATAAAGGCATGATTTTAAAAGGAGGGGATTAAGGAGATACGCACCATGCATTTAAAATAAGATCTTTGATGAGGGTAGTGGAATCAGGTGACAGAGTGAATCCCTCACAGCGGCCGCATCCCCTGCTTCTGGCCCGGCAGCCTGCCCCCAGGAGGGCAGCAGCAGTTTTCACCACTGACGTCATGGCCGGCCACAGCCCCCGTGCCCTCCTCAGAAAGGTCCATGCCCCTAGGCTCGGGGCTGGCAGCCCCCACCCTATGTGCCTTCAAGAGACTCACTTCAGTTTTAAGGACACACAGAGGCTGAAAGCGATGCCATGGGAAAAGATATCCCATGCAAATGGAACCAAAAAAGAGCAGGGGAAGCCATGCTTGTATCAGACAAAACAGACTTTAAGTAAAAAAAAAGTGACAATGGACAAAGATGCTCACTACATAGTAAAGGGCTCAATTCATCAAGAGGATATGACAATTGTAAATATATACACAATCAACATTCAGCATCTAATCTATTAAGGAAATAGTCAACAAAGTTAAAAAGACTGAAATCATACCAAGCATCTTTTCTGAGCACAACTTTGAGGAACTAAAAATCAGTGACAGGCAGAAGGCTAGAAAAGTCACAGATATGTGGAAATTAACACGTTCCTGAATGACCAACAGGTCAAAGAAGAAATCGAAAGGGAAAAAAAAAATTATCTTGAGAAAATTTAAAACAGACGCACAATATACCCACACCTATGAGACGCAGCAATAGCAGTCCGAGGAGGGAGTTCGTGGGGACAGATGCCTACGGCCAGACAGAGAATCCCAAATAAACAGCCTAACTTCACACCTCACGGAACCACAGAAAGAGAAGCAAACCGAACCCAGAGAAAGCAGGAGAAAGAACGTAACAAAGATCATAGCAGAAGGAAGTGAAATAGACCGCAGAGAAACGGCAGAAAGAAATCAACAAAAAAACTGAGGGCTTGTTTTTCCAAAAGATAAACAAAACTAACAAACTTCTAGCTAGACTAAGTAAAAAAGACTCAAATACAATCAGAAATGAAGGAGGAGACATTATGACTGAAAAGCACAGAAATAAAGGAGAAGAGGCGACTAGGAACGATTACGCGCTGTGGGGTTTTTTTTCATACACAACAACAATACTGCTGGACGTAGTAATCGTAGTAACCGATGTTCCTTTTTTTGGTTGTTTTTGCTTCATGTGCTTTTTGTTTATTCTGACATTTTTTACTACCTATAAGATATGCCGACATACGCATTTTTTAAATTTCGATATCGTTAATATACAATTACATGAGCAACATTGTGGTTACTAGATTCCCCCCATTACCGATGTTTCTTTATAGCGTTTTTACATGTACTTATGGGCCATTTGTATATATTCTTTGAAGAAATGTCTATTCAAGTCCTTGGCTCGTGTTTTAGTTGGGTCGTGTTTTGTCATTAGTTTTAGGAGCTGTGTGTGCGATCCTTGTACTGTGCCGCTGAGACGGGCTTGCCAGTGTTTGGTGGTGGAGTTTTGCATCAGTGTTCATGCAGATGCTGGGCTGGAGACTTCCCTTCCTTCTGGAAGCCCTGCACGTGTTTCGATGGCCCTGGCCCCTTGGCCTTGGCTCAGCTTTCTTGCCTCTCCTGTAAGTCCTTGAACATGATGCTCCCAGGCCAACCTAGGTGCTGCCCAGCTCATCTGGCTCCAGCTCTCCCCAGTGATCCCTCGGCGAACACGCTGCTGTTCCTTTCTGCTTTTTAGATTTCGTACATGGAGAACAAAACATAATAAAGTGGGCATGCTGCCGAGTCCATAGCCTTCACGCCGTACCCAGTCCTGAACTCTTGCTCCTTCCTACGAATGGGGCAGACCAGGAAACCCAGGTTTCCACACACTGCTTTTAACACCTCAGAGCCAATGCCTCCATTCTGCTGCACAGCAAGCCAGCGACCCTGCATGCAGCCGTGACAGCCAGCACAAGCAGGGCAAGCTCCAGGACTCTCTGGCATCCAGCTTTCCCTAGACTTTCACCCGCCCACCTGCATGTCTGCCACAGCCCTGGGTCATGCTGCGGTGCGACGGGTCAGGAGGAGATTTCACTTTGTTTCCTCGTGTCCAAGTAGCATGACTTCCCTTGGGCAAGTTCACACAACAGGAAGCCAACACAGGACCAGTGCGAGAGGGAGGATGTCCTGGACAGGCAGGTACAGACACAGTCCTAGGATGGAGCAGCGCAAAGACGTGACTGGAACGCGACGCAGCCCTGGAGTCTCTGGGACTTTTGTGGCACCTGCTCCAGGCTAGTCTGTCCGGTTTGGGTACTTGTTATATTCTGGCTTTCCTTGCTACTGCCACTGGTCATGACCTTTATTCTATTTGTTCTGTCTGCCTTATTACATTGACATCATACTTTGGGCCTGGCCATGAGCACTCATGACCCCTCGCACATCTATGCATGTGACCCTCGGCTCTACTACTCTCCCCAGTGATCGCTTTTTACAGTTCAAAGTTCAGGGCACAACAGTGTTTTCTGATATTTCATGTGTATTTAAAAACAAAGTTCCACATGTATCCATTAGCTATTTCAAATATTCTATCAGTTTTTTGCTTGAGCCATGGAGGTTTAAGTGTAGCATTTTCTACTTGTCTCTGTAATTCTATTCATCTTTTAGTTCTGTATTTGGAAGTTATGCTGTTGAATACATACAAGTTCCCAGTTATTGTAACTTCATGGAAAACTTCATTTTATTGGTTTAAAGTGGTGAAGTTTAGTAATATTTCAGGCTTAAAATATTAGTAAATGTTTTACTAATGTAAGTAGTATATGATTAGTTCAATATTAGTAAATATTTTAGACTGTGCCAGCCATTCAGTCTCTATAGCAATTACCAAATGCTACCACCTCAAAAGCGGCCACAGACAATATGTAAACAGATGAGAGTGACTGTGTCTATGTAATAAAACATTTTTTATAAAAACAGGAAGCGGGTAGGATTGGCCAGTGGACCACAGTCTGCCGAACCCTAGTATGAAATACCTTTACTCCTTTCAGTGTTCACACTGCATTTTATGTTCTACTTTATTCCATTCTATGTTGCAGTAGCTGACTTCTGTTGAGCATGTGTCTGATCAATCTTTTCTCTAGCCTTTTGTTTTCAAGCTTTCTGTGTTCCTTTGTCTTCGATGTACCTCTTATAAACATTTTGTAGATGCATTTAGTATACTTAATACAACCTGTGATCCTGCTTTTTAATCACTGAGTGGAATGCACTATACTTACTGTGATGACTGAAATATTCGGACTTCTTTCTGCCCTCAGTCTGAAAATTCAGGCCTGCCCCAGCACCAGCAGGGCAGCTCAGCCATTGAACTCCAGACTTTTACACGAAGTTCTTTGGCTCTATAGAAAACACAGGGCTGGAAGGTGGTGTGCACAGCAATGCCAGTCTGCCCGGGGGTCTGGAAGCTGCCCACACATGCAGATGCTTGCTCCTCCCCACCTTTTGCCCACAAGGGCACCTGGCCACAGAGACCTGGGCCTTCATGTCCTACCGGCCTTCGATCTCATTCCCGTCACACAGGCACGAGATCAGCATGACAGCCTGTAACTCTGCCAGTCCCGAGGTTGAACCCCGGCACCACTGAGATTTCACAGGAACCAGGACAGGTAATCAGATCCCGGTGCCCGGCTTCTGTCAGCACACGAGGCCCCGTGACAGCGAAGAACCCAGGCCCAGGCCTGACTGCACGCAGCGGGCTCCCCCAGGCCCAGCCCATCACTCAGGGAGACAGCAAAAGGAAGGATCATGGAAGTGCCAGTTCCCTGGGTCCTGGTCCCACACAATGAAAGGAACGACAGGAAACAGAAGGGACAGGCGGCTGCAGTGCAGGTGCGGGATGGCCCATCGCTGAGGAGGCAGGCCCAGGCGGTAGCGAGGTGGGGCGGAGGCTGGCAGAGAGCCCTCCTCATCAGGACCCGGGGAGGGCTGGGCCTCGTGACAGCCTAAGGGGCCTCCCAGAGCTCCTGACATGCCCCCATGCTTTCCTGCTCCAAGAGGATCCCAGGCCACGTGGCAACTCGGATCCTCTGTGGTTCAAGCCTTGCCTTTTGTAACCTCTGAGGACATGTGGAAGCTTGCCACAGCAAAGCCTCTGCCCGACAGCCCCGCCCTGACTTCCATGTATCCAGCCAAGAATCCGCAGGAGCCTCAGTGCCACCACCAGACACCTGAGTGCATCGTGCAGATTGGGGACTGAGACTTTTCAACTTTCAGCAACTGGTTTAGAGACGTCCTAACTGCAGCTCCCAGGCAGGAGATTAGGCCCATCTAGAGGCCCAGCCGCAGCCAGGCCCCCATCTGGGGCTGAGTCAGCTGAATATGCCACGAGTCCAGACACACCAAGAGGTGTTAAGAGCACGCTTGTCTCCCCGGCCAGCAGCAGGCCCGGGGCAATGCTGTTGTCCATCAACACTCATACAGAAGAGAGGCCAACGGTAGCAGGATGAGCCTACGGGGAACCAAGCACACGTCCAGAAAGTCAGTCCTTTTCTGCCATCAAATGTAGGCTGTTCCCTTCTGGAATCGGCTGATGCCGGGAGGTTTCGAGGCTTTTCCTTTCAAGATTCTCATTGGTCAGTAAGGGGGTGGTTAACCATCGGAGTTGGTTAACTAAGGAGGCCAGATGCCCTGCAGATACGAGCTGAGGGAGGGTAACTCTCCCTCCAGCCCTGACCTTCAGGCTCCAAGGTGTTCACTTCTTAATTCAACACGGTTCAGCAAGATCCCAGCCCGGCAGTCTTTTTATACATTTTGTGCATCTAGACGGCCTCCCTTCTCCTGACATGTGGGCCACATCCAGTGGTCTCTGAGGAGGCAACCTGGAAGCAGGCAAGACCCAGCCCTGCCTCTGCCCTGGACTCACAGGTCCTTCAGTGCTAGAAAATTCTCAACCACCTCTCCAGACAGTTCACATCTCTGGGCGTGTCTCCTAAATTTGTCTTTCTTCCATCATCGTCCCCCTGGCCCCTTCCTTTAGTCCATTCCTGCACGGCAGCCTGCTTGGTGCTCCTCAGCCCCACTGGACACCCAGCTGCTTCGCTGCCCTGCCGCCTGCTCGTCCCCCAGGTGGCTGCCGAGCTTCCTCCCTCCGTGCCTGCCCTCTCAGTGCTGTCCTCTCACCGCCCATATACCAGGGAGACCTCCTCCCCATCCCCATCCAGCTCTGTCTCCCCGGCTCAGCTTTTCTCTATAGCAAGTATTACAGTCAAAACTGAATTACCAGTCCACAGGGGTAGGCATCCGCTTGCATTTTTCACCACTGGATCCCTAGCCCCTGTGGCACAGCGTGGCACAGAGTGGGTGCTCAACAGCCAAGTACTGAGTGAACAGTTAAAAACAATCCCACTGAGCACAGGCCACTCAGCCGTGGGTCACACACAAGTGCCTTCACTTAGCACAGGGCCTGCCCAATGATTCCCAGCAACACTAAGCCGAGAACGTTTGTTCAAAGGGTCACTCATTCATTCAACAATTACTGAACCTTGGTGACGCACCAGGTACTATTACAGGCATTTGTTTAAGTCCCTCCTGCAGAGAGGTCCCACTCCAGTGAGGCGCACAAACCAATGACTAAATGTGCTGTCTCTGAATTGGGGCCGATGGCCTTTTGTCATTGCTGCGCACTGGCAGAGGGCTTTATGGATCGCACTGCCTACTTTAACAAGGCCGACTCTCACCAACACGAGCGAGCAGGTTAAAAAAGTTCCTGCAAGAAACCGGGGCCTAAAACGTACCCACAAAGAACAGTAAAAAAAAACCCGGTGCTGAGATTTTTCTTGCCTCTAGAGGGAGCTCCCCATCAGCCAAAATAAGATGCCAGGGAAAATGCTCTTGGAAAACAGGTTTTGAAATGTTTCCTTCTTTATGTGATTTTGTTGCCAAAAAGGAACATAGTTCACTCATAAAAACTCTTATAGCTGACCACTTAAAACTTGGAAAGTATAATTTCCCAACCTCCTTATCACTTCCGACCACTCCCCTACCACCGATGCAATTGTATGGGTTTGGGATCCATTTGTTAAAAATATTAAAAATGCAACACCTTCTGATTTGTTTCTAGAACATCTGATTGTCATTAGGGAATATGGGATTTTGGAGGGGGGCAGATTTCAATAAAAACCTTTGCATAATTTGTAGATACATTGAGGAAATGAGTGTCCTGAATGGCGCAGAGCCAACGATGCCAACTTCCAAGCTGCAGGTCTTTCTGGAGGGCCTTTGCCAGTTTCACAGCCATTAAAATCCATATCAAAGGAAACTCGGCTTCAAACTCCAGAGCAGCGGGTCAGTTTTACCAATAATCAAAGCCAACCACCCAGGCAAAGGATGTGAACACACAGTTCATAGAAAAAGAAACAGCAGGCAGAAGAGGGTTCTGAACACATGCAAAGATGCTCAGCTCAGCCATAAAAAAATTAAAGGTGGAGTGCCGGTGACAAGTGACCCAGGCGAGCAACAGTGGAGAACAGCAGGCACTACTGTGCTGTTGGCCAGAACATAACTTGGTAAACCTCTTTGGGTAACAATTTGACAGCATCTGCCAAAGACAAAAATGTGCAGATCCCTTGAGCCAGCAATTCTGCTATGGGAATTTTTCCTACAGAAATATTCCCCAAAGTTAGCACCCACTTGACACCAAAATCAAATTAGGTCAACACAGGGAGAGAAAACTATAGGCCAATTGACTTATGAACCCACATGCAGAATATTAACAAACCAAATCCCACGGTGATTTCAAATAATACTTAAATGAGTTAAGATTTATCCCATGAGAACATAAACTGATTCATATTTATTTAAGCAGAAAAATATTGAAAGTATAGTGTGGTGGACAAATGTCACCATATATTTGTCTAAACCCATAAAATGTACACCGCCAAGAGTGAACCCTAACGTGAACTGTGACCTGTGGGTAATGATGTGCAGTGCAGGTTCATCGGCTGCAGCAAATTCCCGCTTTGCTGGGGGGTGGGAGGCTGGCCAGGCAGGGACAGAGGACATATGGGAACCCGCTGGACCTTCTGCTCAGTTTTGCTGTGAACCTGAAACGGCTCTAAAAAGAAATCAAGCCTAAAAAATAATAGTTTAAAATAATAGTTTAAAAAATTAGCATATCAGAATAAGAAGAAACATAATTAATTTGAAAAGATTAACTACAATTCACCTCCCACACACATCCTCATTGGTGGGAAAATATAAAGAGCAGTGAAGTCAGAGGAAGCAGCAGTGCCATTCCCCCCACATTCTTGTCAACATTGTACTGGTGTCCTTGTGTAACATTAAATAAAAAGAGGGAAAAAACATTATTAACTTGTTAGAATTTGCAATTGGTAATGGTTATCTACTTTAAAAATGCCTAAGAATCAACTAAAACACCACTAGAAGTATGAAATGCAGGGAGACTGTGATCATTATTGTAAGAGATTTCAGTATCAGTAGCCAAAATCTGAGGGCATAGGGGAACTGAATAAATAATAACAAACAAAACTCATCAGATACCTACAGAACTTTACCTCTTTTAAATATAGAATAATTTTTTAGTTCATACATGCCCAGAATGGGAACTGGAATGTACCTGGACACCAATAAGAGTTTAATTTACAAGGATAATCAATGATCATGTCCCATAATACCAGACACAAATACTTGAAATTTTCTTAAAGTCCTACCTCATTTAAAAATTAAGAAAGAACCCTTCATGGAAGGCAAACCCAAAATGAAGTTTCAAACAACTGAAAAAGCAGGAAGACAAAGAAGGCTGCTTTTTCTTTTTTTTTCTGAAAAAGAGATTACTCCCTAACAAAGCTTGGGCATGGAGGGAATTTCACAGCCTCTACTATCTTCATTGTTAAGAAAGAAAGAAAGATCAAAAGTGTGGGAACTCAGTACCCATCCTATGAATGAGAAAAAACAAAGACAACAAAATAATTCAAAAGACATGAGGATAGGAGATATAAAAAAAAGTTGAAATGAATGAAAAGAAACCGCCCTTCAAAAAAAATTACAGGAAAGATAAACTCAAAAGCTGGTTCTTTGAAAAAGACTAATAAAATGATAAACTCCTATAAACCAGATTAAAGAAAAAACAGGGTAAACATACACAAGAGAGGACATGAACACTGAGACATAACTACAGATGTTCAGGAAAGCAAAATTATTTGAAGAGAATATTCTGTGTGACTTTATGGCCAACTAAATTGAAAATATTGAGGAAATGAATGATTTCCCAGCAAAATATAAATCAGCAAAATCAATCCAAGAAAACTTGAATAGATCAATTATCACAGAAGATTATATTTACTATGTATTAAATATTACCCTGGGACCTGATGGTTTCATAGATGATTTTTATTTAATTTTTACAGAGGAAACAACTCCAAATCTATTTAAACTATTACACGTAGTTTAGAAATTACACATAATAGAAAAAAAGAGGGAAAACTATACCATGTCACAAAGCCAACTTACCATAACATTAACACCCAACCTCATAAAGAAAGGCCCCTAAACAAAGCCAGATGAGGGAGTGACAAACTTTCCCTGTAAAAAGCCAAATAGTAAATACTTTAAGGTTTGCAGACCATATGGTCTCTGTTGCAACTATTCAGTTCTATGTTGAAGCTCAAAAGCAACCATAGGCACTACGTAAATGAATGAGTGTGGTAGCGTCCCAATAAATCTTTATTATAGTCACTGAAATTTGAATTGGGTATGATTCTCACATGTCACAATATATTTCTCTTACGATTTTTTTTCTCAACCAATTAAAAATGCAAAAACCATTCTTAGGTCGCAAAACTGGGCACCTGGGCTGGATTTGGCAGTAGTTTGCTGACCAATATAGCCCAATCCCGCTAACCACACAGCTATGTAAGTGTGAAATAAAACATTGCCAAATAGAATCCAGCAATGACAAAAGAATAATACAGTAAGATTAAATAAAATATATTCCCAGAATGGCTCGACATTAGGAAGAATTAGCAACTGTCTTTGCGGATGATTTAACTCTCCCTGATCAGATCAGATCAGCATGTGCTAACGAAGCTGCTTATAAAGTTTAGCAGCTGATCTTAGTAACACTCTGGGTCAAACTGGAATAGAAATAAAGTACTTGAAATTGATATAGACATGTTTTGCTTTGTTTTTCAAGGCAAGCAGCATTCGAGGTGGTTGGTGGAAAGAAAACTTCCCATTAAAATCAAGAACCTGACAGAAAGGTCTTCTATCGTTGCTATTATACACATTGGTTTGGTTCTAGAAAATGCAACAGAATGGAAGATTCTGTATAAAGTTTGAAAAGGAGATAAAAATTATTTCTTTCTGCTGTTGATATGATCATATACCTAAAAATCGCAAGAGAATCTAATGAGGAAAAAATAGGCTAGGAGAAATACTTGTGAATTTGGTATGTGACCTGATACAAAATAAATATGCAGAATTACTCTGTGTTAATAGTAACAAATGGAAATTAAATTAGATAAAACATTCCATCTATAACAACATCATACTAGTAAATACCTAGGAACAGATTAAACAGGGGACACATATGAAGGAAACTGTAAAGACAATAATAACAAAAGGGAGGGTGGAGTTATATAGGACCAATGTTTTTACATACTACTGAAAATGAACTGTATTAATCTGACTAGATTGTTGTAATATAAGATGCTAATTGTAATCCCCAGAGTAACACTATGAAAAAACTAAAAATATATATAGTAAAAGAAGCAAAAAGGAATCAAAATGGTAAACTATAAAATATCTATCTAACCCAAAAAAAAAGACAGTGATGGAGGAATTGAGGAATGGGATATGGTATATAGAAAAAAATATACAGCAAAATGACAGAAGCAAGATCCCTCTTATCAGTAATTACATTAAACAGATTAAACTCTCCAATCAAAAAGCAGAGAATGGCAGAATGGGTTAAAAAAAAACATGATCCAACTATATTCTGTCTAAAAGACATTCTTTTTGGATCCAAGGACACAAACAGGTTGAAAATGAAAGGATTAAAAACATATTTCAGGCAAACCAGAGCAGAAGGGAGCTGGAGTGGCTGGACCAGTATCAGATGAAATAGACTTCAAGACAAAAATTGTGACAAAAGACAAAGAAAGATATTATATAATAACAAAAGGGTCAATTTATCAAGAATATATAATAATTATAAACATATATGAATGTAACAAGAGCCCCTAAATATGTTAAGCAAAGACTGACAGAAATAGATGGGAGAGACAAAATGTTCAACAATAATTGTTGGACTTCAACATCCCACTTTCGATAATCAATAGATCCACTAGACAAAAGATAAAAAAGGAAATAGAAGATAAGGACATCATCATACAGCCATGAGGCCTAAAAGACATCTAGAGAAAATACTTGGCCCTACACAATAGAATTCCCATTCTCCTCCAGTGCACATGGCACATTCTCCAGACAGACCATACATTAGACACAAAACAAGTCTCAATAAGTCTAAAAATATTGAAATTATATACAGTATCTTCTCTGACCACAGTGGAATAATAGGAATAAATATTAACAACAGAATGTTAACAACCGTTCTATTGTGAATCATTAACAATAGAAGAAATTCTGGAAAATTCACCAATTTTGGGGAAATTAATGACATACTTTTAAATAACTAACAGATCAAAGGAGAAATCACAAAGAAAATTATAAAGTACCTCAATATGATTTTAATCACAAAAACACAAAATACCAAAACTGATGGGATGCATCAAAAGCTGCACTCAGAGGGAAATTTATAGCTATAAATGCCTACCTTAAAAAATAAGAAATATCTCAAATGACCTTTCACTTCAAGAAACTAGGAAAAGAAGAGCAAATGAAACACAAAGCAGAAAGAATAATAAAGATCAGAGCAGAGATTAACAAAATAAAAAACAGAAAAGCAACTGATCAATGAAACCAAAAGTTCATTCTTTTTAAAAAAGAAAAAGACCAATAAGATTGACAAACTTTTAGCTAGACTGGACAAGTAAAAAGGGGGGAATACACAAATTACTAAAATTAGGAATCAAAGTGGGGACCTTACAAAATAAAAGGATCATAAGAGAACACATGAACAATTGTAAAGCAACAAATTAGATAACCTAGATAAAACGGTCAAGTTCCTAAAATCACACAAATTTCCCAAACTGGCTGAAGAATAGAAATCTGAATAGGCTTATAACAAGTAAAGAGATTGAATCAGTAGTCAAAACCTTTCAATAAAGAAAATCCCAGGACCAACTGACTTCACTGGTGAATTTTATCAAACGTTAAAGAAATGGCACAAATTCTTCTAACATTCTTCCCCAATATAGAAGAAAACACTTCCTAACTCATTCTTTGAGGCCAGTAGTACCATGACTTCAAAGCCAGACAAATAGACACTATAAGAGAAGAAAACAAAAGACAGTACCAATTATGAGTGCAGATGCAAAAATCTTCAACAAAATACAAGGAAACCAAATCCCAAAGCATATTAAAAGGATTATTCACCATGACCTAGTGATGTTTATCCCAGGAAGGCAAGGCAGGTTCTACACATGAAAACCAATGCAATACACCATATGACTAGAATAAAGGGAGAGAATCACATGACCATCTCAACACAGAGAAAAATATTTGCCAAAATCGAACACGCTTTCATGATAAAAACATCCCATAAACTGGGAATAGAAGGGAACTGTAAGATAAATTCTAGCCGGAATAAGCAGGCAAAGAGGGGCAAACAAAGCACCCGGTCAGGGAGGTGGGGGCTTATAAGGGATTAGGAGGGGGAGGAGTGGGGAAACTATCCTAGGGGGCGTGGAGAGGTATGATTGGCTAAAGGTGACATAATAGACAACTAGAAACTTTCTTCCTTCCAAGAGGGAGGAGGCTGATATCCGGGTCCCTGTTGGCACATCAGGATGGAATTCAGGGAGAGCTGTCCCCTTTCCATATACGGCACGGACTTTGGGGTCTGCGCTGTTCTCCCCCTATGGCAGCTCTCTGTTCTGTTTGCATGTCCTTGTTTTTCCTTTCTCCAGCCTAACAGGAACTTCTATTCTATGAAGAAGGCCACAGCTGACATCATACTTAATGGTAAAAGACTAAAAGATTTTTTTTCTCCACCATAAGGAATAAGACAAATACAGCTGCTTTCATCACTGCTACTCAGCATTGTAATGGAAGTTTTAGCCAAGGCTATTAAGCAGAAAGAGAATTAAAATGCATCCAGATTGGACAGGAAGAAGTAAAACTACCTCTATTTGCAGAAGACATGACCTTTCCTAGAGAAGCTCCTAAAGAATCTACCAAAAAATCAGTAGAGCTATTAAAATAATTCTGCAAAGTTGCAATATACAAGATAAACATGCAAAATCATTTGTATTTTTATACACAAGCAATGGAAAATTAAAAATGAAATTAAGGAAATCATTATATTGATAGTCGCATCAAAGAGAATAAAAATGCTTAGGAATAAATTTAACCAAGCAGGTGCCTGACTTGTACACCTGTTAAAACTATAAAACATTGTTGAAAAATCAAAGGAGAGCTAAATAAATGGAAAGATATTCTGTGTTCATGGTTTGAAGACTGAATACTCCCTATATTGAACTGTAGATTCAATGCAATCCTTACTGAAATTTCCACTGTCCTTTTTTGCAGAAATGGAAAGCTAATCTTAAAGCTCATATGGAATTGCCAGGATACAGACTAGTCAAAACAATCTTAAAAAGATAAAGTTGGAGGACTCACCTTCTTGATTTCAAAACCTACTACAAAGCTATAGTAATCAAGACAGTGTGGTCTTCGCATAAGGACAGATATATACAGATCAATGGATTGGAATTGAAAGATCAGAAATAAACCTTTAGATCTATGTTCAAATTGATTTTCAATGAGAGAATCAAGATGAAAAAAGAATGATCTCTTCAACAAATGGTGCTGTGACAAGAGAATAACCCCAATGCAAAGGAATGAAGCTGGACTCTTGCCTCACAATACGTATAAATATCAACCCGTAATTGACTGAAATCCTAAATTTAAGAGAGAAAACTATAAAACTCTCAGAAGAAAATGGGTAAATCTTCAGGATCTTGGATCTGTCAGTGGATGCTTAGCTACGACACCAAGACACAAGTTCCAAAAGAAAAGTAGGTAAATAGGACTTCATCAAAATTAAAAAATCTTGTGCATCAAAGAATGTTATCAAGAAAGTGAAAAGATGACCTACAGAATGGGAGGAAGTATTGTCAAATCATGTATAAGATAAGGATGTAGTGTCCAGAATGTATAAAGAATGCTTACAACTCAACAAAAAAAGACAAGACAATTAACAAGTGGGCAATGAACTCGAAAAGACATTTTTGCAAAGAAAGATATGCAGATGCCTAAAAAGCACATGACATGAAAGAGATGCTCAACATCATTAGTCTTAGAGAAATGCAAGTCATAATTCAAGGAGATATCAGTCACTAGAATGGCTAAAACACAGAGAATGGAAAATAACGTTGGCAAGGATGTGGAGACTGGTGGGAATGTAAAATGGTTTGGCTACTGTGGAAAACAATTTGGTGGTTCCTCAAAGAGTTAACACAGAATTACCACACGACCCAGCAATTCCACTCCTAGGCGTGTGCCCAAGAGAATTGGAAACTGATGTTCAAACAAATACTTGCACACGAATGCTCACAGCAGTATCCTTAACAATCACCAAAGAGTAAGGATATCTCAAGCATTTGTCAACTTACATCCAATGCAATATAGCCACATGATAGAATATTATTTAGCCATAAAAAGGAATGAAGTATTGCTACATGCTACAACACAGATGAACTGTAAAAACATGCTAAGTGAAAGCAGACACAAAAGGCCATATATAATATAACTTCATTTATATGAAATATTCAGAATAGGCAAATCTATAGAGACTAGAAGCAGATTAGTGGTTGCCAGGGAGCGGCATGAAGGAAGGGTATTGGTAAGTGACCACTTAACGGGTACAGGGTTTCTTTTGGGGGAGACAAAATTAGAATTAAAATTAGATGAAATGAGAAACAAGAATTAGATAGTGGTGATGGTTATATGACATTGTAAATATGCTAAAAACCATTGAACTATACACTTTAAAATAGCTAAAATATTATATGATTTTTCCCTTAAAAAGACACATAGAAACATACAAAATGGTTTTATGTATCTTTAGGGACATGGATGTACTGTGCCTTTAAATGCATAGCTAATTGTCCAGAATACCCTCTAAGCTGGGAGTAATAATAACATAAGGAAGGAAACATTAATTGCCAAGGGAAATTTTAGTTTGAAATGTGTTAATTAAAAATAAACTATTTTTAATAGGAAAGTTAAGTCAGTCCGGGCATGGTATAAGGGTCTGGAGGAATAACTCAGGGGGGAAAATTTTGTGGGAAAATTCACTTTCCACCTTATATGTTCCTGCATTATTTAAAATTTTAGCAATAAATGTACTATATTTATAATCAGAAAAAAAAATCAAGCAGAAGAAGAGAACCAGAAGCTGAGGAGCTGAGCAGTGAGGGAATAGAGACCAAGGATCACGATCTGTGAAAATTTAGTAGCATTCAGGGAGTACATCTTACCCCTTCACCCCATCTGCCATGCCTGGTGAATAACTGCAAACTCGTGAACACAAAAGGGGCCAGCAGGTTTACCCAGGGACTTCTAAGAAGGGGACAAAGCCAGGATATCCTGGCGACGAGCCAGACCAGAAGGGTAGGAACAGTGGGAGCTGATGTCTTGACCATGAGGCCTGGCCGGGATGGACTGAGCCTCAGAGCTCTGGCCACACCCACAGCTCCCCTAAGGCACCCCCTCTGCAGAGTGCAGCAGACTGGGCTGGGAGTGGGTGCCTGACGCCAGGACCAGTGGTTTAATGCAGTGGCAGAGGCATGTGAGATGATGGATAGCCGCGCTCTGCTTGCCCAGGCTGACAGTCATTAAGGACGCAAAGTGTCCACTCTTGAGGGCTTTCACCAGGATACAAAGTAGTTTTCTGGTTGACGATAGGGCCAGAAACTATGATAGGCGATGGTAAGACACCCCAGTGGACAGTGTCTTGGCAATCAGTATGAGAGATGGTACGAGGCCTCGGGTGTGCGTGAACACACAGTGCATGGCCCTTCAGGCAGTGGGCACCCAGCAAACACTCTACAGATAAATGAACAATAACATGCTCACTAAAGCCAAAGCCAGAATGGCCTTCCAAGTCCCAAAGGCCTCCTGGCACCTCTGCATCCTGTGTCTGTGGCGCCTAACCCCGAGTCCCTGGGGGACCTGGCTGCACAGCACGGCAGGGCAGGCCTGGGTCTCGTGGGTCCTGAAGCTTCTAAACTTGCCTACTATTATGGCCTACTTTAAAAAAAAGATTGCAAAAATAAAGACTTGAAATCAGGCAAGTGACTATTTAGGATGAGTAAAGAAATCACAACAAATTACAAACCTTTAAAAATTAGCAAATACCAAAATAGAATATATCGTAGTTAACTGTCCCACCTCTAATTTCCACACATTTTTTGCTGCATAACCTTTGAATATTTCATGTGATGATTTTGCAGTATCACTTCCTATAGAAACCCGATTATTGTGGACACTGGGGTGCACAAACATGATTTCCCACGCTGGCTCACACACAGTTGGTAGTACTTTTCCTAGTCGGTGTCCTGCAATCACAGAAATTCTGACAGATGTTATTTCACAGGATTCACACCAAAAAAGAGGACAGTATGGTATGTTTCTAACTGTTTCCCTGCATTATCAAGTATATTCCTGACCAGACAGAACTTTAATTAGGCATCAGTGGGAACAGAATCCTCTGCTTGTAGGTTTTACATGTCTGACAACAGGAGGAATTTTCTACAGGCCAACTTTTGCCTCCACATGTTTCAAATCTGGCTTTTCTTCTCCCACATGTCCTGGTCCAGGCACTGCAGGACGTGCTCCATCCGCACAGCAGCGGTTCGTCCCCATCTTCACACTGCCAGCCAGGGGGATGGCTGCAGCTTAGGAGCCGACTCCAGCAGAACTCCTCGCGAGACTGTATCTGTCCCCAGGGCCAGCTGTGAACGACACAAATCTATCCCATGTAACCCAAACTAAGGATATCCCAACTCAGCTTCCCCACAGCCACGTCCCCAAAGAGGCTGCAGCCATTCCACACCAGGCCACAGGAGCAGGGAGTTGGAGAGGGGAGACAGACGTGCTCCAAATGCAGCTAAGTATCTTGCTTTCACAAATTTTATATTGCACCAGCCCATGAACACACTCCCCTCCCATGGGCTCTGCCACTTAAGTTCCAGAATCCCCACTGGCTCTGAGCATCCCGAAAGTAAAGCCCCTTATTTGCAGGAAAGCTGTGTGGCTCTCTCTCTTCACTGGCACCAGCAGGAACAGAAATGAGAGACTGGAAGCTGTAGGCAGAGCAGGACTTGCGATCCCAGTTGGGTCCGAGCAATAAACTGAAAGCAGGCCCCCAAAGATGGGAATCAGTCCCAAGAGTGACTGCATAGTCCATAAGGAGAAAGAGAGAGACGTGTGGCAGAGACACAGCTGGGCAGAGCACATGAGGCGGGTGGAGTCTCACGGTGGGGGTGACTAACAGTTGAGGATGGGGCTGAAGACAGGGGGGCTGACCTAATGGAGGAAGGACTCTAAAGACCATGGGCACACAAAACATGAGCGAGGCCGGTGCGGGAAGGACCTGCCCAGTGGAGAATGAGCAGTGTCTGCAGGTGACGGGGCCTAGGAACGAGGGCAGCACTGCCTGGGCCAGACCCCCTCTCCTCTCAGCCCCAGAGGTGGGGATAAGAACGGCAGGGCGCCCCACTGAGCATGTCTGTTCTCTTCCTTCCCCATCAGTTGGAGAAGGCGGCCGTGAAAATTCAGGCATGGTGGCGCGGCAGCACAGTGCGGCAGATGCTCCTGCACACAGCACTCAGGGCCTGGGCCATCCAGCACTGATGGAGGCCGGTGCAGGCCAAGATGCTGGAGCAGAGGTGGCACCTGGCGCTCAGACTCTACACCTGCAAGGAGTGGGCAGTGGTGAAGGTGCAGGCCCAGGTCCGAATGTGGCAGGCCCACAGATGGTTCCTCCAGGCACTCCAAGTGGCCTGCGTCATCCAGTCTCACTGGCGCTGGCATGCCAGCCAAACCCAGGGCCTGATCCAGGGCCACTGTGAGGTCAGAGCCAACTAGCTGTAGCTCGACGTCGGAATCCCCAGGACCTAGGGCACCGGCACAACCAAGGACACTGGATCTCT
Organism: Manis javanica; assembly: GCF_040802235.1. Lineage (NCBI taxonomy): Eukaryota > Metazoa > Chordata > Mammalia > Pholidota > Manidae > Manis > Manis javanica. Next base: position 2,642,765 of record NC_133158.1, read on the forward strand.
CGTCCAGTAAAGACACTTACTGATGAGTCTTGCCCTTTGGAAATTCAACCCAAAGAAGAGGGGTCAGCCTCTAGCCTTCCTGCCTTCCACACGAAAGAGGTCTACAGCCTGGCACGATCTACAGCCTGTCCCAGGCCAACCCACCTGGGCCCTCACTATGCACACGAACCTGACTGATCCTGCAACTAAGAGAGACTCCAGGGCCCAGGACGGACCTGATACCTCAGCCACAGGACCCCAGCCCCCTTCACGAGCAGGGGAAGGCACTGGGTGTGATTTTTCTTCAGGCCCAAGCATCCCATTCAGGACAGAACACCAGAGAGTCTGGCTGTAGCATAGCCATCTGGGAAGGCAGGATTCCACAGGCCTGCGCAAGGCCCTCGGGGCCAGTGCCACGCTTGACAAGGGGCCATGAGGACAGGGCACCTCAGCTGAGCGACCGCAGGACGGGAGCCATCTCCCACTGGGAGAGAGCCTGCCAGAGGCAGCCCCTGCTGCCTCCCTCCACAGGAACTGAGGGACAAGCCTCCACCCCCTCTGCAGCCACTCCCTGAGAGATCTAGGCACAGGGTGGGAGGGCTGGGGGCGGGCAGGGCTTGCACTGTCCCTTTGCCACTGGAGGTCACTGGTGTGCAGGTACAGCCACTACGCCCTGCCACATCCTGAGGCAACAGTGCTGGCCCCCCCGACAGCCCCCTCTCTCCCTGCCCCAATCCCTCTGCCCAGCCTGCCTTGAGGGGGTGCAGATGGTCTCTACTGAGTCTCACCTCTCCCTGGGCACCGTGGCTCACCCATCACCGCATGTGATCTCACAGCCTGTTTTGCCGCTGGCGCCCAAGGCCCCTCACTCACTCCCTGCGTCCCTCAGATGTTTGTCTCTGAACCTGCATCCCAGAAGGTAGAGGTCTGTGACCCTCCCCAGGGTTCTGCAGTGGGTGGCCTTGCAACGGGAGCCAGGTTAGAAGGTGTGCAGAGAAGCCAGAGGTTCTCATGGTCCTTGCAGCTGGGCAAGGCTTTCCCTCCCAACAGGCCCCCTCTATGTGTGTCTGTGGCTTTTGAAGCATACGTTTGTGTGGACACACACACACACATATATCTACAATTAAAGGATATAATGGTATTGAGAGCAATGGGCAGACTTCGCTACCAGGAAGTTCTGCAAAATACAGAACAGCAGATCATTCCAAGTAATAAACGATTCCAGAGAACAGAAAGAACAGAAAGTGACCTACCTTTATGATGTGGGCATAGTACTGATATCAGAACCAGAAAACAAATCAATTTATAATAGTATCAAAAATAATAAAATATCTCCAAATAAACTTAGCCAAGGAGATGAAAGACTGGTATATTTAAAACTATAAAACATTTATGAAAGAAATTAAAGCTACAAATAAGTGAAAGAACATCACATGTTCATGGACTGGAATAATTTTGTTAAAATGTCCATATGACCCAAAGTAATCTAGAGTCAATGCAATCTCCATCAAAGTCCTAATGGCATTTTTTTACAGAAATAGGAAAAAGCCTAAAATTCATTTGAAACCAAAAAAGGCCACAAATAACCAAAGCAATTTGAGCAAGAAGAGCAAAACTGGAGGTATCACACTCCCTGAACTGAATAGGGAGCCCAGAAATAAACCCCCATATTTATGGTCAACTGATTTCCAACAAGGGTGCCAAGAATACACAATGGGGAAAAGACAGTCTCTTCGGTAAGTGGTGATGGGAAAATTGGATATCCACATGCGAAAGAATGATACCAGGTCCTTATCACATACCAGCTATAAAAATAAACTCAAAAGAGTTTAAAGACTGAACGTAATTTGGATTAAAGACTTAAACATAAAAGCTGAAACAATAACATTCTTAGAAGAAAACATAGATAAAGACATTGGAGTTGGCAATAATTTCTTAGATACGACACCAAAAACACAGGTAACAAAAGAAACAACAGGTAAGTGGGACTACATCAAACCGAAAACTGTTTTCACAGCAAAGGAAACAGTCAACAAAATGAAAAAGCAGCCTATGGAATGGGAGAAAATAGCTGCAAACCATCCATCTGATAAAGGGGTGGATATCCAAAATACATAAAGAAGTCGTACAACTCAATAGCGGGAAACAAACAAAAACAAAAACAGGTAAAGGACTTGAACAGACATTTAACCAAAGAAGACATCCAAATGGCCAACAGGTATATGAAAATGCACTCAACATCATAAGTCATCGGGAAAATGTAAATCAAAACCACAACGAAATATCACTTCATACCTGTTAGAATGGCTATTATCAAAAAAAAAAAAAGTTAAGTGTTGGCTAGAGTGTAGAGAAAAGGGAACTCCTGTACACTATTGGTGGGAATGTAAACTGGTGTAGTCACTGTGGAGAATAATAAAGAGAGGTTCCTCAAAGAATTAAAAATAGAATTACCATTTGACCCAGAAGTCCTACTTCTCAGTATATATCCAAATGAATTGAAGCCAGGATCTCAAAGAGGTATATGTACTCCCATGTGTACTGCAGCATTATTCACGGTATCTAAGATATGGAAACAACCCGAATGGATAAAGAAAATGTGATCCTTATACAGACAATGTGTATAAATGTATATTTACATACACACTGGAATATTATTCAACCATAAAAAAGGAGGAAATCCTGCCAATCATGACAATGTGGATGGACCATGGGGGCATGATGCTAAGAGAAATGAGCTGGACACAGGACAGATGCCACAGGAGCCCACATTTATAAGGAGTCTCAAATAGTCAGACTCATTGAGCAAAATGATTACCAGGGCTGGTAGGAGGAAGAAATAGATGTCTGTCAAATGGTACAAAGTTTTGATTACACACAATAAGTAAGTTCTGGAGATCTACTGTAAAACATAGAGCCTATAATTAACAATATAGGATTATAGAATTAAAATGTAGCTAAGAGGGTAGACCGTAAGTACTCTTACCACAAAAGAAAAAAATTTTAATATAATAAGCAAAGAGGATGGAAGGAATCTTTTGGAGCTGATAAGTTTATGTGGCCTTGCTTTTGGTGATGGGTTCATGAACGTATACTTATTTCAAACTCAGCAAGTTGTATACATTAAATATGTACAGCTTTTTGTCTGTCAATCATGCCTCAATAGCGTGGTTTTTAAAAGAACGAGAATGCTATGAGCAACTGTACTCCAACAAACTGGATTAACAAGGGAAACGAACAAAGTCCTAGAAACAAATTACCAAAATTGACCCAAGAAGTAATAGAAAGTCTGAATAGACCTACAACAAAGAGAGTGAGTCACCAATCAAACACCTCCCAGCAAGAAAAGTTCTTGATTAGATGGCTTCACTGGTGAATTCTATCAGACTTTAAAGAATTAACACCGATCCTTTTCAAATTTTTCCAGGTAATAGGAGAACATGTCCTAACTCACAATAGGAGGCCAATACCACCCTCGTACCAAAGCCAGACAAGGACACCACAAGAAAAGAAAGCTGCAGATCAATATCCCTTACGAATATAGATGCAAAAATTTTCCACAAAATACTAATAAACCAGATCCAGCAATGTATTCAAAGGACTGTACACCATGACCAAGTGGGATTTATCACCAGAATTTAAGGGTGGTTAAAACATACAAAACCATTCAATGAAATACAACACATTAATAGAACAGAGGGGGCAAAAGCACATGATCATCTCAATTGGTGGACTGAAAGCTTCTAACAAAATCCAACATCCTTTCATGATTAAAAAAGATACTCAAAAAACAAGGAATGGAAGATCTTCAATGTGATAAAGGGCACTTATGAAAAACTCCCTGTGAACATCACACTCGATGGCAAAGGACTTCAAGCCTTCCCCCTACGACTAGAAATAAGACACGGATGCCCACTTTCACCAGTGGTTTTTTAACACTATTGGAAGTTCTAACTAGAGCAATCAGTCAAGAAAAAAGAAATAAGAAACATCCAAATTGGAAAGGAAAGAGTTAAGTTATCTCTGTTCACAGATGAAGATGACATGATCCTACGTACAGAACATCCCAAAACATTTTTTTTAATACCAAAGAAATGAATTCAGCAAAGTTGCAGATATAAGGTCAACATACAAATACCAGTTGTGTTATTACACACCAGCAATGAACAATCTGAAAAGCAAATTAAGAAAACAATTTCATAATTCACAATAGTATAAAAAAATAACATGTCTAGGAGTAAATTTACTCAAGGAGGTGAAAAACTTGCACATGGAAACTACAAAACATAGCTGTAAGAAATTATGCAAGACCTAAGTAGATGAAAAAACATTCAGTTCACGGATTGGAAGACTTAATAATTTTGATAAGATGGAAATCCTCTCCCAAGTGGTGTATAGGTCCAGTAAAATTTCTATCAAAATTCCAAAAATCTTATCTACAGAAATGAAAAAGCAGATCTTCAGCTTCATATGGAATTGCAACGGGTCCTGAATAGCCAAAACGATCTTGAAAATATAAGAGCAAAATTGAAGGACTCATACTTTCTGATTTCAAACTACAGAACTGCAGTAATAAAAGTGGTGTAATGCTGGCATAAGGACAGATGTAGTGCTGGGACAACTGGATCCATATGCAAAACAATGAAGTTGGGCTTCTAGAACATATACAAAAAATAATTCAAAATGGTTCAATGACTTAAATACAAAATCTAAAACCATAAAACTCTTAGAAGATAAAAAGAGGTAAGTCCTCATTACGCTGGATTTGACAATGGATTCTTAGATGTGAGCGACAAAAGAAAAAATAAAATTGCTTTACCAAAATGAAAACATTTTGTGCATCAAAAGACACTATCAAGAAAATAAAAAAGTGGCATACAGAATAGGAAAATACACTTGCAAATTATTTATCTGGTAAAGGTCTCATATCCAGAATAAAGGACTCATAACTCAACGTAAATGCAAATAAACCAATTTTTTAAATGGGCAAAGGATGTGAATAGACATTTCTTCAAAGAAGATATGCAAATGGTCAACAAGCACATGAAAAGATGCTCAATATCATTAGTCATTAGGGAAATGTAAACTGAAACTACAAGACACCATTTCATACCCACTAGGATGGCAATTTAAGAAAAACAGAACAAAATAACAAATGTTAGAGAGGATGTAAAGAAATTGGGACACTCATATACTGCTGATGGGAATGTAAAATAGTTCAGCTATGGTTCCTCAAAATGTTAAACACAGAATTACCATATGACCCAGCAATTTCACTCCTAGGTTTATACCCCATGAGAACTGAGAACAGGTGCTCACTGAAATATTTATACATGAATGATCATACCAGTACTTTTTGAAATAGACAAAGGGTGGAAATAACCCAAATGTCCATCAATGGATGAATGGATAAGCAAAGGATGGTATATAGCTACAATGGAATATTATACAGCCATAAAAAGGAATGAACTACTGATACTTAATCCAACATGGATAAACATCAATGCTAAGTGAATGAAGCCAGACATACAAGTTTACATATTGCATAATTCCATTTGTGCAATATCTAGAACAGGTAAATCAATAGAGATAGAAAGCAGATTGGTGATTTTGTCAGGGGCTGGAAGAGAGAGGAATGGAGAGTAATTGCTTAATGGGTATAACAGGGTTGTCTTTGGGATTATAACCATTTTTTGGAACTAAATAGAGGTGTTGGTTGTATGACATTGTGAATGTCTTAAATGCTACCAAATTGTTCACTTTAAAATGGTTAGTTTTGCATTATGTTAATTTTACCTCTTTAAACAAATACTAAAGACCAATAAAAAAATATTAAAGAGCAAAAAAACAGGAGGAAATTTTCATAAATTTGGATTAAGCAAGGATTTCTTGGACAGGTCACAAAAGGCACCAACTATTAAAAATGTGATAAATCATACTTTAGGAAAATTAAAGTCTTTGCTTATTAACAGAGTAAGATAATTAAAAACGAAGCTACAGAGTAGGAAAAAGATTCACAATACATTTATTTGATAAAGGACTTGCCCTGAATATATAATATACTCTTACAAATCAGTAAGTAAGCCAATAAAAATGGGTAAAGGCTTGAATAAATATTTCCCAAAAAAAAAAAGATACAGAATAGCAAAAAGCACATGAGATGCTCAGTGTAATTTATCACCACAGAAATACAAAATCAAAACCACAATAAGATACCACTACACACCCACTGGAGTTAAAAGGACCGATGAATGCCAGGGAGTATCTGGAACGCTCACATATTGCTGTAAAATAGCACAGTCACTTGAGAAAACCATCTGGCAATTTCTAATAAAGATGACAGAGACACTGCCCCTGTGACTCAGCCATTCCACTCTTAGGTACTTTACTAGAGGAAACTGATGACCTAGGTCCTCAAAAAGGCTTGCCTGGAAGTGTTCATAGTAGATAAATTTATAATCATTTCCCAAATGGGAAACAATCCCAACATTAACAGGAGAATGGGTAACCGGATTGTGATGGACTTGTGCAATAGAACACCGCTCAGCAACAAGCCAGAGCAAAGATCTGATCCTCACAGCAACACAGTGAACCGATGAGCCGTGTAAACCAAGAGAAAAAGTCCGATACAGGAGTACGCAGTATTCCGTTTATACGAGGTCCTACAGCAGGCAAAAGCTAGTGCGTGGCGATCCAAGCCAGAACAGTGGTTGTCCCTGAGAGGGGGCAGTAGGTACTGGAAAGGGGCCTGAGGGAACTTTCAGGAGAAATGGCGAAGTTCTATGTTTACATTTGGGCGGGATTTACCTGGTGTACACATTGGTCAAAATTCACAGAACCGACCCTTTAAAATCTATACATTTTATAGTATGGAGAATCCTGATCAGTGTTTGCTTGAAACAGATACAGTTCTTTACAGCAACATTCAAGGCTACCGGGCAGGAGAGAAATACTGCCAAGTTCTGCAGGAAAGAGAGCAGGCCATGCGGAAGCGGGTCCGAGGGCCCAGACCTGCAGCCCTAAGGTAAGCCCCAGGGCTGTCATGTGCAGCAGGGTGGCAGCCAGCGCTGCTGTAGGATAAACAGGAAAGCGGCCCAGAAGGTAATCCTAAGACCTCTCATCAGAAAAAGGGTTTCCCTTTTTTAAATTTTTTTTTTAATTGAATTTACGTGAGGTGATGGATGCTAGCGAAACTGACTGCAACATCATGCTCTACATATGTGTGCACCAACCCAGCATGCTGTTACACACCTGAAACATGCACAGGGAGGCAAGTCCATTATACCTCATTAGTGCTGGAAAAAAGATATACTAAAAACATCTTTAGATTAATAAAAGAGGAGCCCATTGGTTTGCAAATTGGCCCCGTTCTTTGAGGGCAAGGAGATGGAAGAGTGAGGCAGAGGGCATGGGGGGGGCGGGGCAGGCGGCAGGTAACAAGGGGACTCAGCTGGCACCTGGGGCCGCCAATCTCTGCCCTGCCAGCCACACCGCAAATGTTTAGAGAGGCCTTGACAGGCTTCTCAGCCACCGTCCCACCAGCCGGGCCCAACCCCATCTGTTTCCTGAGCCTGCAAACCTTGAAACAGCGGGCGGAGCCTCTCTTCTCACAGGCTGGAGGAGCCGGCGGCTGACCCAGTGTGGCATCCTGGGTGGGGCCCTGGGGCAGAGAAAGAATGTTAGGTAAAAACCAAGAAAGCTGAACAAACTGTTGATTTGTAGTTAATAATAATGAGTCCACTTTTATCCATTGATTGTAACAAATAAACTATTTGTTACTAATTTGCTAATGTGAAATGTTAATCATAGAGGAATCTGGATGTCAGGTAGTGGGAACTCTACTATCTTCACAATTTTTTTAGAAATCAAAAAACTTGAAAATTTTTAAATAATAAAACATAAAAAATTTTTTTTAAAGAGTGTGGACCCCAAAAATACTAAAACCAGCCAATCTTTCATTCAAGTAAAAAGTCAAGAGGAAAACAATTTGAGTGATGATTAAAAGGTGTGTTCACCTTGTGAAAAAATTCATTGATATATACCTGTATGAATTATATGCATTTTTTAGTAAAAAAAATTCACATCCATCTGATGGGTATATTAAAAGAATGTACCAAATATGGTTTTTGGATGAAATAATCTATGTACATGGTGTACAGCAACATACACATACATTCAGTAACAGTGTCTGGAACACAAGAAATGCTTAATAAATGTTAATATGTTAGTAAAAGGATAAGATACCCCCAGACTGACATTGAGGGGGTGGGAAGAAAAGAATTGGAGTGTATATGAAAAAATGTTGGCCAATGGTTGGACAAGTCTAAAAGGTAGCATATGGGTTCATGGAAGTATTCTACTTTGTTATGTATTAGTAATGTTTTCATAATGCAAAGGGGAAGTAGCAGTTGGTGGCAAGGGAAATCTTTTTATTAAGATGACTCATTAACATTTGGTAACATGAACTCATAAAACCTGATCTTTATAATAATCTACATGGAAAGCAGGGGAAAGGGCCTTGTCAAATATGAAAGAACTCAGAATATGGGGACCATGAGCCTTTCATGAAATAAAAACCACTTACTAAAATCCCAACAATTAAAAGTACATCGCAAGTGAGAACTCACGGATGAAGGAGCTGAAGGAGAGACCTGGCAGTGACTGGAATACATTGGCTATAGAATGACTATGACATAACCAAGCAAATAACAAGTGAATTCAAACGTGGGAAGACTCGTCTGGGTGAAACTACTAATGTGCTGATGTTCTCGATTTCTTGACAAGGAATCGATCAACATGGTCTGCAGTGAAAATGTGGTTAATGAAAAAAAACACCCACAAGGCGCTGCAAGGCCACCTGAGTGTTGCAGATTTTGTGAATCAAACTCACAAGAAAAGAGGGGCTGTCCCAGAGCCAACTTCATTTTGCTCGGAGGAGGGATCCAGAAAGGCCCAGGAGCCCAAGACCCCGACCAGCTCCTGGGCGCCAGGCGGAAGGGCTGAGCAGCTGGGTGCCTGCGGGCACCTGCCTGATGCCCCTGCTGAGTGGGCCCCCGCAGTGACAGGGCTGTCAACACCCCCAGGACCAGCACAGGTGCCAACACAGGGGCAGGAAGGCTGACCAAGGGTCAAACTCTCCTCGGATCTCTGCGACCACAGGAATATTTACCTCTAAATGTCACTGTCTCTCAAACTTACAGGGATCTTTCAGGGAGTGGGAGAAAACTGTCATTTGTGGTGAAGCAATGTATGTGAAGTTCAAGAAATCCTTCTGTTTCACTTCAGATACATTTCTTCAATTAGAATCATGTAAAATTAAATCTTCACTAAAAAAAAAGAAGACATATGGCATGATCCCATTTTTATGAAAGTATTTCTCCTTCTATCCGGAGAAGTGTCTAGGATGCTGTACCAGAATGCTAATGATGGCTATATTTGAGTGATGGAACTTGAGGTAAGACTTTAATTTTCTCTGTGTATTTTTCTGCAATGCTTAAACCGTTTATAGGGAGTGTATATTGTGTCCCCGAAAAGAGTAATTTTTCTTTAAACACACACACACACACAACATGACACCTTGGTGAGAGCGCTGGAGGGTTGACCACTCCCCTGTCACTACCCGCTGTTCCCCACCCCCCCCAGTCTCCTCCCCCACCCCCTTACCTTCCTCCTTCCCCAGACCTAAGCCCCTTCTCCACCTGACAGACAACCCCACCTTTACTGCTTAATGCCCTGTGGGCCCTGGGGGGTAGAATTTGTCATTTCCTTTCCTGGACTACAGTGTTCTATCAATAGGGTCTGCCTCTGCCCATGCAAGCACCAAGGAGCAGGAGTGGCCTGCACCACCTACGCCCAAGCCCGGGTCGTGCAGGCACAGGTGCGGGGACTGAGGTCGGCCACAGAGGGGCTGGAACAAAGCCTGAGGGAGAAGCAACCAAGCCTGGGGAAACTCTGGCTCCCCAAGCACAGCACCTGGTGATTGTGCTGAAGGACAGTCAGTCACCCTGACGGGTGGCTCCCTAGGGTGGGAGAGAACCCCAAATGCTTGGTGTCTCTGCTGTCAGTCTCCAGAAAGAACAGGGCTCTCTTTTCAGGACTCCAGGTCACGTAAGTGGAGTGAGCCCAGCAGGAGCCCCTGAGTCCCCAGCCCCTTCCCAGGAAGAGAGGTGGGCCATGGATGGAGAGGACAGAGACATAAACCCAGGCCACTTAGAGGGACAGGCAGTGGAGGGGCCTAGCCCCATGGCAGGAGGGTGGGCACTGAGGAGCCGGGCTCCACAACACTGAAGGGACGACCGGCCCTGGAGTCCTCACCCACCCCCTAGCCTCCTCCCTGGCCCCCCCAGGCCTCTGGGTCCTTTCTCCCAGGTGGGTGGGAGGGACAGAAGGAGATCTATCACTGAATACCCCTTGCACCATTTTAGCTGTAAACTACTATGGTTACAATTATCACATTTTAAGGAAAATAACCACAGCCATGAGGAGGGCTGTTTTCTTGGTACAAGGAGATCAGAGCCCAGTCTTGGCCTGTCTTAGGGGCAGGAGGGTAGGCACAAGCTCCCTGGGTCCACTGTGCGCAGGTAGACCCAGAAAAGTCCATACCAGGAACAGGGCTGGCACTGCAGGTCCCATGCAGTGCAGCACCCTGATGCCCAGCTGCTGGGGGCTGCACCCAGGCCTGGGTCATTCGGGACCAGGAACTGATCACAGACACCCCAACAGGGTTGCTAAAATTTGTGGTTTGAAAATACAGGAAGCCCAGCTAAATTTGAATGTCAGATAAATAAAAATGTTTAATGTTAAGTACATCCCAAATATTACATGGACCATACTTATACTAAAAAATGATTCCTGTTCGTCTCATATTCAAATTTAACCAGGCATCCTGTATTTTACTTGGCCTCCATACACTCCAAATACTGGCTGGATGGGAAAAGCCATTCCAAGTTTTCAGTTTTCATTTTTTTAAAAACTGATAGCCCAGGTTTCCACAGCCTTGCCAGCCTGTCGATGCCAATGAGTCGACTTAAAAATCACAAGTGCCCCAAAGCAGGGCCTGTGATCTGCAATCCTGGCTGGGGCCCCCCAGCAGCTGCCGGGTTCTTCTGTTCCTGTTTGGGTTCGGCGCCCACTGCCCACAGGCCTCAGAGGCTGCGCGGCCAGGACTGTGCCTCTGCGCCCTCTGCTGGTCACCCCAACCCCAACCGCGGGGGACGCCCCAGGGGGGAGGCGGGCGCCCAAGGGTGGCGGGCTCCAGGGACTGGAGGAAGGCCCCTTCTCCCACTCATCGGCCCACATTAGATGGGCTCTCTGACCGCCCAGCCCTGACCTTCCCGCTTCATCCCTCCCTCCCCACGAACTTTCTGGCTTTGAACCCACCCTGTGAACAGGCGACCTTCAGCTTTGACTCCTCTTGGTTCCTTCACTCCAAATGCTCAGCCTGGCTCTGTGCTGACTAACAGCCCCTCCAACTGCCAGACAGCCAGTGAAGAGGAGCTGACATTTCCAGGGGGCACAGCCAGCCATCCCTCCTGCCCTATCACCCCACCATCCAGGTCCCCTGTGTCCATTTAAGCCTCCCGCCCAGTCCAGTAGTGCCTCGCCGGTCTGCAGCATTTCCTCTCGAGAGCCGGCAGCTTGTTCATTTTCTATCCACCCACCAGGCAGGGCTCGGTCTGTCTTGGGGCCTCCAGGTTCTATCATGGACACAGAGCAGTGGCAACAAGGACTGGAAAACTGAACGCTGGGAGGCTGTGGCAGGCAGGAGGGGCTTCCCTGGGTCAGGGGCAAAGAGTGATTTTTTTTTAATAAAGACTTTATTTGCAGATAATACAAAATAAACTACAGGACAAGCTACTGTGCAGGGGGAGGGACAGCTCCTCCACCCACAATAACCCCCTCCCCATCCCAGAATAACTTATGTAAAAAATTAAAAAGGCCCTAGGAGGAGGGAGGGCAGGGCTGGAAGCACTTTGGCTGACTAGGGCTGGGGGCTGGGAGTCCTGGCTGCCCTGTTCTAGGGCAGAGTGACCCTGGCTTGCCCCGTCCCGAGTCCTGGCCAGCAAGGAGGGGAGCTGCTGCAAGGGCAGCTGGTGGCTACTGCACAGGCACCAGGCCAAGGACTCGGACATCTGGCTCTGAGGGTGGGAGTAAGTAGGGTGGAAAGCGGCTTTGGGGCGGGCATGGGGTTGGCATTATTGCAGTGCTCCAGCCAGCTTCCTCGTGGCCCTGGATGCAGGTCGGCACCGGTTCCAGAGAGCAACCAGGGCAGACAGGAGCGTGGGGTCCTCAGAACGATGATGTTGTTGAGTCCACCACTTCGCGGCCGTTGCAAACGGCAGGGACAAACTGGGAGCCAGACCCTAGGGAAAGGAAGCCGGAGGTCCTCCGCCCGCAGAGGGTGGGCAGCAGGGCTGCAGAGGTTGCCTTCCCCCACCACCTGCCCTCTCCTGTCCAGCCTCACCAGGGCACTCAGCCCCCCCACCAGGAATGCAGCAACCTCAGGAGTGGCCCTGCATGGAGGAGCTGAGCCGTGAGAGGGGCAGGTGGGGAGGCCACCCAGGGTGGATGCTGACCTTGGCCGAGGCTGGAGCTGGCCCTGGTGGCAGTGCTGAAGCGGCTGGTGGGCGCACGGTGGCTCACCACGTTCTTCTGCGGCTGGAAGAGGATGATGTGCAGCTTGGGCGCGAACAGGCAGCCGAGCACCACGGAGCCACTGAGGCTGACGGACACACACATGGTAGTGGTCTGCACCTGCACCGGGGGCCAGGGGTGAGTCAAGCCCAAGGCCCGGGCCCCAGGACCCCTGCCCGGGACGTGGGCCAGCAGTGGGAGACAGGAGGCAACTGGCACCAGGCTGGCGAGCCCCACAGGAGTTCTAGGAATGGTGGGCTGGGCCCAGCGTCTGTGCCAGTGGGCTGTCTTCCCAGGGAGACCAAAGTGACTGCTGTGGGGGAACATGCAGGGGCGCGTGTAGCAGTGCATGCGTGCGGGTGTGCACGGGCATGCCAGTGTGGGGCACCGACATGAATGTGTGCGCAGGGGGAAGCCCGTGTACACACGTGTGTGCACCTGCACATACCAATGTGCAGGTGTGGGAGCACCAGTGCGTGTGTGTGGGTGCTGGGTGTATGGACGGGGACAGGAGTCCTGGGCTACCTGGGAGGGGCATGCAGATGGAGATCATATGCAAGTGCAGGTGTGTCAGAGTTAATCCCTCCCAGCCCTGTGGCCTCCCCCATCCAGGCAGGAGGCCCACCAGGCGCAGGAGCAGCCAAGCCCAGCCGCCCCAGGCCCCAGCACTGCCCACCATACCTCTGTCCTGGGGGAAAGGGCCTTTGCAGGGGCTCTGGTCTTGATTTTCCTGCTCCTTTAATTGTTAAGATTGTCAGTTCAGACCCTGCTCTACACAACCAAGCTGAGTGACCTTAGGATTGAACCTCCCTGAGTTTCCGTTTCTTCGTCTGTAAAATGGGGAGAGCCACGGAGTTTACTCCAGAGTCATGAGTCACCAAGATGACCCTCTTATCGTTCAGAGCACAGCTCGTCTGTCACGGCCTCAGAGGGGCCTTCCCTGACCACCCGATCTGAGGCAGCCGCAGCCCCTTGAGGCTCAGGAGGCCCACCGAGACCCTCAGTGTCCATTGGAACTTTGCTTGGAAGCCACCGGGTAGGGCATGGCTCTCACCTGCTCCACCTTCCATGCTCCATACCCAGGCCTCCTCCCCTCCGCTTCCCCTTTCCCGCCTGCCCAGGCCTCGGATCTCAGTCCCAAAGCTCCGGGGGCTCCACTGCACACTTTGAGGTTCCCACGGCTTCAGAGTGGTGGCTCTGGAGCCCAAACGGAAAACGACAGTATTCCGTTTGGGCTTTCCACCTTCACCTCTGCCTACCTTTTCACCGTTGGGACCCCCTCCCCAACTTGGGAAGTCAATGAGCAACCTCTGTTCTAATCAGCCTCCATCCTGGCTGCCCTCCCCCACCTTCACTGTTCTACCCAGACAATCCTGCCTGCCCTGCAGCGCCCAGGTCAAGGTTCCTCCTCCAAGAAGCCCTCCCTGATTCTCTCCACACACACACATACGCACACACCCACCAGCACATAACACACGTCCCTCTTCTGCACTTGTGCTGGGCCCCTCTGTCAACCTAAACCAGTCAGCTGCATTTCCTGATGATTCTTAACTCAATCCCCTCACCTACTAGCCCAGGAGCTCCCAAGAGCAGAGACCAGGTCTCCCCTTCTGCAGCCAGTCCCTCAGCGCAGCAGGACAGAGCCTGCGTTCAGGCAGACGTACTTTGGGACCCCCATTTCCTCCCAGGGTAGGGGATGACACGACACCCGAGTCTCAAAATCTCTTCTCAGCTCTAACTCCCCCACCTCCCTGGCCATTTTCCCAGGCCCCACTCAGCCTTCCCACCCTCCCAGTTCTCACTGGGCCACCACAAGGTGTTTAGTCTGGGTGAGCACTGAACCTGGTGGAGCCTCAAAGTTATCAGGAGATGAAATGAGAAACCAGGACACAGAAGGTCCAGTGTCCCACCCCCAACCTCTGGAGCAGGTAGCTCACCCGGTAGTCACTGGAGGTGACATAGAAGATGGGCAGGAAGGCCAGCCAGATGATGCAGGTGGTGTACATGGTGAAGCCAATGAACTTGGCCTCGTTGAAGTTCTCGGGGCACTTACGGGTCTTGAAAGCATAGAGCGTGCAGAGTGCGATAAGGAGCACATTGTAGGCCAGTGAGCCCAGCATGCTTGCATCTCGATGGTTGCAGCGCAATGTCACGACCTCCCGCCGCTCAGGGGCCGTCTCCTTGCCTGTGCCTGGTGCCTCCACCACCAGCCAGGCGGCCACGATGAGCAGCTGGCCCGAGATAAGCGCCAAGCAAATGGCCACCTGCGAGGCAGGACTGATGAAACGTGGCCGCTGGGCTCCCTCCCGGGCCCCCCCAAAGATGCGTGCTATGCGGTTGGTCTTGGTGAGCAGGGCTGAGTAGCAGACGGAGAAGGCAGTGCCCAGACCAAGACGCCGTAAGGTGCACACAGCTGTGGACGGCTTGGCGATGAGGACAAAGGTCATGCAGTAGCAGAGGAAGACGCCACCCAGCAGGATATAGCAGAGCTCCCGGCCAGAGGCCTTGACCACTGGTGTGGCATTGTGCCGCACGAACACACCCAGCACAAAGAGGGTGGCCAGGGCGCCTAAGCAGGCGATGGTGACAGGCCCCAGGGCCCAGGCATCACCCCAGCGGATGTACTCCTGGGGCAGCTCGAAGCAGCCGGTCAGGCTGGCATTGGGCCAGTAGCCCAGGCCGCAGTCGGCACAGGTGAACTCGTCCCGCCGGTACTCATAGGGCTGGCAGGGGATGCAGAGCCAGCAGCACACTTCCCCAGGCTGAACGCTCTTCACCTCATTCTGGAGGCAGGGCTCGCTGCAGCGAGAGGTGGGCAGCGGCCCGGCTGAGGACGAGGCCCACGGGATGAGGGTGGTGTCCAGTGTCAGGCCTTCTGCCCAGTAGCCTACCTTCTGGTAGCGGTAGCGCCCGCTGCCTGCCCGCAGGTAGGTGAAGATGTTGTAGCGACCAATACCATCCCCGAAGCGGTCAAAGCGGACCTCGTTGTGGGTGTCAGCTGGGCGGAAGGGGGCTGGGGTATGGGAGGGAAAGGAGGGTCGGCCCCTGTCTTGGCCTCGGCCTTCACCCTGATGTGTACCCAAACTCCAGAGCTGAGGCCACTCCTCGCACTACCCATCCACCCCCAACACGAAAGCTGGCTGTACCCACAGCTGCTTCTCTGAAGAAGAGGATACCACAAACCCCAAGCCCAAGCCCCAAATGGAACCCCACCTTAAAGGCACCTGCTCAAACCTAACGCCCACCCTGGCCCCCAACCACACTCCCAAAGCCCAGCCTTAGACCTGGTCTCCAGCACCTTTCAGTCCAGACCCCAACCTTATCACAGCATGCACCACAGCCCTCTCCCCAAACTAACAGAGACCCCCAGTGTTAGACTCGGTCTCATTGCTCCTATCAATGGCTACCATGGCTTTAGCCCCTGCTAGCCTCAATGCTGACCCAGCACGAACTGAGCTCCCACCTCAGCAGTCCCCTGTACCCACAGATGCTCACGCAAATGTGCTCAGCAGGTAGCTCACAGACCACTGCCACTCCCTACCCCACCCATGCACCATGAACCTCACGCTTCCTGGCCAGGCTTAGGAGGCAGGACCCCTGTGATCCGGGTCCCCATGAGAAACCCAGGTCCAAGCCGGCAGATGGCACGCTTAAGGCCCCGTAGTGGAGAGTGCAGCCTGGAGTACCAGGCAGGCCCCATGGCCGCCAGCCTCTGTCCTGCCTCTAAGCCCTCAAAATCCAACTCAGCCCCACCATGATTATACCCAGCCCAGTGGGCCGAATTTAGCCTTGCTTGAATGCCAACTAGGCAGGCCAGAGTTCACCCTAAGTCCTCCCCCACACTCCCACACTCAGAATGGCACCCTTACTGGAATCATTCATCTTAGCCCCCGAGCCAGCACTCCAAGCTTTGCCAGCCTGGCCACCTTCCCCACTGTGGCCCCAGTGATTTCCTTAGGCATTCACTTTTCTTAAAGCTGGAATTTTATTAAAATAACTTTTGGTTGTAGAGCCTGTGACCACCTTGAGTAAAAAATCAAGATTAGGAATAGAAATTTCCCCAGAATATGGAGTATCATCCTGACACTCATTCTCAACGCATCCTCATTCTGACTCTGACGTCTTCCTGACATGAAGGAGCTTGGGGCCTCCAGCCCTCCCTGCTGCATGGTAATAAAGAGGCAAGAGAGAGAGACAGGGCCAGGTCCAAGCAGGAACCAGAGCCCCTCAGAGGACCAAGCCAGACATCTCCCCTCTGGAAGGGCCTCAGAGAGTGGAATGTCAGGCCTGGCCCGGCTGGAATCCTCCCTGTCTAGCCACCCTTGCCCTAGCTCTGATGCCAGCCCCCTGACGTGCCCCTCACCAGCTGCAGACTCTGTTGTCCCTGCCAAGCACGGGCCCTGAAGGCCTGCTCTCTGCAACCCTCAAAGGCGAGCACCATTACCATCGAACTTGACATTGAGCACGAAGTCCTTGTAGAGGCGGCGCCCACTGACAGGCTGCATTGCATCACAGAGGCTGGTGGTGTTGGGGCAGAGGGCCCGGCGCATGTTGTGCAGTGCATGGGCCATAGCATACACTGCATTCACCACAAACATGATCTTGGACTCCTGCTCAAAAGGCACAGCCCACAGCGAGTGGGCTGCACAGTCCCACTGCCGGAAGCTGCAGCGGAACCTCTGCTCCCAGAACTCACGGAACCAGGGGTTCCGGCTGTTGTTCCAGGGGTCCAGGCTCCGGAAGTAGGAGGCAAAATCGCTGATAGGATAGGAGGCCAGCTCGATGGTGATGGCGCCCTCAGCGGCCCCCTCGCTGCCTGCCACCACACTCTCCAGGGCCCCCCAGCCATCGCTGGCCACCCAGGTGAAGCTGGCGTTGAGGCGCTGGGTGGCAGCAAGGAGCTCGCGGGCATCCTCGGACCGGGTGAACAGGACGGCCACGTGTGCGCTGGGCTTCTGCAGCAGGGCTCGCACCACGCCCTCAAAAGCAGCGCGGCTCATGGCACGGCCCACCTTCTCCGAGGTGGCCACGCAGATGTTACGAGCACGGGCCTCCAGCTCAAAGGCCTCGATGCCTGTCTCCCCGTAATCACCCTCAGATGCTACTGTGGACACATAGGTCCAGTTGAAGAAGCGGAGAATCTCGGCCATGGCCTTGGCTTGGAAGAAGTCAGGGGGCACCGTGCGGGCAAAGTAGTCATAGCGGGACTTGTCACTCAGCTTGGCACTGGTGGACGCATAGCTGATCTGTGGGATCTGAAACAGCCTCAGGAGGTTGGCTACCTGGCAAGGGATAGAAGGGTAAAGATCAGAGAGCAGGTCAAATGCTAAAGATGGGATCAAGGTGTTCATGTGGTCAGCCCTCAGCAATCCCTCTCCAAGACCTACATCCTGCCTTGCTGTCTGAGGCAGGGTGTTTTCTACCTCTTGCCAAGGGCTGGGAGAGAGAAGACTTAGGGTTGTGATGCCAGGGTCCTGAGCCCTGCTGATCTACCGTCTACCTTCAGACGCATAGCAGTAGCAAATACAGGGAGCCAAGGGAAGGCCCAAGTCCTGGGGCGGAGAGAGGCTGGCACTCAGCTGCAGAGGGAGGCATTAGGCAGTGTCCAGGTTGCTCGGGGCTCACTACATGTTTGGGGCAGGTAACCCTTCCCCAGAGTCAATCCTGACAGGATGATGGAGGAAGAAGAAAAGGCCCCCCCAGGAAGGAAGACCCAGATCTGAAGGTCCCATGGCACTGAGAGCCCAAGGGCTGGTCTCCAGTGGATGCCCGAGCCTGAAATGAACCAGACTTGCTGCTTACCCGGACTAGATGGCAGCGCATCTCCCACTCTCGGGTCCCTGGGGCCTGCCCCCAGGAGCGGGGTCCAGCCAAGGACCTGGTGGGACAGTGGGCAGCTGAGGGCAGGACAAGGCCCTCAGGAGGGAGCTAGGTCCTAATCGGCACCTGGGAAACAGCTTTTACTCTGATGGCCTCAATGCCCTCTGCTCCTGCACTTCCAAAGCCTGTGCCCCTGGGCAAGTTAGCTAACTTCCCTGAGCCTCAGTTTCTCATTCCTGCTAACAAGGCTGCTGCACACATAAACATGACAATGCATGTGAGGTCACAGCATCTGAAATATGAAAGATGACCAGGACTCGGCAAGAGAGAGAGGTGCCATGGGGAGGGGTCAGGAACAGACAGGTGCAGCCTAGGGTCAGAGGGCTGGGCGTTGCTTTGATCAGATGGTACAAGCAGCCAATGCTGAGGTGTGGCCCTGGCCCAGCAGGCAGGCAGCCTGGGGAGAGAGGGGACAGGAGGGAAGGGAGCTGGTCCTACAGGCAAGTGCCTCATTCCAGTGCCAACTGTGCAGGGGTGCTGGGAAGGCACCTCAAGACCCCTGAAGATAGCAGCAGGTGGGAGGAGGACACAGTTAGGGAGAGAGGACCCCACCTGGGCTAAAGCAGCAGGGTGCCCAGGGACACCTGCTGACCCCTTTCGGGTCCCTCACCTGCCCACCCCTCCAAGTCCTGTACCCTAAGGGACACTTCCCCCACTTCTACACAGTATACTTCTCTTCCTCCTGGGTCCCCCACCCATTTCTCTTTTCTGGGCTGCTATCTTTCACCCCTTTCCAATGCATAGAGAGATTATCTGACAGGCTTAGAAGCCCTTGGCTGAGAGGCCTAGGTTCATATCTCTACCTTGTGGACACCTTGACTTGTGGCCTGTCCCTCTCCAAGTCTCTGTTTCCTCATCTATAAAATGGGTTAATAATCATACCAGCTAAGGTTGATTATGCCCTTACAACTTGCCAGGCCCTGGCCATAACCTTAAGAGTGCCAAGTGTTATATGTTCCATTTTATAGGGAGGAAACTGAGGCACAGAAGAGAGAAACAATGCCCAGAGTCACACAGTAAGTGAGAGAGCCAGGATTCAAACCTAGAGTTCTGACGCAAGAGGCTTGGCTACTAAGCATCTCAGGGCTGTTTAACATCAGGTGTGTGTAGGTGCAGGTGCGTGTGCGTGGGCATATGCATGTGTGTGTTGGAAGGGGATGTTTTCATGGCCCAATCTCTAAAAATGGGCCCCCATTATTAGTCTTCTGTAAAAACTACTCAAAGAAAACATGTAGTCCTTCTTCCAAAGGGACAAGAGCAGCAGCCCAAAGCCCCTGCTCAACAAGAACTCTGGGCCCCCACCTCTAGCCTCCCTCCCCAGCTCCCATCTGGGCAGCCCCCACATACCTGGATGGAGACGTCACTATAGGAGCCACCGATGACACCTGTGATGGTAGCAGGAGTGTCACTGTGGCTGGCATAAGAGCCATCGGGGCAGATGTGGCGGGAGCCATCAGCACCTCGGCTGAGCGAGGCACGCACGAAGTCGAGTGCCTGCTCCAGGGCGTGTGTGTCCTTGGAGCAGCTATCGAGTATGTGTGCACCCAGGCGCACGCCCGGCAGCAGGCGTGGGTCACGGTTGATGCGGTCCAGTGCAAAAAGCATGGCCTCCAGGCGCTGGATGCCACGATGCTCATTGATGGGACCGCACTCCTCTGCCAGGCTGCCCTTCTGGTGTACTGGGAACAGCCCACCCAGCACCAGGTCCCCCTCCAGGGTCAGCACTTTCTTTGCTGGGCCCTCAGCTACAGCACCCCACAACAGTAACAGTGCTAGGAGCCCAAGCAGGGACCCCATGGCCCCAGAGGGGTGGGACGGGCTCAGCAGACCTGGGTCTCCAGGGGACAAGGGCAGAAGCTGCAAAAGCAGAGAGGAGAAAATAGGAACCAGGATAGAACAGACAGCCAGAGAGACGAGGAAGGCTCAGCTCCTGCAGAGACAGACAGACAGGGAGAAATGGACTCTTAGTGTGCTACCTGTCTGACTCTGCCTCCCCCAAACCCCTTTCCCAGGGACTCAGGAGCCCAGCAAGGGGGCATCACCAAGTAGGCTGAGCAGCTCCTGGGACACACCTTATCCTGTCTCTCGGCCCTGCCCTGATCTGGGTCTGGAGACGGGCCCTGTATTGTGCCCGTTCCAAACTCAGCAGACAGCGGAGGCAGATAGTAGGGGTCCAGGCAGAAGACAGCAGACGCCAGCCAACACCAATTCTGCTGCGAGTTGAAGAGCATCCAGACCTTGCACAAAGCTCCCACGACCACAAGTTAACACCTTTCCAGCCAGGTCAGTTACAAACCTGGGGTCCAGTACCCAGCCTGTGTCTTGGATTTCCAAGACCCGTGAGGGAAGAGGGAAAGAATAGCCTATAAAGACTAGTCTCCAACCCCTAGGGAGACTGGAGCCCGGATGGGTGCCCAAGGGCCTTAGCCTCTGGTTCTGAAAAGCCATCCGCACAGCCCCTGACTGAGGAAGTAACAGAGGCTCCAGGCCCTGGAAGTTATCAGGGAAGCAGAGCAGGAGGCCCCAAGGAGGGACACCAAAGTGGCACGGGTCTGTCTTAGTCCAACAAGGAAAGTAGCTGCGAGCATATGTGTGTGTCCAGGGAGGGGTGGCAGCCACCTGGTCTCAATCTCAACACAGGATCCAAGTGAGGCTTTAGGACACCTTAGCTAGTCTACGTAGCATGCTGTTTGTGACTCGGCCTCTGTTTTCAGCTCAAAACCGAGCAGAGAAAGCCACGATCACCGATCTCCCCATCCTCTGCCTCAGGGCCCTGTCCACCTGGCCTGGCCTTCCAAGCCCGCTCCCCCATGCCCTCTCTGCACCCCATTATTTGTGCCCCAGCTGCCCTCCCAGACACCCACCTCACAGGCTCTCACAATCACGCAGGCTTGGGGAGGCTAGGGAAGGGAAGCTGAGGCTGAAGGGTGGAGACTCATTTATAAGGACCCTGTGCCCTGGCCATAGACTGGACTCTTCACTCCGCCCCTCGGCTCCCCAGGGTTAACCGCTGGCTGGTGCTAGGGCAGGGGGACTGGCATCCTGTGGGTACCCTGAAAGAAGCAGCTCAGCCAGGCAAAAAGGAGAGGCAGGCAAGCACGGAGACCAACACAGATGGGGACAGAGACCCAGATGGGGGCCGAGGCCCAGACAGGTAAAGACCATGCGTCTCCAGCAGGGTCGGTGGAAGCAAAGCTGGGCTGGGGGTCAGAACCCGGAAGGGAGACAGAACCCCGGAGGCAGGCAACCCTGGGGCCTGGGCC
This sequence comes from Manis javanica, assembly GCF_040802235.1. NCBI lineage: Eukaryota > Metazoa > Chordata > Mammalia > Pholidota > Manidae > Manis > Manis javanica. The sequence goes on from NC_133158.1 coordinate 2,664,520, forward strand.
ACAAAATCCGGGCAGGGAGAGATCGGCCGACCGAGAAGCTGAGACAAAGAGAGGCACAGACAGAAAGACGGACCGAAGGACGGAGGGCGGGAGGAGGGAAGAGCACGGTGCAGGGCGAACGTTCTCTGGGAAAAGAAGGCGGGACGGCCAGCACTCTTCCCGCACCCCGGAGCTCCTGGCGAGCGCAGTCTGAAAGCCCTGTCCCGTCCCAGACGCCCCAGAACTCGGGGCCCGCAGGACTCCGGGACGCGGGGTCAGGAGTGGTAAGGCTGGCTGCCGCGGCACCACGGACTTAGCCTACCTGGCGCGGAGAGAGCGCGGCGCCGGCGCGGGGTCCAGCTGCGCTCGCTCGCGGGCTGGCTCGCAGCTCTGCGCTCCGCCAGCCGCCCCGCCGCTTTCAATCGCCGCCTGCCCCGCCCCCGGCCCCTCCTCCGTCCCTGCCCACTCCGGATCTCCGCTGCCCTCCGGCCTCCCCTAGCGACGCGGGCTCTGGCCCGCACCTCCGAATCCCGGTCCTCGCCGCCCAGAGCTGTCCGCCGTGTGGTGCTGAATCCCGTGCTCCGCTCTTCGCTGGAGCAGGTGCCGCTCGGCCCGCTTAGCCCCGAGGTCAGACTTGCGTCCCAGAGAGCAGCGAGCATGGGGCACGATCTACAGGCTGGGAAGGTCACTGAGCCCAGGAGGTGCACACAGTATGATGGGTTCCTGTCCGTGGGAGTGGAGGGGCTGGCCCTGGGGTCGCAGGGTACCAGTGGGGGGTAGGAAAGGGGACACCTGAGAGAGAGGCAGAGGGCTTACTTAGCTGGTTGCAGCATCCATCCCAGTCCTCGCATTCATGCTCCCCACCCAGGAGCTGCAACTCCGTCCACCTGCCAGGCCAGGGCCAGGGGCATGTCTTCAGCCCCATGTGAGAGCTGGGGCCTGAGTCACTAGGAGGAAGGGGCGGGGGTCAGAGGAAGACGGGGCCTCCTTTTCCTTCCTGTAGATGACCTTTAAAACTGCTACCTTCCCCCTACACATCCAGCCCTGACCTCCCACCCCTTTCCACTAATCCCCACTCTCATGTGCAACGGGTATTTATGGCAAAAAGATGTCACCCTGGGGTGGGGACTGCAGGGACAAGGTCAACCTTGAGGGACATGCTGGGGCTGGCAGAGGGGTCTGGGAGGGAGGAGGCTGGGGAAGAGGCTCCTGAAACACTGCTGCGTAGGAGGGAACAGGAGCTGGAGCCCGAGCAGAGGGAGGACAGCTCTGAGAAGCTGCTCTTGTCTCTTCCCTCCTGCAGCAGAATGGGGAAGGACGCCCCTGGGTTGGGGCAGTGAATAAAAGCTGTAGTGCCAGACTGTGCCAGAGGATCTGGGGAGGGGGCCTGCACTGTCTGCCCGCAGCATGCACTTATACTGCCAAGGGCCAAGGGGCGTGGCATCCCACATTCCCTGGCACTGCCCTTTCTTCCACAGGTGTCAGTAAAGGCAAGGCTATCTCAGACACAGGCTGGTGGGCACATGCCAGGCTCAGGCCCCTCTGACACACACACCTACATGTGCCTGTGGCAGTTGTGGGAGGGAGGGGGAGGGTAGTCACCAAGGAAGGACAGGCTTTTTCCCTGGGACAGAGACCAGAGGCCCCACTACACTGGAAAGAGCACAGCTGTAAAACAGATAAACACATCAAACCTCCACACACACAAACTCCATCACTAATAGGGGGTGAAGTGGCAGTGCTATCAGACAAAGCTGGAGAGACAGACGCACTGTCTTCCAGGTCTGGCTGCTCTCACCCTCTCTGGTAGTTGAGTAACTGCTCCTTGGGGCAGATGAGCGATGGGCTGGACCCCAGAGCAGAGATGTTGACTGCAGCAGGGTGCTGAGGTGAGCAGAGCCACACAGCAACCCAGCCTACCCAAGGCAGCCTCACAAGACACAGCACCATAAACATAGTGCCAGCCCGAGAAGCCCATTGCATAGCCCACAGCAAGAGGGCTTAACAGTCCTGCCGCAGCACAGCACATACAGTGATGCCCAGCAACGCAGCCGCAGCTCCCAGTTGTGCACGCAAGGCATATGCCCAGCCCTATGCACAGAACTATATGGGCGGACAGGGCCCCCCACTTAGCAGTACATGTAAATACAACCACACAAGCAGCAACACATGCAGAGCTGTAAGACAGCTCTACATACGGACACAGTCACATACATACAGCCGAAGACGTGGACATGTCCACATATACAGCTGTACTCGTATACACAGCTGCAGACATACAGCTTTATGTGTAGATGCAGAGCTTTACATGTAAACACACAACCACACACAGCTGTACAGACACATAGCCACATACAGATAGCAGTACGTGGACAAAGCTCCCAGAGGGATGCCCCCAGCCAGCCAGCCTCACACCCCTGGAGGGCTAGTTCAGTTAAACACACAAAGCACAGCAACACATGCACAAAGCCACCAAGCAATCCACACAAATACAGCCACCCCCACCCCAGGACAACCCGCTGCAGACCCAGAGGCAGGTGCCTGCAGGCCCCGCAGGGATGGCCTTGCCAGCGGGCCAGCAGACAGCAGCCTGAGCACAGGCACCACCAGACACAAAGGCTCCCTGGAAGCAGACAAAGGCGGTCTGTGAACCCCTCTCCTGAGCCCCAGGGAGCATGCCCTGCTCCACTGGTCCCACAGCAGCCTGGGGACCCTCTGGGGATGCTGCACTGGAGGGGCTACTGTTGGCTGGGGCCACAGAGCAGGGAGTGGAGGGCCGCCAACATCCCCTTCCTTTCCCCACCCCACGGTACCTGGCTGCACTCCTTTCCTCAGACTGGGGTGCTCCTGCCCACTCCTGCCTATTGCAGGGTTCCCCAAGATGGGACAAACAAACGCACAGCTCAAATCCAGGTGAAACAAGAAAATCATTTGCTTTATTCTGGGCCCTGGAATCTCCAAAGTGAACCTGAAAAGAGATGTAACAGGGCAGCAGCCCAGGGGTCTGGGTGCAGAAAACAGTCCCTGGCTCCTCTGGCCTTGGGAGCCGTGAGGGCAGTGAGAAGGCATAGGCAGAGGCCCTGGGCAGGCGGTAGAGGTCAGGCCTCGAGACCCCTGGCCCCAGCTGGCCTGAGGTGAAGGCAGAAGAGGGCTGGAGAGTCCTTGGCAACTGCGCGTGGCCCCAGCTACTCCTCGTCCCTCTCAGGGGTACTGGGTTCCCGGGGCCACTTGGCAGCCCCCAGAGGCTCAGCTTCAGGGCTCAGCTGTGGCTCCCCCAGTGGTCCGTCACCCTCCAGGTCCAGCTCCTCAAAAGATGAGCCGCTAGCACCTGACTCGCTGTAGCTGTGCTCACTGCGGGTGTCACCGTCGTCCCAGCCACGGCTGCTCACCCCAGGGGACAGTGTGGCAGCTGATGTCTCCCGGCTGCCAGGACCCACCTCCAGGCTTACAGAACTTGTGTCACTCATCGAGTCAGCTCCTGGGCCAGGAAGACAGAGCACAGGTTAGCTTGGAGCCCCATCATTCCCCAGGGAGAGGACAGAGGCTCTACCCCCAGCAAATAACTCAGCATACACAGCATGCTCATGAATAATAAAGCTTCCGGCTCAAGAGGCTCATTCCAGCTGCCCTCTGCCCTCTGCCCTCTGCCACTACTGGGGCTGCTGACAGGGCAGAGGGAGGGAACAGGGAAGGAGGAAGAAGGACTGCTATACACTCCTCTCCCTGCCTGACAGCCTCAGCTCCCTGCATTCCCATAAAGCAATCCTGCACCCCTTAACAGTCCATTAAGGGCCACTCAGCCCTGATGTGAGATGCTGAGGGTAGAACAAAGAGATGCAAGCAGTGTCCCCTCCTCCACCCCCACTGCAGGCCTGCAGAGGGGTTTGTCCACGGCCAGCTACAGACACTGCCCATAAAGCAAGAGGACAGAAGGACCAGGAGGCCACCCTCCTGCCCCCATGCAAGGCTCCCCACAGAGCAGCCATATCCAGGAAGTCAGCTGGCCCCTGGTCCCTGCCTCTGGCCCACACTGAGCCCTGAGTTGAGCCTGGGGCAGCAGTAGGATGGAGAAGCCGTGAGACACCCTCAGCCAGGCACATGGAAGGAGGGTGCTGGGATCAAGCATCTTAAGGGCTTTCTTCCCCTATGCCTGGGTAACCCAGAGGGGTCTTTGCCCCAACCACTAGTGGTTCCTGAGCCATGAAGCAGCAAAGGGGACCATGAGAGCACTCTGCTGGCGGTGGAGCACCCTGAGATGGGGCAGAGCTGGGCTGATGGTCCTTACCCCTTCCGGCCTGCTCCTCCAACCCCCAATATGTCCTCCACACACACAGCCCCTTCATCTGCCCTGCTCAGGAGCAAACTCCTCAATCCATTTCCCAGAGCAGAGCCACTGACAGCAGGTGGGAGTGGCAAGATCAGGCAAAGAGCTCAGGCCCACCGTGTGCAGGAATCCAGACTGAGAGAAGGCAGACATGTCCCCCTTCCTATGTGAGCCAGAGGGGGATGGCTGCTGAACATCACAGGTGAGGTGTGGGCCAGCTTCTCCAGATCCTGTGTCCATGGTGATAAGAGCCCAGAGCCAGGCACAGCTGGGGACTGCTTAGCATTTGGACTTAGCCTGGAACTCTCATTGAGCCCCAGCTGGGGAGAAGGTGGAGGTGGGAAGTCTTGGGGTCTTCCCCCTCAGTCCTGAGAAGATGCTCCTTGGGCCTACTGGCAGAGGTAAGGTGATCTCGGAAGTGCCAGGCTACTGGCTCAGGGCCCTCTTCTTATGAGGCCCCAGGATGGAGGCATTCAAGAGTGAACAAGGACTGTGCCCTGAATTATGGGTGGTTCCCTCTGGTCCTGGCGCAGGACTCCAGCCCCTCATTCATTCCACAAATGACAATCAGGGCAGCAGGCCAGAAAGAAGAAAGAGAGGCAGAACTTGCCTGTTCTACCCGCCTGCCCACCCCATGGCTCTCTTGTGGCCTGGGTGTAAGAGCCTGCCTGCTTGCCAGCCAGCATCTCCCTACTCCCCCAGCTCCTAGGTGGGGGTGTGATTGTCACACCAGGGCCCAGCATGTGAGATGGACAGCCCCTGGGGACACATGGACACATGTGGCAAAGGCGGGGAAGTGGTACCCCTCCAGCCCCACCAAGGCCTACATTAGAAGAAGTCCCAGAGTCCTGGGCTTGCATCCCAGGCAGGCCAGCACCTAAACGCCGAGTGCTACTGGGGTGGGAATGAAGCAACCACCTTCACCCTAGTCCCTCCCTCCTCACTGCCCACAGCCAGTGCAAGATCAAATATTCATTGCCTCTCTGGAGCTAAATAATACATCAATGTAATAACAGGCACAAGGCAGCTAATCACCCCCTTTCACCTCCCAGCCCATGAGGGGGCCCTCACAGGGAGGCAGGCAGGCAGGGACAGGACAGGCCAAACCCTGGGTGGCCAGCTGCCTACCACACACTGTTGTGCAAGCTGCATGTACCTGGCAGGCAGACACTCCGAGTCCGCCCCGGGTGTCAGGGTAGACCCTGTTGGAGGAGGGCAGACCTCTCAGCCCCCAAACCAGGAAGTGGGCGGGCAGCTGGTGGGGCGGACAGGCCGAGGAGCTGGGGTGTGGGAGCTATGGCTGCAGCCAGCTGTGGTGGGTGCCTGGCAGTCCTTCAACACCCCTGGCAGGCAGTGTTTGGGAGGGAAGCCAGTGGGGTGGGTGAGGGAAAGGGCGCAGACAGCAGAAGGAGGTCGAAGGAAGGTCAAGGCACCCCCGCTTCCTGCCCTGGGGACTGCCTGGGACTGCTGACCTTGTGCCACGTCCTGTGTCACAGCAGGGGCACAGAGAGTGCTGGACATTACCAGGTGGGTGAGAGCAGTGCCCCATGGAGGTAATTAAGTGACAGATGAAGTTAACTGTGCTGGACAGAGCCCCCAGGGAGTAGAGAATGCTTCCTGTACCCTCCGCCCCCGCCAACACATGTCTCTCTAGGGTGACCTTGGCTGTTGAAGACTGGATAGACAGAGAGGCTCCTAAAGAAGGAGGTGAGGACAGCTGCTCGCCTCCAGCCTCAAACCACTTGCACAGGCCACGGGCCTCCAGAGCAGCACAAGGCTCCACCAGCAGGGCCAAGGGCTGGACCACGTGGGATGTAACCACCAAGCCCCCTCGTCCCTGGGACAGCCCGGAATCACGAAGCTCAGGGCAGGGAGGTGGGCTGAGAGCAGGCAAGCAACCGACTGGTCTGGACCCGGGGTGTGAAGGCTGGCTCTGGTGGAAGGGGTAGGGCACTGAGCTCCTGGCTCCCCTCTGCATGCTCTCTGGTTGCTTTGTGGCAGGGAAAAGGCAGCTGGATCTGGCGGGTGGAGGGCTCTGTACTGTTGCCCTCCTTACATTCCCAGTCCAGTCCCAATTTTATTTCTTGATGAGCCCCCTCACCGTGCAGCAGTGAACCCCCTCCCATGAGCATCCAGTGATGGTGTTTCTAAGGGTACTCCTGCTATATCTGAAGAGAATCTGAGCAGGGTCTTTGTATCTGAGTTGTCAGGGGTAATGTGCGAACCCACATCTACAGGGACCCATGTGTCTGGGGACAAGCAGCTCTGCATGTGGGTCCTGGGGTGGGAGGGTCTTCTTCCTCCACCTCTGGCAAGCTTAGCCTGGACACGAACAGTGCCAACCCCAACAGGGAGGAGCCTCCTCAGCCATGCCCACATGTCCAAAGAGGGGCCCCACGAGCATTCCCCTACCCTCGTACCTGTGCTGTCCACCTGGGCATCGCTGTCTTCCAAAGGCCACCGGCTCTTCCGGTCGGTCTCCTTCACCTCAGGCACATAGAAGTCTCCCTGCCGTGCCAGCGGGCACATGAAATAGATCTGGTCTCGCTGGTAGATCTCCAGCCGGGGGTGGGCACACAGCTTTCGCTCCTTGTTCAACATGGTAAAAGGTGGAATGAATCCTCCAGGGCCTCTGACCCACCTGTCCCTAAGTGGCTCCAGAAACTATCTACTGTTTATTCCCTCCCAAGGGACTGGCTCTACCTTCTGTCTCAATCTCCCCCAAGTTCCAAACCTGTGCTGAGGGAGACACACACAGAGCACCCAAGGGCAGGGCCCCACACTCTGGGGGCAGTGTCTGAGGACCCAGCAGTACCTGGGACAACACTCCAGGACAGGTTCTAAAAGAACCCAGGAGCCTGCACTTCTAATCCTTTCTGTATGCCTGGGACCAAAAGGCTCTTCAAGAAGGCACTGGTCTCACAGAGCCTTGAAGCTTAGCACGCTGGACAATCCTAAAAGAGGAACCCCACAAACTATGGCCCCAGGTGCCCAATCCAAGCAAGGTCTGACCTGCCAGACTTTCCATTCCAAGATCCACTGGCCCTGACCTCCCCTCCACCCTGGATAATGCTGACTGACCCACAGATATCACGGGAGGCCATGCCACTGACCCTTAGGCCTCCAGCTCCCGCCCTCGCAGACAAGTGACTGACAAACCCTGGACAGGGGCTCAGAGCCACTTCTTCCACTCCCACTGCCCTGCTAGTTCAGGGACTCTGCCAACCTCCAAGACTATCAGACATGGCTGGTTCCCACCCCTTCTTGCGAGTGTGCCTAGAGTTTTAGCCGAGGGTACAGAGGCAGACCCTATGCTGGGGGCAGGCAGGATAAGCATGTCCAGCACAGGATGTCACCCCAATTCCCACTGGCTGAAGTACCAGCTTACAGAGCCCTAAGTCTTAAGAGAGGCACTTCCCTCCCCTCTGCCTGGCCACAGAGCCTGAAGCCCCACCCCCCAGTGTGTGTGGAAGGGACACAGACACATGCCAGAGTTGCCCAGAGGCAGGCAGGAACAAGCAGAACAGGGGTCAAGTGCATCTTGCTCTTGAGCCCACCCCCCGTTCCTGTGATGGAGAGCAATTACCCACTAAGATGACTGTGAGGCCCCTGCCCTGTCACTGCTCACCCGCCAACCTTCACCGCACAGCTATTTATAGCACCCGCCCGGCTCTCAACACGAGCTCTGAAATGAGCCTTCCACTTAGCAGTAATGAGGGACTTATTGCCTGGTGGGGAAAAGCCACTCCAGGACTCCACTTGTCTACCTGCCTGACCAACCCCAGGGTTGAGGAGCCCCCTTCAATTAAAGCAAGTGGAAAGGGATAAAAATGAGCCCCCTGGGGAAAGACAGGGGTGAACCTGAAAGCTTTATCCAGCCAGGGTCCTCAACAGCCAGCTGGAGGCAGGGTATACCCAGGAGGCTGCACAGGGAATGGATGGCCTGGCTGTAGGTCTAGCCACAGCCTAGCCACAGCCCAGACTCTGACTCCAGGGGCAACCAGGCAAGACCCTGTACCTTTAGTGCCCATGTGGTCAAATGCAGAGTGGAACACCCTAGCCTTGACACCTTCAGGGTCAGTGAAGGAAAGCCATTATTTTTAATAGTTTGAGTCCAGTCTTTTTTGCCAACCTGGTGCTCTTTCTGCCATCTCGTGAGCCCGCGCTCCCAGCTTCTCCTACCTGAACAGTCTGGTGGCCGCCTCTGCTTCGCCTGCTCACACACTAACCCCAGCCCTGCTCCTCAGGATGAGACCGAACAAGGACATGGCATTAGGAAGAAGAGCTACTAGATTCTAGCACCACTCTAATGCCAGCACTTGGGGGCAGGCATCTGCCAAAGCTGAGCCATGTCAACAAGGCCAGGGTCAGGAAGCTTCCTAAAGAAGGTCCAGGTCCTTTCCTGGAAGCCAGAGGGAAGAAAACGGCCCCCAAACCCAGTTAACACATAGCCTTCAACAGCATCCCCGCACTCTGGGCATTCGAAGAACCCAAAGGGAAGCCGCTAAGAGGCCATCAGTTACCTGGCAACCACCCTCTCAGGGCTATAGACATCTGGTTTGGGGGATTGCTCCCAGGGACCAGAACCTTGCGCCCACCCAGAAATTCGAGGAACAATGCAGCCCTACCCTAACCCTTGCCAACACTCAAGCCACCAGCCTCACTTCCTTTCTGAAAGTAACAGGGGTGGTAAGAAGGAGCCATGCTCTTTCTACCTTCCCTTCTAGGTTGGGCATCAGAGTGGGCAGCACCAGCCACCCTTGCCACCTGCTCTGCCAGCCCCCTCATTGGCAGGCGGGAGGCAGCTCTGTGGCTGCTCTGCGCATCTGCCTCCTCCAGAGAGCCCGGCTCTGAAGTTGCCTGGCTATGGACAGCCCCGTTGCCATGGAAACTGCATCCTCCATCCTTGCCATCGCCTTCATCTCAAAGCCATTGGGGAGAACAGAGGAACAGGGGAGACAGGAGAGAGAGAGGACTGTGGCCTGGCTATGCAGCCCTCCCTCCTCACAGCATCCCACACAGGGAGTGCCAACTGCCCAAGCCAGATCCCAGGCCCAGCCCAGTCCTACCCTCAACACTTGGGGACCCCCCAGGCCTCCCTGGTGGAGGGAGGCATGGGGTTAATTAAAATCTCATTGGCAGTTCAGCCCCAAATCATTTTAGTACATGTCAGGTCCTGTCAAAATTCAGACTCGGGGGCAGAGGAGAAGGGGCAGGAAGGCAAAGGGGCCAACTTCCAATCCAGGCCCCCAGGCAGTTGGGGGTTGTAATACTTGTCTGTGCAGCCTCTCCTTGAGAACCCCTCCATGCTCTGCCCATGGAGCGATGAGTCCAGTGGGGGCTAGGGACGGAGCATGAGGGACAGGATTAGCCATATGCCCTGTCCCTAAGTGACCAGGCAGGGAGGACAAGCTCTGTCCCTCCCAGCCAGGGGAAGCATCTGAGGGAGAAGAGGAGCCACAGGCCAGCTCTCAGGCCCTCACTGCACAGGAGCTGTGATCCAGGCAGGGTGTCAATGAGTTCCTAAGTATTGGAAAATCATCAGAGGAAGGCAAGGCCAGCTGCCTCCCCCTCAGCTAGCCCCAGGGAGCCCTTGGAGAGCAGACTGCCAAGGGCCAAGGATACTAGGTCAAAGCCACATTGGGCTAGAAATGCTGGGGAAAGAGGCCTGGATGAGCCTGGAGTCCTCCTGGCTGTGGGAACACCCCTTTCCCACAGCCCGGACAGCCGAGGCCTGAGGTAGCGTCACCAGACAGGTAGGCCTGCTCCACCTGCTGAAGCCACCAGCCATCTAATGAGGCCCTGACCCAGAGCAAACTCACTGTCACACACAGACTCAAGGAGACAAGGCCAGTTTCCAAGGTGGGAGAGAGGCAGACACCCACAGTGCTCCCCCTCTAGTAGGAAGCAGTCAGCTAACCATGCCAAGGTGCCACCAAGGACTGCCAGAAACTGGACCCAAGAGCTCTGGTCCCTCAGACACACCTCCAAGGCTTCTCTACCACCTGGGCCTTCCACAAGCAGGAACAAGAGTGGGACATGGGGCATCACCCAAAGTTCAAGGATTTCCAGGAGACCTTAGTTACCAGCACTACTCAGCCCCCTCACCCCCACCCCCACAGCGGCTCACCTCCCCATATGTGCTGGCAGATGAGGGAAGGAGCAGCACACACGAACCTGCCCACAGTGGTACCCCTGAAGCCTTGGGGACACACCACACACCCACACCCACCTCAAGCTGAGCTCACACCTCCTGGGGGGTGGGGGGCAAAGATTTTTGCCCACGCAGCTCAGGGCTCCTGTAAAGAGGCTAGATGAGCACGCTGGGACCAGCCTTCCCCACAGGATGCACAGTGCCTCCCCGACAGTCCTCACTGCTCTAGGCGAGGGAAGGGGAAGCGAGGCGACCTGAACTACACAACCTCAGGCACTAACCCAACCTTGGCTTTGGCCAAGGGTCAGGACGGGGGCTGGAGGAGACGTCAGGACCAGGTGAAGACTGAATGTGGGTTCCACTCCCAAGCTGCCCAGGGCTGTTTGCTCAGAGCTAAGTAGCCCTCAAATCCTCAAAAGCCCAGGTCACACATCCACATAAACTACAGATCCAGAAAGGTGTGAGGCCTGCTCCACCCCATCACAGCCACTTACCCGCTGCCTCACTGGGGTGAGGCACCCTGGGCCTCCCTGCTTACCCTGAGAGCTGCCCAGTCCTCCCTGTCCCTCCATTCCAGGCCAGACAGCTGGGCATCCACACAGCCAGCAAACAGCTGTTGCGCCCCGCCCGAGGTGGTAGCACCTCCTCTCTGGATGAAGTGAGGCATGTTCATTTTTAATTACAGACACCAACATGCACTGCCTGCACACAGCAGTCCTGGCACGTCGGGGCTCAGACCCTGGAGGCCCCTCAGGCAGCCGGTCTACAGCACACGTGCAAAGCAATGGAGAGGCACAGCAGGAGCTGTGGCTGGAGTGCGACACACTGTTATTACTCTGCCCAGGCGCTTCCGTCACCTTCCCTCTCCCTGACTCCCTCTTATCCCCACGGGGCCTCCTGACAGTCTCTGGACCAGATCCTAAACCTGTCTGTGGGGCAGGAGGTGACAGCAGGAGACACACACTCTGGGGGTCTTGCAGTACCAGCACAGAGAGCCTGCAGAAGGGCTGGTGAGCAGCTCCCCCTTCTAGCAGGAGGGCCCAAAGCTCTGAAAATGGTAGGCAGAGGAGACAAGGAGTGAGATGGCACTCCCAGGGAGGGGAGAGAGGCAGGAAGGGGCAGAGAGAACTCCGAGCAGGAGCCAGAGCCCTGGCCTGGCTATTGACAAATGGGTGGCTTCCCTCTGGGTCTCATCTCCCCAGCTGTAAAATAAAGAGATGGAAATAGATAACCTCAAAGGAAGGGAGGAACTGGAGAAGATGAATAAAAACACTAATCGCTATACGACAAGGCCGTTGGGTACGTGAAAAATCTAAGAAGAGTCAATGGGGAAACTACCACAAATATTAAAGTCACAAAATTAACAAAGGAACAGTCCATTTTTCTGTGCTTTTCTTGGCCAGTTCGAAAATGTAATGGAAGCCAAAAATGAAGGTGCTCTCGGGTCAGATCTTGCCCAGGGCTACTCTGGGAGCCCCTCAAGGGCAGGAGAGGGGCTGGCAGAGGCACAGGCCTGGGCAGGAGCCTAGGGAAGATTGCAGAAGGGGAAGGTGTGAGGACAGCGGGGCGGGAAGCAGAGCGCTGTGCCTGGCACCCCAGCCTGCTGCCCCTGCTGCCTGAAGACTTTTCATTTTCACTTCAGGGTCGGCATCTTGCCACACAATTTACACCTCTGCTCATATTCCTGCGCACCCAGGCCCTAGCTTCCTGGGCAGCCCTGGGGAGGCGGTGGGGGGGGTGGGGATCGGCAACCATGGAGACCAGAGCAGGCGGAGGCACTGGAGAGCAAGGAGGGTGATTCCCTCTAAGCAGGCACAGGACACACATAGGCCCCTAAGCATCCTAGCACCTGGGTGGGCAGGGAAGCCCCTGACACTGCAGCCAGGCCCATCCTTCCTTTCCCCAGATGCAAATGGGGAACGTAACCCCAGCTCAGACCTGCTCTGGCCTTCCTGAGTCTTGTGGGGCAGGACTAGGTGGGCTGCAGGGCATGGGCACAAGTGCCCCATGGTGGGCTCAGAGGCTCAGTCCTGTGACCCAATCACTTTTCCTTCCAAATCTGGGAAGGGAGCCACGGCACCCCAGATGATGCTGCTACAACAGCCTCCACAGTCCACCCCTCTCCAAGAGCCAGCCATTCTCAGCAACGTCTGCACAGCCAAGGACCTTGAGCCCTGTCCAGCTCACAAGCGACAAAAATGCCGCTGATTGATTATCCAGCAGCAGGAGGGCTGCATCGTACAGATGGAGCCGTGAAGCCAAGCACCTGGGAGCCAGAGGAGTCAGGAAGTGCCAGAGTGGAAGGACAGGTGGGCAAGTGAGGATGGAGAGAGGGGGAAGGAGAGAAAACAGTGGGGAAAAGAAGGCCCTGAATTTCTCATTGCAGACTGACACCTCCGACCTCCACTCACCCCTCAGGGAAGCCCTTCCCTCTGGAGCCTTAGGTTTCCAGTCTGTGTAACCATACGGCTAGCCTGTCATCGGAGGGCTCTGCTAAGCACAGAGGTGTTCTGCTCTGGAGGGTAAGCCCCCTCCTCGGAATCTCTCCTGGCTTCCTTCATTCCAGAATCTATCCTTATAGAGAAGAGCAATGAATTCCTCCTTGGTGAGTCCGATCTGCTTGGGGGAAGAAGGCCCCCCTCTGGATTGGTGACAGCCCAACCCCACCACACACCCAGACAAGCCTCAGCCCCCAAGGTCCTGCAGGGCTGCCAAGCTACCATATCCGAGCTGGTATTTTGAGAATGGTGGCACCCACGCCCGCCCCAGCAAAGGCTGGCTTTGTGCTTCAGTCCTGGGGTAGAGGAGTAGGGAGGGGTGAAGCCAAAGATGCTGAGGTTCAGCTTCCAGGACCTAGGCTGGCAGAGGGGAGAGGCCTGGCCTCCCGTGGGTTCCTGCATACCACAACATCTAAGGGCAGGTCCTAAGGGGGGTCAGGGAGGCCAAGCCCTGGCAAGGGGGCTCCTCTTTATTTGGGGGTTTCTGGGGTGCAGAGTCACTGCTACTCTCACCTAACATCTGTTACCCTCATTCGGAGTTCAGCTGTGCCCTCCAGCTCTTCCTCCGCATCTCCCTGTGTTCAAGTCCTGTTCCAAAGCCCACTCATCTGCTCAGATGCTATCAGTGGCTCCCTATGGTCTGAAGAACCCACCTTCATCTCCTGGGCCCAAAGTCTTGCTCCTCTCCCACACACCAGCCACAACTGACATAAGCCACACCCAGGTCAGCGCCTCTGCCTGGTGTGCCTTCCCACCTGGAGAAGGCCACCTATCCTTCAAGGCCCAGCCCAAATGTCACCCCCTGCCCAAGGGTTGCTCTGACCTTCCCAGAGAATCCATCCCTCCCCTCTCTACCCTACTTCCACTGGGCATGGCTAAGCCCTGTGGCTGGGGAAGATGGGGAATGAAATGGTTCTGGGCTTCTTGCCCAGCCCCAGGCCCGGTGCTACCGAGAGCACCCTCTTCCCTGAGCTGGGGCAGGCCAATCAGGTGGGGGCACTGCTGGCAGCAGGCCCTGGAGCCCCAGTGAGGGAAGCCTAGGAATGGAGCTGTTTACACCTCACTGAGGACAAGGCCATGAGGCCCAGTAAGACACCTGCAGCAGCTGCTTCCTGTGCCCAGAACAGCTGCCAAGGTCTCCCTGAATGAGCACCTGCTGGGCTCTTCCTGCCCTTTGCTTCTGGATCCCCAGTGGTCTCCCAGACTGGCAGCTTCATCCCCAACTCTGCCCACTCAGGGCTGGAGACAGAAGTCAAGTGGGCATTGGGCCACAGTGCCACTATCCCAGGCCCACCCTGGGCACCACCCAAGTGTATGCCACGCTCATGACATCCCATCCTCTGCCTCCTGGGCCCAGCCCCACTCATAAACAGAGTAGAATGGCAAAATGCATGACTCAGCCCAAGGGCCCCATCTCGACTCAGCCACTGTTTTACCCACTGACTGACCTTGCATAACTTCCTCTACCCAGGCCTCAGTCTTGCTGTTCATAAAATGATGGGGTGCTAACTTTGATCAGAACCCTGTAAATGCCTCTAACTGGTTCCCCTATGTCTCAAACAATACTGCACAAAATAGTTACTCAGTAAATAACTGCTAAGTGACTGAGCTAAGGTGCCAGGAGGGCCTCTACTAAAATAAAGCTCAGAACCCTCCCACAATAGCTCAGCAAAGATGACGGGCACAGAGACAGAGATGATCCCAAATTTCATATCCCACTGAGGATTCTTCACCTAGATTCCCACTGCCAGGACCATGGTTCTCCTCATCGGTGTTCTGGGTCCAGTGGGGATTCAAACCACCCCCACACCATTACTGAACCCTCAAAGTCACCCGGGTAAAAGGGAAGCAAACATAGGAGATTCTGAGCCACTGGACAGGAACCCAGGCTCTGACCAGGCTGCTGGGAGCTTCCTCCAAGCCTGCAGCTCAACAGACTACCCACTTCCACAGGCACCTCACTGAGGCCCCTGCTCCTCAGTTCCCAGCTGGCTGCTCCACAGCTCTGCCATCCCATCACCCACCACTTGAGAGCTCAGCCCCCAGCCCCCCACGGAGCTCTCCACCCTGACACCCCAGGGCCCCCTCCAGGCCCAGTTTCCAGTCACGTTCTCCCAGGAACAGAGAGCATGCCCTCAAGAGGGTACCCCCACCCTTGCCTGCACAAGGGATGAGCCCTGGTGCTTCCCAGCTCCCCTCATACTGCAGCTGTCACTGCGTCCTCAGGACCTGGAACAGACCTGAAGTCAGCTAGGGGTGGAGGGGCATCTGCCCAACTGTGCCCCTCTCTTAGGAAAGAGGCTCAAGCCAGGTAAGTCTCAGTTGTCCTCCTCCAAACAAAAGTTCACCAGGTCAAACCCAAAGGCAAGCTACTCCAGTTGAAGCAGGCAAGGGTCCAAGTGTAACCCACCGCCTGTGGCTGCCAAACCAAGGGGGAACCTGAGCACAGCGCCTAGGCTCCCACCACAGAGCAGCCTAATAGCCCCAGTCTGGGGTCCCTGCCCCCATCAAACCCCTGGCAGGACAAGCCCACTAAGCTGTCCAAGAACTCCACAACCAAGGCCCACCCTGCCAGCTCACTACACCCACCCTGCTTCTCTCCAATTCTATGAAAAAAGAGCCAATGTCTGGCCTCCAAGGCCTACCTGCACTTCCCAGCCAACCAGCCTCCATGCAGACACCACCTTGTGTTTCCCTAAACGTACGGAAAATGCCCAAACATCATTAAGGACCCTCCCCTGGAAATTCCTGGAAAGCAGAGACCCTTGGAAATGGGGTCTGTAGAAATTATGGATCCTGTTGAGAGGAATTTAGACACACAAGGCTTGGCTGGCCAGTGTAACACTGTCAATGATCTCCCAGCCAACTGCAACAGACATACAGGACCCAGGCACTAAGCTCAGGGCCTCCCACCCACAGCCCCATGCATGGATCCCCAGGTCTCTCACTGTTCCTGGTCTGCTCTGTGCGAAAGCCTTTCCTGAACACTTGTTAAGACTAGCTCTGCCCTGTGGGGATTTGCAGGGGTCTTTGCCTACTGCTCTGGGCTGACATCTGGGCCCCATCTCCTCTGTGGCCTTGCAATTTCAAGGAAGCTCCTGCAGCTGCCAGAAGACCCTGCTTCCTGGGGCTCAGGAAGTGGTCTCCTACTGCTGCCCCAGAGGCTACCTCCTTGGACTCTGGTGGGTCAGTGACAAAGGTGGGGCACCTTCAGCACAGACAAACAGCTGCACAGGACCTGGGATCTCCAAACACATGCTGTTCCAGAGTGCTTGGCCTGGGGGTCCCCAGGGGTTCATGTGAAGAGAGGCAGATAGCTTATATAGCTCAGCTTGTCTGGCTGCCAAGCAGGGGAAGGCTGCCACACGGACCCCAAAGCTGGGATCCAGCCATCCTCCCAGAATCCCCAGAGGCCTGACAAATGCTTCTCTTTGGGCTCCTCATAGTGACCTCCAGGACCCTTGCTGTCCCATGAGACCAATCATGCCCCAGGACATCAGCTGCTCTCTACCCACCTCACACAGCTCTCTGAGACCGTTCAACCCTGCCCTTGCCCCAGCCTGCCAAGCCCTCCCTCACCTCCTCCTGGCAGCAGAGCTACCAGCCTCCCTCACCTCTTCTGAAGCAGAAAGCCAACAGCTGCTGGCATTCGGTGTGAAGCACTTCCTCAGCAGACCCAGCCTCAGATCCAGAGAGAAGCCAGACAGGTGGAGAAAAAGAAGGGCACGCATACACACGCGTACACACACACATACACACACGCATGGTTAAAGGCAGCCAGCCGCCAGGGCTTGAAGAGTCAGAATAACTCAGCCTCCCTAGCAGCATCCTTCTTTGGTCTCAGGGCCGTGGGGAAGAGTGCAGGTGTGGAAGGGAGTTTTCTATTCTCTTCTGTCTTCTGGGCTGAGAGGCAAAGGGCCACCCCCTTGTCTACTGCAGGCTGAGACCAACAGACAGAGCTAGCACCCTTCCTCATCTTTCACCTGGCTTTGTTCCCCAGGATGCCAGATCAGGCTAACCACAGGGGCACAGGTGGACTCCTCCAGAAGCCTGCAGTGCACCTTGGGCTAGGCCTCCAGAGCGGGCAGCCTGGCTTCACCCTCTCCTAACTGATGGCCAAGCCCATACCAGCACGTCTCATAGACACCCTTGGAGAAGCGCCTTGCTCTTCCCCATACCAGACCAGACAGGAAAGAGGATGGTACCCCATGCCTCAGCCCCGACACTAGGAGACAAGCCCAGAGCACAGCCGACAGGCACCCACGGGAGGAGGAAGGAGGAGGAAGGGCTTTCATCAAAGAGGTGACGTCAAAACCAGGCAACTTGTGAAGCTGTAAGGGGCCAGGGAATTTGGACAAAGGTGTCTAAAAATAAATCCCTGAAGCCAGGAAAAGGCTTTGGTGCCTGAGCTGCTCGCCACCACGTCACCCTGTTCTGAGGTCTGGAACCCAGAAAGTTTCTTCCCAGGGTGCTACCTTAAACCAGCCCTTGAGGCTGAGGACTGCACAGATGGGACTATCGAGAGCACACCAGCCATTCTGTGCACAAAATGGGTGAGACCCTGAGGAGGCAGGCTGAGCAGACCTCGGGCCCTGAGGTCTCCCTTCCTGCCCTCACCACCAGCCACCTCTCCCCTCCCCTCCCCTCACTCTCCCTGCCCCTCAGCCTCCAGCTCAAAGCTTCCCCCAGGTAGGCAGTCCTCCCAGCACCCTTCCAGCTGCCACTCTCCAGCTCACAGAGGAACTCCACCTCCATCCCCCCCATGCCCTCCCGACCATAGCAGCAGCCCTTCCGTTTCTTCTCTCCTGCCCTTGACCAAGGCCACAGCTAGTGACCCAAGGTGCTATTTATTTGTTCCCTGGCTCTTACATCTCCTCGGACCTGTCTGAGCTCTCTTTCTACCACCAAGACCTTGTCCCTTTCCCCAAGCTGCTCTGGAGAATGGAAATACCAGGTTCCCCCAAATCCATCAAGTTCACACTCCTGCCTTCTTCTCCTGTTCCTTGACCCCAGCACACTGGCCATGCCTTCTGCCAGCCTTTCCCCCCACAGGCCAGTCCCCAAGGCATATATAGTCAACAGGGCAGGTCCCCAGACATCCACCAGCCCAATCCTCTCTGAGCCCCAGACTGTACACACCACAGCTGACTCATACCCTGCCTTGGATGTCTCACAGGCAGCTTCCCTGACACAGCCCACAGAGCTGGCTGCCCCAACCAGGACCCCCGTCAGCTCTCCGTATCACTACACACTCGCCCAGCTGCCTGGGCCTGAGCGTACTGGAGCCTGCTGCAGTTCCTCCCACCCCAACATCCAACTCACCCAGGAGTTGGTCAGCTCTGCCTCCAAAAGTGATTTGAAATCTCCATCCCTGTCTCCATTTCTACAGCCCCTGCCCCAGTCCAGAACACTGCCATTCACACTAGGATCTGTGACGGCCCCCTCAGCACTCCCACCCAGCCCCCATGACCATGACCACGAGCCCCCATGACCATGACTTACCCTGCCAGGCATGGGCTAGCCCATCTTGCACCGGTGCAGCTCAGAGGCCCCGGTCACACCGCCTCCCCGGCTGGGACACCGCAGAGACTCCCCACCGCCTCTTGATCAAACCCATGCTCTCACTTCACTCTGCCTAGAATCTACCTACCCTCTCCAAAGGCTCCTCTAGAATTCTGCCTGAGAGGTTACCTTCTTCAAGAAGCTATCCCTGACCACTCTGCCCAAGGTGGTCCGTCTTTTCTCATTCTGTTCTCTTCTAGCACAGACCCCCTTTCTGTCTGATGCTTATTAGTCCCTCTCTGCACCACACTGTAAATGTCTATTTCATGCACCCACACTTTCCACCATGTCCAGCATAGGACATGGTACACAGACATTCAGTAATTACAAGTTGAATGGACAAATAATCATTTCCAAGCCCAAACGGGGGTCATTTCCCCAGCACTCACACATGTAGAATGTTTTGGAGGAGGGATGTGTACCGGGAAGTTTAAAAAAACCCTGTGCACAAAGACCCCTGTCAAATCCCCAAGTGGTGAGCTCTCCTCCAACCTCCAGGAAGGCCTGTGAGCAGATCAGCGACTGCAGGAGCCAGTCCCAGGCTTAGGGAGCAGGTACATAAGGCCATGCAGAGACAGGACCAGGTGCTGCACACTAACACCTGGGGCCTGCGGGCTGCTGGGAGCCTCAGTGCCTCACTCTACAGGCCTCCAGCAGAAGGAGGTCAGAGTGGGCCTGTCCATCCATCAGAGGCTGGAGCAGGCTAAACACTAATAATGTCACTGGTTCAAGCCAGAGCTGAACTGCCCAGGGGAGGTTTCTAAATGAGCTCCTTCTCTCCCAGTAGATGCTGTGGCACCCACAAGATCTCGGCATCTGGGAGAGAGGCCAGCAGCCTCTGCCTATTTTCCTGGCTCCACAGGCACCTAATCCATGAGGGCCCATTTGCTGACCTCCCTAACCAGCTTCTCCTTCCAGCCTAGGCAGTCCTCCTAGTGCCCATCCAAAGGACACACTGCCCTCCAACAC
Organism: Manis javanica; assembly: GCF_040802235.1. Taxonomy (NCBI): domain Eukaryota; kingdom Metazoa; phylum Chordata; class Mammalia; order Pholidota; family Manidae; genus Manis; species Manis javanica. The sequence goes on from NC_133158.1 coordinate 2,684,006, forward strand.
ACACACACACCAGGCCTGGCTCTCACCTTGATGTAGGCATCCAGGGCAGGATGGACACGGCGGGTAGCCAGCCAGATGGACAGGGTGGTCATGTAGGGGAAGGTGGCCGTCACCACATGGCTGGGTGCCGGGAAGGAGAACACCTTGAAGCCAAATTTCTGGTAGAGCTGGATGAGCTCCGGGGAGAGTGACTCCTCACCTTCACTCAGAATGCTACCCACAGCACAGCGGCACTTCTCAGGGGGCACCTGCGGGGGCAGAATAGGAGTGTCAGAGTTGGGCAAAGGAAGGAGGCCCTGCCCTTAGACCTCTTGCCTCCCAGGTTCCGTGCAGCTCAGACCTGGCAGAACCACCAGCTGCAACAGGCCACGAAGTCCCACACACCAGGATGGTGACGGTGGCCCCACACACCTGCTGGGACCTATCTGGAGCCCTGGCCTGTGGCATCCTGCTACAGGACTCCCCCATCCTTTCACTTATTCCTCCAGCAAACATGCCAGGTCCCATGCTGGCTGTGGAGGGGTTGGGGAGCTCTGGTCAGGAAGCAAGACACACTGAACTTTGGGTTGCTGATGAAACTATGAGAGACCCTCCTCCCAGTCCCTCCAGCGGGCCACCCACCATCACCAGGGCCTCCAGACCTCCTCTCTGACCCATGCTCCGTCCCAGGCCCTGCCCTTCCTGGCCTGGCTGGGGCCTGCCTGCTGATTCCTTCCAAGTTCTCTCCAGGCCCCCAGTACTTCACTGCGCTCTGCTCTCCTCTCTAGCTAGGTGCGGCTCCCGTGTGAGTCTCCAACATTCCCTGGCCCGACCCCAGGCCTGCAAGGCCCAGCACATGCTACTCCTGGCATCAAGAGGCCCCAGTTTGTCTCATCTCCTGCCACTTAAGTCTGTACCAGCCCTTAGGCTGGGCCCCTAGGGGCATCTGCTCCTGAATCCAGCAGACTCTCCACACCTCGTGCTCTTAATCGTGGTTTTCCTCAATCTGAAGGCCCCTTTCTCCCCCTACCCAGTGCCCACTGACCCTTAAACTGCCTCTAGTTCCAGTCACCCCTTTCTACAGCCCACCTGCCTAGCACCATGACATTATTTTTACCTGTTCTTGCCTCTGTCCTCCCAAGCCCTTTCAACACTCCCCTGGGGGTTTCCCAGCCTGCTCTGTGTCTATCCCAGCTGACCCAGCTCTGGCCTTCTCACTTGGACTTGGGCACCGACTCTAGGCGCTCACCTCTAAATAGTGCCTGGATGTCCCCCTCAGCTCTCAGCAGCTCGGGTACCGTGCCTCCCCCTTGAGTCCTATGTCATTAAGCCTAGCTGAGGGTGTGACAAGAGATATGGAGCAGTGGTCAGGACCACAACTTCTTGAGAAAGACAGGTCTGAGTGTGAATCCTGCGTCGTACAATTCTGCCCAAGTCTCCAGGTTTCTTGATATCTACTTACAGGATTGTCATGTTAAATGAGATCCTTCACATGAGGGTTTAGCCTGGCCCAGCACTCAGCAAGTGCTTCATGACTGCTGTAGGCTATTTAGCAGCTGTGACAGGCCAGAGCAGTGACCCTTAGCCTAGAAAGCCCATCTACCCAAACCTCTCAACATGCAGCTCCTCCTTGCCCATATTTCAGGTTCAAGTGCCCTCCTGGGGAGCCCTTCAGTGTGGCTCAGTGGCACCCACAGCCCCCCAACGTTCTACGGTGAACTCTTGCCCCCATCAAGTCTATCACCTCCTTCCCAGGCAGAGGCCTGAAGATAGCTGCAGTACCTCCTCTTGTCTCTAGATGGTGCACCTGCTCCATTAACACAGACCCCATCACAGCTAGGAAGGCAGGAGGTTCTCGCAGGCCTCCTGCTCAGACCAAGGGACAGTGCCTGCAGCAAAGCCCATCTTCATGTTCCTGACCCTAGCAACCTATGCGGTACAAAAGACATATCTAATGTAGGTTAGATGGAAAAATGGGCAGAAGGACACTTGGCAACCTCTCCAACCCCTGGTTTGCCTGGGCTTGGAGCCCAGAGTCTTTCCTCATACGGCTCCCAGCTCAACTCCTCAGTCCCCTAAAAGCACCAAAACACCTGTGATCATCCTGCTTAGAACCCCTCAGGGACTTCCAATTCACCTCTAGCTTGAAGCTCCCAAGCCCATCATGCAAGGCTGTCTTAAGTGGCCCATACAACACTTACCAGACTTGCCCATACACTCACCTAGCATTCCTTTTCTGCTTCCCCAGATCCCAGCAAGGGTCAAAACCCAGGTGGGCAGAAGCCCACTGAACATCTGAGTGGCAGAAAGAGCGATAAAATCCAGGATCTGGCTCAGCCCACCTTGCCAGCCTTCTCTCCTACGACACCCCTGCTCGTGCCCACACGGAACTATTTGCAGCTCCCCAAACATGCCATATCCTCCCATGCTTCCTGCCTTCACATAAGCTACTTCCTCTGCCTGGAATGTCCTTCACCCAGCTCCAATGTCCATTCTGCCCATCCTTCCAGACTCAGCCCAACCCCCCTCCTCAAAGCATTCTGTGGCTCCCCACCACACAGAACAGTAGTCCCTCTTCTCTGATCCCAAGTGCTCCCTCTGAGGGAGCAGGTCTCATGCTGCATCTCATGCAATGGCCTCTTCATCTCTCCCCACCACTCCAGGCTTCTAGGTAGAAAGGTTCAAGATCCTTTGCACAGAACTTCTTGGGGTGTACTCAGCACCAGCACATGCCTGTGGGTCATTTGCACACACGGGCCCTTCGCCATGAGCAAACCTCTCCCCTCCACCATGAAAAAGGAGTAACTCCTGCCACAGGCAAGGGAAGCACCTAATAAGGAGACAGGGCTCCAGAGATCCTGGAGTTGTGTGGGTCACAGGTGCTCCCTTTCTGCCTGAGCAACCCCTCAATTCCACAAGTGAGGACACTTCCTGCCCCCTCCTCCTGCCTGGCCAGTGGCTAAGGACAGCCTAGGAGGTTGTTCAGCAAGCCCACCAGCTGCTAAGCAGCCCCATACCAAGATGGTGCCAGGAGGAAGCTGAACCAAACACCAGGAAGGAGGAGATAGAAAAGGCCCCACAACCAGCAAGGAGTGCAACGCTGGTCTAGGAGGGCTTCCTGGCTCCAGGAGAGCCCACACCCACCTCCGTGATAATGGCCCACTGAGGCCACCAAGGACCCAGAAGGGAGGAGTGTGCTCACTGTTAGAAACGCCACCCCCCATCTTGGTCCGGTGCAGTCCCATCTGCCTGCTCCCCTTCCTGTCCGCATCAGTCATCTCCCTGGCGCCTCTACCCGGGACATGGTCTAGAGCAGAACCAGCTCCAGCAAGGAACCCATGCCAGGGAGACAGAGCAGTGGCGAGCCAGCACCACTCTGGGTGAAGGCATCCAGAATCTTCCCTCAGAGCAAAAGTACTAGGAAGAGATAGGAGAGCATTACCTTCGGGCTGTGAGGCATCTTGAGTACCACCACTGAGAAGGGGGCAGTGGTCTCGGAAGCCCCTGGAGACGAGATGGCCTCACTGCCCCTTCCAGAGGAGCCTTGCAGTAGCTCACTGACTTGGCTATGTGAGGCCACAGTGAAGACAGGATCACTGGACAAGATCCACATCTTTCAGGATCCAGGGAGGAAAAATGGTGTCAGTTGGCCCTGACCAAACCCAGAGCTTGGGTTCAACTAGAAATGGCCAGCCCCAGGTCCACAACCTGCATAGGCCGACAGGGACAGCTTTGATGTCTGCCGATCCCAGACCCAGAGGACTGTCTTGATTCCTCTCTGGTCAGCCTACACAGCCAGAGCTGCCCAAAGTAAGGGGAGAAGGCGGCGTAATGCCCTTCACTTGAACTGGTGCCCCCAGGGAAGAACAGCAGCATTTGTTCATTACTGGAGAGTGAACCTCCTGGGAGCTGCAGGTCAACACAGCAAGCCCCAAAGGCCCAACTTCCCTGAGCAGCCCAAAGGCACAGTGGGACCAGCACTAGTCAGGACATGGTGACACAGACAGCTGGTTCCAAGGGCAGGATCCATACTTCAGGATGGGATGGAGGGAAAGGAGTCAGGGGGATGCCAACCAGGGGTGTAGGGAGGCATCCAGGTTTTCTGGAAGCTCCCACCTAAAAGTCTTCTAGGACTAGGACCTTCCTCTCTCTTTTCATCCCCAAACATAATCCTAACGACAGCTGGTATCTGATAAGGTGTCCACCTGCCTTCCACGTATCAGATTAATAAATACAAATGGCACTGTGCAGTGGGTACTGTTATCTGCCCTGTTTATGATACCCAGAGAGTGAAGCTATGCAGCAAAGGTCACACAGCAAAGGCTGGACCAGAACCAGCTCCACCAAGGAGACAGAGCCGTGGCAGACTCACCACCACTCTGGGTAAAGTGCTGGAGTCAGGATTCGACCTCAGACAGACAGGCTCTAGAGCTGAGCCACATAACCCAGGGCCACCTGGGAGCCCAAGAAATAGGCCCCAGCTAGGAGTGGCCTACAACAGATTCTCCCTATGCTGCGCACAGCCCGGATGACCTGCAGGCAGAGGCAGGCAGGAAGGTTTCCTAAAAATACAAAGTCCCAGTGGCACAAGACCCTCAGAAGCAGGGGGAATGCTAAGACTGCTAAGTACCTATCAAGGGCTCTGTATAAGGCTTATCCATACTATTTAGTCCCCAGAAAAAAAAACCCTGAGACAGGGGTTCTCAGACCAACCGACTCGCTCAGAGTCACTCACTGGTAAGCAGTGGAGCCTTGCCTCAGACCCAAGAGGAGGAGTCCAAAGGCCTTTCTCCCACACCTCCCCACCCAAAGGCAGCTCTGCTGGGTGGGCAGAGGGGCTTGCTTCTCCAGGGCTTCCCCACACAGTTAGCCTGCTGTGCAGAAGAGGCCTGGACTCCATCTGGGAGAAAATCACCACAGAGTAACTGGGGTAGGGGAGCCTAGGCCCTCAGAAAACATCGCCCAGTTCGCATGCCCATCACTCTTGGTGAGGAGCCAGTCCTGCAAAATCCTACTCCCTGACCCCTTCCCAGACTCCATGTGACCTCAATGCCTCCAAGAAGGGCAAGGGGCCCCCTCTCAACACACACTGAAAAGGAAGGGGAAGTGTGGCACAGGCCTAAGTCAGAACTCTTATCAGCCTCAGCCCCTGCAGACTTTGTGGCCTGAGGCTCTCAGTGGACTAGGGAAAAAGGGAGCCACACTGTGGCCTAGCCTACTAAAGGCAAAAGCCCCCCCCCACCCACTCCAGGTCTGAGGCGAGCATCCTCTCCCAGGGCTCAGCCAGGTAAAGTGAACCACCTGCCACTACTTGCTGCAGCCAGGCTTCCCAGAAGGCAGACAGGCAGGTGACTTATGCCCAAACCCCGGGGGAGGTCGTAGCAGTACAGGGTTGGAACAGGTGATGGAGGGCCAGACTGACAGGACAGATCCATGGATCCATGGGCACAGTGACAGAAGCCCAGGCACTAGGGCCTGTCCACAGTTAGTATGGGCCACGATCAAGGTACTCAAGGCCCTCCAGCAACTTCCCTCTTCCCATCCAAGGCTCCCTCTAGGGCCAGGAAGGGGGGCTAAAGTCACTGTCCAAATGCCCGCCCACACCTCAGAAGCAAGGCTCGGGGCAGAGCAGTTCTGACCCTTCTGCTATCCACAAGCAGGGAGAACTGGATCAGGGGGTGCATGTGTACACACGTCTGCACGTGTGACGAATTTGCAAACTTCCCCTCTCTCTCAGTGCGTAGGAGAGGAAATGGCCACACTCCACGAACAGTAGGCTCTGGAGAGGAGATGGACACCTATGCACTACTTCCAGGCTCTGCCCACTTCCTGCCACAAGCTTGCTCCCTCCTTCCTTCCTATACTTCTAAATGCCCTCAGGGAAGGAGAATGGAATCCTCCTCCTTCCCAACAAGAGCCACTTTCCAGATCCTGCAGTTTCCTCCCATACAGAACTCTAGGATTTCAAGCTGACATACATATATGTAGATATACTCACGTATACGTGTATCTCTCTCTCTTCCAGATATACATGCTCCACATAAGAACAAAGCAAAAACTGAAGGAACAAAACAGCAGCAGACTCACAGAACCCAAGAATGGACTAACAGGTACCAAAGGGAAAGGGACTGGGGAGGATGGGTGGGTGGGGAGGGATAAGGTGGGGGGGAGAAGAAAGGGGGTATTAAGATTAGCATGCATGGGGAGGGTGGGAGAAAGGGGAGGGCTGTACAACACAGAGAAGACAAGTAGTGATTCTACAACATTTTGCTATGCTGATGGACAGTGACTGTAAAGGGGTTTATAGCGGGGACCCGGTATAGGGGAGAGCCTAGTAAACATAATATTCTTCATGTAAGTGTAGATTAAAGATAACAAAAAAAAAAAAAAAAGAAAAGAAAGAAAAGGGGGATTACTCCCTGATAGGATAAAACTAACTGTAAATCAACAATTAATGTATGCTTTAAATATCCTTAATTTTGATCACTTAAAGGGTGTCAGATGATCGGCTATGGAGGTACACTTTTCTGATAATATTCCTTTCTCTTAAAAAAAAAAAAAAGCAGTTCCTGTGTGGTGACCTCCAATGAGTTCTACACAATGGTATAAAGGGCATATCAAAGTGTGGGCAAAGGGTCTGTTTGTGTTTATATAGAGGATCAAAGCCTAATTTGGTTACCCAGAAAATGAACTAAGATACGATATGAAGAAGAACTCTCAACATAAGCACTCTCTGGAAGAGACATACCAGAAGATGATCATCAAAAAACCTCCACAAAGATCCAGGCGATGCTGCAGTTGTAGCTGCATCCATCCCACCGGTTCCTGGACTTGCCATGGGAATGACGAAGGAGATATCTAAGCTGGCCTGTGCTTTCAGTAAAACAACAAATTTGACTGGATCTACACTGTTGGAACTCAACCAAGAATTAGGAGAAGTGCAAGGTGTAGCGCTCCAAAATCTTACAACTACAGACTATCTACTGTTAAAAGAACATATGGGATGAGAACAGTTCCCAGGAATGGGTTGTTTTAATTTGCCTGATTTCTCTCAGACTGTTCAAGTACAGTTGGACAATATCCATCATATCATAGACAAATTTTCACAAATGCCTAGGGTGCCTAACTGGTTTTCTTGGCTTCACTGGAGATGGCTGGTAATTATAGATCTGCTTTGGTTATGTAACTGTATTCCTATTATGTTAATGTGTGTGTGCAATTTAATTAGTAGTTTAAAACCTATACATGCTGAAGTTACTCTACAAGAAGATATGTCAAAGAAATAATCAATCCTCCCATGTTTTCTTCCGTCTGCTACCTCTATAGCTTTTCTTCTTCCTTCCTAATTACAACCCTTAAATAGAATTCGTGCCTCATATCGAATTTACCGAGTATCATAATTCCTCCAAGTGGTAAAGATACCTCAAGACAAATGCTGGACATAGAAGCCACAGGGCATAAATCTGCAAAGAAGTAAAAAGCTAACCTTTCAAACAATATGGCTTCTCTCTCACTTACCAACTTTACATTTCCCTGTACGGCCCTGAAAGATGACTGGTTAGCCAGAGACGGGTAAGATTCTTCAAGGGAGGAACGACCTAAGACAGGCACAGTCGCAGGGAGGGCCATCAGGTGAGAAATTGGGGATCAACAGAGGTGAGGCTTAGAACCTCACCCCCCCTGTTTTGAGAGAAATCTTCTGCATCCGTGGATGTTTTATTGCCCTTGTCTAGCTTGGATTAACACATAGTCTACAGGCACACACCTGATCATCTACAATTGCTCTCTTACAGCACTAAACTATGTTTTCTACCTTTATCTTGCATCTACCTACCACTTCAGCATTTTATTAAAATAAAAATAATAATAATAAAGGGAGAAATGTGGGATCCACATATAAATCAAGTATAAAAATCAAACAAATATTCATATTTGACCTGATTGTTTATAGTTCATAATGCGTGATCAAAACCGAAAGTTTCTGTGATGACTGCCCTTGCACTGTTCACCATGTAAGAATTTATTCACTATGTAAGAATTCATTCACCATGTAAGAACTTGTTCGTTATGCTTCAGAAGATTGGAGACTGACGAGAATTAGGCTTGAGATGGATTAATGATTGTGCATTGAGCACTGACTCCCCTATACAGAATTTTATTGTTGTTAACAACCATTTGATCAATAAATATGAGAGATGCCCTCTCAAAAAAAAAAACCTGAAAAAAAAAAATAATAATAATAATAATTTAAAAAAGATATACATGCTCCAGCAGCATCTGATAGAAAAGAGTCCACAGCATCGCCACAACCCTGCCTTGGTGGCACCCTTTCCTGTGTCATTTCCTGGGGCCACAGCCAGACCAACTGAAGCCTCGCCAGGCCTTTCTCAGGAACCACCTCTCCCTGCCCAGCTGAGGCCTAGAAGGTCTGTGGTTGGGGAGTCTGTTAGTCCACACCTCACTGGGGTGGGGCGCGTCCACAGCAGATAGCCACCTCTCACCGTGTCACTCTCTGCCCCACTCAGTCTGAAATAGCCTCACTTCCTCCCCACACTCACAGAGAAGCAGGTTCTGACTCTTGCTACGCTGAGCTGGGAGGGAGAGTAGAGATGGGACATTTAACAGCTCAGCCTACATCTTCCCTTCCTTCTGTGATCAATATGCAGGCTCCCATGCTGGACACTGCTTGGAGTAGCAGCCTCTCTAGAACCAGATGGGGTCTCTCCTCCAGGCCCACCGCCACCCCTATAGGAGAGGTCCTGGGGGCTGGGCCCCTTGGTCTTCACAGTGCCCCAGTGTCCAGCACAGAGTGGCACAGATGAGGGGCTCAATCATTTATTAAGTTAAAAAATGCACAAGTGAACTGCGTGAGAACTTGACTCCTGCTATCTGACCCTCAGCCACCTCCTCTATAATACCAGCTGTATGGATCCAGAGACCCCAGGTCCTTATGGACAAAGAGTCTGTAACAGCCATGTGCACTGGAAGCCTGGAGAGCCCTGGTTCCCTAAGCCTATACCAGGATCTCCCAGAGTAGGTGGGGACTGAGTATCCCCGAGGCACTCCAGGTGTCAGGGTATGTGACCCAGCTCTGAACGTGTCCTGTGGAGTGGCCTAGGGCTGGGAAGAACAGGATTAGAAGGGCCACTTTGACCTATACATTCATCCTCTGTGCCAGCTGGATATCCACAGCCAGGCCAAGGGTCTAGGTCTGAGTCTCAAGTCCTCAGAGCAACCCCTCAGCACATCTAATTAACATGAATATTTTTTTCCACTCTTTGTGTTGTTGTTAAACATCTGTGGAGGGCCAGGTGTTCGGGTGAATGCCTCATCCTGTCACTTAACTAAACCCTTGCCAGCTTTTCTATGAAGCGGGTATTTTAACACTACTCTATAGATGAGGAAACAGAGGCTCGGAGAAGTTATGGAATACGCCCAAGATCACAAAGCAGGACAGTGACAAGACGGAATCAGAACGCAGGACTGCCAACCTTGAGGGCGTACTCTCAGGCCATGGTCCCCAAGGCCCATTCTACAGGGTCCACACCTGTTGGAGGGCTGCCTGGAGACAGTGGGTGGGCCAGAGGTACAGGGAGGGCACTGCACACCAGAGCTCTATCTCGCTATTCCCCACATCGGCCTCCAGCACTGGCGCCCACTTGGCTCTTTCCCACCCTGGAATGGCATCTCTGACCCAAGAGGCAACGTGCTCCTTCACAAACAAGACATGCCGACCAGAAAAAGACAGCCACAGGACTCTCGTCCCTCCCACTGAGGCCTGGCAACAGGCTCCAGCTGAGCCAGGTACAGAAGCAGGGGCAGACCAGGGTAGAGTACAGGAGGGACAGGGGCTTACACAAAAGACCCCTGCAGGGGTGGGAACCAGAGCTTCCCAAAACCCAGAGCCTGCCCCATCCCACTTAGGCCCCTATGCCCTCAGCTCACACTGAAGTGCCATCTCCCAGCCATGTGACCTCAAAACCTCAGTAACTACTTCCTCATCAGTCACCCAGGCCGTATGGCCTCTCACTGGGCCCAGCCCAACCTCCTCACTGGCCTCCCTGCCTCATCTCACTCCCTCTTCCACCTGCCATCCACTTAGCTTCCTAAATCACAACGTATGCTGCACCTTTCCTCCCACTGCCTGGCCCAGCCAACCCTTCTACCTCTTCCTCACCCACCACATGCCCACTGGCCACACCTCCCCTGCCACCCTATGTCTGCAGGTCTTTGCTGCTACAGTTCCCTTAGCAGAAAGCTCTTCCTGGTAGACCAAAATTCTACTCCTGAGAGAAGGCCCAGCTGAACTCTAACTCCTCTCTGAGCCGCCTTGGCAGACTTGAGCTCAAAGCTCTGTGGGCATAGAGTTCAGTGCCTTGTTGGAGATTCATTTCTGTGGGGCTATTCTGCCAACCCCACAAAGCGCCCTGAGAGCAGGGCCAGGTCTGTTCATCTCCAGAGTGCAGGTGTTGAGCAGAACCTGGCACAGAGAGGAAGTCGGCACACCCCTGAGTGAGTGCCCAGTGAGGCCTGGTCCACAGACTGGAGACCTCACCCAGCTGAGCTCTCTAGGCAAAGAAGCCAGAACTGGAGGTTCCCAATGCCTGGTTGCCAAGGCTCAGAGCTAGAGGCTGAGGAACCCTTGGCAGAGCTGCCAACCCATGCGGCTGTGGGCAGAACCACCCATGGCAGGGCAGGCAGTCACACTGGCAGGCCCTGACTCACCACAGGCTGGAAGTACAGCCAGACACCCATAGGGTGCCAGCAATGCTGGGTTAGTCTCTGATCCAAGCATCCTAAGCATCCTGGGCAACTCACCTGGCCTCATTTGCCCACCCTCTCCCCAGGACCTCTCCCAACCTGGCCACCTGACATCCAAAGAAATGCTATATTGCTGGACCAAGGACCACCAGAATGGCTGGAGAGGTAGGATCCCAAGCTTCATGCCCAGGGCCTGCCTCCTCAGCTCTGGAGGACCTGCAGCCATAGCAGGAGAGCTGAAAGAGGGAAGGCACAGAAACAAGGTATAATCCCAAAGACAGGGCAGAACCTGAAAAGCCTGACCTCAGAGAACTGGCCTCAAATGGGCACGGAAGACACAGCCAGGAGACCAGAGCTCCAGCAATGGCTAGGGACACACAGAAGTACACGGGTAAGCCGTAAGCCTGGGGAGCCAGACCTGGGCAAGCAGAAGGGCAGCATATGAAGGCCTGGAAAAATCCAGGCTAAATCTGGAAAGAGTTTGAAGCTCAGACAGGAGGCGGTCTGCAAAGCCAGCTCAAAGATTTCCCCAACCCTTCCTCAGATACTAAAATGTCCTTCCCCCAACAAGCCATGCCCCATGTACATCCGTGGCCACCCCTGCCAGGGCACAAGAGACTCCTTACCATGTGAGGGTTGTCATAGTAGATGGCGATGGAGCGGAGCTTGGGGGAGACGCTGCAGCTCTCGGTGAAAAGCCGCCCAGTCTCTCTGTAAGGCCCCATGTGGAACTTGTAGGCCACAGTGATGTTGCGGACAGGAGGTGAACCGGCACTCACCGCCACCCCAGTCAGCAGCCCGGAGTACCCGACAAAGGCCAGCAACGTCATCAGCAGCAGCAGAGTCAGGCCCCCGATAAGGCCCAGTAGCAGCAGGTCCGACATGGCTGTGCCCACCCCCACACCGCACCCCAAGGCAGCTGCAAGGGACAGAATGGAGAGGAGGCTAGGAGTCTGCCCTGACCAACGTGCCCACCTGCCTGCCAGCCACTTCTGGCCCAACCTCAGCCCTGCCTTGGGTGCCCTGACCCTGGAGGAGGAGGAGCCAAAGGTGTTTACACACAGAATGACCTAGAAGGGAACTACAAAGGATGACTGAAGCCACAAGCCTATTTCTTAATAACAATCTTTGAGACTCTCAGAGCAGCTCTGCCTGTCAGCTGGCAGCCTCAGTCACACCTGGGGAAACTGAGTCATAGAGGGAGGGCACAGGAATGAGTCAGCCAGGGACATACCTTCAGCCCTTATCAGCCTCCCCAAGCCTCACAAACCACTACCAGGGGGAAGACAGGCAAGCACCAGGGTCCAAACACTCTTTAACAGGGAAACTATGAGGAACAAAACCCAGGGAGAAAATGTGCCACAGGAAAAGACTCTCATAGGAAAGTCTCCTTTGCTAAGCACATCCAGCCCATGGGATCTTGCTATCGATCAAGCTCACATATCCAGAACCAGAGAGATCAAATCAAAACAGCCTGCACAGCCAGAACGAAGTCCAGCACCAGGCTTCCCGGTCTTGAGCCACCAGTGCTAAGAAGCTTCATCTCACTTTTCCAGTCCTCAGATTAGAAAAAGCAAGGACAAGGCCCAGGCTGTGACAAGCAGAAACACAGCACAGGAAGAAGTTAAGTCACCCTACCCCGAGCATTTCATCCCGTGGGGGAGGGATGCTGGCCTGGGTGGGTTGGCACACATGGGGTCTACCTGCTACCCTGCCCCCTCGTCCCTCCTGTCCCCTACAGCACCTCCAGGAGTACAGAATTTAGTTTTTACGGCTTTGATCTCCCCACCCTACCTCCTGTACCAGGCAATTCACAGAAAGCATGGGCATGGGGGGGGGTCTTTTTTCCTTTTTGTGTATGTCTTTTATCTGCCAATTTTCTCTCCTCCCCACTGGCCTTTCCCTATTCCTCCTATTTGTACAGTATAAGCAATAAAGGCTCATTTCAGGGAAAAAAAAAAAAGCAGAGAAGCTATCCAAGAGAAGGCTCATGAAGACAACACAGAGGCCAGTGTGTGAGCCATTTGGGGCAGATCGCCCAGCCTTCCATGAAGCTTGGGACCAGAGAGCTTGACCGGAGACGCCCAGAAAAAAAAAAGTCACAGCACGGAAAAGACTGTTTTAAAGAGGAAAGGAAGCATATGACCCACTGGAGGTACATTCCCCACACAAAGTATTTAAAGTTTTTTAATAATTTAAATGTAAAAGGTTTGGTCGCCAAAAAGTCAACACTTCAGCCCTATGAAAAACTCAACTGTGCGTTGAGGGTGGGTTCTGGTGTCCAAACTTTTTGCTGAAAAACTGTCTCTGGAGTCAATGGATACATACTGTTTGCGTCACAAGGAAGCAAACTAAACTTGTCAACTTCTTGTCACACTGCTGCCACCCACCCACGTCCCGCGGCTGCACCATCTTTTCTGGACGTGTCCCCTCTCCTATTGGCTTGCCTCCCGTTAGCTGCATTCCTGTTTCGCTGACGATGGAAAACCTCCACCTGCGAGCTTACATGTGCTGGCGTGCCAGGCACTGGGCGCTGAGACGCAGCTGCTCCATGGACGCTCAGAACAGGGCAGGTATGGAGCGGGAGCCACGGGGACGGAGACTGAGCGGCCTGCTGGGGTCGCACAGCACTAGCTGGCGGCGTGTGGGCGACCCCAGTCGGACTCTGGGCCCCCATTTCCACTTCCTTTCCCCTCCCTGGTGACAGGGACTCCAGAGAAGCCGAAGCACCCGAGCCATGCTGGCCGTCTCCGGACCCAAGGCTCCCAGCGGGAAGCTCTCACCACCCAGGTGCCCACCTGCCTTAGAGGCGGCCAGCACCCCCCGTCGGCTGCACGCCGCCGGCCCCCGCAGAGGGACGTAGTCCCCGTCGTTCCCTTCCTCTCACTTCCCAGGAAAAGAGGTAAAATGCCTCCGGGGCCCCGGAGCTCTGGTCAGCCCAAGGAGGGGGCGGGGCAGCGGGCACTTCCCGCGCCCAGGAGCAAAGGCAGGGCCGGGGGCGCCCACCGGCAAAGCCGCGCCCACTGTTGGCGACTCACAGCACGCGGCGCGACCAAGGGCTCCGGGAGCTCCCGCGCTGGCGGCAGAAAGAGGACACTGAGCCGGGCGCCGCGCCCTGGCCGCCCCCTTTTCAGGGAAACCCCACCGCCCCAGGAACTCCCTCGGGGCCGCAAGGATGCCTCCACCGCGCCCTCAGACCCCCGGGGGCGGTCGGGGGCCGCGCGCGGCCTCACGGCGCCAACTCTTCACGAGGGCCCTGCTCCCGCCCCGTCTCACGGAGAGCCTTCCTCCCGGGGGGCTCCAGCCACGCAGCGGCCCTGTCTCCCCGGGTCGGAGGCCCGCCGGGCGTCCGGGCGGGCTGCCCGCGCGCTTCCTGAAGCCGCTCGCGGACCGCGGCGGCCGGCCCCCGGACGCGGGCGCGGAAGGCCGGGGGCCCTGCTCACGCGGCGCGCCCGCTCACCGCCGCTTTCTCCTCAGCCGCGACCTCCCGAGCCGCACGCGCCACCGCCAACTTCAGAGGCTCTAAACTTTGCAGCGCGGCGGCCGGGCGCGGCCTCGGGGGCGGGGCGGAAGTGCACCCCGCCTCCGCCCGCCCCGCGCCCGAGGCCCAGACCGGGGGCTACCCGGAGCCAGGGCTGGTCCAAGGTCGCCTTCGGGCCCGAGGACCCCGGCAGCTGTGGGAGAGCGAGGCCCACAGAGCGCCCTGGGCCGCGGGGGTGAGGACCGCGGGGAACCCTGAGGTCGCGCGCGGCAGGGCGAGCGGAGAATCCCGGCCCTAGGCGCACTCAGGCCCCCGCGCCGGAGCCGCGCCTCCGGCCCGGCCCTCACCTCACGACCGCCCGCCGCGGACGCCAGTCCGCGCACGCTCGCTCCGCCCCCTCGCGGCGGGACGTGGCGTGGCCGTGGGCGCGTGCGCGCGGGTCCGGGTGGCGGCCTGCCCCGCCCCGTCCCCATAGCAGCAGCGCGCGCCTACCCGCGGGCGATGCCCGAGGGTGACTTCACCAGCACCCCTTGCCTCAGGTGGCGAGAGCGCTGCGGCTGCCGGCCGGCCGCCGGCTCTGCGCCGCTTAGTCCTGCCCGTCTCTAGCCGAGGCTTCGCCGCAGGCCCGGGAAGCAGGCGCGGTGGAGCCCAGGCTCCTTTTCACAGCGGAGGAAACTGAAGCCCAATCTGGGCTCAGGAAGAGAGCGAGTGGATCCCACACGTGGAACTGCAGATACCGACCCGCCCGCTGCCCCGCGCCCGAGCACAGCGTGGCCGTTGCGCCCGGTAGCGTGCCCTGCAGCAGCCCCGCACCAGCGGAGGGCACCCGGCCGGCCCGCCCCTCCCCGAAGCCCCGGATGTGGCTAGGGCCCCGCGGGTCCGCCCCTAGCTCAGCTGCTTCTAGGTGTCCCAGGTCAGGGCTGAGCTCCGTGAGGACAGCCCGTATTTCTGAGGACCCACACACTACAAAGCGCTCCTCTGGGGCCCCAAAGATGAACCGTTGGCACCCTGAGAGGCCGTTTTGCAGTGGCGGAGGAGGCGGCGGAGCTCAGAAGCCTGTTCACGTGACAGGCTGGCCCGAGGGCTCCCCGGGGTCTCCTGACGCCGAGGGACACCGAGGACTGATGTTTGGGAGGAGAATCGTCGTGCCGTGGGCCCACCACCCCGAGTGCCCTAGCTGGGAGGCCTGCCCTCGCCCACAGCAGGTCGTGGCAGCTCCGTTCTGCTTCTAAACATCAGGCACATAATCAAACCCTCCGGTGCCCAGCAAGTGGGCTACACACTTGGATTTCCTGGGGGTTCGGGGAGGGCCGGAGCACGGGCCCCGCCTCTGCCTGCGGCGCCGGCCGGCCGCTCTGGCGCTCGGAAGCGGACTAGCTTCGCCCAGGGGGCCGAGCTGCCTTCCCGTCCTCTCCACGCACTTCCTTCAGCCTGGGCGGGGAACCCCAGAGCCGCACGTCGGAGGAGAGCGCGCGCCTTGGGAGCTTCAGCGCGTCGTCCTGCAAGGAGGGCTGCCCGCGCCGGGGCAAAGCCGTCGGCCTCCCCAAACCCTGGGGGGCAGCCCCTCACGAGCAAGCCCCGCCAAGCCCCGCCGGGCAGGATCCCTGGAAGCCTCCGCCGGCCGCCGGGGGGTGGCAGCCCAGGCACTTTCCTCTCCTGGTGGCCCGTCCGAGCAGACCTGCCGCCCCGCGCGGCGCTCCCACGCCTCCCCCAACAGCACGGGCCCTCCTCTCCCGGGCCTCGACTTGGCCTGTCTCCTGCCTTCCTCTGTCCGAGGAACCCCCCCAAAGGCCCTTTAATTCTCCGTCAGCAGACGTCCGGTTCTCCTCCAGGGCCCCTCCCCTCAAAGGGACCAAACTCGGGAGCCCAAGCCTGGACGACCCCCTGCCCGCTCGCAGTCCTAGCCCCGGGTGGCTCTCGGTGAGGCAGCGGGGAGATCCTCTAAGTGCCTGGCGGGCAGAGAACGCACGCGCAGTGTAAGGGCGCTGCGAGCCCCGCCCCCGCCCCCGCCCCCCGGGCTGCGGGAGCCGATGCCGCACCCCGTCCCCAGCCACTCACAGACCTGCCAGGGCCGAGGACCAGCTGGCCTCACGCTACTCGGAGCTTGGCTGTTGCGAGCTCTAGAGCCTGGAAGCGTGGTCCTCTTCAGGAGCCCACCGGCCTAGTGGACCTCACGGCTGCAAAGGGCCAGCCCTCGGTAAGTCCTGCTCCCACCTCCCCCCAAGTGCCATCCTAGCGCCCACTGTGCTTCGTTATGTCCCTTTCACCACCACCAGGCCGAACAGCTGTTCCTTGAACAAACAACACTGCCTTCTGGAGTTTGAATTTTATTTTACAAAAAGAGAAAGAAAACTGATAGGCAGTTATACTGACTTACAATTGTTCTGTTTGCTTTTTTAAAAAAGTGACACAAAACACAAGTAAAAATAAATACGTCATAGAAACAGCCAGTTGCCCAGTCTCTGGGGCAGGAGCACCTGCCCTGCTGAGAGGAGGGAAGCCCGTGATCACACCAGCAGCTAGACACCCAGCCACAGATGCCTCAAAGCCAGGTGCAGGCCCCAGGCCTCAGGGGGCGTCCTGAGGAAAGAAGACGGAAAACCAAGGCCAAGTGCCAGGTCCCTGGGGCCACTTCATCCCACCGGACTTCTCCTGGCAGCAGTGTGGCCTTAGTGGTTACCCACTGCAACCCCCTCAACCCACCTGGACCTCCCTCCCCTGACCTCTCTGGAGTGGGTACAGGAAAAAAAGTCTTGGGCAGGCTGAAGGGATTCTACTGGTGAGTCCCCAGCCCACCCTGAGTAACACAACCAGATAACTGTCAGTTTACACCCATGTGCACATGAGTACGCATGTGCACACACGCACGCACGCACACACGCACACCTGGGCTGAGCGCTCGTCCAGAGGAGGGTCCTGGGTCAGGTCACAGTATGAGGTCCTCCTCTTCTGAGTATCACCCCAGTAATGGTGACAGCACCCAAACCTGCCCCACCATCTGCACTAGAGTGCAGCCTAAGTGGCTGCCTCTCCCCAGCGCACTGGAGCACCGTTTCACAGAGGCCTGTGGGCGCAGAGAGGCGTGGGCTCAGGCCCCTGCACGCTGCCTGCTCAGGAGTTCACCGTTAAGACTCGGATAGTCATACAAGGCCTGGGACCAAGCTAATGGCATGGAAGGGACACTGAGGGGTCACAGCAGAATGCAGAGGACAGAAAAGACAGTAGGAGTGGGATGGAGGAGAAGGGAGTGCGCAGCATTCTCAGACCTGGAGATGTGGGTTACCTGTGCACAGTCAGCGGAGGGCAGGAAGCCTCCTGAGGGCCCACGGGGGAAGGAGCTCGTCTCTCAGGAGTTTTGGTGGGGGAAGAGCCACTTAACTGGGTGCACAGGAGGCCATGGCTCAGAAGGGAAAGACTGGTCTTCTGAGGAATTGTGGGGAACTGGGAAGCAGGAAGAAGGGGGTCATGGCCAGGAACACTAGAACAGGGAAGGTAAAGCCCACAGAAGCCCTTCCCCATGGGATGGGGACTCAGTTCCAAAGCAATGCCATGCTTGAACAGACTGAGATGGAGGGCCTTGCTCTGCTGACAGTTTTGGAGCGACACTCCCACCTGGATGCTGAAGTTCGGCTAATGTTGCAACCTATCAGCAAAACTATCCCAGCCACTTGCTTCATGCCCTGGAGTGGGAAATTTCATCTTAGTTGCAAATCACAAGTATATAGCGATTCCACATACTGACTCGCAGGGGAGAGAGTTCCAAGGACCAGAGTTCTCCTTGTCAGGAGATGATAAAATAGAAGCATAAGAAGCACAACTCAAGGGGTGAGGACTTGCAGATGATCCAATCTGAGGAAAGAAATCCTACCCAATGTGGTTCCCTTACTTTCTCACTTAAAATGGCTACCTGTCTCTGTTCACCTTTTCATCCACAAAGATCTTAAGAAAAGGTCAGGCATCCCTATCAAGGGCAATCCTGAGTCACTAAGGAGTACCATGTCCCCTAGGCTGAAAATTCAGGCAACCCAGACAGGAGGGGTTTGAAAACATCCCACGGAAGACAATGGTGGGGGGGAATGCCTAGGCCTGCTCCGTACCCCCACCACCACCCTCCCCCGCCTCAGGCCTGGGCAGCAGGGGGAAGCCACCATCAAGTGTTTCTGATCAAAGAAGCTGTAAGCATAGTTCTTAGGTTGAGACATGTCCTGCTTCCCTCACGTACAAGCTCATGTTTGGTGTGCGCACACACTTGTCTACCGGCACACAGAGAGACAGCAGAAAAGTCAGAGAAGTTTTCAGGTTCATGAAAAAAAAAACAACCCAAAAAACATGGAACTGGTAGCACTCCCATTTCCCACGATCCCTCCCCACCCCCTACACAACCTAAGCTGCACACTTCAAAGTAAGCCTTTGCTAGCCAGGTCAGCCTCCTCCCGGCTCCTGAAAGCTCTGGGTGGAAACGAGGCATGTGCTGCCTCTCTGAACCCCATTTGCATACAGCTGCCTTCAAGTGCCCATCTCCCCAGTGACTGGCTGCAACCCTCTGCTGGGATAGTTTCTGGATTCTCAGAGTCTGCTGCTGTAATCTCTTAGAGGTGAACACGTATGCCCCTCCTTCCCTGACCACACACACACAGACACAGACACACACACAGACACAGACACACAGACACAGACAGACACACACACACACACACACACACACCACCACCACCACCACCACCACCCCATCTCTGGATGCCTAGGCTGCAAATGTGCCTGCAGACCAGAGACCCAGGCCAGTTCAGTCCTACTACACCAGCCTCTACCCGAGAGCCCACTCCGACTGGTCCCGCCACCATCCATTCTGGGGGTGCATCGGAGAGAGAAAGCACAGGTTGGAACTGCTATTCTTAAATTATTAAAATAATTTGCATAGCTAAGTTGTAGATCTAAGGCTTCTATGAGTAGGAGCATTAAGTGTGACAGGGTACTTCTGAAAATGGAGAAAGCAAGCTAAAGTTCCACTTTTGGTGTAAACAGACAGCGCACAAATGTACACGCACACATGGACGCACCACACCAGCCATCTCCTTGGCTCTTCTCTGTGAACAGCACCCCAAATGTGCTAAGGCCCTCCCACAATGACAATGGCTGGTCAGAAGCACTGTAGCAGCAGCCGGAACTGGTGGTTGGGGGTAAGGGGCCTGGCTCACCACCCTCAGCGTGGGGAGAGGCAGATGCAGCAGCTGCCCGGGAAGGACGGGCCCGAGGCAGGTGGCGAAGCTCCAAAGCCTGACACAGTTTGTCCATCACAAAGACCTGCCTAGCAAAGTCTCAGTAGCAGGAGTAAAAGCCAACAGGAAGGTGGCCAGTGTTTACACCTAAAGCCTGGATGCCCCCTACCCCAGCACTGGCAACAAGAAAGGGGAGACCCAGAATGACTGATGGGTTTAGACAAAAGCAAGACTCAAAGCTCCTGCCTGTCCCATCAAAGAGGATGGAGGTGACAGGCACCAGGCCACACAATCATCTAACAGGTGCCAAGACACACAAGAAGCCAAAACTTTTCCCAATAGGAGACCAACAGTCTGTCCTGCAACCCAGCGGCCACCTATTGCAGCTTCACTGGGCAGCACAGAGAAGCCTGCCTCTGAGGTCCTCCTGGGAGGGCCCAGCCCCAGATGTGGGACCACTTACTTTCCAATAACAAACCCCATGGTCCCGTTTCAGTGTCTGCGGAGTGAGTCTCACCCCACGAGCTGTGCAGTCACAGACCCCCTGGCCTTCCTGTAAACAGCATCGTCTAGCGTGAACCTTGGTCAGCTCACCATCTGCCTCCTGGGATTTACTCACTAGCAGCTATGGGGTCTGGGATATCTTACAACTCCCCTTCTCATCTCTTACCCTCCTTACCCCTAACCTCCCCTCCCACCCCACCCCTAAAACAAGACACATGGAAAGTCCAAATAATAAATAATTGCCCATACGAAATAAATTAACATGGAGCTGTCTAGCGGGGAAGGCAAGGCCACCAGGACGGGCAGCTGGGGCTCAGTCTGTCCTCGTGAAGAAAGTCTCTTCTGGCCACGGCTCCACAGCCTCACCTGGTGCAGCGCCCCTCCTCCCAGCCCCTGCGCACGCGCAACCGCACCCCCCGGGGAGGGAGACCTGCTCAGAGACAGCCGCCGGGGAAGGAGACAGGTTGGCGGTGCCCCCTCTTCTCTATCTCCCCACAAAGTCTAAAACAAAGGCTGGCTCTGCACACCAGGGACTGGGGTCA
The DNA here is from genome assembly GCF_040802235.1 of Manis javanica. Lineage (NCBI taxonomy): Eukaryota > Metazoa > Chordata > Mammalia > Pholidota > Manidae > Manis > Manis javanica. Next base: position 2,704,489 of record NC_133158.1, read on the forward strand.
GCTGGGCTTCTCTTCACCCCTAGAAGGAAACCTGTGGTTTCCATGGCTCTTCTCCTGCGCTCATCCTGGTGTTCACACTAACAGTTGCCATGAGCCACCACACTCTGATTTCTATTTTTAAAAAGATAAATTCATTTTTTAGTTTCCCCCTTGGTCCCTCCCTCCCTCCTTCCCCCCCACCATCACCCCTGCTGTTACACACGTGTACATACATAGGTAGACACACACGCGCACACACACACACACATACCTGGTCTCCTTTGCCACCCCCTAAAAAACTCCACTTCACATGGAATCTCAGCCTGCTCTCCCTGCTCCCCCTGCCCACCCGCCTCCCTCCCCTCCCCTCCCCTCTCCAGGCCAAGCTAAGTCGCCCAGTAAGGCAGCTCTCTCAGGAGAGTGTTCCCAAAGACAGCAACGGGATGTGAGCCTCTGCACCGGGCGGGCGGGCGGGCAAAGAGCATAAGCAAGACAGGCAGGAGGAGGGGCAGGCAGCCTGCCCCTCCGTTCCTGCTCCGGGTCCCTGGTTTCCCGCTATTGCTGCTCTCTGGGGGTTTTTGCCTCTTTTGTTAAACAGCAACAGAACCTTGCCACTATGGTCAACCACCTTTCTCTGCCCTCTTCCTCTCCCTCCTGCCAGGTGCCCTATCCTCAGAAGGCCCAGAGCGCTGCCCTTCAGCCTGGTGGGCAGCCTGCTGAGGTCCCGAGGGAGGCGGAGAGGGGCTCCCCGGCTATTTCCCAGTGACCTCTATCACATCATCGTCCTTGTCCTCATCATCGTTGGAGCTGAAGCCCACCTCGGCAACCTCATGAGGGTCAAATGGAGGCACCTGGGAGCGAAGGAGGCTGCCAGCCGGGTAGCCTGTGTGTGGGGACACGTAGCCTGGGTAGGCAGACAGGCCCCGAGGAAGGTTGCTGGGTAAGACAGGAGAAGGAAAAGGCGCAAACATCCTAGGCTCGGACAGGAGGGGCTGTGGGAAGGGGAGTGGGTAACTGGGTAGTAACCCTGGCACAGAGGAGCTGAGCGTGAGGGAGGGGCTGCTGGCAGTGACTGAGGTAGCTGTGGAGGGGGAACTGACGGGGCCTGCTGGCCCCAGAGGGTCAGTAGTCACTGGAAACACCAGGCGGGCATCTGCCAGCAAATTGGACAGCTGGTAGTAGGAGGGGGTACTGCCCATAAACAGGGAGTTGTCCCCGGCCTGGGAGGTGAAGGGGGCTGTGAGGTTGTGGTTTAAGGAGACGGGTGGCATGGCAAACCCGCCAGAAACTGGATACCCGTGTTCGTACGGCTGCATGGGGGCTGGCAGGTGGCCTTTCCTGGACCGCCGGCGGACTGACTCCTGGGCAGCAGGTGGTGTGGCTGACTTCCGCTTGTGGCCCCTTAGGTCCAACACTGGGTGCCTGTCACCACAGGGAGGGCCAGTCACCAAGAGGGAGCTATTGAGGCAACGACCCCCATGTCGAGGCTCAGGCCCAAGAGCTGCCCCAGGAACAGCACTGCTGCCCACAAGTTGGGCCGGGGGGCCAGGCAGGGCAGCACTGCAGCTTGGGGAGCTCTGACGGGATTCCCGGGCGGCAGCCACGTCTGCGTACTGCTGGAGCTCACTGATGATCTCAGGGCTGTCTGGAGAGACCGGCCTGGCCAGCCCCTCAGGGTCCGGGCCTTGGGGTGATGAGGCACTGTGTCTGCCGTTGCTTGTGGACTCAAGAGAAGACCCCTGGGAACCTGGGGACAAAAGGTAGGTAACTGAGAACCAGAATGACCAGGGAGAGGACTGTAGGAAAATTCCATTAAAAAGAAAATCCTGCAAATGTGAAAAATGAGAATAGAATTTGTTTTCATTTCCAAACTGCAAATAACCCATGTGTTAATAATGCCCTCCTACCTTCTTTCAGTGAAAAAAAAAGAAAAGAAAATCCTGCCCTGTGGTTCCCCCAAAGTAAACTAGTTTGATGTTCAAACATATCACCCAGTCAACTTTTCCCAGTCACAAGGAAGCGATCCTTTGATCTAAGGAAATAAGTATCTGCAATAAGACCTACAATTTCTCTGCACCCCAGTCCCCCAGTCTGTAAAACTCAACCTAGGTAAATCCTATGAGACAATGGAGATGAAAAGCTTAGAGGTCATTCTTATTTCCTAGTCAACTCTCGGGGGCAAAGGCAATCAAGTGACCAGGATGGGAAAAAAGAGGAATGAAGTTTAATAGGCAGTCCATCCTGGTTTAAAAACAAGACAAAATCCATGGCCACACAATACAACTGGGACAACTAGGAAATCGGGATGGTAGGTAATGTTATGGAATTGTTAACTTTTAGTGTGATAACGGTGGTATGACTAGGAGAATGTCCTAAATATTGGAAGATGTGTGCTGAAGTATTTGAGGGTAAAATGACGCCATGTCTTCAAATTACAAACTGTTCGAATAATAGGAAGGGACAGAGGACATTTCTAGGACAGTGGCAGCCACTGGACCTCGGCACAGGGCACCAGGCCTCAAGGGCTGTCGCTCACCTTGTCTGTGCCCGGGAAAGTCTCCACCACAGAAGCTGGAGCTAGTGCAGCCTCATACTCCACAGGGGGTGAAAGGGAACCCCTCTCATGGAGGGGAACTTGGCAAGAGTTCCTAACATTGTCCACATGCCACAGGCACACTCTTTGACCTGGCAATCCCACATCTAAGAATGTACCCTACAGATACGCCTGCCTGCCTATGGCCAGTACTGCACGGTGGGGTAACACAATCTCAGCATCCGAGGACAGGGCACTCAGCACATGCTGTGTGATACCCATCTAACGGTGTCCTGCACAAACCCCTGCAGGGCGCATCTAAAGAACTGATCAGGAATGAGATGAGATACACCAGTGAGTGAAGAATGGGGTGAGCAGTCTCTTGAATTAACGTATGTTTTAATAATACAAAGGAAAGCTATATAACATATGCATAGGCTCTTCATACATAAAGACTGACAGACACACACTGATGTGGACCATGTACATCCCCACACCACGCATATGCACAGAACACCTCTAAAACCCAAACAAGAGTAGTATATCCGGAAAGGAGTGCTGCATGGCTGGGAGTATGAGGAGAGAAAAACACTTTTCACTTTACCCCCTTTCCTACCTTTTTAATTGTGAACCATGTACACATTATTCAAAAAATAAATTAATTACAGAACAAAAGAAAACCAAAAACTGTAAGGCAGAAGCACTGTACCTGAGGCAGCTGTCCGGCCATCTCCAGAGGCCTTTGGTTTGCCAGTTGCCCGGACAGCAAAGATCCGCCCGTCACTGGTGCGGATGTATGTCCCTGGGAACAACCATGAGAAGACCGTTAGCAGCAGACATGAAGGACAGCCACCAGCCCTGGGCAGCTCCAGACCTAGGCGCTGTGGGCTCACGGAGGGCCAGAATGAGGTCTCAAGACCCCTGCAGTGAGGAGTGGGGTGTCTGAGCTGTGGACCCGAGACTATTCACTTATTTCACAGCACTGACTGCATGACCCCCACAACCCCACAAGGAGGTGCCTGACACAGAAAGGGCCTGTCTCATGGAGCTGAGCGTCTGGAGGGGGAGACAGACAACCACAGCAGAAGGCATCGGGGAGGGTCACAGGCGCATACGCAGTGGAGGAAATGAACAGGCTGCTGGGGAAGAGAAGGAGCCGGCTCCCTCTGTGCGGGACCAGTGACTCTGACCAGTGTCCTCCTCCTAGATCTGGGAACGAGTCACACTGCCTCAACACCGTCTCTCCGGTGGCGGGGGCAATGCAAGAGCTGCATTCTGTTCCCACGGGGCATGGGTCGGCCTTCCCCTTGGTCTTTGCTAAGTCTTTATAGCTTAACCTCCTGGAATGCCAGGGCTGCCTCTAAGCCAGAAATGAGTAAACTTTTTCTCAAAGGTTCAGTCAGCAGGTATTTTGGCTTGATGGCTATAAGGTCTCTATTACGACCCCTCAACTCTGCTGCAGTTGCATGGAAGCAGCGCTCGGAAGATATTTACTTCAGGGCACTGAGGTGTGCATTTTGTGCCATTTTCACATGCCACAAATTATTATTCTTTCCATTTGCCTTTCAACCAGTTGAAAAGGTAAAACCCATTCTTGTCACACAGGAACAGTAAGAGGAAGCAGGCTGCACTGGGCCCATGGGCTGTAGCCTGCTGACCCCAGGCTAGGCTGGGGACCCAGCGAGGGGCCAAGTCTGATGCCCTCTGAGTGTCATGCACCCCATGGCATCGTGCTCTGAGGTGCTGTGACCCAATGGAGGTGAGGGCAAACCCCCTTTGTAAATGGCGAGCCTGAGGGAGCCTCAGACAGTGAAGGCTGAGGGGAGAGACAGGCCCAGCGGGGTCCCAACCTGTCTGGTCCCGAGTCTCACTCTGGCAATTCACCTCCCTGCCTAGGAGGCCGAGACAGTGAACTTTTAGAATGATCACACCAGCAAATTCTGTCATGCAACCCACATACAATAATTCCTCCGCCCAACACACTCCCAGTCAGACTTCTGCCCTGCTACACACAAGTCGGCCAGGCAGCACCGTAACAGACATGGCGGCTTAGGCCCAGCCCCCAGCTCTTTCCACACGGTCTCGGTCTCCCTGTGCAAACCTAAGTGCCAGGCACTAAGCTTCTGATTGCTGAGGCACCCTTTCCAAAGACATCCATCTCATGGCTATGAGCTACACCCCCAGATAAGGAACCAGGCTGCCCCCACCCATGAAGGACCCTTACAGGAAGTCCAGGGTAGCCTGGATAACTGACCCTTGGAGAACCTGCTTTTCTCTCCCCACAATCTAATTCCCTCCCTTATGCTATGAGTTCGCTAATGAGTGAACCCACAAGTCCCCAGCCACCCTACCCTCATTCTTAATAAAAGCAGAGGCCTGGTCCATGCCCACACTCGCTCCCCACTGGCTCTGTGGCTCTGGGTGTGCTCTGTATCACCAGGACCTGTGAGTGATAAATGCTGTTTTTTCAAAGTTCTCTGACTGGTGTTGCTCAGGCACACCTTGCCATCACAGTGAGAAACACAAGGGCCGGGCCAGTTCCCCTGAACACGGCTCGGGGGAAATGTCTGTGAGGGCTCATCACAATTAATCCGCCCGGAGAGTGTCTCGGGCGTTCCTAGCCCACAGCATCACTGTCAGTAGGCTGAGACCAATACACCGCGTCTGTCCTAACCCACCCCAAGAGTCTCCACAAAAACAACGGTAAAATATGGAGAATCAGAGACCCTAACTCCTTCCTTTTAAGCCACTGACAGATATCCTTCGGGCCCAACCCAACTCTGTCTGCTAAGTTCCTAGAAATGTCCTTTTCTCATGCTTCCTCCACAGGGAACAACCTTACAGGAGTCCCACCCACCCTCCCCCTACTCAGGCCTGGCCCAGCACTGCCCCTGCAGCCCCACCCTCACCTTTCGTCCCACGGATGATGTGGACGCTCTCCCCAGCATTAATCCTCGCCTGCACATCCGTGGTGCTGTTGAGTCCAGGAATAACGATATCTGTGAACAGGACCACAGGCCTCAGACTCAGGCCACACGGGGCCGACTGCAGTGGGAGGGGGATGCCAGGGGCACATGTGTCCACTCCTCAGCGGCTTCCCCGGAGCCTCTGCGAGCAGGGGCTGACCTAAGAGTCTGGCCGCAGGCAAAGCCAGCAGGAGGACCTCTAGCAACTGTCTAAACAAATACTGGGAAAACAACACGTTTTAGAACTATGATCAACTTTCTGATCAATTTTCCCTGACTTAATAAAAAAATGCATGGGTTTCTCACTTAGAAAATGTTTTAGTTCAAATGTTTGTTCCTGTGTGCTTTTTTCCTTCTGATCTATTTGCACGTGGGCGCTCTACACCCCTTGAGGCTCCTGGCACTGCCTCACCCTCTCCCTTGCTGGCATTACTCCATGCCTAACTGAAGAATCGGGAGAAAAGTATTTTTGAGAAGCAGCAGAGAAGCAGGATTATAAGAAGCTTGCTTTTTGTTTTTACTTATTTCAATTTTTTTTTCTACAACAGACACATACTATTTTCATATTAAAAAAAACAAGATATTTTCACTAACATTTATAAATGATGAGTATCTATGGATAAGATGAAAAACAGCACCCTGAAATGCCTTTCTCCTCAGCCGCCCCAAGCCACAGGGCTAATCACAGGAATGCACTGCACTCAACCCACATCAGGCTCACGAAGAAGGTAGCAGGCGATGGTCAGGTCTTCCAATTAAGTAGGGAGGTTTGCAGCTGTCCTTTACACCCAGCTGACCCTACAGTCAGGTGGGACTCAACACACTCACACCTCTCTCGGAAGGCCAACCTGTGTCCCGGTGACATTTCCACAATCTCTACAGGGCTTGGCGTCTCTTCCACCCACCACATTCAAGAAAACCCAGTTCCGTGTTGTTACTATTCTTAAGATATTTCATCAGAATGCAAACTCCTCAATGAGGAACTGCTATCTTCTCTTTTTACCCACAGTGCCAATGTAGAAAGGCCTAAAATACAAAGGGCATTTAATAAATGCTTCCTCAGTGAACCAAATAATCAAAAGGGCAGCCCCTGGAAGAGACCCCAGGGGTCCCTCACCTGTGGTGGTGACCACCTTCTGCACGAGGACGCCGGCACGCTGCAGGTAGTTGATCGGGAAGTTCATGGCTGGATTTGTGCTGGGGGCAGAACTCACACTGCCTCCCAGGGAGACATGCCTGGGCATCATGGGGATGGGGGTGGACTGGACGGGACGAACACTGGCCACGGGCTTCTCATCGCTCTTCAGTGCAGACTGCCTGTGGGGGACAAACAGGCACACTAAGGCAGCGCGCAGGACAGCTCTCTGACCTCTCTGCAGGGGCGGCAGGCCCTCCGCAGCTCCCCGCCCCGCAGCCTCCGGCACTGCCGCGGGAGGAGCAGAACCCGCAGACATGGCCAACAGAAGAGAAGACCAGGACCAGGCGGGGTGGGGCGGAGACAGAGGCAGTAAGGGGTGCGCACACCCGAGTCTGAGAAGAACCAGATGTTGTGGAGTAAAACCCTCTTGGAGAGGTGAGGCAACATTTGCTCCTCTAGAATTTGGACTGTCCACAACAGGAATTAGCCTTTGGAGGGAAGTTAGGAAGAGGCAGAGAGGCATCAAGGGAGGTAAATTCTTCAGAACACAGTTCCCGCTAAGTTGAAGACAAATGGATGGAAAATTCCTGCATGCACGGAAAAGGGCCAGGCGATCCCACATGCCAGCTGATGCTGAGACCCACTGTCCGACTGAAGCATCTTCAGTCTCTGAAACCTCAAGTTTCACTAAGTAACGTAGATGCCTCTCCCTTCCACAGTCCTTTCCACTTGGTGAGTCCTGGGGCTTAGCCCTCCAGTCATGGCCACCACAGAAGCGGCAGCTGCCAGAACGCTTCATGGAAACCAGGTGCTAAGCGGCATGCGGCCTGAGCACTGCCTGTGCGTCTCAGTACTGGCGGGCCAGAACAGTGCCCACGGTCAGTGACACCTCACCCATCACCTTCCTCTCAACTTGATGTTGGCACCTTGAGAAAGCACCTCTTGATTTAAGGTTTGTGAAATTAAGACCCTACCTATAAGTTTTCTGTGTCTTTGGTCCTGGGAAGAGGCCTGCTGGGACAGGAATGGTCTTCTTCCCCTGGTAAAGAACACCTTTATGCCACTGCAGTGGGAGTCGTGGGCATGAGCCCTCACAACGCTGCTCTTAGTTGCCTCAGGCCCCTTCAGGCAGCCCTGAGCCCAAGCACTCCCGTCCCCAGCAGGCCCGGCGGCACTGCGGCCCCCCAGCTCCAGGGCCCATTTCCTCAGCATCTGCCCAGGGTGGCCTGGCCAGGGCTCGGGGCCCTGGCCGGATGTTAGTGGGACTCTTCCCAGGATCAGAAGTCGGAAGGGTAACAGGGACCTAGACCAAGGCCCAGACTAAGAACTGGGTGGGAAGGCTGCGCGCATACACGCAGAGCGGATAAGGAGGTGGCAGGACCGTGCTTACGGCTCACCCCATGTTGAGAGGCTGGTGCCTCTGCAGGAGCAGAGCTGGGCCAGAGAGGGGCTGTGACACGTCCTCACAGCCCAGCCCACTTGGCACATCTTCCCCACACATGGCTTTCCTCCCACAAGCTTGATCCATCCTGGCTGTTATGCGGAAATGCCCAGAAAAGAGAAACAAGGGATGGAGGCCGAGACAGGGAACATGCCCAGGTAACAGAATCTTGGAAAACGACAAGAAATAAAGTCTGCAGGCTTTGGAAGAGGGGTGCCTTTCTCTCAGAAAGCATGGGAAGTAGCAAGTTCATTTGCCAAATGTTAGAGTGTCACATAAAATCTTAAATGGTCGCAGGTCCTTTAGAACTTCATTTGGCAAGTTTTTATTTTTATGTGGACTCTGCATAAGAAAAAACTTTTAAATCTATCCCCCTCAAGAAAAACAGTTATCTTTAATTCAAGATCACCAAACATTTTAAAAAAGGAAAACCACTGAATCAGGCAGCTGATCTATCAGGTAAGGGCTGAGGTACTTCGCATTAAAATGAAGAAACAAGAACCTAGGTAACTGTTTCGTGATTCCTCATATCCAGCCTGTCTCCACTTAGCGATCGGGTTCTATCCTGTTCATATCCTGGGCAGTTCTAGAAGTTGTACTCAAGACAAAGATTTTTGCTCAGGATCAAGGCACAGCCACAGAATGCAATCTCATTAGGAGCAGCAGGACTCCACGACCGCAGTGAAAGGCCCATGAAGGACCTGGCCTCCACCCCTGAACTTCACCGGCAAGCAAGGGGTAGGCCCAAGGGGCTCTGCCTAGACGTGCTGTGTGGGTCTCAGGCGGCGGCACGCCCCAGAGTCCAGGAGGACCTCCTGAGTCACAGGGCCAGCAGTCTACTCTGTAGCTAGGGCCACCCGGCTGCTGAGCTGCCCCAGCTCCCCACCAGGAGCAGCCCCTGCCAGCTCACAGCAGCCAGAGGACAGCCAAAGTTGCTGGCCCTGCCTCTCCCTAACGGAGCCGGTCAGAAGGCCTGGGCCAGGCCCAGGGGAGACCTCGCCCCTCGCTCCTCAGCAACTCACCAGTTTCTCTGACTGAAGGTGGGGATGCTGGTCAGGCTCTGGTCGCTGGCGGGGTAATACTGCGCATAGGATGGGCGGGTGTACGGGATTGAGGTGCGTTTGTCCTCCTCATAGCTTTTCTTTGCTGCCTTTTTCTCAGCTTTGGTCAGCTTGTGATCCTTCCGGTTAAGGAGCAATGACTCATGCTCAAAAGGCTCCTGGGGACACAGGAGGGCTTTGATTTAATCACCAGTCTTTGTGACAACATGGCTGATACGCCACGAGTCTTACTTTGAACTGAGAAGGGGCTGCTGTCCCCAGCACAGCACAGCACAGAGCCAGCGCACCGGCTCACAGCACAGCATGCACCACCCGCGGGTTTGCTTTCTGTCAGTTCAGAAAGTGTGACTGAGCTCTGGCCCACCACCAGCTCCGCCTCCTAAGTCTGCCTTCCGTATCATCAGGCTGGGGGAGTTCAGAGGATTAAGACTACATTTCCAGAAACTCCCCCTCTCTTTTTGCTAAGAAAATGAACTTGGGTGGGGGATGGTACATGGGGTGAGAAAAAGAACCAGCTGGATCAAGTTGCTACAGGAAACTTACAGAAAAGCCCTCTTGGATGGAGACGGCCGCCCAGGGGACTGCGTGCGTGCCAGGTTCCTACCTTGGTGATGAGGTGAGGGTACTTCAGGCAAGCGAGCTGCAGGACTGGCTCCTTGATCCCCTTCATGTTCAAGGACCCTTGGGGAGCTGGCTCCTTCTCCACAAAGTGCAGCAAGTTCTCCACCTCTTTCCGGGTGAAGTTCAGCACTGGATTGAGATCATCCACCACCCGATCTGGAAGGGAGGAGACAGGCAGTGCGTCAGCACATGGCGAAGAAGACAGCAAGAGCAAAGCCACCGAGCTCAGCAGAGAACAGGGCTTGCGGGTAGCCTGTCATTGATATCTAAGGCCAGGCCATCCCACATCGGGAGGTGAGAGACCAGGTCTGGGGCCCTGGTGAAATGGAACTATCCTAAGAGAAAGCTGTATACTCAGCTCAGCTCTTATCATTAAACCTGCCTTCAACAAGTTGAGATTATTCCCTCTTAAGCAATTATTCCAATCAAAATGAAAAGGGCAGAATGGCTGACATTCTGTGACTGAAGGCCTGCCTGCTAACCCACATCCTGCCCCTCTCCCCACCCAGTACATAAGGATGGTAGCCTGTACAGCTGTGCCTCTTCCAAGCCTGGAAAATGACCCACCTGACATGCCCTGCTTGGAAATCTGACGGTCATAGATCTTCTTTTCGAGCGTGAAATCGGCTACAAGGCGATAGATGTGGCAGGGCTTTTTCTGGCCATAGCGATATACCCGACACACTGCCTGGGCATCATGGCAAGGGTTCCAGGAAGCATCAAACACCACCACTCGGTTTGCACCAATCAAATTCACGCCCAAGCACCCAGCCCTTTAAAACACAAAACAACAATCACAGAGCCTTCAGTTTTGAAGACAGGTTTCAAATCAGTTTCACCCTCTGGAACTCCCACCCCAATGTCACCCTCTTTGTTCTAAGTACAACTCGCTGGAGGATTCTGCTCTCAGATCTCAGCGGCGGGCCTTGGATGAGCCTGGGGCACACTCACCTTGTGGACAGGAGGAACAGCCAGGTGCTGAGGCTGCTGGGGTCATTGAACTGATTGATGAGCCGCTCCCTCTCGAAGGCGGGGGTGCTGCCATCCAGCCCTAGGACAGAGCGGACATGGGAAACAGCAAAATCACAGGCCCTCGTGCTTCAACTACAGCGCTCCAGCTCCACCCTGGACATCGCACAGGTCTACCATGAGACCCAGGCAGCTGTAATTTTAAAATGCCCCCCGGTGACTCTCATGTGCAACAGGGATTGTAAACTGTGCCTCTCCCTTTGGTATCCTGGCTCAGTTCTAAGGCCAAGGTCCCCAGGCTTAGAGGACATAGGAACCACCCTGAATGTGGAAGCCGAGTAAATACCAGCTCAGCCCTGGAAACCTAGCTAAGTGCCAGAGGACCAGGGGAATCTGCATTGTTAACAAGCGGCTACCTAAGAACTTGCTATAAGGGAGCACGAGAGGAACAGATCTGGAGCAGAGGGGTGGGACATACGAACGAAAAGAGGGGCGCTCAAGAGGAGGAACAGTAACCTCCGGTTGAGGAGTAAGAGTGGAGGGGCTACATCTGCCCTCCAGAAAGCATGAAGCTAAGGTAAGAGCTGCCACCTGGAGAACCGCGGTGGGAGGCAAGTGACTAACTGCACAAGGCCAGTGGCTCTCAGTCAGCTCCTCAAACTACCTCTCCAACCTGAGTTCCTGCAGTGTCCAAGCACAGCTCAGCACCGGCTCACTGCACAAAGCTACAGTCAACACAGGGCTCCTGGCTGGACCCCATGCTGGGGGCTCCTTGCAGGACCCCCAACCTCCGTTTCCCCAAACCCTTCCTTTAAGCTAGTGCCTCCCAACAAAGGCAACTTCCCCACCTACCACCCACAGCCTCCGGAGTCAGTCCTGGCGTTTACACTGGGTGGACGCTAGTGCCATCTAGTGGGCAGCACACAGCACTGCCCCCAGCACCCAGAACCACCCAGCGCAAATGCCAGCTCTGTTTGGAGGTGCTTCAAGTCAGCATTTCAACTCCCCCTTAAGGAGCCAACTCATACATTTTTCTCAATCACCATGCCCCCCATGAAATTTTACACAAACACACCATATGTGTTCATTTACCATGTGCCTACTTGTGCTCCATACTTGTTAAAAACTAAGCTGTTTCTTGCTCCCTCAAGAACCAGTTCTCACCCCCGTAGGGCCCCTCTACCCCCAAGAATGCATGCAGGCTTGTGTTCATCTGCTCTCCCCGCCTAGAGTCTTTGGGCCACACTAGCTCCGCACACTCAATCCTCTCCTCCTTTGCGAGTCTGGCACAAGTCTTGTTCCTCCAGGAGGCTGTTCCCAGCCGTCCTCCCCGCGATGGCTGTCCTCCTCAGGGTCCGTCAGGGCGCTCGGTCAGCAGTCCTCTGTCCTTGCCCTTCGCCATCCCCTCTTGGACGAGGATGGGCCTGGGCCTTCTTCCCTGCACCCGCCTGCCTTGGCCCAGCCCAACCCCGGACCCGGCACAGGGCCTCCCTCCCTGCTCCTTGGCTGATCACAGGCACTGCCGGCATTTGATGGAGAAGGAGAGCGGCGGAGACAGAACGGGAGAGAAGGAACGGAGAGCCTGAGGCAGACCTCGCCAAGGCCCAGGAACGACGCGGCAGTGAACTCACGGAAGTAGCTGACGTTTCGAACCCACTTCTGTGCCCCTTGCCCCTCGGCGCCTGGTGGACAGGGCACTTCCCGCTTCCCCAGGAACTCCTCGATGAGAGCCAAGGTGGAAAGGCTCTGGCTGAAAGGGACAACGCTTGGCTCAGAAGCTCCCAGACCCACAGAGGCTTGCTCCCTTAGCAGCCTCTGGCGTGGGAGCCCCCAGCCCGCTTCCACGGAGGCGACCCCACGAAGACCAGAGCACTTGCCCTAGCTCACAGCGGGAGCAGTCATCACATACATGCTACCAGCACCCCACTCAAGCACTCTCTACTCTATTACTTCCTCAAGTGAAAAATTCTGGTGTTTAGCACAGTACACAGTAACAAGAGCATCAGTAGTAAAAACCAACTCTACAGGAACATACATCAGGTCTAATTATAGGCCATAGGCAGTATTACGGGCCTTACTAGGGACTCAGAATCACTTGGCTCCTTCCAAGTTATGCGGAGAGCCAGTCAGTCTCCTCAGAAGTGACCCAGAAAACCAGCAGGACACCAGGCCCTCCAGGTCAGAAGCCCTGCTGTCCCCCCACATGGAGACCCGCACTCTGAGGCTGCCAAGCCCGGCTCCTGCCACGTGGCTCTCACCAGAGCTAATCTCGTCAGAACAGAGGAGAGAGAGTCTACTTCATGTCTGTTTCCTCAACGAGTCAGGACTTGATGGAACTCAAAACTCTGGCCAGGCTGAGAATGTTACTCTAGAACAAATCACGTGACTTATTTTGCCTTACTTACAAAGCTTTAAAAAAAAAAAAGGCTGGGGAGGGATGGAAGCGAGTAAGATAATGGGGTCAGCATTTGCAGACCACATATAATCTCTGTTGCATATTCTTCTTCTTATTTTTTAAACCCTTAAAAAAATATAAAAATAGCTCTCAGGCACTACAAAAACAGGCCACAGGAATGATTTGGCCTGGGCCACAAATGTAAGAATTAGACTATGATCTCCAATGTTGGCCTAGGGTTTTAAGTTGTTTTCTGCAAAGAAATCACATTGGGCAAGGAAAGAAACTCCAAGAAAGAGACAAAATGTAAGAATGTCCTCACAAGGAGCACTGGGTTATAGAGATGGAGAGAGGAAAGGGGGTGGCGCCCCACAGGCTCCCGCTCTGCAGGTGCTGCGCCAGCCTTCACCACAGGCCCCACGTCACTCGGGAATTTCTCTTCCTACCTGAACACAAGAATCTTGTCACCAAGCTTCACACTTTCCTCAATCAGGTGGAAAAGCAATACCATCTTGGGAGAGTTCTCCAATACTCCAGTTTGGTAATTAGTCAAAAGGTCCTTGGCCTGTAAGAGAGAAATGAGACAGCTTGGAGGAGGTCCATGGCCAGAGAATGGTCCACAGCTAGAAATAGAATCCTCTCGCTCCGAGACAGCAGCTCACAGGCAACCTTTAGAACCCCCTGAGGAAACCTTGGCGGGACAGCATCCTGTGCCCCACGCCCTCTCCCCACACAGGCACTGCCACCAGCCCTTCTCAGCAGTAGCTTACGGCCTCAGAAGGATGTGCTCGGCTCACCCACTCATACGTGATGATGTTGTTGCCCCGCTCCTGGAAAGGGTTGAAGCCAACTCCTTGTAGGAACTTGCTGTTGGTCGCCTCGCCCACGGAGGGGGCCAAGGTGCTGTCGTCCCCCTTGCCTCTGGCTCCCGGAGGTGGGCAGCGGGCACTGGCCCCTGCTGAGCTGAGCTCCTCCACGTCTAGGTCATGCTCGTTGGCCAGGCTCTCCTTCTGAAGGGCTTCATACAGCACGTCAGGGTGATTCCAGATCTGAGGTTTAAGTTGAAGGAGGGAGGCACGGGGCAGAGGACAAGCTCAGGGTGTCCCGATGGGGCTGGAAACATGCACTCGCCCCAAACACATGCCTCCCACAGCACACACTATCACCCCCAAATTAAAGCTCCCCCAAGCCCCCACAGCCAAAGAGCCTCCACATTCACTTCCACTAACCGACTCTCATCCTCGTAATGCGTGAATGGGGTGGTCACCCCAGGGGCATGCCAGTATATTTGGTACACAGTTCAGAAACCTGTGCCACAAGCCCTGAATTCTGATTCAAGTAAGAGTAAGGATGCGCCTGTCACTGTGAGGGTGCAGTTAGCTGCTGTGTGACACTGTGAGACCAGACCTGTCTCTCCCTACAGACAGATGCAACTGACTTCAGGTGACCAAGAGTACACCATCTCAGGAACTACTGCTGACAGGAGGTGAGAATTCCGGGATCAGGGAATCAGAGGTGGGGGCCAGTGAGCTGGCACTGCGCATCCTTGTGGACCATGTCTGCATTAGCTTCCTGGCCCTGGCCTAAGACTGTGGCTAGAAAAGAAATATTCTGAAACCCAGTGTCCCCAAACACAAACCTTCAGCGGATTTACTAAAGCAGCAATCAGTGGGGAATAATACCCAACGGGTTGGCAGAGGGCTATCAAAGAAACAGGTTGTCCCTGAGGCAACAGGGAGCACAGGGCAAGATCAAAGGCCAGTGAGGGCTTAGCGCCTGCCCACCAGCCTGACACTAACTAAACGTCCTGGGCCTTCCTGCCCCAAACCGTCTCAAGCATTGTCAGGAGGAGAGGGATCTCAGTCTGATTAAACACAGAATCCAATAAAGGTACCCCTAATTATGTGTCTAAGCTATTTTTGAATCTTGATCATCCTAGCAGTCAAAAACTCTGCCCTGTGAGGCTCCTCCATCACCCTTTTCCAAGTGAAAACATCGGCGGGAGGAAGTGACTTCTCAGGTTTGGTATAACAGGCTGTGCGGCCAAGCTGCACGAGCACCAGGGGCACCACTGACATGCAGTCCAGAAGCAGCACCCCGGGTTGTACAGCCCACAACCGGCACATCCACCCTTGAAGCCCCAGTCCTCCAATGCAGAGAGCCCAGCGGCCCTCCCTTGATTCTCCATTTGTCCAGGCCACCCACAGGAGTAACACCCTGGGACCACATACATCCTGAGTCTGCAGCTCAGCAATCAAGGCCTCAACACACCTTGCAACACACACAAAATGCCTTGAGGGGGTTCAGCCCCAGCCAGCCGCTGCTACCACAGTCCCGGAAGCGGTCCATGAACTGTGTGTACAAGTCTCGCTGGATCTTGGAGAGCCGCACCAGGATCACATTTTCTTCCTTGGCAGGGAGATGAATCTTCAGCACAGTGTGGCCTCTCCTACAAAGGTAGAGATCAGACTGACAAGGCAGCGTGGCCAGGATCCGTGCAGGATAAAAACAGAACCCGGCATTTCTGCCACACCTCCCTCATAAGGATCTTAACATTCATGGCAGGCTTGCAATAATGAGGACTGTTCAGCAACCATCAAGAAGAAACTTGAATCCAAAGAGGGAGGGTGACCTGTCCCAGGCCACTGACTGGGTGACGGAGACCAGAAGACTCCAGGCTCTTACCCCAATCCAGGCTGACTCTCTGAGCTTTCTCCACACATGCCATCTTAACAAGGAGGAACAGGGTTTACACCAGCCTAAGCCGCATTTGCTGAGGTCAGAAATGCGAGGCCACACCCCTCAGAACCACCGCCTGGGCCCTTTCACCCAGGTCAGTGGAAAGCTAGCTCTCCCTGCTTCTGTCAGCAAGTAGGGTAGGGATCCCTAGCAACTTCAAAGATTAACTTTGTAAGAGAAGCACTTCTGGGCCAAACTCTCAGAGGACTGAAACAGTGGGTACCCACTACACCCTAGCTATTCAAGAAAAGGAAGTTCTGCTATGGCCCCACCAGGGGTCCCTCCACAGACACATTTCCCCTTCAGGACTTGGCATTCTCCTTACAGCAGTGGCTCCCAGGCTGGCTCACCTCTGCACAAAGCCCTCGAGGAGGCTGTGCAGGACATGGCTCCGATACCGCATGAGGCGGACATCCTGCGGCGTGCTGTCAATACACTGCCCGTTGAGGATGGGGCGCTCAAACATGTTGCTGAACTCCTGCCGCGTGCCCAGGAAGTCTGGGCGCACGAAGTCCACCATACACCAGTACTCGATGAGGTTGTTCTGCAAGGGGTATCCGGTCAGCACCACCCGGCGGCGGGAGCGGATGCTCTTCAGGGCCTGCGAGGTGCTGGCCTGACAGTTCTTGATGCGATGTCCCTCGTCACAGATCACCACATCAGGGCCAGGGCGGCATAAGGCCTTCTCAAATTCTAGGGAGGGAAGAGGACCCCAAGTCAGAGGGTGAGGGTTCTGTTCTTAGTCAACAATATGGAAGTAGGGGTGGCCTCTGGAGGAGAAAAGGCCTGGTGGAAACAGGAAAGCGGGAGCCAGCCGTCATGCTCCTGCGCACTTGCTGGGACTCGTGAACCTGGCCTGCTGACTCTTGCAGGAAATACCCCTGGCTCCCCGTTTTCTTTCCTTATTTGTGTCCTTTAGGCTAAGAGTAAAACTGCCTGCCTTCCTAGGGCTTACACCAACAGGGCAGCAAAGAGCATGACCTTTACAGAGCGCCAGGCTGGGATTAAAAATGGTCTGATGAGACTGGCGGGAATGACCCAGACTCGCGGTCGGTTCTCACCACTGTTGGCATCTTGGCACCATCTGAAGCTGGCTGGTGGGAGCTAGCTAAAGGACAGCTCTTCCTGGAGTTACCTGCTAGTCATTGCTAAATGGCAAACGCATCCCAGCTCAACCACAGATGCAAAACTAGAACAGACATAATCTTATAGACGAAGAGACCTTTGAACTGAGACAGCCTCTGAACCCTAAGGACTTCATCCCCCAAATAGGCAAAGACCCCTTGGAGGGGAGCAAAACTGGAACCAGGAGAGGAATGGCTTCCACTAAGAACACTGGGGTAAATTCTTGTTTTGTAAATTCACAGACAGTATTACTACTACTCTGTACATTGTGATTTAAAGACGTGATATTTTCTTAATGCTTCCTAGGACATCTCTGGGCAGTGGGAAAAGAGGCAGGAACTCTCCCAGCTATTCTGTGAGAGCAGCAGGGCAGCCAGTGGGGGCCCCTGAGCCAGTCTGCGGCCTGCCCAGGCCTGCCCAGGATCCCACCGCCTGCAGGGAACGCAGTCCTCTGGGAGCTGCAGGGTCATCCACCCCATCTTGGGAACTAAGGTTTCGGATTCATGACAGCACAAGCCACACCAACAATGGTCTACTGCAGAGGTTCCTCCTGTCCCCGACGCATCCCCGAGTGTGTCCTGGGTGGGCCGCGCACCTCTCCGGAACTCCTGCTGTCGGTCTTCCTCATCCAGATCAATGATGACTGGCTGAGAGCGTTTCTTGCTTTTCTTCGCTCTGCCTGTCGCAAAGGACCTCTTCAGGGTGAGGAGCCTGTACATTTCATACCCCAGCAGCAGCACTCCACCCTCTGACACCCAGTCAGCCATCACTCTGGCACGAGCTGCCATTGTCCTGCAGGAGGGAACAGACAGAAAACAGTATGGCTGCCCTGCTCCCCGGGAAGAATTCCTCATAACCAAAGAGGGGCAGATGTATGTGGAACTTCTTATCGCCAGAGTCTGTGTAGCAGCATCAAGGGCTGGCCAGCTGCCCAAGGCCTTTCCCAGCATCCTAGAGACACTAATGATACTGAGGATGGACTGGATTACTGATGATGGTTAATCAGCAAAACCAGAAATTCAATGGCACGAGGCAGGCAAAAGTGGCAATCGCATGGATGTGCATGCATGACTGCGATTCTGTCTGAGGGGCCATTTCCGGGTATTTCCGTAAGTACAGGCACTGAAAGCAAAGGCAGGCCCTACAGCCCATCCACCCAGGCCCTGGGGAACAAAGAGCCAAGAACACGCAGTGAAGGAGAAAGAGCAGCAGAGACCTCTGCAGAAAACAGTCTCCCTCCCCAGTTATCAATACGAACAGGGGGAAGGGGGGCAGGGACAGCTGGCTTGAACCAAGAAACAGCTTTAGAATTTTGGAAATCAGGTTGAATTTATGGAATGGAAATATAAATAATTTTATTTAAATCTAAAACAAAAAATGGTTTGCACCTTTCAAAGCTTGGAAGTTGTACCACTAAAGGTCAGCTGTAGATTGGTGCTTAAAAGAAGAGAATGATTACAGCACGGAGAAGACAAGTAGTGACTCTCTAGCATCTTACTACACGGACAGACAGCGACTGCAATGGGGGCATGGGGGGGACTTGATAATATGGGTGAATGTTGAAACTACAATGTTGCTCATGTGAAACATCCATAAGATTATATATCAATGATACCTTAATTAAAAAAAGAGAGACTGATGATTAGGTTTCTAAGAAAGAGAAATGTAAAAGGTGAAAAGTTAGAAGGTGGAAAGCTTGTTGAATTTTTTTTCTATACACATGGGAAAATGATACCACGCATGCACATTTTTCAGGACACAAAAGCATGTTCAAATAGAACATAAGTAATCTCCCAGGCCGCATAACTCTGACTTTACTGTGAAAAGCCAGGCAGAGAACAAATGAGGAGCAGTAAGAGAGAAAGACAGGTCAAGAAACCAAAGGAGTCTGAGGACAGAGCGCACGCCGAAACAGACCATCTTGGCATTGGGTGCCCAGGAAGAGTGAAAGGACAGGGCAGACATGAGAGGCAGGCCACCTACTTGTGCTCATCATTCAAGATGTGAACTCTGAAGAACCGAGGCTGCACCTCCTCAGGCTTGTTGTCAGCTGGAAGGGCTTCCGGAGCTGGGAGCCACATGTTGAACTCCGCCAGCCAATTCTGAAGAGTATTAACCTGTCAGAAAGCCAAGTCCATAAAGAAACTTCAGGACCAAGCTCAGAATTGAGCTCACCAGGCCTTTTACTGCCCAGTAAGGCATTAACCCAGAGCTCTTCAGAGGGGCAACTCAGGTGGGACCTTCCTAAACTCTTACCGGCACAATGGCAAGGACAGTTTTGGCTGGAGTGTGGCGGAAGAGAACATCGATGAAGGAGATCACCTGCAAAGTTTTCCCGAGACCCATGCTGTGGGCCAGGATACAGCCAAAGCCACTACTGGTCTTAAACCTCTCCAGGGACTCCACCAGGTTATCATACAGGAACCGGATCCCACCAATCTGACAAGGAGCAAACGCCGACAAACGTCAGAAGGGCTGGCAGAGATCTGGGCTCTGGTTTTACTCACTTCAGAATTAAACAGAAATAAGTGAATGAGTAGACACTACACGAGACAGCCAGTGCAGGCGGTCACAGAATTCTCCCTGTACTCTGCCTGGCTACCGGCTGGGGTATTCTTGTCAGAGAACACAGGAAAGCCTTTACCTGGGACAAGGGCCCATCTGGAGCAAGAATCTGCAGTGCCAGAGCCCTGACAGGCTCTTTCACTCGGCCTGGGCCTGGCTGCCATTGGCTGCCCCCTCCAGGCAGCACGTTCCATGAGGAGCAGCTCTTCCACTCAGAGCTACGGGGGCTCAGCCTCTGCCTTCACAGGGCTCCTACGGCCCGGCCTGGCCTGGCCGTTGGCCTGGCTGCAGGCTCTGGGCCAACACAAATGCTCCCCTCCTCTCAGGAAGTCCCTCAGACTCCCACCTGTCACGCCTCTCCCCGAGTCAAGCTTCCCAATCAGAGCACCACTCTCCAGAGGGCACTGCAATTCATCTTGCAGATCTTCCACAAGGAGTCGCAAGATTAAGCTAGGAGACCCAGTGCCATCTACCTGAGGGCAACCCTGAGGTTGTCCCTTCCTGCTTGTTAGGAAACCTAGAATGGACTCTAGGAAGGAGGATCAGGCCTTCCAACGGCTGCTCGCCGTACCGAACAAGCACTTCCCAGGTTACGGCGTGACACCCACCAGCAGGCAGCCTCCCCAGCGAGGAAGCTGCAGGGAAGGAAGGGGAGCAGCCAGATTCGAGTACCTGATGAGGTTTCACTGCCCGGGCCAGCTGCGGGGCCAGGAAGACGTTCTCCTCCTCTGGGGGATGGTTCAGGTTGACCAGGACCCGCCCCAGGGCGTCTCGCTGGTTCAAGACGTCGTTCACATGGGTGCCGCCCTTCTCCTCCTCCTCCTCCTCCTCGCTGACCGACTCGCTGCTGTCCACAATGTGCAACGTGTCCTCCTCCCCAGAGCTCAGCTCAATCACCTCTGAGACGGCCAACAAACGAACAAAAGAAAACCCAGGGAGCAGAGAGAATTTACTGCCCATCCATAAAGCACAACAGCATGGAAGCAAACTCAGAATCGGTCATTCCTATAAAATCTTTGATTTTTATTTTTAGTATTTTTCTCTTCTAGATTCAAGTTTAGGTAAAAACTGAGGGTTGCCACAGAGTGGAGGGGAGGCTGGTTGCAGCTAGACCCCAAACCGCATGAGGAACGGCCAGGCTCTCAGGCGGGCGAGGGGCCGGGGGAAGGAGAGGTGCCTCCGGCTCGGCCTTACCGTCCCGACTCCCTTCCTCATCCTCACTGCCGCTGCTGCTGTCCAAACAAATGACTTCCTGGGCCAGGCCCCGAGGGGGCAGCTGGGGACCATCGCTTGCTCTTAAGACAATTTCCTCTAGGAAAAGAAAGATGGAAGGAATGTCAAATGCATTTCCCAGGGTGACTCACCATCCCCCCTCTTTTCTCATGGGCTCCCCTGGGGAAGAAGCAGAGGGGTCTCAAGCCTCAGCCCGCTCTCCAAATTCTCTTTTCTCTATGTACCTCCTGGCATCCACCTGACCACTAGAGGAGGTCCTAATCCCATGGTACGTTAAGTTCCAAAGACATAGCGGAAGAACATCTAAATAAGCTCAATTTGAGAAGTACATTTTTATCCATCTTAACTTATTTAAATGAGATCCTTCTGACGGTGGGAATCCAAGAAGCTGAATGACTCGGAAGGTTCCTGAGAGGCCTCGCTCCTCCCCCAGGCCTGTGCTGGAGCACCGGGGCCCTCGGTGAGGCTCACCGGGAAGGAGCTCCAGGGGCACGGTGGGAATGGGGGCTGCGTAATCCTTCCTCTGCTGCTCCAGGCGCTTCCTTCTTTCCAGCTCCTCCTGCTGCGCTGCTTTCGTAACTGGCTCCAACTGGTCCTCCCGGAGCAGCTTCCTGAACGTGAGGAGGGCAGAACGCACTCAGGCCCACTTGAGCTCTGGGCGACAGAGGGCCGGGAGAGGGAACCCATCGCTGCTGAGCTCAGAGAGCCGAGGCGGGAGGAGCTGCATGGCTGCCACCAGCCCCACCGACAGGGGAGGCTAAAGGCGGCCTCCCGGCTCAGGTGGGTCTGGGCTCACCCAGCCTTCGCGTTATTTACTTCCTGGCGGACACCCCTGCCAACTCATCTCTGCCCACAACAGGCCCAGAGTAAAACAGGGTGATATGTGACTCATGAAGCTGAAAAGCAGTATTGAAAAAGAGAGTCACTACATGGGAAAGGAGGACTATGGATGATTCTACATCTGTATTTCCCAATAGAGTAATATTTTTAAGTTGTCATTATGTTTAAAAAAAATAAAAGCCAGGGGCAAGAGGAGAAAAAGATACCACTTATCTCCTTTCAGTATCAAAATCGCTATTTGGTAGAAGGAAGGACAGTTGGGGATTTGGAAAGTTCAGGACGTTCACATCTGCTGATGTCTGAGCTCAAGGCAGAAGCCCTGCTTTAGACCAGACAGTCCCTGCCAACCGAAGCTGCGCCCTATGAAGACGAGAACTCAACTTCTTCTATCGCCTCTTGTTTTGAGTCATATGGGGAAAAAGGGGGAGAGCCCATCCAGAGCACCCTAGCATCCTCAGGGCCCCCGGAGAGTGGGACGCTGCCGGGTGCTCAGGCACCAGCCTCAGCCACCCCACACGGTGTGGCAGCCGAGGCCCAGCGGTCCTGAACCTACTAACCAGGCACACACCCTACACTTCTCTCCCTTGGGAAGAGACCTCTCCTGCACAAACCCATCTGAAGAATGCAGGAAATACCTCTACTCGCCCCTTCCCCTCCCGCCCGGAGCATAGCTCACCGTATGTTCCTCCTCATGTGGGACGGCTTCTGAGCTCTCTTCTTTTTGGGGTCCTCGGAGGCGAGGCTCTTGCCTGGGTGACACCTGAGCTGCTCCGAAGGCTCGGACTGAGATGAGGTAGTTGAAGGGCACCGCGGTGGCTGCGGCCCATCGTCCCCTGGCTGGGTACACGCAGTGCCACACATGTCTTCCAAGGAGGGGTCTGGAAAGAGGGAAAACCTTCATGAGCAAATGGGTTTGATGCCACACAGAGCAGGGTTCAAATCTCAACTCAGCAACTTATTAGCTGGTGATCCAAGGCCAGTTGCTTACAGGGTGTCACTGGACTTACCTGTAAAATGAGAAGAGTCATGCTCTCTGCAGAGCTGTTCTGAGCACTAAACAGTGTGGCTGCCTAGAACCAAGCCTGCAAACAGCAACAGCACTCCTGCTGTAATCGGGCACTATGATCAGAGGGGGGAAGCGTCCCAGCCTCAGGATGCTCAGAAAGGGACTGCTGGGCCCCGAGTACAGGTCACACTCACTTGGCGACTCTGAGCAAGTCCCACCTGCCAACAGGAAGAACGCCTGTTGGTGTCTAAGGTGCTCATCACTCAATTCACTCACCATCTGAGGAAGGCTCAAACCTGGCCAGCACCATCCTAGACACTTGAAGGGATGTTTGTGACACCTTCTTTTGAAGGAGTTTTTTTCCTAGACATCAGGCGAAGTGCACTAACCACCACAGGAGGGGCAGGCCCACTCACTCAAAGAACCTATAAGACATCATTTTTCCACCAGAGACAATTAGCTAAACCAAGAATAACTGTGTTTGGATCATGAGAATATGAAAGATACTGCTTTGTGAGATGATCCACAAGGAACTAACGTGTGAGGCCCTGGAAGATGAGCACATTGTCTATAGGTATCGCCCTGGGGGCAGGGGGGAAGGGAAGAAAATCCTGGCAGAGGGACTGTATTTGTGGCATCAAAACCCAGCAAGGCCTGGGCACGGGGCAGGAGTGTCCGTGGGCCCATCCCTCCCCCTCAGCCAGTTTGGTGGATGGGCAGGCTCTGCCAGCCCATGGACCACAAGCCCATCCCCAGACCACCGGAGCCCCCCCAGACACAAGCACCACACTACCGAAAGGTCTTTCCCAAAAGAAGAGGAATTCTAACCTAGAATGTAAACACTGTGGCCGCCGCACTCTCATCAGTGCCATGTGGCTCTCAGGCAGGAAGGACTCTGCAAGTTTGGTTTTTTGGTGGGATTATGCATGTTTGCTTTTAACTAAAATTTAACCCTTATTTGACTTTCGCCAGTTATCCATAATGTCTCTTTTCTGTCACAGGACCCCATCTGGGACACCACACTGCCCTGAGCAGCCGTGTCTCCTTGTCTCCCCTGGACTGGCCACTTTCTCAGTCTCTGCTTGCCCTTCCTGACCTGGACCCTTTTTTACGAGTGCTGGTCAAGGGTTGTGTGGGCTGTCCCTCCATCTGGGTGTGTCTGGTGCTTCCTCATCCTTATAGGGTCCCGGTTTTGTGGGAAGACCACCACAGAGGTGGAGCGCTGTACTCAGCACGCCTTCCTGGGTCACATGGCACCAGCACGGCTTATCGGTGGGGATGTTAACCTGGAGCACTTGCTTAGGGTGGTGTCTGCTGGATTTCTCTGCTACAACATTACTATTTTTCCCTTTCCATATTTTATTCATTAGAAGGAAATCCTAAGCCCAGCCCACGTTCAGGGGAAGAGAATTAAGCTCCATTTCCTGGAGGAGGGGCATCAAAGAATCTCTGGATATAATGTTAAAACCATGTACAAAAACACACTGGGGAGAGGCCTCTGAGACTTTGCGGATGCAAATCTCCTGGTCCCTAAAAGTCTCACCACTGATTTTCACAGCCAGCAGCAGGTCTTATGGAGCCATTGCTACTGTGGTGTTCTCATGGTGGTTTCCTGGGTCCCTCTTTGCATCTACATTTATTGTTTGGAATTTTTCTGTAAGGGAGATTTATCCCTTCTCCCTCATTTATATATTCAACATTTTAAAAAATCAGTACAGACTCAAGCATTGCTGGGGTAACAAGCATCCAGCCCTCTGGGCTGGGCAAAGGGAACAGGTTGGCATCAATCTCAGTAAGTGAGCCAGTTAGCCTAGGTCCCAAGTGGACAGAAAGCCATGCCACGGGCCACCGTCCTATGCACTCAACCGTCAAAGCATCCCAAGTGGGCCATCTCTCCAGTCCATGGCTAAGTCAGGGAATCGTGAGTGTCCCAGACACTCTGCAGTGATCCCATTCCTGGTGCAGCCCCTCCTCGTCCTGCCATCACTCTGGGCTCCTCAGAGTCTCTTTCATATGGATGCTGTATTCTAGAACAGCCTGAAGTTAAAAATAATGTTTCCTAAGAGATAACGGAGCACGGGGGCTCAGTATAGACATGAAGCCAGACTGCGGTGATGTGAACACCACCTCTGCCCCTTACTAATTATGACCTCAAAGGGTTGTGGTGCTGTTGACATGAGGTGACCTAAATAAAATGCTCAAACAGTGTCTGGCACACATTTAACACTATATAAAACAGCTACTATCCCAGCTACAAGGAATGGGTTTGGTTTCTTATCTCCTTTCTCCTTTATAATAACTCTGCAACGCAAGTTTTGCTCTCTTCATTCTAAGTATGAGAAACTGAAGCCCTAAGACATTAGACTTGCCTATGGATAAACAGAAAATGAGCAAGAACACAGCAGTTAAGAGCATGAGCTTCATGGTCAACAATCCTGGCATTGAATTCTGGCTCTGTCACTTACTAGCTCTAAGTTCAGAGTTCAGCATCTCTGAGCTAGGGTTCCCACATTCGTAAATGGGGAGGTCAATAGCTCTCTCATGGGAAATACTATTCTTCAAGCCCCAGATCTGCCAAACTCCAGGGAACTCCATTTGGCCACCACATTCTGGGAGCACACAAACCTCTGAGGCTTGACCAGCCATGCTTGACAGCGGTATTTATGTGTGGAGAACTCAAGCTTCAATTATATGTCCTAATCAAAGATCTGAAATAAGAAAGCAAAGGGAGAAACAGAAAGGACATGTGCAAAGTGCACTTTGTTGACACAAACACACAAACACACCTGACACCAGGTTGTAGAACACTTCACTCTAAAGCTTTCCACATGAGACTGCCATAAACAGCCCCTGCTTTTAGTTTAGCCTGCCACACGTGCCCTGTGTCACACTGAAGTGGTCCACATGGGAAGCACATACAGTGGGGAGTGCCTAACAGCAACAAAACCTGGGGAAAGGGCACTTCACCCAGCCTTGCCTAGAGCTGGGCATGGGGGCACGTCCTTGAGAAAGATGTGCCTGGGTTTAATCTAACTTGTACGGAGGAAAGAAAGAACATTCTAGGTGAAACAGGAGCATAAACAAAAGGAGTAGAGGCTTTAACAAGATGGCGTAGTTGGGAAAATGCACGCAGTTCAGCAGTGGCAAAAATAAATTAAGCAAAGCAGCAGCAAAAGGGGCCTTCCAAGCCAACGACCACCTCCCGGTCTCTCCCCAGGATTTCCTCATCCAAGGCAGGCTTAGGTGTAGACCCAAAATCCTTCCCGGATGCTGGCACAGAAGTCAACCTGTCCCAAGGTGGGCGACTTCCAAGGCCTTTTCCTCCTAGCATTCCACACACCTCTGCCTGGCGTTTGCTGGGAAGGAAGCTACTGTGGCCAGGAGTGGGGTGGAGGGGCGGAGGGGTACGGACACGTGTGTGCTCAGGTGCACACGTCCACATGAACACCAGGGCGACTCCTACCCCACGGCAGTACCTGGAGCACCCTCCTTGGTCTGCACACTCCGAGACTGAGGAAGGCTGCAGGTAGATGACCTTTGCTTTTTGAAGAGCAAGGGGACAGTGGTCACAGGAGGCACCAGACGAGGCAGGCTCATGATGGGACGCTGCAATGCCATCAAGAGCAGGAGGGTAAGACATCAGTCACCTCTCTGTCCCCACTGCATCCACAGCAGCCCTTCTACAGAAGGCCTCCTGAAGACGAGAGTCCAGGGTGGTAAGAGGTGCTGGGCGTGTCGCAGGAGCCCTGGCTCAGGGAGCAAGGTGCCACTGCCTGTGGGTCCAGCCAAATGCGAGAACTAAAAGAGAAGCTCCGAAGTGCAGCCGTGGTCGGACTAGGGGCCCTCCCCAACTCACGACCCTCCTCGTGGTCCTCGCGCATTCCGACCTGAGCACCACAGAAGGGAAGCTCACAATCTGCTTTCCTTGAGAACAATCACTCCTTCAGGCCCCCACCCCTCCACAGCACTGGTACTTCCATGGCACTGTCACCTAACAGTACAGTCACCTTCCTCCTAACTCACAGCCCTGAATTATTCTCTCTAAAAGGGGAGGCCATCAAATTCCTCCTCCCAAAGGAACAGGCGGCTGGACAGCAGGTGCCCAGGAGGGGATTTCCATTGCTAAATGGCCATGTCTACCAACACCGCTGCTTGCCCTACACACCAGTCACGAGTGGGGCTGGGTTAGCACACTTCAACTTGGTGTTTTGCTGGGTCCTCAGACCTGGTTCTGATAATGACCTCTGATGCTCTCCCAGCCTTAATGCCATTTGTTTTGATTCTATTTCATAAGCAAATGTATTGAGTAATCATTTGGAGAAACAGTTGTGGGCAAAGTGAGAGCTTGGGCAGGGAGGACACAGTCAGAGAATAGAGGGCAGGCCTTGAAGGTTAGGCCACAGGCTTTGAACTTCATCTGTTGAACAGGGGGAACTTGTTGTCAACTGTTGTATTTCTTTCTTTTGGTTTCTGCCTGGCAGAGTGGGCTGTTCCTGGGAAGAGAAAGAACAGAGCCCGAAAACCTTTGGATATCACAGACAAATTCCCTATCTAACATCCTAACTTGTGAGGCTTAGCTGTGAATTCCTCTCTGGCAAAGTGCAATAGTAATTTTATAATGACCAGACATTGAATGTGTAATTCCCATGCATACTTAGTTCAGACAGAGGGTTCCCCTTTCCTTTATACAGAGGATACAGGTCAAACCAGTTCCTTACCACCTGACATTGTCTGAATGAATCCTCAGCTTCTGGGTTCAAGAACTACTGCTTGCCCATTAAAGAGCTTTAGTTTACAAATGTGTTGTTAAAATTTTTTACAATGTTTTACAAGTGCTTCACTGGTGCTTCATGACCCTTATTATTTAGTTTCTGGTTTCTACTTAACATTATAATATATACTACATCTTAATCTATCCTTAATAATAAAACTTATTTTCAAAAGTACTATAATTGATTTTTCTCTAAGTCAAAATGAACTCTTCACCACATGCTCTTTTATATCTTCTGAATATTAAACCATATGAATTTACAACCTAATCAAAATAATCAATGAACTTTCAAAAAATAGCCCTCCCCGCTGATGGACAGTGACTGTAGTGGGGTTTGCGGGGGGGACTTGGTGAAGGGGGGAGCCTAGTAAACATAATGTTCTTCATGTAATTGTAGATTAATGATACAAAATAAAATAATAAAAAATAAAAAAAACAGCCCTCCCACAAATTCTAGAATATAATCCATCAAAGAGCAATAAGGAAAAAAGAGAGGAGGCTCAACAAGGAGGTAAAGAGACCTGTGCTTAAATGAACAACTAAGGACAACTGGTGTCTGCATGGCTTTAAGTCAATGGCTATTCCTAACCAATTCAGGATCACAGAATCAGATTTGTTCACAAATGCCCCTGAACTTTCTCCTTCACGTGAGCCAGCTCTGAGCAGTAATCACCAGAGTTATATAAACACCAGTGAACACTTACGTAAGCTTCTCAGGAATGAGTTATGACCACCACCATAACACGTATGACTAGGCAAATGAGCAGCTCTGAAAGAAAACCCCTACACTTCATCATTGGGGCACACTGTGCAAACACTCCCAGGGCCCTTTGGCCAGCTGTTCCATCTCTTTTTTCCCCATTATCCTGTCTGTGCAAAGATCAGTGCGCTCCAGGTCTTACCATGTGCCTCCTGACACCTATGAGTGCGCGTGCCAGAACACAGAGCCTGAATCAGAATATACCTTGGTATCTCCATGCAGTTTGTAAAAATACAGGGGGCAATGGACTCTACTAAACATGCTATATGGGACCAAAGGCATGCAATCAACAAAATCTAGACATAAACAAAACTGCAGAACAAGTGAATCCTTTTCTTCTACAAATAAATTGTACAAAAAAAAAAAGAAAATGAGAAAGAAAAAGCTCAATATTAAAGAGATATGGAAGACAAATCAACTAAATGTGGACCTTGCAAGGATTTTAATAAAGCAACAGAACAAATAATTGTTTAAAGATGATCAGGGATTATCCGGACATTTATCATACAAGGAATTATTGATTTAAAAAACATAGGTGTGACAATGCTATTGTGTACTTCTGTAGGGTTTTTTTAGGACTTTATACCTAAAGAATAAATACACTCTGAAGTTTACAGATAAAATGTTACAAAGTTAAGGATCTACTTCACAATCATTTGAGGTTGGGTAGAACAGGGAAAATGAGATTAACCCTGTGTTCACAACTACTGATGAGTCCTAGGAACAAAGGACTCATTTCATCATTCTCTCTTTTTTTTTTTTTCATGCTTGAGATTTTCCAGAATAAAAAATTCACAACAGCCTTAATTTTAGAAGTTCTAATGGAAAATGAAATGTAATAAGCACTCTTTTAAACTATTTACATTTCATCATCTTTTCTACAATTTGCATATTTTGTAGTGGTAATCAATGAATGTATATTATTTTGTATTCTGCTTTTGGGCACTTGCTGCACATAAGCTCCTCTCTGACGGGACCATATATACCTGTCACTTTAACAGCACGCTGTCAGTGTATCACAGAATGCTTTGTCACTTCCCCTGCTTCTGGGCATTTAGGCTTTTTTATTTTTCACTTGCATCTGTAGTGACATAAGTATCTTTGTACAAATTGTTTTCCCTTTTGATTTACTTATGTGTGCACAACCCACTATAGCTGGGGAAATGAGCAAAAAGCTTAAATGTTCAGGGATTGCAAACATTTTCGCAAAGGTAAATACAGAATAATAAACACTTCAGGTTTTACAGGCCATAAGGTCTGCTGCTACTACTCAACTTTGACACTGTAGGTCAAAAGCAGCCATACATAAACAAATGAATGATAAGCATAGCTATGTTCCAATAAAAGTTTATTTAAAAGAGCAGGCAAAACAATTCTGAAAAATAACAAAATTGATGGACTCACACATCCTGATTTTAAAGCATATTACAGAGCTACAATAAACAAAACAGTGTGGTCCTGGCATAAAGATAGACATATAGACCAATGGAATAGGATAAAGAGCCCAGAGATAAATTGTCACATACATGGTCAAATGATTTGCAACAAAAATGCCAATGGCATACAATAGGAAAAGGACAGTCTCCTCAGCAAATTGTGCTAAGAAAACTGGATGTTCACGTGCAGAAGAATGAAACTGGACCCTTACTTTATACAACATACAAAACAACTCAAAAATGGGTCAAAGACCTAAATGTAAAACCTAAAACTATAAAACTATTATAAAACAGGGAAAATTGCATGACACTGGATTTAATAATGATTTCATGGATATGACACTAAAGACAAAAACAAGAAAAGAGAAAAGAGACAAAGTAGACTTAGTGAAAATTTAAAAATTTTATGCACCAAAAGACATTATCAACAGAGTGAAAAAGCAACCCATGGAATGGGAAAAAATATTTGCAAATTATATATCTGATAGAGGACTAATAACCAGAATATTTAGAGAACTCCTAAAACTCAACAACAAAAAACAAACTGATTCAAAAATGGGCAAAGGACATAAATACATTTCTCCAAGAAAATATACAAATAACCAATAAGCACATGAAAAGATAGCCAACATCACCAATCAATAGGGAAATGCAAACCAAAACTACAATAACATACCATGTCACACCCACTAGGATGGCTCCTATCAAAAATACAACAAGAAATTTGAATCTTTTGTGCATTACTGTGGGAGTGTAAAATGGTACAGCTGCTGTGGAAATATTATGGAGGTTCTTCAAAAAAAATTAAACATAGAATTATGTGATTCAGCCTCTCCACCTCTGGGTATATTCCAAAAAGAACCGAAAGCAGGGTCTCGAAGAAATATTCAGACACTTGTGTTCATAAAGTAGATAGAGCACTATATTTACAATAGCTTAAACATGGAAGCAACCCAAGTACCCATCTGTGGATGAAAGGATAAGCAAAACGTGATACACACAATGGCATATTATTCAGCCTTAAAAAGGAAGGAAATTTTGACACATGCTACAGCATGGATCAATTATGAGGACATTAAGTAAAATGCCAGACACAAAAGGACAAATACTGTATGGTTTCACTTATATGAGGTACTTAGAATACTTAATCCTAGAGAGGAAAGTAGAATGGTGGCTCCCAAGGGATAGGGGGAAGAGAGAATGGAGAGTGATTCTAATGAGTAAAGTTTTAGCATAGGGTATTTAAAAAGTTCTGGTGGTGGATGATGATGGCAGTTGCAGAACAAAGTGAATGTATGTAATGCCACTGATTTGTACACTCAAAAATGGCTAAAATGGTAAGTTTTATGTTATATATACTTTTACACACACACACACATGAGTTTCTTGAAGAAGTCAGATATAAAGAGCTACATAATGTATGATTCCATTTATGGAAATACCCAGTATAGGTAAATCTATATAGACAGAAAGTGAAACAGTGGTTGCCAGGGGCTGGGAGAAAAGGTAATAGGAGTGACTGCTTGTGGGTAACAGGGTTTCTTTTGGGGGTGATGAAAATATTCTGAAATTAGACAGTGGTGATGGTTGTACAACCTTGTGAATATACTAACAACCACTAAATTGTACACTTTTAAACAGTGAATTAGACCTCAATAAGAATATACAATTTTTTTTTATTGGCTTGGTGCTGCTTCCAGCTGAGAGAGAAGAGCTCGAGGCAAACCAATGCTTGTACCAAGAACAGCCAGAAATACATTATCAAATTTTAGAGAAACATACAGCAACAATTACAGCCATTGGACAGATGCGGAGACAACCAGGAATTGAAGAGACAAGACCCACAAAAGGGAAATCACAAAGGGGAGGACGCAGTATACTACAGCCATTTTATTCCCTCTTCTGTTAAGTCTGGTGCTAGAGCAAGAAGCTGAGAAGCCACATCACCCAAGCAGTGAGCTGTTACTAAGAGGCAAGAAACCAGAACTTTCGACAATTTCATGCAGCTAGAAGGACAAAAACTAAAGACATGGGGAGCCAAAATCCTGGTGAGAAGGGAAAGACAGAACTGAGCTAAAAATTCAGCTCATTGTCCATTCAAGTCATTGGCTTCATTCTAAAGCTGAGTGAGATAGGAGGCTAAAAAGCTAAACAAAAAACCACTGAAAAGCAGAACAGACATTTCTGTAATCTTCAGGTGCAGAGAAGACAAGAATAATAATTTGGGACCCACCAGTGCAGATGGGCCCTCGGCTGGGACCTGTGGAATGGCTGAAGCCTAGAAACAAGGGTGTGCCCGCAGTAGGTAAAGGCTTATAAACTATGATCTAGCTTTTATTCAGCTCTGTCCAACTGGATTAAGGTGATCAGCCCCACTCTGACTAGAAGAGGAAAGGGATGCCCTCTCTAAAGACACCCATAGTCTCTACAGTTATTTATATTCAATGTATAGCATTCAAGAAACAATCACCAGACATGCCATGAGACAAGACCAAATGATCAAAAACTGAGAGGGATAAGCAGACAACAGAACCAGAATTACAGGTGACCCAGACACTGAAGAAATAACTGATAAAATGTGCAAGAAAGCAAAGAAAAAAATAGAGAAAATAAATGGAAAGTTGGAGAAAGTCAACAAGTAACCAGAATATATAAAAAAGAGAATCAAAAGGAAATTCTAGAAACAAAATACATAGTAACTGGAATCAATAAGTTCTGTGAATGCCAAGAAGGATAAACACAAAGAAAACCATCCTTAGGGTGATTACAGCAGAACTGTCAAAAATTTATAACAAAGAGGAAATTGTACAAGCAGTCATGATTAGAGGAGAGCACAATACCTTTGAAGGAGCAACAATAAGAATGACAATGGATTTTTGAGACATGAAAGCCACTAGAAGACAGTGGAAAATCTTCTAAGTGTTGGGAGAAAATAGCTGTCAACCTAGAATTTTGTACCAGCTAATATATCATACAAAAGTGAGGGTAAAATAAAGACATTTTCAGACAAACAAAAACATAGAATTAAATTTGTTGCCACAAAAATGAATACCAAAAGGAATCCTTCAGACAGAAAGAAAATTATTTCAACCAGAAAACACAAATAAATAAAGGAAGGAACGAAAAACAACAAAAAGGGTCTGCGGTCTGCGTGTGGAAAATATAAATGAATACTGACTATAGCAAAACAAAAACAGTGTTTTATTGCACTTGAAATATGAAGAATTAAAATGCATAAAGCAATAACATAAAAGGCAGGAAAGAGGTTCTAAGATTCCAATATAGTCGG
The DNA here is from genome assembly GCF_040802235.1 of Manis javanica. Lineage (NCBI taxonomy): Eukaryota > Metazoa > Chordata > Mammalia > Pholidota > Manidae > Manis > Manis javanica. Next base: position 2,737,356 of record NC_133158.1, read on the forward strand.
GGAACTAATAAAAGCAAAAATTTATTAGACAAGAATGCATACTTCAATCAAGGAAAACCACTAAAAGTATAAAGAGTATAATAAAAAGATTGTATAACTAAGAAGCCAATAGGGAGAAAATTGAATAATTAAAGGGGGGGAAAAAGCTTGACTAATCCAAAAAAGAAAAGAACAAAGATAATATAGAAAATAAACAGTAAGGCAGTAAATTTTAACACAATGATATCAATAATTACATTAAGTATAAATGGTCTAAATGTTCCAATTAGAAAACTAAAACTGGAGGCAGAGCCAACATGGCGGTGTGAGTAGGACGGTGGGAATCTCCTCCCAAAAACATATATATTTTTGAAAATACAACAAATACAACTAATCCTAAAAGAGAGACCAGAAGACACAGGACAACAGCCTGACTATATCGACACATGCGAGAGCCCAGCGCTTGGTGAAAGGGGTAAGACACAAGCCCCGGCCGGCGGGACCCCAGCACACCTCCCCCCAGCTCCCGGAGGGAAGGAGAGGGAGCCCAGGACTGCTAAACACCCAGCCCCAGCCACCCGCATCAGAGCGCAGACACAGTGCATGCGTGGAGGGCTGGAAACTAGGGAAATAGGGCAGCAAAATCTCTGAGCGGGTGCGGAAGCTGATGCCCCTGTGACAAAGACAGTGCTCTTTGAAAGTCTTAAAGGGACAGGGATTTAACAGCTAGACGGAAACAACACAGGTCACAGCCCAGTGGCTGGATATTACAGGAAAAACTGGGCGCACTAACCCCGTGGGCAACAGTTCTGAGACCCTCACAGAGGTAAACAGCCAAACAGCCCCCCGCCAGTCCATTACCCCTCCCGGCGCTGCGAAAGCAGAGAAACAGCCTAAGGCAAAACACGCCCACAGAAAGGCAGAAAGGAAAATTCCTACACTTCAGCCGGGCAAGACACAAAGACCCAGCCTACACGCAATTACCCAACACGAGCCACTAGGGGTCGCAGTTGTCCCAGTAAAGAAAGGCCAGTAGCAAGTGAAAAGTTTGGCCCTCCCAGCTGACAGTCAATAGCACCTGTCAACATGAAAAGGAAAAAAAATATGATCCAGACAAGACTAACCCAGACAGCTTCGGCATCTGCTACATCTTCCCCTGAGAAGGAACCTGGGGAGATAGATTTAGCCAGTCTTCCTGAAAAAGAATTCAAAACAAAAGTCATAACCATGCTGATGGACTTGCAGAGAAATATGCAAGAACTAAGGAAGGAGAATACAGAAATAAAACAAGCTCTGGAAGGACTTCAAAACAGAATGGACGAGATGCAAGAGACCATTAATGGTCTAGAAAACAAAGAACAGGAACGCAGAGAAGCTGATGCAGAGAGAGATAAAAGGATCTCCAGGAATGAAAGAATCCTAAGAGAGCTGAGTGACCAATCAAAAAGGAAAAATATACGCATTATAGGAATACCAGAAGAAGAAGAGAGAATAAAGGGATAGAAAGTGTCTTTGAAGAAATAATTGCTGAAAACTTCCCCAAACTAGGGGAAGAAATGGCCTCTCAGACCACAGAGGTACACAGAACTCCCATGACAAGGGATCCAAGGAGGGCAACACCAAGACACATAATAATTAAAATGGCAAAGATCAAAGACAAGGACAAAGTATTAAAGGCAGCCAGAGAGAAAAAAAGGTCACCTACAAAGGAAAACCCATCAGGCTATCATGAGACTTCTCAACAGAAACCCTACAGGCCAGAAGAGAATGGCATGATATACTTAATGCAATGAAACAGAAGGGCCTCAAACCAAGACTACTGTATCCAGCACGAATATCATTTAAATATGAAGTAGGGATTAAACAATTCCCAGACAAGCAAAAGTTGAGGGAATTTGCCTCCCACAAACCACCTCTACAGGGCATCTTACAGGGACTGCTCTAGATGGGAGCACTCCTAAAAAGAGCACAGAACAAAACACCCAACATAGGAAGAAGGGAGGAGGAGGAATAAGAAGGGAGAGAAATAAAGAATCATCAGACCGCTCAACAAGCGAGTTAAGTTAGACAGTAAGATAGTAAAGAAGCGAACCCTGAACCTTTGGTAACCACAAACTTAAAGCCTGCAATGGCAATAAGTTCATACCTTTCAATAATCACCCTAAATGTAAATGGACTGAATGCACCAATCAAAAGACACAGAGTAATAGAATGGATAAAAAAGCAAGATCCATCCATATGCTGCTTACAAGAAACTCACCTTAAACCCAAAGACATGCACAGACTTAAAGTCAAGGGATGGAAAAAGATATTTCAGGCAAACAACAAAGAGAAGAAAGCAGGTGTTGCAATTCTGGTATCAGACAAGACAGACTTCAAAATAAAGAAAGTAACAGAAGACAAAGAAGGACATTACATAATGATAAAGGGCTCAGTCCAACAAGAGGATATAACCATTATAAATATATATGCACCCAATACAGGAGCACCAGCATACCTGAAACAAATATTAACAGAACTAAAGGAGGAAATAGACTGCAATGCATTCATTCTAGGAGACTTCAACACACCACTCACCCCAAAGGACAGATCCACCAGACAGAAAATAAGTAAGGACACAGAGGCACTGAACAACACACTAGAACAGATGGACCTAATAGACATCTACAGAACTCTACACCCAAAAGCAACAGGATACACATTCTTCTCAAGTGCACATGGAACATTCTCCAGAATAGACCACATACTAGGCCACAAAAAGAGCCTCAGTAAATTCCAAAAGATTGAAATCCTACCAACCAACTTTTCAGACCACAAAGGCATAAAACTAGAAATAAACTGTACAAAGAAAGCAAAAAGGCTCACAAACACATGGAGGCTTAACAACACGCTCTTAAATAATCAATGGATCAATGACCAAATCAAAATAGAGATCCAGCAATACATGGAAACAAACGACAACAACAACACTAAGCCCCAACTTCTGTGGGACGCAGCGAAAGCAGTCTTAAGAATAAAGTATATAGCAATCCAAGCATATTTAAAAAAGGAAGAACAATCCCAAATGAAAGGTCTAATGTCACAATTATCGAAATTAGAGAAAGAAGAACAAATGAGGCCTAAGGTCAGCAGAAGAAGGGACATAATAAAGATCAGAGAAGAAATAAATAAAATTGAGACGAATAAAACAATAGCAAAAATCAATGAAACCAAGAGCTGGTTCTTCAAGAAAATAAACAAAATAGACAAGCCTCTAGCCAGACTTATTAAGAGGAAAAGAGAGTCAACACAAATCAACAGTATCAGAAACGAGAAAGGAAAAATCACGACGGACCCCACAGAAATACAAAGAATTATTAGAGAATACTATGAAAACCTATATGCTAACAAGCTGGGAAACCTAGGAGAAATGGACAACTTCCTAGAAAAATACAACCTTCCAAGACTGACCCAGAAAGAAATAGAAAATCTAAACAGACCAATTACCAGCAACGAAATTGAAGCGGTAATCAAAAAACTACCGAAGAACAAAACCCCCGGGCCAGATGGATTTACCTCAGAATTTTATCAGACATACAGGGAAGACATAATACCCATTCTCCTTAAAGTTTTCCAAAAAACAGAAGAGGAGGGGATACTCCCAAACTCATTCTATGAAGCTAACATCACCCTAATACCAAAACCAGGCAAAGACCCCACCAAAAAAGAAAACTACAGACCAATATCCCTGATGAACGTAGATGCAAAAATACTCAACAAAATATTAGCAAACCAAATTCAAAAATACATCAAAAGGATGGTACACCATGACCAAGTGGGATTCATCCCAGGGATGCAAGGATGGCACAACATTCGAAAGTCCATCAACATCATCCACCACATCAACAAAAAAAAAGACAAAAACCACATGATCATCTCCATAGATGCTGAAAAAGCATTTGACAAAGTTCAACATCCATTCATGATAAAAACTCTCAGCAAAATGGGAATAGAGGGCATGTACCTCAACATAATAAAGGCCATCTATGAAACACCCACAGCCAACATTATATTGAACAGCGAGAAGCTGAAAGCTTTTCCTCTGCGATTGGGAACCAAACAGGGATACCCACTCTCCCCACTGTTATTTAACATAGTACTGGAGGTCCTAGCCACGGCAATTAGACAAAACAAAAAAATACAAGGAATCCAGATTGGTAAAGAAGAAGTTAAACTGTCACTATTTGCAGATGACATGATACTATACATAAAAAACCCTAAATACTCCACCCCAAAACTACTAGAACTGATATCGGAATACAGCACAGTTGCAGGATACAAAATCAACACACAGAAATCTGTAGCTTTCCTATACACTAACAATGAACCAACAGAAAGAGAAATCAGGAAAACAACTCCATTCACAATTGCATCAAAAAAAATAAAATACCTAGGAATAAACCTAACCAAAGAAGTGAAAGACTTATACTCTGAAAACTACAAGTCACTCTTAAGGGAAATTAAAGGGGACACTAACAGATGGAAACGTATCCCATGCTCGTGGCTAGGAAGAATTAATATCGTCAAACTGGCCATCCTGCCCAAAGCAATATACAGATTTGATGCAATCCCTATGAAACTACCAGCAACATCTTCAATGAACTGGAACAAATAATTGAAAAATTCATATGGAACAACCAAAGACCCCAAATAGCCAAAGCAATTCTGAGAAAGAAGAATAAAGTAGGGGGGATCTCACTCCCCAACTTCAAGCTCTATTATAAAGCCATAGTAATCAAGACAATTTGGTACTGGCACAAGAACAGAGCCACAGACCAATGGAACAGACTAGAGAATCCAGACATTAACCCAAACATATATGGTCAATTAATATTTGATAAAGGAGCCATGGACATACAATGGCGAAATGACAGTCTCTTCAACAGATGGTGCTGGCAAAACTGGACAGCTACACGTAAGAGAATGAAACTGGACCATTGCCTAACCCCATATACAAAAGTAAACTCAAAATGGATCAAAGACCTGAATGTAAGTCATGAAACCATTAAACTCTTGGAAAAAAACATAGGCAAAAACCTCTTAGACATAAACATGAGTGACCTCTTCTTGAACATATCTCCCCGGGCAAGGAAATCAACAGCAAAAATGAACAAGTGGGACTACATTAAGCTGAAAAGCTTCTGTACAGCAAAAGACACCATCAATAGAACAAAAAGGAACCCTACAGTATGGGAGAATATATTTGAAAATGACACATCCGATAAAGGCTTGACGTCCAGAATATATAAAGAGCTTACACGCCTCAACAAACAAAAAACAAATAACCCAATTAAAAAATGGGCAGAGGAACTGAACAGATGGTTCTCCAAAGAAGAAATTCAGATGGCCAACAGACACATGAAAAGATGCTCCACATCGCTAATTATCAGAGAAATGCAAATTAAAACTACAATGAGGTATCACCTCACACCAGTAAGGATGGCTGCCATCGGAAAGACAAACAACAACAAATGTTGGCGAGGCTGTGGAGAAAGGGGAACCCTCCTACACTGCTGGAGGGAATGTAAATTAGTTCAACCATTGTGGAAAGCAGTATGGAGGTACATCAAAATGCTCAAAATAGACTTACCATTTGACCCAGGAATTGCACTCCTAGGAATTTACCCTAAGAATGCAGCAATCAAGTATGAGAAAGACCAATGCACCCCTATGTTTATCGCAGCACTATTTACAATAGCCAAGAAGTGGAAGCGACCTAAATGTCCATCGATAGATGAATGGATAAAGAAGATGTGGTACATATACACAATGGAATACTACTCAGCCATAAGAAAAGGGCAAATCCTACCATTTGCAGCAACATGGATGGAGCTGGAGGGTATTATGCTCAGTGAAACAAGCCAAGCAGAGAAAGAGAAATACCAAATGATTTCACTCATCTGTGGAGTATAAGAACAAAGGAAAAACTGAAGGAACAAAATAGCAGAATCACAGAACTCAAGAATGGACTAAGAGGTACCAAAGGGAAAGGGACTGGGGAGAATGGGTGGGTAGGGAGGGATAAGGGAGGGGGAGAAAAAGGGGGGTATTAAGATTAGCATGCATGGGGGGGTGGGAGAAAAGAGAGGGCTGTACAACACAGAGAAGACAAGTAGTGATTCTACAACATTTTGCTATGCTGATGGACAGTGACTGTAAAGGGGTATATAGGGGGAACCTGGTATAGGGGAGAGCCTAGTAAACAAAACATGCGTCATGTAAGTGTAGATTAATGATAAAAAAAAAAAGCAGTTCCTGTGTGGTGACCTCCAATGAGTTCTACACAATGATATAAAGGGCATATAAAAGTGTAGGCAAAGGGTCTGTTTGTGTTTATACAGAGGATCAAAGCCTAATTTGGCTACCCCGAAAATGAACTAAGATACAATAGGAAAAAGAACTTCCAACATCAGCACCCTCGGGAAGACTCATGCCAGAAGATGACCATCAAAAAACCCCAACAAAGATCCACGCGCTGCTACAGGTGTAGATGCACTCATCCACCAGTTCCTGGACTTGCCATGGGAATGAAGAAGGAGGTATCTCAGCTGGCCTGTGCATACAGCAAAACAACAAATTTGACAGGATCTAAACTGTTGGATCTCAACCAAGAATTAGGAGAAGTGCAAGGTGGAGTGCTCCAAAATCTTACAACTACAGACTATTTACTGTTAAAAGAACATATGGGAGGGATGCCCTCTGCCTCACTGAGGCCACGGCAGCCTGAAGAAGCAGACTGGGAAGCAGAGACAGAGAGACGCTCCTCACGGACACCCAGTTGGGCTGTCGGGGCCTGATTCCAGCCTTTGAGAAGCTGCTGAAGTGTAGCCTCAGCCTAGACTCTCGCAGGTGCCCATGGCTTTCCTCAGTCCGTCGCATCTGAGGAGATGCCTCTGAAAGGGAATCCTGGCCTCCGCTCAGCTGACATTCCTGGCTCCCAAGGGAGATGGTGGATCCACTGAGGGAGACGCACGGGAACCTGTGCTTGAGACTTGGAGATCGGCAACCAGGTTTATCAAAAAAAAAAAATGTTGTTCATGTAGCATGGTACTGTGCATCTCATTTGGCCTGCCACTGAATTGCTGAAATAACTGAATTTGTGATCCCACGCATTACTCGTTATTGATTTATGGTTTGCTCGGAAACACCTGGCCAAGGCTCTGCCCAAGAACAAATTTACCCAACTGATCTCAAATTATTTTCCAATCACAAAGATATCGGTGTAGAAATTATCTCATTCTCTTTCTATACAAAAAATACATATGAAACCTACTCCAACCCCTATGATACCAAATGGCTAACTTTATACGTAAAGAAGATTAATAATACTTGATGAATTAATGCTTGATGATGAATTTGTGGGGCTAAAAATTGGATGTGAAATCTTGCATTCACTTGTATCTACTTTTTTACACCCCCATTCCTTGAATGTATAGCTCTTTTTAACCTATATCTTTCAAGTTTAAAACAAGTGTGAAATATGAAAACTTTCACCACAGTTTTTACATCAAGAGATAATGTGTGTAGGAGGTTGAGCTATAGAAAGGAAGAATGCTGACTGTACATAGAAAATAGTCAGAAAATACTAAGTATCTTATGACTGAAAAAATAATAGTTTTTTGATTCTCATTTGTGAAGCTTTCTGAACAAATATAATAGCAGGATATTTGGCAAAAGAAAGGTATTCATTTTCTAATTTTCATATGAATACCACTTACCTAGGCATAAAAATCTACAATACTCAACTAACATTGAAAGTAAAGGGACTCTTCACAAAACATTTTTGGCAGTTCTGCTCCTGTGTGTCCTGTTCTTTTATACAGTCAGCTCTTGAGATTTAGACCCTGATTTATGAACTCAGTGTGATTTGAGCAGTTTAGAAGACAGTGTGAGAAAATATATTTCCTTTTTCTCTATTGGCAAACCAAGTGGTATACACTTAAAGTCTAGATTTACTCAAGTATATAATACAGGTGTTATTCTTGGGATCACATTAAACACAAGATGAAATCCAAACTTAACTTCATTGTTCACCATAAAGTTTCTATGCAGAAATTCCTTCTAAGCATTTCTTGATGTATGTGCTCCTCCAATTCTGACTCTCTAGAAAAATTGGTCAAGAAACTGGAAAACAGGAGAAACTACTATAAATGTCCTATAAGAAGTAAAGCTTAGGAATTGACATAGAAATGTTACTGGTTATAAGGAATCCACTAACATCAACTTGAAATCAAGAGAAGGCAAAATTGACTTGTTGAATCAATGATAAGTTCAACATTTCTGGGAACACCGACGCACGTAGGAGAGAAGCAGTCATAATCTAATGAGTCTTGCTTGTAGTTGTTGTCTGCTTATGTGTATCTGCTGTCTTGTCTGCTACTAAGAGTAAATCAATGTTGCAAGTAAAATAAATGTATGTGCATAATACACCTTATATAATTCCTATGAATAGGATTCAAAAATAAGTTTTAGAAGCAAAGTAATCCTTAAATTGACTATTTTGACAAATGATTCTATGTAGTGTTAACCTTGCTAGGACGTCTGAATTTTAGATTATTTTACTATTATCCAAGTATGTTTGCTGGTTTTTTCCAGTGATTAAATATTTTCAATAGACCACAGTCCTTGTAAATGCTTTATGAGAAGAGATACAAAGAGAAGATATGAGCGTTGTGGTAGAATACTTTGTAATAAGATCAGAAAATGATTAAATCTGAATCATCAAAGGCCTTATTGATATTAATTACAAAACCAAAATCAGAGTAAGCAGACAAAATAATTTTATCATTTAAAAGGAAATGTATCTGAAGCAACATGTATCCTAATGACCAACTGGAAGATGTTTCGCATGCATTCTTAATAATTCAACCAATGTCAATGCAAAATGAAATAAAATTTTCTCTCTGGAATATTTGCAATGAAATAAAGATTAAGTCTATCAAACGGAAAAAAAAAAAAAAAAGAACATATGGGATGTGAACAGTCCCCAGGAATGGGTTGTTTTAATTTGTCTGATTTCTCTCAGACTGTTCAAGTTCAGTTGGACAATATTCACCATATTATAGATAAGTTTTCACAAATGCCTAAGGTGCCTAACTGGTTTTCTTGGTTTCACTGGAGATGGCTGGTAATTATAGGTCTGCTTTGGTTATATAACTGTATTCCTATTATGTTAATGTGTGTGTGCAATTTAATTAGTAGTTTAAAACCTATACATGCTGAAGTTACTATACAAGAAGATATGTCAAAGAAATAATCAATCTTCCCAGGTTTTCTTCCACCTGCTACTTTTATAGCTTTTCTTCTTCCTTCCTAATTATAACCCTTAAGTAGAATTCGTGCCTCATATCGAATTTACCGAGCATCATAATTCCTCCAAGTGGTAAAGACACCTCAAGACAAATGCTGGGCATAGAAGCCACAGAGCATAAAATATGCAAAGAAGTAAAAAGCTAACCTTTTCAAACAATAAGGCTTCTCTCTCACTTACCAACTTAACATTTCCCTGTATGGCCCCGGAAGATGACTGGTTAGCCAGAGACGGGTAAGATTCCTCAAGGGAGGAACAACCTAAGACAGGCACAGTCGCAGGGGGGCCATCAGGTGAGAAAATGGGGATCAACAGAGGTGAGGCTCAGAACCTCACCCCCGCCGTTCTGAGAGAAATCTTCTGCATCCGTGGATGTTTTATTGCCCTTGTCTAGCTTGGATTAACACATAGTCTACAGGCACACACCTGATCATCTACAATTGCTCTCTTACAGCACTAAACTATGTTTTCTACCTTTATCTTGCATCTACCTACCGCTTCAGCATTTTATTAAAAATAATAATAATAAAGAGAGAAATGTGGTATCCACATATAAATCAAGTATAAAAATAAAATGAATATTCATATTTGAACTGTTTATAGTTCATAATGCATGATCAAAACCAAAAGCCTCTGTGATGACTGCCCTTGTACTGTTCACCATGTAACTTATTCATTATGTAATAATTTGTTCTCCATGTAAGAACTTGTTCGTTATGCTTCAGAAGATTGGAGACTGACAAGAATTAGGCTTGGGGTAGATTAATGATTGTGCATTGAGCACTGACCCCCCTATACAGAATTTTATTGTGGTTAACAACCATTTGATCAATAAATATGAGAGATGCCCTCACAAAAAAAAAAAAAAAAAAGTACACACTTCCAATTGTAAAATAAATAAGTAACCGGGATGTAATGTATAGCATAAGGAATATAGTCAAAATATTGTAACAGCTTGGTATGGTGATAGCTGGTACCTAGAATTATCATGTATATAAATGTTAAATCACTGTGTGTATACCTGAAACTGATGTAATACTGTGTGTCAACTACCCTTCAGTAAAAAAAAAAAAAAAAAGAAAAGAAAAGAAAACTAAAACTGTTACACTGGATTGAAAAAACAAACTGCAACTATTTGTGCTAGCAAGCAACACAAATAAGAATAGAAAAAGAGTTTAAAGTAAAAGAATAAATCCTATCTGAAAGTTGGTGTATCTATACTAATATCAGGTTAAAGAGACCATATGATAAGAATCATTACTAGAAAGGGATGCTTTGTAATGACAAGAGGGGTGATATACAAAGAGGATATAGTAATACCAAATCTGTATGCACACAATATCTTAGCTTCAAAATATATTAAAACTGAAAAAAATTAAAGGAGAAATACCCAAAACTGCAATCATGAGAGACTAACATACCTCATTCAGTAACTAATAAGATCCAAGAGACATGAAAACCAGGAGGCCTATATAAGAACTGAATTAAACAATTAACAAATCTGAACTAACATATTAGAACACTTCACTTAACAATGACAAAACACACATTCTTTCCACAGCTCATACATTGTATATTAAAGTTGCCCATATACTGGAACATAAAGCAAACCTCCACAAATTTCAAACAATTGAAATGACTCAGAGCATGTAACCAACCCCATCATGGACTTAAGCTAGAAATAAAAAACAGACAGATAACTAAAAAATCCCCAACTACATCAACACACTTCAGAATAATACATATATTTCTATATAATCCACAGGTCAAAAACATATCAATGGAAATTAGAATACAATTATGCAGCAATATAAAAATATGAGAAATGAACTTCTACTTCGGGCCATAAGAGAGTAATTCTGAACTAGCCCGCTGAGGTGATTTTTTTTTTAATAGTTACAAATTATTTGACTCTTCTAACAAAAGCTGGGGTCCACTTCCTTGAGTCTGGATGGACTCATGACTGTTCAACCTAAAGAGTAGAACAGAATGTGACCTCTGAGACTAGGTCATAAAAGTCAATGCAAAATGTGCCTTATGATCTGGGACACTGCATTCTGACCTCTCAGCTACCATGTAAAAAGTCTGACTACTCGGAGGCTGCTGTGCTGTAAGGAGGCCCAAGCCACATGGAGCGACTGCATGTGGGCACTCCAGTAGGCAGTCATCTGAGTTCTTCACAACCACCACCATCAGCTGTCAGTGATGTGAGTCAACTGGGATGTCTAGCCTACCCAAACCTTCAGATAACTCACTGCACGAGACAGCCCAAGTAGGAGGTACCTAGCCACTGCTTCTAGAACTCCTGACTCACAAAATCCTGATGAGCAAAATGCAATGACTCCAGAAGCTGTTAAATTTTAGGACAATTTGTTATGCAGTAACAGTAACTAGAACACTCTCCCAATGTAAACAATGACAAAATTAGACGACATACATGAGGAAGGTACTTTAAGTGTTAAACAGGGAGTACAAGACTGAAAATGCTGAAAAGGGGAAACATGAGATGAGCCCATGATCATCCAGCACTCTGCCTGGGGACAACTTCCTGCTACAGCAGTAATAGCTGGAGTCCAAGTAAAGCACCATTAAGCTGAGGAGGCAGAGATCAGAGTTAGGCGCACTGTTAGTGGCAGAAATTTTGAGAAAAGGCATTGGAAAGAAGGGAACTGTGCAAAGAGGGGAGCCCCAGAAGTCCAAGCAAAGGATTCTGTAAGCCTATGACTACAGGCTTGACCACACATGCACAGGGTGAGACCACTCAAGGTTTAGCAGATAGCAGCAGTGCTTGGGTTGATATACTAGCAGTCTACCAGTGCTGGGAGAAGAGCAGTGCCATGAGACTGGGAGACCCAGACCTGCCAATGTCACTCATTAACAACTTAGTGACACCCCTACCATTCAGCTGAGACAATAGAAAGGTTGTCCCCAGGAGACACTCTAAAGTAAGACCTATGCTAGATCCTCCCTAACAAACCCTAAAACCAAGCCCTGACTGACAAGATGTACAGAGAGACAGAATTTACAGATTGAGTCCTGACAAATCAGGTTTGTGAAACATTTTGGGCTTTCCCCAGATTGGCACAAAGAAAGCATTAAAACCAAGGCTTCACAAGTTCAAGATGATCAATCAGTAACTGAACTACCTGCTAAAATTAGAATGAACACCCTTCAGAGGAAGATAACAGAATGCAGATTTGCTACAATGTTATTATGCACAGAGACAGTTATTTAATCAAAATTCACCAGATATACAAAGAAACAGGAAAATGTGATCCATCGTCAAGAAAAATTCAACTATAAGAAGTTTACATGACATAAATGTTAGCCTGCCAACCATGCCTTTCCTGAATAGCTTACCCACAGGAACCACATGAAGTAATAAAATAAATGTTCTTGTTTTAAGTCACTATGTTTTGGGAAAACTAATGACAGGAAAATAGTAATTTGAAACAGAACCTTGGTACCTGGGGTTTGTTGCCACAATAAAAAACCATGGCATTGTGTTTGGGGTCAAGTGGTGAGTGGAAGCTGGAAGGGCCATGAGAAGACTGACCATAAAAACCCAAAGGTCCCTATCAAATTACCAACAACATTCTTCAACGAACTGGAACAAATAGTTCAAAAATTCATATGGAAACACCAAAGACCCCTAATAGCCAAAGCAATCCTAAGAAAGAAGAATAAAGTGGCGGGGATCTCACTCCCCAACTTCAAGCTCTACTACAAAGCCACAGTAATCAAGACAATTTGGTACTGGCACAAGAACAGAGCCACAGACCAGTGGAACAGATTAGAGACTCCAGACATTAACCCAAACATATATGGTCAATTAATATTCGATAAAGGAGCCATGGACATACAATGGGGAAATGACAGTCTCTTCAACAGATGGTGCTGGCAGAACTGGACAGCTACACGTAAGAGAATGAAACTGGATCACTGTCTAACCCCATACACAAAAGTAAACTCAAAATGGATCAAAGAACTGAATGTAAGCCATGAAACCATAAAACTCTTAGAAAAAAACAGGCAAAAATCTCTTGGACATAAACATGAGTGACTTCTTCATGAACATATCTCCCCGGGCAAGGAAAACAAAAGCAAAAATGAACAAGTGGGACTATATCAAGCTGAAAAGCTTCTGTACAGCAAAGGACACCATCACTAGAACAAAAAGGTACCCTACAGTATGGAAGAATATATTCGTAAATGACAGATCCGATAAAGGCTTGACATCCAAAATATATAAAGAGCTCACACACCTCAACAAACAAAAAGCAAATAATCCAATTAAAAAATGGGCAGAGGAGCTGAACAGACAGTTCTCCAAAGAAGAAATCCAGATGGCCAACAGGCACATGAAAACATGCTCCACATCACTTGTCATCAGAGAAATGCAAATTAAAACTACAATGAGATATCACCTCACACCAGTAAGGATCACCACTATCCAAAAGACAAACAACAACAAATGTTGTCGAGGATGTGGAGAAAGGGGAACCCTCCTACACTGCTGGTGGGAATGTAAATTAGTTCAACCATTGTGGAAAGCAGTATGGAGGTTCCTCAAAATGCTCAAAATAGACTTACCATTTGACCCAGGAATTCCACTTCTAAGAATTTACCCTAAGGATGCAGCACTCCAGTTTGAAAAAGACAGATGCACCCCCATGTTTATCGCAGCACTATTTACAATAGCCAAGAAATGGAAGCAACCTAAGTGTCCATCAGTAGGTGAATGGATAAAGAAGATGTGGTACATATACACAATGGAATATTATTCAGCCATAAGAAGAAAACAAATCCTACCATTTGCAACAACATGGATGGAGCTAGAGGGTATTATGCTCAGTGAAATAAGTCAAGCGGAGAAAGACAAATACCAAATGATTTCACTCATCTGTGGAGTATAAGAACAAAAGAAAAGAAAAACTGAAGGAACAAAACAGCAGCAGAATCACAGAACCCAAGAATGGACTAACAGTTACCAAAGGGAAAGAGATTGGGGAGAATGGGAGGGTAGGAAGGGATAAGGGCAGGGAAGAAGAAAGGGGGTATTATGATTAGCATGTATAATGTGGGGGGTGGGGGAAAGGGGAGGGCTTTGCAACACAGAAAAGACAAGTAGTGATTCTACAACATCTTACTATGCTGATGGACAGTGACTGTAATGGTGTTTGTGGGGGGACTTGGGGTAGGGGAGAGCCTAGTAAACATAATGTTCTTCATGTAATTGTAGATTAATGATAACAAAAAAAATGTAATTAAAAAAAAAACCCAAAGGGCCTCAAGGAGATTACTGATGAAGGCTTAAAAGGAAAGTGTTACAGGAAGATACATGACAAGACATACTATGTCAGAAAGTTTAGCAACTCTGTCACCTGCAGTGTCATGGAAAATAGAGATCAAATCCAGGGTAGGCCTGTAAGATCCTTTGCTATGATCTCAGAAATATTTAAGGAGGTACCTCACAGACCTTTTCAAACAGGTAAAGACCTCCTAGGACCTTAAAGGCATGCCTACAGACCTGACCTCTATGTTAAACAACAGAGCTTAGAAAAAATCTTACAATATTGTCCCACAGCAGCTTCCCAGGAAGGTCAAGTAGAAGAGATTGTCTCAAAGAGATTGGTGGGTGTAACATGCCTAATGAAGCGAATTTTTGTATTGATACACGAGTTTAGAAAGGAATTATATGAGCCTGAACTGAAAGAAATAGAAACTATACAAAACATAAAAAGGGTTTGGGCCCTTAAACTTCTAGAGGCAGTCAACAGACTGAGATTCAGCTGTAATCCAAGCTAGTTTTTAGGAAATGGAAAGATTGTTCAGAGGGCAGAACTAAGAATCCATAGGATAAAGCCAAAAGCCCTGGAGAAATATTGCTTTTCCGGTTAGTAATACTGAGTTCTAATCAAAGATTTGGCAAGATGTGCTCAGCTAGGGATTTCAGAATTGCTATGGATCAGTGACTGCCGTGTGCCTCTCATTCCCTCCCTTGCCCCCCCTTTTGAGTGGGTATCCATCTTATCCCCATAACAACATCTTAAGTTAGTGAAGGGGCAGATAACTTGTCTCTTCAGTTCATAAAGTCTTCAGACACGAGAAGTACAGACAGGGAGTGGACTCAAGGCCTTACACCTGAAAGCCTCATCCACATGTGGATCCACGTTAGACGACAAGACCTTGGACTCTGAGCTGATGCTGTGATGGGAGGAGACTTCGGGAGTCTTGAGGAGAGGGGGCAGTGTACTTCCCATGTGGAACCATTATGTTTACTAGGCTCTCCCCTTACCCCAAGTCCCCCCACAAACACCATTACAGTCACTGTCCATCAGCATAGTAAGATGTAGAATCACTACTTGTCTTTTCTGTGTTGCAAAGCCCTCCCCTTTCCCCCACCCCCGACATTATACATGCTAATCATAATACCCCCTTTCTTCTTCCCTGCCCTTATCCCTTCCTACCCTCCCATTCTCCCCAGTCTCTTTCCCTTTGGTAACTGTAGCCAAAGAGTGGAATGTGGCAGACTGTTTTTTCCAAAGATGAATGCAACAATCTTTGGTCCCACATGCTTTTCCACAGAATGACCTTCACACTCCTTCTACTGAGGTGTAGGCTCTAACTTCTTTCTCTTGAATCTGGGTGGGCTTATGATTTGCTTATAGCCAAAAGAATAAGACAGAAGTGACACTGTGTAACTTCCAAGGCTAGATCGTAAAAAGCCATATAGCTTTCACTTTGTTTACTATTTCAGCTGTGGCCACTATCTGGCTACAACAGAAATTGACAAGCTGAGTCTAAAATCTTTATGAAAATGCAAAAAATCCTAGAAAAATCAGAAGACTTTTTAAAAGAAAAACAAAGTTGGAATTCTTGCACTACCTGATAAAAGCTACAGTAATTATAGTTTTGCATAAGGCTAGACATAGTGATTAATGGAACAAAGTCCAGAATTAGACCACATATATATGGCCAATTGATTCTTTACCAAGGTACAAAAGTAATTCTGTGGAGAAAGACAATCTTTTCAACACACCACTTGCAACAGATATCCATAAAGAGAAACAATCATGCTTAAAGGGAAACTCATAGCCTTAAAGTAATATGTCAAAAAATAATAGCAAAAATCGTGATGCAGATTTTCTTCCCCCAAAATTATAAAAAGAACAGAAAATTAAACCCAAAGAAAGCAGTAGGAAAACAACAAATGAAATATGAACAAATTTTCTAATAAAATAGAGGAAAACTACTTTAAGAGCAAAAACAAAACCAAAAGTCGATTCTTGGAAAAGACAGTTTAAATGCTACACTTACATCCCCAGAGAGCCACTGCCGCCACCACTCTTCTAACACAGGCCTTCTGCCCTGCCCCCGACGCTCACGCCCTTCCTGTCTGTGTACACGGTTTTTACCAACATGCGAGGTCATGTTAGGAGTCTGATTCAACTCTTACCCTCCCTCTCACCTTTGAGAACGGAGCTCCCTGAAGCAGGGATTCTGTCCATCTCGGTCACCACAACAACCCTAAGCCTAATGAAAACGCCTGCTGTGTTACAGATGTTCAATAAACGTCTCACAAATTTTTTTTAATGAGCTTGTTTTTAGAAAAACTGCTACTAGAGAAAAATATATATGAATAAAAACTCCACTGAAGAATATCGTACCCTGTTCACTATGTGTCTTTACCAGCTGTAAGCACACATGGGTGCTCTCTGTAGAGCAAGCTTTCCCTGACTCTATAAAAGTCAGTGTATTTGCCAATTAACCTAAACAAGTTAAAAATTCATGTAAACAAAAATGTGATTCGCCTTCAAAACAGTCATGGAAGCCAGTTTGAGGAGAAAAAAGTAATCCTACCATCTTGGGAAGAAATAAAATGTTCATAGCAGTAATACTAAATAAAAAGCACCAGTGGATTCTAAGTTAAACACATCTTTAAAAATGAGATCTGAGAGCAAGGAGACCAATACCATTCTGACTAGTTCACAGCAAAACCTACAAAATGAAGAATAAAAGGTCCAGGCTTGCACACAGCCCTCACGGGGGAGAGGAACTACTGCGAATCATTTCTAGGACACCAAGACTGCCCAGGCTTCTCCACCTGGCATTCCTCAGGCTCACATCTGGAGAGGAGAAAGCCTTGGGAAGGCTTCCTGTGCACCCAAGGATGTCTGGCAGCATCCCCAGCCTCTGTCCACTGCATGCTGGTGACACCCTCGCAGTCATGACGACCAAAACTGTCTCCACACACAACCACACGTCCCTTCGCAGCAAAATCACTCCCTGTTGCGAACCACTGCTTTTGGCACAATCAAGACAAAAATGGTAAAGAGACAATCATTTGCAAACACAGCTACACATCTTTTCAACCCCTCTGAAGCCCTAGCCCTGTATTGCTGACAGACTGCACTGGACCATGGGTGGCTCTGTGATGAAGAGCTCCGGCCATCTCTGCCCCCACAGGCAAAAGTACCGGGTTCTCAGCAAATCAGCCACAGAGCAGAAACTGAAAGCAGAAAGCAGACAAACTACAGCTGTGACCTGGAAGGTTCCAGTCTCATTTCCAAATAGCATTTAAAGCGTTATGACAAAATGTGAAGCAAATGCCTGGCTCTCCTAAATCTTACAAACAAGGTAATGTCAAGAATAATTTCATAATGTCCAAATTTTTTAAATTCAAATTAAAGCCACAGACACTGATGAAAATCACCTTTCAATCTTTAAAATACACCTCAGCTATGTCTTCTTACTTTTTCACTCATAAAATAGTGACTATCAAACCAGGGGAAAGTATGCTTAAATTGACTGCAATAAAATTGGAATTTTTTTTACAGCAAAGAACACTATGAACAGTGTTGAGATAAGCCATAGACTAGAAGCTACTCACAATATAAATACCAAAGGATCAGTATATTCCGAATATTATCCAGAACACTTACAAACATGAAAAACATCATCACCTCTAACAGCCAAACCTAACATCATTACTTCAGAAACAAGTGGTTCCTGAAGTTCTCCCCGCACACTCCATCCACTGTGAGGAGACTTCCACTGGCTTTGTCTCTCCCTAACCGAACGTGAATGCCGAATACCGCACTCAGCTCGGCGCCCCCAGGACTCCAGAAGCAACCCCACGCCTGGCCATCACCAGGCATGAGGGAAGGGGCGCCCCAGTGCCCAGGCAGTGCAAACCGAGTCCGGTCTGGGGACAGCTGGGGCTCATCCGAGACCAGCAGAATCCAGGCACCCAGGCACGGTGACGCAGCCAGCTTCCTGGGGAAGAACCCTCCCAGCCCCCACCACAGGCCTCATGTGAGTGTAGGCTGGCCGCTGTTTCCTCAAGAGCTCCTCAAGACTTTCCAAGAGTCTGTCACCTCTCTGGCAAAGACCTTTAAAAAGCAATGGGCTAAGGACCTGACAGGGAAAGACAGAACAATGGAGATGTTTTCTTGCTGGTTTCCCAAATACGAATGATCCAAACATGGGAGAAATAAAAATACCATTAAATACTCAAGCAAATTATTCCTGGAAACCTCAGAACCACCAGAGGACCAATGCTTCCTCCAAGTGCCATTCAGCAGTCCAGGGAACAAGGCGGGGCCAGGCGGGAGAGCCACGCGTCACCACAGGGCCTGGGGGGCTCCAGGGTCTTGCAGATCTGTGCTGGGCTTCCCGCTCTTCTTGAGGGCTCCAACGGGCAGCCTCTCTCAAGGAGGCTAGAAAACAATCTCCTAGGATCTCCAGTGAGCCTGAGAGCTGAGGGCTAGAGGGGCAAACAGGACCTCTGCACCCCGAAAGTAGAGATTTTAAAAGAAGCAGGAGGAGACCAAGCCTGTTTGCAGCCTCGGGGGGGGTACTCAGGCAGTGAAACCCCACGATGCTGGTCGAGTCACACCCTTCTCCCACCTGGAAGTCCCCTGTAAGCAGAGGCACAGAACAACATACAAATCTGTCTGCGACACACAAGCCCCCCAGGGCCCCTGTGAGGGGAGCCAACCAGCCAGAGGGGGCTCACAGGGCAGCAATGCCCCCCTGGGAGGGAGCGGCCAAAGAGCTCCCGGCAGCTCATTCTGCTTTTTTCATGGGCTCCACACACTGAGGTGATGATCCCCCCAGGTTTGTGATGTGGGGTCTGTTATCCTGAGAGAGTGGAAGCCAGTCAAATGGGTCCTGTGGGCAAACAAAAGTATGCTAGTGGGTATGTGGGGGGAACTTGGTGATGGGGGGAGTCTAGTAAACATAATGTTCCTCATGTAATTGTACATTAATGATACCAAAATAAAAATAATAAAAAAAATAAAAGTATGCTAGTAACCTGGAGGGCAATGAACTCAGCTTACTTTTTCCATCTACTGATGATGTTTCCAAACAGTAAGGCTACAAAACACACAAGAAATAAAACCACAAGACTGCCAGACAGACTCTGTGCACAGTCAGACTCGGTGCTGGAAAGCGCAAGGCGAGAAGAGTAAGATACCTTTGCAAAATGCCAACATTAGGGAATAGGCTACGGCACATGATCTCCTCCCCCAAATCCATCACATTTAACTGAAACACTGAAATCGTCCCTTCAGCCAGACCCTTAACGATTCTCAAGATTTCTGATGGGAGGGCGGAGAAGAGGCAGGTTGAGGAGCAGGCTGTGAAGGGCAGGCTCAGTCACCAGTCCGCAGCCCAGCCTAAAGACAGGGCCAGGTAAAGTCATGCCTTGGCAAAATAATAAACTACTGTATGCTGCAGACCTTCCAAAGGATCTCATGAGTTGAAACCTTAAATGTTGATTCTGTGAATGCAAAAGGCCAGAGAGTAAACTCTGATCAGAGAAGACAGCTAAAGCCCTTTCTGACCGACCATACTAAAAATACAACACAAACCTTTCCTCGGGCCATAGCAAGTGCAAAGCCAATACCGCATGTACCAATCTGGGGGCACACTGCAGCCTAGCTCCATGAAGGGCATGAGGAACAGTCAAAAGAAGATTGGCTACAATGCCAGTGCAAAGTCTCTGAGCGAGAGAGGCCCCCCCAGCACCCACACTCCACACCAAGCAGCTCTTTGGGTGCCTACCATACTCGGTCGCCACCAAGAAAAACCCTGACCTTGTCTTCTCTCCTCTCCTCTTGTTCGATCATGAATTCTGTGCCCCAGGAAGGCACCTAAATACCCCACTCTCCTCTCCTCACCACTGTACTATCTGGTGTGGATTCCAAAGGGTCTCCCTGCCTCCCGATCATTCTCCCTGCCCACTGCAGAAAGGAGCTCACCCACCTACCCAGGACCTCTTAAGCATGTTAAGACTGCCCCCTCTGCCCTTAGGGTAACGCTGCGATGCTTCAGGCCTCCTCTGAGAGCTCTCTCTGACCATCAGCACCTCCCGCCAGCCACAGGCCCTCCACCGCAGGTTCCCCAGTCCCAAAGGCCCAGCACTCTCAGGCCTCAGGGACTTGGCTGACACTGTGCCCCTTTCCCCGTGTCCTCACCCAGCAGTTAACACGTTACATTGTAACGACTTAACCCTGACTCATACTCTCCGCCAGGTCTCCACTTACAGGTCAGCCCCGCAGAAAGCCTTGTCTAGGTTTCTTCCTTCCTAGGTCAGGGCACGCCGAGCATTGCTAGGCTTCAGTGCCCATCAGCACAGCTGCGGAGCACCGTTGGGGGAACTTCGTTCAAGCCTGCCCCATCTGCTTCTATATTCTAAGCTGCGCCAAACACTACTGGAAGTCTTGAGGAGACGATCTGGAGAATACTTACTGGTTTTCTGGAGAATACGTCCTGTCCTTCAGGAGGGTTGCTGGGTAACTGCAGTCAGGGGACACAGAGCCTGGTGGCTGGCTGCAGCCCCAACACTGGGTCTGTGCGAAGCCCTGCTAGACATGGTCCCCACCCCATCCCCACAGCTGCCCAAGGCCATCCAACAACGGCTCCAGTCACTCACTCTGCTCCCCAAAGCAGGGGTCCAGCCCACCAGCAACGCTTATTATCCTTCCTCAGCTAGATTTATACACATTCTAGATAGTAACTCAGTCCTCCGAACATCCTCTTAAGGAGATGATGACACACTTATTCGCATGTTACAGATGAGGAAACTTGCCTCAAAAAGGTGTATACAGTAAAGACAGGTTTTGCACCCAGGTGGCTGATCTGGCTCCAGAGTTCATGCTCTTAGACACCACACTGCACAATCTCCCCTCCATTCACATTTTCCTGAAAGGATATGGGAAGAAAATTGAGTTCAGAGACAGAGCCACATGTGCACTGTGCCTGTGTTTACAATGAACTGCAATGCCAAGGGCTGGGTCAGGCAGACAATCACGCTGTGGGAGGCAAGGAGCCCTGACTCCTCCCTCACACCACACAAAAATCACCTCCATGTGGATCACAGACCTAAAACATTAAAACTTCCAGAAGGTAACAGAGAGTCTCTCCATGACTTTGGGGTAGACAAGATTCCTTAAACAATATACAAAAAGTACCAAACATACAGGGAAAAAAAATGATCAATTCTATTTCATTAAAAATAAAACACCTGTTCATCAAAAATCCAATTTAAAAAGAGCATAAAGCTGAAAAAATAAAACCCACACAACTAAGATGTTGAAAAGGCAAGCAATGTAGAAGAAAAAGACCTGTGTGTGTGTGTGTGTGTATGCGTGTCCAACAAGACTTATATCCACATATAAAGAATTCCTATGTATCAAAAAAAAAGATGAAATAAAAGAAAAATGGTCAAAAAAATGTGTTTCACTTCACAAATGTGAAAATAGTCATAAGCATATGGAAAAAGGCTCATCACCTTAAGTAATCAGGGAAATGCAAAGTAAACCCACGTTTAGAAGCTCCCATCCCCTGGATTGCTGGGAAGGAGTGTTAAAGGTCCTACAAGTCACTCTGAAACAAGCTGGGTCACCATCTGGAATGCTTTCTGGTGCAGGTGTAGAAAACAGCCTTCTGTCCGCACACAAACCTACTCTGCCAGTGTGTCCCTAGGTGGGCACACAAAAAGGAAGGGCAGGAACTCAGATCAAAATTGCCACTGCTTCATTTCCAACAAGGAAGCCACTCTAAACTCTGACGTAGGCTGTTCTAAAACACCAGTCCAACAGCAGATATTCAAGCTGTCTCAGGAAAAGGTGACGCAACTTTCTGGGGAAGGGGAGAAGAAAGAGGACAAATACAGAATAAGCCAGATGCTGCTGGCCCTCTAAGCTGAGAACAAGAAGTGAAATGCAGTACAGAGCCGTTAACATGCCCCGTCTGAGGGCGCACAGTCACGGGGCCTAACTGCCCCACGCTAGTGCCCTGCCCTTCTCCCTGCTTTGGTGATTCCTTTTTGTTCCAAAAACCATGCCCATCCTTGCTTGTCTTCATCCAGGGCTTGATATCAACAGATCTGGAGTTCGGGTTGCAGACTTCATTCTGTGGAAGAGAACCTGAAGGCTTGAAAGGACTTGCCCAAATCACAAAGTTTAGATGGCAATGGTGGCCTGGCCCTCAGGGGTGCCCCACTCACTGACACGCTATGGTGCCAGGCAAAAGCTTTCCCAGGCCACAGCTGCAGCTCGGCTTGAGCCAGGATGGGCTGCCCCCAGTCCCCCCAGCCTCATCAATTTCTCCCTCGCTACCTGGATCAGGCCCACTGGCAAACTGATGTCACATACTCCTCATATCCTGCCTCTTTTTTCTGTTTCCTTCTATAGTAAAACTCCTCAAAAGAGCTGTCTATTCTTCGGGTCCCAAATTCCTCTCCAGCTCCTGTCTGAGCTCCCCTCACAGCACTGAAATGGCTCATCAAGGGCACCAAGGACCCCACACTGCTAAACGCAAAGGTCAGTCCAAAGGTCAGTCTTAGTCCTTGAACCACCAGGTGTTCAGGAGTGTTATGCCATTGGTCACTTTCTCCTTGAAATTGTGTATCTAAATTTGGCTTTCATAGTGCTTTTCTCTTGGGTCTCCTACTACCCTGGTGGCCAGTTCTCCTCAGCCTTCTTTCCCGTATCGCCTGTATCCCTCCCACCTCTGAGTGCCCAGTGCTTAGTCACTAGACCACTTCTGTTGAACTTCCCTCTCTTCTAGGATGATCTCCGCCCAGCCTGTGGTTTAAGTATGATTTGTGTATAGAGAGGGCCCACATTATTTCCAACACAGAGTTCTCCTCTGATCTTCAGCTCAATAGTCTAAGTGCCTCTGAACATCTCAGTGTGGAGGCACGAGACCTATCAAACTTCACAAGTCTCCAAAACTGAAGTCCTATCTGCCCAGGTCTCCCCAAGCTCAGAAAATGGCACCTCCAAGCCATTCAATCCCAGAACCTTGGAATCCATCCTTATCCTCCCTCTTTCACACAATCTACATCCATTTCATCAACAAATTTTATTGGTTCCAACTTCAAAACATATCCAGAATCCAACTACCACCACCTCCACCCAGCCACTGCCATCTCTTGCCTGGATTCTTCCAATACCCTCCTAATCGGTCTCCCTGCCTTTGTCCTCATCTCCCTCACAGCCTGCTCCCTACACAGCAGCCCAAGTGAGATCACGCCATTCCTTTGCTCAGGCCCTCCAGCGGCTCCCAGCCCATGCCGTCTGAACCCTTGGCCTCTCTCCCGCCACCCTCTCCTCCTGGCGTGCTCCTCTTCAGCTGCCCTGGCTGCTTGCGTCCCTCCCACACACCAGGAATGCCCTCCCTGCCTCTGCAGCTTTGCTCCTGCTGTCCTACCTGCCTGGAATGCTCTTTCCCCAGACAACCACCAAGCTAGCCCCTTACTTCCCTCATGGCTCAACTCAAAAGTCACCTGATCAAGTAGGGTCTTTCCTGACCACTCTACATAAGATAGTGTCACCCTACCTTCATACTTTACCTAGTTCCCTGTCTTCATAGCACTTAGAACTTTCTGACCTACTGTTTATGTACCTATTTATCATCTGCCTCGACCTATTAAAATGAAAACTCCATGAGAGTCATTTTTATTCTCTGCTCTATTCCCAAGGCCCATGACAATGACTAGCAAAGAGTCGTGCCCAGTCAGTATTACTGAATGACTGAATGAATGCACCCCTTTCCCCTGCACTTTAACACACGGTTGCTCTCCTGATGCCTATCTGCTCTCTTTTAGGCATTATACTCACTGGGCTACATAGCTTTTTAAGCAAACTTGACTTCTAACGGACTCTATGAGGTGCCTTTTTAACAAGAACTTGATCTCGGCTAATGCATTTGACTAAGTCCACTCTGATAGTCTTGGAAATAGATGCTGTTCTATGGGCTACAGAAAAGTCACTTGGATTCACAGACAGATAACTAATCTTACTCAATGAATGTTACCAGTTCATCTAAAGGGAAGTCTCTAGCAAACTGTCACTAGGATCTATTCTCAGTTCTATCCAATTCCATTTTCCCCCATGACTTGCATAGTCAACAGATATCACAGAATCCATCATCCAAGCAGAATGAAAGCACAAGTCCATACAAAGGCTTGCACATGAACATTCACAGTGGCTTTGTTAACAGCAAAAATAACAAAGTGGGGGGAAAGGAAAGAAAAAGACAGGAAAACCCCTCAGAAAAGCAACAACACAGGACTAGATAAACAAATTGCAAATTAGGGTAGCCCCCTACAGTGGAACACTACTCAGCAATGAGAAGTAATAGACAACTGATGGCCACAACATGGATAAATCTTAAATAATTACACTGAGGGAAAGAAGCCAGACTTCCAGAAAGAGAAATAAAGAAAAGGAATATGCTATGTGGTTCCATTTATGCCAAAATTCTAGAAAATACAAACGAAGGACAGAAAGCAAATCAGTGGTTCCTCAGGGACAGTCTAGAAAGGACAGATGCTGGGGAGGGTCTTCAGGAGGCACAGGGTGCTTTAAAGGGCTAGGGATGTGCTTGTCATCTTGATTGTGATGATGGCTTCAGGAGTATATACATTACATACAATTGAACCTCAATAAAGCTGGGGAAAAAAATGGAAAGAAAAGAAGAAAAACTCCAAGTAACTTTTGAACTGTATAGTACCTTGACTATAAAGCTTCAGTGGGATATATTAAAAGGAAAAAAAATTTCAAAAAAAAATCTCAAACTTTATTTTTAATGGAATTATTTGAAACTATTTTGAGTGTACTATTGGACTGAGCAAATGAGTACATACACTAATGCTACTGGGAACAAAATTCTCACTATGGGGGAAGGGAGAGAAAGATGGCATGGGAGGATTAAAATTAAAAGTACTGTTATAAACACATGATTTTTTTTACGTAACTGTATTTTCTGGCTCTACCCACCGGAAGAGCCTACAATCAGCAACACTTCAGTAGCAATGAGCATAAGTACAGCCCAGATCTTGGTTTCTAAGTACCACTCCCCTCTAAATGAAAACAAAATTCCTTGAAGAAAAGGGAAATTCCCAGGTTGGAACAAAGAATATATAAGCTAGGCCTGGAACATACTGTAGTGCCATACAGAAAAGGGTGTGCTCGCAAGCTGTAGGGACATGCCAAGAGGACACAGAAGTCAGCTTGAAGGGGCTGCCGCTAGCCACATCTGGGACAAGCTGAGCATCAAAATGAACAACAGGGATAGCTTCTACCATAGTGAATTTTCTAAAAGATAATCCAAGGCTCCAGTATTTTTTAAGTGCAGATAAATGCGGAAGGAATAAAGAATCAGAAAAAGAATCGTCATTTTGAAGCCACCATATCAATAACCGATTTAGGTATGAACCGTAAGTGGAAGCTGAAAACAGTAGATGAGAGACTGGAGCACAGGGTATTTCCACAGTACTAGGGTCACAGCACAATGGAGAGGAAGGCCCAAGTGTTCCCATATGCTCCCTGCCCCCATACCTGCACAGGCTCCCCATTATCAACATTCCCCAGGAGAAAGGGACATCTGATACAGTGGATGAACCTACACTCTCACGTCATTATCACCCAGAGCCCACAGTTTACATTAGGGCTCACGCCTTGTGGTGCACATTTTATGGGTTTAGACAAACATACAATGACACGTACCTTCCATTACAGTAACACACAGAGGACTTTCACTGTCCTAAAAATCCCCTGTGCTCTACGAATTCATCCCTTCCTTTCCCCTAAACTTCTAGAAACCACTAATCTTTTTATTTTTTAAAAATAAAAACTTAGGGAAGTAAAACTAAATGAAATACCATGGAATTACAGAATGATTCTGATTTTGAAGAATTTTAAATGGCACATGCAAAAAAGGACATACAATCAAATTCCAGTTATGGCACATTCTGGTTTCACAGCAAAAAGACTGGAAAAATTACAACAAAATATCAACACCCCTGCTATCTCTGGCATGGGTGATTTTGTGTTCTTTACAATGTTCTTTCTTTCCAAAATTTATTTAGTAAGCACATGTAACTCATAATGAAGAAGTTATTGTTAAACAGCAAAGTCAACAACTAGTTTGGCAGTAGGGGTTTTGAAATGTTATCCAAACTCCACACACACTCTCCAACGAAGGATCTGGGACATTAGGCAATCGCAGGGTTCCTAACATTTATTTAAAACTAGTCTAAGAAGAGAAAGAAACTGAGGCTCACAATGGGGGTGTCTGACGTGGCAGGCCATAAAGACAGTGACAGCCCAGGGCCCCCCCATCACAGGAGGAACCGCAGCTATGAGTCCCATGATGCCTCCCCTCAAATGCGCAAAGCTCCTTGACACACAAACCACCCACTCTGATCTTAGTTAAAAACTCTGGAGGCTCCCCTAACTGTCCCACGTCCGCTGCTCAGAGAACATGACTTCTGTAGACCGCTGCTCTTCACTGAGAGATACAGGCCTCAAAGTGAGAGTCTGCAGCAGCACCCGCTAGAGACCAAGCAAATTAGCCAGGGTTCCAAGAACGTGTGGGACCGCCACCCTAACCCTATCCACTCAGGCTCCTGCCTAGCTCACCCCAGACACGTTCCCTTTACTCGGCACATTCAAGCAGCCAGGCCCTCTACCTTCCTGATTCTTAAACAAGCATATCTGCTCCCACCTCAGGGTCTTTGACTTGTCCCTCTGCCTAGAACACTTCACCCCCTACTCTTTACATTGCAAGCAAAGACAAACAGAAGCGGGTTGGAGAAAAAGCAAAAAGCAAAGTGCCTCCAGGGGAGTCAGAGATGCAGGAGTTGAGGAGACAACTTTCCTTACCCAGTGATCCACAGGGATGGGGCACAGGCCAAGGCCAGCTCGCTGTCAACACAATGGCTATGCAGCAGGTGACTAAGCATGTCACATATCTAGCTGTAGTTCCAGGATCCTAGTATCTTGATATGTCATGTAAAACAGACAAGAATGAAATGCAAAACAGAAGGCCTAACAAGAACAGAGCCACAGACCAGTGGAACAGATTAGAGACTCCAGACATTAACCCAAACATATATGGTCAATTAATATTCGATAAAGGAGCCATGGACATACAATGGGGAAATGACAGTCTCTTCAACAGATGGTGCTGGCAAAACTGGACAGCTACACGTAAGAGAATGAAACTGGATCACTGTCTAACCCCATACCCAAAAGTAAATTTGAAATGGATCAAAGACCTGAATGTAAGTCATGAAACCATAAAACTCTTAGAAAAAAACATAGGCAAAAAATCTCTTGGACATAAACATGAGCAACTTCTTCATGAACATATCTCCCCAGGCAAGGGAAACAAAAGCAAAAATGAACAAGTCGGACTATATCAAGCTGAAAAGCTTCTGTACAGCAAAGGACACCATCAATAGAACAAAAGGTACCCTACAGTATGGGAGAATATATTCATAAATGACAGATCTGATAAAGGCTTGACATCCAAAATATATAAAGAGCTCACACACCTCAACAAACAAAAAGCAAATAATCCAATTAAAAAATGGGCAGAGGAGCTGAACAGACAGTTCTCCAAAGAAGAAATCCAGATGGCCCCCAGGCACATGAAAAGATGCTCCACATCACTTGTCATCAGAGAAATGCAAATTAAAACTACAATGAGATATCACCTCACACCAGTAAGGATCACCACCATCCAAAAAACAAACAACAACAAATGTTGGCAAGGTTGTGGAGAAAGGGGAACCCTCCTACACTGCTGGTGGGAATGTAAATTAGTTCAACCACTATGGAAAGCAGTATGGAGGTTCCTCAAAAAGCTTAAAATAGAAATACCATTTGACCCAGGAATTCCACTTCTAGGAATTTACCCTAAGAATGCAGTAGCACAGTTTGAAAAAGACAGATACACCCCTATGTTTATTGCAACACTGTTTACAATAGCCAAGAAATGGAAGCAACCTAAGTGTCCATCAGTAGATGAATGGATAAGGAAGAGGTGGTGCATATACACAATGGAATATTATTCAGCCATAAGAAGAAAACAAATCCTACCATTTGCAACAACATGGATGGAGCTACAGGGTATTATGCTCAGTGAAATAAGACAGGCAGAGAAAGACAAGTACCAAATGATTTCACTCATATGTGGAGTATAAGAATAAAGAAAAACTGAAGGAACAAAACAGCAGCAGAATCACAGAACCCAAGAATGGACTAACAATTACCAAAGGGAAAGGGACTGGGGAGGATGGGTGGGGAGGGAGGGGTAAGGGCAGGGGAAAAAGAAAGGGGGCATTACGATTAGCATGTATAATTAGCATGTGGGGGTGGCATGGGGAGGGCTGTGCAACACAGGGAAGACAAGTAGTGATTCTGCAGCATCTTACTACACTGATGGACAGTGACTGTAATGGGGTTTGTGGGGAGGACATGTTGAAGGGGGGAGCCTGGTAAACATAATGTTCTTCATATAATTGTAGATTAATGATAAAAAAAAAAAAAGAAGAAGAAGGCCTATATGCTCTAAAAAGATGTGTGCACTAAGTCAGCCTGTGTCCAGATCTTGATTGACTTAAATCAGGGCTTCTCCACTAAGGGATCCTAAATGCCAGCAGAAAACATTATTATTCCTCTGGGGCAACATCCAAAGTACTCAAACTCTACAGTTTATCTTAAGAAAATCTTATTTTATCTTAAAAATGCATGTGAATTCTGATTTCTATGCCCTCATTTTCATTACCAAAAAAATTTTTAATTCTTTACCAGTTAAAGCACTGAACCCCCAACCTACCACCACCCACCAATCTTCCAGTAAAGCTGACACCCCGACCAGCTCTAGCATGTTCATCCTGAGGGCTCATGAAATCTCACACCCCACCGTACTCGGAGGAACCAAGTTTGGTAATAAAACCACTGGAAAGCAGTCATTCTTAGGATAACCAGTAAGTTCTTTAAGTCTATAGGTCTGACTGGAGCTTTGTTTTTTCCCCAGCAAAACTCCTTTAAAAACCATGCTATTGTCTTAGCTGAATGAGATTGTTTACAACATAGACCAAACAGCTTGAATAAGTGGTGGCCCCAGGACCCTTTCTGGAGAGCCAGGCAAAACCAGAAAAATGGGCACAGGTAATGAAGTAAAAATACTGGAGGAAAAGAAATGAGCATCTGGATATTCCTTGCAAATACTCTACAAGAATATGAGCAGCCTAGCAGAAGTGTAAGGGGTGGGTTATCATACCATTAATGAAGATTTATTGTACACCCAGAGAACAATGGAAATTTTGGCACAAAACCAGGAATTAGATCCACTAATCCAGATGCATGTTAATAAGAAACACATGAAGTTCTTGCTGAATGAACATATTAAATGCTGAGCATCTCTCCCTCCCCTCCCCTCCCCCAACCTTTAGTGCGTATTTAGGCCCAGAGTTAGACTAGAGACAGACTTATAGGGCAAGTTCACTTCAGTATCTCATTGGTTCAGTGCTATGAATCTTACGCATCACACTAGACCGAATACAACTAGATTTTTCACAGCTATCCTAGTTTTAGAAGAGCAGGCTGCTCTGCGCATTAGGATTGAGGGGAGCCCATCAAGCCAAGGCAGGATGGGCAGAACTGAAGAAATCAGCAGGTCTGGGATATTTGGGCAAAACTGCACAGTGTTCAGGATGAGAGGGCCACCAAGGCTGGAGGAGCTAAAACGGTGGCAGAAAAGCCACAAGAAACGTGAGTATCATTTTTGTTTGAGGGGGACAGGCGGGGTGGAGCTCTAACACTTAGTGCAACATAAAAATGGTCCTTGAAATCAGATATCCTGACAGAGCAAGAGGAAAGAAATGGAACATCACTCTGAACTGTACAATCAATAAATCTTTTCAAATTATAAAAAAATTATTTCATCTGAGAACTGTATATATATTTTTAAAAACTCCAACTGCACAGCTGTACTAGTCTGAAATAAATCACTATTAAGTTTTTGCCACTTTTAAATAAATAATAGTAAAGTACCCAGAAGCACATCTTATAATTTTTTAATAACTAAGAATCTGATAAGGAGAAAATTCCAAGAAGCCAGGAGGGAAGACAGTGTGGACATATCTATTATATTCATGAGCAGCATCTAAAATCCAGTGGAAACCGGACAAGAATGCTATAGTTGCCTGAAGACAGATTTCTTAGAACCCAAATGACAACAAGCAATACAGACACCTGGGGACTCCACCTCAGGAACCGTGAGAGCTGAGCAAGGCCTCACATCGCTATCTTCCATTGCGTCTATGGAGTCTACTTCCCAAGGCAGGAAGGACCGAGCCAGCTGCAGAGACTCCACCTGAACACACCAGTGGTGGACAGCAAAAGAGGCTACCAGGGAAAAGCAGGGTGAAAGGGTAACTTCCCTGCCAGAGGTGAAGTGGAAATGGGGCAGAGACTTCCAGACAGTATGAATGAGGGCTGACGGCCCCTGAGCCACTCAGCAGGGGTAAGGATGAAAGAGGACTAACATCGCCCCAGAAAGAGGGCCTGGAAAGCGGCCAGGGTGGCTCCCTGGCCTCCTGCAGCCGGTGCCAACCACCTACCGCACGGCTCCTTTCCACAAGGACAGGCTGGTACATGCAGACACAGGCTTTATTCCTCAGGCGGTAGGAGGCTGACAAACAACTAAGCTCAACGCCACGGGAGGCTGGGCTTCACTGAGAAGCCCTGTGGCTGGCCAGGTGACTGGGGCTGAAGATGAAAGGAAAAGCCCAGCCAGCATCACCTCACCAAGTGGGGAGGCAGCAGGACGGTGAGCCCTGAACCCACGCTCGCCCAGAGGGGGTGCCCAGCTATGAGGAGCAAGTCACAGTCAGCGCAAGTGGTGGGAGGCAGAGCGGCCCTGCAGGAGGTGCAACCAGCTTTCTGGAATGAGAGCCTATCTGAGCTCTCTCTCCATGTGATTCCCTCCTGTCCACGCAAGCAGAAATTTGAGTATGATTTCAGGAAACACACAGACCTTTCACAGTCAGCCCCACGTCTCCCTCTGCCACCTGATGGGCCCACAACCCCCAGACCACAGAGTCTGGCCACCAGGCCTCGGCCACTGCCTCCTCCCCGCCTTGGACAAGCACGCTGCACTCACACGGTGGGACCTGAGTCTGCACACCTATCAGAGACAGGCTACTGCTAACACAGCTACAGCTCTAAAGTGAGGCTTATCGAGAGGAACAATGGCCCATTTCCTGAGAAGGAGCACAGGCATTCATTGCTGCAGTGTCCCCAGTCCCTACCTCTCACTGTGGGCGCCCTCAGCAGTCCAACGGCAAACACCACCTCGGCCAGCCAAAACCATAGAAGGGAAGAGAAGGGGACCCCTGCCACGCCCTGGAGCCACTCACCACCCAGCAGGTCTTCCGCGCCGTCCCTGCCACACTCCTCCACTGCCACCTCCTCCTCCTCCTCCTCCTCTTCCGCATCCTCCAGCTCCACGTCCGGCTCCAGGTCTGGGTCGCTCCCTGAGGCGGATTCGTCCGACATGGCTCCCAGAGGTGCTCAGAGGGCATTACCAACTCATGGTCCACTGCAGGGGTCCTGGAAGGAGGACAAGAGGCGTCAGAATCATCATGGGGTTTCACTTAAGAGCATGAATTTTTCAAAGAGAAAACACCAAGGATGAATTCCCCAAAGCTTTTCGAAGCAGGGCAAGCTAACAAACCCAAATCTCCATCTCCCCAACAACTCCACTGGCCCTGAGATGTGTGTTGGTGACTCTGCCCAGCTCAAGCTTTTCTTAGCTGCTCGGGCAAGAAAATATTTTGAAGTTATCAAACAAGCAAACTCTATACCCCTCAGAATTCCCATTTTTTCATCCCTTCCTGCATCATTCCCTGTGTCCTACATGCCAACTCTCCATATCCATCTACACATGCACATGTGTACGACTATACAGCCACAGGCACTCTGCTAGGCTTTGGGGACACAACAGGAAGCAGCACAGAGCACGTGGGGAGCACTGGGTGGCTGGTGTGTGCCAGAGGAGTTGTATTAGAAGGGGGCGGGGAGCAGGGAAATTCTCGCAGAGCAGAAGCCAGAGGAAGCAGCAGCCACACGGACACCTGGAGGGAGTGTGCTCCTGTCAAGCGAGCAGCACGGCCTCCGGAGCCAAGTGCTGGGAGTGCTCGCGGAGTGGGGAACACGTCTTGCCTGCAACTTCTGCGGGAGACAGGCCCTGCATCGCACGAATGAAGGACTTGTGGAGGGGGGGGCAGCTGGCTATTCACCACACTGTCCCTCCCCACAAGCATAGCTCAGAATGCCCCTGATGCCGGGGTTCTTGTTCATGAAGCCGAAGGATGAGCTCCACAAACACTCAAGGTAGGAGAGCAAGGTACAGGCTTTTATTTAGCGATAAAGGGAAAGGACAGAGCTCCCGGCTCACACCAGGAGGGGACAGGAGACTCCAGGGTGGTGCGTTGTCTAAGGGTTTTATAGGCAGTTGAGGATTTTTCGAGAACATGTTAAAAAGCTTAGGGGTGTGGACTTATTAAGTGGTCCCAGCATATTGAGAATTAACTTAACACAAGCAACTTCCTGCTCTGATGATTTCTCCCTGAGATACCAGCATCTTGGTCTGAGGGCATATGAAAGAAGGCCACCTGCTCAGCCCCCAAGGTGGGCTGGGGTATTGTTTGCTAAAGAGGGAGTTAAGAATTTCTAACATCTTAACTTCTTGGGTATTAAAATGCAATCTTATCTTTAAGGTGGAATCCTTCTCACCTTTTACTGTGTTGCTTATGGCTGGGCCTGCAAGCTAAATTAGTTGCCCAGTTTGCAAAATCACCTCATTAGATCTGAATTAGGAAGGACAGCACAGAGGCCTGGGCCTTTCAGCATGCTAAGGTGAATCTTACACATGATTATAAATGGTTAGCATAATAAAAACATGTGCTACTCTTCTTTATCTGGGGAATATTAACTGATCTCACTGAAGAATGACTCTAGAGCTGAATGTTTAACACAAGAGTTTTAGGAGGGGGTTTCCTTGCATGTAGTTACATTGCTCTGACTGCAAATATCCTGCCTTGCTTTTCTCCGAGGCCCTCACCCTGCTCTGTTACACCCAAAGTCCCTGTCTCAGTAGGGGGTACAGAAGGCAAAGGCCATGATGAACTAAACCCTGAGAAAACATTTTAAAGAAAAAAGTAGATGATAGTTAATTTGAAGAAAGAATGGTCAAAGGGAAGGCAGAAAGGCTAGTGATTTATTCAGTCCAAAGCCTAGTACTTTCTGTGGCAGTGACACTGTGCCAAGCGCTGTGGGCATGATGCATATGCATGCGTCAAAGAGGAAAACCCAGATGCAGAGCAAGTGTAGGATCTGAAGAATCAAAAGTTAGCATAAGTACAGCCATCTTAAGGCCTAAATACCACCCCCTAACCCAAAAGAAGGAAAATCATTAGAATCTTGAAAAACAAGTTAGTTAGCCTGTGTCAATTGTAGTGACCTTTAGTTAGCTAACCGTAAATCAGTTAATCATACACGCCTAGCTTATCTTACTAGAACCACCCTAGACATTCCGTAGGTGATCTCATCTAACCAGACCCCAGGATGTGGCGCCAGCAAAAGATTTATGAGCCTATAGAAAAAACCCTGTATTGTGATTATGGAAAATTCTACCCCTTTTGAAAATGCTATAAAACCTTCTGCCTTAGTGTGCTCGGGGTCCTCGTTGAGACCTGCTGCGACAGGCTGACTTGGACCCCAACTAGTTGGCTTCCGAATAAATTCCTCTTGCTTGTTGCATCAAGAAACGTCTTTGGTGAGTGATTTGGGGCGGCGCCTTCCTCAGGGGAATCCAACATTTGGGGGCTCGTCCGGGATCATGCGCTCACCCCGCTTCACTCCCAAAGTCGCTCTTGGAGGAAGAGGTAAGATTAGTGGCGCCTTGGTTTGTCTGTGTTCTGTTTTCTGTTTTTCAGTGAGACCGGTCAGAATTCTGAAAGGGGGTACCCACTGTCTGGCAGCTGTCCCGATCCCGTAAAGGGGTCGAGACTGCGGTCAGTAGACGTACTAGGAGCACCGCAGGCTGCAACCCTGGGGGACGCCTCGGGGAGGTTGGGAGGCCAGGGACGCCTGGTAGCCTCCCGTCTGTTTTTCCGGCAAGGTGAATCTGATGAGATAGGGTTGATTTTCAGGTGCCAGGAATATCAACCCTCTGATTCCTTTCGGTTTCTGTTTGAAAATCTGAGAAAAAACAAAAAGCGGCCGCTGTGTGTCTAATCTGTGTGTGTCTCTGTTTTTTGTGTCTTTCATGTGCCTAATAATTGTTATACTGACAAGGGGACAGACTCAGACAACCCCCTAAGTGTGTAAATGAATATATCTTTCTACCTCCGGATGGTATTAATGAAATTGATTTAAAGACAAGCGCTTGTGAAAATTGAGTGTTCTAAAACTTCCAGAAAACCTGGTAAAAAAGTGTTAAGCATTAATGCTAATTTGAGTTTGCCTGAGGCGGGCATGTCCTGGTAGTTGTCCGCTGCCTGAGTTTACCTAGAGTCATTTGAGTCATGTTATCTGCTAAATCTTTTAAGAATAGAATGCTTAGAAGCTTGGCTTTGTCTAGTGTTCAGTGGGGGTCTTGTGAGTAGGCTAGCATAGTTGTTGCAGGTAGGTGAACTGGATAAGTGTGGCAAGTGAACACCTTTTAAATTGTGTGTTGCAGTGTGTATGCCTACCTGCAGCCTGAGAATCTTTGTAGTAACTTAAAGCCTTAGAGTTTTGTTAAGTTGAGAAGATGTGCTCTGTGTTTGCTGGGAGATTGTGCTGTGAAGCTCATGGTTGCAGAAATTGTAGAATGTGCTCGTGAGTTTGTTGGTCTAGAAAATGTTAGTTTGACAGTTTGCAGTGTCCTGCTTCTCAGTGTTCACTAGAAGTTAAAGTTTCTAATGGTTTTAAGTTCTAATTAAAACCACTTAAAGTAATAAAGAAAAACATTTCTCTATGCTAAAAGATGTATGTTTTAATAAGAAAAAGTATAAAAAATGAAAACTCTTCTGCATGCTAAAGAATG
Source organism: Manis javanica (assembly GCF_040802235.1). Classification (NCBI taxonomy): domain Eukaryota; kingdom Metazoa; phylum Chordata; class Mammalia; order Pholidota; family Manidae; genus Manis; species Manis javanica. The sequence goes on from NC_133158.1 coordinate 2,773,090, forward strand.
TGTTTTGTGATAAAAGAAAGTAACTTTGTTCTAAAGTACAGCTATTTATTTAAAGAGAGACAAAGAGAGAAAACAGCGTGGTGCCTTTTGTTGTAAAAGATCCGCTCAGCCTGTTGCTTTGGGGGGAGGGTTAGGATGTTTAGAGATAAAGTGAGATAAACCCAGTCAAGCCGCAGGCAAGCCCAGGCATAATTCTCACCGGCTTATGTGCTTGGGACCATGGGGCAAATGAAGAATAAATTACTATATTCTTACAGATATAGTCATGCCTAGTGAAATTAAAGCAAGTGAGTCTTGATATCAAGTGCACAGCAAAATTAAAATCTCGTTTCCAGTTAAACAGTTTTCTTTAACTGTTAGTCTGCTCTTAATGTTGAAAGATCACAGCAGTTTCTCATGCTTAAAGTCTCAGTGAGTTGCCATGAAATCGTAATGTTAAAGGGACTAAAAGCTAAAGTTTGTTAACAACTGCATAACCTTTATTTGCCTTTGAAATATTTTGTTATTAAAAATGATTGCATGGCCTGAAAAATTGAATTCCTAAGCAGAATAGTAACAAAGCTTTTTTCAGCTGATTAAATGCACTTAGTTAACAAACCAAAATTTATTAAACTGTAGAATCTGGACAAGATTATGTTTCTCCCAGAAAAACAGGTTTCACTGTGAAGGTTTAGATAGACGAACGTGTGACCACTTTTGAAAAAAGTTGTAATAGATTTTTTGAGAACCACCAGGTCTTCTTGTTTAATTTATATGCTGTATGTTTAAAAAAAAAAAAAAAAAAAAACATGGGGGAATCTACTATTAAAGAGTAAAACATTCTTGAAGCTTTCAGAGAAGACCTGTAAACTTAAGCACTTTCTCTGTTTTTTGTATCTGGTCTTAGACACTTATGCTGAGTTATGTTCTTATTATTTTCACTGTTTGTAAGCTATTGATTGTAAGCCAAAGGTCATCATTTCTCAGTCCCTAAATGAAAAAGTAAAATGCCTGATCTCTTTCATCTCAAAGCATATTTCTGGTCATATCTGAATATCTGTGTGAAAGAAAGAGACATTTAAATTTGAGATTCTGCTTAAACTTTTAAGTTGAATTTGACTATAGCCATATTCATTCTTTGTATGTATCTCTAACAGGTCTTTTGTATGCCTGGTAATATTATACTCTGCCTTGAGTTTAGACAGTTCTTTCAGCTAAATATGAATTCTTATTGTAGCTTTTTTCCCCTCCTGAAGATGAAAGCAGAAGAATCTACCATCTGCTACCATTCTCTCAAGAATGCTTAGTAACCTAGAATTAGTTTGACTTTCTGTATGTTGTCTTTAAAAATTGACAGCAGCAGTCTCCCCTGCTGCCCCACTTTTTAAGATATCTCGTTTACTGTGCTGAGTATATAGACAATAAATGTGTAATGATAGTTCTAAAAAAATTAAATGCAAAAAGGTGCTTTTACCTCTAGTTAACTCTGATATTTTCCAGAGGGCCCCTGGAACATGTCAGAAGAATTTTTTCTCACTAGACAAAGTATTTGACTAATTTGGCTTATTTATCTGATATATATATATTTATTTACCAAGAAAGCACTGTCAAAGAGAATGATGCTAAACTTTGTTACTGAATGTTTTGTATTACAGAAATATCAGAATTTCCTTATGTCAACTGTTTTACAGTAAGCTCTCATCATATCTTTAACCATTGTCATTTGTAAGTCTTTTGTCATTTATAGTATTATCCCTAAACTGGTAAAGAACTAGATTTCAGCAGAACAGGTATTAGTTACATAAGATTACATAAACTAAAGAAAATGATTTTGTGTCTTTTTGTTTCAAATGTTGCTGGTAAAGTGTTTTAACCTTGTTCTCTTAAACTGACAACAGTTTAGTAAATGACTGTCTTTATGAGCAGAATTGAAACATCCTTCTCTCTACTTGATCCCTCCAGAGTTTAAAAACTTTCAGTGACTGTTTTTGTATTCCATGGCAGTATGTTTATTTGCACGAGTTCAATAAGAATCTGCTTTCCTTGTGAGAAGACTACTTAAGAACACTGGTTATACTACCAGGGCTTTGACTGGAATGTCGTACCTGAGAGACATGTGTATAAACTCAGATGTGAACAACTTTAAAGAACTAAGATTGACTTTATAAAGCCAACAAAACCCCTTGGAAGAACTGGCCTGGTACCTTGCTTACAGAGTTCCCAGCAGCCTTACCAGGTGAGTAAAGAAGGTCACTTCCTGGCAGGTGCAGAGACCTCGAGAAGAGAAGAATTCATCCAAATCTACAGGTACTGCAGGCAAAGCCTGATGGCAAGTCTGGCTTGGCTGTCTGGCCTCAAGAGGCCTTTAAAAGTTCAATCTGAAATTCCTTACAAAAAGTTCCAGCAAAGCATATTTAAAAGAGCCTGTGTAATCAATTGCTCTTCTTGCTGCACCTGTGCAAATAATCAAGCCAGCTGTTAATTATTTTCTGAACCTAGTTACTTCTAGTAAAAATGAGAGTAATTTTAGAGAGAAGTATCGTTTCAATAATGCAGCCTCCTTCCAGAATAAAAAATCCAACTCCAGATGTTGCTACATAACCTAATAACACAATTTGTTTTATCTTGCCTAGAAGCCACAAAACTGCAAATAGTAATAAAAATGAAACCCAGAATAAAAGCGCCAGCCTTCTGAAGCCCTCTCAACTGACCAGTGATGGAGACCTAGCTGCACCCTTTACTGCGCCCCCTTCTCAGCATGAAGCAGCCAGAGCGGTCATCACCCCTCTTCCCTAGCAGCAGCTAGAGTCTCTATCTGTAAAAGAAAGAATGAGACCATACCCATAGCCTTCCCTGGTAAAAACAGGTATTTAATCCCTCCTCCCGAGGGATAGTGGGCTTGTAACACTGGAGTGACCCCATGTGTCTCTACTTCTGCCTTCAACTCCTCCCGTGATTTCTGTATCATGGTCCAGCTGGTGCCCAGGTTGATGTATCATGATGATCTCTCATTCATAGCTGAATTTGAACCTAAGCATAGATATAAGAGAGAGCCGGTCTCGCTGACCTTAGCCGTGTTGTTAGAGATAAGAGTCGCAGCTAGAGTGGGAACGGAGGCAGCCGCTATTGTTCAAGGGAACCAGCATTATGAAAGACTAAGGACTGCTATTAATGAAGACCTAAAAACCATAGAGCAATCCATTACAAAACTTGAAGAATCTCTGACTTCCCTCTCTGAGGTAGTCTTACAGAATAGACGAGGGCTAGATCTGCTGTTCCTAAAAGGAGGAGGACTGTGTGCAGCTTTAAGAGAAGAATGCTGCTTTTATGCAGATCATTCCGGGATAGTAAGAGATTCAATGTCAAAACTTAGAGAAAGGCTAGATCAGAAGAAGAGAGAGCGAGAAGCAGGCCAAGGACTGTTTGAATCTTAGTTCACTAGGTCCCCGTGGTTTACAACCCTGATATCCACTCTGGCTGGGCCCCTACTCATCCTTGTGTTGCTTCTAACTTTAAGACCCTGCATGTTAAACCGGTTAATAACTTTTGTTAGAGAAAGAGTGAGTGCCGTTCATGTACTAATGTTGAAGCAACAATACCACTCACTCACCTCACAAGAAGATACAAACATTCCATGATTGGAATGCCCCAAAAAGAGAAGTGGGGAAATGTAGGATCTGAAGAATCAAAAGTTAGCATAAGTACAGCCATCTTAAGGCCTAAATACCACCCCCTAACCCAAAAGAAGGAAAATCATTAGAATCTTGAAAAACAAGTTAGTTAGCCTGTGTCAATTGTAGTGACCTTTAGTTAGCTAACCGTAAATCAGTTAATCATACACGCCTAGCTTATCTTACTAGAACCACCCTAGACATTCCGTAGGTGATCTCATCTAACCAGACCCCAGGATGTGGCGCCAGCAAAAGATTTATGAGCCTATAGAAAAAACCCTGTATTGTGATTATGGAAAATTCTACCCCTTTTGAAAATGCTATAAAACCTTCTGCCTTAGTGTGCTCGGGGTCCTCGTTGAGACCTGCTGCGACAGGCTGACTTGGACCCCAACTAGTTGGCTTCCGAATAAATTCCTCTTGCTTGTTGCATCAAGAAACGTCTTTGGTGAGTGATTTGGGGCGGCGCCTTCCTCAGGGGAATCCAACACAAGAAGCCATAAGGCTGTCTCCAAAACAGAAAGAATCAACAAAAATGTCACTTTTGTACACCAAGGAAGTCTGTGTTCAAAAGCATGAATAAATACGAAATAAAATCTAATCATAATTTTAAATGATATACCTAATACAAAAATGGAAATGACATTATTGTCCCTAGGAAATTTACAATGAGTTTTCTCCCTTAATTACACTTAACATTTGCCCTAAACACATCTGCACTCTTATTTGCTGCCTTGGGGACCCAGGATACTGTTCACCCTAGTGCAGTTTGGGGTGCCCTCTGGGGCTGCCCAGTGTCTCTCTAACCAGGTGGGCCTGAACCCTGGAATCAAGCCCTAAACCTCAGCATCAGCAGCACTCACCATGTCACCCCACCCCCACCCCCAACCAGCGATGGCCGACTGGGAATGAGGAATAAGGTGGGGCGCCCAGACGACTGCCAGACCTCAAGGACAGAGACTCCAGGCCTGCGTTTGGGAAGGAGGGCTGATGGAGTTCTTCTGACCACTCAGTCAGCAAGAAGTTATTAAACATTTTTTTACCTACTTGCAAGTGGACACTGCCGCAGCACTGCAGGCAAAATAAAAATGCCCAAAAAAGAGAAGGGGAGTCAGCGAGAGACAAAGGACAGAATGAGGAGCTAACCCTTCCCCCTGCTCACCACAAGGATGAGAAGTGCAACCCACTGTGACCTAACGGTGGGGCCGGGCCAGGGGCCCAGCTCAGGCAATGGTGGCATCTGCAGTTTTACAAACCCAAGGTCACAGGCTGCAACTCGCCACCCTGATCAAGAAACTACTGAACAGCCCACATCACAGCCATTTCCAGAATCTCCTCATCATCTCTCCCATTAACTAAAGCCAAAAAACACTGGCTTCCACAACAAACAATTCTGATAAATGAACCTCTTCACATTCAAATATCCCCATTTTGTTGTTGTTGTTGATTTCCTTTATTTTTTTATTTTTTATTTTTTATTTTATTTATTTATGTTTTATTTTGTTATCATTAATCTACAATTACATGAAGAAAATTATATTTACTAGGCTCCCCCCTTCACCAAGTACCCCCCCACACACCCCATTACAGTTACTATCCATCAGCATAGAATCACTACTTGTCTTCCCTGTATTGCACAGCCCTCCCCATGCCACCCCCACATGCTAATTATACATGCTAATCGTAATGCCCCCTTTCTTTTTCCCCTGCCCTTATCCCTCCCTCCCCACCCATCCTCCCCAGTCCCTTTCCCTTTGGTAATTGTTAGTCCATTCTTGGGTTCTGTGATTCTGCTGCTGTTTTGTTCCTTCAGTTTTTCTTTATTCTTATACTCCACATATGAGTGAAATCATTTGGTACTTGTCTTTCTCTGCCTTTCTTATTTCACTGAGCATAATACCCTCTAGCTCCATCCATGTTGTTGCAAATGGTAGGATTTGTTTTCTTCTTATGGCTGAATAATATTCCATTGTGTATATGCACCACATCTTCTTTATCCATTCTTCTACTGATGGACACTTAGGTTGCTTCCATTTCTTGGCTATTGTAAACAGTGTTGCAATAAACATAGGGGTGCATCTGTCTTTTTCAAACTGTGCTACTGCATTCTTAGGGTAAATTCCTAGAAGTGGGATTCCAGGGTCAAATGGTATGTCTATTTTGAGCTCAAATGTCCCCATTTTAAGATAATCCTGTTCTTAACTAAAGGTCACATCATTGTTATTTTTGTACTAGGTTGAATATGACATACCAGGGAGGGCATAGATTCTTGACTTGATATTAATATTACACAACTCTTACAATAAATAAAGTATTACAAGTATAAAAATAATTACATAGTAGAACTTGGATGGGCTCCTAGAAAATGCCGCTCACCTAGAAGGATGGGAAGGACCCATGCAGTTGTACCACTATCTTTAGCACTGCTGCCATCCTGATCAAGAACTATGAAATACACGCCATTTCAAATTTCAGAATTAACACAAACCAGGATTAAGCAAGCCATTTTATAGCTTTCCCACGGAGTCCACTTTTGCAGCCAAAGCCTGCAAAATCATTATCGAAAAGAAATTATTAACTGACAGTGCGGACTTGACTACAAGGCACACGAGTCACGAAGGCAGGGCAGCGCCAGAGGGAGCCTCCAGATCAACACCCCAGGACCCATCCGGCAGGAATCCACAAGGGAGCGCCACAGCAAACAGGGCGCATCTGACAAGTGGGACAAGGGCTGCCTGCTGGGCACCTCGGCCGAGGAGAACCCTGCAAACTCCCTCACTGTGACACACCCAGAAATACAGATGAAATTACAAGGGGCACCCATTTTAAATGCACAGCTGTTTTTACAAAAGAAGTAGCAGAAATCCCCAAAGACCAGGAATGAAAAGCACGCTGAAAACACAGACAAATTCTCCTGAGAACTGCCAACACAGCAGTCCTAGGGGAGGAGAAGAGGGCAGGGGGAGAGAAAGAATGCCTTGGGCTCAAGCTAAGAACGGGGGCTGTAACCTCTACATAAAGCCAGGACCTTGGCGAGCTGCGCTCTCATGAAGGAGTGGTCCAGAAAGCATCTGACCACCAACACAGAAGACAACACAAAATCTCAACCTAGGTGGAGGAGGGAAAAAAGGTATCCAATGGGAGTGTGTAGTCATGAGTCTGCCCCTGAACCAACCTGAGGCTGAAATACGCATTTATTTACATGGTCCAAGAAAGTAATCAAAACTACAGGGTCCCAGGAAAGTGATACATCCTGGCTGCCTAGAAGCAAATGCAAAACATGTCTGGGACATACTTCAGCCTAAGCCACATAAGATCCCACAGATAAAGCCTTACTGAAGATGAGCTCACAACCCAAAAGTACAAGCACATGAGGGACTAATCAAACAAAGTAAGAGCCAGCAGGGTCAACTAAAACTAGTTTCCTAAAAACTTCTGACATTGCAACTACCAGATTAAAGGAGGTAAACTACACATTATCTCAAAAGATGCAAAAAAAAAAAGTTCCCATAAAATTCAAAGCCCGTTCATGATTATAAAAGCAAACAAACTCTTAGCAAATTAGAAGAAAACTTTCACCACATAAAGGGAGCCTGCCAAAAGCAACCACCACATTTAGTAGGAGACACTGGAGGCACACCCTTTAAATTCAGAAACAAGACATGGCTGCATGCTAACAATATTTCTATTAACATCAAATAGGTTCTAACCAACAAGTAAGACACACACAGAAAGCATAAGCATTGGAACAAAGAAGGAAGATCATCCACAGTCAAGGATTATATTATTTCAACATAGAAAACCTACAGGAAAACTATTAGAAATACAGAAGAGCTCAGTAAGGTGGTTAGATGAAAGAGCAATATACAAAAATCTATTTTATTTCTACACGCAGTCAACACCCATTTACAAAGTGTAATTTTAAAAACACCATTATTTGTAATAGCAACAATAACCATACAGCATCTAGTAATAAATCTAAGGAAAAATATGTAAGACCTCTGCAGAAAAAAGTAAAACACTTCACTTAAATGCAATAAAATACACCCAAATAATCGGAAAGATGTAACATGTTCATGGATGGGAAAATACCATTACAAAATGCTGATTTTCGCTATAAACTCAATGCACTTCTAATCAAAATCCCAAGTCACAAAATGTGCCATAAACTTCACTACATCAAAAATGAAAATGTCTGTGCAAGGAAATATCATAAACAAAGCAAAGAAATAATAAAATGATTAGTATCCACAATATATGAACCAGTAAAATGATTTGTCACTAGTAGCCTAAGCCTACATCCCCAGGCCTGCGCCATCCATCCCACTTCATCTCCTCACGCAGACATTTTATACTGTCATATCACCACGAGATGGGTGAATACAACACGACTGGATATTTTGAAAGGCCGCATTTGCGTAACTTTTATTACAGTATATTATAACTGTTATATTTTAGTATTGTTTTTAATCTCTCATTGTGCCTAATTTATGAATTAAACTTTATACAGGTATGAATGTACAGGGCTTGGTACTATCTGAGATTTCAGGCATCTACCGGGCATCCTGGACAATTACCCTGCAGAGAAGGGAGATTGCTGTAATCAATTTTTTTTTTGGTATCATTAATCTACAATTACATGAGGAACATTATGTTTACTAGACTCCCCCCATCACCAAAGGTCCCCCCACATACCTCATTTGTAATCAGTTTTTAAGAAAGACTTGAAAATAACCACAGCGTGTTTAGGGAATTGTCTGAGAGAACTTCAGCGAGAAGGAGCGCTGATGATCTCGCCACTCTTCCCTTGGACGCCACACTCCTGAGACGGTGTGGGGGACAGGCTGCTACTCTGCCACCCAGCAACTGACCCTCCCCCGACCCGGACCTTTCCCAGGGTCAGAGAAAGTCACTACTTTCATTATCGGCAGACTTAAGAATCAGTTTAAACTCACTAAACGTACTACCAAATGCTTATGCACAGAAAAGACTTAGAAAGCAATAAACCCTTCTCAGCAAAAGCTATGGTATTTCGACATTCTAACTGCTGACCCTAGTGATTTTGATAAATACTCGGAGAAGGGAAAGGGGACACATGGAGGTCATGACTTAAAAAGCAAGACGTTCTTTTACTAAAATGCACATTCTCTGTACCCTGACATAAAGAGGTTCTGAGATCTGGGCTCAGGCTGTTCTACGAGCTGCAGAGAAAGAATGGAAGCAATGACTGAGAAGCAGCACATGGAAAGCTCATACACTAGGAAACCTAAGGATACAGCCTCTGAGGGTACTAATCAACAAGGAACAGTGAAGAGTAGCAGAGGTCCCATTTTCAAAAGGAAGAAAAAGATCGCTCTTCAAAGATATTTCTAACACATCCAAGCGCCAAAATCAGAAAAGCCTCAGATTCTGTTACATCCCTCATGCCAGAAATTGACCCTTACCTACTCCCAAGTTATTAAAACTGACAAGACAGCTCACCATTGTGAAGGCTCTGGTGATCTCTGGAAGGTCTCCTTCTAGACATTCTAGAGACTAGTACCTCCAAACATTCTGTTCAGCTCAACAAAAATGTCTTCAAGAACTATCATCTACCGGGAACACAAAGATGAAAGGCAAACACAGGTCAGTCAGGTCAAGTGTAAGAGTGAGGCCCAAGTGAGTGTGAAAGAAAGAACCGGACAGAATTAGGTAATGCGTAGGCAGAAGACTAGACATGCGACCTGGAGATGACGGCAGGGGGAGGGCAGGGAAGAATTCAGACAAAGCAACCCTAGGATCAGTGCCTCAGGGACATGCAAGGAAGACTGTGTATAGGGAAATCCAGGAAGTTTGTATTACTAGAGCATAAAGGGGGGCATATTAAGGGAAGAGTAGAAACTGAGCCTGAAAAAGTAACAGGGCCAAATCCTGCAGCACCCTGAACACATGCTAAGGAGACAGGGTTTTATCCTACACAGAAGATCAGATCCACATGATCAGATGTGTCTTTCATTAACGTTACTCTGGTCCACAGAATGTTGGATGGAAGCGTAGGTATAATGCAGTTCCAAACTGAAAACAAACCCCAGCTCATTTTTCAGTGTGACCTCGGGCGAGTCACTTAATCTCTCTGGGCCACAGTTTCCTCACCTGGAAAATGAAGGTAACCCCTATCTTCAAGGATTATTAAGATGATTGATAAATAAATATAAACATAACCTGTACTATGAAGACAGCTCAGTATTTAGCATATTGTAAGTTCGAAACATGGTTTGGAAGAAACATTTGCTGCAAGAAACATGGAAGGTAGAGTAAGAGAGGATAGGAAAGGAAACCACTGAAAAAGCCAGAGGGAAGGCCAGATCTGAGAACCAGTTAGGAGGTGAAATCAACAGGTCTAGTGGACAGGAAAGGACAAAAGACACATGAGGCTTCTCTTCCAGTGTCCCTAACAGGGCCTGGGGCGCCGCTTGCTGTCACCTGTTCCTCAGACAAGGCGCCCGGCATATCCCAGCTGCTACTATCAGCATGGCTGTGGAGGCAGCAGTGTGTCATGGCGTGGGAGCTCTTTGGCGCCACAGACCCTCAGGATAATGGTGCCACTTAACTGGAGCAAAGTGCCTGCCTTCCCTCACCTGGGGGAAACAACACCTACCCTCTCGTTGCTGTGAGGGCCCTGCAGTATATGACCTGCGTAACAAGCACTCAGTCACTTAGCACAACACAAAGCCTACACGGATGTGAAGCTTACTGTATGGCGTCTATCATGAAAACTACAGTCATATCACAGCTCCAGCCAATCTGGAAGCCCTGGGATCAGAGGCTGCCCAGTGCACATCAGTATGCTGGTTCTCATGTAGGCAACCCAGGTTCCACTTAGGGATAACCTGTTTTTATTTCCAACACATGTGTTACGTCCTCCACCATAACATGTGCTATCTGATTTCTAAACAAATAAAACTGGTTTCAGAGGGCTCATTTCTGGAGCCAGCAGCTGGGATGCTGTACGATTTTACCCAAAAGTTAAGTAAAAACTGGGTCCCAAGCTCAGAAAAGAGGCATTCCTCTCAGACCAAATTGGATAAACCAAGTCTACCAACAGTGGGTGGACAGAGAATAGGGAAGGAAAGAATATGGAGACAGCCAGAATAACCCACACCTACAAGGCTCACCCACAGCCAAGGGTATCCAGTGTTGAAGCAGTCAGGTGAGGCAGTCACCAAGTGTAAGACTGTCTGGGACATGGAGAGTCTCCCGGTCAGGCCAGAGAAAGGAGTCACGTAAGCCGTAAGAACCACATGCTCTACTCACATTAAGATTCAAGACTCCTTAGGAGAGGTTAGGCAGCTGGAGATCTAACCTGATGCCCCTACTATCTGATGTCTCATAAGGAAGGTATCGGTCTTATGCCTCACAGGCACTCTTTGACACTTTTGCTTACGGAAAAGCAAGAGAAATGAATCTTCAAGGGAGAAAAACTTGCTAAAATGCCCTTGGCTCTTCATTTTTTTTCCCGGGAGAATAGTTACCAACTCAGCACCACACAACCTAAACCATTTGCCAGTGGTCAAGAACCCTTTAAACGCACAGGTGTGTCGGCCCGTTACCTGCACTAACGCTGACCACACCGCTGCCTGTGGGGGGTCACTCCCGAGGGAGACTGTGAGGAGAGATTACCTCCCTAGTGAAAGCGTCATTTCCTGTTCTTTTTTTTTCCCTTTTGCAAAGTGTATGGTTGAGTTTAATAAGGTGAAATGTGAGATGTGATTCCATTATGTAATTAGAGCGCCTCTGTACTGGGAGTGCAAAAAGGGAATCTTAGTGTTGGCGAGCTTGCTGTCAAACTAGCTAAGGATACTGGTAAGACTACGTTCAGTCAGTACTGCATGAGCGATAGAGACCCCAAACACACCAGAGGTCAGAAAAGGAAGCAGTGGACTCTGAGGTTTGGATGCTGTTAGAAGGCTTCCTGGAGGAAGCAGAGCTTGAGACAACCTCTGAAGCAAGGCAGAATTAGACTAGTGTGGAAGGGAGGAGACATTCCACAAAGGAATCATGGCTTGGATCTGAAGAGCGCAGAAAAGGCAGAAAGTGTCAGGTTTTCTGGAAAGAGAGAAAATGATTCATCAGTAAATACAGACTAAGCACTTGCTATTGACCAGCAGTGGTTGGCACTGAAGCTACACAGGACAGGTAAGGGAACCCAGGTTATAGAGTGACAGATGGATCCCTACAGAGATCATCCAGTCACATGACACAGAAATGTAAACATACATCGTAGCAATCTGACAAGTACAACATATGGCTATGGTCCTTCTTCCATCAGGTGACAAACAGATAAATGAAACATGCATATCCACAGAATGGAGTACTTCTCAGCAATAAAAGGGAGTGAAGTACTGACACACCCTGCAACATGGATGGACCCTGACAACACTGTGCTAAGCGACACAAGCCAGTCATGGAAGACCATATAGTGTGATCCATTTATCTGTGATGCCCAGAAAAGGCAAATCCATAAAAACAGAAAGCAGATTAGTACCTGGGGGTAGAGGAAAGAAGACTAGGGAGTGACTGCTTAATGAGTATAGGCTTCTTTCTGCAGGAACGAAATGTTCCAGAACTAGATAGTGGCAATGGTTGTATAACCTTGTGAATACACTAAAAGCTACTGAATTGAAAATTTTGAAATGGTGGAATTTATGGTATATGAAGGATTCCCAGAAGAGGCAACAGATCTGCATATTAAAGGCCACACAGAGCTTCATCCCTACGCAGAGGAGGAAGGTGTCATTCAGGGAAAGGGAATGGCACGTGCAGAGGAACAGTCCCATGGGATTAGAGGCTGGGGGCAGTAAATGGGAGGCTGTAAGACATGTCAGGTTGACAGGCCAGACCTTGACCCAGCAGTGCCCTAAGGACCTTGCTAAAGAGTGTGAACTTTGTCCTATATGGAGATTGGCAAATATGTAGCACTTGGCACCACTTTCCTGTCTGTACCCCCGGCAGACATAACTATTATGCCATTGAGCCCTTTGCCACTGAGCTCAGACGTGGACTCAGTACGTTTATTTAGGCAACCCTCCCCACAGTCTTTGTGGCCCCAGCAGGAGCCACTGAAGGATCTCAGGCAGGTGAATTTTGTCATATGAATTTGCGATTTAAAAAGCACAGTCTGATGGCTATATGGAAGCAGGAGAACTGGGCAGGAAGCTGCTGCATCAGTCTGGGCAAAGGTGACGAGACCCTGAGCCACGGCAATGGCAATGAGAAGGCAGCGGAAACCTTAGAGACTGAGGAGCAAAACCATAAGGCCTCCAGTAGCTAAATAAAGCTCCATGAGGGCAGCCTTGCTCACCTCCCTCTCCCCAACATCCAGCACAGAAGCTGGCACATAGGAAGGACACCAGTAACACTGACCAAATTGTTAAGTGTCTTATCTACATTTTCTCACTGGATCTTCACAATACCGCAAGGAAAGTAATGTTATCCCATTTCACAGATAAGGAATCTAAGGTTTAGAGAGGTTAGGTGACCTGCCCCAAATATACCCAGCTACAGAGTAGTAGAATTCTATTCCAACCCAGACTTCAAACTCCAAACCACAGGCTCTTATCCATGGCCCAGGTTTCCCGTTTGATCAACAGGGCAGGTAAGTCGTACTGGTGAGATGTCAGAAACAGCTGCAAAACAGATTGGGGTCAGAGACAGAGACTTGGGAATTCTTGCCACATTCAGCTAGCTGAAGCCTCAAGCATGGAAGGTGCACAGGGAGTGTGTGTATCTGGGCAAAGGAGCCAGGGTGGCCCAGACCGTGAGAGAGTGGAGGAGAGGCATCCACACAGAGCGTCAAAAGGCAGGGAAAGAACCAGTCAATGGAGCATACTACCTGCAAAGATGTGCAGGGTAGGCATGGATCAAGAGTCAAAATGCCACCGAAACTTCAGAGCCACTGGACAGAGGGGTCACCAGAGCCACAGAGAAAGACAGAATTTAGTAGAGTTCTAAAACGCACTGGAGCCTGCCTGGTGTTTTCTAAAAATTTCAGGATATCAGAGTCTGGGTTGTTTGTTAAAAATACATAGTATCCCAATTCCCACCAACAGTGATCTTGGACAGGTGACTCAGTCTCTTTAAGCCTGTTTTTTCATCTCTAAACTGCAAATTAACAGCATCAACTTCATTGTGTTATGTCGAGGACTTACTATATGTGCTTTAAGTTGAATTAAGCCCAGGGGTGACTGTGACACCATGCAAAAACTGGCTATTGGGAAGCCCAGCTACAGAAACCACAGGAGGATTCTTAACTGGAGAGAGGTGGGTGAAAGGCAATCCTTTCAGACGGCCTGCAGAGCCAAGAGACTAGAGGGAGGAAAACCGGTCATCATAATCCAGGACTAGACCTGGAGGGCTAGGGCCAAGGGGAAGGCAGAGAAGCCAGAAAGAATGGAGCAGAGCTAAGGCATTATTACCAAGGAAAACTCAACAGGACTTCCTGCACAGAAAAGGGAGGAATTAAATATAACTCTGAGACCTGAAGTCCCGGCAAACGCAAACACAAGGGCACACCCTTCACCAAAATCAGGAAGAACAACGGAGGGGTTGTTGATGGGGTGGCAGGGGATAGAACCCATGCAAGATATCTGATGAGAGGCGAGGGCTAGAAAATAAACACATAAAAGAGCCAACTGGCAGTAAACATGTTTTGAACAAGAAGCAGTGGGCCAGTTAAGAACACAGGCTCCCAGATGAGACAGACTGGGTCAGAGTCTAGCACTGCCACCTTCTTTCTAAGACACTAAAGAAGTTGCTCAATTTCTCTAAACCTAGGTTTCTTCATTTACAGCATGAGAATAACAGTACATATTTTGTATAAGATTATTTTTTTAGTTACATGAAAAAGAAATCGGAACACTGGCTGGCACATGGGACGTTAGCTTTCAAGAAATGTTGATGACTACGTTTAGCGACTCCATGATGACAACAGTATTACCAGCTACGCTTTGGAGACGCTAAATTGTAGTATCTTCCCAACTCTTAGACAGGACAGGAAAGCAGAGAATTCTCTGAATTTTGAGATAAAGAAAAGAGTACCTGAATTAGTACCATCAGTGCCATTTCACAAGCTAGGCCTTCTTCATTCTTAACTATGTAATCATCACAACCTCAGAATACCTGGTTTAAAAATATTTCCATAAATGTTAACTTGAGACAAATTCTACTTTAGTTCACTTATTCATTATTTATTGCAAAACCATTAGCACAATAAATTGTGCTTGATACTGTAGGATGCAAAAGTACATGCACTGTAAATCTGGTACCTCTACTCAGGGAGATTACAAATGAGACAGGAAGAAAGGCTTGTGTACACAAGCGTCTGAAGTACCAGGCATACTGTGACACGGCAGATGCACTGCCAGTCAGGCGAGTCAGCCGCGGAAGGCTCACGTCCAGCGTGGAGGAAGGTGCCACCTGAACTAAGCCTAGAAAGATGGTCATAATATGGGCTGGTCAGAACACAGGTTGAGGGCAAACAACCTGAGCACAGCCAAATGAAACAATACGGATATAGATGCAGAGCTGCAAAGGGCCAAAGGTATGTTCCTTGAGAGCCAGGAGTCAGGAAGAACTAAAGAACTGGCCGTGTAGTCATCAGCCCTATGTTAACAGCAATTGAAAGGGAAGAACGGCAGGGTGCAGCCTGGATTTCCCAGGAGAGGCCAGGGGAGGGAGGCCCAAGACTTGTTTGGGGAGCAGGATGGTGGATATGGTTCCATACACGCCGAGCAGGAAATTCTGAAACCACCTTCTCACAGCTGATAGGTTTGGAGCTGGACAGGACTTGGGACTCTGATACACTGTTCCATCCTTCTGAATGAGGACGCCAGGACTGAGAGGGAACTGAGTTGCCAAGCCCTGAGGTTAGTGGCCGAGACTGAGCTCAGACCTGCTCTGCAGACTCAGTTCAGTGCACTTTACACTCATCCCCCTGGCCAGGCAGTCCCAGAGCCAGAAGGCAACGTGGGTTTGTTGCTTGGTAAAGAATCCAGGATTGTGGAACTGAGTCACTTGAACAGCCTGAAATGGCAGGAGTGAAAGAGCTCGTCTTCAAGGGCCAGACCGCAGAGGGCAGAGAAGAGGAAAACAAACCTGGGCTACACGGGTAAGGATGGGGTTTTAAAAAGGCACATCTGAGAGGCAGGCAGCAAATCAAGACCACACAGAACCCTGGAAGCCCAGGTCAATGTCTCCTCTTCAGCTGACACATACATGTTCAACAGGAATCTGCTGAATGGATGAATGAAGACAGAGCAAAGACAGACACTGGGAGTCTCCACGCAGGGGAAGCACTGTGCTGAGCACATCATGGGAGTGACGAGAAAGCTTGGCACTGGCCTGGGAGGGGCACTGCTGTCATCCTTGCTACACTTCAGGATGGATGACAAGCTTAAACTGCCCAGATATCAGAGCCAGGATTAAAAATCAAGCCCTCACTGTTAAGATAATATCATTAATTTTTATTAGGGTAGAAATGACAAGCTAATTTTAAAAAAAAACATTCTCATTGGTTAAAGCAGCACTCAGTGACAATGTCTGAGACTTAGGTTTAAAACACGCCGACAACAAACAGTGGGAGTGTTGGTAATTATCAAAACTGGGTGATGGGTACATGGGCTCATTAGACTGTACTCCCTGTTGTTGCATATGTTGGAATTTTCCACAGTAAAAAGGCCACTCATGTGCAGCATCCCTCCCTGCAAGGACGGTGGGGAGTGGAGAGTGGGTCAAAACAAGGGAGAACAAACACCAAGGGAAAAACCTGTGTCTGGGCAATAAGGAATTCACCTCAGAGACAGCATTCAGGAGAAATAAAGGAGCAGAAGCTGGACCACAGAGGATTAGGAGACACAGATAAAGCAGGTGGTGAGGAAATGCAGTAAAACTGCTTTTTAGGCATCAGACGAGATAGGAAGTTCAGGGCTGGGGGAGCAGCATGAGAGCAAAATCACTATGGCTCTACCTGGTATGCAGGTAAAAACAAAAAGGGCGGGAGGAGAAAAGGAGATACTGATTAAGCAATTAATTAATATATCCATCAAGTAATATATATGAAATACATAATTGGCAAGATGCTCTTCCTCCTCAGTAACATATGTAAATAATAATCTGTTATCTAGGCTTCAAATTGGCAAAGATTAAAAGAATTCACAATGTTCAGTGCTAGAGAAAAATATAAATTGATATAATCTTTTGAAAGTTACTTGGTAATATCTAGCAAAATTTTAAACACTCACCACCAGTGGGAGTCTACTTGTAGGAATTTATCCTAAGAAGTATACAGAGTATAGAAAGGTGTATACAATGTGTATACAATGTGTACAAAGAGGTATGCATAAATTTATACACAAGGATGCTATAACTGCTAAGAAATAGAAACTAATGTCTATCACCAGGGGACTAGAAAAATTGACACAGATATACAACATAATAAATACTATGTAACTATTACAAGATACCACAGATCTCCTAAAATGGGAAAATGCCCAAGATAACGGGATTAAAGGAAAAAAAGCACAAGTTACAGAAGAGTAATATACTATGATCCCACTTCTGTAAAAAGGAATTACTTTATCACATACACATAAACATACATACATACACACATGCTAGCATAGAGTGAGAAATATGTGGATAAATATAGACCAAATGCTTATTAACACTGAGACATGGAATTATGGGTCCTCTTCTTTAAAAATGCCTGAATTTTTCTGTGCTCATATATTACTGGCATAATCAGGAAAAAAAGTAAAAACGTCAAGGGCTTGCTGAAAGAAAGGGGCTCTGAGTGATGACAGTATCATGACAGAAAAGAAAGGGGGGAAATCAAGGAGCACAAGCCCTGAAGGTCACAGGTCAAGAATGAGGGAGCTGGAGGACACATTTAGAGCCCTCTTTCCTGCAGAAAGAGCAAGCCTTGGGAAACAGGCAAGCAGCTGTTGTGGGAAGGGAGCCCGAGCCCCCGGGGCAGTGCTACCTTCTTTGAATATATCCTGTACTAGCCAAAAGCCTGGAACAAGCAGTGGCCATCATCCCAAAATGAAGCCCTAACAATATCCTGTGAGGACATAAAAGAGGCCTTAAACTTAAGAGTCCAAAAACCTGGCATCGAAGCCCAGTTTTCTCATTAGCTCTGCGCAGTGGAAAGCTAGCCACCTAACCTCTGTGTGCTTCCTCACCCGTAAAATACGGACATCTGCCCCACAGGATGGTTGGAAGGGCAGAGTCAATGCGAATGGAAATGTTATACACTGTACTATCACACCTGCACACACTACACGCATCACAATAAGGCAAACATTTTTCACCTCTGCCTGTATGTAACTCCCCTCGACAGTGCTATAAAACCTTCACTGGGTGCTGGCGAGGCCAGTGTGCCCATGCTGGCTGACAAGGTCCCTGCTGTTACTGCTTCTAACGCGTGTTGTCACAATTTCCTTCTGAACTCTTAACACTGCCACAAAATGTCTTCAATTCAACAGTGGCTTGCTTACCATATTTAAAGTGCCTTATGCTTTGTCTCACTTTTCCATTTTATCTCATACCAATTTTTATCTTGAATCCGACTACTTACTTTCTACAGTTTCCTTTTCTGCAGCCAGTTATCTGTCACCTACCTTAAATGACTGCATCAGTGAGGCTCTCGCCCAGCCTTCTGTGGGCTCCTCTGCACTCTGATCAACCATGTAAACTGAATCACAGTCTTTCAGATGGCACACTCTCAAGCTACTTCACCACTAAGAAGAACCAAGAGGTAACTAAATGAACAGGCACAATTCCATAACTTCCAGGTTAATAACTCAGAACACACAGCCCTCGAACAAAGAATTGATGTATTAGTCTCAGTGTTAGTACAGTATTAGACTGAACAAAGAACTAATACAGATAATTTCATAGTCACTGAGTTCAAATTCCTGAATGAAGTTTGGGCAAATAATCTTACATCCTGAAAATATATACAAATTCAGCTGGGTTTCTGAAAAGGACATCAGCTGGCAAAAGTCACAACAAACTAGTGTTAAATCCATTACCCATTCCCAGGCTGCCAGCAGTTGTCTGTGGAGACCTTGTGGCCCAAACTGACTAGTCACTCTTCTCCACACATAAGGACAAAGGGCTCAGAGCAGTAGATGCCAAAGGAAGACCTAGATATACCAGCAATGAATTGCTATCTTTTCTTTCAGTGGAAACTTTTTCAAGACCCAAGAGAGCAAGTAACAGCCCCCAAGCCTCAAAACTGTGAATGTACAGAATAAGCAACACATTTGCACAATAAAATATTGTTTTTAACAACCTGGAAATACAAAAGCAGAGACACTGCTGCAGCCAGGATTAGATGCGGCCATGAAGCCGGAACTCTCCTCACACCACCAGCTCCACCTCACATGCTGAGGTCATCCCTCTGTTCCCTCAACAAACATCTACTGAGAACTGGTTAGATCCTAGGATATAAGGATAAACAAGACAAAAGCCTGCCCTCAAACAGGTCACAAACTAGGCGAGGAAAACACACCGAAAGTTAAGAGTATGGTGTGATCACGAAAGAAGCTTGTATAGACGGCATCTGAAGGAGAGGCATCCTGCTTAATCTGGAAAGAATCAAGAAAGCCTTTTAAGAGATGATGGTACCTGAATTCCTTATAAGTTTACACCTAAGAGCCAGACAAGCACTGGAATGGGAGGAAAATTAGCAGGAGGAAGAGCCTGAGCATGCAGGCGCCACTCTAACAAGAGCCTCAAGCGCCAGAAAAAGTACGGCAGAGGAGGGACGAGAAAGGAAGACAAAGAGGCTGGGTTACAAAGGTCCTTGTGAGGTCCTGAAGTACAGGCGCACCGGGACCTAGATGTTTGTGGTGCTCTGAGGCCAGAGGAATAATATTTACATATAACTAGGGCTAAAGACCGCCTAGAATGGAAGGAGAATTGACTAAGGAAGACTGGAAGGGCCACTTACTTCTGATTATTGCTGTCTAGCTCATTCTTACCTTTCTTTTTACCTCTCAAAAGGAAAAAATAAAACCAAACAATTCTATAACAAAGCCTGTGAACCTTCTGTTCACCAAAAACATTTCTGAAAGGAGGGCTAGATTCTATTAAAGTTGCCCAAATCAGAAAAAGATGTCAAATCTCTCCAACACATGCAGCCTTCCAGGCAAAAAGACCAAAGCCAGGTCTCCGATGCCATCAGAAGAAAGCTAGAGGAACATCCTGCTCAGGGGCTGCGTAGCACAGTGGTGCCTAGCACATGCCAGGACACCCCGACACTAACGGTGGGAACACCACTGCTCCCAAAACAGACATACCAAGCAGTTACCTCCTGGCTTCTCCATGCAAACTGCCAGGAAAAAACCTACCAGTGCCAGCAACAACCTTGGGACTTTCTAGTGTGGACTCCTGCCTACCAGTACTGGATTAGAGACCACCTTGAAAACCCTCTCACCACCTGCCCAGAGTGCCAACAGGTGCAGATAGCAGGCTGCCTTCCTCACCAGACAAGGAAACCGAGCCCCTTATCCACGAACAGCACGCAGCTACACTCCCACTACTGATACTGCTGAGACGAGTGACCTATTACTACTACTAGCCACACTGACTGCTACTCACAGCAAGAGCCATCCATCCACAAAGCACTAGGCCCTCATCTTCAGGCCTCACTACAACCTGCAGAGCTTATGTTGATCTCATTTTACAGGTGAAAAAAATACAACAGAAAACAAAGCTCAGAGAGGTTAACAACTTACCCAGGTCAAAAAGCAAGCAAGAGGCAGAGGCAGGATGATGGCAAAGACCATTGTACTGGGCACCTCCGACTTTTTCTAAAGAAATCAAAAACTCAGCCTTCTTCCCAGAAGTTTCTCAAGTTGATCAATTTGACTACAGTACTTAATCAAAACATTTCTTTCAGCAATGACTTTGCCTTCTAAGCAGTAAATAAACTAGTTTTTATTTTCTTTGATCAAGTGAATATTCCAGATGGAAAATGAGATATTTCAAAGAATTTATGTATTATCTAAATGCCTTGATTTTAAATTTCTTCATATATCTTTGATGAAAATATATATAGAGAGAGAAAGAGAAAAGAGAGCAAAGGACAGAAAGGACAGAATTTCATTTTACTAGTTCAGAATGGAGATTAATAATTAATGCAAAAAAATTTTTCAGATATAATTTACATATTTTATGCAATAAAAATTAAGAGGCAAACAATTTCCAAGAGACTAAGCCTTACCTCAATCTTATTCCTCCTGTTCTAGGAGACACCACTCCAAGTGACAGCAGACACTCCCAGCCTAGACACAGAGAACCAGATAAAGGGGGTAAGCAACATGTTCAGGCTCCCAAAACCACAGAGGGCAGCAAATATGATGGCTATCTAGGGAAGCTAAGCACATATACAGGATTTGTAAATCACTGCTCATCCAGACACACCCAGAAACAAAATGCTCACCTTCTGGTCTGTCTACAGTACTTAAAGTTAACAGGTGTATTTAAGTAAAATAATGCAAAAACAATCCCTTACCAATGGGAACACATTATAGCTAAACTTTCTCCATGGAAATATATGAAGACAATCAATTGTCACTAGTCAAAATTAATACTTCACAAAAACTCTATTCAACGGCTTTACTGATTAAAAACTTACTATACCTGAATCAGTTCTTTCTTCAAAGACTTACAGCCACTTCTGAACTAAGAACTACTGCTATTAAAGTGTCAAAAATATCACCATTGTGGAGATACCCAACACAGGGCCTGGCACAATTCAACAGAGAATGATTTATGAAAGAATGAATTACTTAAGATAGGAAATTTATGAGAGACAGAGACAGAGAGAGAAAGAGTACAATTCAAGGGAAGCACATGATTTTTCAAAGATTAAGGGGAAAAAAATAACTACCAGTACAGAACTGTCAGTACAACTACAAACAGAATCGCCTCACATCTCCAACGAGGCTGTACCTCCTCACACTCTAAACTCAGAAGGCACAATGATTCTGATACTGTTCCTTTCATATACAGTGTGTTTTCTCATCTACAGACAACATACCAACTTTTTCCTGAACACTACATACAGGGTGCTGGTGCACAGCTGCGGGCCTCTGAGCTGGAGTTTGCACACTGCCTTTTAAATGCTACAGATGAGACAGTGTACAGACCAGGTTCACTGAAGACGGATAACACTTCAAGTGAAGGTAATGTCCTGTAAGCGCTAAAATGACAATCACTAAGGTCTGAGAGTCTCAGTGTAACAACTCCATGGCACTAGGAGAAAATGCAGTTTCATGGGCTTAGAGATATAAAGAGCTTTAAACAACACAAATTTTCAGTGTTTTTGCATCCTCCTCTATGGCTGCACACGTTAAACAATGATACACAAATTAGTGGAAAATAGGCTCTGAAATTAATTGAGATTTATAAGAATTGGACTGAAAACCCCTAGAATTTACATACACTATAGTGCCTAAGTTTGTCTATCATTACAAACAACAGCCACTGCTGAAAAGAAAGTATGAGTCACAATTCAAAAACAAAGGAGGAAATAAAAACGAACAGAGGAAAGCTTTGGGTACAAATACCACAAAGAAATTATTTACTTAAAATGTTTTCAATGGCAGCTACCATTCTGATTTGGAGAAGGAATGGTCCACTCAGGCACAAACTCATTCAGTCCCCAAAGGCCCCTCCAGCCCCACCCACCTCGGTGCCCAGTGCCCAGCCACCAGTATAGTCAGGCACATCCGCTAGCAGGCACCCTAATTCTAACAAATCTGAGTCACCCACTCCCCCGCAGTAAGAGGTCATTCTCTACCAGGAAGCCCACTCTGCAAAGTTCCCTTGTTCATCCCCCAGACTGCTGCCATCATGGCCCGCAGAGAGCTAATTCTCCAACCTCAGAGGCCTGCAATCCTCCTCTGCACTCCCCCAATCCCAACTGCAGCCTCGCCCTAACGCCAAGGTAGCCAAGACTACTCACCGTAACACTCTTGTGACAAGTTCTCTGGCTGATAACCACTCACCGCCAGGACGCCTCTGGGCCCCCGTGAATCCAACTCTGGGCTCAACTCCCCTGTGCCCAGCTGACCTCCTGCCTCTCCGGGAACGGTAATCATCGTTTACCTCAGAGAAGATGAACTCTCAATGCCTCCTCTCCCCAGCCAGACCCCAGTCCGCCAAGTTCACAGACCTCGGGGTCCGGGGTAGGGTGAGGTGGGGGCGAGGGGGACGCATCCCGACACCCCTAGGGACCAGGCACACTGAGGCCCCTAGAATTTCAAATGCTGGGCCCCCCAGCCACCCGCTATGGTCGGCCTCCAGGGTGTCCGCCTCGGGCGCCAAGAGCGCACGCCCCTGGAGGGAAGTCTCCCTGCCCCTGGGACTGCCTTCCCCGGCTACAAGAACCCTAACTGTCCAGCACCCAGGCCCCGGGCCGAGGCCAAGACCCCCGCCAGGCCTATGGCCACTCGAGTTTCCCAGGTCGGACCCAGCGCCCCCAGGCCCCGGCCTCGGAGCACCAGCGGCAGGGCCGCGGCCCCACCGGCCCATTGTTGCGGGTCGCGGCGGCCCGAGCAGGGAGCTGGGGCCGGCACCAGCACTCACCTACCGCGCCGCGGCTCCGGGCCGCGCCAGGCCGGGCAGGGCCAGGGGCCGCACGGTCCGCGGCGCCCGCCTAGGCGGCGGCGGCGGCAGAACTGGGGCGGCTGAGGCGGGAGGCGGCCGGTGAGGCCCCGAGGTCGCGGGCTGGCTCGGGCCGAGCGTCGGTCTCCTCCGGCAGCGGCGCTCGCAGCCTCCGCTCGCGGTCCGCTCCAGAAAGTGTCCCCCTCCCGGCCGGCGCGCCTGGCCGCCCGGACGGGAACACGAGCCGCCGACAGGAACGTTCCGCGGAGCGCCGACCGGAGGCCGTTCTTCGCCCGCGCCGGGAGGGCGGCGAGCGGTCCCCGGGCGGAGTCGTCTGCGCCACCGCTGGTTGTTGGAGAAGGCACGGCATCCGCCTGGGAATGGTTCTGGGGACGAATCCGACGCCCTGCCGGCCGCCAGACAGTCACGTTGGCCGCCGGGCGCCCGGGCTGAGCCTCGGAGCCTCCTCATTCCTCCCTCGGGGACAACCTCCGAGGCCCGTCCGGGGGGGATGATGCGCTGGCGCCGAGACACGACACGGGTCTCAGCGCGGGCTGTCGCCTCCTGCAGAAGCTGTGCGCAGCCCTCCGGGACCCCGGACACCGACGCGCGACCTAGACCTCTGTTTCCCCTCCTCCCGCACCTCCGTCCGGTTTCCTGGAATGAAGCTGCCTTCGGAATTCGCTAGAAGACAAGCAGGGACGAGGACGGCCTCTCCTGACCACTGACACTCGAGGCAGTTAGGATGCTAGCTGGGAACTGCCCTGCGGGACAGTAATGACAAAGTACTGAAAGCGCATTTGGGTTTTTTTCAAGGTTTTGTTTTCCTCATAAAATAAAAAATAAAAAATTATTTCTCCTCCCCACCTCCCTCCTCTTCTGGGCCTTCACACCTCTAGATATCAGACTTGGTTATTTTTGGAGCAAATTAGGTTATAAAAATACAGTGTGTGTTCCCAAACTATGGATGGGAATTTAGATCTGCAGAAGGTGCCCCAAAAAGTATCCCAGCTTTCAGTTCAATTTTCCATTCTCAGCCCCTTGGCTTCTGAGACTCAGGAAATTTCACCTTGATACCCTTCTCCCTTTTCTGAAGGAGGTTCCCAGAAAGGCTCCAGGTATCAGTCACTTGAACCTGAATGCAGTTTTGTCACTGTGTCACATGCATACACACTGGCTTTCCATTCAGATTATCCCCTAGAAGTAAGGAAAGGGCTCTGCCTGTCCAAAGGTGTTTCAGTATCCATCTGGAAACAGCAGGTGTTGTGTCAGAAAGCAGCATGCTCCACGTCTTTGGAGGCTCCCTGCTCCTCAGGTAAGGGGCTTCATCCTGTACTCTTAAAGGGCAAAGGATGCCTCAACAGTTGGCTCACGTCCCTCAGCATCCCGAGGTCAGATTAGCACTGCAACCCCCTCCCTGTCCCAGGCCTTGCATTTTCCCCAACTGGCCTCTCAGCTTGGACTCCCTGTATGACACACAAGACAGATTTGGTCTCAAGGGTTGAGGCAGGTTCCGGTGAGAGCCCTAAACATGACCGAAGGGAGGAGAAAGGGACCAGAGAGGTGGGGCAGAGCCTTCAGAAAGGAGTCCTCTTCTCCACCTCTCAGCCAGCTCACACTCCTGCCCCTCACCTGGCCTGCCTACCCTCTCCCCTCCTTTTACCCTATTACGTTGCAAGCCTGGCCGCTCCTGCCTCAGTTAGGGCCACTGTGATGACACCCAAAGAGTCTGAAGCTCCTTTAAGCAAAACAAGGAACTAGCTGTAAGGGGAGAAGGGGGTATTTTTTTGGACTTTGCAGGTGGGATCCATATCCTTCCTTCCCTCCTCTGGGACTCAGTCCAGCGCCCTCTGACTTGCTTCATAGCTCTCTGCATCTTTGAAGCGTGACTCCAAAATCTTGAGGCATAGCACCCAGTTGGCCCATCTAGGCATTCTCCCTGGGCCAGTCCGCTGCTGAGAGGGACCTGAGACCCAGCATATAGTCTCCGGGTCTGTTCCTGGGCAGTTTTGGAAAGAGGACTATGAGCTAAGTAGACCTCAAAGGTGTCTCCTGAAACTCTTCGGGCACTTACTCTGCGCTTCCGCTTGTAGTGGCGTCACTGCCTGCTACTCTGCCTCCCCCTGTGGACATAAGCTGCCAGGACAGAGGCCAAGTTGTATAACTCTGGCTTCAGGGCTGGAACAGAATGTGCCCAATAAATACTTGTTGGATGAGGTGCTAAGAAAGCACAGAAAAAGGTTCATGGAGGCAACACACACAAGATGACATTTGGCGTGGGCAACCCAGCAGAGTTCACTCACTGGGAATGGAGGCTTAGCAAGAGGGACTGGTGGCCCCATGGCCTGAATTGTTCCCAGCCCATATTACTGAGCATCCAGCTGGTAACCGCACACTAGCACTGCTATGGGAACTTGGTAAAGCCTGGAATGGACGGGGGTGGCCCAAGGGGAGACTGGACTCCCACAGTGTCTGAACCAAGTATTTCCTCCTCTGAACCTGCTGATCATTTGCTCTCAAAGGAGTCACAGCTTTATTATAATTATGTTTGTGAGCCCGTACCCAGGAGCTCCAGGGGCTGTGTGCTTTCAACCTTTGTGTAACAAATCCCCAGGGTCTCCTGAATGAAACGGAATCCCCTCAGGACACCCCTAATATTTGGTTCAACACATGCTCATGGAACCCAGTCCTGTACTAGCCGGTCAGCCCACTGCAGAGCCTCACTCACCAGGCCTGGCCCTAGGGGACGTCCGCTCTTCCTTGCCTGCCACCCCACCCGTGGGGCAGAGAGCCCTTCTTCCCTGCCTCTCCCTGGGAAGCCCGCAGCACCATCACTCCGCCCCCCTGAATTTCTTATCCTCCTCAGAGTAGCCAGGTCCTGATGCTCCACCTGGATTCTTCGGAACACAAGCCCCTGGAATCCACAGCTGCCTGGCTTGGGGGCAGGGAGCCCACCTTGCTGTCCCCCTCTTCTCTGCATCTTAGGGGGGAAAAATGGAGGGGCAGAGTTTGTCCCCTCCACCCCAGGCTGCCCTGGGCATCTTCTGCTCCTGGGTGAGCTGTCAGCCCCGACATCAAAAGAGCATGAGGACAATTCCAGAGGCCCTGTCAGGCAAAGCCGAATGGCACCCGGAGAAAGAGTCTCCTGGCCCCTGAACTCAGGTGCAGCGAGGTGCCTGCTGTGTTTCTGACTCCAGAGTCCCGGATGCTGACTGCACAGCCCACGGGAGGAGCAGCGTGGGGAGCAGAGGGCCAGGTGAGAGGAGGGCTGGGGGTGCACTGGCAGTGGTAAATAAGCTGAACTGGAACCAGGACCTGGAGTGGCGGTCGGGGACATCCTCAGGGTGGGATGCTGGGGTGGCCCTCATCGCGGCCCTCCTGTGGGCAGTACTGGGGGCACAGAAACCACCCAGGTGGAGGTGGTCCTGGGGACAGCTTGGGACAGCCCAGACCACGGGTCATCCGCCTAGACAGCCAGCACCCACCCCGCGCTACTGAGCAGTTGGAATTCCCTTTGCCCAGATGGGGTCCCCAGAGACGGGTAGCCCCTCTCCTCGCCTTGGTGGCCCCGTCACTCCTCACAGTAGTGATCTTGTTCAGCCAACAGCAGAGTGGGCATGGGTGCGGGCACTGGCCCAAGGAAGCTGCAGGAAGGGGCACAGGCATGTGGCATCAGGGTGGGGACCAGGCTGGTGGCAACGCCCGATCCAGTGAGCCGGGAAGTGGGTGACCGGAGAAAAGAGGTGGTGGGGAGGTGAGGCGGGGGAAGGGGGGAGGGGCATGCTGAGGCCCAGAGGACCTGGTGCAGTTGGTTTCCTGCCCCAGGACAGGGCATGTTGGGGGAGAGGGCAGGTGGAGCGACCCAGGTATGTGGCCCTTGGTTCTGGGCTCAGGCTGGGCAGCTCTTGCCCTTTCTCTGCCACTGGGCAGCCCGGAAGCTCGACTCCTCGCCCTTTTGGACGGTGGCTGCTGCTTTCTGAGCGCACCACACAGAGGGGCACAGACAGAGCCCAGCCGTGCTCCTCCACAGAGGCCAGGGAGTGTCCTTCCAATCACTGGGGAGAGGGTGGGTGCCAGACCAAGCTCTGCAGCTCTGTGCTTGTGTGTCCGTGGATGAGAAGGTGCTGGCTCTGGGGACAGTGTCAGGGCACAGGCGGGCATGCTTGTGTATCAGGCACACATATCTGTCCTGTGAGAGGTGTCAGTGAGCATGTGTGGGATGAGTGTGCCACCCCGAAAACCTGGGTGTGGTCCCTTCCCCTTCCCAGACTGGGCGTCTGGGAGGCCTGCAGTACGGCTGTGTGGGGCATGGGGAGGGCAGGGGCTGCAGGCATTGCTTTTCCGTGGCCTTTCTGGGAGTGGGAGAGGCAGATAGGGTAGTACAGGTTGGCACTGCTGCTCTGAGTGATTTCGGTGGGCTCTAAGCTGCTAGGGACGCCCCAGGGATCTGGGGCCTGACCAGGGATGGTTCAGGCAGAGGACTGCCCTCTGGGGCGTACAGGACAGCGGGAAGGGGTGGATCTGGACTGGGTAGTTTGTAAATCAAAGGCCTGCTCAGGGCTGAGTCTTCACTGTCCCTAACAGCCCAGCCCTGGGGGAGTCTCGCCCAAAACAGGAATTTTTTAGAAGCTGTCAGAACATCATAATATACAGAACATGGAAAGTACACACAATTCATATTGACGAGGGGAGGGGCAGCCCACTGCCCAGGTCCGGGAGCAGCGCTGACCCGAGGCCCTGTTTCCTGCAGCGCGGCCTCTAGTGGACCAACAGGAAGGAGAGGGAGGCGGAGGACCCAGCAGTGGCGGGACTCTGACCCAGGAGGGCCAGTCAGGAGCCACAGCCCACGTGGGGGCCCTGTAGACGGGGTGGTCAGAGCAGGCCCCGAGAAGGGAGCCCGGAGCAGAGACAAACCTGGGGGCACCAGCTCCTTCCGGAAGGGCATCGGTGGAGAGGAGGCAGCGAGGGCACAGCACTGGAAGGGTAGCCTGATGGGACGGGGACAGTAGGAGGGTGCCAGGGAAGACACAGAGATGTGGTGTGGCCGGGCCAGACCAGGGAGAGGGCTTGTGGAACGTACTGAATCGAATGGGAGGACACTGAACGAGTAAGAGCATCAGGCCACCCAGGCCTCCAGGCTGCACGACGATAGGGGGCACCATTCACACAGCCCACGCTGAAGGGTGTCCTGGGTCTGGGGACTGGCGGGCCTGCACCCCCTGCCCTCCTCCCCGCTGAAAGCGGAAGACATTGCTAACCGGCCACAGGCCCCCCACCCAGCACCTTTACAGGGGGCCCCAGGCGACCCCAGGAGGCGGCTGTGAATGGCCAGCATCTGCTGTCCTTAGCTCAATGACATCCTTGAACTATGTCTGAGCACAGGAGCTGGGGACTCAGATACAGCAGACCCGATCATTCCTTTATTGGAATGGATATGCACTGTTGTATCCTATGTGCCTCTGAGCCCAGAGAGATTTCAAGTTGAAGATTCATTTGGTTTTCCTTGAAGTTGCAATGGCCCTGGAAAAAGCTGCGGGCGTGGCACCTCTGCCTGCGCCAATACACCTGGATGACAGAGCCGGGGGCCTTTGCTCCCTCAAGCTCTGTCCTGTCGACGTGATTTCACCATCTTTGACTATAACTTGGAATCAGAGCTTAGAGAGAAAAACATGGGAGAAAGTAAGGCTGCTCTCCCCGCGATGAGGTGCTCGTCAGCCACACACGGCCTCCGGGGCTGTCCCAGGATCTAGGACATGCAGGAGAGGGCGCATCCTGAAGAAACTGTGTGAAGTATATGCTCTCCCAGCAGGCTGGGGTTGGACTGACTCTCTTAAAGAACACCCATGGTTTGGAGGGAATGCAGATGGCCAGCTCCCTCGAGCCTCACGCTACTGAATTGTCCATGGTGAGGAGCAAGATGTTCCCGCCACTCCCAGGTCTGTTCTCTGCTAGCCACACTCTGGCAGGAAGAGGAGCGGTAGGGAGAGAGCTTTGATGTCATAAGGGACCTATGACACAGGCATCAGAAAGGTCCCCAGGGGGTGAGCCCTGGGTCGGAAACCTAGAACTTGGCCTTCCGCTCCTTCCAGAATGGCCATTTCTCGCCACAAAGGGGAACATCCCAAATACTGACCCAGTGACATAAAAGGATATAATGATTGGCCTTAAAGCCTGGCTGGTATTCATTAAATAGATTCCAGTTCATTTAAACAGTATACCAAATAATAATCAGAAAGGGAGAGTATTCTCCATGTCCTGATACAGAAAGGTGAAAACGAGATTTAGCAAGGTTAGTAGGTTCATCAAATGAAGATGAACTCAGTATAGGCATATATTCACAGACTTGTGTTATAAAGACATGAATTTTTTAAGGGGGTGGGGTTTGGGAAGATACACACAAAACCAGCAATGGCCATCCCTGATGAGGACAGTGAAACTGAGGGGACAGCAAGCTCCTGCACTGTGGCTGACCCTGTGTCTGGCCTGTCAGTCACCTAGGAATCAGGCCGCTGGGAGAGCAGGAGCCTTCAGGCCAGAAAACCCATGAAGGCCCTGGGCCCAGCAGGGCCCCCATCTCGGTGGCCCCAGTTATCTCCTGTCTCCCCTTCTACAGAGGGCAAGGTCACAGGAGATGGGTGAGGGGCAGGCACTGCACGAACAGACCCCACCTTGTCTGCCCCTGACCTCTGAAGACCCACCTGGGTGTCATGAGACCCTGGTCCCCTCAGGTCGCAGCCTCGGGGTCACTGAGGAGTGCATGCAGAGTACGGGGGAGGCCAGAGGTCTATCGGGGAGATGGAGAGGAAGCTACTGCAGGCCGGGGGAGCGTCTGCATGAAGTCAGTGGGATGGGGCATGGGGAAGACAGGAGCCAGTGGGAGAAAGGGTTGGACAGTGGGTCGCAATGCACACATCAGTGAAGGCCTAGGACCGTCTGAAGACAGAGGTGTGAGCCAGGCCCCTGGGAGCCCTGCAGCCCCGACGGCCCCAGAGTCTGGCCCCCTGCACCACGTCCTGCTGTCCACGGCACCGGCTGTGGAGTGGTGGGACTCACCCCACCTCACAGACGGGGCACTAAGGTGCAGAGGCCCCATGCGGCTTACCCTGGCCTCACAGCTTCTCAGTGGAACAGCCAGCGTTTGGTCGCAGCTCTGCCCAGACTCGATCTGAGCCTCACATCATGAGGATACCAGCATCTTCGTGCTTTTCCATTGCTTCTGATTCTCATTGTTACTAGAAATAAACCTAAGAAACCTCCAACCCAGATCTTTAAAACTCAGCTCAGTGAAAGAAGCCCAACTCTGATGAGGGCACGCTGTGAACCCACATGCTGTGGACCAGACTGTGGTCAGTGGAGACCAAGCACGGTCACCCAGATGGGCTGGGCTGGGGCTGCATGGGAAGTTTGTAGATAATGGGATGTTTGACATTTTGATTGTCACAATGGTCACATAGGTGTGCAGACATGTCCAAAAAAAACAAATGTACCTAAAATGGATACATGTTATCACATGCATGCAAATTACACCTCAGTAAAAGTGTATTTAAATACCTTTGTGTCGGCTTTAAGGCAGGGAGCTTCACACTGGGATCTGAGTGAGGTGGCGGGGGAGGGATCCTAGTGCCTATGCGCCCAGGGCACAGGGAAGATCCCACACATGCAGCCGAGGAAGCAAGGGGGTCCAGGATGGAGGGAGACTCAGGAGAGGCCAGGGCGGGCCCGTGGTGGGTGTGGTATCCTTAGGGAAAGGGATGGTCCAGGGCCTTGAGTGCCACCAGCACCTGCTTGGGCTCAAGCCAGTGGGCAGGGAGGAGCCTCTGCAGGGCTGAGGAGCAGAGGAGTGACACCAGCCCAGGGAGGTTTTCAGGGCCGAGGAGCCTGGTGGGATACGACGGTAGGGGGCCCCTGGCTGCAGGGACACAGCACAGAGAGCAAGATATCAGTGGCCTCTGGCCTCTGTGGGTGACCCCTGCGCACAGGAGTACCAGCATCGCAGGGTCTTCCCACGCTCCCCATTCTCCACACCTCTACCTGAGGTGCTCCAGGGGTCTCAGTAGACACCTGCGGGGAGGGTGGAGGAGGGGCGGGGCTGCAAGGCACCAAGCGATGTTCCAGGGAGCCCACCGTCCACGCCTGTGCCCCCCGGCAGCGTCATCCCTTCCCTGCCCTCGGTGGGGCAGCTCCCCCATAACCTGCAGGTCTCCTGCCATGACCAGGTCACAGCCCTCACCTTCCGTGTAGTGGGGCTCTCTGAGCCTGCTCCGTGCAGAGAGCTCAGAGTCTGTCCCTGCAGATAACCTGGGGCCTCCGACACCCTGCCGCATCCTCAGAGCGAGCAGGGGACACTCTGCCTCAGGACTCTGACCTCCGGGCTTGTCCCTAAGAGAGAGGCTGGGCGAGGACCGCATCACTGCTTTATTGGGAGGGGAATACACTCCCTCACAACGCAGGACCTCCAGCTCGAGGTGCAGCTGGTTGGCCATGACTCTGTAGTGGCCCTGGATGAACCCCGTGGGAAGCACAGGAGTGGAACCTCCAGTACGCCTGGATGACGCGGGTGGCGTGCAGCAAGCAGCAGTACCACTGGCGGACATGCCACATGCGGACCCAGGCCTGCAGCCTGACTGCTGCCCATTCCTTCCATGTAAAGGTCTCCAGGGCCGTCCGCCGTCTTTTCCGGAGCAGCTCCCCCAGTCAGCCGCCACCAGCGCTGGATGACGCACGCTCTGAGCGCCCCGTGCAGCAGCGTCCTGCGCACCAGGGTGCCCCGCCACCACGCCTGGATCTTTATAGCTTCTGGATTACTGGGAGGGGAGGTATTTTTGTTTCCTGGGATCTTGCAAGTAAAAACAAGAGACACTGAATGTCCCCCACCACCTCAGCCCCAGGGTGTGCGAGGCTGGGACCCCAATTCCCTATCAAAAGTTAACCTTTGTCGTGAGGGGGGGAGCCTGGTAAACAGAGTGTTCTTCATGTAATTGTAGATTAATGATAGCAAAAATAAAAAATAAAATAAAATAAAGTTAACCTTTCTCCTGAGCCTCAGGAGCACAGGGCAGGACTCTGGCTGGAACATGAAACCCTGTCTCTACCAGTCTCTGGTTAAGGGACATGGCCACATCACAGTGACCTCTGAGTCTCAGAGTCCCCATCTGTAAAATGGGAGCACACCTGCCCTGGCTACAAGTTTCACATGGACCACAGCCAGCCTAGGGCAAGAACACCATGACCCACGAGCCACAGGGTTACTGCGGCCCACAGGGGAGCTTGCCCACCTAACCAAGATCCGTGGCCCTTTCCTGCAGCCCCACTCATCTGCTGGAGAAGTGGCAGCCTTTGATAATCCTGCCCTTCCATCCTTCACTCCAGCTCCAATCCGCAACCTGCTCTCTCATTGTTTCCTCCACCCCATAAAGTTCCACCCCATCTCTCTCCCCCATCTCCATTTCTGTTGACTTTCACACTGTAAATCTAATTAACAACCAAACACAAACACAGACACACACACACAAGCACACTTTAAGCCCAGTTTCCCATCCGTTGGCCATCGTTTTCCAGAAGCACAGCTGCCCCCCACCCCAGCCCTGCATGATCAGGGGAAGAGGGGATGTCATACTTCCTTGGGTCTCTTATTAGCATCATCCACTCTCTTTGCAGCAACCACAGTCAAATCTTCAGCCTGAAAAAGAATTGTGGAGAGCAGACTGACAGGAATGAGCTGGTTCCTGTCCTCAGCTCTGGATCACACAGAAGACACAAGCCCCAAGCCCGAGGACACAGGGACCAGCGGCCTCCAAGGCGAGCCCCTCTGACCTCCACCTTCTTGGAGGCCAGTGGCTCTGAGGATAAACTGGTCTGCCCCTCTTTCTGCTGAAGCTCAACTTTAGTGGGTTCAGCGGGTTTTTCAGCCTGGTCCTCCTACAGTCAGCAGGGAGGAAAAGGCAGAGTGAAGCCCCTCCTCCCTCCCCCCACTCAGTGTGCCACACAGTCCGAGCTTACAGGGCTCCCCAGAATGCACAGATGCCTGGGGACCCCTCATCTCTGTGGGGGTGTCCCTAAAACGCCTGGTTTGTCTGTCTCTTCTTCACCATTGGTCCCACATGGATTGGGGGTAGATGGCTCAAATCCCCTCAGGTCTGTGTCCCTCTGGCCACGGCATGGGTAGAAAGAGCAGAGGGGGGCCTATGACATCATGAGGGTGACTGACTCAGGCACCAGGGTGGCTCCCAATAGCGGAGCCCCTCTAAGGAGAAGTCAAAAGTGTCGTCCACTCTGTCCTGCTGGAAATGGCCAAAGCCCAGCTACAAACACAAGACACCAGGAACGCTGGACTACTGATGCGTAGAGATAGTCGGCAACTGATAAAGTCGGGTGATTTCGTGGCTTATAGTCTTCATACTACAGAATACTACATAATGGTTAAAAAATAATGAATTTGATGTATTATGCTGATGAGAAAGTATATCCAAGATATATGTGTAGGTGAAAACATTGCATATTTTTATGATCCCATTTATGTAAGTAAAACCATCAAGATACCTAATTACACATATATGTTGTAAATTCATATGAAGGGGGAAGAAAGGTAAATACACCCAGCTGCTACCAGTGATTACCTTAGAGAGAAGCACTGACCGGCTGACCTCTCCAGACAATGCCCAGGGCACTCCGGAAGGCCCCCAGGACCAGCTGGGGCCACATCACAGGCTCCAATGCAATCAAAGGCTCTCCTGTCTTCTTCTGCCCCTGAGGGACTCAAGCCTTCCATCTGATGGATAAGAGGCAACCACTACAGAAGTTCTTAGCTCTGAACCATGCAAAGACACTCGCCACAAGACCCTAGGTGGGGCCTCACCTCTGCCTGCTCCCGTCCTCTGAAGACCAGCTGGCAGGATGAGGCCCTGGTACCCCTTTCAGAGTCAGAGCCCCAGCAGTCACTGAGGAGTGCGTTTCTCCCACCTTTCAGCACAGTGAGATGAGCCGCGTAACCCAGGAGTGGGGAGGAACTGAGAGAACAGCAGAGAGGGTTCAAAATACTAAGGATGCAGAGCCTACCAGCTGCTTGGCAGACTCCATCAGGAAGCCTGCCCACAAGCTGCTGAGGATGCCACGTCTACCAATCCCCCAAATGCACACAGACAGCCCTAATACACTGTGCCACTCATACACACACAGCCTTACCTAAAGCTGGCTCCCTGTGCAGGCCCAAGGGTGGCAGGTAGGAGCCTTTGAAGGTGGCTAGTGAGCAGGCCCTGAAAGCCTATCGGCTCTGCAGGGTTAGGAGAAAGCACACAGACTCGGGCATCAAGCACCACCCCCTGGGAAAGCAGGCAGGAGGCTGCCCAAATCTGGCCTGGCTTTGCAGGACTGGGAGAACTCATATAATCTTAAGGATTCCCTCCACAAGAGGAAGCAAGAAGGGTGGAGCAGGCATATCCATAGAAAAGCTCTGAGAAAGCCTCAGAATCCCCCACAGGGCTGACAGAGACAGGGGCAGGAAGCGTATTTAAAGAAATATCTGCCAAGAACATCTAAATCTGGGAAGAGATTTGGACACCCATCAGTTTGTGACATACACAGGTCCCCAGATGCAATCCAAAGAAATGTTATCAAAGACATATTATTATAAAACTGTCTAAAATCAAAGACAAAGAGAATTTTTAAAGCAGTAAGAGAAAAAGAAATGTCTCACATGTAAAGAAACGCCAGGATGACTCTCAGGGAATTTCTCAGTAGCAACCCTGCAGGCCATGGGAGAGTGGGATGAACGGTCAATGTGGTGAGAGAAAACACTGCCAGCCGAAAAGAAAACCGTCCTTTAGCTGTGAAGGCAACGTGAAGACTTTCCCACACAAACCTGGGAGAGCTCCTCCCCACTAGACCAGCCTTACAGAAAATGCTGAAACGGAAAGCCAGAATCGCCCTGACACCATAGCCAGGGGAGGACGCGACAGGAAAGGAGAACCACAGGCCAGCATCCCTGGAGAACATACAGGCTGATGTCCTCAACAAAACACTAACAAACCAAATTCAACAGCACATTAAAAGGATCATATACAAAACCAGCTGGGATGTATCCCTGGGATGTGAGGAAGGTTTAACATATGTAAATCAATACATGTGATGCACCTGTTAACAGAATGAGGGATAAAAAGCACGTGACCATTTCAATACATACAGAAAAAGCATTTGACAAAATTTTAAATCCTCTCCTGGTAAAAACTCTCAACAAATTTGGTAGAGAAGAAATGTACCTCAACATAATAAAGGCCGTATATGACAAGCCCACAGCTAACATCAAAACAGTGACAAGCTGAAAGCTTTTCCTCTAGGATTAGGAACAAGACCGGGTGCCCACGCTCACCACTCCTATTCAATTATAGTAGTGGAGGTTCAAGCCAGATCAAGTAGGTGAGGAAAAGAAATAAAAGGCATCCAAATTGGAAAGGAAGAAATAAAATTATCTCTATTCACGAAAACATGATGCAAATATAAAAAACCCTAGAGACCCCACCAAAAATTATTAGCCCTGATAAATTTATTCAGTAAAGTTTCAAGATATAAAGTCAATACACTAAAGTCAGTTGTGTTTTTATATAGTAAAAACAAACTATAAGAAAGAAATTAAGAAAATCACATTTACTAAAACATTAGCGATAAATTTAACCAAAGAGGTGAACAATCTATACACTGAAAACTATAAGACATTGACGAAAGAAACTGAAGACACAAATAAATGGAAAGATATCCTACATTCATGATTTAGAAGAGTTAATATTGTTAAAATGTCCATACCACCCAAATCCATCTAAAGATTCAATGCAATCCCAATCAAAGTTCCAAATGCCTTTTTCAGACAAATAGGAAAAAAAAATCCTTAAGCTCATACAGTACCATGAGGTCTTTTAAAAGACCCCAAATAGCCAAAGCAAATTTGAAAAAGAACAAAGCTGGAAACATCGCACACCTTGACTTCAAACTATATTACAAATCTAGACTAATCAAAATGGTATGGGTTCAGTAAAATAAAAATAGACACACAGACCAATGGACAGAATTAAGAGCCCAGAGATAACCCCCCACATACACGGTCATTAATATTTGACAAGGGAGCTGAGAATATGCAACAGAGAAAGGGTAGTCTCCTGGATAAATGGTGCTGGGGAACCGGACAGCTGCAAGCAAAAGAGTAAAATCGGACCCCTGACACCACTCACAAAAATAAGCTTGAAATGGATTAAGGCCTTTAAATGCAAAACCTGAAACCTAGACTCCTAGGAAATAATACAGGAAAATGATCCTTGACATTGGTCTTAGCAATGACTTTTTGGATATGACACCAAAAGTACAAATAACCAAAGCAAAAATCAACAAGTAGGACCACATCAAACTGAAAAGCTTCTGCACAGCATAGGAGCCATCAGCAAAATGAAAAGACAGCCTGAGGACTGGGAGAAAATACTTGCAAATTATATATCTAGTAAGGGATTAGCATTAAAATATGTAAAGAACTCATACAACTCAATAGCAAAAATAATAAATAACCTGATTCAAAAACAGGCAGAGGACCTGAATAGGCATCTTTCCAGAGAAGACATACAGATGGCCAATAGGTAGATGAAAAGCTGCTCAATACCACTAACCATCAGGGAGACGCAAATTAAAGCCACAGCGAGATACCCCCTCACAGCAGGCAGAGTGGCCCCTATCAACAAGACGAGAAATAACAAGCATTGGTGAGGATGTGGAGAACAGGCAGCCACTGTACACTGTCCGTGGGAATGTAAATTGGTGCAGCCACTATGAAAGGCAGTATGGAGATTCCTCAAAAAGTAAAAGATGCAACTACCACAGGGTCCAGCAATCCCACATCCAGGTATGTATTCAAAGATGAAATGACTCTCTGAAATCAGAGACACCTACAGCCCCGTGTTCACTGCAGCATTTCTCACGTCTGCCAACGTGTGCATCAACACACGAATGGATAAAGAAGAGGTGATAGGCAGATGGACATACATAAACAGATACTGGAATATTATTCAGTCACGAGAAAGGAAATCCCTCTACTTCCAACAATGTGAGCCTGAAGGACATGATACTAAGTGAAATAAATTAGAGAAAGACAAATACTGTATGGTCTGTCTTATATGTGGAATCTAAAAAAAAAAAGTGAACCCTGAAAAGCAGCAGGATGTTGGTTACCAGTGCCAGAGGGAGAGGCTGGTCAAGGGAGACAAGTCTGCCACCATAAAATGAATACATTCGGGAGATCTACCGGATGGCATAGTGACTCTAGTTCATAACCGCAGTATAAGCCTTGACAGCGGGCTTCTGTTTTTTTAATGAAAGTGCCTGACTTAAGCTTGAATTAATGAGGCATCCGCGTCAGCAAAGGCAGCTGGAATAAACACACTGCGGCCGGCCGCACGGCTAGGCTAAGGCCAAGGCCGTCTTCCCCGAGCCCCCGTTTCAGGATCTTAGCTGATTACACTAACTATTTGGGCCATTTGTTTTTCCTTCGTGCGCTTCAAAGTTTCATTCTTTGCTTTAAATTCACCAATAGAAAGCCCACCAGCCCCTAGGCCCCCACCCTTGACCCAAATAAAGGCAGAACCCCCAGCCTGTTCTCTCTCTCTTCTGTCAGACGGCTTTTGTGCCCGGACATGCAGAGTCTGTTCCTGGGCTTGTAAGTAATTTAAACTCTTTTTTCACATCAAAGTTTCCGAATGACCACTGCCGAGGGCATCTTGCAGTCACAGTAGGAACAGAGTGACTCCAACTGTAAGAGCTGTTTGGAAAGGGGAGCTGCTATGGGAAGCTTTGTGCCCAGGTAGGCGTCCCCAGGCATTTCCAGCCCAGAGCATTACTACTGATGGACTGAGACCAGCACAAAGCAGTAATTCTGTATGTAGACCGGAAATTTGCTGGAAGAGTAGATATTAAGCATTCTCACCACACACAGGAAAAATGGTTTAAGTATGTAAGGTAATGCCTGTGTTAAACACCGTGATGGTGGTCACCATTTCATGAAGTCGACTTTTATCAAATCATGTTGTACACTTTAAATGCAAATGTGAATTTTACCTCAATAAAGCTAGAGAGAAAAAACAGGTCTAAATGAACTAAATTCCAGAACGAGCTTGTCCCTTTTGAGTTGCCCAGAGGTTGGTGGCTGCTTCCATGCCAGTGGAGATGTGCCGAGTTTCTGGACACAGGACATGGAGGGGTGAGCCGGCCAGATAGAGGGAAGCTGCCGGTGGAAGAGAGCAGCAGCTCGACTGTCGACGGCTGCGGATGAGCTGTCGGGCTGACCCAGCTCCAGGGGACCCCACAGGGTGAGCATCCCGCCGTCCACATTCCCTCCATGGAACTGGGTCTGCAGCACAGCACAGAGCTGGAGGCTGAGCTGGACCACAGACAGAAATCTCTAAGAGTCTCACAACGCTAAGATTCCACGGTCCTTGTCAACACAGGGTTCTTATCCCACCCTCAAGACATTTGAAACAGAGGTGGATGAAAACTAAATAAAATGCAACCCAGCCCCACCCCAGCTGAACTCCTGATATGTTGAAAATGACCTACCTCAATCTCTACTGCTTTTATCCAGTGTTTGGTATATAATTTAAAACATGAGATACTTGAAGTAGCAAAATGTGACCTGCAATCAAAAGGGGGAAAAAAATCAGTAGAAGCAGACCCACAGATGACTCATATGTTGGAATTAGCAGATGAGGACTAGTAAATAACTAGTATAAAAAATATGGATACAGAATGCAGAGGAAAAAACAGACAAAATAAGTGAAAAGGAGGAGGACTTCAACAGACCAATGGAAACTCTTAGAAAAAAAAAAGAACAAAAGAAGTAGAAATTCTAAAACTGAAAAATACAATATCCAAAAGAAATAATTCACTGGCTAGGTTAACAAAAGAAAGGAATATTAAGCTCAAAGGCAAGTCAAAAAATTTATGAACATGATAAATACAAATAAAACCACATATAGGTACAATACAGTG
The DNA here is from genome assembly GCF_040802235.1 of Manis javanica. Classification (NCBI taxonomy): domain Eukaryota; kingdom Metazoa; phylum Chordata; class Mammalia; order Pholidota; family Manidae; genus Manis; species Manis javanica. The sequence continues at coordinate 2,812,410 of NC_133158.1, forward strand.
AAACTGCTGAAAAAGATAAAAAGAAATCAGAGAAAAAGTTGCATTACATTTAAGGAAAGAAAAATCTTAATGCTAAATGACTTGTCATCAGAGACAAATGGAAGCTGGAAGAAAATGAAGTGACACTGTAAAGTGCTAAAGAAATGGGGAGAAAGTCAACCTAGAATTCTATACTCAGAGAAAATAACCTTCAAAAATAAAGATATGGAAATAAAACAAAAGGGGTTGATCTCATCACCTCTATTTAACAATGTACTGAGGATCCTAGCCAATGTAATAAGTCAAGGAAGTAACATTAATATTCCTAGAATATTTGAAAAGAATTACGTGTTATTCACATACAGCATGCTTATGTACATAAAAACATCCAAAATAATCCGCCCATAAAACTACTAGAACTAAAAAAAAAAAAACTACTAGAATAAGGGAATTTATTAGCAAGCATGCATGATGCCCCTTGTGTATTTTGTACATCTGAGAACATACTAAAAACCACTGAATTACACACATTAACTGAGTGAATTGTATGGCATGTGAATTATATCCCAATAAAGCAGTTTAAAAATAAAAAACATCCCCAAAATTGAAAGATACAGGGGCATTATGCAAAAATCAACCATATTGCTAAACATCAATGAACAGTTGGGAAACTCATGATACAGAAATACAAAGCTGAACTAGTTACATTATCTGATTTCAAGACTTTACTGTAACTTTTTTTACAGTAATCAAGACAGTGGGTTTTCAGTGCAAGAGACAATAAATCAGTGAAACAGAGAAGCCAGGAATAGACTCACATTTACACAGCCTATTGATTTTTTTTAATGTACCAAGATAATTCAATGCAGAAAGGAAATGCACTTTTCAATGGGAAAAAAAAAATCTTGACTCCATCAAACATCATAGACTAAAAAAAAAAAAGAAAAAAAAAGGTTCAAGATGGATCGTGGACCTAAATAAAAACTAAAGCTCCTAGAAGAAAACTGAGAATTATTTTGTGACCTTGGGGTTGGACTTCTTTTACAGGACAGAGAAAGCACTAATAATAAAATATTGATAGACTGGACTTCATCCAAATTAAAACTGTTTGTCAAAAGACAGCATTTTTTAAAGTCACAGACTAGGATGCTTGCTTGGGCAACATATGTACTAAAACTGGAACAATTCCGAGATTTAGCATGGCCTCTGCTCAAGAAAGACACACAAAGTGGTGAAGCATTCCCTACTTTCCAGCACGGCGAGTATAGTAAATACTGCCTGTGCATATTTGTAAGTGCTAAGAGAGTAAATCCTCAAAGTTCTCAGCACACACAAAAAATTATGTCACTGTGTGGTGATGGGTGGTAAACTAGACGTTGGTGATCATTTCATAAGACACAAGGACTGAATCAGCCTGTGGTACACCTGAAGCTAAGGTAACATCTTTCCCAATGACGATGAATGGAAACTCCGCGGAGGCTACCAGGGCACGCAGACGCTGAGAAGCCCAGAGCAGGCGGGCTGGGAAAGTCAAACCTTGAGCAATCATTCCAGTTTCCAGGTCAAAGTCGAGGGCAGCCCCAAACGCAGAACTGTACAAATGTGGACAGCAACTAACCCAAGAGAAAGCCCCTCTATTTCACCAGAGGATCAGAAGAAGACACCTCCTTGAGCAAGAGGCTGTGGACAACATCCCTTTCTTCCCTTCTTTTGTGTTTTTCTTTTTTCTCCCAGACCCTGCCCCCACGTGAAGGCACACAGCCACACTGCCATTGTCTCCTTGGCTGGAGGAAACATCCAAGATACAATCCAAAATCACTCAGTATGTGAAGAGCCAGGAAAATCTGATGAATTCTCAGGGAAAACGGCCATCAAGACTTTAAGCAGTTATGATAACCATTATCCATGAGGAAAAGCTGAACTCTTTCTAAATGAATGGAAAGAGGGATTCTCTGAAGAGATTAAGAACTAAAACAAAAAAAGGACTAAATGGAAATTTTATATCCACAAAATACGATACCTGGATTAAGAATTCAATGACAGACTCATTAGCAGAATGGAGATGACAGAGATACAGTCAGTGAGCTTGAACACAAAGCCATAGAAATCAGATCATTTGAACTGAGGAAAAATATTGGAAAAAAAAATAAAAAGAGCCTCAGCAATCTATGGAACCATATCAAACGGTCTAACATTTACACTATTCAAGTCCCAGAAAAGGAGAAATTGGTGGAAATTTCTCCTGAAAAAAAGGTAAAGGCTAAAAGCTTACAAAATTTAGAAGGCATACATTTATAGATTCAAGAACTTCAGCAAACACCAAAGAGGATATATTCAATCAACAACAAAAAGCAACCAACCTGATTCACAAAAGGGCAAAGGACTTGAGAAGACATTTCTCCAAAGAAGATACACAAATGGCCAATCAGCATATGACAAGATGCTCTCAACACCACTAACCATTTAGGAAGTGCAAATCAAAATGAGGTACCACCTCACACCCATTAGGATGGCTACTATCAAAAAATAAAAATAGAAAATGAAAAACAAAACGTGTTGGCAAGGATGTGGAGAAATTGCAAACCACATTGTTGGTGGGAATGAAAAATGGTACAACTACTGCGGAATGGTATGGAGGTTCCTCAAAAAATGAATGTCAGAATTACCACATGATCCCTTAATTCCACTTCTGAGCGTATACCCCAAAAAAGGCAGCAGCATCCCAAAGAGACATTGGTGCCCCTATGTTCCCAGGAGCATTATTCACAGTAGCTAAAACTTGGAAGCAACCCCATGTTCACTGATGGATGAACAGATACGCAAAATGTGGTGAAAACAAGCAATGGAATATTACTTGGCCAGAACAGGGAAATCCAGACACCTGCTACCTGGATGAACCAGTTGCAAAAAGACAAATACTTTGTGGTCCCACTTCTATGAGGTACCTAATGTCAGCAAAAGCAAAGACAGAAAGTGGAATGGCAATTCCCAGAGGCAGGGCAGAGGCTGGGGGTTAAGATGGAGTTTTGCAAGATGAAAAAAGTCCTGGAGCTCCACTGCGCAACAACGTGAATGCACTTAACGCTATGGAACTGTACGCTTAAAAATGGTGAGGATGGCATATTTTGTGTTTTACTGAAATTGAAAACAAATAGCTCAAGTACAGCAAGGAATTCTCAGCTGACCAAGGCTGAGAAAAGAAGCCACAGGAGAAATTTGTTTCGCTTCCAAAGGCACTCTTTCTCAAACACTTTCCTGCCTGGGAATGTTCATATGTTAAGGTGCATTTCTGCGGTGCTTGCGACATGGTTCGGCAGGTATGTGTATGCCATTGCTGAGCTCAAGTTAACACAGACATGAGGAGTGACTACTAATATCTGATCCATAACAGGATCTCAGGGCTCACATCCGAACCCGACCCCTTGGGCCCCAGGAGAATGAAGGCAGGAATGGTCTGCCTGAGTGGCAGGCCTTGAGCACAGGGGCAGGACGGGAGTTCTGGGGCTTCCTCCATGAGACCGCCCTGCGCCCCAGGAACCGCAGGCTCGGCTGGTGGGCCCGGGGGGTTAGGGGAAAGGTGAGAGCCAATTCCTCAGCATTCCCTTCTCACTTCCTACCAAGACTTCACTGTCCTCAGCACCTCCTCTCTGGCTCTGCTCCATGGCAGGACAGAATTACTGGTAAAATGAGGAGAACTGAGCACGCCTTTGACACGTTGACCCAGAAGGATGGCTCCTGTGATGGCTCACACAGCCTGGCTGTCCTCTGGACCAGGTGGCAGGAGGCCGGAGACTCCCAACTCTGACACTAGTGCCCAGGCAGGAAGCAGTGCCAGCCCCCGCCCCCCAGGGGGCTGTCCGTCCCTCAGCTTCCAGACCTGGGCTGCCAGGTGGGGCAGGTCAGCCCGACTGGGAGGCTGGCTGTGCACTTCAGCTCTCAGGTCCCACAGCCGGCCCTTACACACATTTGGATAGCTGTGGCTTCCTAGTGGACATGAGCAGCTTCTGACCCCAATCAGCCCAGAGCAGTGAATGGAGACCTGACCTAATGAGGTGACAGGATACTCAGGGACCGGAAGCCAGGAGTCAGCTGAGGTCTCCATCTCCAAGTTCCTTGGAAAAGGATAAAATGTCCTCATGCCAGCTGAGGGGCAGAACTGAGACCGGGAGAGCCCTGTCCCTCCCCAGCCATGCCAACCCACAGCCCTGCCATCCCTTCCTCCCCTCCCAAGAAGTTGCAGAACACAAGGCCCAAAACAGGAGGATTTTAATACAAAGAGAGGGGACCTGGCCCGGGAAGACTTAAATAAAGGGGGTGGGAGTATCAGGGGCCGGCAGCGGGGGGCCTAGGGGCCCTGCGGAGTGGGATGACGCAGACCGAGTTCCGAGCTTCTTTGATCCGCCACCACCGGCCAAGCCTGCAGGGGCAGAAGGGGCAGCTGAGGCCCAGCACAGCCCACACCCCCTCCCTACCCAGCGGCCTCCCTACCCTACGCCAGCCTGCCCACCCTCACCCCTCCAGAGTGCCCATTACCTGTGCTCCTGTCCCACCCCAGCCACCAGGAAGTTCCCAGAGCTGGAGAACTTGAGACTGTTGATAAAGCCCACCTGAGGAGAGGGACGGCCGAAAGGGGATGTGAGAACTGCACCCCCAAGACCCAGCCTCAGGGCTCGGCCCTGCCAGGCCTGGGTAAATTCCTGCTCTGACTCCTGCCACCTGGCCTGCCCTCCACCCCTCAGGGCCTCAGCCTCCATCCACATCTGTGAGATGGGGGAAGAGAGCGCCAGCCTTGCAGTGAGTCTGTGCACCGAGCATGTTGGGGGGCCTGGGGCCTGGCTCCTGGCTGTGGGGCCCTGCAGACCCCACAACCACCAGCACTGAGCCAGCCCCTGCACATCACTGGACATCACCAACGATCCCCCGTGGTCGCACCAAGACCACACACCCCGGCCTGGTATCACTCTGGCACCTGCCATGAATGGTGGCATGCCCTCTGTTCCTTTGTCCACGGTGCTCCCTGCCTGTGCCCCTGCACCCAGGCCAGGGCCTAGGACAGGAATGGGGTGAGGAAGGGCAGGAGGAAGAGGAAAAGGGAGCAGAGGGCTCTTGTCAGGCTCTGTGCCAGGAGCTGGACTATGAACAAGAGAAGTCACAGCTGGTCCTGTCCTGAGGAACCTCCCTTCTGGCAGAAAGAAAAGATAAAAGGCTAATTCCAGGGGCCACGTGCTCCAGGGGTGCCGGAGGGTGGCAAAGACGGGTTGCACGTTCAAGCCTCACTCACCAGGGGGATGTCGCAGAGAAGGTCAAGCTGCCGGAAGCCCTCCCCACACTGCCAGAGCCGCAGGCAGGAGCTGTGGGAGCCTGGGGGACAGGGAGCGGTGAGCACCCGGCACCTGCCCACCCACCTGCCACCCCCTGCTCTCTGCCGGGCGCCCACCTGTAGCCACAAGGTCCGTGTTGAGCAGGGCTGCCACTGATGTCACCCAGAAGGGCTGCTCCAGGCCCGGCTCCCCCCGCAGCCCGTGTGCCTCACGCCGCAGGGCAAGTGGCCGCTTCTTGGAGAGACCCCACAAGGCCACGGAGCTGTGGACAGGGATGCCGTCAGCGAGGGGCCGGGAGCAGCGCAGAAGGGCCACACCAGCCATGGAATGGCAACAAGCTCCCCAAGCTCTCTGCCCGTGTCCTCATCTATGGACAGGGCTTACAATAGCTCGGGCACAGGGGCGGGGGTGTGCAAAGCAGCGCGGGGCCAGGGTGGGAGGCAATGAAGGCAGCGCTCACCCATCGTCTGCGCCGGACACCATGTGCTCCTCGTTGACCAGCTGGACGCTGTCAATGGAGCCCCTGGGGACGGGAGTGGTGAGGGGGCCGCAGCAGTGTGGGGCATGGCCCTCCGCACCAGCCCCGCCCGGCACAGCACACCGCCTTACTGGTGGCCATAGAAAACAAGCTGGGACTCCTCAGGGATCTTCCACACACGCACTGTCCCGTCCCGGCCGCCGGCCGTCACGCAGCACTCCCTGCTCAGGGCGTCCAGCGCAGCCACGGCGTCCTGGTGCCCAAAGCTGGAGCAGGTGGAGGGAGGATGGCTCACACACGAACCCGTGTACATGCCCTCCCGCCAGCCCAGCCAACCCCTGCACTCACAGCGTCTCCACGTAGGAGTTCTCGGCCACATTCCACACCTTCACGGAGCGGTCATGGGATGTGCTGTACAGCTGGTGGGTGCCCCTGCGGAAGGCCAGCCCCTACAGGTGCACAGAGAGAGGACTAGGGGAACTGACTGCAGCGGCCTACAAAGGCAGGCCCAGAGGACTTCCTGAAAAGCAAGCCAGAGGCGCAGAGAGGCACGCGGGGGCACCTGTGTGCTCTCTGGAGCCAGTGGCCTGCTCCTCACCTCCAGCACTTGCAGGGTCCTCAGAGGCTCAGAGGCTCCCTGCTCCCCAGGCAAGCTCGGCTTCCCCGCCCCCCACCCCATTCGTGTCCCCGGCAGTGTCACTCATGGCACCAAGGCACAGGCGCCCTGAGGACGGGGACCATCAGCCTCATTCACCCCATGCCCCAGAGCCAGCAGCACGCCTAGCCCACTCAGGTAGTGGACAGACATCCAAGCAAAGCAGGCCCAGCTCCTCACCGACACAGCATCCCGGTGTCCCGTGAAGGTGTAGAGGTGCCGGCAGCTCTGGGCCTCCCAAATGAGAATCAGCTTACTGCGGTCACCTGAGGCCTGGGAGCATGAGGACAGTGGCCACAGGCGCCCACTGCATGCCCAGACCTCCTCCCCAACCCTGGGGCCAACCCTGCCTTACAAGGTACTTGCCGTCGGAGGAGACGGCCATGCAAAGGACGTGGCTGCTGTGGCCAGGGGGCTGCCCCTCGGGGCCCTTCTTGGCTCGTGGGATTACATGAAGCTTCCGTCCACTCTCCACGCTCCCTGACGCCAGAAGAAGAGAAAGGCTACTGGGGGCGAGCACGGGACTGGCGGGCAACCCCCTCAAGGGCAGCACAGGCCATACAAAGTCCTGGCCACAGGTCAGAAGATCTGACTGCCACTGAAAGCCCCTGGACAAGTCACCTTAGTTTCCTCATCTGTTCAGTGGGGACAAAAATCCCAAAGGGCAGCCATGGAGCCCAGAAGAAAAGGGACAGAAGAGTGCCCTGGGACTGAGGGTGTGAGGCATGTGAGGCGCGTGAGCCCAGCCACCGAAGGTGGGAATGTGGGAGGACCAGGAACGCGTGCCCGGGGCCACCTGCCCACCTGCAGCGTCAACCTCACTCAATCACCTCCTGCCTCTGCTCAGCTGTCCCCAGTGACAGTGACAGGAGGTCATGAGACCCCCTCCTGGGCAGAAGCTCCCACTGTCACCCAGGAAACACCCCTTTGAGAGCGAACCTGCCTCCCCCCACCAGGCCTGTTTCCCGGATTACTCCCTCCTTTCCAGCACAGCCCCCCTGGGTGAGCCCTGGGGGCTGCCACCCACCCAGGCACTCACTCACACTTAATGATGGTGCAGTCTTTGGCGGCAGAAAAGATGGCCAAGTCGTCGGGGGTGATGACCAAGCACGTGATAGAGAGCTGGTGGCCCCGTAAGACTCGAATGTCGGAGGGGGCTGGGGGCTGGACCTGGGCAGGTAGGGCCAAGGGTCACTGTGATGGAGACAGAAAGGCACCCCTACCCACACGTCCAACACCTACCCCCATCACCCACACCATCCTTTCTCACCACCCTGCCCAGGAGGAAAACTGAACCGAGGTCTGCGAGGACCAGATCCTCACCTGTCCCGTCTGCCCAAGTGCCCACAGCCTGAGTCCCCAGGTGGGACCCCCACTCCCTCTGATCTTACACCAAAGTGCCGGCCCCCTCACCTCCTTTGCCACCGACTTCTGCAGCCTGCCCCGCTGCTCGAGCTGCGTGGGGAGAAGATGGATGAGCTCCCAGGAGCAGGACAAACCCCCAACACCCCCCAACCCTCCCTCCGTGCTCACCACATCCTCCTTCAGGCGCCCTGCCACCTGGTCCTCTTCAAATTCCCGGGCCTCAGCCTTCTCCTCCTCTGCATAGGACAGACCAGACCAGGTAGACCCAGGCCGGAGCTCACTTTTCCCTTCCTATCCTACCCAGCCTTTACTTATCAGGTCAGTCTACAGCCCCCCGAAGGTCTGGCCCAGGAGGCCCAGGAGGGCCCCCAGCCACCCTCCCACAGGGCGGCCCACTGGGCACCTGCGTCACTCACCCAGCGGGTGGCCAGGCTGCAGCGGGCAGCTTGGGTGCAGGCTCCCCCGCCCCCGTCCTGCCCCTGGGCTCACCCTGATGCCGGAGCTGCTCAAGGTAGAGCTTGGCCAGGCGCAGCTTCTTCTCCTGCGCCGTCTCCTCCAGCTCCTCCTCCTCCTCCTCCTCCTCCTCAGTCCTCCTGGGAGCCACACTGTGGGCAGGGGGTGAGGGGCTCACCCTGCTCCTCTGGCCTCTGGGCCTGAGGCTCTGCACCACTCCACCCGCCATTCAACGCCCCGTCCCCAGCAGCCCCACGTCCAGTGATCACACACACAGAAACCAGGACGAGATTCACCACACCACAGGGGCCCCCGTGCTGGACACAAGAGCGAAAACAGACCCCAAATCCAAAGAGATCCCTGTGAGCTCTCTCAACAGGGGGAGAGAAAACTCCACAGGCTTCCCAGAAAAATCAGGTCATGCACAAAGGGTCAGGAATCAAAATGGCTTCAGATGTCTCAACAGCATCGCTGACAGCAAGGACACAAAGGAGCCACACACACAAAATTCTGAAGGGAGATGCCGTGCCAGTTAAACCATTAATGACGAGAAAAGATATCATCAGATGGACATGGAGCCACAGAACGGTCCTTTCTAACTTCTTTAAAGGTTGGAGGATGTGCTCCCCGAACAAGAGGGTAAGCTAAGAATGAGAAAGGCCTGGGAGACAGGAAACAGGAGCCCCAACACGGAAAGCAGAAAAGCAGATCCCAGAATAAGCACCCCAGACCCAGAGGAGCAGCCAGTCCAGATTCAAGGCAAGGCCCCAAGAGGCAGACACACCGGGACAGCCACTGCCCCAGCCTCGCTGCTGTGGCAATAGTGGCAAAATCCTCAACCCCGAGGACAGGGCTCCCGGTGACCTTGGCTTGACCTCGTGCTGGTGACGTTCCTGCTTTCCCCTCCATGCCAGTCCCTGGACCAGCTGAGCACCTTCCCTTCACTCAAGCTGAGTCCTCCTCTGACTTGCTCCTGGGAGCTGGAGGTAGGAGCGGAAAACCCAGGGGAGCCCGGTCCCTCGGATCACGTGCCTGGGGATAGCTATCTAGTCCCTGCCCCTAGCCCCAACTATCTGCCAGGACTCATTCATAACGCTGCCCACGACTTTCCAGAAGGGACCCTGGAAACTCTCAAGAAGACCATTCAGTCCCCAGTGCAGCATGCCTCCAGGGTTGGCGCTGCCCCGGCCTTACACAGCCAGCCTCGGAACTAGTACTCAGCTTGCAAACCCATCCATCTGTCACACAGGAGGCAGAACTCTAAAGAAAACCAATGTAAGTACCCAAGTATGATTCCACTCCTGTGCCATTACGGAAAAGGCAAAACGCTAGGGGGTGTAATTATCAAGGGCTGAGGGAGGGGGGAAAACTGACTACAAAGGAGCAGAGGGATTTTGGACAGTGATGAAATGCTTCTGTATCTTCCTAACGGTGGTGGTTACACGACTGGTTGCATCTGTCCATATACTCACAGATTGTTTGCTAAAAAAGGTGACTATTACTCTGCATAAATTATATCTGAATGAAGTGGGGGGGGGGGGGAATTATATCTGAATGAGAAAATGAAAAAAAAAAAAAAAGGAAGAAGAAAAATGCGGGAAGAAAACCAAAGAAATGATGGACTCAAGTCAGGAATGGCAGGTCGGGCTTCTAAGTTTCTGCAAACGGGCGAATTCTTCACATATGTGCTGTGTGCACAGAGGCTCAGCAATCCACCACTACTCTCCGTAGTACAAGTACAAGCACATTTCACAAACTCTTCTCTATTTAATAACATGTTTCACAACCCACTTAAAAAATATTTAAAAGTGCTTAGCACAGGGCCTGACACACATACACACCCACAACCCTAGGTGGAAGTAAGGACACATACTAGGTCTTTCTCTGAGCAGGATGAAGCCAACATGTCCTCAATTTTAGAGCAGAATTTCTAAAGCCAACTCTTAAAGAAGGCACCAGAGTTCCCTGATATGACAGCTTCCATTCCACTGGGTCAGGCCTGACACCTTGCAAGCCCTCTCTGAAACCCTGTCACATCCCCCGCCTGTCGCCTGTCCTCCACAATCTGTACAGTACCTCCGGTGGCCTTCCATCTTCTCCATCTCCCACTCTGGCACACTTAAAGCCCAGACTCTTCTCCTGATCCCTGAATGCCTTCACTACCTCTCTGTAAGGGACTCCTTATCTCTCCAGGCCCTATATAAATGCCTCCTCCTCTGTTCCTGAAACACAGAGCTGTAAGTTATACATCCCAGTCTTCACCCGCCTGCTCATCTCTGTACTCGCACTGTGAAGCCAGTGCCTGGCGTACGCTGAGAGACGGGGGGAGCGGTGAATGGAAAACAGAATGAAGAGCCAGCCTGCATGTCTGAGCCCCTCTCCCCTTGCCACTCAGTCCAGCCTGTGCTCAGCTCCCTGCCATGCTCCAGGGAGGTCTCACTGGTCTCCCTCTGGAGAGGAGAGACCTGAGAGCCAAGGGCAGAGGTCCTGGGCTCCATGCCCAGCTCTGTCCCGACTCGGTCCCATACACCAGGGACCTCAAGGGTTCCCTTTTACTTGGTGGAAAAGAAGGGCTCACCTCTCACTCTCAGAGTCGCTGGGGATCTCCTCATTCATCTTGCCGCCACTCTTGGCCTTGCCCCTGTCCCCGGCAGAGTTGGCCTGGGAATTAGAAGACCCTTTCTTTGGTCAGGGGACCCGGCCACGCCAGCACTAACCCCTTCTAGGCTCTCGAGGGCCGCGGGGCTAGGAAAGGTGGTGACCCCCGGAACAAGTGCCAGGCCTTCCGGGGCTGACGGTGGTCCCGGCAGCGCGACTGACCCGGCCTTCGGAAACGCCTACTCACTTTTCGCCGCCGCTTGCCGGCCCCAGCCCCCGAAGTCGGCTTTCCCCGCTTCCGAGACGCCGCTGTGGACGACATGCTGCCCACCGCACGCTCAGAGAACGCCTGGGGAACTCACGTGGTGGCTCAGGCCGAGCGGCCCAGCCAGGCCCCGAGCCCTGATAGGCGCTCACCACCCGCGGCGGCCCCGCCTACAACAGCGCCATTGGGTCCTTCTGGCGGCCCTGCCACGCCCCCAGGCTCCCACAGGGTAAGTGCCGGTGGCCACGCCTCCCAGAGGTCCTATCGGCTCCCGCGCCCCGCTCGGGCAGGAAGCCAGCCTCCCGCCCGCGCTTCCGGCCTAAGGCCTTGGCGCGTGCGCCCTGCTGCCGGCCGCTTTAAGGGCGGCCTCCTCTGTGCTGCGACCCTTGGGCGCTGGGGGGCGCCAGACATGCGGGGTTCCGAGTCCTGGAGCTTGACTCCTCCCCGTCAGGGGCGGGGACAAGGGTGATCCAGCCTGGCACTGGATAACTGGGGGACCCAGGCAGCCCCGGGGGTGGTGTTGGGGGAGGCAGTGCCCGCACCTGGTCCAAGGTCACCGGACAGCCGATGGGCACGTATTGCATGCCCCGTGCCAGAGGAGCCGCGCTAAAGATGCGTCTGTCCCCTGGCCTTGGCCGTGTCTCGGGGAAGTGTCTACCCATCCATGGTACAGGCTGCCCTCCTCGGCCTGCCCAGCCTCTGACTCACCCGACTAGTGGCCAAATAGCTGGAATCCTACACCCCGACTCCAGCTCTTCCCTCCCCCGACGGTCTGGAAGTCCCTCCCTAAGTCGCCTAAGGCTTGCAGAGGGTTGCTAGAGGGGCCCTAGAACTGGGACAGCCGTGGGAGGTTCGGGGCTGCCACCTCTCCCAGGTCTGCGCTTTTTCTTAGGTGAGTGCCCTATGGCCCTGCCCAGAGCCCTCTGCAGGGTGGGGTGAGGTGGGACTGGCCCTGGCCCTCTGCGGTTCAAAGCCACTGGTCTGGGGCTCTGGCTGGCACCCCAGAACCCCTGAGTCCATTGGGAAGGGTTATGCACCACTGAGTCCCAAGCTCTGGAGGGACAGATCTGGCCCCAAGTAGTGCTGCCCTTGGAGCCACTGCCCACTGTCCTCCATAGCTGAGGTGACTCAGCCCAGTAACCATGCCAGGTCGTCAGATGAGAGGGAGGAACAGGCAGGAAGTACCTAACAGACTGATGGCTCTGGGAGGAGCTGGGCCCAGAAGGGGGAGGGCGGCCACTCCTTGCACACTCTCTCCCGCCTCACTGCACACTGGAGTGCTAGAGGGCTAGGCAACCACTCTTCCTTGACCAGAGCGGGCAGACTGGACAGGGTCCTGACCTGGCCCCTGTCGCTGGGAAGGGCGTGCATCTGGGTGCACAGAGTGCGCTTAGGTCTGGAGCTGGGAATGGGGAAATGGAGGCAGGGGAGACAGTGGAAGGTCACCAGAGGGGAAACCCAAGGTGCGGCAAGTTAGTGCTGTACCATCCAGGTGGGGTGCAGAGGCCTCAGAGGCCTGAGGGCCCCCTCTGTGCCCCAGAACAGCCATGGCTCCAAAACGCAAGCTCCCAGTGCAGCGTGAGGGCTCTGAGAAGAAGAAAGGGCAGCTGGGGGCAGAGGAGGACAGCTTGCACTCCACTGTCAAGGCCCTCAGGGCCGCACCTGCAGAGAAGCGTGTAGTCCGAGTGGATCCCCAGTGCCCACTCAGCCACAGCCCAGGGACCCAGGTAAGCTGCAGTGCCCAGCCAGGCTCAGAGCCTTCCTCCTAGATACAAATGCACCCAGACCTGCTCCCTGACCATGGGGGCTTGGCTGTGACCAACAACGTAACTCATAGCTCCCAAGTAAGCTGTGTTCTCCCAGGACCCCAACATCAGGCAGGGCTGTATTTCATCAGATCCAGCCCAGTCATGCCTGCTCTTCAGACCTCGGGGAAGGGCTGTAGCCTTCTCAGGCCCCTCCTGCCACACTTAAGGCAGGGCTCCAGCCTCCTCAGTCCCCCCAGGGCTCACCTACATCCCCTAAACCAGTGCCACAAGATAGGGCCATGTCTCCTTGAGATTCCTCACAGGGCAGGGTTGTGTCCCAGTGAGAACCTGGGCAGAATCAGAACCCTCAGATTCCCTAACCCAGGGCGCAACCATGTCCTTCCCAGACATCCCCCCAGTGCCCGTTGAGCCATGTTCCCTCAGACTGCATCCCCCATAGTGCAGATCCTGGCAGGGTGAAGCTAGGTACCCTGTCCCCCACAAGAGCATCTCGAGCACCTGCCTCCCCGTGCCCCCGGGCCCCAGGTGCACGAGGACTACGACTGCACCCTAAACCAGACCAACATCGGAAGTAACAACAATAAGTTCTACATCATCCAGCTGCTGCAAGACGGAGAGCGCTTCGTCTGCTGGAACCGCTGGGGCCGGGTGGTGAGAGGCACCTCCCGTCCTTGGCCCACCTCCTCCCTTCTTCTCAGCGCATGTCCCCTGCTCCCCAGGGCCTCCACAAAATACCCATGCCCAAAGGCCACAGCTGCTGACCTGCCCCTCCTGCCCCCAGGGCCTGGGCCTGGCACAGCAGAGGCCACCGCATGTTTGTGGTGGGCAGTGTGGTGGGCACACTCCTGAAGGCTGTTGGTTGCAGGGAGAGGTGGGCCAGTCAAAGCTCAGCTCCTTCGTGTTACTGGAGGATGCAAAGAAGGACTTCGAGAAGAAATTTCGGGACAAGACCAAGAACAGCTGGGCTGAGCGGGACCACTTTGTGGCCCACCCCGGCAAGTACACACTTATTGAAGTGCAGGGAGAGGATGAGACCCAGGAAGCCGTGGTGAAGGTGAAGTGGCTGTGGTGAAGGGAGATGGCGGGACCTGGGCTGAGGGAGGGGACTGGACGGAGGGGCCGGCTGTGGGCTCTGCCACTGCCCACCTGTCAGCCTCGGGCACAGACCTCCCTGCTCTGGCCTTAGTCTGGCCAGTCTCTGTGTAATGCGGGACCCTGAGCCTCCCCTCGGGTGCCCTCTCCCCCTAGGTGGATGGAGGCCCACTGAGGACTGTGGCCCAGAGGGTGCGGCCCTGCTCCCTGGACGCAGCCACGCAGATTCTCATCACCAACATCTTCAGCAAGGACATGTTCAACAGTGCCATGGCCCACATGAACCTGGGTGAGGGTGGAGGGGCCAGGCAGGGTGGCAGGGGACTGGGGGTGGCAGGGCTGCGGGACTGAGTCTCCCCACTCCCCTCTCCCCCAGATGTGAAGAAGATGCCCCTCGGGAAGCTGAGCAAGCAGCAGATCGCACGGGGCTTCGAGGCCCTGGAGGCCCTGGAGGCGGCCCTGAAATCCACCCCACATGCTGGCCTCAGCCTGGAGGAGCTGTCCTCCCACTTCTACACGGTCATTCCCCACAACTTCGGCCGCAGCCGGCCCCCGCCCATCAACTCCCCCGAGCTTCTGCAGGCCAAGAAGGACATGCTGCTGGTGAGGGCTGGCGGGTGGGCAGGTAGGGGGGCACTGGACAGACAGCCTGGGTGAGGGAGATGGGGGACAGATGGCCAAAGAGAAGGCCCAGGGAGATGGGCTGAGACGGGCAGGCTGGAGGACAGGGGAGGAGAAGGCCAGCAGGTAGGTGAGGGGTTGAGCAGGGAGGCATGGGGGGTGGCTATGGCTCCAGTCATGGGGAAGAGGCCGGGAGTCGGAGGACTTCCTGACACCCACCACTTTAGGTGCTGGCGGACATCGAGCTGGCCCAGACCCTGCAAGCAACCCCTGAGCAGGTGAAGAAGGCGGAAGAGATTCTGCACCCACTGGACCGAGATTACCAGCTCCTCAAGTGCCAGCTCCAGCGGCTGGGCCCAGAGGAGCCCGAGTACAAGGTACACAGGGCCCTGCCTGTCTGCCCTCCCAGTGCCCAGGGAGGGACTTGCTCCCCAGCCTTCTCTCCCCGTGTCTCTAGGGGCTGGGAGCTCCGGGCCCTGGGGGACCAGGGAGGGTCTGTCCACACACCGCTGCCCTGGCACCCAGCTTCTGCTCGCCCACAGGTGATACAGACCTACTTAGAACAAACTGGAAACAAGTACCGGCAGCCTGCCCTCCAACACGTTTGGAAAGTGAACCGAGATGGGGAGGTGAGACAGAGCCCCAGTTCCCCCCTCCAGATCACTGCCTTGTCCCTTAGGGAGATGACCTGGCTTATGTGTCCCTTAGAGAGTCGGTTTAGCCACTGTGCTTAGCCTCGGTCAGGCCTCGGTTTAGGGCTCATGTGCATGAGAGTGTGTGAGTGGCCGGAGGGGCCTTGGTTGCATAGCAGCACGCAGCCCTTGAGCTGGCCTGGCATGGCTCTCCTGGGTCCCACCTCCTCCCGACAGGGAGAACGGTTCCAGGTGCACTCCGAGCTAGGTAACCGGAGGCTGCTGTGGCATGGCACCAACGTGGCCGTGGTGGCTGCCATCCTCACCAGTGGGCTCCGCATCATGCCGCATTCTGGTGGCCGTGTCGGCAAGGGCATCTACTTCGCTTCTGAGAACAGCAAGTCAGCTGGCTATGGTGAGGCACCCGGGGCCCTGCGCTGGGCATGTGTGGGGACACAGAGCAGGACTGGGCCCAGTGGTGCCCCACTTGGGGTGGATCCTCGAGAGTAGCCCTTGGACAGTCACTGACCAGAGTGCTCAGTGGGGCATCTGGGGTTTGGGAGAGAAGGGAGAGCACAGCAGGACCAGGGGGTGTCCTGAAGGACAGAGGAAGAGATAGCACGTTTCTGGGATCTGGCAGTGAAGCCAGAAGGGATGACAATGCGGCGGAGGGGCCTGGGGAGTCAGGCGTCGGGGCCTCACTGTGTCCCCCAGTTACTGGCATGTCCTGCGGGAAGCACCACATCGGCTACATGTTCCTGGCGGAGGTGGCACTGGGCAGAGAGCACCACATCACCATCAACGAGCCCAGCTTGAAGCAGCCACCCCCTGGCTTCGACAGTGTGGTCGCCCGGGGCCACACAGAGCCCGGTGAGTCCTGAGAAGCTGGCCAGCGTGAGGATAGAGGTGAGGCTGAACTAACGAGTGAGGTATCAGGGCAGGGGCTGTGGAGAAGGACAAAATGAAGCTGGCTTCCTCCCTTTGTCATTCAACAAACTACTGATTCAACAAATCATTCCTGGACACCCAGGAGGGCTTCAAAGAGGTGGCATTCACTGAATAATGGAAAGATGAGTAGGCATTTCCCAGACAAGAATGAGAGAGGATATTCCAGGCAGAAGGCCCAGGCTGCGCAGCGTTTTGGAGACCAGGAAGGTGGGAATGGGCAAGCATTCCCTGTGGCAGAAGTGGAGAGCGTGGCAGGCAGGCCATCCTGGTAACCTAGGACCCTTGGGTCACCCATGGCCCTTGCTGTGCCCTGCAGACCCAACCCAGGACATGGTGTTGGAGCTGGATGGCCAGCGAGTGGCAGTGCCCCAGGGCCAGCCCATGCCCTGCCCGGAATTCTGCAGCTCCAGCTTCTCCCAGAGCGAGTATCTCATCTACCTGGAGAGTCAGTGCCGCCTGCGCTACCTGGTGCAGATTCACCTGTGAACTTCCTGCCCACCCCCAGGGCTCTGCTGGACACTGGACTGTCATCTTCAACCTTCCTGCCCCTCCCTGGCGCCCCCATATCACCTCTCCTTGCTCCCAAGTCTCCCTCCCATGTCCCTTGCTGGCCCTCGCCTGGCTGTGGGCCCAGAGTCCCCTCCTAAAGCCGGGGTCTGATGGACTGGAGTCATTACTGGGACGTGCATACTGCAGCCAGCATGAGGCAGTGTGTTTGAGGGGCACAGGCTGACAGCAGGCAGGGTCCCACACCCAGCCCAGACTGCCCATCCGAGCGGTGTGGTCACTGAGGTAGGATGAACTTCAGGCAAGGTTATTAAACATTGTTTCACTCCCTCCCTCCCTCTGCTGGCCTTCACTGCAGCTGCATGGAGCCTGGGCCTCCTTCCTCTCCACAGTGACCCCCCCATACCACGCCACACCACAGCTCCAGGCCCACCCCAGGAAGCAGGAAGTGGCGCCCACAGGGTGGCTGTGGGCCACCCCCCCACCCCCAGCAGTTGATCCGCAACACCCAGCCTCCTCTCATCAGTGAACTTCCAAAGGGAACCCTCACCATCGACTCAGAACTGTTGATCACTCCAGGACACGCCTGGAGACACGCTGTCCTTCAGCCCAGATGTGGCCAGGCAGATGAAGCATTCCTCGTGTCTTGGCACCACATATCCGTGTGTATATCTGAATATTAACAAATTGGATATACAGCCGAGGGGCACAGCTCTGCAGTCATGAAAGGAACCCCAGGGAATCTTATCCACAAAGAACAGGTGCTAGAGAGCAGGTCACGATGCAGGTCCAGGGTCATCACAGCATTTGATTGTCAAAGCCCCCTGGCGCCCCCTGCCCACCCCCGTCCACTTACTTCTTTTCAGGCTCCTTTAATCTGGCATCTGTTTCTCAGCCTTTCTCTTTATCCTTCATAACTTTGACATTCTTGCCGCTCCTGAGGAGCACAGGCCAGTTGTGTTAGAGTCTCTCTCACTTTGCGTTTGTCTGATAGGTTTTACCACTAGATTTGGGGATTGTGGTCTGGGCAGGAACATGACTTCATGGATGTGTCCTTGGTGCATTATACTGGGAGGAACGTGTCCTGTTCTTAGTGATATTAACTTAGCGCAGCAGGTTTCTCCACTGGAAAGTTACCATTTCTCCCATTTGTAATGAATACTCTGTGGGAAAAAATTTCAAGGTGTACTTTCTCATTCTTCATCAACTTCCACCCACACATCCATTAATGATTTTTAGTTGAAATCAGTGACTTGAATCAATTTTTGCAAAGATGGTTGCAAATGATAGTTATCTAAAGCCACCATTTCTTTTATTTATTTATTTATTTATTTTGAGAGGGCATCTCTCATATTTATTGATCAAATGGTTGTTAACAACAATAAAATTCTGTATAGGGGACTCAATGTACAATCACTAATCAACCCCAAGCCTAATTCTCAACAGTCTCCAATCTTCTGAAGCATAATGAACAAGTTTCTACATGGTGAACAAGTTCTTACATGGTGAACAGTGCAAGGGCAGTCATATCACAGAAACTTTCGGTTTTGATCACGCATTATGAACTATAAACAATCAGGTCAAACATTTCTTTTACATTTGTTAATATTCCCCTTTCTTTGGTGTCAGTATGAACTTGTGGATTCTTATTTTATGCAATGAGTTGTAATCCATTACTGTTGTTATTGTGATTGATCCTCATATTGCCCCAGATTTGGCCACAGAAGGTCCTTCAAGCTGACTCCTGTGTCTACATCATTTTCGGAGCATAGCCTTACTTCTTGGCATCACAATAAGTTCCAGGTTCATTCTTGCCCAAATCTCAGCCATTTCTCCAGGGAGCCCTAGTTCCCTGGAGCAGGAAACGGTATTTAGAATCCAAGATGTGGGCAGTCAGTGCACTCCTTGGTACTGGAGTGCTATTGCTTTCAAGTCCTTGTAGTAAAGAGAGTTAGGAAATTTGTAAATAAACCACCACATCTAAAAAAAACCCACCACATCTGTCCATTTCACCAGTTCCAATCCAACACCAGGGTTCTTGCATTCTTCCCCAATTCATAACTATTCCTCCCTTCTCTAACAGTAAGAAACTTGGTCTCCATTAACATCAATAAATTTATTTGCTCAATCTCACACAGAAAGAGTTTCATAATTGCTACACCCATACCACTGTGAAAACCAAATTTTCTAAGGAGACCTCAAGATTTATTGAATCTTATTCAAGGCTATCTTTTTGTCTTTAGACAGCAGGTCAATGATCATAGTAACAGTTTCAACACAGGTTCCAAGGTTACTTAGATTGTTATTATTTCCCTTCAGTGTGGTTATGTTATTCATCTGAAATACAGGTAGGTTCATTTGTTTCTGTTTATATTCACTTTTAAGAGGGATTTCCTCATCTTCTGATTGGCTTTTTTAAATAAGTAGAGCATTAACATAGTTCCAAAAAGTCCAATCTGTACAAAAGTGTGTGCTCAGAAGAGTGTCTTCCTCCATCCCCACCACCTGCTGTAGTTTCTGGTTTATCCTTCTGCGTTTCTTTCTGCCAATTAACAAAAACAAAAAGACTGCGGCGCACCAGTTGCTGGTTTTGAGAGGAGCGCCCGCTCTGCAAGCCCCCCTAGCGCCCCCTGCCGGCCCTAGTCCACTTTTCTTACTAGCTGTCCCCACCTGGCCCTACCACCCTCCCCAGGCCCTGATGGCTCAGGGGCTGCCCCAGGCCTGCAGATCTAGTGGGCAGGGAGAGAAGGAAAGTGTTGTCCTTCTCCATCCTCTGAACCAAGATCCCAAAAATTCCTGCTTCACCTCCCAGAGGCAAATGCCCACATTCAGGTTATGGCCAAGTTCCAGCAGTGGTGCCTGGGTGGACAAGCTAGAAAGCTGGTGACCTGGATTCCAGGTACAACTCAGCTGTATGGTTTGGGACACATGCCTTCCCTCTCTGGGTGCCAGTTTTTTCATCTGAATAATGTAGAATTGGACCATGCCCTTCAAATTCCAGAAGGAAATGAGTCAAACCTGGAGCCCTGGCATCATCTACAACCTGGATCTGTACAGATGGTGATGGTCCTCGGGGCAAGGCACAAGCAAGCCACAGACAAGGTCTCTTCTCTCATGGAGTGTTACAGTCTAATAAGCAGGCTCTAAACAAGCAAGTAAGTACAGATGATATAGATGAGGTAGGAAAAGTGCCAGGATGAAAATAAAGGGTTAGTGACAAGAGGGTGGATTGATTTTAGAGAACATGGTCACTGACGGCTTCTCAAGCAGAGACTGAACTGTGGGTAGGAGCAAGCCCTGATAAGATCTGGGGGAAGGGTGTGCTGAGAAAGAGCAGGTGCAAAGATCCTGAGGTAGAAGCCAGCTTGACACCAGGGGGGACCAGGAAGATGATTGCTAGGGCAGGAAGTACAGTAACAAGGAAGAGGGTGAGGTCAGAGAAGCAGGTGGGAGTCCACCCGGCTCAGAGGGGCTGAGATGCTATCTGCTGATGGGAAGCTCGAGAGGGAAGAAGGCAGCATCACGGCATGATGCAATTTGCTTTTAGGCGGACCCTCTTCAGCTGCTGGGGTGAGAGGACTGCGGCGTGCGTCAGCCAAGCCCTGTCAGCATAACAGAAACCACTTCGGGTATTTCAGACCCAGGGACTTGATACAGGAAAGAAGCTGAACTGCCAAAGGGACGGGGAGGCAACCCAGACAATAGTAACGGCAGGAAGTCGCGACCACCCCGAGGCTGAGAACAGCGGAAGGAAGGCTTTCCAATGCCCAGAGGCCAGGGTTACCCTGTGGGCCTGGGATGGCAGAGGGGGCTGTCTGAAGGAGAGAGAGGCCTTCCACAGTGGGAGACCCAGAGCCCCAGCCTGCCCATGGGAGAGAAAAGGCCCTGGCTTCTTCCCTCCTTCACCCTTCAGCCTTCTGCTGCTAACTTCCATCGGCCGAATACACCCCAACACCAACTGACAAGGAGTCCCGAAGTACAGCTCCCTGGAAGGCAGGGCAGCTCTGGGGAAGACTGCAGAGTGGGTCTGAGGGCAAACGGGCCAATGGCCAGCATGGGCGCAGGTGTGGAGGCCAGGAGACCAATTAGGAGGAGGCGGAAACAGTCCGGGTGAGACAGGCAGCAGCTGGGACCGCGGCAGTGGCGGTGGTAAGAAATGGCTATATTCGGGATACACTGATAGACCAGTTTGGGGTTGGGGGGAAGGAGGGCCAGTGACTTCACCAAAACAGGAGGACTGAGCATGGACGGTGGGGAGGAACCGAGAGTCAGTTCTGTGTTGTCCCCAGGACGACTCTCAGTCCTGGGAGCGAAACTGGGGAGGCAGCTGGATCCCCACATCCAGGGCTCAGTGGGGAGGAAGGCGCTTCATACAGATGCAGGCCACCAGGGACTGAAGAGGGACTGGGTGACTTCAGCTGGGGACTCAGGCCCCATCAAGACTCACAGCTTTCCCTGGGCCAAGCCCCTCGTTGTCCACTAACAGCAGAAATAAAACAAAAAACAAAACCAGTGGCTGCCCCAAGGCCTCCTCTCATCATTAATCCTGCACGCTACCACAGAGCACCTATCTGTGCTCTGCCAGTCCCAGCTGAACACACCCCGTGCCAGGTCCTGTGGTCCTTCCCTCACCTAACTTACTTGGACCTCTGAGAGAGTCAGCCCTCCTGGAGGCCGGAGGACACCTTGCTGCCCCTGCCACCACACCCCTTGTCTCACTGGTACCTTGGTTTCCCTTCAGCACAAGGGCTGAAGGGCCTGGTCGCTCCACTGATGGGGATGGGAGAGGAGAGCACGGGGGCCACTTCCCACCCCAGGGAAAGACAGAGCAGGGTCCCGCGGACTTGGAAGCCCACACTCTGTCCACCTCGGTCTAGACTCCAGCCTGCGCCTGCTCTGGGCCCCCCCTCCGGAGGCACCCCAGCACTTCCACCACACAGCCTCCAACTTCCAGCTGGCAGCTGCTAGGACCCAGGGCGCTGGTGCCAGGCCCTGCCCCTCCCTTGCCAGCTCTGTGTGTCTCTAAAGGGCAACAGCAGAGTGACAGCCAGTACCATCCCCAGCAGGGGCTGAGTGCTGGGGCAGAGGAGCAGGCGGTAGTCCCAGCCGTACAAGTCTCCATGGGGCAGTCAAAGTCCCCAGGCGGATGGCAACATGGGCCTGGCTGTTTATGAGGTGAGGGGCCAGAGGGGCAGCCGGTGGGATGGGAATGGGGCAGGGGGCGCACTCCACTTCCCTCTCTGCATCCAGCACGGGGAGAAGCCTGAGCGCTCGAATGGCCAACACCACAGGGCTGACCACCGCAGGCACCGCGGGCTCCGTGGGGCTGATCCTGGCGGCCGTCGTGGAGGCGGCGGCCCTGCTGGGCAACGGCGCGCTGCTGGTCGTGGTGCTGCGCACGCCCGGCCTGCGCGACGCGCTCTACCTGGTGCACCTGTGCGTCGTGGACCTGCTGGCCGCCGCCTCCATCATGCCGCTGGGCCTGCTGGCCGCGCCGCCGCCCGGGCTGGGCCGGGTGCGCCTGGGCCCCGCGCCCTGCCGCGCCGCGCGCTTCCTCTCGGCCTCGCTCTTGCCGGCCTGCACGCTCGGCGTGGCCGCGCTCGGCCTGGCGCGCTGCCGCCTCATCGTGCACCCGCTGCGGCCCGGCGCGCGGCCCCCGCCCGCCCTGGTGCTCGCCGCCGTGTGGGCCGCGGCCGCGCTGCTGGGCGCGCTCGCCCTGCTCGGGCCGCCGCCCGCCCCGCCCCCCGCCCCGGCGCGCTGCTCGGTCCTGGCCGGGGGCCTCGGGCCCTTCCGGCCGCTCTGGGCGCTGCTGGCCTTCGCGCTGCCCGCCCTCCTGCTGCTCGGCGCCTACGGCAGCATCTTCCTCGTGGCGCGCCGCGCTGCCCTGCGGCCCCCGCGGCCCGCGCGCGGGGCCCGTCCGCGCTCCGACTCCCTGGACAGCCGCCTCTCCATCTTGCCGCCGCTCCCGCCGCGCCTGCCCGGGGGCAAAGCGGCCCTGGCCCCAGCGCTGGCCGTGGGCCAGTTCGCAGCCTGCTGGCTGCCTTACGGCTGCGCGTGCCTGGCGCCCGCGGCGCGGGTCGCGGCGGCCGAAGCAGCCGTCACCTGGGTGGCCTACTCGGCCTTCGCGGCCCAGCCCTTCCTCTACGGCCTGCTGCAGCGCCCGGTGCGCCGGGGGCTGGGCCGCCTAGCCCGCCGAGCGCTGCCCCGACCCCCGCGGGCCTGGCACCCGCGGGCACTCCTGCAGCACCTCCGGGGGCCTCCACTGCGCCCCGCCTTCGGCACTTCTGAGGCACCAAAACCAGCCCGAGATTTGGAAGGCGAGGAGAGCCTGAGCGGAGGCCACCTGAGAGCAGTGTCCCCCAAGCCGAGCTCACACGGGAGAAAGGAGGGGCTCTCCGAAGGGGCCCCTCCAGCCTCCTGCCACAGGTGGTGGTAGGTGCCCTGCCAGAACTTCTGACTCCAGAACAGGAGAAAGGGGCCTGCAGCCTGGTAAGGCCCAGAGGCTTCTGGGACCTAGGAATCCTGGGTTCTGGACCCAGCCCTGCCTGGCCTGTGCACAGACAGACCCTTCCTAGCCCTCAGTTTCCCCATCTGTATCCTGGATCATCTCAAGGTCTCCAGCTTAGGTGGTTTGCATACTCATGGATGGTTCCCAGACCAGGAAGGAGGGAGGTGGGCAGGGCCACAGAGAAGAGGGCCCTAACGACTCACAGCCAGAGGGATGGGCCAGGCGGGGCAGGATCTCGGTAACAGTCACGCAGGAGGAACTGGTGGAGACACTCAGAGGGATCCCCTGGCATCTGCACTAAGAAGGGGCTGAACGAAGCTCCCGGAACTCCTCCATCAGCCTCTAAAACGCCCAGGAAACCACCAGAGGCAGGAGCCTGGACAACACGATCCCCAAAGGGCCCTGAAGCCCTAGAACTGATGTGGAGCTCCTGGACTCACAGATGGGGATCCTCTGGGGCCTCGGCTGCACCCACTTTCTGGAGGTTTTGCCAACACCCACAGTGTTTCACAGCTCCCTGGTCTCTGAGAATATTTATTCAAAAACAGGGATTGAAAAAACTGTACAGTGTCTGCTGCTGCGAACTCGGCCCCTGCCCCCATGCCACTCCCACAGCTGCCTGGCGGCACCCCCTCTTTGAGTTGCCCTCTGCTAAACCCAGCCAGTCCATTCCAGTCAAAAGGGTTATCAGTGGAAGCAGCAGGAATCTGCAGGGAGGTGGGGAGAGAAGCACGGCCCCCAGCAGCCCCCCAGCCCTCCTCCCTGATCCCCACAGGGGGCAGTAGGCTAGGAAGCCCTGAGGGGTAGGGAGTACATGAGTGACTCCCAAAGTGGGGGCACTAAGGATGCTCCCTGCATCCAAGCACAAAGCCAGAGGGGCCAGAGCCCCCTACCTCGGGGCTGCCGCAGCTCCCAGACCCTGAGCTGGACACTGACCCCTCTGAGAAAAGGCGCTCCCACTGACTGGGGCTGGGTGGGGGTGCATCCATGCGTCTGGGCATTAGCGGCTTTTGGGACCCCAGGATGGAGTCTCCTTGGGCAGGTAGGGTACAGAGGCAGCCCCCTACCGCAGTCCTGCCTGCCCCCACGCCTGGGCCTCAGCCAGCCTCAGTAGGGGGAGAACTTCTGCCGCTCCGCTTTCTTGCTCCCGTTGGCTGCTGCCATCTTGGCAGTGTAGGCCGCCAAGCCCGGCGGTGGCCCTGGGGAGGCAGGTGGCAGAGCCAAGAAGGGCACAGGCTTGAGGCCGATGAAGTTGGAGAGGGAGATGGCATAGGGCGTGCCCAGCAGGCCTGGGGGAGCTGTGGGCAGGGCCGTCAGGGGTGGCGAGAAGGGGGCAGGCAGGTCTGCGGGGGCCGAGCCGGGTGTCCCCCCAGAGGTAGACTTGGCCGTTTCTAGACTGGAGAGAGGGATATGGGGCGAGATGAAGGGGAAGATGGGGTGAGGAGAGGCAATGAGGGCGAGATTAGATGCAAGACGGAGGAGGGACTGTGGACAAGAACATGGGGCAGGCGTGTTTGGGAGAAGATGGGGAGGGTGGAAGGTAGGGGGAGAAAGGACAGGCAGATATACTATGGGGTCACGGCAAAAACAGGGGGGCCAAAAACCCTGGGAAAGAGACAGGGATGGGGCAGGAGGACATGAGGGATGGATGTCAGGGTGGGGGAGAGGGGCGACAGGGAGCGAGTGAGGCAGGGGAGGCAGAGGACAGGACCAATAGAGAAGGGAGGCCAGCTCTCCCCTCCCCAGCCGTGTGCTCTGAGGCACTGAGTCCCCCGGTGACATGCCCCAGCCCCACTCACCAGGCAGTGATGAGGTACTGGGCTAGGGCGATGGAGACTGGCGAGCCAGTGATGGTCACGTGCCGCTCGCCAGCGCCCTCCGCTTGGTTCCCAATCTTGATATGTGCCCCTGACATCTGCCGGATCTCACTGATCTTGCTGCCCTGGCGCCCGATCACGCAGCCAATCAGCTGGGGGGAGGGTGGAATTCAACCCTAGGCGAGGCCCAGACCCCTGGTCATCCCCCACCCGCCAAACCACCACATCCCCTGCTTACGTCGTTGGGAACCAGGAACTCCTGTGAGCTGGTCTGCGTGCCTGGATCCAGTCCTGGTTGAGAGAAGAGAGGTTGGGCATGGGTCTGGGCCTTCCCTGCCCCCCATTTCCATTCTAGGGGTCTGCCCCTGCCTCCATCTGCAGGCACCACTCACCTGGCACCATGCTGGGTGAGGCAAAGGGGACTGCATGGCCCGACAGCTGCTGCAGCTTGCTGACCTATACGGAAGAGAGGCCGGAAGTCAGAGGGGGCTCAGCTGGGGAAGAGGGGCTTGGGCTGTGGTCACTCACCTCAGCTGGGGTCACAGCCCCATACTGACCCTGTACGGAGAAGCCCTGTGGGGACAAAGTGAGTGAAAGGGGGTTTCCATGACAGAGCAGGGCAGTGTGGCCATTCACTGCCCCCCACCAGACTGCAGCTCCTTCTTCTATCCACTCCCTTATCTCAGTCCCCCGCCTTTATCTCAGTTCCCCACCGCTGCCCTCACCTGGCTGGCGGAGAGAAGCACGGTGCCTAAGGAGAGGCTTGGATGATAGGGGATAGTGGCTCCTTTGGGTGGGGACTGGAAGGCACAAAGGGGAGGCTCTGTCAGGATCCCCTCAGGGTCCCCTCACCTCCCCAAGGGCCCTATGTTCTCAAGGCCCTCCCTGTGACCCCCAGGTAAGTGCATCCCCACATCCTGGAACTCCTCATCCATCCCTGCAGCCCTACCTGCCCCCACCTGCTGGCACACATACAGGATCTGGGACCTGACAATGCAGAGCCAGAGCCCATCGCTGCCCCCCGCCCTGCCCCAGGCCAGCACCTCCAGGATGACAGCGCAGATCTGGCGCACACACAGGATGATGGCATCGGGAACCCCTGACACGGTTACAGCACGCTCTGTGGAGTTGGGGAGCAGGTCCCCCGCCACCTGCACCTGGGCCCCTGTGGTCTGAAAGCAGAGGACAGGGGCCACTTCCAGGTGCTCCCACAACCTGGCATAGTGCTGCCAGGCTCAGAGCTCCCAGGGGTCAGGGAGGCAGAAGCCCAGGTCCCCTCCCGCAAGTGGACAGAGGACTCCCGGGGGATGGCGTCCCCTTCCCTCACCTCTCGGATCTCCTTGATCTTGGTGCCAGCCTTCCCAATCAGTGAGCCGCACTGGCTGGCGGGGATGACAAGGCGCAGGGTCACTGGTGGCCTGGACACGTTCCCACCGTTGGCAGGTGCCGCACAAAGGTCCTGGGCAGGAAGACTGTGGGTTGGCTGTGCACACCCCTGCTGCTCCCCTGCCCGGAAGCACCTTCCTGCTGGGGGAGGAAGGAGGGAAGCCCTCCCCTAGTCCCACTCCAATGAGAGAGCCCTGCCCAGGACTGGACTTCCCTCCCATCCCCAGCCACTATGTGGGGTCGGAGTCCTGTTCCTCCCAGGCAACTACCCTTGGCCTCCCACTCCAGGCAGCCACAGACCTCGTCCAGCTTGAAGGCGATCATGGAGACAGCATGGAAGACGGCTGCTGTAGAACCTGTGATGGTGGTGATGCGCTCGGGGCAAGAGCCTTCAGAGATGGTAATCCGGGCACTGCTCTGCAGGTACAGGACAAGCACGGGGCAGTGGGGCTCTCCACTTCCTCGCCAGGCCCCAGGCGGGCTAGAACGGCCACCTTCCAAGGGCACTCACTGGTCATCCCAGATGGAGGGTTCAGGGAGAGGGTGGGCCAGGGATCTCCCCTCCCTCCAAATCTCGTGCCCTGGGTTCCTCTCCCAAACTGCGCCCTCACCTGCTCCCGGATTCGCTTTACGGTCTCTCCTTTCTGCAGAGACAAAACCGGAGACCGGCTCTTTAGTCTGAGCAGCCGTCTGCTGCCTTTCCTGGCCTGCAGCCTCAGGTTAAAGGGGCCATACAGAACAGAACCAGGCACCTACCTTGCCAATTATGCTGCCCACCTCCTGCGAACAGGACAAGGGAGGTGTTAGAGGGAAGGTGCCAATGCCCCTGGCCCTGCCCCTCCCCCAGCACTGCACCCCCCCCCCCGCCCCCCAGCCTCAGGGGAGGCCGCGCCCACTCACCTTGCCGTGCATCAGCATCCGCAGGGTGAGGGTGATACTGAGCTCCGGCTCCTCTTCCAGCCCCGCGTCTGA
Source organism: Manis javanica (assembly GCF_040802235.1). NCBI lineage: Eukaryota > Metazoa > Chordata > Mammalia > Pholidota > Manidae > Manis > Manis javanica. The sequence continues at coordinate 2,839,776 of NC_133158.1, forward strand.
GCCGCTCATCCTGTCAGGCGGGGCTGGGGCCACAGCGGCCTGGGAGTGTGTCCGCACCACAGCCTAGCCGGCTCTGGCGGGGGCAGTGAGACGTGGGGTAGAGAGGCGCCCATCTCTTTCAGACCCCCTGCCCTTACTCGGGGAGCCGAGAGCTGGGCTTGTCAAACTCCCAGAGAAGGGAGACAGCATGGAACCCCAGTTTCAAATATCACACTGACCAGTGTCCTTGTGTGCAATGCACTAGGTGTGCAACGCTGGACAGCTCATTTAACCCATCTGGGCCTCCACCTCCACCTCCACCCCTGTAAGGAGGGGATCCCAAGTCCTGCCCCCAAAGAGTCATGAGAATTAATATGAGGCGAGCATGTGTGGTACCCCATCTCCATGGCCACCCTTGCCTCCCTCTCGGATATCAGACGAATTAACCAGGAGGCCTATGGGAGTCCAGAGAAGGTAGCTTCCTCCCTGACCTCCTGGACGTTGGACCTTGTGGACCAGGCCTGGAAGGCTGAGTTACATTTGAAAGGTTACTTCAAACAAGAGGCTCCTGCGTCCAGGGGCCAGAGCCCCGCTGGCTACAGGATGGAGGAGCAGCGGGAGAGAAGCTGGTGCAGGCCTGGAGAGCCCTGGATGGTCTTGGAAGGAGGGTGGAAGAGAAGATAGGCTCTAGGAGGGGCCCTCCTGCCCTGCCCTCCCCTGGCCTAGCAAAGGCATGATGGTGGGGGTGGTAGGGAGACGGGCAGGGAGCCCCCCTCCTAGAGGCTGCTCCTGACCTCGAGGTCACTAAAGCAGAGATCCCTGTGGACTGCTGGGGCAGGGTTCCTGGGCACAGCAGCAGCCCTTCTCCCAGTGCTGTGGAGGTACAGAGTGTCCAGGCCGGCCGCATTCCCAGCTGGAGCACTTTCTACTGTACCATACACAAGTCACTTGGGCTCCGAGTCTCAATTTCCTCACCCATAAAATGGAGAGAATGCATCCCCTTGGGACTGGGTGATGCATAAGGATTTGGGGGTCTGGGGAGTGTCAAAGCCGTTAACTGATGGAGGAAGGAGTTGCTGGAGATTAGCTGCTGGGATTAGCCCGGCAGCCAGCCCTCCCCACCCTACCCCCTTTCATGCCCTGACTTAATCCTGAACCTTAATCCCGCTTGGAAATCCCTCTCCTCTGCTGCTGTCTCCCAGCCTCGCTGGGGAGCTCACTGGGGCACCAGAACCCGAGGAGAAAAACAAGGAGTGGGACCAACCTGTGCCAAGTCTGAGCCAAGACCACGCCCTAACCCTGCAGACCCTTCTATCCAAATGGTCTGCAGGCGAGGGGGCCAAGGATGGGTGTGCTGGGCCTAGAGCAAGCTTGGAGCACCCTGGCACCTACCTCCTCAGTCCCTGCCCAAGCCCTGAGCCTTGAAGGCTGGGAATTCTGTCCAATGCCCTTTGGGACCCCCTTGCTAGCCAGAGCTGGGCATGGGTGGGAGGGCGGTGTTCCCAGGCCACCTTTCTTGGGAAGCTGCCTTCGGGCATGAGGCCTGTTTCTTCATCTGTACCCTGGGGATGACAACCCTGTCCCCCCAAGTACCCAGTAAACTTTGCCCCCAGTGCCTGCTCCTCCCTTCACTCAAGTTCTGCCCATGGGCTCTCTAGAGGTCAGAGGTCAAGAGACTGGACTCTGAGCATCCTGGCAGCCTCCTGCTGGCTACCCTTGCTCACACTTTCCCAGCCACCTACACTTTCCCCAGGAAAGTGCCTGTGATGGCAGGCTTGGTTTCTGTCTGCCTGGACAGCCAAGCCCAGGAGGGAGCCCCTTGGAGCAGGAGCACGGCCGCCGCCCTCTCCTTGGGCCCTGGAGTTCCAGAGCCAGGCCAGAGAGGGTGCTCCGGACATACTGGCCCGGTGAAAAGATGGAGTCAGCAGACAGAAGGGGCCTGAGGACAGAGAGGGCCTGGAACCTGCCAAAGGTCACAGCGAGGTGGGCACAGTGCAGGGCCGTTACAGGCTTCCTCCCCTTCCCAGCTGTCCCATCTGGGTCTGTCAGTCCTCTTCCTAAAGGGGGGCTCTTCCTAGATGGGGCGCAGGCATCAGTAGTCCCTGAGACCCCTGCCCGGCTAGGAGACATAGATCATGTTTGGAAAGGACTGACAACTTGTCCAGATCCACAGTCTTAAGCTCCAGAATTTTCTGGGGCTCAGGTGCCTCTTTGGGGTGGTAGCCAGTGGGAGACCTGACACTGCCTCCTTACCATTTCCACATCACCTCCTGTGGTGGTCAGTCACAAGGCCCCTGGAGAAACAGGGCAGAGGGCCGCATGTGGCCAGAATTATGGCTCCTGCCCTGAAAGGCTGCCTGGGTCTGCAGCAGAGCCCCGCTGCCCCAAAGGCCATGGGAGGCCTTGGCCAGGCCTTCGCCTGACCTGGACCTCAGTTCACCCACTTGGGCTATGTGTGGGGGTGGAGAGGTGGCTGGTCTCTTTGTGTCCTTCCTGTTCTGAAGGACCCACAGGGTCTTTCCTGCCTTTAGAAGAGAACAGTGGGTCCTGCTGCGGGACCCCCAAATCATTCTCCGGGGGCTGTGGGAGTAGCAGCCCTCGTAGGCATTCTGGCTCCCTTTCCACCCTCCCTGGGGCTCAGTTATGTGCTGCTCCAGCCCGGTGGGCCCTGGGTCCCTGCTGGGCCACACACAAGGCAGCCACGCATCATGCCACGCTGACCTCCAGCTCACCTCAGGGTGCCCAGCCCCCTCTGGTCAGCAGGCCTCCCTGGCAGAACATACCAAGCTCCGACCAGGCCTCTGACCTCAGGCGTTCCCTCCTGCTCCGCAGGCCCCCTCCCCAGATCTAGTGCCCACTCCCTGTGTCCCTGGCTCCCTGCCACTCAGGCTGGAGGGGGTGGAGGGGGTGTGCGACAGCTGTGTAAGCGATGGTGGCTGCCCCTTCCTGCCCCTCCCCCCCAGCTGTCTCTCTCCCATGACAGCTGCCCAATCAAAGGGCTGGGGGCTTAGCCAGCTCCCCCCACATACAGGGATCAAGTGTCCACCCTGGCTTTGTTCTGGAGCAAGAACAATCCAGGGGAGGGGAGGGCTCCTGGAGCCAGGCGACTCAAGTGGACCGGCCCCCCCTCGGGGGATTCCCTCGGCTCTGCTAGCCAGAGTATCTGGACCAGCTAGGCCTGTGGAAGCACCTGGGCTGGGGAGAGAGAGGGGGTACAGTGTGCAAGGTCACCCCCGCCTCACATCCCCTAACGCTCCCCTCAGCCCCCCAGCCCCCAACTTGGCAGCCCCTTCTATGGCTGCTCCAAGAGCAGCCATGCTGGCCACACCCAGTGATGCTGGGCAATGGCTGGGGCATCAGGCAAAGCAGGGGTGGCAGGGGGTGGCCACCAGGCACCGGGGGATCTACCTGAGGGATCCTGGCTCCCCTGCCTCCCTGCCTGGCCCTTTCTCTGGGCATGCTCACCTCCTGATCAGCTAGACCTCCACAAAAACTGTCCCAGTGTCCTAAGACCTGTGTGCCCAGCCTCTCAGCCTTCCAGCCCTCAGGATGGCCCTTCATACCTACTTCTTGGGAGAGTCAGGGGCCCACAGGGGAACAGCCCAGGGTCCTTGAGCTCCAGCCTCTGCTTTCTTGACCCACAGCTGTCCTGTAGACTGTGCTAGGCAGCGAAAGGGGTCCCTAACAAGCTGGCTGGTGCCAGAAAGGCTACAATCCACTTAGAGCATCATTAGATACCCCCTCAAGAGTCCTCATAGTCAAGGGAAACTGAGGCATGCCCAGGCCCAGACTGAGCTCCAGGAGAAAGGGCTCAGCTTGGTGGTGCAGCCCCACCCACTGGTACCCATTCCCATCACTGTCTCACTCAAAATGAGAAAGGTCTCTAGCTCCATCTTCATGCTGGTAACTGGGTCACTGCTGCTCAACAGCCATCCTTGGCTGCCCAGTGCCCAAAGAATAAAGCCAGATCTCCACAGACAGGCACACAAGTCCCTTCATGATCTGTCCCCTGCCAACTTCTCATCGCATTCCCACCCCATCCCCCACACACATCAGGCTGCAAAAAATGCCTAGCAGCACCTCCTGGTCTCTGGGCCTTTGTCCAGGCTGATCCCAGCTTGGAATACCTCCTCCCCACTCTGTCAAAACCCTTCTCAAATGCCACCTCCTCTGTGAAGCCCTCCCTGCCTTCCAAGTCAGATGGAATCTGTCAGGCCTCTGTGTCCCCCAGAGATCTGCCTGCAACAAGGGGCCCCAACTGGGCATTTCCAAGCCTGTCTTTCCACTACCCATAGCTCCAGGAGGGCAGGAGCCAGGACCAGGCTCAGCGGTGAGAAGATAAGACTCACAGGGCCTGAAGGCATCAGGAACCAGCAACGGGGCAAAGGGTCCCAGAGGAGCAGTGAGGGTGGGGTGAGAAGACCGGGGTTCAGGGGACCAGTCACATGGGAGAGCCAGCACCTGCTGGGGAGGGCTTCCTCAGCACCCCCGCCCCTGCTCCTGCTGCTTCTCTAGGTCTAGGGGCTCCAAGGGCATGTCACTGGGCCACGGGATTGCCACAGTGCTTGGAGACTTGCAGGGGCCCAGAGAGGGTTTCCCACAGAGGGGCTGGAAGAAAAGCTGGGGTGGGGCACAGGTTTCACAGAGTCAGCTCAGCCTACAGAAGGGCCTCATCAGAGAGGAACCTGAGGCCCCGAGGCTAAGGGGCTTGTTGGTGAGGCTACGTGAGAGGCAACGGGCAGATCTGGGAGGACCCAGGGGTCCACCTGTGAGGCTAAGAGCTCTTCCCTCAAGATGTCAGCGCCCCTGGGCCAGTGATGGAGGCTGGGAGGGGGGCTGTGATGGGGGTAGGGAGGGTGAACAGAGCTTGTGTGGGGACGCAGGGCGGGGCAAAACCAGCCTCCCTATGGCCTGGGCCCGCCAGGGTATGTGGGCCGCCTGCTCCCAGCCCCCCACCCTGAGCATGCGAGCAGAACAATCCCCTTGTGTTTAGGCAGCCAGAGCCTGCATGCTGATGACGGCTGGGGGGTGGGGCTGGGATGGGGGCGCTTTGGAGGTTGAGGGGTTTCCAAGGCCTGGAGGAGGTCGGGGACTTTCAGATGGGAAAAGGATAGGGTCCCAGGGCCTGGCCCTGAAGCAAGGAGGGTAACCCAGGAACCAGCGAGGGCCAGAGCTGAAGTTTAAGTTTCTAGGGAGTCCCTGGAGTCCAAGACCTCTTTGTCGGGGCAGAGGGCCCCCGAGGTCACATGCCCGTTGGTCCAGCGTGAAGGTTACCATCCCGGGCTTGGTGGGGACCAAGAGTCCACGTTCTGGGAGGAGGGAATGCAGCTGTTCCTGGGTGCATCCCTTTGAAGACCACTCCCCATGGTGCTGGAGCCAGGTGGGGCCCTGGGCGCCACAGGTCCCAAGATGGCGGGCCTGGGATAGGGGAGTGAGGAGGCGGGCACCTCCCTCTCCTGGCCAGGCTGAAATGAGTAGCCAGAGCCCCTGTTCCCAGGACCCCAGCTAAGAAGCTGGGTAAGCGCTGAGGGCCTGAAGACCTACAGGGTAGGAGGGCCCACTCTGGGCCCCCAGCCGTCATCTCCACACACCCCTGGCCTGGAGGTCTGTGTCTGGCCTCACCAAGGACTGCAGAGAATGGGAAGGGGTGTGTGCTGGGCCAGGAACCGCAGGGGCGCGCCAGATGGGGCAGGGATGGAGTGGGGCCAGAGCCCAGGGCTGGAGGGCCACGGAGGAGCCGGCCCAAAGGACAGCAACAGCAGGCGGGACGAGGGCCTGCAACCAGGGGTCTCAGGGTTAGGAAGCCCCTCCCTGGTGCTGGGGGATTCTCTGGCCAACTAGCAGCCCCCACCTGTGCAGGCCGGGGCCCGGCTGGGACAGCAAACGCGTTCCTCCCAGTCTCCCAGTTCCCCAAACTCGCACGCAGCCTGTGGGCCCGGGCCGAACCCCAAAACTTCGCGGCCGGCGGTGCCCCGCCCGGCCCGCGCCCTACCTCTCTGGGGCTGTCCAGCGGCGGCGGCGGCGGCGGCGGCGGCGCGGCGGCTGGGCCGCTCAGTCCCACATTGTCCCCGGGAGAGGCGGCCGCTCACAACTGCGAGTGACATCAGCTGCGAACAATGAGGGGTTTGACAGGCGCGGAGCCCGGCCGGCCCGGAGCCCGGCTCCGCGCCCCCCCGGCCCGCCCGGCGGCCCCTCCCCGCCCCCTCCCCGGATCCGATTACAGCGGCGGGCCCGCCCCGCCGCCAGTGCCGCAGCCGCCCCGCCCCGCCCCGCGCTGCGCCCCGAGCGCCGCCGCTTCCGGGAGCCCGGGCCGAGGCGCGCCGCACCCCTGCGCGGCCCCCGCCGCCCTGCGCCGGCTCGAGCCCCTCGGAGATGGGCCTCGGCCTGCGCCGGGCCCGCTGCTCGGCTCCTAGCGTCTGCGCCATCCAGCCCCGCGCGGGGCGCTCGCCCACCGGAACCCGCACCCCTGCCACCCACGGCGCCCGCGAGGCCCGGCCCTGGTCCGCCCCGGACGGGTTACCGGACCCGCTAGAGGGGCCTGGAGCAACGCGGTCCTGTGCACCCCGCCCCGTGACTCCCCAGAGCTACCCCCAGGATTCCTTTATGGGCAGGGGCGGCTGGGGCGCGGCGCAGTTGAGTCCTCTCCAGGGGGGGCGAGGGTGAGAGTCGCCGGAGGAGCTGGGCTGGTCCCAAGCCCTCCCCCTGCCCCGCCGCACCTCTGGGGAGCAAATCTACCTAGTCCTCCTCTCCTTAATCGGCTCAGCCTGGTCCCGCTGACCTCCACCTCCCCACACAGCCGAGTCTCCTGGCACCTGCGTGTGTGTGGGTGGGGATGGGATCCAATCTCCCTTCCCCTCCATCTGGCCTGGTGGACAAAGGGCAGGGGGACCATCTGGTCCCGCCAGAGTGGGGGAGGGGTCCCAAGGGGCCGAGGAGGGCGGCGCTCTGGAGACAGCGAGAGCCTGCGGGGTCTAATTGCATCACTTTATTTCACCGACCTCCACTTGTCTCCCCACCGCCCAAACCTCAGAGCTGGCAACAGGCTGGGCCGAGAAGATCCAGGCCTAATAACCTCGGGAGGCGTGAAGCATCCAGGAGGAGGGAACAGCAGGGATATCTGAGAGTTAAAAGGGTGGCCCTCCCCTTTTCGGGACACTTCTGGTCGGGCCCAGCTGCGACCAGTGGGTGGATGGAGTTCAGGGCTGGCCACGCCCTAAGCCCGGCAGAGGGTCTCCAGCCAGTGCTGGGCCACGGAGCCCCACCCAGACAGCAGTGTGCTGCATGGCTGGAAGTCTTGTGCCTGTGCAAGTGTGTGAGTGGCCGGAGAACGCACATGCATGCCATGAAGAGCTGCACAAGACAGGCACATCAGCCCCACGTGGTTGCTCCCGAGTGAGGGGTCATATCTGGGAACACGGATGGCTCTAAATGTGTAAGCATGCACGTGGGCATGTATGTGTCTGTGGCTAAGAGGCCAGGATGGGGGTGTGAGTGCCCTGCAGAGCATCCAGAGGAGGCAGGAGGGAGGAGGCGGAGGATGGACAGAGCAGGAAGGAGTGGAAGCCAGCAGGAAAGCCTTCAGGAGAAACTCCTGTAGGGATTACCCTGGATCACGTCCCTTGATTCTTGGGTTTTTTTGGTCTTGATTTAATTTCCTCAGTCTGTCACTGCAAGAGAAAAAGGAAAAGACCCCAAAGAGAAGACCCCAGATAGACACACCTGTTGCATGTGCGTGATGAGCAGGAGCCCACGGAGGGAGGGAGGGAACCAAAGCAGGCCAGCAGCCCACCGCCACCAGCAGGACCCAGCCTCATGCCAGCCCCTGCAGGAAATCTAGCAGCCCCTTGTGCCACTCCTCGGGTTTGTCAAGGTAACAGGGGTGTTCCGCACCCTCTAGGACCAACACCCGGTGGTTAGGCAGCTGTTTCAGGTGCTCAAAGCTGGTCTGACCCATGGGGTCCTGGTCTCCATATACTATAAGAGCTGGGGTCTAGGAAGGAAAGGGAGGCACAGTCAGCAGGATTCTGCCACACCAGCCCAGCCTCCCCATCACTGCAGTCTCTCCCTGAAGTCACCCCCAAATGACCAGAAGAGAAAAACTGGCCCAGTGGGGGGTGAGGGGAGAGGCCCCAGCACAGTGTGGCACAGAGCTTGGCACTGTAATCTGCTAAGTAAACCACACGTAGGGAGTTTGGTAGTTCAGCTCCTCCCAGAAGTCACCTGTTGGTTACCCTGCCCCCAGATAAGGAAAGGGCCCAGGATAGCCCCCGGGCAGAGCCATCTCAGCCTCCCAACCAAGGTACCTTCACACTGGCATAGTCCGCAGCATTGATTCTGTCAGTGCAGATGGGGGCCACTGGCACATAGCCCCGGAGCTGGGAGCCAGGGGCCGTGAGGAAGGGCAGAGAGTACATGCCACTCAACGATGGGCTGACCACAACCAGGGGGCCCAGGTCCAAGGCATCCCTCACAGATGCCAGGAAGCTGCTGGGGGCCAGCTCCCCAATAGGGGCAGGGGCTGCTGCTTCCTTGGAGCGCCCCAGACCTGCAGAGATTCAGGTGTGGGAGACACAACAGGGTGGTGAGTGGGAAAGCCCTCCCAGCTGTCTCTCCGCACCAGGTTCCTGCAACACAACACACACACGGCACCAGAGTTTATTCCTTACAGCAGCCTCGATCCATCCTATCTGAGGCACACGTGCTTCCCTCCGTGTCTGTGCAAATCTCCCCCAGCAGTACAATGTTCTAAGAGAACAAGCTCTCAAATCCAGCCCAGCAGGCTCCAAGTCCCACTTCCTACCTATGTGACCTTGGGAGAGTCCCCTCAGGCCTTTCTCAGCTTCTCAGTTTTCCCATCTGTTAAAAGGAGGTCACAAAAGTATCTGCTGCTTAAGATTGTTGTGAAACTTAAGTGAGTTAACTGCTTAAGAGGCCTCTGTCCCAGACCAGGCAGTGTGGGTACCTCAAGGACAATGGCTGAGGGGCTGGCTCTGTACACATACCTTCCCTTCACTTAATAGGTTCCTACCTTCCCCAGAAAGATTACCTCAAGACCTTGGCCTTGAAGTTCAGCCCAACCACACTCAGAGCCAATCCTGAGCAGGCCTCCAGGCCCACCCTTGGGCACTGAAACCATTCAACCACGGCCTGTGAGGGGAACAGGTCAGCCATGGGGCCCGGCCTGCTGGTTCAGGTTATGTCTGGCAGTCCAGAGCTGCCCCTGCCTCCCTGGAGCCAGCTTAGGGCTTGGTACAGAGATCATGCCTGGGGTTTGGCCACCCGCCAGGCTCTGGCCTGCCCCAAAAGGTGCCAGGAGACTCAGTCTCACTCCTCAGGGCTTCTGACAGAATACACGGTTATGGCTTTGTCAAAATATTTACTTCCAGCCCACACAGCCCCATTATTATTATGTGTTGGATACTGGCCACATACTCACATGGATAATCACATTCCATTCTCACTAGAGCCAACTCCTAAATGAGTGTGGTCCTCTCCCATTACAGGTGAGGAAACGGGCCCGGAGGCACTGTGCCCAGGGAACATAGAAGCACCTGGGCATTGTCTAGACCGTATCTGGATCAAGACCGGCGAAGCTCGAAGCCCCTGGAGTATGCAGTGCGCCCAGTCAAGCTCAGGGCCCATCCTGACTAGATTCTCCCAGTCCTCCAGCCCCCAGCCCTGGGCCCCCAGTGAAAGCCCCAGGACCTCTGTCCAGAAGCCTGCCGGGGAAATACCTGGCAGGTCAATGGCCACAGCCCGGTAGCCAGCTTGGGCCAGCCTGTGCAGCGTGCCCAGGGTCTGCCAGGTCTCGGAGGAGAAGCGGATGCCATGCAGCAGTAGTACAGAAAGGCCAGCAGCCTGTCCACAGCCTGGCGCCGCCTCTCGAAAGAACAGACTCTGATCCTGCACCCGGATGGAGCCCTCGCGCTGCTCCACGCCCGCCATACCTGCCACTGTGCTGGTGAAACGCCTGCAGTTCAAAGGCAAGCTGAGGAGGAGCCACAGAACACCCTGCCCAAGTGGAGAAGGAGGCTGCCACAGAGCGCGCGGAGGTCCCCGGGGAGCAGCAACGGTGCACCCAGGGGGCTCCCAGAACTCTAGTAGCATGGCATGGGGTGGGAAAGACACAGGTGTTATTTCCGCCTCTGCCACTCACCTAACTGTGTGGCCTTGGCCCATCGTTTCCTTCTATGAAATATGGGCCAATACAGCCTACCTCGCGCATTAAAGAGTTTTAAAAAGGAAGGGATTGACGACAAGGGAGGGTGCCTGCCCCTTGGAAAGAACTGCATACATGGGGCTCCCATTACAATACAGTGATAGGGCGCAGCTCACTGCTGGTTGATAGGGTTGTTAAATGAGCCCTCGCAAGTGCAACGCCGGGCACCGTGCCCAGCACACAGTGAACAGTAAGTGTCCGATCAACAGTGAGGAGCTATTTGCTTATGAGCCTCTTCCTCTTCATGGCACTGTCACAGGCGGTGACAGGCCAGTGCAGGCCAGAGGAGACCAGCGCTGGAGTAAAAAAATCCATTTTCCGGAGGCGGAAACCCGGTCAGGAAAGGCTTTGGAATTCCCGCCCGCAAGAGACTCGGGGTGTTCAGCGCGCCGCCCGCTGGGACCCAACGCGCTGACGCCGTGGTCAGGGGCGCGGTCACCCGTGTTCCACGGTTCGCTCTGTCCCCTCCGCGGACCTCGGCTCTGGCTCGCTAGGCCTGGTAGGGCGCATGCGGGACGGGTGGGGGCAGACTCGAAAGAGAGGGCTTGGGGAGCTAGACGGAAAGGGAAAGAAACGGGGTAGATGGGGGTGGACCCTAACTGGAGAGAGGAAGAGAGGGTCGAGGCGCAGGGCCCATACCTGGGGAGCTGCAAGGGCACGCGCAGATGGGAGGCAGGCGAGTGCTGGCGGCGAATGGGGCCTGGAGCGGGGAAGAGGGAAGTGGCCCGGCCGGGGGCGGGGCAGGCCGTCCTACGGGGCGCCCTCGTGCGGCCACAAGCCCTCTCGCAGGACCGGTCCGAACCGCTAGACCCTTCTTTCTTCTCACAGCGGCCTCAGTTTCCCCAAGCCCCTCGGCCCCACGTGCCCCAAGCACCGAGCTCGGTGAGGCCCCGAGACCCTCAGCGACCTGCCCCAAGTGCACAGCGCGCGGTTGAGAAGAAGGGTCCTTTGGGGTCGCATTCCCCCCGCTGCCCACCCTGCAGTCTCCAGCCTGGTCTGCCCAGGCCCAGACCCCTGGGACGCATTGAAGCCTGACGGTTTCAGTAGGAGGCTCTGCCAGTGACCATGCAGGTGGCCTTGGACGTTTACCCAACGCCTCCGAGCCCGTTTCCTCGCCTGCAGAAGGCGTGTGATGCTGCCTACCTTGCAAGGTCCCAATAGGAGTGAATCCTGCACATTGCGCATACTCTGCCTGGCCTCCAGGCGGAGCCTGGAGCCTGGGTGCCGACCACACGTTGGTCCATCACCAACCAGGACAGGAGCCATAAAGAGATAGCAAGGAGCGCAGAATCCATACCGGGCTCGCGGTGCGTGCGCCAGTGTGTATTTGTAGGGGTCGGCCCAGACCAGGAGCTGCTGCGTAGCAATAATATCTGGCATTTACGCAGCGAGGCCTCCGCGCCAGACACTGTTCTAATGCTTATCCCATCCTCCTTAAGACCTCAGGGCAACCCTGTATGGTGGTGATAACTCTGGCCAGTAAGAACCCCTATCCTTAACCCCATTGTGCAGACGCAAGACTGAGCAAGCGTGGAGACATTCTGTGGGAAGAAGCAGGGTGGCTCTCCCCAGCTCTCAGGCCAAAGCCAATCATGAAAATCTGGATGGGGGCCGGCCTGCGTGTCGGGGAGCCGCCCAGTCCCCCTCCATCGGGGTTACCGGGCGCCGGCCTGCGACTGCGGACTGCGCAAGCGCGCCTTTGGGGCAGCTCCCCGACGCGCGGTGCCTGCCGCAGCCGGCAGCGCGGTGGAGGCAGCGCCATGGTCGCCGCGAGTTTTGGCTGCTGGCTCTGCGTGGGGGGCTCCCGCCCCCGCCCCGGGGTGGCCGGCACGGTCATTCCGGTCGGCCGGGTGAGTGTCCCGGAGAGTGAGGCCTGCAGGGACTCCGGGGCGGGCCGCCCTTGCTCCGCCCCTTGCGTCGCCCCGGGGAGGCAGAGCCCTGCGGGAGGAGCCCGCGGTGGGACGAGTGAGCGCGATCGGGTGCTGTGCACGAGTGCGTCGCGCTTGTTCTTGGGATCTGTGTTTACGTGTGTGTCGGTGTAGTGTCAGTGCTTCTGTGTGTCTGTGTTGTGGGGGTGTCGGTGTGCCTGCCGCTTCTGTCTGTGTATGTCTACTGTATTTCTGTGTGCCTGTAATTTTGAGGGTGACTACCCGTGTGTGCGTCCGTCTTCCTGCCTGTGCATGTGTGTTTCTAGTTTTAGGTTTGTGTGTATGACTGTGTGCATGAAATTTGAAGGGCTGCGTACGATTTTGAAAGCGTGTGTCTGTCCATCCGCCTTCCTGATGCCTAACTGTGTGTGATTTTGAGAGGCTGTATTTCCAGGGATTGATGATGCACAAGCCACTGCGTGTGAAAGGAGACTGCGCGTACGTGCAGGGAATAGCTTGTGCAAAAGAAAAGCGCGGAGGGGCAAGATGCGATGTTTGTGTGCACGTGTTTGTACCTGTGTCATTTTTACGCGGGTACAGCCCCGTGTCTGTAGCGCAGACTCGGTTGTCGGCTACCCGTCCTACAGTTGCTCAGTGCTCCAGCTGTCTGGGTTGCTTAGGCAACGGCAGGAGCCCCGCCCCTTCCTACCTGGAGAGGCTCCTGGGGCCCCAGGCCCGTCGCACGGAGAGGTCCAGTGCTGATGCTTCACCTGGTGGGCACCTCGGCTAACGCCGAGCTGGAGGCGAGCGTCTGAGACTCTTCGTGGTCAGAAGGAAGAAAGCAGTGCACTCTCGCTCTGCTCAGCTCCTGGTTCTCCAACGGCACCAGAGGGGCTTCCACTACCCACTTACCACCTGACCTGGGAGCCTGGGTGCGGGGGAGGGGGAGTCCTTGGGAAGCATCCCCAAAGCTCCAGGAGAGGGGGAGAGGCCCGAGAGGGCCCCCAGCCCTTAGCTCTAGCCAGCACCCAGGTGGCACTCCAATAAAGATGTGTTTACTGGAATCTGGGAACAAGGCAGGTGTGCTCATCCTAGGCTGAAGAAATGATGACAGGACAGCCATAGGTCAAGTCCACTGTATTAGTGACATTTCCCAGGAGGCTTAGGAAGGCATCCTCAAGTTTATCATTCTCCCTGTTTTACTGACAAACTGAAGACCCACAACAGGAAGTTACTGCCCCTTCTGTGTCCTGGGTCCGGAGCCCTGAGGTCTGTCCTCTGGGCTGGCGAAGGACCCAGACTGGAGTAGTCCATGAAGCAGGTCATCAGCCTGAAGCTTGTGGGTGGAGGGCAGGGAGGCATTCATCTCTCCCGCCTCCATCCTGCCCTTTCCATTTCAAGGTGCACCATGCTCCTCCCTGGCCCCACACCCTCTCCTGCCCCAGCATATCTTCCTTCAGGAATATTCTCCACGAACCCTCCTCCTACTCAGTGTCAGCTGGGGTAGGGCATGAAATATTCCCGTCAATTATAAAATGTGTTTTGCTTTTGGCATCATTACATGCAGTATGATAAAGAGAACCATTTCCTAACATGCCCTCAGTGGGGCAAACTTCACACATAGTCTTTCACCTTTGACGGCCCTCACCACTCGGCCACCAGCAAGGCTGCAGTGCATCTGTCCCCTCCCGGCCTCATGTTTTCCTCCTTGCCCAGAGCAGGCAAAAGGGCAGTAACTGAACGTTTCCCCTGCTAGGGGCTTTAGGACGGGTCTGGGGATGGGGTCCAGGGAGGCTTGAAGGGGCTCTGCCCCAGCGTCTTCTTGCTCTCCTCTCCTCCAGACTGTCATACAGACCTCCATGAGCCGGTCCCAGGTAGTCCTGCTGGGCCTGAGCCTGCTGCTCATGCTGCTACTGTACATGGGGCTGCCAGGCCCCCCTGAGCAGACCTCCCGGCTCTGGGGAGACGCCAATGTCACAGTCCTGGCTGGTCTCACCCGGGGCAACTCCCCCATCTTTTACCGTGAGGTGCTTCCGCTCCACCAGACACACAGGTGGGTGCTGACTCCAGGGTGTAGTAGGACTAGGCGCCGGGAGAGTCCCTGCATGGGGTCTGCCCACCCAACTCAGGGTGCTCAGGGCCTGGGAGGGCAGTGGCAGGAAGGAAGAACAGCAAGCCACTCCCAGACCCAGAACACACACTCCCCTGTGTGCCCACAGGGTGGAGGTGGTGCTGCTCCACGGAAAGGCCTTTAACTCACACACGTGGGAGCAGCTGGGCACACTGCAGCTGCTGGCACAGAGGGGCTACCGGGCTGTGGCCCTTGACCTCCCAGGTGAGAGCCTCCGCCTCTGGGTCTAGGAAGGTAGCATGTAGCAAGTACAAGGGGCAGCTTCTCAGAGGGGGACACTGGAGAGGTTGGAAGGCCCTAAGGTGTGGCTGGGGGCATCTGGACCGCATTGTCTGGACAAGCAGTGGCAGGTTACAACACAGATGGCAAAAGGAAATGGTCTGTGTTTTTATTTTCTACAAAACTACAGTGCGGGTGGTTGTATGTCAGAGAGCAAATAGAAATGTGACTTACTTCATAAGCAATTGCATGGGGAGATCTTACCATACTTTTTATGACAAACTACGTAGCTGTTTGTTTTTTAGCTAACAAATGATTTATGCTAACCTCCTCATTAGCAAATCAAACAAGAATTATGCCCTGCAAGACCCGTGCACATTTCTCTCACCTGTCTGTCAAAGCAGTTTGGGGCACCAGGCCCTCTTGGGGCATTTCCATACACAGACATTCAGACAATAAGCAGGACTGTGTGGTAGGGGTTGTAAGCGTGTTGGTGTCCTGCCTGCTTAGTGAATCTATCTGCAGCTTGGTTTGCTCTGCCAATACCATGTCTCATAGATCATGCCAATCACTGTGAACCTCCCTTTGTGTAGCGCGTGCCACTGGAGGCATTGACAGATTTTACCTAGCCATTCCTCAACTGGTGGATATGTAGGTTGATTTAGTTTTCAGTGTCAGTTGAAATGCTTGAGTAATGAGAAGCTGAAGCATCTTTGGACATGTTTCTTTGAGCATGTGGGCAGTGATTTCTATAAGGTAGCATGCAAAGTTACGATTAGCAGACATAATGTGGGGGGACACGGGGAGGGCTGTACAATGCAGAGAAGACAAGTAGTGATTCTACAGCATCTTACTACGCTGATGGACAGTGACTGTAATGTGGTTTGTGGTGGGGACTTGATGATGGGGGGAGTCTAGGAACCATAATGTTGCTCACATAAGTGTAGATTAATGATACCTAAATAAATAAATAAATAAATAAATAAATAAATAAATAAATAAATAAAGGTAGCATGCAAGGGCAACTGATGGATCAAAAGCATACACTGGTAAGATTTTGACAAATGTTACCTTCCAAAAATGCTGAACAGATTTATCCTGCCATCAGTCATGTGTTAAAAGTGCCCATTTCCCTGTATCTTCCCCAACACTCAACACTGCATATTAACAGTCTTTTCTAGTTTTGTCAGTATGATGAATTGAAGATGGTTTTCTAGCAGGCCTATCACATTACAAAAAATAGCTTTGGGGAAGTTTGGGGTGGCATGTGCCATTATGTCCCCTCTCTATCTCTTTCCCCCACTGTGCTGACTGGAAGTCCTGAGCTCCTTCAGCCTCCCTCACCTGGTATCTCCACTTGTTCCCAGGTTTCGGGAACTCAGCACCTTCAAAGGAGGCAAGCACTGAGGCAGGGCGGGCGGAGCTGCTGGAGGGAGTACTGAGGGACCTGGAAGTGCAGAATGCCGTGCTGGTGAGCCCCTCACTGAGTGGCCACTATGCCCTGCCCTTCCTGATGCGTGGCCACCACCAGCTGCATGGATTTGTGCCCATCGCACCCACCTCCACCCAGAACTACACCCAGGAGCAATTCTGGGCCGTGAAGGTACTGAGAGGAGGGTCTCCAAAGGTCCTGGCTTCCTGTCCTTGACTTGACTCATGGGGGGAAAGGACTCAGGTCTCACCTGGAGGGCCCATAGCCCATCCCCGATCTGGATGGAAAAGATGGGGTATTTAGGGAAGAGTTCCTAAAGAGGTGGCTTTAGGATCAGTCCCCACTAGGCCCCAGGATCACCACACCTTGCCTTGCCCTGCAGACCCCAACTCTCATCCTGTATGGGGAGCTGGACGGAATCCTGGCTCGGCAGTCGCTGCAGCAGCTCCGTCACCTACCCAACCACTCTGTAGTGAAGCTCCGGGACGCAGGCCACGCCTGCTACCTCCACAAGCCGCAAGACTTCCACCTTGTCCTCCTTGCCTTCCTTGACCACTTGCCTTGAGCTTGCCTACTGCCCAGGTTCCAGGTCTGGCCTGAGCTTGGAGGGTCAGGCCAGTCCCCACAGAGGCAGCCCCTAGGATCCGAGAGCCAGGTCTAGTCAGGAACTATCATTTCATCTCTCAAGCAGAATAAAAAAGCATTTTTGCATACCTGAGGAGTGACGGGTCTGTTTTCCTGACGTTGCTGCAGGTGGGGTGGCAGTGGGAGGCAAGGCTGGAACTGCTTTGGGGCTAGGGGCAGGGGGAGTACTCCAGCAGCCTGGCAAGGCTAAGAACATGGGCTCCCTCCTGGCTGGCTGCCCTTGCCACTCTGTGACTCAGTTTCCTCACCTGTAAAATGGGCTTGATGGTAACACCTAGCTCAGAAGGTGGCTTTAGGATTGAGTGAGTCTGGGTAAGTGGACTTGGACACACAGGGCTGGGAGATTTGGGGGGAGGGGTTATCACTGCTGCCTGACCACTGGGGTTGGAGAGAATCCAGGGTCTGGCAGTCTACCAATAACCTCTGCGCACAGGGGGCTTAGAGAATCAAAAACGCAGGGCCTTTGGCCAAAGGGAGCTGGAGTGTAGAGGTGCAGGTAGGGAATGCGGTTTAACAATTAACACAGAATGGTTAGTGACCCACCCAGCTGCTTGCCTCTGTGTGGGGATCAGCAGCCCAGACTTAAACCCCAGGAGGCTTGGGACGGACGGACCTGCTCTCCTCCCCTCCCAGCATGCTTCTTTGGTCCAGAGGTTGAAGTCTTCAACCCTGTTCCTCCCCAAGCTGACTGATCCCCTGAAGCAGAGGGCAGAACCCTCCCAGGGTGCAAAGGGCAGCCTGGCACACAAGTGGGCACCTACAACTGAGTGCAGCCTGTGGGTGGCCATGGGACACCTGTGCCTCTTTATCCTCTCTCCGGTGGCTGCAGGAACCAGGGAGCCCCGCGCAGGGTCAGCCAAGAGTGTGCTACATGTATGGTTTGGTGCAGTTTCCCCACCTCTCACTCTGGCACACAGCCTCCCCATTACATCCTCTCACCGTGACATCCTCTGTCACACGCAACCACCATCTCACCCTCATTGCCGCACACACGGTCATATGGCCATACCAGCTGGTGCACGCTGTCAGATGCGCCCACACGGCGGCATGTGCACGCGGTCTCAGGAGCGGACCCACGCGTGCCCGTCCGTCCACTTAGCCTTCCTGCTGGCCCGCTGTCTGGGCGTCCGCTCGGTGCTCCGCCAGGGGCAGTTTCGGGGCACAGACACCAGTAACCTCTCCGCACGGGGGCTGAGGCGGCCTGGGAGGCCCCCCCAAGAGTTGCTCAGACGTGGAAAGGGGGCAGCTGGAGACTCGCGGGAGGGCTGGGGAGGGGGCCGGGGGCCAGTGCCGGCAGGACGCGGCAGCGCCGGACTCGACAGCGGGGGCGGCTTCTCTCCGCCCAGGCCCAGGCGGAGCTGGAGGCGCTGCGCCCCCTACGGCCGCGGCCCCGGGGCGCAAAGGGCGGGGCCTCCGGGACGGAGGGGGCGGGGCCCGAGGGCGGGCAGGGCTGCGGGCGGAGCCGGGGGCGGAAGCGGCTGTCCGCGAGTGGCGTCCGGAGCCCAGTCTCCGCTTACCGTGTGGAGGCTGGCCGTAGACTGGGGCGCCCCTTATTCGCAGCCTTCGGGCCCGCCCCGCGACCGCGGAGCCAGCCACGTGGTGGGCGGACCGGGGCGGTCACAAGCCCGCGACCTCGGAGGTCCCAGAGCCCCAGCTGCAGTCCGAGGCGGGCGCTGAGAGGCGGCCGAGGCCCGAGACCAGCAGAGAGCGAGGTGGGGGTCCTGGAGAGGGGTGGGGGGGACCTGGGGCTCTCTGGCATGAAATCCGAGCAACTGGAAGTATTCTTTCGAGGAGGGCGGCGCGGGGGTCAGTGTCTGGATGCAAGCCCGGCTCAGCTACTGTAGTTGTCCCGGAACTTCTCTGAGCCTCAGCCTTGTTCTCTGCAAAGTCTGCGTTCAGAGGCACAAACTTCGGGGGGACCCTCGGGGGACGAAATGGGGAGATGTGTGGAAAGCGGTCAGCAGAGCACCTGGGAGCTGGGGGGGCTCCGAGACGGCGTGCTCCCGGCGGGACGAGGGCCGCCCTGGGCAGGGGCTGTGTGCACGCGGGGCCCAGCGGCGGGACGGGTGGGCAGCCGCTCGCTTTGCCCCCAGCTCACCGCGCAGCGCCATGGCCAGCAAGGGTCGCGAGGGCGAGCACCCGTCCGTGACGCTCTTTCGCCAGTACCTGCGCATCCGCACGGTCCATCCCGAGCCCGACTACGGTGAGAAAGCGGCCCAGGGCCTATGGTGGAGCCCGGGTAGGGACGGCGCCCCTGGCCCCCAGCCTAGCCCCACTCTGCTCGCTGGAACAGCGCCCCCATCCCTCCAGACACTCCCTGGGTCAACAGGCTGCTCTGAAAGTTCCTCCGGCCGGCTGGTTGGGGAACACCTTCAACACCTTCACCTCGCCCTGCAGGGCTGGGGCGGGGAGGGGGCTGGGGCAGTAACAGGGGAAGAGCCCCCAGAAGCCTGTGGGCCCGGACAAAGGCCACAGCCTTAGGGAGCCAGCCTTGGTGGCTGGGAGGTGTGTTCAGGGGCCCAAGGTGTGCTGCACCATGGTTTTACCATCTTTAAGGAAGGTAACAGTAGCTCCTTCTCGCCTGGACTTCCACCTGGCCTTACGCAAAGGGTCACTCACTGGCCAAGAACACCCTCCTCCTTGGGGACGGAAACAAGGGATGTGGAATTGTGTTGAGGAAGCTGCAGTTCGTTCCGGGTGTCTGCGCCCCTCTCCACGCACCCCCAGCTCTGCCTGGGTGGTGGGAAGCGTGGGTAGGTGGCCTCAGCCCCAGGACTCTTGTGTCTCCAGGGGCTGCAGGGGCCTTCCTTGAGGAGCAAGCCCACCAGCTGGGCCTGGGCTGTCAGCATGTGGAGGTGAGCCCGGGGCCTTGTTGGGGAGTGCAGATGGGTCAGGGCATGCCTCGGCTGGCACTGACTGCCTGTGCCTGGCCCTCTCCAGGTGGCGCCTGGCCGTGTGGTGACTGTGC
Organism: Manis javanica; assembly: GCF_040802235.1. Lineage (NCBI taxonomy): Eukaryota > Metazoa > Chordata > Mammalia > Pholidota > Manidae > Manis > Manis javanica. The sequence goes on from NC_133158.1 coordinate 2,859,237, forward strand.
TGACCTGGCCAGGCACCAACCCCAGACTATGCTCCCTCCTGCTCAACTCCCACACGGATGTGGTGCCTGTCTTCAGGGTGTGTGTGTGGAGGGGGGTGCAGGCCTTGTACACAAAGGTGATACAAACCCTCCATTCCACCTCAGGGAGCCCCCCATGTGGTCCCAGCACTAACTCCCAGCCTCACAGGGCATTACTCCACTCAAGTGGCCATTCCATGCCCGCGGTGGGAGGGAGGCAGAGATGCGGGGTGGTGGTTAACTGCCCTCTTCCGTCCCTTTCGCCAGCCCACCTGTCACCCTGACCCTACTGTGGGCTCCCAGGGCAGGGCCACAGCTGAGCAGAGTGACTAAACTGTAACTGCGTCCCTGTCCCAGGAACACTGGAGCCATGACCCCTTTGAGGCCTTCAAGGATGCCAAGGGCTACATCTATGCCAGGGGTGCCCAGGACATGAAGTGCGTCAGCATCCAGTGAGTGTTCTCCACTCCCAGTGCCCCCCCTCCACACCCCATGTCCCCACTGGCCCGTTGGATTGATCCAGGACCTGGGGTGTGATTGGAGAACCTCAAAGCCAGGGACCATCTTGACCCCTTCCCTTGGGCAGGAATTGCTGCTGTGACCATTGCACAAGCAGTCCCTGACGCACAGGGACTCTCTGGAGTCCCCTGCCAAGCTGTGGCAGAGCAGGGCCCAGGGCTGCAGCCTGCCTGCCCGAGCATCTGGGGGCTCCTGCATCACAGGGCTTACACCCTGTCACTGCCCCTCAGGTACCTGGAGGCTGTGCGCAAGCTGAAGGCTGAGGGCCACCATTTCCCCAGAACCATCCACATGACCTTTGTGCCAGGTAGGAGTGGCCCAGGGAGGAGGACTTTCAGGCAGGGAGGTTGTGTGGGGTGTAGCTCATCTCATGACCCTGCTGCTTTTACAGATGAGGAGGTTGGGGGTCACCAAGGCATGGAGCTGTTTGTGCAGCGGCCGGAGTTCCAGGCCCTGAGGGCTGGCTTTGCCCTCGATGAGGGTGAGCAGGGCAGCAGGCCACTGAGCAGCCAGCCAGGGACAGGAAGCTGCAGTGGGGGCCGGGCCACCGCACCCTCTGAACCCCCTCTCCTCCTCAGGCCTGGCCAGCCTCACTGACAACTTCACTGTATTTTACAGCGAGCGGAGCACCTGGTGTGAGTATGGGTTTGAGGGAGGGACCACCAAGCAGATGACAGACTAGACCAGAAAGGGTAGGGGCCTGCCAAGAGTCACACCACAAGCTGGGGCCCAAGCAGGCCTCGACCTCAGGGCCTGTGCCTCCCAGCCCCTGCCTTCTGGGGGCAGGCCCTCCTGTGGGCAGACACCAGCTCTCCACTGTGTTCTGAGGGGAACAGACCCTGCCAGAGCTTGGAATGAGGGGATGACCCAGGCCCACACCAGGGCTGATTGCTTTTCCCAAGCTGAACACACCCCTTTCCCCTGCATCTCCCAGGGGTGCGGATCACAAGCACTGGGAAGCCAGGCCACGGCTCACGCTTCATCGAGGACACAGCAGCAGAGAAGCTGGTGTGTGGCACTTGGGGGCAGTCTGGGGTTCCCAAGGCTCCTTCCTGGGCCACTCTCACATCTATCTACCCTCCTACTCCCCCAGCACAAGGTTGTGAGCTCAGTCCTGGCTTTCCGTGAGAAGGAGAGGCAGAGGTGAGGTGGCCTGGAGGTGGGTGCCATCCCGCCGGCCCTGCAGGAGGAGGCTGAGCCACCTTTTCTTTACTGGTTCCCCTGACCACAGGCTGCAGTCAAACCCCCACCTGAAGCAGGGGGCTGTGACGTCTGTGAATCTGACCAAGCTGGAGGGAGGCGTGGCCTGTAATGTGGTACCAGCCACTCTGAGCGCCAGCTTTGACTTCCGCCTAGCACCGGATGTGGACATGAAGGTGCCACCTCCAGTGGGTTGGAGGGAGCTGGGTCCTCAGTCCTATCCTGGAGGCTCAAGGAGAGCCTAAAGAGGACAGCGGTCTCCTTTCTCCTAGGCTTTTAAGGAACAGCTGCAAGGCTGGTGCCAGGCAGCTGGCGAGGGGGTCACCTTTGAGTTTGTTCAGGTATGGACTGGGGACCTGTGGTGGGGAGTGGTGGAGCTGGGGAAGCCATGCCAAGTGCATGCCAAGTGTATGTCCCTGGTGCCCCTGCATGCATGTGGGTGTATCTAGCCAGGAGACGTGTTACTCACCTGTGAGCGTTATGGCTGCTCTTTGGTGCTGGGGCTACTGCAGAGAGTTAACAGACAGTTCTTGTCCTCATGGGCTTTATAGCAGGGAGGGAGGGGCAGACACAAAGCAGTTGCTTATGTAATATTGCTTTTATATAAGCATGAACACATGTGGTCCTTGGAAGGGCAGGACCTTGTACCCTGAGAACCTGTTGGGAGTGTTGCCAGTCTGAGGTCAGGGACAGCCGTCCTGAGGAAGGGGCACTTGGGCTAGGATCTGAAGGGTAGACAGGAAGTGAGTAGGGAGAGGGCAGGGAAGGATCCCAGACCTGTGGCCTTCAAGGGACTGGAGAGCCTGTGCCTGGACTGGACATGTGGGTGGGATGGAAGTATGCCCTGTGCCAGGCACAACCCACCCAAGATCAGGGCAAGCTGCCCAGGCCCTGTCGTGATCCTGCCATCCTTCCCCTCCCCCCAGAAGTGGACAGAGCCCCGAGTGACATCTACTGATGACTCAGATCCCTGGTGGGCAGCATTTAGTGGGGTCTTCAAGGACATGTGAGCACACTGGCCGGCCATCCCTCCCAGCTCTCTGCCCTCTCATCCCCTTCCTCCCCTCCTCCCTCTGCCCCTTCAATGCTTGCCCTCCCCACACCCGAGGCTCTTCCCCCTGCAGGAAACTCGCTCTGGAGCCAGAGGTCTTCCCCGCTGCCACCGACAGCCGCTACCTGCGCGCAGTGAGCTTGCCGCGGGGTGGGAGTAGGGTGGCCCTGGACGCTGGCCTTCCCTCTGATGGCTCCTTCTCACCCCTTGCAGGTGGGGGTCCCGGCTCTGGGCTTCTCACCCATGAACAACACACCTGTGCTGCTGCACGACCATGATGAGCGGCTGCATGAGGCTGTGTTCCTCCGTGGGGTGGACATATACGCACAGCTGCTGTCCGCCCTGGCCAGTGTGCCTGCCCTGCCCAGTGACAGCTGAGCCCCATGCTGCCCAACCTCTACCTCCCTGGCCAGCACCAAGGTCCCCCTTCCTCCTAGCCCAACAATAAAGTCTGTGTGGCCAGGGCCACTCCTGACGTACTGACAGCAAGGACTTCCTACAAAGGCAGGGCCTTGCGTGACTCTGGGGACTTGCTGTCACCATCCCCATTTCACAGATGAACAGACAGGCTGGTTCAGGGCACATCCCCACCACCCCATGCCACTGTGCCCAGCACAGTATGCCCACCCAGTACCCCCCAGCCATGTCTGTACCCAGTGACAAGGGGTCCTAGTTCCTGTTCTGTGGCCACTGTACCTGTCTGACTTGGGTCTGAGATACCATTCCCATTGAAGAGGACACCAGGACAGATCTCAGGGAACCCACTCTGGGCTTTCTGGGAGCACACTTAGGACCCTCAGACAGGGCCAGAAGCAGAGGCCAGTGGGGCTCCTGCCAGATGCAGGGCAGGTGGAGGGACAGCTGGCAGACACAGCTGCTAGCATCTGTCAGGCCCTCAGGCGACAGTGAAGAAGTGTGGCCCCTGCTCTGGTGTTAGCACAGGTCACAGAGGGGCAGGGGCCCTGGCAGACCAGCTCATGGTTCCCAGCACAGGCAGGGGTACAGGTCGCAGGTCAGTGTGCAGAGACTCACAAGGTGGGCCCAGCCTTGCCAGGGCCCCAAGCAGCCCCAGAATCAGCTGTGGCCCCAAGGGCCGAGCCTGCTCCTCTAGCTGACCTGACCTAGTCGTGTCCCCGAGGCATGGGGACAGGGAGGCCAGCTTCTGAGTTCCTGGTCGTGGCCAGAAGGAAGTCCACGGCGAGCCTAACTGGCCTGCGGCTGCATCCTGACAGTAACGCACCCCTGCTTGTGGTGCTGAGACGGCAGCCAGGACCGGCAGCTTCATCTCCTCGGGCCCTCACAGCAGCCCTGACATGGGTCTCACTGTATCCCCCTTGAAGGTTCTGCTAGGATAGCCTGCCCAACACTGCACAGCTTGAAGGCAGTGGAGTCAGGAACTGGGGAGGCTTCATGGGAAGCTTGAGGCTGAGGGTAGCAAGCTGCTGTGATCTCAAGAAAGCTTAGTTGAAGCCTGTAACTGGGGTCTCTTTTGAGATTGGGGTCTGGCCTCCCCTTGACTGAAGCAGGATGCCAGGAAAGGAGAGCCTTCACACCCCTTCCTGGGAACTAGAGCACAGGGTTCTCACTTTGGAAGCAATCTGACCTGGTGATCTCAAGCTGGGCTAAGCCACTTCAGGACACACGACCTGCTCCCGGTCCCTTCCAAGATCCTACCTCCTGTCTGTCTCTGGGGAGGGGCAGCTGGCCACCACAGGCCACGCCAAGGGCTAAACTACAGCTTCCTGTGGCCCTGCATGGTTCCAGTGCTACCTCCCATCCCTGTCTAAAAAATCTGATCTTGAAAAATCTCCGTGAAAGAGGCCGATTACTTCAGAGGAAGGGGACCATACACCATGAGTGGCAACTGTTGTCCCAGCATAATTAATTTTAGCTCTTTCCGAGCCTTTTTAGCCCAAGGTTGGACCACGAATCACATACCAGTTTTGTACTCACAAGCTGGTTTTGAGGATGAAGCGTGAGCACGGACAATAATGCCCCACCTGGTGCCTTCTACAGGAAGCCGTCTCAAATGCCTATTACCACCTCACATGCTGCTGAGGACTGAGAGCGCGGGTGAAGCAACTGGCCCAGGGACATAGCGCCCAGCCAGTCACACTAGTAAGGCAGCACCACGCCCTGCCTCCCAGGGCCCTGGGCCTGTATGGGACACCTCAGGCTAGAGCACACAACCCCCCAGCAGGGCCCGCCCGCCCCCCACCCCGCCAGCTTTGAGGCCTAACGAGGGGGGTGGGGCTCACTGTCACCAGTCCGCCCAGTCCCTATATGCCTCTGCTTGTTTCTCAGAGGTCCCCTTCTGGCACTTCAGGAATCCAGCTACCAGGACCCCACCCTCACCCTGCTATCCAGAGAAGGCCAAACTCTTCTCCTGCAGGGCTGCACTCGAAGCCCAGACCCCAGACACAGTCTGACTCACAGATCCTGCCTCAGGTTTATTTGTACAAATAGCACAGGAGGACACCAGCCCCCCACACACAGCAGCCCAGGGGTCACACTAGTCCTTCCGTCCTCTCATCGGCAGACAGAGGCTCTACTGGGGAGCCTTTGAGGGGGCCTGGGCACCTCTGGGAGCTGGAGCTGGAGCTGGGGCCAGAGCCACGGCCTGGGCCTTGGTCTGAGCCTTTGCCTTTGCCTTAGCTTTGGACTTTGGCCTGCAGAGCCTGAGACCCTTGGCGATGCGTGCACGAGCACGTTTCCCAAGCTTGGGGTGAGCGATGTAAGCAAGTCGACTGAGCTTGCGGCTGCCACCCTTTGGGAGCTTGGGCTTGGTCTCCTTGGGCTTTACGAGGGCCTTGATGGCCTCGGCACGTGCACTCATGGCCTTGGCGTTGTGGGCCTGCATCTTCTTCAGGCCCTTCTTATTGTGCTTCTTGGCAAAGCGCATGTTCCTCAGGAACTTGGGGTCCACCTAGGAGGCAGGGTGGTTACAGATGACGGTTAAGAGCAGCGTGTGGGGACCCCCAAGTCACCCGTTCCCCTCCTCTCCACGGTATCCAAAGGCCTATCGGGCCCCAGCCAAGGACTCCTGGGGGTTTAGCATCAAGCCAACACTTAAGTACTTAAATAGCCAACCCTTAGGAACACGCACTACTGCCCTCAAGACCAACTCCCTACCCTGCTAATACTGTGCAGACGTTTCCCGGGCTGCGCACCCTGAGCCCAGTGCAGCTCAACTGCAAGTGCCAAAAGAGCCTATGAAAGCTGCCCTTTGCCAGGGCTGCAGGCCTTCACCTTCCTACAGTGGGCACTCCACCCTCCCCTTAAAGGAAGGTATCAAATACCAAGCCTGGTACAAAAGATTCACAGCAAATGGGGTAGACTGAGAGACCAAGATGGGGAAACTCAGGTTCAGAGTTTGAATGATGCACTCCACAGATCAGAGACCACGGGTACAGGGCTTAGTCCTCCTGCTCAGATCCTACAGTCTCAGGCTCCCCAACTGATGTTTAGAATTCCCTGGCATAGGAGGGCCCCCAAGCTCAGCTCTGCATCAGACCAAGGTCATATGGCTGGTCAGTGCGGAATGGACAAATGAAGAGGCAACTAGCACCCACCCACCGGGCCATTCGTTCCCTTAGAGGGCCCTGGTGAGCAAGGGAGATGGCCAAACTGCTCTAGGAGGCAGCTCGCACCTGACAAGGGGCGCCACCCTGGGCTGGGAAAAGCCAAGTAAATATTTATGATGGGTCTGGCAGAGACTGAAGTCCAGGCTAACCCTGGCAAGCTGGAGAAAGAAACTGTGGGCTCTGGCAGGCCAGGTTAATGAGAGACAGTCGACGACACCACTCAGGCAGATGCTGAAGCTGGAAAAAGCTGTCCGGAACCCTGACTGGGCACTGGAGCCAGACAGGCACACTGCTATGCGATTCGGCGCAGACACTCACCCCCTTAAGAGATTCATATCTTTGTGACCGGGGTTTCTTGATGCCGTTTCTGTGCCACTTTCGGGCTGTGGGTGAAAAAAGACCAAGAAAGAGATTTCCTCTCATGAGTCAGACCCAATAACACAACAGGAGAACCCGGGAGAATCACAACTTCCCAGAGGTCGTCTTGAGATGCGGAAACACCGTACCACTGAACGCAAGGCGCTGTGGATCTGTCTCAAGCAGACCCCTGGCTTCTAAATCCAGAAACCCAACAGCAATGCCAGCTGAAAACAGAATCAGCCCCAAGTCCTCAGCAGAAATGAGCCCATGCCCTGCATCCCTAAACCTCGCCAGAGTCTGGCTTGAGATGAAGGCTGGGCCAGGGGTACTCACACTGGTTGTGCGTGGTGTGGTTCTTGGACTTGGCCATGTCTGCACCTGGTGGACGAGAGTGGAGATCAGGGCTGGCGGCTCGCCGAGCTGGGCCTACCTCTGCCGGCCTGACATGGCAGGACGTGAGGCCAGAGGCAGAACGGGGATGCAGCATAGACACTTTGCCATCTGGGGCCTCCTCCCGCCTCGACTCCCTCTACACGACCCGACACCAGTCCCCGCCTCCCAAACTCAGGTAATGGTGCCCCGAAACCGAACCCCCCGCGGCAAGGCTGCGCTCTCCCCTGCCCATCCACTCCTTGAGAAGCCTCGAGCACCACCCCTGCCCCGCGGCCTCCGCTCCGATTGCCACGCAGCCGGTCTCCCTAATCTCCCCGGGGCTTGCGCCCCGCCGCGGTCCGGGAGTCGTGGATGCCTTCGGATGCCGCGCGCTGATAGCTCACCGAAGCCGGCGGCTCACGAACGGCCTCGAACCGGAAGAGGAAGAGGCGGATCGCGGTGCAGCACGGGAAAGAGGATCGTGGAGGCCGGAAGGTCCTCCCGGAAACACCTCCCCCAATGCTGGGAAGAAAGGTTCCGAACCCCGGGAGGGCCCACGCAGACGGAAAGGCGGTGCTACGAGCCTGGCCCGTCCCCTTTCGGGTCTTACGCTCATCTCTCCTTCCAGTCCTCCTGGACCAACCCTGGGTCTGGGAGCCCCTGAGGGAAGCGTACTAGGCAGGGGGTGACCGGAGATTTGTGTTCCCGAAAAGCACGCCCTGCTACTGCGTGGACAATGCCTGTAGGGCCGAGGCGAGGAGGCGAGCCTGGGGAGGCTGATGCAGAACATGAGCGGGCAGTGGGTGGAGAGGGGTGGGGACGGAAAGAGGACACGGGGCTTGGGAGCCGACGGTGAGGGTGATGAGGAAGGAGGCCAGGGGAGCTCCTGAGGTTTGAACTTCAACATCTGGGCGAATGGCGATGCTGTTTGCAGAAGTGGGGGAGATTGGGGAAGGACAGGGGTTTATTGCTTTGTTTTGTTTGAAGGGGGCAATGATCCACATGTGCCTTTTTCGATGCATTAAATGCGATATGCCTTTTGGACACCCAAAATGAGTAAGCTTTGCCTCCTAACGACTCCTGTCCTCTCCACCTCTCTCACCCCTACTGCTCATCCTGCACACAGCAGTGGGGCCTGAGTGGGACTTGTAAGATACTTTTTAAGATACAAATTGTTAGAGATACAAATCGTATCTTGTCATTTAAATCTTGTCATCTGCAAGGTCTTCCCTTGAATTGGAGCTAAATTCTTTACCTCCTTATCCCCTGGCAACCTCCCCTTATCATTCATTTCTCTCCAGACCCATGGACTTCTTTCTCCTGCCAAGCACAAATGCTTATTCCAGCTTCAGGGCCTCTGCACTTTGCTATCCCCCGTGCCGGGGGCACCTTCTCCCTGCTCTTTGGATGATGTGCTTTCTCAGAGAGGCTTCCTTAGACTGCCTTATCTAAAAGAGAGACCCCTGCCCCATTTCTCCAGTTTCTCTGTGTCCTCTCATTGTGACTTCTTCCTTCATAGCACTTTCCTAGACTCTTAATGACGTTCTTTACTTATTTGTGTATGGGTCCAGTGGCACAAGCCCCATGCATTCGGGACTGGTTTGGCCACCTTTATTTTCCCACTGTTTGACCCCATGTAGACTAAGCATATGATGTAGAACAGGAGCTTAATGAACACCAACTTAGTGGACTTTCTTTGGCAAGGCAGGTTCATGGGGTGACAGAAGCATATTGCAGAGAGCTGGGGGGTGAGGGGAAAGGAGGATGTGGAGACAGGATGTGTAGACAACCCCTGACTGAGGCCCTCCAGAAAAGGGGAAAGAGATCTGGCAGGTGTGAGAGGAGAACGAAGGGCAGGCTCAGGCGCCGATGGTGCCAACAAGGAAACACGGGAGGCTCAAGAGGTGCCTCTGCAAGAACAAAGCCCTTAAGAGGTGCTGAGAGCAGGTGGAGGAGCTTGCTGGGCGGAGTGGGGATGGAGAGATGTCAGGCCTCAGGGAGTGGGAGAGGTGGGGTTGGAGGCTGGGACAGGCAGGAGACTGTGACTGCTGCACCCTTGAAAAAGAGAAGCAGAGGGCAGGAGCTGCAGAGGAGGCCGTGGTGACTCTAAAGGACCCAGACTGCCCCACCATCTGGCTTTCCCGTAGAGCGTACCTCCCACAGCTCCGAAAAAGTGAGCAACAACCCTGCTCAGGACTCGGTTTTGCCAGGCTGTGCAGAGCAAGTGGTGAGCAGAGAGCCACACTGACAGGAGAGCGGATTCAGAGGTGGGCGATGGCCACACAGGGTTCCTGGGACCGCTACAGGGATAGGCCCTGGGTGGAACCCCAGCTGCCAGGCGAGCCGAGGCCGCGGCAAGGGTGAGGAGCATTGGCTGTGATATGAGGGAACTTGTTCAGGGGCCCAAGGGGACCAGGACCTGGAGCCCCTGGCCCACCATGCTTTTCAAAGTGGGAAAGATGGCCCGGCTGGCCCCGTGCCCAGGGACCCTTTCCTCCTCCCCACCTGCCTGCCTTTCTCCCTCCCTCCCTCCCCCTGCTTTCCTCCCTCTCTTTCTCTCTTCATAAGTGTGACCATATTACACGAACTCTTCTGTAACCTGATTTTGTTCATTCACTCATAATTTGTGGATGTCTTTCCCTGTTCATGAAAATCCCTTGTAATTTTATTTTGCACACTTAAAAACATTATTCTGAGAAGAAGTCAGTAAACATCACCAGATGTCAAAGGAGTCCTCGACACAAAAGCGGTGAAGAGTTCAACCCTTCCTCCAGGACCCAGACAGCCACGCTCCGTGAGGGAGCAGCTCGAGCCCACGTGGATGTCCTCTGCGGCAGAGCCCTGGGCAGACGCTGCTAGCCAGGCTCAACAGTGTGTCCATCAACCGTGTCCCTCCCATATGCCTTGAACCGCAAGGCAGGGAGAGACGTGAGGCTTCAGTGAGCAGACCCACCTCAGACCAGGCCAGGCGGGGTGGGATCTGCCAGAGCCCCAAGGCCTTCGGCAGCATTGTCTTGGCCCAGCCTTGTCCAGAGCCCCAGCCCAAGTGAGACCCAGTGGGGCCTACCCAGCTAAGTAACAGGGTCGGACACAGTTGCGTCTGGCACAGTCCCTGGTGCATGGGAGGACCTGAGAAATGTTTGAGAAATTAAGTGTATGCATTTCACAGGCAGAAGGCAGAGTTGGTGGGTGAGCAGCCAGTCGGCCTGGAGGGGTTTCACAGAGACAGGAGTCAGCTCTTCTACGGGGTCCAGATCTTTGTGCTCTAAGCCTCAGCGCTCAGTGTAACTGGGGATCAAAGTACTAGTTGCCTTGTGGGGTTAAACTGGTTAATATGAGCAAAGCTGAACTACGCCGAGTACACCTTAGGTGCTCAGTCATTAGTCCCTCTGAGCTTTTTCTCCAGGAGGCCTCGGGAGTGACAGGTGACTGTAAAAAATGACAGGATCCAAGGGAGGGCCAGTGCCAGTCCTCAGGGGTGCTGGGGCCCCTCAGTCGTGAAGTTCAGAGAGACAGGGTCCTCCAGTGTGCCAGGCAGGGGCGGCTGTGAGCGAAGGAGACAGTAGGAGAGAAGGTCCGGGGCAGAGGAGGAGGCCCTTCAGCACTGGGCTGGGCGTTGGACTGGCATCGGAATTCCCATGTGAGAGGCCACCTGGTTCTTTGTGGCCCCAGAAGGCAGAGATGATGGCTGTCATTTATAAAACGTGTCATTTATACAATCAGAATTTCCTCCAAACCGATGGGCTGCTCCAGAGGTAGTGAGCGCCCTGCTATGAGGTGCATGCAAGCAGCAGTTGATTTACTGGGGATAGAGGTTGAAATATGGGATGGAGGATTGGCAAATATGCAACTAGCAGGTTCACTTCCTTCCAAGAGTCTGGGATTCAAAGCTCGTGGGTGCGAGAAAGGCAGTGGGCAGCATGCGGTGCCAGGCTGGGGCTCAGGGTGTGTTGGGAAGAGAGGACAGTTCGGGCAGAGGCTTGGCAGGGCAGCCCGTTCCTCAGGTCACTGGCTAGGCCCTCAACAGCCCAGGCCAGTGATTTTCCCCTGGGAGCCCCTGGCCCAGCGGGGACGTGAGCCTGTCGTCCACATGGGGGCAGCATGAGACCGCCGATGGCGCGGCGCGGCGCCGGCAGGGGGCGCCCGAACGTCGGGCCCTCTGCGCCTCCCAGACCTCGCCTCCCGACCTCACATCCCAAGCCTGCGTGACTGTGGCCCAGGCCCCGGCTGCCCCTTCCCGCCAGGTTCTCTGGGCAGGTGGGGTCCCCTCGGTTCTGAGCTCCTGACGGTGCAGCGGGGTTGGGGAGTGTCTTCCCCTGGAGAGGATTCAGGACAGAGAAAGCAGAGCCTGTGCGGAGAAAGACAAATACCCTATGATTTTACTTATTTGTGGAATATGAAAAAAAAAACACAACCCAACAAGGTGAACAAAAGAGCAGTAGACTCATAGACTCCGAGAAGTGACTGGTGGTTACCGTGGGGGAGGGGTTGGGGCGCGTGGGAGGGCGAGGGGGATAAAGGGGCACAAAAATTCTCAGCCGTAGTGTAAGGTGGTCGTGGGGACGGTAGTGCAGCCTGGAGAATGTAGGCAGTGATTCTGTCATCTCTTCCTGTGTTGACAGTAGTAACCGCCCTGGTGGGGTGAGGATTTAATAATGTGGGTAACTGTTCAACCACCGTGTTGTACACTTGAAACCAATATAATATTTTGTATCAATGATACTTCAATTGGAAAAAAAAAAGCAGAGCCTGTGGGTGCCTCTGGGTACAGGCCCTGCTGGTCCAGCCCAGAGTCCCTGGCAGCCACGTCCCTTGCAGGGGAACGAGCAGGTTTTCCATTGGGCAAACTTGGGTTCAAATTCTGTGCTCACGGCAGAGTGGCTTCCTCAGAGCCTCAGTCTCCCTTGTACCCGTGGGGGAGGAGCAGCGCCCAGCTGAGCAGGCAGGAAGCCAGTCTAAGAGTTGGGGGGCTCTCTTCACCCTGTTTCACGGACAGGGAGCCCGAGTCCTTGGGCATGACCCCCTAGAGGCCCCAAAGCAAAATGGAAACCTGCTTGTCCAGCTGTCCCCCAGGACCCAGAGGAGCATGGGATGGTGTATACCCTGTGAGGTAGGGAGCCCTGTGACACCGACGCCTGGTGGCCTGGGACAAGCCCCTGGCCTCCAGGGCCAACAGATGCCAAAGGGGGCGCATCCTCTATGCTGGCCCCTGCCTCCCCCCAGACCCACTCACTCCCCCCAGAAGAGGCCTAGAAAGGTTGGGGAGCCTGGGGTAGTGGCCTGGGAGGAGGGCAGGCACCTGTCAGCTCAGGGCTGAGTGGGAGTCAGCTGGCCTGAGGCTGGCAGGGCTGAGAGGGCGTGCACTGTTCAGGGGAGGGGACCAAGGGGTCAGAGCCGGGCCTGGGGAGTGACCTCACTGCTGGGCTGAAGGACGGGGGACCGTGAGAGCCACAGGAGGGCTGTACTACAGGGCAGGGTTGGGGGGTGCTGCTCCCCATTTAGTGCTCCAATGAACCCCTCCCAGGCCCCACTGCATCAGGGACTGAGCCAGAGAAGAGGGCCTGGCTCTGTTTAGGAAGGCACAAGGGACACCAGAAAGAGCAGAAAGGAGCTGGGGATCTGAGGAGGGGCACAGTCAGAGGGCTGGGGACCCTACAGGTCCCGTCCAGGGCACCCTGAGCGAGAAGGGCTGGTGGCCATAGGCAACCAGCCTTGGCCCGAGCAGTGTCCTTCCCAAGCCTGTGTTACTGGGAAAATCACTCAGCTTCCTGGGGGCTGACCCCTCACTCCCCCTCCACCCCAACCCCACATAGGCGGGCTCAGCCACACAGCCTGGGAGAGTTCTCCTGATGGGGCAAAAGGAAAGGGTGACCCTCGGCTCTACCCGGGGGATCTGTAGACAGGCCCTCTACGTGAGGCCTGGGTTTGCAGCCCCGATGTCTGCTGGGCCAGGGCTACCACTGTGACCACCCCCCTCCGCCGGAACATCTACTGTGTGCAGGGCCTGGGGGGATGGGGGAGGAGGCGGCTGCGGGCACAGCACCCAAGATGCCAGGAGCCTCTGGGGCCAGAAGGGGGAGCTGGAGTCCTTCCTGGGCATTCCCAGCAGGAAGCCTCAGGGGGCCGGGAGGCGTTGGGGTAGGACCAGGCAGAGGGCTGGAGGGGACACAGGCCAGCATCTGCTTCCCATGGCTTCCTGGCACCCGACGTGAGCTGGGGGGGCTCTCTAAGCTGTCACTGCACCCCCAAAGCCCCAGAGGCCTGACCCACAGTGGGTGTCCTCGCCTTCCCAGCACACAACCCCTAACAGGGATGAAAAGGGAAAGGAGAACCCTGCTAGGGCCCAGTGGCTTCTCCTGTTCACCCCAGGTCGCAGATAGCCGAGGCTCAGAAATGTGGTGGGACTTGCCCAGGGCCACTTAGCTTCTCCTCCGTCAGTCACTGCTGGAAGCTCGGACCCACCTAGGGCTGGCACTGCGGGCAGCCTGGGGAAAGGAGGGCCATGCTTTTCCTGGGACTGGCCATCCAGCAGCGTGCCCTGGTGTCCAGGGCAGGGGGACGGTGGCCACCTCAGTCCCGTGCTTGAATGAATCCTTGTTGTGTGGCCAGCTGACCCATGCTGCTTCTGTCCTCAGGCTCTGGAGAGGTCCAGGGAGGGAGACCCAGATTGTGCCCTGACACTGGGCAGTCGGGGGACCTTGAGCAAATACTCACCACATGGCTCCTCCGTCCTCCACGCAGGGGTGAGGGCCCTACCTGCTCCACGCACGTTGTGGTGAGGCACCACCCATTCATGCCAAGCACTTCCTGAGGCCTGGCCCGTGGTCTCTGGGAGAGGGCGTGGCCAGCCAGAAGTCCAGGTGGGCAATAAGGGGGTCCTTCCCTGCCCCCCATCCTCCCCTGGACACACGGAGGCTGCCCACAGGGGGAGGGAAGTGGGGACACAGGGCCAGGGCCAGGAGAGGGCAGGCTAGGAGCAGCTGCCCAGGGCGGCTGCACGAAGCCAGGCCCACAGCCGGCTCAGCCGGTCTCAGCGCCGCTGCCCGCCTGGCACAGGGCCCTCACAGCACTGGTTTTAATCGATCTTTTCCGCCAGCAGCTCCTGGCGGCGTGGGGGCGGCTTCCCCTCCATTTGCTTCTCCTGGAGGATGCGGCTTGGCTAAAAATAACTCGGATTACAGGGCTGGGTCCTGGTGGGAGGTGGGGCCTGGGGGCTGTGTGGGCGGGAGCCTGCCGGGAGTTCCCTGAGCAGATGGAGGGAAGTGGGGGCAGGTGGGCCGGGGTGGGGATGGGCTCCGGCCGAGGTGAGGGGCGCGAATCCAGGCGGGGCTAACTCCCAGGCCGGGGTTGGGGGCAGACCTATGCCCGTGAGCTCTGTCCTGACGGCTGTCCTGACGCTCTGCGTCCCAGGCCTGGGCACAGCACAGCTCCTGCGGCGTGAACACGTTGCTCCTTGAACTGCCAACCCTGCTGCTCCCTCATGTGGGGCTTCAGGGAGGTGACAGGCTGGCCGAGCCTCAGCTTCCACATCTGTAAAGTGGGATCATCACACAGGTTCCAGGGACGACTCCGCATGGTTTTCTGCTCCCCCGGCACCCCCACCCTACCACCTATCCACCTTCCTCTCCCCAGCCCTCCAGCCCCTCTTCCACCACAGCCGGGAGGCTGGCCAGCCAGCCCGTTCCTGCCTCCTGACTGCGCACACGCATCCTTCCAGGATCCCCTGTCCCTCTGCTGGTCCGAACCCTGCTTTGCCTTCTCAGGGGCTCCCTCCCTGCCGTCCCTCCTGGCCCTCACTGGCCGCCCAGCCCCGCCCCTCACCCTGACCCTGAGTCACACGCACACAGGCGCACTGCTGCCCCACCACCCAGCACCCCACTCCACCCTGCTCCCCTTGTTGCCACCAATCGGGCTCCATGTGAGGAGGGCGCAGGTCTCATGGAGGCTTTCTGCTGTATGCTGGAATGCCACGCTGCCCGGGCAGGGCCATTCAGAAGCCCAGGAACTTCTGGCGCGTTTCAGTGGTGCCCAAGGACAGAGAGAGACCATGTGAGAGCAGGACGGCCTCTGGCTTTCTGGGCTGCAGGGCCGTTTCACAGACGGGGAGACAGAGGGACTTGAGAGAACCTACCCCCAGGGATCACATTTTGTCTGTTTTATTCCCTCAGCAACTTGCAAGGTCAGCTCTCTTCCCCTCCCCATTTTCTAGAAGAAGAAACTGAGGGTCTGAGTGTAAAGCTGATACACCTAAAAGGGGGGGGGGCATCACCTAAAGCCCACCCAGTGACCCTCTATGTCACCAAAGTAGTGACAGCAGGTGTTTCCGGGAGGTTCCTGTCCCCAGAGGAAAACCTGGATGTTGGGACCCTCTCATGACTGCCTTCAGCCTTCCCGGGGTCCCCTGTGGCCTTCCCCCATCTTACAGCTGCTGCAGGAGGCAGGCCCCAGAGCTCTGCCCCCCTGCTGGAAGCACTCAGGTGGGAGCTCCCTGGGACCCCGCTGTCACTGCATGTCCTTGTTTCTTTTCCGTTTGGGGAGTGAGTGGGCAGGAGGCACAGCCCCGAGGGAGCCGTCGTGGAGTTGGGCTGGGGGCTGGCTTTGATATGACTACTGGCTGCCAGGGAAATGAACTCCTAGACGCTGGGGGCCAGCTGCCGGGCACAGCAACATCCCCACCCCGCTGCCTGGTTCTGTCCCTGGCTGCGCCGACATCTCCATTGGAAGACCAGGGTGGACACCCCTCTGAGGCCCACTGCAGCCAGCTGGCTGGGCGACCTCAGCTCAGGTTTTGACCTCTCAGGGCTGGGAGTGTGCCCTCTGAGCAGTAGATACCTTTGGGCCTCCAAGCCTGCCTGGGAAACAAGGGAAGAGACTTCCAATCCCAACATGGAAACCAAGAAAAGAAACGGGTCTGCGAAGGGGTGGCCCAGGAGCTCCCTGCAAGCTGGCTTAGAGCTGCCGAGGACTTCAGGGAGAGGAGAGGCCTCACACCCCCCAAGTCAGGCTTCCTCCCACAGGCCCTGCCCCTGCTGCCCCTGCCCACAGGCTCCCAGCACTCCCGGGGCCAGGGACAGTGCGTCTGCCTCACCCGATCCTGTGGGCCCCGCTCAGCTCCGCTGGTCCACCTCGCTGCCCTGCTTAGCCGTCCCGAGGCCGGGCTGGCCTAGCACCTCCACCCATGGCCTGCGCCTGTAGGTGCCTGCAGACAGGGTGCTGCACTCTGTCCCTGCAGCAGGGGCGGATCCGCCCCGTCCCTCATCCATGTTCTCTGCCTGGAAGGTGCACCCCCACCCGGCTCATTGCCTCTGGGAGGCCTTGCAGGACCTCCCCAGCCAGGCCAGCCCCTCCCTCCACACCTCCCCGACACCATAGGCTGGCCCTGTGCTTTGTCCAGGTCCGTCTCCCCTTTTGAGTGGGGAGCTCCCCAAGAGCAGTCCCGGGCCCCCCAGTATCCCCTGGCCGTGCTTCCTCTTCTCTGCCCTTCGTACCCCTGAACTCACTCCAGTGTAGTCCCTGGGGGGGTGCCAGGCAGAAGGAGGAGGCCAGACACTTCACCCTCACACCTCTGGGACCCCCTTTCCAGGGCTTTGCCCCTCCCGGCAGCCCACCCACCTTCCCTGAAGATGCCCAGGTGGCAGGCATGCATCTCTTCTCCTCCGGAGCCATGCTTGGTCCAGGTTCTGGGGAAAGGGGTCTGTCTACAAGAGAGTCCCCAAGAGACATGCCCCCGGCCCTGTGTGTCCACAGTGTTCCGTGGATGCAGGGTGGGGAAGGGGTCGGTGGCAGTGGCTGGTCCTCGATCCAAATCCAGGTCACTCCCGGCCTGCTCAGCAGCCATCAGTAATTAGGGGCCAGCAGGACGTGGGCAGGCAGGTGGCAGGAGGCCTAATTGTCTGATTTTTCAGGTAATTAACGGGAGGCTGTCTGGTCTGTCCCCATGGGGCCCGGCATCCGCCACCCCATCCCCCCCAGGCAGCCCCAGCCACTTAATGAGGCCAATTACTGTGTGGTGCCCGGGCCCTCATTAGCCACCTGGAAAGGTCGTCAGGGAATGGCATCAGGGGAAGGGCTCAGTCGGGCATGGGGGGCTGGGCAACCCCCAGGAGATCGAGGTCAGGATGTGCAGGCCCCAAATATGTGCTGCTGGTCATTGGGGGATAGCCTGTGTCACGTCTGGGACCCCACTTCTTGCCTGTCCTCTCAGGACAGCAGCGTTAGGTCAAAGCCTCCCCCCGCCGCTCCTGCCTGCCTAACCCTTGGCTTCCTGGATCAGGGATGAGGGTTGGTGTAGGTGCCCAGCACACGGGCGCGGCACTCACCCTCTGACAGTTTGGACACCTTTACTCCGCTCCTGAGGAAAGGCAGGCCCAGGGGGGTTCAGGCCTGAGACCACCAGGGCAGCTGAGCCCCAAGGGCATCTGCCCCTGGGCAGGGGACCTGGTAGGGGTCAGTAGAGCTATCCGATGGAGGGTGTCTAGGAGTGGCTGGACTTCAGTGTACCTGAGCAAAGTGAAGGCGGGAAGCAGGCCATCCCAGGAAAGAGGGGGCTTTGGAGGTGGTGGGGGAGCTGGAGGGCCCTCTCCCTGGCTGCCCCAGGACGCCCGGGGCAGAGCCAGCGGGTGCGTGCCGGTGCCCAGCCCATCTCAGGCTGGAATCCCATCTGTTGGTGGGCCCACGCCCCCGCCGGCCCCAGAGAGCACTGTGCCTTCAGATGTTGAGAGTTTTGGCTTCTGTGTCTCCTCTGTTTTAAGAATTCTGTGACCTAATTCCATGCTGACAAACTCCATGCTGTTCCGGCTCCTGTAATTGTCAGCTAATGCTACTTCTGGTCCCACTGCCAGCCCAGAATCTAGGTCAAGGGTTTCCAAACTGTGTCCCCCAGCAGTCCTGGGGTGGGACCGGAAGCAGGAGGCTGCTGACACCCCAGTTGGAACCACTGGCCTTTGATCTCCGATAAAATATTAGTAGCTGCTTTGGTGCCTCTTGCCGCGTTCCTGGCGCATAGAGGGACTCTGCCTCCACAGTCACATTCTGTCCTCACAAAACCCATGAGGATGGCAGCCTCACATGCCATGTCACCGAGGAGGCTGCTGAGGCCATTGGAGGCTGAGGCTGAGCTGAGCTGCACGGCCCTGCTTGGTCAGGGGAGAGCCAGGGCTTGGACCAGCTTCCATTCTAAGCTGCAAGAGTAAAGGGTCTTCAGCTAAAAGGAAACTAGGTGTGGGGGCTGGGGGCACGTCTACCAGAGCAGTTTCCACCAGGCTGGGGAGGGTGGGCACCGGCCTCATTGCCCCGGGGGAATGGGGTCCCAGTCCCAGGTCACCAGGGCCCAGCCCCCGTGTGAGGTGTCTGTGCCAAGGGTCCAGCTGCCTGTCTGTGTTTCCCTTTCCTCTGCTGTGGGGTCTGCTTCCCCTGTGGTCCAAACCAGCAAGATCCAGCCCAGAAACAGCACATGTTTCCAGCCTCTGCTCCTCCAAGTCACACATCGCCTGGTGCTATATGCTCCTTGTCAGCTTGCTTCAAAATCCTGGGTGGGGGTGCTGAGCACGCGGGAGGGGCACTCAGGGCCTCCTCCCGCTGAGAAACTGAGCTGCGAGCCCGCAAGCCCAGGACGAGACTCAGTGGGCAAGCGGGGCCGGTCCTTGCTAGGCTGGGGGCTGGCTTGGGGGCTCAGTCTCGGGTGGGAGGCATGGTAGGTGGCCGAGATGCAACCTGGGCTAAGAATTAAACTGGCGCCGAGGTCAGAGCTCAGGGGCTTCAGTCTTGTCTAGTGGTCCCAGGTCCAGACCTGGCTTGGAGTCAGGGGTCAGAGGTCATCACTCAGAACTTGATGAGGATGGAGAGCCAAGCTCAGTCTGGGGTCGGGATCAGGATTCACGCTGAGGTGGGTCAGAGGTCAGAGGCCAACCTGATGCTGAAGGCCACAGCTGACTGAGTAGGAGGTCCGCAAAGACTCAGAAACCTTCCTGCCCCTGGAAATGGTCTGGGGCAGGACCAGTAATGGATGGAGGCCTTCAGTAAGGAAAACAGGGGCTTCCAGGAACTGAACACGATGATGAGGACTGGGAGCAGAGCCCGTGTCCGAAGGCCCAGGGTGCAGGCGGGAGGAGCCATGGTTGTCCATCTCTGGAACTCAGTGGTCATGGCGCCCACCCCACAGCTGCCCGTGCTCCGTCAGGGCAGGGCTGCCTGTGGGCCTGGCGTCGGGGAGGTAGGCCTGCCCCGTGAGGACTGGTCCAGGTTCCAGGTGTGGATTCGTGGCCCTGACCCATCTCTGCAGGGTGGGGTGGGTGCGGGGCTTTAGGGTGCAGCTCAGTTCCAAGGCTCTAGGTCCCCAGGCCCCAAGCTGCCCCTGAGAGGTGGGTCTGCCACGCAGGCAGCCCTTGTGGCCCACCTGAGCAATGTGCAGGAGGTCCTGGGCACCTGTCCCAGGCCTCCCATTCTGCTGGCTGGATTTTCCCGCCGTTTCTCCGTCCTGGGCCCACTCTGGGGCAAACCCGCACAGCAGCCAGCGGGGGGAGCAGGCAAGCAGGAATGAGAGGCCTGTGGGCAGAAGAGAAGGGCGCCAAGGAGGAAGGCTGATCACAGGCCTTCTGTTCTCATCGCCCACAGGGCCTGGGCACAGAGGTCCACCCGGCTCTGGGGGCCTGACCCCAGAGGTCTCCCCCTCCCCAGGGGATCCCAGGGAGATTCACCCAAGAAGGGATGCAGGTCTGTGAGAGGGGGTAGGGACTGGAGGAAGGTGAGGTATGCCCAGGGGACAAGAATGGTGGAAAGCCAGCAGAGGACATGTGGACCAGAGGGCTGCCCTGCTCGCCCAGGATGGGAGGCCGCCAGGGTCTGGCTGTGAAAGCCCTGGTCACCTCCTCCAGCTAAGCTATTAATACCCAGCCACCACCCCTGTACCCCTGCTGGGAGCACGCCGAGTTCCTTGGGGGCTAAAAACGGCCTGAGATGGGGGTGGGCCAGGCGCTCTGCATCTCTTCTTGTTGGGGGAGCTGAAGCCAAAGGCCAGGCTGGCTTGAAAGGGGCTGGAGCCAGGATGGGGGTGCAGAGGGTGACTGAGCCCTGGGAGCAGGAAGGCCCTCAGCCCATCCCAACCCCGTTGCTCAGGGACCCCCGAGGCCCCACCAGGAGGGGGTCCACTGCCTGTCTGTCCTGGCTCCTGGCCCACACGTGGGCCTTCCCCTCCCCTCAGACCCCGTCTTGGTTTGCTGCAGGCTGTGACAGGACTGGAGGCTGGGGGCCGCCTGTCCCCTCCTGCCAAGAGAGGCCTGGGGGGAAGGAGGCTCCAGGAGGAAGTTGGGGGCTTCTGGTGGAAGCAGGGCGGGTCATGTTTTTGCCTCATGTGTGAAATCTCAATTATCCATAGCATTCTCTGAGGAGGGAATTACGGGCAGCCCCATTTCATAGATGCAGAAACAAGACTCAGTCATATTCCCAGGGTGACAGACCCGAATCCTGCCTGTGTTGCCTCCTGTTACGTCATGAAAAAGGGGTCCCTGGTTCGTTTGGGGACCCATCACAATACCCGTCACCATAGTGCTGTAGCCCACTGGGGCGACTGGACCAGGATGAGCCCACAGGCCCCTTTCTCCTGAACTGGCGGAGCCCCTCCCAGGGACTGGCAGCCACTTCACCCTCCATGGCTCATGAGCGCACACCGGGGGCCTGTGCTGGTCTTCTGGGCTCCAGGCCATCCAAGGCCACCTGCTCCCGGCCATGTCCCTCTCCCTTCCCATGACAGATGCTCCAGGGTCCAGACAGACCCCAGAAGGTACAGACTTGGCCAGGAGAGTCTAGACGAGAAAGTGGCTGAGAGGTGTCAGCCCAGAGGCCCCCTGCACCGGAAATCCTGACAGCTGCCTGCCTCACAGGTCCTGGGCACCGGGCCCTGACCTGGGCAGGCTGCCGTGGTGTCGGGTGTCCAGAGCAGTTGGGGGAGGTGATGGCCCGCAGCCAGCGGCAGTCTGCCTGTAGCTGTCCACACCTCCCGGGCTGCCAAGGCAGAGCAGCGCCATGGGGCTGAGGAGGGGTCCTGCCCGGCCTGCAGATCTGAGGGGAGAGGCCCTGGCCTGAGGGTCTGGGGAGGAAGCACTGTCCTGTCCTAGGCTTAGGGATACCTGGCCCTGCCTAAGAAATCTGAGGGGGCAGACCCCTGGCCTGGGGCTGGAAGGGGGGGTATATTCCCTAATGGTGGAGGTGGACCAGGGAAGCCCCAGCCACGCTCCTACTCGGCAGCCAGGCAGTAGCCCTGCATTTCTCCCCTGTGCCTCTGCAGCAGCCTGAAGGGCCAGACCTGCAGGACGGGGCAGGAACCCTCCGGCCTCAGGATGACCACACACAGCCCTGGGATCCCCCCTCCCGTCCCGGGAGGGAGGTGGTGGAGCCTTGCCAGTGATCTTTGCCTCCACACCAGCGGAGGGGACAGGCCAGCCTCAGAGAGGGGATTCCAAGGCCACCTCCCTGGGATGAGCACTATGCACCCCCACTCTCCCAATTCCCACATGCTCACCCCCTGGGGGCCGGCTCCCCAGTCAGGCTTCCTGGACTGATAGGCTTGAGGAGGCAGCGCATTCCCAGCTCCCACCCCAGGCGTGGGGCGCCCATGGCCTCCCCATCTCCCCAGAGTGCCCCCAGCAGAGCCTGACTTTATGAAGGCTTTGGGCCCTCCTTTCTCTGCTCCCGTTGTCCACTTCCCTCTTGGTCCTTGCTCCCACCCCCCAGCCCTCTGGGTCTCTGGCCAGCTGAGCTCCTCCGCCACACCAGGTCCGGGCCATCTCCCACCTTAGCTGCCCTCTTTGCTCAGCCTCTCCCTGTGTCCCTGTGCCTTCCCTCTGGGTGTATCTCTGTCCTTGGTCTGGCTCAGCCCTGGCTCGGTCTCTGTCTGCCTCTCCGAGCCACCCTCTGATAGCTCGGCCTTTCTGTCACTGTTGCTCTGGGACCCTGTCCTGGCAGCATCTTCTCTCCCCACCTGGCCAGGACGCCTGCTCAGAGGCCTGCTCGGATGTCTGCTGGCCGGGCCCCAGGAAGAGCTCAGACTGTGTGCTCGTGGTCCCAGCTCTGGCCCGGTTCCACGGGCACTGCTGCAATTCCCAGAAAGCAGGCGAGGGAGAGAAGGCCAGAGGGCCACGTGCTTGCCTACCCCTTGGAGGGGCTGATGGCCTTGGGTCGCCCTGTGCTCAGGCCACCGGCAGTGGTCCCTACCCAGGCTGCCAATTCCGAGCACTACTGGCTTCATATGCTGCCCAACCATGACGGCTGCGGGACCCTGGGCGAGCTCTGAGCCTCAGGTTCCTCTCCTGCGTTGTGGCACCAGTAGGGCCTGCTTCAGCAGGTGCCAGAGAATGAAATGTCAGCACGCTGGGCACTCTGCCCAGCACGCTGTAGGGGTCAAGAGAGTCCCCATTAGTGTGAGTATGACTGTTCCCCGGGGCCCCCAGAGCCGTGATGAGTGGGCTGGGGAACCGGCTGAGCCTCTGCTACTTGAAGTGCCCCATGCCCACCCTGTGCCCCACGCCTGTCCCTTCCTCTTTTGGGAGACATCCTCCCACACCTGGGACCTTCCTCTCCTCAGAGTCAGTCTGAATCGCACACTGTGGCGCTCACCAAATTAATTACTGCTGGCTTGGGGATATATATTTTTTAAAGACATTTTTCCAGGGGGAAAAACACACAGGAGCTATAATTAGTTAGGAAGAGGAAAGGAGTGGAGCGTGTGAATCACCAGCCCCAGTGACAGACGGTCAGAGTCGAGCAGAGCTCTGGGAGAAGCCTCTGGGTGGGGGTGGACCAGGGATGGGAGCTGCTCCAGGCAGGCTAGGGTCCTCAGCCACCAGGCATGGAGGATCTTACCTGCCACCTGAAGTTCGCCTTTGCCTCTGATGTTTTTCCTCCTGGAACTGCCTTCCCTCTCGCCCCCTGGCTAGGGGCACTTTCACCCCTGCAGCCTCGTACCTGGGCAGAGAACCTCATGCCTGGGATGAGGAGCTAGAATTTAGAAGGTTGCATTACCAGGGATTTGGAGACCATCTAGTCCAGCCTGTCATTCATTCATTCACTTGGTCATCAAATTCGAAATACTGCTGTGTGCCTGGCCTGCACACAAGTAAACTGAGGCCCAGAGACGTGCTGTGTCCGGCCCAGGGCCACACAGCTGTGGGTGGATCAGCTTCTGTGCGCATCCTCTCACACCACCCATGCTGAGATGACCAGGGCCTGCTCCAGCTGAGCCAGATCGGAGGGGCAAGTAGGTCCTGCAGGGGCACAGAGGGCCTCGTGGGGAGGAGGTGGAAGGTGTTCAAAGGCTGGAAACAGCATGCTGGCCCACGACGCTGGCAGGAGGCAGGGGGACCTGAGGTGGCTGCACGGCTGCTGCTGGGCCTGTGGCTTCGGGGCCTGGACATTACAGGCCCCAGGGCCCCAGGGTTTCTTCTGAGCATGACCTGCTGGTGGGGCACCCTGGTCCTTGAGGACCATCCTCTGGTTCTTTTTGATGTCCGGGGCCCACTGACCCAAGGTAACCCCTTCCTGGGGTGTGCCCCAGATTTCTCCCTCTCTCCTTCTTCCCTTTGTTGAGGGCTGGCTTCTCCAGGGGTCTCAGCCCAGGCCTTGGGGTTCACTGGTACACTGTGGCTTGGGGCTGACAGCAGAGACCCCAGGTCTGCAGGGAGAGGACACTTCCTCCGTGGGGGAATCTGGCATCAGTCAGCAACGAGAGGTCCCTCCTAACCCCAGACCAGATCAGCCTTCAAAATTCCAGGCTGCATGTCCTCCACATCAGGGACAGGGGCACCGTCCTGCCCCAGGGTGCAGCGGCCCCCAGGCCCCAGGCCCCAGACCAGCATCCAGGCTCAGAGCAAGGCTCCCGGGTTTAACAATGAACTTGGAACCAGGATGTCTAATCAAGGCCAGCCTAGAGTTCTGAGGGCATTTTGGGGGTTTTTCATTCATTCAACAACTAACTTCTGGACACATTCTCTATGCCCAGCATTGTGCTGGGCCCTGAGACACTGGAGTGGCAATGTAGGTGACAGACATGTGACCAGGCAGATTCGTACAAAGTGAGCAGCCTTGTGGAGGGACTTCATGGTGGCTGTGGGAACCCCTGATGAGGTCAGGGAGAGCTTCCTGGAGGAAGGGGTATATAAGTTGAGTCCCCAAGGATGAATGCGCCCTTAGCCAGGGGAAGAGAGGGAAGACAGTTCAGGAGGGAAGAATCAGATGCAAAGGCCAGGAGCAGAGAGGGGAGGGGGCATCCAGAAGTGGGCGGGGTACTACTGGCTTGTTCAGAAGCCTCAGCCTTGTGAGCCCCAGGGAGAGACTGGATTTCATCAGGAGCACAAGGGAGGGGCGGCCTGGGGACAGGGGACTGGAGGTGGAGGGTGGGTGGAAGCAGAGCTGGACCCACAGTCCCACCCGAGGGCTCCTATAAATAGAAAGGGTGTGGGGGACAGAGGAGGGGGTCCTTGGGACCTCCCACACCGGCCTCTTTCAGACCCCTCCTGGGCAGCCTCGGGCCCTCGGAGAGATGGTGCAGTTGACTGCAGGGAAGACATGGGCCCCTGATTCTCTCTCTTTGTGTCCTGAAAGGAAGGTGCCCTCCTATGCTTTTGCTAATTGGTTTGGGATTTCTGGTGGTTTTCTTTTAGAAGATAATTATTATAGATGTTGAGAATAAATGCAGCTATTGTGTGGTGCTGAGTGTTGAGAATGGAAAGAACACCCCTGAGCTCGCCCACTCCTGTGTCACAGAAGAGGCGGGTGAGGTGGGGAGGGAGCAACGTGCCCAGGCCACACAGCCCGCACCACGGAGCAGGACGGGGTGGCCTTCAGGGTTCAAGGGAGCAGAGGCTGCTTGGTCGGGGAGGGGACCTGGGAGTTCCTCCAGTTTCTAGTCTTGCTTACACGCCTCCTGGGAGACAGGGAGCTCACTGCTTCCCGGCTGCCTGGGTGAATTTGCGGGGCTACAGCTGTTGGGCAGTACTGCCTGAGCGCAGGGAGCACTGCCACCTGCCCTTCCACAGTGCCACCCAAGGTTCCCTACATCCCACGTCCATCTGCCCTTGACCTGCTGTCTTAGCTCCTCTGCCTAAGGTGAGCGGGGGCCAGGTGCACGCCATGCGCAGGGCCCGGCCTTCTCGCCTTCTCCAGGCCGTCCCAGCTGAATCTGCTCTGCCTGAGGCGGGTGTGTGCCTGATGAGAAGGAGGGTGTCCCGGACCAGAGCCTCCAGTACTGCCAGCATGGCGACCTGAGGAGGGCTTGAGCCGGGGTAGTGGCAGGGCCTGGCAGCAGCTCCATGGGCACGGAGGAGCAGATGGGGCCCCTGGCTCAGCGCTCGCCCCCACTTAGCAGGCTTCTGTTTGGCCCCTGCCCTGTGTCTGGCCCTGTGATGGCCACTGGGCCCTCAGAAATGAGCTTAGACACACGCCTGACCCCTCCCTGCCTTTGGGTTTCGAGAGGCCAGAGGGAGACAGCAGAAAATGGAAAACCTTCACTCCTGACAGAATCAGCTCCCCTCAGCGTCAGCGTAAAACTCCTGCAAAACGCCCCACCCACCCGGGCTGCTGGGGTCTGGCCGGCCTCTGACCTGCAGGGCCCCCAGCTGTGGCTCCAGCACCTCCCTGGAGCTGGACTTCCCGCTCCCCTGGCTGTGGACACTCCCCGGTGTCCAGGGCCTCTCCGGCCCCCTGGCCTTTCCCAGGGGGTTCTCTCTGCCTGGAAAATGCCCTCTTCCTTCTCACTTGCTGACTCTGCTCACTGTTTGGCATTAGCTTCCAGCTCTCTCCCTGGGCAGCTTTTCCGACACCCTGAATACCTACCTGTACCCCAGCCCCTGCACTGCTCCTTGGAGCACCTGGAGCCTATAATTAGACCTCCAAAGCGTGCTTCCTCAAGGGGCGTGTGAATAAAACGAGAGTTCCTGTGGCCAGGCTCTCACCTGGCCCTGGTTGACTAGCTCCCTGCACACCTGTGGGCACTACATGGCTGATGACTCTATATAAAGAGCTCCACCCAGTGCTCTGGGCGCGACGCGGTGGCAGGGCTGCAAGGCTGCAGGAGAGCAGAGCAGAGGCTGGAGTGGTGGCAGTGCTGAGGACAGAGGCCCGGAGGACGGCTGTGCGGACAGAGAGGCCCAGAGGCAGAGATGGGCTTGCTGCCTGCAGACTCGCTCTGAGTGATCGGGATTCTAGTGACTGACCTGCCACCTGGCAATAAAGTTGGGTATAACCCTTTCACCCTGAGAACGTTTTGCTGTCATTTTCTTTGGTCACACTGAATCCATAGCGAACTTGCCTGGGGCTGAAACCCATTGGCAAGACAGGCGCCTGCTGCCCATGGGCAGCAGAGAGGGGCCGTACTCCCCTCCTCACAGCTGTACCCCATCCTCACTGCCAGCTGAACCCAAAACGTGGGCTTCATCAATGTATGTTGAGGGATGAGTAAATGAATGTAGAAACCATAGTGTTTCTACTGATGGAAATGTAAGTTCAGGCACATGGGGCTAGTAAGGTTGGCCGTGCATGTTCATACCCACATGTCAGAACGTTGTACGCATGGTTACCCTGGGTCCTGAAATGCAACCCACCCTGAGCCCACCCACTGTCACTGGCTGTGGCTGGTTTAGGGGGGCCCTAAAGTTAACAGCCATAGCAGTGACACTGGCCATGTGCCGAGAGCCATTTCAGCACCAAATAAGTGCAGAATATTTTTTGATGAAACATTATAGTTGGATGCAAGAAGCTAGGGTATCAAAGGTTCATGCGGAGCCAAGATTCATTCATCAACAGATATTTCTTCAATGCTGACGATGTGCCCAGGGTTGGCTGGGCACTGAGGATGTGGCTGTGGACAGAGACCTACCTTTATCCACATCAGTGTCAGGCTGAAGGCAGGGGCAGAGCAAGGTCATGGGCCTGACCCGCGGCCCTCTGGTCAAAGGGAAAGGGGAGATGGTTCCTCCGGCGGACTGTGCGGTCTCCGAGCATAGCTGCTGCCTTGGGGCCCTAGAAGGCCAGCCTGGGGCCCTGGAGACTCCTGTTCCGTCTAGGCCAGCTGCCCTGCCTCCCTAGGGCCAGTGATCAAGCAGCCGTTGGAGCTGGGATGGGCCAACAGACCTCCGGGCCAGGCTTCCAGCCCTCCCTGCTCCTGCCCACCCCTTCCACGCCCTGTACATGGGATCCAGCAACCCCTCCCACCCACCCTTGTCCCCATCAGTTTCTGCCAAAGGTCACATGGGGTCATGTTCAGGCCATAGCTCAAAGCAGCCC
Source organism: Manis javanica (assembly GCF_040802235.1). NCBI lineage: Eukaryota > Metazoa > Chordata > Mammalia > Pholidota > Manidae > Manis > Manis javanica. Next base: position 2,886,612 of record NC_133158.1, read on the forward strand.
TCCCTGCCAGACTGTGGTTCAGTGTGTCCTGCTGTGTGTGTGTGTGTCTGGGGTGGGGGCACGCAGGATGGGGTTGCTCTGCGAGAACACGGCCTCACCTTCCCCTCAGATGTGCCAGGCGGCCCTGCCCCCGGCTTCCGTCCCTCAGGCATTAACCAGGAAGATGTCTGGCAGTGAGGCAGCCAGTCACCTTAGGGCCAGAGCCCCCCATCCCCACCTGGCAAGACTCTTGGGTCAGTGCCCAGGCTCTTCCTCTGGGCGGATGTGCCGAGGCCCAGGCCTCACCCAGTGTGCCAGGCAGGGAGGGCCAGGACTCACATCCGCACCCGCGGGCCGTTCAGGCACCCCAAACCTGCTCAGACCCCCCGCCCCTACAGTGCTGACCTTGGGCATCTGGCTCCTCCACCTCACAGAGAAACCTGATGCCCTCCAGGAGCAAGAGCCCGTGATTCCTGGGCAAGGAGCACTTTTCCTCTTCCTATTCAAGCATGGCAGGGCCCCCATGATTCTGCCTCACCTACTAACAGATGGGCAAACCAAGGCCCAGGGAGGCCCTGCCTGCAGCCTTCCAGAACAGGGTGGGGGAATCCACACAACTAGAGTCTCATGCATGGCCTCTGTCCTGTCCCCTTACCCCTGTGGACCAAGAGTGGCCTTTTCCAGTTGGAGGCAAAGCAGAGGCTTGGAGGCAGGCCAAGCCATGGGGAAACAGCTCAACTTGGGCTTGAACTGGGGCTCTCACATGTGTCTAGAGCCTGAGCTGACCATTGAATCATACTGTCTGCTCAGCGACCCTTGAGTGCCCAGCAGAGACCAGAACAAACCCACTTGGCAGGGAGCAGCTCTGGGATCCCTCTGCACAGCTAGAGGCCAGCATTCCAGAATTGTCAGAATGGCCCAGGCTGCTCTGCTCACCCTACCTCCCTACCTTGGCACCCAGGGGCTCTCGGGGGCCTGGCATAAGGCCTGGTGGGGGCCAGGGATCAGGAGCCCGCAGTGAGAGGAGCAGAAGGCTGGAGGTAGGTGGCCACCGTGGACCTTCTCTGAGCAGTGCTTGGGAGGGAAAGTTGAGGCCAGCCCTTGGCTTGAGGTTCCAGGCTAGGGCTGGTGCTGTTCTATAGGTGGAAGCTGCCAGGTTGATAATCACGGAGGCCGCCCAGGAGGACGTCCCAGTGTTGGCTGTTTCTCTGCTTGCTGAGGGTGGGGCAAGGAGTCCATTCACGCTCCGTGACTTCTCAGAGAGCTTGGGCAGCTGGAGAGAAGCTGGTCCTCCCGGGCTGGGCCTGGGCAGGGGCTGCAGTGGTTCCCGGGCCTCCTGGGGTCTGCCTACCTCCTGCCGAGTGGTGGCGGTGCCTGTCTTGTGCCTGCCAGGCTGAGCTGCCCACTAAGCAGTGAGGATCAGGGTCTCCTAGGAGCCCCCAGGGCAGGGACTGGGAGATGAGGAGAAGCACCTGCTAAGAACAGGCCTGGGACCTCCACTCCCAGGCACCACCTCCCTCCCCAGCCTGTGGGAGGCTGTCTGGGGTCAGCCCCACCCTGGGCTCCCAAGGAGCCCGTCTAGAGCCTGCCCCTGCCTGGTATGCTTGCTTCTGTTCCCACAGCCCAGACAGGCTGTATGCCACCACCCCTGCCCGCTTCCTGCCCCCTCAGCACAGCACCACCCACACCCCTGCCAGTGCCCCTGAGCGGGCATCTCAGCCTTGCAGGGCCTCAGTTTCTTCTTCTGTAAGTTGGAGAGAGTGGCACTCGCCTCAGGCAGCTCTGTGAAGATGCGATGAGGTGGCGCACAAACTGCTCAGGGCAGGGCCACACAGGACGGGGTGTTCCCCTGACCACACGGGGCCCCGAGCCGCCGGCCCAAACCTCTGAGGCACTGGGCTGATGTTCCCCATTTTCTTGGTGAGGAATCTGGGGCTTTGCTGGGGTGGCGATGTGCCCAAGGTCCAACAGCTGTACATGGCAGAGTGGGGCTCAGCCCGGGCTAGGGAGCCCACTTGGCAGGGAGCAGCTCTGGGATCCCTCTGCACAGCTAGAGGCCAGCATTCCAGAATTGTCAGAATGGCCCAGGCTGCTCTGCTCACCCTACCTCCCTACCTTGGCACCCAGGGGCTCTCGGGGGCCTGGCATAAGGCCTGGTGGGGGCCAGGGATCAGGAGCCCGCAGTGAGAGGAGCAGAAGGCTGGAGGTAGGTGGCCACCGTGGACCTTCTCTGAGCAGTGCTTGGGAGCATGGCATGTCCCCGTGCAACAACCGGTGCAGCCCACGTGCAGAGGCGCCTGCATTGTGCAGGGTTTCCACACTGCATCTCAGGATGTCTGAGCCCGCAGGAGCCCGGGCACATCCATGTGCTCTGCAGAGCCCTGATAATGTGGGTGAGCCCGGCTCTGCGGGAGCACCAAGGCTCCCAGCAGGGCAGGAGCGGGTGGCACAGTGGAATCCACTCCCCTTCTCTGTGTGGGGATCCCTGAGGTCGGAGCAGGGGCTGCAGCAGAGGCGTGCCCAGCCTGGCCTGGAGCTGGGTAGGTGCTGGGCAAGTGGGCTCTGCAGCTCCGCTTTGAAATTCTAGGCACATCCCGAGCCAGCAGAGCCTGCGGGGTGAAGCCAGGACCTCGGCTGTGTGGCTGGGAAAGGCCAGAGCAGACACCCCCCAGCACCTGCGGTGGTGTCAGGAGAGTGGGCGCTCTGAGTGCCTAAAGGACCTCCCACCGTGCCTCCCAGGGCCCCCTCCCTGCCACATGCAGGGTCACAGCTCCGCTCCTTGGCTCGGTGCTTGCCCTCCCTGGAAGCCTCCTCTCTGTTGCCCAACAGAGAATAATCCCTCCCATGAGGACGAAAGAGGGTGGCGTGTGCCCGGAACCTGGCTTCTGGGTTAAAGGTAATGCTGATTTTTAGGCCTTTTGACTTAAGTTGCCAAATGGCCTCCAGAAAGCATCTTGGTGGGTGGTAAGGCAGTTATGGGGGACAGAAGCCATCTACCCCCTCTCTGGAAGGTCAGTCGCCTTGGGGCCTGGGACGAAGGTTGCCCCCAGCCTCCTTGATAGGAGGACTCGCCTGCATGAACATCAAGGGCCATGACCTCACCCGCGCCTTCCTTCTGTGGGGCACAGTGGTGTGCAAGTCAGCCCTGCCCTCCTGGAGTCTCAGGGGGCCCCACAGATAGATGAACCCTCACAGCACTGGTAGGCAGGGTGGTGGGCACAGCAAAGGCACTCAGCTCAACCTGGGGCTGGGACAGCCTGGAGAAGAGGCGGTGTAGACCCAGCAGGACAGAAGGAGTGTCAGGACAGCCAGGCCTTGGGGCAGCCTTGTCCCTGTGCCTCTCTGGGACAGGGCCTGACCTCAGGACGAAGCACCCTCATTCCATCCCTCCTGCCCACACTCACACCGTGACCTGGAACCTGACAGGGGAGTTTGGAGAGCTTCAGCTTGGAGCAAGGGTCACTGCCGGCCCCAGACACCAGAGGCAGAATTATCCTGGGAGGGGGCATGTGGCAGGGCCCACCCACACCCCAGGCTGCCTGACATTGGCCACGCTGGCCCCGGCTCTCTCCAACCTCGGCGGTGGCCTCACTCCTGCCAGTGCTCCTGGGAGCCCAGAGGAGGGGGTGCCAGGGCAGGCCAGCTCTGGGGAGGGCTGGGCCAGCATTTCCTGCTGATGGGTGCCAGGGTTCAGCTCCCTAAAGGGGTGACTCTTTCAGTCTTAGTCAGAGGAAGTGAGGCAGAGCAAATGGGCAAATTGTGTGCAGTGCCGCGGGCCCGGCAGGGCAGGGCTGGGGAGGCGGGTGGCTATAGGGAGCAGGGAGCAGGCCTGGCCCTGCAGGTACCCTGCAGCCAGACACACTGTGCCTGCCCTCGACAGCCAGCCTCTTGCCCAGTGCCCAGGCGGCTTACCCTGAGACCCAGCCCCGGTGGAAACCAGCAGGCCCCAACTAGCTCCCTCTCGGCCTGCTGTTCCATCTCTGCTGTGCGGCTCACCTGCTGTGTAGCTTAGACTGGTCTCTTCACCCCTCTGAACCTTGGGGCTCTCATCATGAAGTGGGGAACACTGTGGAGCCCACCCTCCTGTTTTGATCCCTCTCGGGGTCCCGGGGAAAGAACCACAGGGGTAGAGCCAATGCCTTCCCAGAGCAGACAGGGTAATCCCGGCCGGGTTCTCTTGAGAACCAGGTGCATGGTTTACGTCTTACACATGTGTCTACTGGTGACCCCCAGCCCCTTGGCCTCGGCTGAGCTATTTGCAGCCTCACCCTCTGGTCCAGCCCCACAGATCAAGTCTCCCTGCCCTCCACTGGGTGGTGATCTATCAACACGACGGCTGCCTGCAGGCCCGCGGCTGTGGGCACCTGTCTCGAGCCCCCCTGCATCCCACAGCACCTGCTTCTGAGGGTGCGCCTTGGCCCCTGGCGTCTGGATTCACTGGCTTTCCTGAGACCAGCTCTGGCCACGGTGGGGAGAAGGTGCAGTATCCGTCTTGGTCCCTAAGCTGGGACCTCTCACCCAGGGTCCAGCCCTCCCTTTCGGGAGGTTCCAGCAAACTCCGGCCAAACGGAGAAGAAAGGATGACACATAGGGGCTCAGGGCTCTGACCCCCGGCTTCTAATAAAGGGGGCAGGAGGTGGGCGGCATGTGGGAAGAGTCTGCCCTGTGCAGGGCCCTGGCCTCCTGGGCCTCGTACAGCCGGGGGCTCATGAAGGGCTGAGGCTAGCCCAAGGATGGGCAAGGGGGGCCCTGAGACAGCTCGCGCCATGGAGGGTTGCTGGGGGCAAGGGTGCTGGGACCGAGAGGCCCACTTCCCCCACCCCGTGGGCCAGGGCCCCACCACCTCTGCCCTCAGGGGCAGCCAGTGCTGGGGGAGCACAATGGGTCTCCCCGCAGTGTGGTAGACTGTCTCCCCCAACCTGCTTCCCCAGTCAGGGACACTAAGGAGCAGGTGGGGAGGCCCAGGCCTGGGGCCCCGTCGGCAGGGACTGGCTCTGCCTAGGCCCCTGGGGAGAGGTAAGGAGGGATAGGAGGGTCCCTGGGGTGGACGGGGCAGGGCCAATGGGGAGAAGGTGCCGGGCTCTGGCGGGGGCGGGGTAGGTGGAGGCGGCGGGCCACCCTGCTGGGGGCCTGGGCTGCACCGAGGGCAGCAGGGCTCAGGCGGGAGGGCTGTTGATCCAGCCCAACAATGATGAAACGGCCCCTTTGTCCCAGCGCCAAAGTTGCTGTGACTGGAGGAGGCGTGACGTGAAAGGGTCATTGTTCCCACTTGGGCAGCCACTCAGGGAGCTGGAGGGCCGACCCCAGCAGGCCCGGTGCCAAGGCTGCAGCCCTGCCTGCTGCCAGTGGTGTGCCCAGGGCCCCTGCTCTCCGCCAGTACAGGTACCCGCCTGCACGCAGCGCCTCTGCACCTGGGCGCCCGTTTGGAGTCAAATCGCAGGCCACGCACAGACTGGGGTCTGCCCCTCACAGCCAGGCAGATGGCCCACACAGTGCGGGGGCCACGGGGAGCTTGCCTCCGGAGGCTGTGGCCTCAGGGAACCCCCACCCCACCGTGTGGATGAGAGGAGAGAGGCCCAGAGAGGGGAGTCGGTGGCCCTGGGCCCCACGGCGCGAGCTGGCCTGCTGACACTCGGCTAGGCCTGCCCCTGCACAGGTCCCACGGCCGACAGATCTCTGCTCTCTGGACTCCTGGATCCCCCTCCTTGCAGGCGCCCACCCCTCCCTGCCCCTCCGGCCATTCTCCCCTAAGCAGCAGGCCCCCAAGATCTTGCCAAAACCCAAACCTCATTAGGTCTCTCCTGGGCTTCAACCCTGCGCAGCCTCCCATGTCTGGAGCACGTCCACGCTCCGGCACTGGCATTCAGGCCCTCACGGGGCTGTAGCAGCAGAGTCCGGAGTGACCCTCAGCCCCAGGCCAGGAGAGCTGACCGCACAACGACTGCTTCATCTCCCCCGTCCTGCCCTCACTGCCTGGCCCCTCCTCGAGGGCACCTCTGCTCCTCTTCCAGGCTCACCTGCCTCTACAGGAGGCTGGGCAGGGGTGCTTGGAGGGGTGGTCCAGGCCCGAGGGGGGCCGCCGTCTCCCCACCCCAGGGGGGCTCCCAGGCATGGACTCCTCCTTGGGCTCTCCGCTGCCCCCAGCAGCTGGCATCAGGCTCGGCGTGACCCGGGTGATTAAACCCTTCCCCAGCCCAGCAGAGGCTCTGGCTGCGGCTCTAGGCGGTTTTCCCTGGAGGGATGGAGCTAATTAACCGAGAGGGTTTAATTAATCAATTAGTGTGGCCTCCAGACCCCTCCGCTTAGCTGTGGCAGTGACAGATATTTATAAACAGGAGAAGCCAGACCCTTCTCTGGCTGCAGCCAGAAAGGGAAGGCGGTGAGCAGAGAGGCAGGAGATTCAGTCCGTGGGTAGCAGTGCCCAGTCCCACCTGGGCACCACCAAAGACCTGAGCAGGCGCAGAATCAACAATGCCTGGACACATGAGGATACACAGCCAGGTGGGTGCTCCAGGGACACACACCACCTACATGGGCACAGGTCACACAGGCCTGACATCCAGAGCTGGGCAAGGTCCTGGAGGGGGCCTGCAGGGCCCAGAGTCCTGGCCAGCAAGGCTTCGAGGGGCTGCGCAGAAGGCCATGGGAGCCAGAGGAGGCGCCGCAACCCAGCTGGGGAAGGAGGTTGGGAAGGCTTCCCAGAGGGGGGGCGCATGTGACGTGAGTTCAGGAACAAGTAGACAGAGGCAGCTAATTGAATGGGGTGGTGCGTGAGGAAATGGCACGTGCTGTGTTCCTGGGGCAGGAGCTGCCACGGGTCTTCACTGTGAGATATCCCCTTCTCTGGGAAGCCCCCCGGATTGCCTTGCCTGTGAGACTGAGTGTCCTTGAGTCTCTGCCCCTCCAGCCTCCCCACTCCAGGGCCGTCCTGACCCAACATTCCCTCCCAAATCTTCCGAGCTGTTGCCAGTGCCCCTCTCTACCTGTGCTACGCAGCCCCAACAAGCTGGCAGAAGCCACCAGGAAGGAGCTATAGACTCTCTCCTGCCTGATGCTGCGTTTCTGGGGCTGGGCTGGTGCAGGTGGGAGCCCATGTGGTGCCCGCACAGGGAGGGGTCAAAGGCCCAAAGCCAGCCTCGACCCCCTCAGGCCTGGGGTAGAGAGCAGGGGGACTCCTGAATCAGCCAGACCTGCACCCAGACCCTGCCCCAGCTTTGCCACTCTCACTGTGGCTTCCCCAGGGATTCCCCTGCCCTTCCAGGGATTAAATGAGCATATCGGGTACAGCCACACAGCATGCCGGCCCAGAGCAAGGCCATGTGTGCGTGTTATCATCACTGCTCCTCAAGTTAGTGTTCTAGGTCAGACACGTCCCCAGAACCCAGCAGAGCAGCCGTGAGGGGCAGCAGGGCCCCAGGTCTCAGGCAGGGGCCCCTGCCAAGGAAGGACCCAGCCCTGCTCTGTGCTGGGCTCCCTCCGGGTGCCTGGCCCTGCTGACCCGGCTTCTCCAAATCAGCTATGATAATAGCCAAACCTAAGAGACGAATAACCTGGCTTTCCTTGCAGAAACCATTTGGAAAAATGGAGCACAAGTGTGTGCCCTGGAAATGCCACTTTTGGGCCCAAGGCCCAGGAAAGAGCCTGAAATGCAGAAAATGCTCCACCAGAGTCCTGCCCAGAGGCCCTGCTGGGACAGCGAAGGACTGAGGGGCAGGCAGGACAGGAAGCAGGCTGAGCCAGGAATAGAGGGGGTGCAGATGGAGATGAGGCCCTTTCTGACCGCCTCAGGAGGACACCCGGAATCGGTGATCAAACCCCCAGACAGAGGCTCGGAGAAGCGAGGGGCAGGCTGTGCAGCCGACCAGGGGCCAGGACTCACTTGGGGTCCTCTTAAGTTTCTCCGGGCCTCAGGACAGGGGACATGTGGAGGAGTCCCCTGCATAGGCAGGAAGGCCCTCGGGGCCCCTGCAAAGGGGCCTGGCATGGCCCCCCTCCCACCCAGTCAGGGCCCCCAGCCCTGGACGCCAGCCTTCCTTCAGTCTGGGCTACTCCTGATGCTGGGTTATCCAGCCCCTGGGGCAGGACCGATGGTCTGGGCCACAGCCCCCGAGTCCTGGGTCTGGGGGCGGGTCGGTCAGTCGTTATTCTCATTTCTCGCCTGTGCAGACCTGAGGCTTGTCAACATGGTATCTTGGATCGGCGCTGGCTGGCCCTGGGAGGTGCCCCTGGGAGGGGGCAGCTAACACAGCACCCCGACTCCCAGCCCCAGGGCCTTGCTGAGAGGAGTGCCCTTCACCCTGCCTTCTCCCCTTCGACCCACAGTTCTTGCCCCTGCTGTGCAGAGGAAAGCAAGGCTCTGGGGGGGCCACCCAGGCTGCGCTGCTCTGGGAAGTCCCGGGATGAGGAGCACCCGGGGGCCCGCCTCTCTCTAAGTGCTGGCCTGTGGCGCCCCATGAGGGGGCCAGGGAGTGGGGACTCAGCCTCCAGTGGCCAGGGCTCCACCACGGACCCAGCCATGTCCCAGCTGAACCCCATCTTCCTGTGTGGGTTGGCAGCAGGCACCCAGGCCAGGGATGTGGGGGCTGGCAAGTGTGGACCCTCTGTCCACACACAGGCCCCGCCACCCATGAGTCCTGCTGCTGTGCCCTGTTCTCACCCTCTCCTCCGGCCCACAGCCGGGCTCCTTCCTCACCCACCCAGCCCTGGGGGAAGGGCCACAGCCACCCCTTTGCTGCAGGGCTGGAAGGGCCCTGGAGCCAGAGGAGGAGGCATGGGTGCAGAGGGGCCAACGGAGATCCTACAGATGCACAGAAGGGTCCATGACGCCCCCTGGAGGTGTGCAGTGGGGCATCCCTGGGAATGGGGCTGAGGTCCTTGTCACCATCAGCACTCACCTGACGCAGCCACAGGGCTGGCTGAGGCCTCCGCTTACCTCTGGAGAGCTGCTAATGGCATGCCTGGGAGGGGATGACCTCACCCGGGCTGCGCCCTGATGAGCAGAGGCTGGAGTCAGAGGCAGGCGGCTCCTCTGTCACCGCGGGGCCGGCTTTGGCTTGTCCTGAGAAACGAGGGGGCTGTGCACGCACAAGCATGCACATGTGTATCTGGTCCTTCACCTGGCCGGAGGCAAGCCCAACGGGGGAGGCAGGACCTGGGTGGGGAGCCTCAGGATAGCAGCGTTGGGGGACCCAGCCTTGACTCACGCTGAGCCTTGATTTATTTCCCCATCGGCCGGGGTTTGGGAGCAGGGCAGCTCCATCCAGGGCTACCTGACGGCTGCATCAGGCTCTCTGGCTTCTGTTAGGGTGTGGGTGCTGGTGTTCCCAGCTGCACGGACGCGGAGGCAGGCCTGGTGCAACCCCGTGTTGGGGGCAGGCCTGAGTGGGCCTGGGTGGGTAGCAGGGGAGGGACAGGTGCCCACTTCCGCCCCATCCTGCCCCTTCACGTGGGGCGACTCCATCTGCCCTCTGGGGAGGGACGTCTCTCCGGAGGGCTGCCTGTAGCCCCGCTGACCCTCAGCTCCCTGTGGTTTCCTCTTGGAAGGATGCCGCAGGCCGCTGCTCAGCAGTGCTGCAAGTTCCTTCTCATGTCCAGCCTTAGTCACTCCTGCTGCGGCACCTGATTCACTCCTTGAGACAAGTTGAGGGCCCCATTATCCTGCCACCCAGCCTGACATGGCTGAGTTCCTGCAGGTGTGTCCCCACTCCTGGGACAGTGCCGCCGGACACGGCTGCTGGACGAATGCGTGGAGAGCGAGAGGCCCCGGCCCTCCTCCCGCAAGAGCACTGAGTGGTGATGAGGCGCCCCTGGGGCCGGGCTGAGATGGAGCCAGACACAGACCCAGGGAGGCAAAGAGGGTCAGGAGGAAGAAATGGGGCTGAGGGTGCCAAGGCCAAGCAGAGAGCCGGCCCCAGGAGCCCTGGGGAAGACAGCTGGGCACGGACGGGGCCGCTGGGGGGACAGCAGGCAGCCTCGGGGTGGCCTCAGGACCTCAGAGGACCATGAGGCAGGAACCTGGGGCCCGGGGTGGAGACAGAGGCCCAGAGGAAGCACGGCCTAGCCTAGGGTCACAGAGCAGGCCCCAGGGCCCCAGCCCCGGAGCCGTGACCTGGCCCTCTGCCCCCACCAGAGGGAAGCCGAAGGAAACCGCAACCAGGCACGCTGCTGAGGCACACATTTCTACAGATAAGGACACTGTGCGTCAGAGGTCGCCGGGCCTGAGTTGCACAGGAGGGAGAGCCCCTCAGTGAGAGGCCGACTTAGGAGGTGCTGTTGCTCCCACCCCCCATCCCGTGCTCGGGCCTGCTGGCACTGCCAGGCACTTACTCGGCCTGTTGAGGGCCCAGCCCCCAGGCCAGCACCCGCGGGCTTCCCCAGCCCTGGCCAAGGCAGCAGGAAGGAACAAAGGCCCATTCTCTGCCTGCCAAGGCCCCCACCCCCTTGCCTGCCCCTGGCACAGAAGGGCCGGGACCCTGAGGGAGCCCCAAAGCAAAAGGGGCAGCACCCCTCAGCGAGAGCCCCTTGCCCCTCCCACAGGCCTGCTGGCTGCACAGTCTCCCATTCTAGAGATGAGAAAGCTGAGCGCGAGGGGAGAATAGCTGGCGGCCACATGGCTGGGGCTCCAACCCTGGTCCCTTTGCTTGGAGAACCTGTACCCCTCAGCTCTCTGCATGTGTGAAGGTGTGACTGGTCACGTGTGTGCTGCTCAAATGTAACTCCCTGGCAGAGCTGGGGCAGGGATGGGGAAGGTAGGGCCTGGACAGCCCAACAGGGAAGGTCCTTGGACGGGAGCTCAGCGGAGCTGCCCTGACCCTCTGGCCCACCTGCCCACCAGAGGCCAGCACTGGGCTGGCTCTTCACAGTGGAAGGGACAAAGCCAGGTGAGAGGCAGAGACGGGGAAACTGAGTCAGCACCCAGGCCTCCTAGACCCTGACGGCTCACTCAATCCAGCCAGAGGCAAAGGAGACAACTCCCTGGAGCCCCCCTTTCCCATCCGTAGCACGGGTCTGTCACCTGCTGGGGCCTCCCTCCCCCAGGCCATGGCCATCCTCCTCTAGGCCTTATCCCTGCATCCTGCTCCCCCCCAGCGCCTGGCCTAAAGCCCCCAAAGCGGCCTACGTGGGGGCTGAGGCTCACCTGCTCTGGAGGAGCCAGGCATGGCCGACTCCTCTCTATGGGCCCAGGCTGACCGGGAAACGAACGTGACACGCTCTTCATGCCTGAACACAAACAGCACCGGGTATCTGGGTGGGAGGTGGGAGGGCCCACTTTACGGGGATGGAAACCGAGGCTCAGGAAGGCTGAGGGTCCTGCGCCACGTGCTCCTGAGGAGCAGAGCAGGCTGACCTGTCACTGACCAGGTTTCATGTCCCATTGGTGTCCCAGGAATGGCAAGAGAGAGGCAGAGGGGTGGTAAGGGCGTGCCCCTGTCCACCCAGAGGAGCAAGAGAAAGGGCCGAGGCCTGGAGCCCTGGGGCAATCTGGGCAATGTTCCAGCGGACAGCCCTGGGCCCTTCTGGGTGGGAAGGGCTGCTGGGTGACCTTGGTCAGGAAACCTATCCAAGCTGCCACCTCTTGTCACCAGTCAGCAAAGCTGCTAGAGAAAGCCCTGCAGTGCCAAGGGCTGGTGGTGCCCACACCCCAGGTCACCCCCAGGCCCGGCTGCTGCTGCAGCTGTGGGCCCTCCGGCTGGCCAAAGTGAGTGCCAGCAAGGCCCCGGGCAGGGTCAGGCTGCCCCTCATGCACAGTAGGTGTGCAGCGCTGACCTCGGGACCCCTCCTCGCCACCCCTGGCCCTAGGCCCCTATTGGACACAACTCGTTTTAAAGAAAAAATAATATTTATTTGCAATATAAACAAAGTCCCGTTGCTGGTTCGGGATATATATATGTGTGTGTGTGTGTATATATACGTAGGGTCACAAATTTTCCTTCATAAGAACATAAAGCAAAACTGACCACCCTCTTAGCATACAAATACCCTCATTTACACAAACGTGATACATCTTTCTGGGTTTTTCTTTTTAAAAGTAAAAAAGAGAGAGAAGGAGAACCATGTACAGCGTGGAAGCTTTGTCTCGATTTCTTGTCTATGATAAGATTTTAATCTGCCGCCTTAAAGAATCCCTGAAAACCGCCTGTGAGGTAAGACGCAGTGGGGGCCGAGTTTCCGTGGCCTCGCTCACGTGCTGAGTGCTGGCGCGCTCAGGGACCCTGGCCCAGCCGCTTCCCTGCCCCCTGGCCCCCACGCAGCCCAGACCCCTGGCCCTGGAGAAGGAACAGAACAGGACAACGGAATCCGTGGCTTTGCTTTGTGGATACTGGGGGCCACGTGGGGGCAGAGCTCGCAGCCCCTGCACTTGCCCACCTCATCCCCTCTGCTCCTGCCCTGGGATTGAAATGGGCGCCAGTTTCCTGGCAGCAGAGGGAAGGCTTCCATGGGGCGAGGGGCGGAGTGGTAGCTAGGCCGAAGCCGCAGCCGGGGTGGGGGACCGAAGCTCAGGGGGCAGGCTGGGCCCCCTGCCAAGCTGTCCCCAGCCACTGGACCTCCTCTGTCGGTTACAGACAGACAGAGGAAGAGACAGAAGCAGTGGGTAGGTACAGAGAAAGGCCCCAGGCCAGGGCTGAGCCCGCAGGCTAACGCTACCACATGACAGGCCCTGCAGCCTTGCATCCAACAGGACAGTGCAGGGCCTCCCATATCCTGTCCCAGGGAGTCTGCAGGGACCATGGAGGGGCATCTGGGAGGGCAGAGAACACAAAGGCCACCTGTCCAGCTGACCAGTCACAGCTCCTCGCAGTGCCAGACTGGGCCGGGCCAAGGTGGGAGATGTGGGCACAACTTGGGCGGGTCTGAAACCGAGAAAGCAGCAAGCCAGCCCTTTAGGAAGGGCGTTCGGCAGGAACGGGGCTTCACACATGTGCAAAACGCATTTGGTCAAGATCAACACGGGGTTTGTCTTTTCCAATTAAAAACAAAAACAAAAACCCAATAGTTGCTTTTTGAAATAGAAAGAGAAATAAAACTGAGAACACTTCTCTCTCTTGCAGGATCAAGACAGGGAGGAAATACTGGTTTGTACAATCCACTGCTGCATGTAGCCTGAAAATAACACTTTATGTTAAAAAAAGAAAAATTAAGAAGAGCTTGAACACTTGCTGTGCTCCAGGGAGCTTGGATTCACCTGCCAAAGTAAAAAGGAAGCTCTGACCGTGGACGTGTCTTTAAAAAACAGCCAAAGTGGCTGGGCCGTCAGCAGAGAGGAGTGTCCTTGGGACAAGGCTGAGGCCCCTGGGACTCCCGGAGCTGGGGGTGTGGGAGCCACAGCCACTGCAGAAAGGCCTGCAGGGTGGCGGGGAAGCTTGGTGCCGCTGCCGGCTCGGACGGGCGCTGTCCAGCTTCTCCGGGCCAATGCAGGGACATGCGCTTGCCCACCCGCCTGGCTCACGTGGACTCGAGCGTGTTGAGTGGGAACAGGTTGTGGTTGGTGGGTGTGGAGAAGTACAGCTGCTCGCTGGGGGTGCGGTTGTCACATGGGCTGCTCAGCCCCAGCGTCCGCTCAAAGTCTAGCAGCTGCCCCATGAAGTTGAAGTTGGGTGAGATGTTGGACTTTTTTCTCTTGACAAAGTCGTAGGCGTCATTGAGAGACAGGTTCATCTTCTGCATCAGGTAGGCCACAGTGACCGTCACTGAGCGGCTGATGCCTGCCAGGCAGTGCACCAGGACACCGCACTTCTTGGAGCGGGCCTCGTCTGAAACACACAGGCACGGGTCAGGCAGGCACGTGCTCCAGGGGCCGCAGCAGGCGGGGCCAGGGCACAGGGCAGCACGGTCACAGCTGGGGCTGACTCAGGGGCCTGGGGAAGTCCCACCCAGGTGGGACAGCAACTTGGGGTGGAGGTCAAGGGTATGTGGAGAAGACCCTACCATGAGTCAGCGCCAGCCACTGGACAGCCCTGTGCCTCTGTTTTCTCATCTGTAAAATGGGCCTTATGAGGACCTGAGCCAAGGGAGGTCCCAGACACAAGCGGCTGACGGCTGGGATTGCTGCTGGCCTGCCCCCCCGTGGTGTTCCTGCACCCTCAGGCCATCTGCAGCATGGCTAGTAAGCTAGCTTTACAAGCGGGGACAGTGCGCAGCGATGAGCCCAAGGCCACACAGGGGCTCCTCCTAACTTGGAGCACCACCATGGCCAGCCCATGACCTGGGCTGGGGGCTGAGCCTGCACCTCCGGTGCCACTCTCCCGGGCACCCAGGAGCCTCCTGGGAAACACGCTGAGGGAGCCCCTCCACAGGGGGCTGGGGGCCCGCCCCACACATGGCCCTCCCCTGTGCCCAGTAGCCTGGGACTGGTACGGGGCCTGCCTGCGGTCCCACAGTTGGGCTGCATTCATGGGGCCTACCCACCCCATGCACAGGGCCTCTCCTGGTGGGCCGAGGACCAGTGATGCCCCAAAGCACCAGCAGGTTCAGCCCTCCTGCCCACACCCAGCCCTCCTGCCACCCAGTGCTGCTCCGGCCCCTCCACCTGACACAGGAGCACAACACCACTGACTCCTGGAACGACTCAGTCCTGTCGCCACTCCTCCCGGGCCCAGGGCAGCTGCCCCCTGTGCCACAGCTAAACCAGGGACACAGATCAGGAAGCTGCAGTCCCAGGGCCTTTGTGGGCCCCACCTCCCTGATTCTGAGCCCCCGAGAGCCAGGCACATGGCTGCAACCTGTCAGTGCACCCCTGCATGACACAGGCTCACAAGCTGTTCGTCTTCGGCGGCTCACTGGCTCTGGCCTGGAACAGCTTCACCTCCCCACCCGGCAGGAAGGTGCCCAGGCGTATGCACGCAGTAGGAGCTTAATCCAGACTGGGGACTGACTGGGTGCCAGGCTACTGGAGGAAGAGACAGATGTGGCTTTCAGAGGAGCCACATGGTCTGACCTTGAGACCTGGGATGGGAGATGGGGGTTCCTGGGGAGACACACCAGGATATGGGGAACACCTGGCCCCCAAACCCATTCCTGGGTGGTCCAAGTGTTTAGCCTTCTCAGGGTGTGGCAGAGCGGTCGGGGGCTGGCGCTTGACCCCATCCCACAGAGTCCTATGGGATGCTTGGGCCAAAATTCCCTTACTTATCAAATGGGGCCAGACCCCCTCACCAAACACAGAGGGGCCTTCGAGGACAAAGGCACTTGAGAGCCAGGCTCACCCCTGGGGAATCCGGGGTCCCCCTCCGCAACCCCCCTTCCTCACGGGGGGACTGGTGAATGCTGAGGCTGTACCCATAACCCTCTGGCCACATCCCCTGGGCAGAGCTGGGAAGCTGGGACAGGCGGGCGGCAGCCCCTCCCCTCAGTCTCAGCGTCCTTCCTTCCTCGCAGCCAGGCACCTAGTTTTGGTTCCCAGCAAGCGGATGAGGCCGGGAGCCTCCCACTTCCTGTTATTAAAGCCAGCCCAGCCCAGCCCACACCAAAACGCCCTCACTGGACACAGCAGCCAGCAGGAGACAACTGCCCAGGCCACCCCTCTTCCTGCCACCAGAAACACAGGGTTTCCATTCATCCTGATCCTGCGTCCATTCCCCGCACTCAGGGGAGAACCAGGGCCAGGCCTGCAGAGCCCCAGGCAGTCAAGGGATGCAGGGCACTCAGAGGGTTCCAAGCCAGAAAACAGACACACTGCTCTGGAGAGACCTTCCGCAGCCACCCCCACGTCCCCTGTACACCATCTCTATTCGAAGTAATAATCCCCACAGCCTGCTGTGAGCCCCTGGGGCCCCACCGAGGTGCTCTGGGTCACCACATTCCAATAGCTGCCCATTTTGGATAGGCCTCCAGGTGGGGTACACAGTAAAGCCCCCTCCTGGAAAGACATGTGGGCTGAGGCGTGATGCAGAGCAAGTGAGACCCGTGGGAGGCCTGAGAGCAATGATGTTCCAGCTCGCTAAGCCACAACACGAGCCAGAAAAACACAAGCGGACAGCAGACAGCCTGTGAGGTGCCGACAGCTGCAGGGAGCCCAGGACTCGGGGGTGCTCAGGCCCTGAGGGCCTCAGTGACTCACAGCAGGCCTGGGTACACCCATGGACACACGCTGGCACATGCAGGGCACACACAGGCCTCGACAGGCCCAGAGGCACCCAGGCAGGCACGGGTGACGTGCAGAGCCCCGTACACACCTTGCTGTGCCTGCCTGCCCAGCCAGCCCAGAGTGGGGTGACACCTACCAATGAAGCTGATGGCCTCGGGGAAGAACTGGGAGAGGTTCTGGCTCCAGTGGTCGGAGATGGGGATCTGCTTGTAGGTGAACTCGCCGCCATGCTCAAAGGCGTTGGGCAGGTTGGGCGTGACGTTGAGGATGTATTTGATGCCGTACTTGCCCAGCACGTCCAGGTTGGTGGAGTCCTTGGCGCAGCCGAGGTAGAGGTAGGGTAGGATCTGGACGGGGAAGGCCGGTTGGCTGGATGGCACAGGGCTGCCATCCGACTCGGTGGCACTGCTGGGCAGCTCTCGGTCTGACTCCCCGTCCGAGCAGTCAGAACTGATGCGTAGGCCTCCCAGGCCCAGCACCGAGGTGGGCGGCGAGCTGCTCGGGGAGGGCGAGCTGTCCACGTTGGTCTCGCAGTGCTCTGAGTACTCCGTCTGGAACTTGTTGAAACCACCTGTGGCCAGGGTGACACAGGGCCTGGGTGGGAGACTGCCCACGCCCCTGGTCCACATGGGTGAGAGCAGCAACGGCCAGGGCTGCCCATGCCAAGCATGGTAACGCCACCATCGGCCAAGCACGTTACATGGGTACCTCCTCCTGTGTTCTTCACATCCAAGTTACAACCCACTGTCCAGCTGAGGAAACTGAGGCCCCAGGAAGCAAAGGAACACTCCTTCACCCTTACCCACGAGGCTTCAGGGCTCAGCCAGAGAGCCAGCTTTAGGTCACCTGGGGAGAGGCCCCAGCTCACTCCTTTTCTGAAGCCCCCATGCCCCAGCACCCTGGGCGCGGGATAGCTGCTGAACGGTGAAGGCGGGCAGGCAGCCCCATCTCGGGCCAGCACTGTGGGGGCAAACCCCTCTTACAGATGAGACAGCAGGAGCCAGGGCTGCACGGGGTCAGTGAGAGGCAGGGGCTTGGCCTCCCTACTTGGGGTCCACAGTTTGCCCCCACCCCAACCACAGTCAAGGGGGGACAGTGTGAAGGTCACTGCTGGCCCTCCCCTTCTCTAGGGGCAGGTCCAGAATCCCCTCACCATACCAGATGTCCTCAGCCCTGGACGCACAGAGGAGGAGGGTGCTGGGAGCTTTACAGGGACAAGAAACGGGGAGCACCTTGCAGCTAGGCAGGGGCCTGGCGCCCGAGGGTGCCGCAGGCCTCCCCTCCCCTCCCTGCCTGCCCTCCCCGCTGCCAGAGAGAGGCCATTTTGGAATGTTAATTGGAAACACCGGCTGCAGCCACTCGCCCCCTGGCGCTGCTTCCCCCTTCCCAAAGCTCTAGGGCCTCAGGCTGGAAAGTTGGGGGCCCTGGAAAATCAGGGCAGGGGCAAGGACACTGCTTATAGCCTCCCTCCAAAAGCCTCCAAGAGGCCCCGGATCAGTGAGTCTGAAGTGGTGAAACCCATGCTGGGTCGCCTGGAGTGCCCCAACCCAAGCTGTCCCTATGCCCTGGGGACAGGGATGGTGCTGCGAAAGGCCCCTGTCCCGACCCTGGCCTCCCGGAGCCATGCATTCCAGGCTGCAGATGCTGGACTTGGGTGCCCTGCTGTCTTCGGGGTCCCAGGAGGCGGCCCCTCCCTCCCGAGGCGCTGAGCAGGAGCCTGCAAACTACCATGGCCCCCACAACAGGGAGAAAAGGAGAGCCCAGGCGGGGACAAGTTTGTTCGGCCCACTCGAATTGTGCAAAGAAAGGTGCGGAGGGGACCCCGAGCCAGTCTAAACCTGCACTGAGGGGACTCGGCTCCAGGGAGACGCGGCTTTGACCGGGGGCGACGTGGCGCCGGCTGGGCAGGCTGAGCGCGAAGAAAGAAAGCAGCCTCCGGCAGGGGTGTCAAGGAGCGACGCGGGGAGAGCCCCAACCCCGAGCGGGGATCTCGGTGCTGCCCTCACCTTGGAGGTAGTAGGCCTGGCAGCCGTCGTCGCGCAGCTTTTGCAGGAGTAGGCCGAGCACCGAAGCGGGCGCGCCGGGCTCTGGCTGCCACTCAGCCGTGGCCTCATCGTAGAGCAGCACGGTGGCCGCCTTGCAGCGCGTGGCGAAGCGTTCCTTGTCGGCGTGGTTGGGGATGATGGAGCGGATGGGTAGGTTGCCTTTACGCAGGCGGCGCAGCATGAGGCCGGGTATGGCCAGGTTGATGGCCGTCTCGATGTGCGACGACTCGAAGAGCTCGTGCGGCCGGCAGTCGAGCAGCAGCAGAGACGCGCCGCCGCGCGCCTCCAGCTCTTCCTGCAGCCACTCGGCACTCTTGCAGGGCATGGGCCCCGCGCCCGACGCCGCGCCTGCTCCGGTGCCTGCGCCGGACCCGGGCCCCACACAGGGCTCCGACCCCGCCCCGGTGCCCCCAGCCGCCGACACCCCCGAGGCCGACATGTGCGCCCGCACTGGGGGGCCGCGGAGCTGGTTTTTCATGGGGAGAGCGGGCGGCCCGGGGCCGGGGCCGGGCAGCCCTGCCCTGGGACGGCGCCCCGGCCGCGCGGGCCCCAGCCGCGTCTCCGGGCGCCCGCCTCCCGCCGAGCTGCGCGCCCGCCGCCCCGGCCTCCCGGCCTCCGTCCGCCCGGCCCTCCGCGCGCGCCGCGGCCTGACAGCCCCAATTAAACCGCGGCTCCGGCGGCCGCGCGCCGAGGCGTCCTCCGGGGGCGGGGCCGCGGACCGGCGCCCGGGCTTAAAGGCGCCGCGCTCCCCCGCCCCTCCCCAAGGGCGCGCGGGCGCGCACGCAGCCCCGGGCGCCAGCGACCTCGCCCTCACTGGCCGGAACTGGCCGCGACCAGGCCAGGGGCGCGGCCAAGACACCCTCCCGAGGCCCGGGGCCGCGTTCCCAGCTCTTCAGTGCCCTACCCTCCTGGGCTGCGCTGGGGAATATTGCGACTGCACCCTGCCACATTCACAGAAGGGGTCTCCGGGGGATGGGGCGGAGGGATGGTGCGAACACGCTGAGCCAACCTCCCTCCCCAGTCGGTCAACCCCATTCATTGATTCTCTCAGCGAGTTCATTCAACAAATGAAAAGTGAATGCCTACTACGTGCCAGGTACTATGCTTAGGCGGCCACCGTTTCTGGTGACCGCACCGTGCCTATGATAGCCACAGGCTCCGAGGCCTGAGGAGGGTCTCATCCCAGCAGGCCTGATGGAGTAGGAAGACCTGGGCCATGCCACCCCCTACGAGTAGTCGCGGAGGAGCCCTGAGAAGAACCAGGTGGGAAGGGAGGACGAGCCCTTTAAGAAAGCTTTACAGACGGGGTGGTGACAGGCACCAAATGAAGCGCCACGTGACTTTTCTACTGACGGTGGGAGGAGCGCGCTCCTTTTATAATCGGTTCGCCTTCCTCCACCCTCCTTTCCTTTGCACCAATCAACTTCCGCGATGGGCGGGAGAGCGCCGCATATACAACCAATCACGGCCGGAGAAGACGGTGGAGTGGGGGGTGGAGGCGGGACCCGCCGCCAGCCCCACCCCGCGCGGGAAGTGGGCGGGGCCTCCGCGTGAGCCGCGTCGGCTCACGGGCGGAGACAGGTGAATGGAGCTGCAGGTAGCGTGGAACAAAGCGGCTCCAGGGCTGCGCGCGTGCGCGGGCCTGCGCGCTTCCCCACGGGACCGCGGCTCGAGTTCCAGGCCCGGGCGAGTGCCTCACCAACTTGGGGTTCACCCCTCTCATTCTGCCCTAGGCTTGTGGGCTCGCCACGCCGAGCCTCCACTCCAGCTGGAGGGAGCCGGGCCGGAGGGTTGGAGATGTACTGAAGGGAGAGGAGGGCCTCTGGAACCCCGACGATTGAGCTTCACTGACCGGAAGGCACGAGGAAGGGGGGCCCAGGAGCAGCCCCCCGCCACGCCGCCGCCCCAGCCTTCCTTGCGCAGGGTAGCCTACCCTAAGGGTTTCTCGGGCCCTAGAGCTGCCCCAGAGGGGCGGGGGTCTCTCCCGCAGGCACGCTCCCGGAAGGCCCATGGCACTGCAGACTGCAGCCAGAAGATGGTTCTGTCACCCGGGACTCCATGCCCAGAGACGGGAAAGGAGAAATGGGGCCTCTGACTTCCACTGGGGTTGCTGGGAGAGCCTCCTTCTCTGGGGTCTAGACCCAGATTATGCCCTGCTCCTTGCTGACATGGATGTGACCCGAGTATGGTGCTTGTCTCTGGGCCGCAGTTTTCACCCCGTAGGAGAGTGCTGCACGGTGCCCAGCCAAGCCCCTCACAAATCTGTCCTGCTGCAAGTACTTCTCGGAGGTTAGGCCCTTGGACGGCGGTCGGCGGTCGGGGGGAGGTTGTTGGGCAAGGAGGCAGCACTCATAAAAGAAGCCGGAGCCCACCCACAAGGGAGGGGCCCTGCCGGCCATTCCTGGGCAGGCTTGTAGGGCCTGCAGGGGCGTGGGCTACAACGGTACCTGGGGGGAACTGGCCACACTCTCACTAGTGGGGACCCACCTGAAATGGGCACGTCCACCCCGTGCGGGAGGAGGAACCCCATCAGAAGAGGAAAGAGATCTGCCATTCCGCACGGGAGCCTGCAGTGGCTCCTCAACCTCTCTCGGCTCCTCTGGGGGCCATTACCCTGAGGGAGAGACCTGGGGCACGTGTGGGATTGGAAACACTGCCCCCCTCCAGCAGGGAAGTAAAAAGAGACAGGGTTTGGATGATTAGAGGAGAAGGGACAGCATGGGGTGGGGGTGGGGGTGGTGACAGGGGAAGCAAGGAGCGGAGAATTCTGGCCAAACAAGGTGACAGTGGGGTCCTAGGTCCTCCTCACCCAGGTCGTTGAGGCCCAAAGCCGTGGTTTCTGAGTGGAAGCCCCCCCTGTGAGACACAGCACATAAAATGGATCACAGAAGGGCTGCCCTTGGGGTGTGTGCATGGCAGGCTGAACCCTCTACTTAGAGCACAGCAGGGGCCTGTCCAGGTCAGAATGCAAGGGGCCAAAGGCATCCCTGTGCAGGGCTCTGCCCTGCCACCTAACAGGGATGCTGGCAGAGGGCACCTGGGAGAAGGGACCTGGTGCCCTGGGCGAGGCCTGGGGATCAAAGACATTCCTCCTCTTCAGGAATGTGGCTCTTCCTGCCCTTCAGGGTTCAGGCCCTCCCCCACCTGCAGCCCCCAGGAGCGGTGCCCCTGCTCACTAGGGTCTACTGAGCGGCATGGTGGGGTTGAGGGCAGAGCAGCTCCGTGTCCCTAGGGTGAGCTGGTCTCGGGAGCAGACCTGCAGGTGCGGAAGCTGGAGCTCTGCAGGACACACCCATTCCCAAATACCTCCAGGCCTTTGCACATGCTACTCCCTCAGCCTGGACATGTTTTGCCCTCACTCTTTCCCTGCTTCTAGAAGATCCCAGCTCAGATGTCACCCTCAGGGAGGTCTCCTCTGATCCTTCAGACTTGGTTTAGCCTTGTCTCCATGCTTTTGGGGCCCCTGCCCCCGCCTTCATTCTGAACTCTACCACAGTCGGTGTTCAACCCTTCTACCAGTCTCTCCCTCTGGGTGCCTAATGGCACATCTACCTTCCCTCAAACCCAGCCTTCCTCCTGCCACCCATGGCTCTCCCTGTGTACCCAGGTGGCAGGCCAGCTCCAGGGAGGCACGTTTGGAGCTGCCCTCCCAGGCTGGGCCTGCAAGCCCCAGAGCCACAGTGGGGGAGCCTTCCAGCAGGGCAAGGCTCAGCAGATGGTATAAACTGAGCAGATGTGAGCCCAGGTGCACCCTGGAGCTGGGTGCTCCAGGGGCTGTGTCACCAACAACAGCTTCTGTATCTTCAAGACGGGCTTTCCTCTTCCCACTGGTGCCCACAGATGTCCTAGAGATGGGTCACTGTGTTTTGGATGGCATACACTGGAAGGAAGCAGGGTCCGTTTCTTGTCCTTCTGTCCTAGGGAGACTAGCACAAATTTAGGGTGAGCTCCTGCTTGCTTTCAGGAAAGGCCTACCTCACATCCCACTATGGGCTGAGCAGGCACCGGGGCTGGGGCTGGGCACTCTAGCCCATGGTGCCTGCTGCTGCTGGCAACAGAGCCAGCCTGTGGACAGAGGAGGCCATCAGAGTCCTGCCTGACACCCATGGGGCTTACCCCACTTGCCCCTGAACCTTGGGGCAGCTTCCTCCCTGTTGCTTGGTGAAGTGCCTGACTGGGTTGCACTTACAGCAGGTCATGTCTAAGTCAGGCTAGGAGTGGACTGTGAGGGGCCTGGCAGTTCTGCCCAGACTGTACACACACAGTGTGGGCACAGACTCACAGACCTACCTGTATGTCAGGTGGCATGTGTGTGCAGAAACAGTACACATGTGCACACACTATTAGATGGGTACACACAAGCAGTGCCCAGGGTATATCTGGGTATTGTCACTGTGCAGGAGGGGTGCCCCATTCAGGAATCCCAGAGACTGGGCTCCCTGTGCCCTACTGGCTGTGGCTGGGATCTCTGTGACAGGCTCTGGGTGGAACAGGTGTCCACTCCAGACTTCCTCCCAGCAGGGGTGGCCTGGCCCTGGGTGCAGGCAGTACAGCCCCGGGAAGCCGCTGCCTGGGACAGCGCTGGGGCTAGGCAGCCAGGAGCCTGCTCATCTTTCTCTGCCCTGCCCAGGTGTGTGTGGCGAGCAGGTAGGAGGACTGGGTTCTGGGGAGCAGGTGGGAAAGACGGTCACGCCCAAGAAAGTCAGAGAACAAGACTTGGCAGGATGGAAGTCGGGGTCTGGGGGATGTGGGCATTCCCCAAGGCCACCTGGGGAAGGCAGAGGTGGATTGGAGTGGGCCAGGTGCTTTGGGGGCCTCCCCATTGGTGCTCAAACATTTTCTGAGTACCTGCCCTGGGCCAGGGAGTGTGCAAGGTGGTGAGGTGGGCCTTCAGAGGGGGCCTGGATGACACAGTTCCCCTCGCTCCAGCCCCCCACTTAGCAGTGACGGAGCAAGCAGGCCCCCAGCCCACCTCCCTGTGTGGCCTCTCCCAGCCCACGGGGCCAGCCTGAGGATGGCAAGCAGGACACACCTTCGCCACTCCGTGTTTGTCCGTGGTGAACATTACTAGCCAGTCACAGCACTTCCCCTTGCTGAACCATCCTCGGGCACCCAAACCCTTCCCAGCAGACACAACCA
Organism: Manis javanica; assembly: GCF_040802235.1. Classification (NCBI taxonomy): domain Eukaryota; kingdom Metazoa; phylum Chordata; class Mammalia; order Pholidota; family Manidae; genus Manis; species Manis javanica. The sequence continues at coordinate 2,909,859 of NC_133158.1, forward strand.
GCTGAATGGTTGTGATGGACAAGGAGATACACCTATTTGCTGAGGCCTCCCTGTCCTGAGACCCAGCTCCTTCCATCCTGGCCTCCTGCTCCCCACACTGTGCCACCCCACCTCCACACACACTCACTGCATGCCCCCCACCCTCTGCGATCACCGCCAGCTGCGGGGCGCATGGCCTCAGGAAGCTTGCCTGCGCGCACCTCGGCAGTCTGCTCCTCCCAATACTCTCCGGGGCCCGGCATTCTCTACCCTCTACCCACTGAAAAGCAGTTTGGCCTGTGGAATCTGGGGCAGAGCAGGTCTGGGTACGGAGCCCCACCTCTGTGACTTCACCTGTGGGGGCCCTGTCTCTTCAGTGGAACCCCCCATGAGGTCACCAGAGTCCTGGGGCCCCGCCATCCCCCATTTCAAGCTCTCCCTGGCACTGTGTTCCCGAAGAGGGTGGGCGTCTGCTGGCTGGTTGGCCCAGCAAGTGAGCGTTTCCAGCACCGCTCAGGGCTGACTTGGGCCTGATGGCAAGTGGACGGCTTCTGTCCTGGCGCAAAGGCCATACCCCATTGCAGCTTTCCCGTCCTCGCCCTGCCTTTGCCCCAGAAGCCCCATCAGGTGAGCAGAGCAGGGCTTGTCTCTCTGTTCTAAAGGGGAAGCTGAGGCCTAGGAAGGGAAATGTCTTGCCCAAGGGCCTGGCTCCAGCCCCAGCCAGTTAGTCACTTACCCACTGAGCCTGGAGTGAGTCATGGTGGCCCAGGTGATGCGGAGGAAACAAACACAGGCAAGTAAGGAGGGTGGACTTGGGGGAGGGCGGAGGTGCCTGCCTGGGGCTCCCGGCTCCGAGCTCCTGACATGGGCCCCAGTGGCTGCCGGGGCAGGTACTCACCTGACTGACTCCAGTTACATCCCCTCTGGCTCCAGTCTATGCTTTGCATCAAGCCATTGGACAGGCGGGAGACTGAGGCCCACGGTTACAAATCAAGCCGGGGCAGGGGCTGAGCCCAGACTGGGAACCCAGAGCAGCTCTCCCCCAGCCCAGGGAAGCCCAGCCGGCACTCTGTGCTCCCAGGGTCCTGAGGAAGAGGCCCAAGCACGGCCACCGAGCTCCCCACCTCTGGGGTGGCGGGGCCAAAGTTGGCAGGGCAGGCAACAGACTGGTGACACGGGTGGCGAGTGGGGCTGTACCCGCCCACAGCATCCGTGCTGTCAAATGTCCCTTCAGTCCCACGGCACACGGGGGAGTCCAGCCCAGGACCAGTTCCAGAATCTTGCGCGGCTGTCCCACACAGCCCAGGCCCTCCTGCCTCTCCCTGGAACCATCTCACTCCTCCCTCGGGGCCCTGCCCCACACCCACAGTCCACTCCCCACGCAGCGCCTGGGGATTGTCTGAGGATGTAGATGAGATCTGGCCCTCCCCAGCTCTGAAGCCTCCCCCCGGCCCTGTCTTTGCTGAACCAGCCAGGGTTTCCTGTTCGGGACAGCGAGCAGCGGCGGGCTCCTACAGCAAAGCCAGTCCGACCTTTGAGGCTGGGAAAGTGGAGGGGCCGGGAATTCCCAGGGCACCTGGTGGGCAGATGTGCCAGGGGCCTGGGCTGGGTCTGCTTTGGGTGGGCCAAGGGGTGGAGGCTGGTAGTGTCTGCATCTGCCAGGACTAATTGCCTCATTAGTACCTGCCAGCTGCCTGGACCTGTCTGGTCCCCTCCCCCCTGACCCACACAGCCCTGTTTTTCAGGAATCCCTCTATGGGGCAGTGATGGTGACAGTGTGACTATGACAAGGCTGGGGAAAGGCCAGGGAGCCAGCTGGCTTGAGGCACGAGGTGGCTGAGTTCAGCCCCAGTGCCCAGCCCCATACCAGGTTTCACACCCAGTGCCATCCCACCCCACGGGCTCAGCTGTCCAGCTGCCTGCCTGGAGCTGCAGGCATGTGTGGTGTTCCCAGGTAGGCTGGCATCAGGGCAGCACCAGAAAATAGTCTGGGGACTCCCCACCTGGCCCCACTCCTGCCATAGGCGCTTGTGCCCTAAGACCTGGAGCCCTCCTCCCTGCAGTCTCAGTCCCTGGGACAGAGGAGGGGTCCAGGGCATTGGGTCTCAGGGCTTCTAGCAGTGACACGGTGGTCCACGGCCAGCTCTGCCTGAGGCTTCTGCCCACTTCGCCACCCTGGCCATGGCTTGTGCAGTCTCCCGTCCGAAGCCAGCACTGCCCTGATCCCAACTCCAGAGGAAGCCCTGTGGTCTGAGCCCCGGGGGCAGGTCAGAGCCCGCTTCTGATGCGGTGAGACACCGAGAAGGTGGTTTGGCTGGGTGGGAGTTGGATCCCCCCCAAACCACCAGGCTCAGCCCAAGAACTCAGGCCGGAGAGGGCTAGACCGGCCAAGCCTGGTACCAGACTCGCCCAGTCACTCGGAGATTCCCGGGAGCTGGGAGGCTCCGTGCTACGATGGGGTAGATCCCGGCTCTCACCTCCGCCAGGGCCTCATTCCCAAACTCAGGCAATGGGCCTCAAGTTCGGTTCCAGGGAGGGCTCTCCCTCCCGGGGGGACCCGGGTGAGGGGTGTCCCTGGGGTCCAGCCCCGCACACCACCACCTGCAAGCCCCGTCTGCTGCCACTGCCCAGCAGCCCTGTGAAACTGGGCAGCTGGGTGTGATTTCCTCGGGGCTCGGAAGCAAGCAGGAAAACCTGCCCGCCAGTCTCATGTCCCTCCCGGGGCATGAGGGAACCACTCGAGGGCCAGGGAGACAGTCTGCTGCCTGCTGCAGAGTTGGGCAGCCCCCTGAGGTACACTGGCCTCTCCATCCATAAGGTGAGGCAATACCTTCTTTCTACCCTTTCTCCCAGGGGTGTGGGGCAGTCAGGCAGGTTTCACACTGGAAGTGTCAGAGGGAAGGGCTAACGGGCTGGGTGCTTAGACCCCCAAGCACCCCCACGCTCTGAGGGTGGCAGGAGTGCCCTTGGCCTGGTTCACCTGCACAGTCAAGGTCTGGCACTGACCCCTGCCAGACCTGTGCTGGGCGCAGCAGGACCACTCTGTGAGGCCCCAGATAACCGAGGTGTGAGATGGGGCGGGGGCTGGGCTGGGGAGCCTGACCAAGAGACGTGGCCCTAAGCCCCACTCTGCCACCAGCCCCCCCTCTGCGGCTCCCTTTCCCCCTCTATAAAATGGGCTCTGCTGTGAGACTGCAGTACGCACTGCAGGGCTGCGGCGGGGCCGGAGGAACAGCATCGGGTGAAGGCTTAGCCCTCCGGTGCCAGACAGTGGGGAGCGGCCCTGGTGGCAGGCATGGGTTCTCCTGGAGTGCAGGGATGGGACGGGGACCTGTAAGCAGCTGTACCGGGGATAGCGGACGGATGGGCTCTGAGATGGTGGCCCTAGCGCAGTGGGGTGGGGGCAAGGACAGACGGGACAGAGCGGCTCTGCTGAGCCCAGAGTGGCAGATGCCCGGCCTAGGCTGGTGTATCGGTGGGGGCGGTCACATGGACGCTGCCACCGTGCAGCGCCTGCCTGTGCAGGTCCCATCCTGCGGGGCAGGGCCCTGCCCGCCAGTCTCATGCCTCCAACTCCGTGCCCACACCTGCCCACCCACCTGCCTACCCGCCCTCCCATGAGGGGGTAGGGAGGGAATCAGTCACCAGGCCCTTGGCAAGGCTCAAGCACAGTCCTACCTCCAGGTCTGGCCACGCCAGCCCCCTGCTGCCTCGTGCTTGCCCCTCCTTAGCTGTCATCCCCATTGGATGCCCACCCTTTGCTCAGACCCAGCAGACAAGCCTGTTCTGACCTCAGGGAGCCTTTCCCATCAGGGGGTTTTGACCCAAGCCTCCTGCCTCCTCAGGGTGCTTCTTGTAGCTTTATCCAAAGTGGGGTCCATAGAACACTCGGCCCACTGGGTGCACCTCCATAAAAGGTCACGTGGTCAGCACCTGGCAAACATTTTGAGCTCTGGTCCCAGCTGCACAGCACAAGATTGTACTAAAGGCTCTGACAAGTCCTGCAAGGACGTAGCTGGCTTTATTTTGTTCATACGGCATTTCCCAAACTACGGGGACCACAACATCAGTTTTTTGCGTAACCTCCACTATGAGCCCATGGGACTGTGCCCTCACTGTGTCTTTCAGGGGACAAAGTGGCCTTATACATACATTTTCTTCCCTGGACTTTCCTCCCATTTCCAGAAGGGAAGCTGGGGGTCATCAGGTAGCCGCTCAGATCACGCCCTTCCTCTGGCTCTCTGAGGGCCCCAAGGTCTGCCTGCACAGGCAGGTCCAGCCGCCCCAGTGGGAGCAGCTCTTCCGGCCTGGCTCCAGGGAGGCGAGGGCGGCTGCAGGGGCAGCAGGCCGGAGAGGAAGGAGGTGCACTGGACAGACATCCAGCCGCGTTGCCACCAGTACCCACGAGCTCTGTGGTCCACAGCTCAAGGCTGCACAGGGCCAGACAGGGGGCCAGATGGAGGGGCCATGCTGTCTCAGCGTGGGGGCTGCGGACAGGGCCCCCTTGCCAAGCCCAGGCCAGAGTTAGGTTACAAGCCCTGAGGGTCTCTTAATGAGTTCCACATGCGAGGGGGTGCCTGAGAGGACACGGGAAGGGGCTGGGGAGGGGAGGGCGGCCCAGGAGGGGACTGGAAACGGGTGCTTTGGAGGAGGAAGTGGGGGGAGCATGGGGAGAGGAGGGAAGGGGAGAGACTTTTTCCCCAGAAGTCCTGCGCCCACCACCCCACCCCCCGAGGCTGGCTGCCAGGCTCCTGGGCCCCTGCAGGGGGCCCCCAGGCCAGGGCTCTGCCAGGGGACCCCTTACAGGGCTCACTCCTCTCATGCAGGAAAAGCCCCATATCCTGCCACACTTGGCTGGGGTTCTGAGCCATTAGGTGCAGAATACAACCAGGTGGGTGGAAGGGTCCATGGGGGCATAAGGAAGCCCCTCCGCAGCCAGCCAACGACCAGCCAGCTTGTTCAGACCCAGCCTGGAAGCCCCTCCCCCACTAGAGCCCTGGGTGCAGTGAAGCCACTGAACTGCCACCCTGACCCCTACCTCGGCCCCTCTCAGCCAGCAGGTGGGCAGGGACCCGGGCATGTGGTTTGGCTGCCCTGCCCTCCCTGGCGGGGGGCTGTGCGGAGGCATCCAGGCTGGCCTGGTGGCTGGCAACCTCATTTGGAGAGGCTGAGCATGGGGCTGGTGCCCAGGGAGGGAGACCTGTGGCAGTGAGGCAGCCGACTCAGGGCTTCCCAGGTACGGTTTCCTCCCAGGAGTGCGGGTTCGACCCCAGGTTTCCAGCCAGCGACAAGGCTGAGCCCTGGTAACCAGCAGGCTGGCCTACAGGCCCCTGATGCTGGGAGCCCAGCCCGTCAGTCCCCACTTCTAGCCACCTCCCCAGGCCATGAATTGGAACCCAGCAGGAAAAAGCCTGCTCCTGGAGCTTTGTGTGAATTGTCTCAACACATCTTTCCAGCAACCCTATGAGGCCACTCCTACTCGTATCCCATGTTCCAGACGAGAAGGCTGAGGCACAGAGAGGGGAAGCTGGAGTATTCTTGGCAACAGGAACATAAGGTGCAAAGGCCCTGGGGCTGGAATGTGCCTGCATGTCCATGGAACAGCGAGGAGACTGGTGTGGCTGGAGGGGCATGAGGAGAGATGGGGGGCAGGCAGAATGGAATCAGGCTCATGGCTGTGGTGTGGAGAGGCAGGGCAGGGGAGGGAGGCCAGCAGGGAGCAGGGAGTGCCTCAGCAGGTCCCAGCTCCTGGGGGTGGGGAGTAGGCTAGTTGCGGGTTAGCAGCTTCTGGGGCCCAGGGGACGGGCTTTTACCTGGGCTGCCCCAGCCTGAGGCTCCCACAAACCAGACACATTTATCCCCAACAGAAGACCTTGGGATGCCTCTTAAAGAGCAGAAGTGTCCTCTTGAGGCCTCACAAATGGTTTGTTCCCAAGCACACCCCAACTACGACGGGAGCTGGACCCAACCCCAGGACCAGGGCCACCCGGGGGCAGAGGTCAGCTTTGCAGTGCCATCTGAGCAGTCCGTGGCAGCAGCTCAGACGTGGGCCAGCCTGGCCTCTCCACAGAAAGCGCCTTCTGCTTCCTGTCGGCAGGCACGTGTGAGCTCCTGCCTGGAGGGTCTGGGAGACTAATCACATTGCTTCTGCTGCTCTGAGTCTCAGAGGCTTGAGGAGCCAATCCAGGGGCAGCTGTCATGGGAGGAAGATTCTGGGGGCTGAACTGGGGGTGGGGCACGTGCATGCTGGCCCAGAGCATGATCAGCACCCCACCCCAACCCTGGGCATGAGGGCATTTGGGGTGGCTCTGGCTGGGGTCAGAGTTTGAGGGGCATGGTGCAGAGCTGGGCTGGAGCACCACAGGGGCTTCTGGGGGAGCTGGATGTTCCCAGAGAGGCCTGCCAGGTACAGGCCAGGCCCAGGACCGGGCCAGTTACACAGAGCATCTGCAGGCCCCACGCACCCTAGGCCGGGCCTCAGACCAGAGCCACATGGACTGGGTAAGCATGGGCCGCAGGTGTTCAGGGATGCCCATGACGCCAAAGGCAGTTCTGCGTCCCAAGCCGATTCCAGGCGCCCAGCTGGGCAAGGACGAAGGTGGATGGGGGCTGATGTCAGTACTCGTGGCTGAGTGACACTGCCGGCCACTAGGTGCCCACTTTAAGGAACATGCTCTTGGGCCTCAAGAAGCTCAGCTGATAAAGGGAAGCTGCAGGACACGACCTCCTCCCCGGCCCAGGTTCCTGGCCCCGAGGGTGGGAAGAGAGAGTGGGTGGGGCCTGCTCCTACCACAGGAAGCACTCTGGGACTCAAGACGCCTCACCTGAAGGGAGAGCCCCCTGGCCTCGCTCTATGAGTAGGCTCTTGGGAGAGTGTTTCCACACAGCAGTCCCACACCAGCGGAAGGGGTGGCACAGAAAGCTTCCCAGCAGTGTTGCCCCAGGCTCCTGGGACAGCTCCTCTCTCCGCTGTGAGGGCCCGGCATCCTGGGCCCTCGTGGGTGGGGAGCAAGGTGAGGCTTCCAGAGAGCCTTCCCTGGAACGGCCAAGCCAGTGAGCCCAGGTGGCAGGGCGGCCTGGGGAGGGTGGGCTGGAGCCCCCTAGGCAAGAGGGCGAGACTGTGCCTGCTCACAGGACATGAGACCCTGCCCCATGGGGCCGGGCTGCCACCAGCCTACCACCAGCCGTGGCACAGTGGGTCCCTCCTCAGCAGCCTTGGGCAGGGTGGGATGCTTGGCATGAACCCCGGGGTGGTTTTCTGTCCCCCTTAAAAGGCCACACATCACTTAGGGCGAGAGCAGGGGCCCATCTTGAGCACATTGTTTCGGAGGATGAGTTAATAATGGGAGCGGGACAGCAGGCAGTGTGACTCCCATACCCTCGCTCGGTCAGTGGATGGGGTTTCTGGGATTCTGGGCAACCACAACTGTCCCCACGCCTGTGCCGGCCCTGGCAAAGGCCTTGGTGGCAGCAGAAGGGGTGGCTGCGGGGTGTTCACCTCCTCAGGTGGGGGGCTGCCCTGAGGTCCCCTGCCTGCTGGCCCAACTCCCTCCTGCCAGTGGGGTGTCCACGGCAAGGCCACAGAGCCAGGAGATCCTCACTCTGGCTGCCTAGACTCCCAGAGCTGGAGAAACCCTGAGACCTTCAGCCCTTCACCCCACTGGCAGACACAAGGTCAAGTGCCAGGGAAGGGACCTGACCTGCCAGAGTCTCCCCCAGAACAGTGGGGGGACACCAGCAGTCCCCCGCTGACCACACACTCCGCCACTGCTCAGAGCACTGGGGTTGTCTCCCAGTCTCCACAGGGTTAGGGAACTGGTTCAAGTCATGCAGCTAGCAGGGGGCGGAGCTGGATTTGGACTTGAGCAGCAGGTCAGGGGCCCCGGCTCCCGGAACGACCTCCTGCTTCCACAGCTCTGCCGTCTCAGCAGCCTGCTGCCACATGGCCGGCCACCATGGAGCTGTGGCACACAGACCAGGGGACGGGGACACGGGCCTGCAGGAACCCGCGGACACCTAGCCCAGCAAGTGGCTTGGTCGTCCAGCCCACCTGACCTGCCTCCCTCATTTTCTCCAGCAGGAAGTGCAGGTTCATCTGGGAATCCTGAGACTCTGGCAGAGGGTAGGTGGGGATGGCAAGTTAACTCAGAGACACCTGTTGTTTGACTTTATGTGTCAGGGAAATTAGGGCATGGGAGGTGGGGGCTGGAAAATGCCACTGAGATTCATTTCCTAACAAAAACCCCTACCTAACCTCATCTTCCAAGTCAGAAACAGAGATGCCTGCAATTTGGTTTTCTGGGAGTTGTTACCAAAATCCAAAATTAGGAGAGACGACAGCTGAGTTGAGACATTTGCATTTCTAGAGGGCTGCTTCTGAACTTGGCAGTGTGAGTGGGGGACTGGTAAGCGCCCCATGGCGGTGGGGCCGGCGGGGAGGACTGTGCCACATGCAGGGTGTGGCAGAGAGTGTCACTTCGGGGGACACTACAAGAAAAGCCCACTCACATGGCCCCCAACCTTGCCAAGCCCACCCAGGCCCACTCCTCCCCTGCCTGTGAGGCCCCCAGAGCCAGGATCCTGCAGCACCCTTATGGGGGGCGGTGGCGGTGGTGAGAACTGAGGCTAGATGGACAGGCCCTGCAGCGGCCAGAGGGCTCTATGACAGCGCCCCCCCACCCCAGGGGCCAGTGTCCAGATTCTCCGAGCAGCGGGGTGTCAGGTCAGGCCTCCCGTAAAGGTGCGCTTTGGGGAAGAACTTGGCCCAGATGGCAGCCTGAGCCCCTTCACACCTCGGCGTGGTGACACACTGACCCCCAGGTTTGCAGGAGGCAGGTCTCCATGGCATTTTAAAGATGAGCATTGCTCTCCCAGAACCACCTTTCCCAAATCCCAGGTCTGGCTGGTGGGTCCAGCAAGGCAGGTGTGTGCTGGAAACCCCGAAGGAGGACGGCCTGGGCACTCCAGCAATGCCCTCCTGGGCAGCCCGGGGCTGCCTCCATCTGGGAACACTCAGGTCCACTGTCCCAAGATGCGAGATAATCCAGACGTCATTCTATAAGACAAGGTGTGTGGTGCAGGTGTCAGTCCCCACTTGGGGATGTCTCCATCTGCTAACTGGGGTGGCGCTTCCAGGGACAGCCACTGAGGATAGATGGACAGTCCCGAGTAGTCAGGGCGCCCTATGGTCCCGTCTCCACCCCCAGGAGCAACCTGGGCCCTGGATTCTCAGACCAGTGAGGTGTTGGGTCAGGCCTCCCACGAGCAGTGCCTTCAAATCCACATTTCCCCCACAAAGAAAGCTTGATTTCAAAAATTCAAAACTTGATCCTGGTGTAAACTAAGATAGGAATGATAGCAAGCCTGGCCTGGCCTACGAGCAAGAGCCGCCACTTAGTGCCCTGGAGACCCTGCTCATGTCCTGCTGTCTGCAGCAGGGGAACCATCTGTGTCTTTGGAGATGACCTTGCCCTGGGCTGGCTGCTCCAGCCCCAGAAGCCACACCGGGGCAGCCAGCATGGGAAGGGATGACAGGTGCAGCCCCACAGGCCGCGTCCCCTCTGAGCAGGCTGATGTAGGGCTGGCCAGCCTGCCTAAAAGCCTCCAGGGATGGGGAGCCCATGATGTCGCAAGGCAGCTAAGGGCCTTGCCGGCCAGTTCAGACTAGCTGGCCTGCTACATACTGGGAGGGCCACTTGGGGACTGCAGCAGGTCCGAGGCCTCCAGGACCTCCTGCATGAGCAGCCATTTCCCCACCTACAGCTCACAGGGAGTGTGTCGCTGGCAGCAGGAGCGTGGTGGGCCTCTACAGAGCACCCCTGGTGCCGGCTCCTGCAGCCCCTACCTGTGACCACCTGGAGGGGTGCTTACCACAACTTCAACAAGGACCTGAGGCTCAGAGAGGCCCTGGTCACACAGCTGGCCAAAGGCAGAGCCTGAGCCTGACTCCAGGACGCAGCTCTCCCCCCAGCAGGCTGGACTCAGCGTAGGCTGCCTCCTGGTCAGCCTGAGCTCTTAGGCATTCGGGCTCTGCTCCTGATCAGAAGCCCCAGAGGCTGGGAGCCTCGTGGCCCTGTAGTACTGACAGCTCCTGAGAAGATCTAGCACTGCCCTGCAAGCCCCGGGGCAGGGGAGGTGTGGAGGACAAATGCCTTCCGCCCGGCTGGGCCCCAAGGAGCCGAATGCTGAAGGTATGGACACCCCCCACATAACGGGAAACACTCCCTGGCCTTCCCGCAGAGGCAGAGGAAGGAGCCTGTGGAAACCCTCGTGAGGAAGTGGGAATGCCGATGCCTGCGGCCTCCAGGTCCCAATGCAGGAAGCCAGCTGGGGCCAGCCGGAGGGGGGCGGGAGGTGTGCAGGGGCCCTGGGGACGGGAGGGCTGACTAGGGCTCACTCAGAACAAGCCATGTCTGCGAGTTCAATAAAGTCTGTTTTAATTTCAGATTCTTTTGTCCTCGCCCATGCAGGAGGCCCCCAGGCCGCAGGGGACATGTGGAGCAGCCAGAGCCACCCCCGGGTGCTCATTTCTGGAGAAAGCCGGCTCGGGTGGGCCCATGCTGGGCCTCTTGTCAGACGAGCAGAGCACTTCTGAGCTGTAGCAGGTGTCACAGGGCAGAAAGGTCCCGGTAAGGTGAGTTTTGGAAAGCGAGGTGGCTTGAGGCTACCCCCTGGCAGGCCCTGTGATTCCAGGGCCCCTTAGGACTCCCAGGCAGCAAACCTCTCCAGGTGGTTCCACGTTAAACAGGGTGCACTCCGCATGTGCGGCCACCCCGGGGGCCTCTCTGCTGGGTGGGGCTCTGGGGGAACAAGGGCAAAGGGCAGATCGGCGCAGCACTGGGGCTCAGGGAGGGATGGGACTCCCACCGAGCTGAATCCCCTTTATTTACCCAAGTTCCACAGTACAAACCCCTGGCCTGCCACCCCCAAATCAACTGAGCTCTTAATTCTCGCTCCCTTGATCACGGTGCCGCTCCCTGCATGATTAGCTGCTGGTTCTCCAGACACTGCTTCAGCTTGTCTTCTGTCAGTGACAACCGCTGCTCCAGGATGGAGACCGTCTGCAAAATCAACGGTGGTAAGGCTCAGAGGACAGGGCGCCTCCGCGCTGCCGGCACCGGCTCTTCCCCCCGGGGGGCCCTGCCCGGCCCCTTGTCTCCGGTGACGGTAGGAGAGCTCCTGCCTTCACGCCCACCCGTCCTGACTCTGAACAGTTGTCCTCTGATGTTGGTGGCGGGGGTGGGGTGGGGGGGGACAGGGAGGGCAAGTAGGCGAGCAGCGTGAGAAAAGGGTCAGGTCAGGAAACAAAGCTCTCTATTAACTTTACCCGTCTGTCTGCGGGCTTTCCCAAGAGATGTTGCCACCTTCCCTGGGGCTCCATGGGGCTCAGGGCCTTGGTCCAGTGGAAAGGGAACCTTCCTTTTGTGTATTTAGTGATGCACTGAAACACTTTGGGAGGGAGTTTCCCCTGTAAGGCTGCTCCGAATTCTCACGACATCCCGCACGGCAGTCAGCTGCCCACGGAGATGGCTCCCTCTGCCGCTGGCCCCTTTCAAATGAGCTGGCCAGGCTGCAAGGGCTCTGAGCCCCAGGGCACAGGGCAGGGGCCAGAGAGTGGCTTCTCTGTGGAATATGAACTGTGGCCTGAGCAGCAGAGCTGAGCTGACAGAGACAGTCACGTTCCCCCTACGCTAGCCGGCCAGCGCGGAGGGCTCTGCATCTCATAAAAGTGGCGGCGGAAACAGCCCCCGGCTGGCCCAGGGCAGCATTCCTGGAAGGTTCCACTGGCTGCTGCGGAACTCACACTGAGCCAAGCTCCAAAATCATTCTTCATCCAGACTTTTTCCAAAGGCCCTGGACTCCAGGCCACAGCGGGGAAGCCAGCCTGCTTTTCCTTTTCTGCCCTCCCACTTTTTAAAAACTTTTTACAGAATTTCCAAATGTGGAAGCAATGGGTGCCCAGCAAATGTCAATACCAGGGGTGCCATGCATTCCAGAAGGCCTCTCCTGAGTTCCATGGGGGGCCCCTACTTCAGTTCGGTAGAAACGCGGCCATCCAATTTGTGGCTAAGTTCCTTTGAACAGAACAGCATTGCCCGTCTCACACCCGGGCCCCTGAATGGAGGCTGCCAGTCCAAGCGTGGGTCCTTCCTTTAGGAACTTTACCGGGTGCTTCATAGCGTGTTATAAGCAGGCCTAAAAAAAGTCCACCCCCCCAAACCTGCCATTCCCCTCTCCCAGCTGAGCTTCTGGAGTTACGTCATCTCTATGTCTGGTGCCCACCTTCCCTACACCTCCCACCCCAGCCTACTCTGCCCCAATGCTGGGTGGCAGCCACCATCCAGGGATCTTCCCGGTTACATTTGATCCACCCCACTCACTTTGGCCAGAAGGATGGGCCAGGGAGAGGACACCTTTTGGATTTCAGTACATTAGGATGCTATCTGGCATTTTCTGCTTCACAAGGTTTTCTTAATGACCCTACTCCAATGAGCATGGACCACCTTTTCACGGAAACCAGTTATTCCTCCCTCACGATAAAGTGAAGCCTGCAAATCCTGATCTCTCATTCCCTGGGGAAATGCATGCTGCCTCAGCGCCCGGAGGCCACATCCCATCGCCCAGTGTTCACCTGCCTCACGCTCCGGATCTGGTCCTAGGACTTCTCCTGCAACAGAGGGCCCACCGCCCCCACCCCCCCAGACCCGGAGACAAGGCCACACCACCTTGGAGGGTAAGGAGGACACTGTAGAGGCAGACACCTCCCTCTTTCGGAGGCCATTCTCCCAGCCCAACCACCTGGCCTTCCTTCTGTCCAAGGGCAAGTGAGACCTGATTGTCCAAGCAGCCCCTCACCATATGGCCTCTCACCTTCTCTGTCCAGAGGAACAGAGGGCCAGAAGGCTGGTCCCAGCCTCTCAGAAGTCCTCAAGGAGCTGCAGGCTAGGACTGGTGGCAGGTGCCAGGGAGGGAAACGGCCTTGCCTGACACAGGTGTCCATGGTTCTGGTGGCTGGGCAGACCTGTCTGAGCAAGGTGGCCAGGAAAGATGGCCCATCTCCTGGGAAGCCTTCCCTCTGACTCGTCCACAGAGACACCCCCCGTCTGCTGGCCTTGGAGAAACCAGGCAGCTCATTCCCTCTCCCTGTCTTGTGCCACCCAGCAGCTTACTGTAACTCCCCTCTGTAACTGGGGTGTGGAGCCCAGACCGAGGGGAGACCAGTGGGAGGACCCAGAACTTGGCTTTGGGGTCCATCCTGACAATCCTTGACACATGGCTCCCAGGCTGCTCTTGGCCACCGGTGTTCATGGAGTGCTTGTGCCACGCATTCATTCAACACCCTCCCAGGTAGCAGCCTTTTCCTTTTTCCAGATGAGGAAACCGAGGCACAGGACATTAAGCAATTTGTCTAAAGTCACACAGCTCATACATGACAAACCTGGGCTGTGAGCCTCAGAGGCCTGGCTCCAGAGTTAAGGCCAAAGTGCTGGAAACTGTGGACCTTAACTTTGTCCCCACTGAGCACAAATGAGGAAAGACTGGCCTTACTGTTTCCCCGCACCCACTCCAGCCATGCCCAAGGGCTCCTGGCCGTGTGACCCTGGAGCCCTGTGTGTCCCCCACCGCCTGGCCGCGCTCCAGCAGTCTGAGGAGGATCTCACGGATCCTGTTCTCACCTGGCAGCGGCCTTCGGTCCTGTCCAGGCCACCTGGCCTGATGGCTCCAGACTCAATGAGCAGCAGTGGGACAGGACAACCCCCAGGTCACCCAGCAGCGCCCACACCACCAGGCCACTCACAGAAGCAGTGCCCAGGCCTCAGACACCCCCAGTCCCCACGAAGCGGAGCCTCTTACCAGGCTAAATGCACAGGTTTCGGATTATCATAAAAGTCACAATTTGAGCTACGAAAAGGCAGAAGGGGAGGCAAAGGGAGCAAGGAGTCCACAGGGCCCTGCCTGCAGGTGGGCGGGGCTGGACGGAGCAGGGGGCCCAACAGGGAGGAAGGCGCTCCACCTGCCAGGACCGCAGCCGGGAGCATGGGGAGACCAGCCCGGGCCAGGAGTGGGTGGGCGGCACGACTCGGCCACCCCTGCGGGGAGCGGAGTAGGGCCTCTCTCGGGCGCCATGGGAAGGCCAACCTGTTTCCTACTGAGGCACCACGACCAGGGCACGGGGCTTCTCTCGCTCAGGTTCAGATGACTGGGACGTTCCGTGTCGAGGGGCCTGCTGATGTGGTGTGAGAACGATTCTAAAGGCACAGCCTTTTTAGTCCCCTTAGAAGTGCAGTGCTGCCCAAAGAGGCTGAACTGGACGCCAGTCCTCAGCAACACATCTGGCCCCCGGTGCCCGACTCCGGGTGGGAGAGAACCCAACGCAGGGGACATCCCGAAAGACACCTGGGCTCCTCCCTGTGCTGCCTCAGATGCCTTTTCTGTCTGGGCATCGAGTGACCGATCAGGTGTTTGCCAAGGCCCCTCCAGCTCCGGAACGCGGAACGGCTGAGTCCAAGCCCCCACATGCTCCCTAGCGCTTGCCAATGGCCGGCTTGAGTGCCCTGCATGGACAGAGCCTGGTGGATCTGTTGGCCTGAGGTGGCTGGGGGTGGGGGTGGCCTCCGTTCCTGATGTGTTGGAGGCGAGGCCAAGGGGGTTTGAGCGGTCTTATCTGACTCCGAGGTGGCAGTAAGGGCCTGGGTGGTGCGGGCTGAGACTAGTGGGTCAGGGGAGGGATCTTCTGTGGGCACAACATGGCGGAGGTGCGGGGCCAGGGCTTGCCGAGAGAATGAACCCCCCACCTCGGCAGTGGTGGGACAATGCAGGGCCCGGCAGGCACTCGCCCCGGGGAGGCCTGGCAGGCCTACCCACTGACCCCCGTGACCTCTTTTGGGCTTGCTCTGCATCTTTCCTCAGCTCTTCTCTGATTCTCTTCTCTTTCCTGCTTCCTGTTTTGGCCTCTTTTTTGTTCCCTTTATGCTTTGTGTGTTGGTTTAGCCCACAGAGACTGAACCCCAAGTGGAGTCTGGGCCCCAGTGTGGCTCACCTGCTCTGGGGCTGGCCGTCCTGGGAAAGCCAGTGCCAACTTTGGCAGGCAGCCTGGAGGCCCTCTGAGGAGACAACACAGATGGGCCCAGGGAAGTGTGCTCCGAGCACAAGGTACCGAGAGGGGAAGGCTCCGAGGCAGAGAGGAATGTGGCACACATGTGACCTGCTGGGAGGCTAGTGTGCCTGGCCTGGAGGGCCTGAGCAGGGAAGAGTGTGGAGGCCACCCGGAAGGTGCAGGAGGTGTGCAGCGCAGCAGGGAAGGGTGGCCACCAGTCAGCAGGAGGCTGAGGCAGAAAGGCTGGGGTGGAGAGGGAAGCACCTGGGCCCCAACCTCCAGGGCTTCTGCTGTCCCTTTCTGTCTAAGAGATCAGCAGTGAAGGCCAGACCTCTCAGCATGGCATTCTGACGGCATTCAAGCCCCACTGCCCGGACTCCTGGCCCCCCCTGTGAAGCCCCACTTCCCGCTGGGGCCAGGTGGCTTCCTTCTGCCAAGGCCAGATGGCAGAGCCCTCCCCTGTGATCCCCTCCAGCCGAAGCCCTGGCTCCCGGGAGCCCTCCTCCCTCTAGGTGCCGTGCCAGCCCCAGCACTTGGGTGCCTTCTTGTGTCCTCTCCCAGCATGTCAAGGCCGCTGACTGGGGTGGGCTCTTAGGAAATGCTGTCCCTGAGACTCCTGGTCCCCACCTCTGTCCTGTGGGTAAGAGCACAGGCTGTGGAGCTCTACTGCCTGTGTCTGAATCTGAATTTGGCCACTAATTTGCTGAGTGGCCTTGGGCAAGTCATCTGACTCAGGGCTTCAAATTCCTGTCTGTGTTAATGCATCTCTCTCTCTCTCTCTCTCTCTCTCCACCATGTTAACAGCTAATATTTGTGTGGCACTTGCCCTGGGCCCAGGGGTACCCCGAGGGCAACACAGCGCCCCAGCTCAAGGGGTCCCTGCCTAGCTCTGGGCTGCCGCAGGGTGCTGGGTGTGGACGGGGCTTAATGAGGTCCCAAAGAGGCAGCCTGTGGTCAGGCCTGGTAGGGTCTGAGCCATCAGGGCACGTGGTGGTCTGGCTGCTGCTTATGGTCCTGTGACGAAAGTTCCTTTTAATCATCTCCAGGCCTGCGGTTGATCTGGGCTTCTCCAAGCGGTCTCCCAAGAGGCTGGGGTGCTCCTATCCCTGCCACACAGGAGCCAGAGAGGGTCCAGGGGCCCTGGGTCTCAGGAAGAGGGCGGGTACAGCTGCCTAGCCATACCACCAGGGTCACCTGGTGGCACAGCCAATGTCTTGGGGTTGGCCATCGAATCAATGCCCCTGTCTCAAATGGGATGTACACATCTTAACTTTTCCTTTGGTTTCATTGCAAAGATGGAAAAATGTGTAATTAATCTCCCCTGCAGTAACTCCAATTCTAAAGATCTAAAACAGATGCAATAAAAGGAGGATCTCATTGCTGTGGGGTCTTGTAAGCTATCCAAAGAAAGTGGGGCTGCTGGGCCCAGAGTCTGCCCAGCTTGGCCTCATCTCCTGCCAGCTCCAGCGTTGCCCCTTGGTGTGTGCGTGTGCATGTGTGTGTACGCACACAAACGCGTGTGAGTGTGTGTGTGCACACGTAGGGCCCTGGTCTTGCTGACGTACCTTGGCCCACCCACTGCCACTCATGGGTGATTGGGGACCAGAGGGGCCAGGCCGGTGCCCTGGGACGGGGACTGCTGGTCTGAACCTGGTCCTCTCCACGGCCCCAGGCTCTCCTTCTCAGCCCCAGCCTCTGTCCAGTGCCTAATGGTCTGTGGCACAGGTGACTTTGAGTCAGAGGTGCTAATGCGGGCCCTCAAGTGGCCTGTCAATGTCCACCCATCTGAATGACAGCACCTCAAAGACAGGCTTTGTTTACTATTGTGCAGTACTGTCTTCTGGCTCCAGGCACATGCAGTGCACACTAAAGTCTGGATGGACAAATGCCAGGCCCTGGGCGCCTTGCGATGCAGAGAATTCAGGTCCTGCACCAGCCAGCCCACCTCTGAGGCCTGGCAGTAGCCCTACTCTGGTCATGGGCCTGCATGGCTGATGAGGAATGCTCCCCCCAGCTTAGGCCTTGGACCTGGCATCTGGAGGGGATGGCAGGGGAAGAGAGGTGGATGGAAAGGGGCCCTGCCAGCTGGCCTTGGGGGAAGGAAGCCTTCTGGCCTCCAGGTAGTTGGGGTGCACAATGTGGGGCAGATACGGGAAGCAGCCAGCCCCTCCCTGCCCTGGTCCCTTGGGCCCAGTTTGGTGAGGACTAGCGGCTTTGAGGCCTTGACTTCAGAAGGAAGGGACTGGGGATGCCTCTCATGCAGGCAGCTGACATGCTCACTTGCCCAGGGTCACATGCAGCAGATGCACAAAAATAAAGGGTTCTAAAGAAACCCTCCCAATCTCTCTGGGCTCAGTAACTGCCTTCTTGGCCCCTTTTGCTCACAGCTGGCTGCTAAAGGCACAAAATGAGTCTCTGTCCCTTGGGCTGAGGCCTGCATTCTGCTCCCCATTATCTCAGGGATATAGGGTTTCTCTGCCGGTTCTCACCCCAGCCCCTCTTCTCCTGAGGATGGGCCCTCTCTGGGAAGTATAGGAAGCACTATTTTCTATTGGTGGATGAGCCACGGGATTAAGGAATCTTGGCTAATCTGCCTTCCTTGTGGCTTTACAGCAACTCCTTCTAAATAAACACAGGCTTTTCCGTATTGCTGCTTACCCCTAAAGGAGAAGCTACGAAAAGGGATTCACTCACTACCATCTATAAAACCAAAGCTCCTGGGACCTGTGGGGTGCTACCCACACCATGAGAGAAGACCTGAGCAAACAAACACCCACTAACCCTGGCCTGGGTTCAAGGTCACTTCTTCATCAGCCATAGGCAGGTCACCAGGGAAGCCCCGTGTCTGACAGTGACAGGCCCCAAGTGCAGGCCCCCAGTCACTGCGCAGCCACAGGCCCAGCTGTACTGACTCCAGGGCGAGTCCAAACAGGGTGAGCGTGGGCTGGGGACCTCGGCCTTGGCCACCTTCTGCATCCCATTTCTTCAGAGGCTGCCTCTTCCAACGATCCACATAAAACAGATTAATTCACCAAAGCCTGATAAAACACATTGTGCCAAGTCAGAGAGAGTGACTGGTAGCTTGCTGAAGGCCTAGAAAACCTGCCAAGTCAGGCTGTGGCCTCCTGCCAACAGAACCACCTCAGGGATGAGGAGGGACTCCCAGGCTCTCCCTGCCCTGCCAGGTACAGGCCGACCCACTGGGGGAAGCCTGGCCTCTCATCTCGGCCAGTTTTCTGGAGCCAACGGCTAGGCCCAGATTAGAACAGAGGGCAGAGAGCCAGTCCGCTGAGTGCCATGCCCTGTTGAGTCCAAGGCTTCTTTCTGCTTCTCCCCTTCCACCTAGCAGGGAAGTATGCAGAGAAGGTCTGCACGCACAGCCCAGGCCCAGAGAGGGCCCTCGAGGGAGCAGGCCAAGGGAAGCACAGGCCCCATGCCTGCAGCACCTCATTAGGGAGACTATCCAGTGGCCGGGACCTGGGCCTGTCACAGCCAGAATGTCCACAGGCCCTTCTCGGGGCCCCAGAGGAATGTAGGCAAATCACGCAGCAGCCCCTCCTTCCCTCCTCTGAGCGTAATCCCGGAGTCAGCCTGAGATGTCCCCGCACCCCGTCCGCAGCTCCAGGGCCCCTCGAGCCTCACAGGAGAAACCTCATGGCCATGAGCATTCCCAGGCCCCAGGGGTGACCACAGCCACCCTGAGCCCACCTGGTGGGCGGGGGCTTCAATGTGCAGCTTCTTTGGGGAGGGGATGCTTGTAGCTACAGCACAGACGGCGTGTTAGCTGAGCTGCCCCCCGACTCCACTGCAATGGCGAACCCGAGCTGGCCTGTCTCCGAGTGCCGCCAGAGCAGCAGACCTGGAGCTGGGGACATGTAGCCACCCCGTGCCTCTGGGTTCAGACTGATTGCCAAAGAGACCAACAGGGCTGGGGAAGGCCAGGGCCCAGCCCCTCTACGACTGGCTAGAGGCAGACCCTAAGTGCGTCTCTGACCAGAGTGTCTTGAGTCCCTTGTCCCCAGGAAGCAGCCTCTTAACAGAGGGAAACGAATCTCTTGTCTCCGAACTCAATTGTGGTCCACGGGCCACCCTTCCCTGACCGTAAGGAGGTGGCCAGCAAAGCCCACCCTGAACTATACAGGCCAGGTGGCTGGGTATGCTGGCATGGAAACCAGCCAACCACCAGCCCTCAGCTCTGCCTGTGTGCAAGCCACGCCACCCGACACAGGGCCCACGGGTGGTGTGTGTGTGTGACCTTCACTACATCCTCCCAACAAGCCTGCTCTGGGCGGCCCAGTGCGCCCACCTTCCCCACCCGCATGGAACTGGGCGCCTCACCTGAGCAGCCCATCAAACAGGGAGCTGTCAGGACCATGGCGGGGGAGGGCCAGGGCGTCCCGAAGCAAACAGGCCATTCTACCCAACTCCCCAAGGCAAACCAGACACAAACCCTTAGGCTCGATGTGTTAGGAGAGTCGAGTTAACCACGGGGTGTTTAACGAACTCAAAGGCTGGGGACTCGGACCTGCAGGGTGGGCAGGCCTCCCGCACCGCCTTTCTCTGCATGCACGTTTCAGTCCCGGGGCCCAGCAGCCCTGTGAGTCACTGGAGCCTGAGCGTGACAGCACGGCATTGCTGGGCCAGCCTGAAGCTTGGCTGCCATAAAAACACACAGTTGGAGCAGGAATTTCATGGCTCGGTATTTTTAAAAAGCAGCAAGACGTGAAACTGGAGTCAAAAATAACTGTGTTGTGGGCTTCTGAGACAGAACCCCCCCACTGCCTGCCAGGCCGGGCCCTCTCAGCAGCCTCCTCAGCTCCTGGGTACTGTCCACACAGGCGTGCCCGGCCCCCCAGCCCTGTCGCCCGGGAAGCCCTGAAGGAGCGGCAGGGCCAACCCAGGAGGTGAGCTGGTGCAGGAACGTTAGTTGTGGAAAACAGCTTCTCCCTGTTCCCTGCACAGCTCTCCAGCATCTGTGACAGGGGCCCCTGCATCACTTGGTGGTATCCCACAAGTACACCAGGGGAGAGGTCAGGGCCTCTGACTGGATACCCACTGAATGCCCAGTACCAAGCAAGAGGGCCGGCAGGCTGGGGCCCACCCTACAGTCTCTCGGCTAGGCGGCCACAGGGGAGAGGCCCAGCCACCTGAGGTGCTGACCTCTGCTGCCACCCCAGGGAACAGACAGGTGGCCAGGCCTCCATGGGGGCAGATGGAAAGCAAAGCCTGGTCAGAGCAGCTGAGGCTTCTGAGCCCTGGCCTGGGCTTTTCTCCAGGCCCTGCAGGCCTCTGAAGTCGAGGCAGCTTTCTTAGGAAAAGAAGACTCAGGCAGGCGCAGCGGGTCACGGGCTCTGGGAGGTCGGGACAGGTGAGCACCCCCTCCAGAGGCTCAGGATGGCTCACAGGAGGCTGGAGGCGGGGCAGCGGGGCGCGCACCCACACTCTTTCCGTTAGCCCAAGTGGCTCCTGACAATTCCCATACGGGGTTCTGAGGGGCAGGAAGTCTCCCAGAGAAAGACTTACATGTCATCGTTAGGAAATGTGTTTCCCCAGCAACCATTACAGTAGCTAGATTCAAGGGACGGCAGTCACGAGAAGCGCACATCTTTGAAGAGCTTCAGTCTTGCCCCTGAAACCTAGGTCCAGGTTCAAGGCTCCCATCTGGCAGGTGGCTCAGCGGGCTGAGGTAGAGCAGCCCTGGAACCCAAGGAAGACCTCTCTCCCCATAGCTGGCAGGGACGTGTAAGGCTGAACAAACATGGTGTCCAGCTGGGACCAGGGTCCCGAGGAACTCAGTGGAGGACCCAGTGAAGCCCTAGACAGCAAGCCCACAGGGGTGAGGAAGCGTCTTCCCACAAAAGAACCAGGACAGGGGCTGTGCTCTCTGGCCAGGGACCTCAGCCTGCTCGGCTATGAGCAGGAACTTCTGGCCTTCACTTCCAGGAAGATCCCGTTTGATTTGTGGATGAGCTTCTCAATGAAATTGCCCTTGACTACACCCAAATTGCTTAGCGAGGGAAGCTGGGTCAAGTTCAGGGTCACCTGGCATCCTGGAAAGGTCCAGGTTGAGTGGGCATGCAGCAGCCCAGGCACAACGAGCTGCCGCTAACGCTTCTGCACCTACACCGTGCTGGCTGCTGGATGCCAGGTGGAGGGTGACACGAGGGTCGAGAAGGGGAGCCCGTGGCAAGCTGAGGCCTCAGAGAAGCACGAGGAGGAAATTATGATGAAGACATGGCCCCTGCACTCTCCTTTCCACCTAAAGCAACACTGCAGGGGGCCTGGTAGCCGGACAGCCCTGAGGACAGCCTGCTCGGAGCCGGGCGGAGACTGTGTACCTTGCAGGGCCACCCCCAAAGTCTATTTCCCTGAATAAATACTTTGGTAAAACAATGTATGCACTTTATAAAAAAGATATTCCTAAAAAAAGTAAACAGCACAGCCCCAGCTGGGGAGTCCAAGGGCTGGATTTCAGATGCTACAACACGCCTCCAGGACAGTTTTGCTTCCTTGGGGTCTCACTCTGGAGACCAGGGGCCTCTCCCCTGCAGTGACACCTGCAGCTGATCCCACGCCAGGGCAGCTGCACAAGGTGCCTCCTGGGGTAGGAGCACAACAGGGCCACCCCTTGTCCAGGTGCCAGCCTCTGTGTCCCCATCTCCATTCCACCCCCAACCCTCAGCATGGGTCAGGCCCTCCCTGCACTGCTCCTGGCCCCACCGCCTCTGAGACCTGGCCTACTATTCCCAGCCGACTCCCACAGTCCCAGCTGCCTGCTCCTCCCTGAAGGCCTGGCTCTGCTGTCAGGAGTCAGTCCTGGGCCTTCCCAAAGGTGGGACTGGGTCTTGCACCAGGCCCTGGCCGTAGAAAGGGCCCAGTGAACCTGCATGTGGGGGCCCGCCAGCCCCGCTGTGAGGGCCGAGGCCTGGCTCCCCAGGCAGGGAGGCAGTGAGGAACTGGGGCAGCTATTTCTGGTGCCCTGGGAAGATCCCCCAGCACCCGTGTCCACCCAGCCTGGTCCTGAATTACAAGGGTGGCAGCGTGTGACACTGTGGGGACTGCTCAGAGTCCCATGCACCATGGCATTATCTAATCCTCGGAAGAGGCCCATGAAATGGCACCATGATCAGCTACACTCCAGATTCAGAAATGGAGGCACGAGAGGTTAAAGTGACGTGCCCATGGCCACTGAGCTGGGAAATGGGAAGCTGGGATTTGCACCCAAACAAGCTCTGAGTTACCTCTCTCCATGGGCTCATGCAGCTGCCTGATCGCCAGACCTCTGCCTTGCACAGAGGTGCCACTGAAGAGGACCAAGACTGGGCCCCCGGCCTTCAGACTGCTGCCAAGTGGGCTACAGACATCCAGAGAAGAGGACTCTGTTCCTGGGCCGCAGCCAGCCTGTTGGGCAAGATGCCAGGCTCTGAGGGCCGGGAGTCTCCACAGTGGGGTGCCCTGCTCAAGCCACCCAGGGGCTGCAGGCCCTGAGACCCCCTCAGTAAGCATCCCCAGCCACTGCAGCTCCCAGAGTTCTTCCCTGGAAGGATGCTGTGCAGAACAGAGGCCCCAAGGACTTGGAAGGCAGTTTCCCTCTAAGCCTCCTGGAAGCAGACTTCCTGAGGGGAGCTGGGAAGGGAAGTGAGGGTCAGGATGGAGAACAGCACGATTCAGAGGCGACTCTGAAGTAGGAGTCCGTGCTGGGTGGCTGAGCCCCCACTGCGCACAGGGTACAGAGGCACGTCAGGACGGCGAAGTGCGCCACTGCAAGGACAGTGCCTGAGGCCAACACCCGCAGGCTAAGGAGGCTCAGGGCCCGGCTGGGCTGCCCACACGGGAGCTCTGGACGTCTGGCTCTTGGCTTGGGGGAGGCATTCCCAAGATGAGGGGCAGCTCAGCTAGAGGCCCGACTCTAGGAGAGGAGGGGGGTCTGGAAAACAAGTGGCCCCAAGCTCAAGGGGAGCTCACGAGTCAGCGCAGACGGGTGCACTGAAGGCTGCAGCTGGGGTCTCCATCTGTGGAACCCAGGTTTAAACATGCCTCATTTTCTGGCACTCGGGAACACACCCTGTTTGGCAGAGCAGGTGACCAGCTGATGGCCTTGGCATCTGGTCGGGTGCAGTGCCATCTGCATTGGCAAGGGGCTGAATGGTGTTGGAGGGCACAAGATGCCACAGAGATACCCAGACCCCAGCACAGTCCTTGCAAGGCTGGGTGCCATCGCACTCCTGGCAGCTCTGTGCACGTCCCTGAGCACGGCAACAGGGCTGCTGTTTAGTGTTAACTGCTCTGGATCCAATGAAGCTTTTTTTAACCAACTTCTCAGACTTGACTTCCAATTTTATCCTAGGAAGTTCTAACTGACTCGCTTCCCCTGATCTCTCACTTGACAAGGCTGTCAAGAATATGAGCAGCCTGGGTGGTTTCTGATGGGCCTGAGGAGGATTTTTTCTCTCGGCACGCTGCTCCTATTTCCTAGCAATGCCTCCTTCTCAAGGGTTAAAGGGCTTCCAAAAACGTCTGCACAATGTGCCCAGTCCCGCATTCCCCCAGTCACCGACACCTGACCTTTCCCTTCAAATGGTCCTCCTTCAGTGAGCCCGAGGTGTGCCAGCTGGGATGTGGTGACACGCCATCAGCCACACATGCCATGGAGGAGCTTCCTCCTGGGGCCCAGACCCAGGGGGACGGAAGGGTGCCATGCACTTCAGCTCCACTTCCATGAGACTAAGGGTCCTCCTTTGTGTTCCCCCCACACCCTGGGTCTACCTCCAAGGCTGTACGGCGGGGTGGGGGGGCTGCACCCAGAGCCAAGGAGAGAAGGAGAGAAGGGGCCTGAGGACCTTTAAACTCTGCCTTGGGCCACCACTACCTGTATGCCCCCACCAGCCACGCTGGGCTTGCAGCAGGGCCTGGATGTGCCCAGGACTCCCTCCAGACCTTCAGGCAGGCTGCCACTTCTTGTCAGGGCATTTGGCAATCCTGGGAACTCCTGAAACCCTACAGTTCTGTGAACAAGCTGCCAGAAAGATGCACACTCCAAAGGGTGGGGCCCACACCTGCCTTGCCCCGCAGCTGACATCACTGAGCATCCACCTGGGGCCAGGTGAGACCAGACACTTCCCACGGACCCACCTCCTCCAATCCTCATACAAATGTGGGGGGCGGAGCCCAGGGCCACCACACAGCACAGCTAAACACACCAGAGCTTAGAGAGCTGAAGGGATTTCTCCAGGGTCACTCAGGTGATAAGCAGCAGTGTCAGTCTGAACCCAGAGCTGGGTTCTTGGGTGCCTGGACTCACTCACTGCTCATGGTCCCCTGGCACGTCCCTGAAGTGCCCACCCAGCAAAGAGGGGAATGACTGGACAGCACCTCCTTCAAGGCTCTTCTGTGGCCCACCCCTGCCCCGAGCAGGCCCGCTCCAGGCAGGCCCACACTGGCAGGATGCCTTGTGGGTGATGCAGGGGTCCAGTGGCTTGACCAGGGTGGGGATGGCTCTGAGGGCCAGGACCCCAGAGCTGACACTGCTACTTCACTAATTCAGGCTGGAAGATAGACCCATTATAATTATGTCTTTTAAAAATGCAGCACCCGCTGGACAACTTCAAGGGGTCTGAATGCCAGGCCGAGTGCAGACGATGGGGTGAACTCAGCAGCCCCTACCTGGGTGAGGACGTCCAGCTGGCCCACGATGTGCCCCAGCGTGCTGGTCAGTGTCTGGGGCGTGCTGACGGGCTCCCAGGGCCGGCTCTGCACCGACTCCTGACTCCTGCCTCTGCCTGCTGGGAGCAGGAACTCCACTTCTGGCTGAAGACAGTGAACAGAAAGAGGGCCCCTCAGTCTCAACCCAGTGCTTGGGGAAACACAGAGAGGACAGCCCCTGCATGGGGGTACCTGGAAGCCCCCAGCAAACTTGAGGAGACAAGTTCCAAATGGTGGGAAACAGCAGTGTGTGGTTCTCCCTCAGCCGCGCCCCTCCGCCCCCTCCATTCTCAGCGGAGGCCGTGATGAGAACAGAATCAGAGGACCCAGCAAGGGGACGAGGGGGCCGGGCAGGGATGTGCAGGTGGGCAGGTGAGGGTCCGCAGGGAAGCCGGGCCGGCTGCCAACTGTCCGTGCAGCTTGCACCCTCCAGCAGGCCTCTCAGAGGGCAGGGGCCCTGAAGCCCGGCCTGGCTCGGAAGTCAGTCCTCCTGGTATCCTCCATGCCAATCCCCACCCTCAGCACGTGGATGGCCCAGCACTAGGGGATGGTCCAATCCTGTTCTCGTGCACATTCCCTGGGAAGGAGACTGCAAGGGAGCGTTCTGGCAAGACGGCTGCTACGGTCAGAATCCACAGGACAGGACTCACAGAACATGAGCAACTCAGGTTTCTGCCTAGAATCCTTTAGTTCCCAAACACAGATCCTCCGTTACCCCCTCACCACTGAGAATGAGTGATTTCCTAAGGGGATTCATTCCAGTCCAAGGTGCATCCCCCCAAATTCAGGCCCTGCTCTGCACACAAATGGAGGCGTCTCCTGACATAGGAAGTGCCCTGCTGTGCTCAGCAGGGCCGGATTCCGGGGCCACCTGGCCCCTGAGGACATGTTCCAGTTTGGTCTCAGAGCCTACGATCCCTCTGTGGACCTGCTCCCTGCGGAATGCCGGAATGCCGTGCTGGGCAAGGCTCACGTGCTCAGCCAGGCCCAAAGCCCCTGCAACCTAGAAATGCAGTCAGACTTGGGGCCCCGGGTTTCACACCACAACCCTACTAGTGGGTGTTCCAAGTGTCCCCGTGTCACTTCCAGGGTTCCCTGCCCCTTGACAAGCCCCCTGCTCCAGCCTGCCTGCCCCACCCCTCCTTTCCCTGCTCCCAGTTTCCTGTCCTCCACTCACCCCCCCGTGAGGGTATATTCCGCAGTGCTCCCTGCCCTGCTCCCCTGGCCACTGCACCCCCAGGGTCAGCACACGAGGGGGATGGCCTGCCACCTGCCCGAGTGTTTGTGTCCCTCTGTCTCCTGCCTGCACTCATCACCCTGCCCCCTCTAAACCCATGACATCACTGGGCTAAAAGCCTGTCAGCTACCCACGCACCAGAGCCAAGGCTACTTCACCCAGCCCCCTCCTCCCCCAGTGCCAGTCCGTGGAGCACTTAGGCTGTGCCTGGGGCTCACCTGGGCGGCCTGCACACCCACCCACCGCCTGGCGCCGACACTAGGCCACCTGCACCCCGCCATCAGCACATCTCCAGCTTGCAGCTCCGAGTCTCCCTGTTTCTCACACAAATCCACAGCGGCCCAGCCTCGGGAAGATGCTCTGCCCTGGCCGTGCTCACCTGGCTGGGCATCAGAGTCCTTAAAGAGAACCAACTCAAGAGAGGATTCCCAACCAGCGAAGGAGGGCAGTTTAGCAAATGGACCCACCTGCATATTTTCCTTTATTAGGAACATGCTCTGATCTCATAGGTAACAATTCTACAGTGTATGTTGATCTTAACTTGGAAAAATGCAGGCCTTGCGGTTAAAAAGAACTTGAATGTGAGACACAAGCCCCAGGGTGGGCGTGTCTGCTGTGGTGCTATGACCGTTCTGTAAGACCTGGAGGGGTGGGGGTGCCCGAGGGCAGGGCTCCAGTCCTCCAAGGATCTATGCACTTTTTGGAGTGTCAGCCCTGAAAGTTGGTTTTTTTTCCTTCCTTTTTTTTGTCATACAAGTGCCTGCCCTGAGCTTTGATTGTTCAGGCATCCACTTCAAAGAAGGCTATCTGGAATAAACACATTGCCAGCCATGTGACGAAAGAGCCAGCCACCTCCCCTGCAACGCACCTCTTTTAGAGATCTTGGTTAATTTTGACAGGACCCTTTGGGAAACTTTTTCTTTCTTCCTCAACTTTAAAATTCCCGCTCTTATGTTTTAAATTCACCAATAAGGAGTGAGCCCCTGAAACCCTAGGCCTCCACCCTCGACACTGATGAAGCAGAACCCTAGGCCCGCCCGCTCTCATTCTCTCTCCCCACGGCCGCACTGTGTGGCCCCATACGTGCTGTGTAATTTTCAGGTTCTATATAATAAACCTGTTTTTCAGTTTCCTGATAGTTATTGCTGAAGGGTATCCTGCAGTCAAAAAGAACCACAAGGGCTGGTCCAGCCATGACACTGGCTGTTGACGGGCTGAGACCACACACGACATCAGAAGTGCACCCCAAAAGGAAACATTTCAGAAGCCTTCCCCCGCCCGCACCTCACTGCAGCGGCCCCGGATGCTGGCAGCCCTGTAGGGAGCCACAGTAGAGAGCAGCCACTCAGAACAGCCTTGGCCGGCATGCCCGCTCCACCACTGACCGGCTGGGGGCCCGGGGCAAGGGGCTTCCTGGCTCTGGGCCTCTGCTTCTCTGTGACCGGGGTGATGACTGCACCTGCCCTCAGAGGGCTAGGTGGGAGGCACTCATCTGAAACCCCAGCAGGCCTTCCCTGAGAAGCATTCAAGGTCCTGGGCCCACTGCTCCCCAAGGACCCCCCCCCGATCACACGAGCTCTTCCTCTGGACACAGAGCCCCCGGGGCTCCCTGGGTGCTGCTCGCTTCCTGGGAAGGAGGGAATGTCATCCTGAGCCCCCGCAGAAGGGCCCAGAAACTGACAGGCCAGGCCCCTCCTTGGCCGCAAGGTGACCAGGTGCTGGGGAAGCACCATGCACTTCAAGGACAGGAGCTCTCCCTCTGAACCAGAGCTGAGACAGCCCCCGAGAGTTCTGAGGACAGCAGCCACATGCCTGACCGGGGGTGGGGGGGTGGGGGGTGGCCTTGGGAGGAGAGGCCCGCAGGAACCACTATGCTCCCCCACCTCCTCCCAGCTCTCCCAGAATGAGTCCGTTTCACAACAAAGGAAACTGAGGCTCAGACAGGAAGTGACTTACTGTAAGAAGACTCAGAGAGGGCACTTAACTTACTTGAAGACAACCAGAAAGTGACTGAGCTGGGATCTGACCCCAAAGTACTGGCAGGTCCCTGACGTCAGATGCTCTTGCATGCAGGCTTGCCTCCATACACCTCACCTCTCCCCTGCATCCCCATGAGGGCCCAGCTCCTCACCCACCTGCCCTGGAATGCCTGTTGGCACAGAGCTGAACAGAGTGGGGGCCTCTGCAAACACTTGACTTGGCCTTAAAGAGCCAAGCCCACTGTGGTGACATTCCGGGGCCATGAAACCTTCTGCAAGCAAAGGGCCAGCAGCCCCGCCCTGCACAGCATTGCAGCCACTCACCAGCATCCCAATACTTGGGAGAGGTGGCATTTCCCAAGGGCTTGGCACAAGTGATAAAGCACAGATAAGAAGGGGACTCGAGGGCGGGCTTACACTTTTGCCAAATATGAACATCTCAACATCAAAAGGAAAGAAAGGTGGAACTCAGACTGGATGAATTTGTGTGACTTTGCAGATTTTACTGGGGTCTGTAGGTGACCCCTCACCCTACTCTGCTGTGGGATCCTGGACTCTCACAGCAGGTTAGTCTCCAGCTTGCTTCAGCTGCTGCTGCTGCTAGCCGGTCACAAGCCGCTGGGAGCACAGCTCCTCACATTGGTAGGAACTGCCTAAGTATCTGTGGTTAATTTAATGTCAGCCACTCAGGCACATGGGCAACCAACCCATAAATTTTCATTCAAACACAAAACAAAACAGCTTGCAAGTCTTTCCTGTGACAAGAAATGAACTCATCTGGGGTTAACATCTTGACTGGTCTCCGCACTGGCTATGGTCTCACTTTTTCAACATCAGGATGTGGGTATGGATGAAGACCTTCCACCCAGATGTAGAAAGCTGGGGAAGGCACTAATCTCATCCGAATAAAAGACTAACATTCTAAAAGAATCATTATTTTTCTTACATTAGAAAGCTGAGGCCAGAGGGCAAACAACTAGCCTGAAATCTAAGGAACGACAGACTCTTCCAGGGCAAACAGGAAGTGAGCATCAGCTTACCTTTGGCAGGAAGGAGGGACACTGAGCTGCCCAAGTGGCAAGAACTGTGTTACAAGCTTAACAAAGTGCTGGAGACTCAGGGTGTGGACAGGGTGAAAGTGAGGAGCCCCTGGGAGCCACAGACACAGGGGACTTGGCACCCACTCACAGTGTCTTCTCGGCAGACCTCCATGAGGACTGGTGAGAAAGGCACTGGGGCTGGGGAAGAGACCTTGAAGAGGGGAGACAGAAAGGCATGAAGCCCTGCCAGGGCCTCTCTCTCCTACAGAACAGAATCCTAAGCTACTGGGGGAAGAACACAGATAAAACCCCTCTGCCCTTGGGGAGAGGCAGGACCACCGAGACCCAGGGACAAAGGGCCTGCCTAAGACTGAAGCCTCCACAACACCCGAGCACCTCCCCAGCTCCCCAGCAGAGCCCAAGGAGCAACAGAGCCTATGGCTGGGGGAGAGGTGAGAGTATGGAAGTGGACACGCTCTGAGGGGCAGGCCTGCAGGAAGGCCGAAAGATGGCAGCAGAGCAGGAGCCCTGAGCGGACCCTCCGACACCCAGGGCCCACCCTAAGGACACAGCAACACTAAACTCAGCTCAACCCAATAAACTGATCACCTCCCTCTTGACTATCCAATCACAGTGCTTGGCATTTAGCCAAACGTCATCACACACAAAAACAAGGGGGAAAAAACCCCTGTCAAAAGAGACAAGCAATCGGCAGAATCAGATTCAGATGATGTAGATGTTGACACTATCAGACAGAATTTAAAATGACTATGACTACTGGAAAATGTGGACAACACACAGGGACAGATGGGGAATTTCAACAGAGAGGTAGAAATGGCACATCCATGGAAATGCTAGAAATAAGAAACCCAGTAACAGAGATGAAGAATGGCTGTGATGTGCTATTGGTAGGCTCAGCTCAACTGAGGAAAATAAATCAATGACCATAAAGGTAGATCAGCTCCTCGCACTGAAATGCAAAGAGAACGACCCAGAACAGAGCATCTGTAAGCTGTGGGACAATATCGAGTTACCAAACACACATGTGGCTGGAACCCCAGAAAGAGGAGAGAGAGAAAGAGACATTTCTCAGAGCGCACATTTTATTCCCTAAGCTTCCATCTGTCTGAAGAAAGTATGTCTCCTTCACATCTAAAAGACTGCATTGCTGAGTATAGGGTGCTGGGTCGGCAGCTTTTCGTTCAATACTTTAAAGATGCTGCTCCAAAGCCTTCGGGATTGTGTGGCTTCATCTGAGAATTCTGTCATTCTCACCTTTGCACCTCTGTATATAATGTGTCTCTTTTCTCTACTGCCCATGTTTGCGCTTAATCTTTGATTTTTCAGAAGCCTGAATATCAGTTGTGTAGGGTTTGGTTTCGGTTTTTCTTCCACCTGCCTGTCAGTTCTCTGAGCTTCTTGGATCTGTGATTTGATGCCTTTCATTATTTTTTGAAATTCCTTAGCCATTATCTTTTCAACAACACCAGAAAACCATGACATGTGTCACCAGTTTCCTAGGGGGCTGCTCTAACAAACTGTCACACTTGGTGGCTTAAAACAACAGAAATTTCTTCTCTCGGAGTTCTAGAGGCCAGAGGTCTGAAACCAAGGGGCCAAGAGGCCCACCCTCCCTCTGGAGGCACCAAGGGAGAACCCCTCCTCGCTCCTTCCAGCTTCCGGAGGCTCCGGGTTCCCTGGCTCACGGCTGCATCACTCCAGGCTCGGCCTCCCTCCTCAATGGCTTTTCCTCTCCTCTCTGTGTGTCTCTCCTCCATGTGTCTCCTGTGAGGA
Source organism: Manis javanica (assembly GCF_040802235.1). NCBI lineage: Eukaryota > Metazoa > Chordata > Mammalia > Pholidota > Manidae > Manis > Manis javanica. Next base: position 2,940,687 of record NC_133158.1, read on the forward strand.
CACTTGTCATTGGATTAGGGCCAACCCGACAACCCAAGATACTCTTACCTCAAGAGTCTTAACTTAATTACATCAGCAAAGACCCTTTTCCCAAACAAGGTCATGCATGTATGCAGGTTCTGGGGGGTAGGATGTGAGCATCTCTTTTGTTGGGGCCACCACTTAACCCACCAAAAAATGCTTAGAATAAATTTAACAACATATATGGAAAATCTGTATGTTTAAAATACACTGTGATACACTGATGATAAAAAATCAAAGACGACCAATATCAATGAAGAGATAGACCATGTTCATGTGCTGAAGGCTCAGTGCTGCTACGATGTCAATTTTCACTGAAGTCATCTACAGGAATCAAGAGGCTTTTTCTAAAAGTTACATGGAAAGGCAATGCACCAGAAAAGGCAAAATAATTCTAAACAAAAGAACAAAATTAAAGGACTCACATTACCTCATTTGAAGACTTAGGGCTAAGCTATAGCAATCACATTGGTGAAAGGAGAGACACATAGATCAGTGGGACAAATAAGAGTCCAGAGAAGGATCCTGGGGATGGAGCGGGAGGGAGTGGACTGATTATAAGGAGGCGCAAGGGAACTTTTGGGATGATGGAATTATTTTATACTTTGATCATGGTGGTGAGGTCATCACTGTATGTGTCTGTCAAAACTCACAAAAGACTTCACTTCTTAAAGTGGTGAATGCTGTTATTTGTACATCAGTAAGCCTAACTTTAAAAGATGCAGTTACAACTGAAATGCCCCGAGAAGCCCAACCTGCCCATCACATGACAGCTGCACTTGGCACCACCCCTCACTGCCTCTCCACAACATTGCCAGTGGGCAAAACCCAAAGCTCAAGACCCGACGTGAAGCACGTGAGGTCCACCATTGGTCTGGGGATTACGGCTGCCAAACGCAAAACGCCAGTCACATTTCGATACAGTTCAATTCCCAAAGCCTCAATATCCAGTCACCAGCAAGTGCCCCCAGGCAGGGCTACCCAAAGAGTGGACGGCTGCCCAGTGTATGGGACATCAGGCCTCCGCTGCTCAGGGCCCTTGACAGTCATGAGCTGGAGGCTGGCACACACCTGGCTGACAGCCGGGAGGGGCTGCGGTTTTCCTGCAGACATTGTGAGCTGGCTCCACAGAACACCCCTCTGGTGGGGGAGGTTGTCAACTATTAACACTTGCTCAAGGTAGAAATTTCTCCTTTTCTTTTAATCTCTAACACTGGACCAAGTCCCCTGCCCAGCCTGCTCCGTCAACTAAAACTCTGAAACAGACAAAATCATCTAGGAACAGGTCCATGGCTTGAGTCCGGGCCAAAAAGGGGAAAGGGAGGGGACCCGGTCAGTCCCAAGACCGGGCTGTCTCACCAAGGCCCTCTTTGTACAGACCCGGGGGGGCAACCCATCCAGCTACTGTCCACCAAGGCACATCACTGTGCTCCCAAAGCAGGGCCGAGTGCAAAGCTGGAAGAAATGGACAGACATGAACCCCATGATTCCATCTTTTCAGCTTAATCATTGAGTAAGCTGTTCACCGCCTAGTCTGCTGTAGCTGCAGGGATTCAGACACATTTCCTGGTCTTTGCCTCAGGCCCTTTGGCTTTGCCTGTGTTTGCCCACCTGCCTGTTTGCTAACCCCGACCTGGTGAGGGTAGCAGGGACAGAACAGCGCTCACCCGGTCTCACCCTCACCTCCAGCTTCCCATGTGGAAAAAGGCATGGCTGTTGTCTAAATCAGAGCAAAAGAAACCTGGTATTGTATTCACCACACGTGTTTGTGGACTAGATATATCATGGCCTTGTTTGCCCTCTAATTTAGGGTTCCAGCCTGGGGTCCAACAAGAGAGGAAACTTCTGGTTCTAAATATAGCCCTGAACCCAACAGGAATTCTGGCTTCTTAAAATCACCTAATTGTTTGGCAATCTTGCCCATGTTCTTCCAAGAGCCTGAGCATGGGGTCTGGTTACTGCTACGGGCTTTTATCTGGAGTACGAATGTGCAGGGTGCCCTGACGTGTTCTCCACACAGGCTCCCAAGGAGGGCGGACACTGGGCCCTGGAGGCTCAAGGACACAGGGCCTGGGGTCTGCACTGCACAGCCTGTGAACTGAATGAGGATGTGCCATGAGGGTGGGTCAGTAGGGCCCAAGAGCCACCCCTTGAACACAGGCTCCTCCCACAGGAAGCAGGCAGGGTGTCCAGAATTGTGAGGAGATCAAAAGACTCATCTAACATGGAGGATGAAGGATCCACCTGTCTAGCCTGGATTAATACTTAGTCCATAGGCACACACCTGATCATCTGATCATCTACATTTGCCTTCTTACAGCACTAAACTATGTTTTCTACCTTTATCTTGCATCTACCTACCACTTCAGCATTTTATTAAAAATAAAAATAATAATAATAATAGGAGAAATGTGGGATCAACATATAAATCAAGTACAAAAATCAAACGAATATTCATATTTGACCCTGACACGAGAATTAGGCCCTGATCAATAAATATGAGAGATGCCCTCTCAAAAAAAAAAAAAAAAAAAAGACTCATCTAACATGGAGGATGAAGGATCCACCTGCCTGACACCCCTGGATTCTCATGCAGACCCAGGGCCCCAGGCAGCCTGGCCTACTCTTGTCTCTGTCCTCTCCTCAGAGTGGTCCCTTTGAGGCAGGGACCACAGGCGTCTCTGTCATCCTGTCATGTCAGTGTCACTCACAGGCCTGCCTGGCATGTGGGAAATGCCAAAAGCACAACCGAGGAGCCCCATCTCTTCACCTTGGCCCAAAGAAATCAAGGCCCCCCAGGGCTAAGTCAGCCACCTGGGCCCGGCCCCCAGCAGTCTCCTGCTGACCCTGCATCGGCAGCTCTCCCAGGCTCCCAGGTATGCCCCTGCCCACAAGAGGGCTGATTTGCAGAGCCACATTTTCCAAAGGGGTGACAGGACTGCCTTGGTAAACAGGAAACAGGGAGTCACCCCTATGTCCAAACATTTTCCCAAGAGAGAGACAGGGGACTGGGAAGGCCAGTCCCACTGAAAGGGTATCCCTACCAGAGGGAAGCATCGGGAGACAACCGGGAGGGGAGGATGAAGCAACCAGAGTGACCTTCCCTGGGCTGAGGAGACCCCAGGCCCCCCCGCAGGGGCTCTGAGGGAGCAGAAAAAGCACCGGAGGCCTCCAGGGCTGAGACCCTCTGGGTCACCTGCTTTATGCACGGCACAGCCCGCCGGGAGCCAGGGCCCCAGGGCCTCCAGAACACTCTAGAAAGGCGCACAAGCCGACCAGCCGCCTGCCGGCTCCACACCTTGGCGAGAGTGGCCCCTTGAGGCCACTGGCTTTCTCTGCCATAAGCATTTGCTCAGCTTGGTTCCATGAACACTGCTGAGCTGCCTCTGCATGGGGCACTGAGTACCTTAGGGTCCCCTATGCCTGCCAGGAGACACCGACCCCAGGCACCCTGGCAGGAAGATCAAGGCTCTGATAAAGCCCAAGTGCTCACTGTACATTTTTAAAAATTAAACTGTTTTGAACTAGTTTTATTAGACTTAGTACAGAGTGCATCCATCCATCCCTCCCCAAGGACAGTGGCATACCTAACCATCGGTACAACGATCAGACCAGGAAATTAACGCTGGGACAAGACCACTAGCCAAACTAAGGAGCTTCATTGGTTTTTCTACTGATGTCTGTGGTCCTGTCATTCTAGAATCCTTCCCAGGACCTTGCGCTGCACAGTCATTTCGGCTGCACATCCTGCCGTCTGCCTCAGCTCTCACTTGTCCTTCGTGGTCTTGACACTTCTGAAGAGTACTAATCAGGTATGCTTTCCAATGTCCCTCAGTTTGGGACATTTTTGACAGGAACACCACACACCCACATGCATGACATCACGGAACAGGGTTGATGCGTAGCGCTGACCTTCATCAGTGGTGATGCTGACCCTCTGCCAGGTTTCTCCACAGCAAAGTTGTATCTTTCCCTGTGCAGTTGATCTTGGGGGAGTGTGGCTTTTTAAAAAGAATGTGTTGCTGTCATTACAAATTCTGAGTTGTCAGCTAGCCTGCTTATGGCTGCAGCTGCCCCACAGACGAGAGGCATCTAATGAAGACGGGCAGCGGAGCCAATGTCTCAGGAAGACGCCGGAGCTCTCGGTGACAAAGAGGAACAGTAGCAGTTTATTTATAGACCCACTTGAACGCAGCTCATTGTAACCAGTGGAGCTGAACTGTTAAACCCTGGAACAAAGGCTGGCTATTTTAGGCTCTCCTTGCACTTAGCTCAATGGAGAGTGCTGGAGACACCGACCACACCCAGCATCACTCCCAAGCTCAGCAATTCATGTTTCGTGCAGCATCCCAGGACATGGGCAAAGCGTGGCGAGAGAATCACAACTGGCTCTGGCTACCATGCAGAAGTGCAGGCCCTGCCAGACGAAAGCCCTCACACTCCAAAGGAGTCGGCAGTGGTGTGTCCCACAGGGTCTCACAGCCTTCCTTCCCTGGAAAATGAAGCTGCAAACAGCTGTTGTGAAGCAACCTTACCGCACCTCTCTCTGTCCCTCCCCGAGGCAGCAAAGAGGGACAGCAACCCCCAGTGGTGCCTGCCCAGGACAGATGGCAGCAGCTGCCCCGTGGCAGCCAGAACGGGGCATCCTGGAGCTCACAGAACTTGACTGTCCTGAGGCCAGTAGGAGGTGGACCCGCAACGCTTTCCTGTCCAGTCCAGCTGCAGCTCGAAGCCTGGTGCCACCTCTGCATGAATCAGGACCACGGAGGGGAGGGGAGACTTGAGCTTTCTACAGTGTGGAAAACTGTGGCATGATGCAGAAATGTGAATATGGACCAGGATTTGATGTTACGGAATCACTGATTTTGCTGGATATAATAGGAGCACTGCAGTCACATAACAAAGAAAAGTCCTTATTCAGGGTAAAACAATATATCTGGAATTAAACAAAAATGCTCCAATTCTTCCAAAGAAATGTGGGGGAGATGAGTAAAATAAGACTGGTAAGATGCTGCAGCTAGGAAAAAGGTACACAGAGTTTGTCATATTACTGTCACTGCGTTCCATACTAGCTTGAAAATTTCCACTATGCAAAGGTGTTCTTAAGAAAATAAAGCTCCCAGTCAGCTGGACTGAGCTTGGAGCTGGGTCATGGAGGTCCCCTACCCTGGTGGCCCAGCGTCTCCAAGGACAGGAGCAGGAGGGGTTTGAATGTTCGTTCAGACCAGCCTCAGGCACTGCCACACGAAACCCCTGATGGCACCCAGAGCATTCAGTGAACCCTGCAGCCATGTCCAGACCTTCAAAGAAACTAATTTTAAGATGATCTCCATGGAAACCATCTATTCTGATTTTTTCCATGGTAACCAATGAGAACATAAACACAAGCATTATCCAACACCCTTGCACCACATGGGCAATGCCGCCATCCAATCTGGAAAACAGAAGCTCCAAAGGACTTTTTTCCACAGGAAGTGAAAAGCAGTACTGAAACTTCTAGTCCCAACATGCAGCCCCTCCACTGTCCACACCCCATGCCACCTGCCCCTAGACTAACCAGCCGGCCAGAAAGCGGTTCCCTCCATGAAGCCTGGGACTGTCAGAAATGCCAAAAGGAAGGAGTCAGAGTCTGGCTCTAGCCTCACACACTCAACCCCGCTGCCCAGAGGCAGCCACGTGTCCAGTGAGCTGACTTCCTGAGCGCTCTGTGCTCAGACATGCGCGAGGCACCACGGGGCAGCCCAGGCCCCAGCCTCCCGGGAGACAAGTCTGACTGCAGGAGAGGGGACTGCTGCTAGTGAGAAGCCAGTCCACAGCCCCCACCCAGGACTCCCAGATTCTTAGCATAGCACATGGTCAGAACCCCAGTCCAGCCCAGCCCTGTGTAGCGCATCCAAACAGAAATGTGGAGCAGGAGGGTGGCTGGAGCCTCACCCTCAGGTTCGACAGGGCTGGCTACCCGGGTCTGCTCCTCCTGGGGACAGTTCTGGCACGAAGCCCTGGGGGGCTTGGGCACCCTGCCCTGAGGAATCACGGGGTAGGGAAGGAAGAGAGGCCTATTCCCAATCACCTCACAGATTTGCTTTTGTATCTGGGAGCACAGAGGACTAGGGCCTCTCATCAGGGAGCACAACTGATGCCTGCCAGGGTCTAAGCCCCGCTGGGCCTCATAGACACGGCCTGCAGGGAGCAGGCAGCACTGGAAGTGGTCCCGGTCAGGTCCTCCCCGCTCCACGTTGTCCCCAGCCCAGCAGGCTCTGTACCCGAATCACCTTGCCTGGGCAGGGGCTCCTCAAGCTCTCAGAGCAAGGAAGAGGGGCATTTTAGAATGGCTAAAGCTTGGTGAGCACCTGCCATGTGCCAGACACAGTTCCAAGTGCCTGCCTGGCGCGAGCCACCTTGAGAAGTCTCACAAGGGAAGGCCCAGTGTCTCCCTGTTTGACGGGAGTGGAGAGAAGCCCTCGGCCCCAGAGCTCGGGGTCACTGTCTGAACTGGAGGGCAGCCGGCCCCAGGAACGCAGGAAGCGGTTTTCCATTTTACTGAGCTTTCTACGATTCTGCATTCTTCCCCCCACACCACCACCGGGCATAGCCTTCCTTCCAACTGCATAATGGGCTCTGAGATGTTTGGAAGGAGGGCAAGAATAAGTCAGAATAAATGCATCTTTGCTAGTAAAAGTGGTTTAAAAATGTTTCTGGGACTGCAGTGAGTCCTGAGGGGCAGGCGCCAGACCCAAGGTCAGCCACCACACGGTGGTCCTGCTGCCTCAGGGACAGGCCCCAAAGCAAGGACAGCAGTGGGGAGGGAGCACCTGCCTGGGGCACGCAGAGGGGCCTGCGCTGCGGCACAACCCGAGCTGGGACCGGACCCTTGAAAAAACCACTGCAGGTAACTTGAGGGGCCCCCGTACAAGCCCCCTGGGAGGCACTTGGCTGCCCAGGGAGACCTTCCATTCCGACCTCCCTCCACCCGCAGCGTGTCCTGGGGCAGGACGCACAGCTCCCTACCCACCCTCAGCCCAGAGGCTGGGCTGCAGTCCTTCCTCTGCAGCCTTCCAGGCAGAGAAAGCTCCCAGCCACAGCCCTGAACCTCTCCTTATCACAACTCAGCCAAGAATAGAGGGAAAATGGAACCCATTATTCTCATTCTGAAGGGCTGGGAAATGGTTTGTGCTTTCCAATATCAAATGTGCCTAAAATAAGCTGTGAATTTCAATCAGAGGTTGAAAATAGCTCTGGCAGCAAAAGCTGTATTCAGAGTGGGCTCACGGTGGCCTTCATTTCAGGAGTGGGAGTGGAGCTCCGCAGTCGGGGCGGGGGTCCTGGGCAGGGGCTTTCTGGGGCAGAGGGCCTGTCACAGGCTCACGGGCTGCCCTTGTCACCGTCTGCTGATGGGTGAGCAGAGCAGGCCGTGCAGGACCCAACCCTGGCTTTATACTGCCATACTCTAATAAGCTCAGCGTCAGAAGTTCAAAACCCAACACCTGGCTCAATGGCTTCCTAAAATCCCCAAATGCCTAGGTGTGTCTCACGTGGATTTAGGGCCCAAGGCCCAGTGTGTAGACAGAGCTGGAGAGGGAGAGGTTATTAGATTTAAGAGCCTCTGGGGCACAGGTGCTGCTCATGGGCTCTTTGAGAAGCCAAGCCACCCTGGCCAGCCCCCACCCACTGACCAGGTACCATCCCAGAGCTAGGGAAGCCCGCAGGTGGGAACGGCACAGCACTCCAACTCTGAGTGAAAAGACCAAGTTGCTAAAGGTCTTTTTTGTAATTTACCATTACCTCCAGAAGATTTCAAAGTTTGACAGGCCAAGTGACATTCCTATAAAACGGGCTTGTGTTAGAAATGGAGGTGAGAGACCCAGGCCACACCTGGACCAGTGAAGCCAGAAGGAGTCCTGCCCTCAGCTCAGGGTGGGCCACATGCCTGCTCCGCCCACTGCGCAGACACCCAGGCCCACTCCCCACACTCCTTGCTCCTGGAGGGGAGGGCAATCATCCCAGGGAGGCATTTGGCAGTGCCTGGAGGCATTTTTGGCCACCAAAACCGCTGGTAGTGGAGTGCTCCTGGCATCAAGGCCCCAGAAGCCAGGGATCCTGCCGAGCACAGGATAGCCCCCGCAGGAAGATTCACCTGTCCCAAAGAATCAAGAGGGCCAAGGTTGAGACCCTGGGCCACTGAAAGGGCGGGGTGTCCCCACTCACTGCACCTGGTCATGGCTGCAAGCTCAAGGCTCCCTGGGGAGCTAGGACACCCTGGCCAGCCATGGTCAATCACCAGGCACTACCTCAGCACCAGAGAAGCCCTTGGACAGGAAGGGCGAGACCACACCCAACAGCTTCCCTTCCTGCCCCAGGGAAACCTAGCCACTGAGCAGTGCCACGCCAGTTGGCTTTCCTCAGTTTGGGAAGATGACAAAATTCTGTGGATGATGGCAGAGATGGTTACACAACAGTGTGAATGCACTTAATGCCACTCAACTGTATACTGAAAAATGGTTAAGACTGTAAATTTTATCTTAAGTAGATAAGACAAAACACTTAGCTCTCATCTTGGCCTGGATGCGATGGTGATGGGGGCCCCTATGTCTGTTCAGTCTCCAGGGGCTTGTGACAAATGAGGGAAGCGCCCTCACAGAAAATGATTCTAGGATTAACAAGTCTTCAGTGCATGGGTCAGCAGATGACATCTACACGACACACAGGGTCCACAGAGCCTGCCACAGGGTATGCCCGGGCCCAGCATGGAAACAGAGGCCTAGGAGAAGTGGGTGCTGTGCCGGACCACATGGCCAGGGTTCACGCCGGCTCTCTGACTCTGGAGCCTATACCGTTCCCGCTACTTGGGCCCCAACAGGCCTACCATGGGCCCACAGGGCACAAGTGGTTTCCCTGAGCCCTACTGAGCTGTAGCCCATTGTGCCTGCTCTGCCCTGCTGGCCTCCCCGACCCCACATGCCTTGCGCTAGATTATCAAGGCCCACAGCTCCAGCTCCAGGAAGCAAGGGTGCCCACACCCCATCCCTGAGTGGGACTCAAGGCACAAGACACAGCTTGTCCAAGGAGCTTTCCTAGCGACCACAAGGGAAGGGGACTGGTGTTCTCCCGTTGCAGGTGATTCCTAAGCGTTCTGAAGAGGCAGGTAGCGGTGCCCACCCCTGCAATGAGAAGAGCTGCTGGGCAGCCTCTGTGCTCCGCAGGTTGCAGCTTAGTCAGCCTTGCTCACAGCAGCGGCCCGGTGAGCCCCCAGGCCCAGGAGCCTGGGCAGGTGACTAAGCCCCAGGTGTGTCATCTCAAGTGAGAGCAGCGGCTGCACCACTCTGCCCGCTGAGGGAAGGAAGAAACGGGGCAGTGCATTCAAGGCCTGGCTCAGAGTAAGTGTCCAACAGACGGGGAGCCTCAGGGGCAGGGCCCTCAGAGAACCCCAGCCCTGTAGCTGGGAAGAGGCCTTCCTACTGGAAGTTGAAATGGCAGCAAGCAGAACGCCAGGCAACCTGATCATCCCCCAACAAACCTGAAGCTGAGAACAAGCCCCTCGCTAGCAAATGCGGAAGGCATACACATCCCTCGGCCAAGGGAAATCCTTGGAGGAAAAGCTTGAAGTCCCAACCTGGGCCACGCCTAGAAGCTGCCCCAACACACAGGACAGGGGCATGGATATGGGGGTGTCCCTCTGCTGAAGCCGAAGAAAGCCTGGGATGGACTCAGGCTTCCTGGCTCTATTCCGGGCCAGCCTTGACTCGCTGGGGGCCTCAGGTGAGCCACTTCCCGTTGTTCAGACAAGCTCCCATGGGTGGCAGGGCCACACTGCCTCTCGGGTCCAGGAGGGAGAGATTTGAACAGCCTTCGGCCACTGGAGCTTAAAAGCCTCACACTCCACATCTTTGGCTTCAGTGCTTATTTCAGCCAAAGACCATGCAACCTCAGTGAACGATCCCTTATCAATTACCAATTTTCCCTCCAAATATTTACCAAAAAATATTGTTAACCATTTTAATTCAGGAACACTGAATGCCCTTTTACCAACAAAGGTACTAAAAATGGCTTGTGGCTGAGGAACTTCCTTTTTATGGTTAAAAAAAAAAACACAGGAAGTGAGAGCAACAGGGCTGGGCCCTTCCCGTCTGTCCCAGCTTGGCTCAGGCCCTGCACCCTCTAGGAACTCTACGTCGCAAGCCCTGTGGCCCAGGGCTCAGCACAGACACGTCCTTCCTTTCCTCAGGCCTCAACCAACCGGAGCATGACCCACACAAACACACGCCCGCCAAATGGCATGGGCCCTGGGCACCCAGCATCTACGCTAGCAGCCTCTTCCCATCGTTTGTTCATTCTAGATCTGAAAAAAGCACAGTGCCTAAGTATTATTTGGTAAATGCCAAGACAGCATGAGCCCCTTCCCCACGCCTGGCCTAAGGGCCAGCCCCCGCATCCCCAAGCCCACTGCTGCTCTCCACGGCCCAGCCCACCAGTCAGGGCTCGGGACTCACCTGCTGAGCCACTTACCAGATTCCCAGAGGGGCCGGCCAGCACAGCTGGGGGCCTCTGTGCTCTCCTGACTTCTCCACAGTCAACGTCAAAGTTACTCTTCCAAACCATCACCTGCCAAGACCAACAAGCACAGAGTCAGGGCAAAGAAACCTCTTCCTCACCAGTCCTCCTTCATGGCGAAAATGGGCCCAGAGGCCTCTCCCAGAGCTCTGGGCCAGGAGCAGGACCATGGCCCCACCTAATACCCACCTCCCTGCAGCGCAGGTTGTTTGGGACAGGCCTTGAGAAGATGTGGCTGCGCCACCAGGATGCACCATCCTGTGTGCCATTACCAGGCCTTTGCACTTGCTGGTCCCCTGCCAGTGTGTCCCAGGCTCCAGGGTCCACCTCCCCAGAGGCCTTCCCTCCTTCCAGCTTTGTCACAGAATCAGTCCTTGGCCATGCTCACCACCTGTCTTCCCATTAAAATGGGAGCTCCTGAGGGTGGCCTTGGCCTGCCACATCGTGGTTAATGCACACATTCAAGCCCAGACACTAGGGTTGAGATCCTAGCTCCACACAACAGGGTGGCTCCCTGTGCCTCAGTTTCTTCATCTGTGCGTAAGGGACAATCCCAGTGCCCACCTCGCCAGGCTCAGCACCCACACCGCGCCTAGGAGTGTGGGGGAACACACCCATCATCCCCATCCACACAGGACCTCACGGTGAGGCTCCTCCACAAAGTGGAGAACTGCCTGCTGGGAGCAAGAGCGACCCCTGCTGGAGAGTGCCAGCCATGCGCTTGCTCTTCCAGGATCACTTCCAGGATGACAGCACTTGTGGAACAGGGCCAGCAGTCAACTGAGGCCACAGAAAAGCCACTGTAACCATACAAACAGAAGCCCCAACATGGCCTGGATGCCTTCCCCACTGGACGCAGCCAACAGCCTAGTTCTCTGGGGGGGGCTCCTCTCCACCCCCCAGTGATGGGCACTAGGATATCTCCTTGGTCCCCTTGCAGAGCACCGCATACACGCTGCTCCCAGCATCCTCGTGGAACTGTGCGGTCTAGCTGCGGACCACATGCCTGGAGCAGAAGGGCTATCAGGAAACAAGAGGGGCCAACTTCTCTCCAAGAAACGTCTTGGAGCAGGCTTAAAGGCCGTCAGGGAGCCGAGGGCCCGGAGGACAGAATCCCTGCTTCCTGCCAGGCTGTGTCTTGTGCCACGTGAGTTTCCCTTCCTGTGACTCTGTGTGGCATGACACCGCCATCCAGTTTCCCTTCTATCATCTCACTTCTAAGCAGCGAGCCAGGCTTCCACGCTGAGGCCCAGCTCGGGGCCTCCCCTTCTTCCAGGAAGGGCAAAACTGCTGCTGGTGTGGGAAGACACCTCCTGTCTCCCATCTAGGCTGTACTGCTCGCCTAACAGAGATGCAGCCACAATCGGTCCGTGGGGCTGGGGTGGGGGCTCACTGGAGGCTGGTGGGACTTCCCCGGGCTGGGCAGAGCTGTGAGGTCCAACATCAGTGGGGTGAACATTGCAGACAGCCCACCAGGTCAACAGCGGCTCCAGCAGCCACCCCATCACTGCCTCAGGGAGACGCAGTTCATGTGGGAAAGTGGAGAAAGGTTTGTGCCCGGTGGGATCTTCAATGCCCCAAAGCCTCCCAGGTGCCCGGCAGGGTGCCCACTTGGGGACAGGTGCTAGCAGTCTAGGTGGGAGGCGCCTGGGCTGACAGGCAGAAAGCCTCAGTGCAAGGACTAACAAAGCAGGAGGGGACCTTCTCACGTCACCTCCCTGCAGCCATGGAGTCGGAACAGGCTGGCCCCACAAAGAGAGCAAGAGCAGGCCGGGGAGCCCAGGGCAGCAGGGACGGAGCGCAGGCCCCAAGGCGGGCTCCAGGCTGAGACCTGGTGTCCTGACCCATAGAGTGGTGCGGCCAGGGCCTGTCCACAGGGCGGGCATGAGGCTACGTGGGGTGTGCGCCTCTTACCGTGTTGCCCACATTACCGGGCCGCAGTGGGTATCCAACAGTTACTTAATTACTCACTTATAGTTAGGAAAAAGAAATTACTGGGAAGCTTTGTCTTAACTTCTTCATGGCAATGATAGCTCAGACTCCTTACAACCCAGGCTGGCTTAGCCAGGGGTCAGCCCTGCAGGAGACCTGCCTGGGAGGCAAGGGCCCCGGGTCTGAGCGCTCCACCCCATGCTCAGCCTCAATGGGGGAAGCTGGTGACACCCGGCAGCCCAGAAGCATGGGCCACCTGCCCTGCTCAGCCCAGCATCAGTGGGGACCACTCCTTACTTACCTGTTCATCAGAGCCTCCAGAAGCAAAATACTCCCCTGTTCTTGAAAAGGCAACAGTGGTGGCTGGACCCTATAGGAGAACACACACAGAAGAACACCAAAGGTCACGGCAAAAGGAATCAGAAGCTCCTGATTTAGCAGCGGCAGGGAAGGGCTGAAGGCCTCATTTGGCCCACGGCCAACCCCAGCCTTTGGCCAAGGGACCAGTGGTGCCCAGACCTGAGCGCCACTGCTTCCGGGCAGAGGGGAATGTGCAGGACAGTCCATGCTGGCAGCCTGCTGAGCTGGCATCACCACCCCCACTTCACAAGAAGCTGGAGGTTGGAAGGGTACACTGACTTGCTCCAGGCCCAGCACTGGGACCAGAAGTCGGTCCCCTGACCCAGACCCTGCTTCTCCCACACACCCAGTAGCTGACCAAAGAAGTGTAGAGCCCCAGGGGGGAGCCACTGGGCAGAGAAGCACCATGACACATCCCTCTAATGTGCACGTCATTATCCTTATGCCCAGGCTTTGGGAGGAGATGTGCCCACTCTGGCGTCCCAGCTGCTGAACATCCACGTGACTATTCAAAGGTTGATGCCAGGCCATGCTCTGAGGGCCAGGGAGCACATCTGGGATTGGAGGAGGGCAGCATGTTCTCCCAGTAAAGAGAGGGCTCTTCCCCACAAGCCTGAGCTCCATCCCAGAAAGGTGCACACAGAAGATCTGTCCAGCACACCACCACCCACCAACCATCTCTTCCTCTTTGCCGAGCTTTTAGTACAGCAGCCCTGGCATTCCCCAGGCAAAACCAGATAAAAAAGACGTTCTCTCCCAGATGAGGACAGCATGGCCATGTCACAAAGGCCACCACAGTTCCTCCAGACCAGCACAGGGAACAGCAAGAGCCCCAGTATGAGGGCCTCGGGTAGTGGGGCTGACAGGAGCGGCAGCACACAGACAAGAGGGATGCTGGGCAGCACCTTCCAGTCAGTGCTGGCGATGACCGACAAGCTGTCGGCAGGAAAGGGGTCCTAAGGTCATGGAGCATGGTCCCAAAGAGGCAGGCCGAGCTGCCCCTGGGCCTGGGCCCACCCACATTTCCCTAATCTACCATGCTCCTCCCCCGCCAGGGGCCCATGGTGGCAGGGACAGGAAGCATCAGGCCAGCCAACGCAGGGCACTCCGGCTGGCTCAGAGTCGCTCACCTGCACTAACCCACCGGCTCTTCAGCATGCTGTCTGCATGTCTACCCTGCCTGAGGGCGATGAGCCCAAGAGGGCAGAGCAGCACCTGAGAAGCCTAACCAGTGCCTCGCGCAGCATCTCTAGCAGCTGGGCCGCGGGGGCTGGGAACCACAGCAGCTGGAGTCCTGTGCAGCCACCCAACAGGACAAAGGGGACTCATTCTTGCTGGCGGGAGCAATATCCATTACATCAGTGCGTGTGAGATGCCAGCTGTGAGGCATCGGGGCTGCCTGTGCAGGGCCTGAGTGCAGGGTGGGGGCAGATCGTGCATCACCCCGATTCCCTTCCAGGTGGACGGCAACCAAGGCTTAACGGACCTGGGGGCTGCAATCTCAGGTGACCTTTCCTTTGTTCTTGGAAGTCTTTGTAATTTCCCAGCCTTTTGAGTTTTTTTAACAAGTATGTGGCACTGCTGCCCTAACAGAAAAACAAAACAACAAGCTATCTTCATTCTGAGGAAAAGCAAATCGGGCAAGAGAGAAAAGAGGAGAGCGTATGTGGCGTGTCAAGGCAGCTGGGCCCTTTGCCCGTCCAGAGGCCAGCAAGGGAGCCGCCCCCCCAGGAAGGCACAGCAGCTACGGGACCAAATACTCGTGGATCTACCTCCTTCCCTACTGTCACTCAACCACCAGATGCCCAGGTGGGGGCAAGATGTTGGAGGCCAAGTGGCAGCAGACTTGGAGAATGTGACTCAGCAGGGCAGCCAGGACCAGAGGGCAGTGCCGGGGGGGCCCCCCAGGTCAGAAGTGCTACAGCCTCCCCAGAAGGCTCCAAGTGCCAGGCAATTCTGGGGAAGGCGCCCACAGTCCTCCCCGACAGACCCTGCTTCCAGAGGCCCGCTCGCTCCCGTGCCAGGCACCTCGGTGCTCTTGGGAAGAGCGGCCTTCCACAAAAACTCCTGCCCGCCTACCCATGGCCCAGGAAGGCAGCTCAGGGCACCCAGAGAACAGTGGGCCCTCGGCTCTGCTGGGCACAAAAGCCAGAAGGGACTGGCATGTATCAGGACCATCCACTGCTGCCAGTCAGTGTCTCTTCAGGGCCCCAGGGAACCCAGGCCCTCCTGAGCAGGGCGAGCCCTCGCCCTCTGCGCTCCCCAGCATCCCAGCCCCGCTGGGCCGCTTGCTGCTCCTCCAGCACTGTGAGCTTGGCGAGCTCTTCTCTTTGTCCACGTTCTTTCCTCAGGCTCCTGCATTGAGCTCTTCAGTGATTTCCAACCTCTCTTGGCTTTAAGTCGCATTGCTGGGGGCTCCAAACTGGCCTGATTACCTTAGACAGATCCCCGAAGTGCCCCACAGGCTGTATCTTCACTGTCACTCACCACCAAGTGCTGAGTTCCACTGCAGTTTTCCCTTCAGCCCGGCAATCTTTAGGAGTGCCTTCTAGTTTCCAAATCTCGGGGCCTGGGTGCACTGGTGTCTCTGAGGCCACCCTGGCCACACGGTAGCTTCCTCCTGTTAACTAGTCACGCTTGATGCCTAGCTCACCAGCTTAGGGCAGGGGTGCTGCCAAGTCATTTCTTCCCTCAGACAAGCCCAGGGACCTCTGCAGCAACTCCTGGTATGACTCTGGGCATTAGCTCTTGGCAGGGCCTCCCTCAATGTGAAGCCCACCTGCCCCGATCTCCAGAGGTGCCCACCCGCCTGAGGTCCTGACCCTCATCGGGCTCCAGGCCTGGCCCACTGGCAGGGACATCTCACAGGCTCAACCAGGCCCTTCCTCCTTCCCTCTCTGCTTCTGGCCTGTCAGTCTTTCATGAGATGACCCTGCTTGACCATCACGAGTGCTGGATGCAGCCTGGCTTCCTGCTCCACTCTCCCTCCAGACCTAGCTGCACTTGGCCCTTGAGCTTGGCTGGACCCACACTCAGTCACTTCACCACACCCACCCTGCCTTGCCAACCTCCAGTCCCAAGGGACCTGCACAGTCTGGTTTCTTCACTCTTAAACGGCAAAGTGTCAATGGAGAGAATTTAAAAAACAAAGGAGCGTTCAGTGCTTAGACCCCGCAGACCCCAGACCTCTCCACTGTCTTCACCCCTCAGCTGACTCCCTGAGGCCCCTGCATGCCTGAACTTTGACCGCTGTGTCCACACAGCTGTGCTAGCAGAGGCTCAGGTGGGTACTCCCACCCATCAACCCCTTGCAAGGGTTTTGAAATGCTTTTCACTGGCTGCTAGCAAATAAAAAGGAATGTTACACGAATGCCCAAGTCAGAGGTGAAAGAAGAGTGGCCATCAAACAGACACGGGCACCAAGGCCCAAGAGGCCCCAGGTGCGGGTGCTGTGGCCTCTGACCCCTGTGCTCAGGCAGAAAACAGCAATCCAGCCCAGAAGACCGCTTCTTCCGCAACCGCCACCACCACCCGGGGGGCCTCCCACACGCGCTTGCTTACCAGGGGCCGCCGGGGGCTGCCTATTGTGTCCTAGGGGTGCCCCGTGCACAAGGAGTGGCCTCTGGGAGGAGCTGCTGCCCAAGAATGCCGATGCTCTTTCCCAACCACGGCCGAGGACACCTACTCCCAGCCCCAACCCTGGGCTGCTGGCCGGGGACAGAGGGCCAAGCTGGCCTCCTGGTTACCTGGGTCAGAGCCAATGAGCTCCTTCCCCTCTTGATGTCCCTTCACCTCTCCCAGGAGGTGCCCAACCGTCCAAGCCAGGTCTGAGCCTCCCAAGCATCGAAGGAATTCCCCAGGATGAAAGGGTCCCCCAACAGCTGCAGAACACTCCAAGGAACGAGGGATGAGGGCTCACATGCCCCCAAGCCCCTCTGCCACACTGCCGCCCCTCCTCCTCGCGGGCTGGCCCCTGCCTACCCTGGCATGGCGGCTCCCAGGACCATCGGTGGACCCCACGCTCTGAGCCTGTGGTGTCAGGACAACCAGTCTCCAGCACAGGCCTGGGCGCAGACAGCAGCCCTAGTCTGGGTTTCTGGGCCCTCAGCAATGGCTGCTCACTGCACTGGGGGTCAGCTGGGGCCACATGGAACCATGTGCCATGGGTTCCTGTGCAGTTCAGTCGCTCCGCGGTGACACGAACATTAACTGCACAGCCACAAACACCAGATTTAACTCCCACCCACATCCCGCCCACCATCCTCTCCCAAATAGCTCTGGGGACTTAAACCAAATGAGCATGGCTCGAGATTATGTTTCAAAAAAGACAGAAAAATAAATCTGGATTTCTAGTACACTGCCCCCTCACTTGCTACACAGAGCCATGGGGGCCTCGCTCAGGGCACGAGGCTTGAATGGCAGCTATAGCTGGTAAGAAAGCCCTTCCCTGGCATCCCCTGCAGCCAGACACCCCAAAGCCTGTCCCGGACCCAGCAAGCTGTACTGCGCAAATCCCCACAGAAGACATTCAGAGCCTTGTGAAGGCCACTGGCACCCCAGCCAGCCCAGTGCCACCCTCCAGGAGTCAAGCCCTGGAGAAGACAACCTGATGGGCAGAACCAATAATGGGCAGCAGGCCAAACCCGCTCAGGGCAGCTGGTGGGGCACACACAGGTGGGTCGAGGGAGTCGCAGCAGCCATCCACCAGGGAACAAGTTCCAGGCGCTGTGTGACAAGAGAGGCCGAAGCAAGAGGACGTCCTGGGAGAGGTGACAAGACCACAGACACAGTGGAGACCCAGATCGGCCCTCGAAAGGCCCCACCCGTGGGTGAGTGGAAGGTGGGGAGATGGGGACCCCCATCCTGGAGGAGAAGCCAATGGTGACGGTGCTGTGCCCATCAACTAAGGCCCAGTCATCAGAGCCCCCCCCAATGGCTCCATTTTCCCAGCACACACTGCCTACCCACCCACGGTGCCAGCACCAAGCCCGTAACAGAAACAAAAACAGCCTTTCACCCACAGCATGGGATCACTTTTCAGGGGCTGAAGGGGTCCTAATCTGTGAGGACCTACTGTGTGGGGAGCTGGGTGACACAGACACATCCTTGCCCATTAGGAGGCAGATACAGGAGTGTTCTTACGGGTGAGAAAGGCTCAGCAAGGTCAACATCGTGCCCAGTGTCACAGGGTAGTAGGCACAGCTGGACTCTGACCCCAATGCCCACGCCCTCTCCTCCCACTATAGTCTCTTAGAGCTCAGAACACATCGCCTGTGGTTTTCCCAAAACAGGACCAGGAGGGTGAGAGCTGGCCGTTCCTGCAAACACTGGGGTGTTTCCTCAGGAGGCTGGGCACCGGCGCCCAACAGACAGGCTGTGTGAGCCCTCCCACCAGCCGCCCCTCAGCCTAGTCCCCACGTTTGCATGTGCAACAGCAGCCGTGCAGCATGCGGTTTCACTCCTGCAGGACTACGGAAACAGGTCCTCTGTGCGTGCTGCCGCCCAGCCAGGAACAGCGAGGGCTCTCAGGCTGAGGAGGCAGCCGTTCCAGAGCCCTCCCAAAGGAGAACAAGCCCTCGGCGACTGCTGGGGTGCACCTGTCTGCATGACATTTCTGGGTATAGCTGCTGCTTCCTGGTTTCCAAATGGCCCCAGTTATAAAACCCAAACTGGTTTCAGGGTTGTCTAAATAGCTGGCTTGCCAAAGAGCTAACAAAGGGGGCTCCCCAGCAGCTCACATCAAGGGCAGTGGTCCCCCCACCCCAGCGGCCATGTGTTACACTTAAGTGTATCGGTCCCTGGGGGGACAGGCCACTGGTCCTGCACATCAAACATGGTCCTAACGGGGAGGACAAGAGTCACCATGTGCTGAGGGTAGCAAGCAGCCACTAGGTCCTAAGGAAGCAGGAAAGGCCTATGACCCTACGCCAAGCCATGGCCAACGCCCCCATGTGCCCCACCTCAGTGGGCAGTGGGATCCGGAGAGCCTTGGGCTAGACACCTCACATCTGGCTGCCAGCCCAAGACACACACGCACCCAGGGCCTCCCCCAGCCTCGAGAGCCCATCCCCACTCTCCAGCCTGCCCGCTCCCTGCTCACAGGTGGAGGGGGGAAAAACTGAAACGCACTGGTCCAGGCCTCCTGGCCCACTTGGGTGTGGAGGTGGCATCCCAACAGGAGACACTCTGATGCCTACTCGCAGCAGGAGACAGCTCACACCTCCTGGGGGTGAGGCCCACATCCAGGCCAGCTGCCAGGAAGCCGCAGGCAGCCCACCTCACCACAGCCTGCCCGCCCAGGGAGCCCAGGCCACCAGATGCCCTGGTGAGGCCACTCAGAGAGGAGCTCCCTTGATTCAATCCCAGGCATTCTCCAACTAATGTGCAGGGAGACCTCCTTCCTTCATGCCTGCCTCTGTGAGATACCTGCTATTTCTGTCTCTAGAGGCGTCAGTCTCTGCAGAACCCCAGGAGGCCCTGATGGCATTTCAGGGCATGGCTTCCAGGTTCTGCCCAACTGCTGGATCAAGGGATGCCTGAGGTCACAAGGGGACAGATTCCATCTGGCCCCCGGGGGAGGTCTGTCAATGATGTCCAGACCGCCTCCAACTTAACTCCTGTCCTCCCTCCTCAGCTACAGCACCAGGCCTCACACTTCTGCTGGAGGCCACAGGCCTTGTGGGCAGCAAACCTGTTTCTGCATCTCACCCCACTGCTCAGGATATGAGGGGATGCAGGAACCACCCCCAGTGGGCTCCAAGGGCAGGGCCACCTCAGGTGAACCCAGCCCTGAACAGGTCTCTGGCCACTGCATGCCGCTCAACACCAGGCTGGCGCCCTCACCTGATGCCCGTGGAGCGTGTAGAGCAGCCGGCCCTCCATGAGGTCCAGGATCTTCAAGGTGGAGTCACTGGAGGCCGTGATGAGGTAGTTTCCAGACGGGTGGAAGGAGAGGGCATTCACCGCTGCACTGTGCACTAGGGAGAGGACATTGGTCAGGCAACAGCTGGAGGCCCAAGAGCCCAGCTGCAGCCTCAAGGCAGGTGACTAAGGCCAGTGGAGGCTCAGCACAGGGTAGCCGCTGCTCAGAGGAGCCGTGGGGACCCCCAAGGATTTCCTAGGAGAGCAGCCTAGGATTCTGTCCCGATCTAAGGACAGGGGGAGACTCAGCCCGAGCCAAAGGCAGACAGGGGAGAAGTGCAGGTGGGAGCACACGTGGCAGGCCAGACGTATCCAGCGATCCCTCCACCTGCCTCGCCACGCTGAGCAGCTGAGCAGAGCAAACCAGAGTGCTCAGCCTCGGGCTCAATCTGTCTTCCTCACTGCTACTTAGGGAAACCAAATAGAAAACAAGACCCTTGAAATGCCAAGGCGATGCCCCTGCATGTGGGGGCAGGAGAGCAACGGCTAGCACCCTCAGGAGCCATGCAGGCCTGGTTCCAATCCGTCTCCCCAACAGTCCTCCCTGTGACCCTGAGTAAGCACCTCGCCACACTGAGCCTGTCTCTCCTTCCCTATTATACATGGCACCCAAGTGCTGGTGTTTCAGAGGCTGCTGCCAGGCTAAGCCTGTGAGGCCTCTACACAGAGGGAGCCCTTGGGTACCCTCTGCTGCCCCCAGCATCCCGTGCAGGCCAGTCCTGTGATTTTACCCAGTCAGTGGCTCAACCCCACCCATGACCCTTTCCCCACTGCCTCAACCCAAGCCCCACTGTCCATCCTGATGTCTCTTACTCCCCAAGATCTGGCCCTTCCACCCCTTGCTCCCCATGGGCCTGGGAGACTTGTCCATGTCTTCCCCTGACCTTGAAGCTCCCTGCTCAGTGTCACTTGCCCACTGGGGCCCCCCGATTGTCCTTCTGAAACACCATGAGTTGCCGGGCAGCATGCTCTTCACAGCAGGCTTGCGTGTATGTGCAGCTGGATTCGGGGCTGGGTCTCTCCCAAGACTGCATGCTGTGTCAGGCAGGGGCTGTGTGGGTCCTCAGCTCCCGGCTCAGCACCTGACACTGGGCAGACTCAGAAGGCAGTGGGTGAGTGGATGCGGTGCCCCAGCAAGCCACCAGGGATGGCAGTGTGAGCGCCAGCTGCATCACAGCTTCTCAGAGGAGCTGCAGAAGATGCCAGGGCCTCTGTACCCATCACCACAGGCCTGGTGAGGGACCCCGTGGGGCTGAGACAGCCATGACGCTGCCAAGGCAGACTTGCTGAACATGTAAAAGCAAATTCTAAAGCCAACCCCTCGTCCTGGCACTCTGAGGCTCCCGGCCACTGGTGGGCCAGTGAATGCAGCCACCACGGAACAGCCCTCAGCAGGTCCCGTGGCTGCACAGACCCCTCAAGACACCAGCCTGGCTGCAGTGCTAATGCCCCTGGGAGGGTGGATACATGGTCCCAAGCACACCTAGGGAAAGCAGCCAGGGCCTTACATAACACAGCATTATGCCCGGCCACTCCAGGCAGCAGGAGCTCCCCTAAGGGACAGCCTGGAGAGGGCTCACAGGGTTTCCACAGCCAACTCCTGGAGGCAGAGGCCAGACCCCACAGCCTGGCACACTGCCCACACTCGAGGCCATGGGGGAGGGGGCCAGCACCCTCAGTGTTTACCAAAATTTGGGGCATGGAGTGCAGAGGAATAAAGCCATAGCCGATGCCAGCAGGAATAAAATGGGCACTACCCACAAGCCAGAGCAGAAAGAACATTAGTAACACACAGAGGGAGACTGTCCCTGCTCATGCGCAGAGGGGCACACCTAGTGTGCAGGCCCGAGGAGGGGCGGGGATAGAAGCTACAGATGGGGAACAGGGCTCATCTGCAGGGAGGACAGGGACAGGGGACTTGTCATTCTACGTACTCTCAGAATAGTGTGACCATCAGGATCCAGTCACTATGATCACACAGCAGAGTGAAGGATGGAAAGTGAAGGTCTCCCGCCCCCAGCAAGAGCACATTCCGCCCGGGGGCAGGAAAGCATGTCTAGCCCATAGTGGTCCTGCAGGTCCTTCAGCCAGTGCCTCTACAGGCTGAGCGGCCAGCTACGCTCTCCAGAGTTCGGGTTCGCACTGGCAGTGAAGTGGGGTGGGAGGGGGACAGAATCCATGCTGAGTCCCTCGGGCGAGTCTCCCCCTCCACCACAGCAGGAAAGCCCAAGCAGTCCCCAGGGCCTCACCACACCCCAGTCTACCCTTGGGCCTCTTTAAATGCCGCTTCAGGCACACCTGCCTCCAAGCCATGCAGGGCGCGCCATTCCCCTTTCTGCAGCCCCTGGCAGCCAGCAGGGCATCGGCGCCACCCACCCCAGCTGAGACACAGCTAGCCCACCAACAGTGGGCAGGGCATGGACATCACATCAAGACCTCCCACCGTGCCAGACCCACCCAAGGGAGGGCCTCTTCCCCAGAGGAGGGCCCCACAAGCCGAGCACCGACAAATGGCAGGAATATCAAAGGCCTCCTCACTGGGTGGGGTCATCGGAGATGTTTACTCCAGAAGAGGGCTCAGCTAGGCATGCCGGGCCACTGGGGATGCACCAGATCCAGGACCTCCTCGCCTCCCCCCACTGGCTCTCCTGCCCCATCCGCTGCCCCTGCCAGCCTGGGGCAGCTTTGCTGGCTCTGTAGGGGCAGTTAAGGCCATTCCAGGGAGGTCTCCTCATGACAGTCATCCCTACATGACAGTCCCCTATGCAGACTGGGCTGCCGCACAAAGGATGAGCCTCTTGTCACAAAGCCCTGAGCAGTGACTATTCACAAACAACCCACGTTTCTTCAAGCCCCAAGCTAAAGGCCTCTCTTACTTCCACGCAGTGATAACAGATGGCAGACTGCCATTGGGTGCAGCTGTGGGCCCCTGGCTATTATTCCCCCACCCCACCTCTACCCCAAACAAGGGACTCCAACTTAGGCTCAGATATATACCAACGTCAAGATTCTACAGGTTACCAGGAGTCCAGAGAGGTTGGGATTGCGGCTGCTGCAAATGCTACTGAGAACTGGCCACAGCTTGTGGGCAGCAAGTGGCCTACAGAGATACCTGGGTACCCATGATCTACTCTGCCCACACACCTCTGCATGTAGAAGCCCTCACCAAACCTGGCCCACTGCCCAACGGGCTTCAAACTGGCCAAGGGATCCAGAGCGAGCAACCCCAGGTGCCCAAGTAGGGGGTAACTTTCTGGGGCAGTCCATGCCAGGGCCAAGCCCCCCCACCATTTCCAACAAAGGGCTTGGCCCCCTTCATACAGGGTAGGTTGTCATGATGCACCCTCCCAGTGACACATGGCTTTGCGTTTACAAAGGGCTATGGATTCATACAATGAGGTGCTCTGATGTCAGCAGCACAGGACATTCAAAACCTTCCTCTTTGCTATGAACAGACATGTCTCCAAAGAAAAAATTCAGATGGCCAACAGGCACATGAAAAGATGCTCCACATCACTAATCATCAGGGAAATGCAAATTAAAACCACAATGAGATATCACCTCACACCAGCTATGATGGCCAACATAGAAAAGACAAGGAACAACAAATGCTGGCAAGGATGCAGAGAAAGGGGAACCCTCCTACACTGCTGGTGGGAATGTAACCTAGTTCAACCACTGTAGAAAGCAATATGGAGGTTCCTCAAAAAACTAAAAATAGAACTACCATTTGACCCGGGAATTCCACTCCTAGGAATTTACTCAAAAAAAAAACAACTTCTCAGATTCAAAAAGACATATGTACCCCTATGTTTATCGCAGCACTATTTACAACAGCTAAGATATGGAAGCAACCTAAGTGTCCATCAATAGATGAATAGATAAAGATGTGGTACTACACACAATGGAATACTATACAGCCATAAGAAAGAAACAAATCCTACCATTTGCAACAACATGGATGGAGCTAGAGGGTATTAATTATGCTCAGTGAAATAAGCCAGGCGGAGAAAGGCAAGTATCAAATGATTTCCCTCATTGTGGAGTAGTAACAAAGCAGCAAAACTGAAGGAAAAAACAGCAGCAGACTCACAGACTCCAAGAAGGGACTAGTGGTTACCAGAGGGGAGGGGAGGGGGAGAACGGGTGGGGAGGGAGGGAAAAGGGGATTGTGGGGTATCACGTGGTGCACATGGTGTTTGTGGGGTCACGGGGAAGACAGTAAGTCAGCTAGACAAGTAGAGAATCTGTGGCATCTTACTACACTGATGGATAGTTACTGCAATAGGGTATGGCGGGGACTCGATAATAAGGGTGAATGTAATAACCACATTGTTTTTCTTGTGAAACCTTCATAAGAGTGTATATCAACAATACCTTAGAGAAAATAATAGATTAAAAAAAAACTTCCTCTTTGCAAATGTCATATAAATTGCCCACTTAGAGATGGCGGTAATGGCTCAATAAGCTGGCCAGACCAGGTAGGACAGTGCACCGCCCCCTAGCAACACTTTTGGGTCAAGATACCGTGCAAAGGGCACAGGCCTGCCTACTGGCTGGCTACACAGCTGCCTTAAAACCCTCTGTGACCATAGCTGGGGCAGGGTGGGGCTCCAGGGATGTGCTAAGGACAGGCAGACAGAGCACCTGGGACTCTGAGCTCTAAGTGGAGTTTCTGGAGGGGTCCAGGCCAAGCCTTCCCAGGGGCCTTGGGGAAGTAAATGGCTAGAGCCCACACAGTATAAGGGACCCAGTGTGGGATAGTGGACAGACGATGAACTCAAAGGCCCTGAGATGGAGACCCAGATTCATAGCTTCTTATCTATGCGGCCGTGGACAAGCCTCAAACCCCCACCTGTGAAATGGGGAGCAGCTTGCCCTGCTGGCCACCCAGGCCTGTCACCAGATGACGGACCTGCATGTGCCTACACACTGCAAAGTATGCTTTGGGTTCCGGAAACGGTGTTTGCAAAGTCTTACTGTGGGCTTGGAGCACATGGAGCCCAACACACCTCCACAGGACTGGCACTCCCGGGCCCAGCAACCCCCCAGACTCCATGTTGAGCTGGGAAATCAGAACTGCTCCCCACAGTGGCAGGCCAGAGCCAAGAAACTCCTTGCCTGAAGCCAATGGCACCAGCTGCCTGCTGGAGCGCAAAGCCACATTCCACACAGGACAGGAAGTGTCCTCCACGAAGTGTGACCATAGGGCAGCTGAATGTCCCCTGCAGAATCATGAACCAGATTCTCAGGACAGCCCATCAGCCTCATATGCCCAAAGCCGACTCAGGAGTGCCTGGTGCTCATCCGGCCACCAGGAGACACTGCAAGTCATTGTGTCCTTGAAAACTTTCCCCTGGGTTTCTTAGGGCTCAGAAGCAGAAATCAGCCCAGGTGCCTCCTGCCAGAGGGCTGGGAGCCCTTCCTGAGGACTCAGCCTCCACACAGCTTCCATGCACCTGTGCGGATGGGGAGCAGCTGCTCCTCCAGGGCTGGAGAGCCCCTCAGACAAAGGTTCAGGCACGGAGCTCTCTAGAGAAGCCACCAGACCCAAGCAGACCTGGCCAGTCCCTCCGGCAACAGAGGGTGAGGGCGCGCCCCAGCCAATGAGGCATATCTGCTTGGCTCTCCTTGAGCCAGAGGGTGAGCCTAGAGGGGGTGGGATATGTCTGTTGCCCTGGAAGTACCCACCACACATCACGCACTGGGCAGGGCACGTGGGGGAACCCAGTTGTTTATGGGGTATCCAAGCCCCCCAAAGCCTCAGATCTATACTAGGGGTGGCTTAGGAACAAGAGGCTGCAGACTCACTGAGTGGCTCTTCACTAGAGAAAAGGACAGTGGCAGAAACCCACTGAAATCTCTCTGCAGAGCCTGTCAATCTCACGCACTGCAGGTCTCCTCAGGAATTGGCCCTGACGCTGTCTGAGGCCACCCAGCCTGTCCCTAGCCTTGCCGGTCACTGACCTGGCACCCCACCCACTGCCAAGCCTGCTCCCTCAGGAACCCCGGGGCCTCTCCCCTGCAACGCCCTCCCCTTGGCGGCTCCATGTCACTCCACCTCCTGACCACCCTCTTCATTAGAGTCAGTGCTCCTTTACTCCCGGGGCTCTGCCCTCCAGGGCAGGGGGAGGGAGCCCCCCTCACTCTGTCTGCTTTGTGGACCTTTCCTTCCAGGCTTCCTACCCAGGAGGGCTCTCAGCACTACTGTCCTCTCTGATGCCCACACGAGTGCCAGAGCCGACCCAGCAGAGCCGGCTAGGCTGCATCTTCAGGATCTGGTCCAGAATTTGGCATTCAAGGGCCTCCCCTCATGGGTACCTGCTGCTTGCAAACATCAGCCCAGGCTGCTGACCCATTAAAGGAGCACCTGGTCTTTCCCAGGGTCACCTATAGACTCTCTCCTCCCAGTGTCAACTCCCACATGACACAAACTATATCCCCAGCACTGCATTAGAGTCCTTATGGGTTCTCCCTCACATCCTCACAAACCCTGTAAGGGAGGCCTGACCACCATCCCCATCCCCTTTACAGACAGCAAACAGCCGGTACCCCTGACCACCGCGCTGCCTCACCGCCTTCCCTGCCCCTCTCTCCCTGTGCAAGCCCTCCCTCCTGGCCCCACTCAAAGGAGGCCTTCCCTCCAGCACTCAGCACCCACCTGCCACAAGCCCAGCCAGCTGGGCAGGCGGGCCCACTCTCCACCCCAGCCCAGCCCAGAGTGGGAGAAAGGCACCTGAAGGTGCGGAGGGAGAAGTGTGGGCTCCACGCAGAGGGCAGACCCCACTGCTGCTTGGTTCTAGAAGCTCTGAAGCAGCATCAGGCACAAACCCCAGGAACCTGTGGGGAGACAAGGGTTCTTGCGGCTGGCCCCTGCCACCTGGTGGTGGTGAAGGGTAGTGCGGGCCTCAACCAAAAGGGCAGGTGGCAGACCTGCCTCCTGGCCCCAGGACTGGGACTCACCCAGCACCATCAGCACAGTATGCACACCTACCTGGGGCCTGCTTGGTGTCGGCACCTCCAAGTGCTTGGTGGGACCACCACCTGTGAGACAGGCCCCATCCATGTTCCAGGGCCCAGGACATCAAGTGACCTGCCCAGCGTCACACAACCAGGAATGCTGAGGCTGGCTGAGGCTGGCTGCAGAGCGCACCCTCCACCGTGCTTTGCAAGACCAGGACCCACTCCCCCTTCTGGGAAATCTGCTCACTTCAGTTACCCCAAGAAAGTGCCGTCCTCAAACATCCGCCAGGAGGAGCTGCAGAGGCGTCAACAGAACAGCTCTGAACCAGGCCCCAAACCTCTGCCCCGAAAAGACCTTCCCATTTTCAGGTGTGAATTTTGGAAGTGAGTCCATGCACTTTAACTTAGTACCAAGCCAGTGGCTGCAGGTCTTCAAAAGACCTTAGCCCACATACCCGCCTGCTTCCCCATCCCTCCTGCGGCCCCTCCCCAGCTCCCTGCCCTGTGCCCCATGCCCACACCAGGTGACTCTTGGTCCTGCCCAGTTGCGCCTGCTCTCGCAGAGCCCCAGACCCCAGCACCTACAGCTGTCTCACGCTAATCACACCCCAGTCTGCTCCCGACCCTCGCCCACCTGCACCCTGACACTGGCCCATGTCAATGCCTACTGCCTGCTTTCCAAGGGCTATGATGGCAGCAGGGACACAGTCCCTGGGCTGCCCTGAGGCTAGTGCCTAGCTAAGCTGACCCTCCCTCTGGCTCATGGCTCCACCTCTGTGAGGGGCACAGTGGGACCTTGGGTGGCCAAAGTCCCAGCAACATGGACCTCTTTTGACAGACTTGCCCCCTTCACCATAGGTCAAGAGTTGTCACCTTGGCCCTGGAGGGGAGTGGCATGGGCTGCCCCTGAGAAGTGGCCCTTGGGAGGAGCCCAGTCCAGAGACCCACAGACACTCCCCATCTGGCCCTGCAGTATGCATATGACTGCCAACTCATGAATGGGCCCACGAGGTGTGATAGATGCCAGGAGGCAACACAATCCATCTCCTGGCCAAGGTTCCATGCCAAGATAACCACAGACTACCCACCCCTGTTGAAGCCAACATACCTGGGACATACCCCACTGACCAGGGCCATCTTCAGGCCCATTTAAGCACCACAGCAATGAGCCAGACAGCTGGTCCCACACAGTCCCACCACAGCTGCTCGTGGACACTCACACTGATAATGCTGCAGGAGCCGGTGTGTCCGCACGTCCCACACCTTCACTGTGTTGTCCATGCCCGCGGCAGCAATGCACGTGCCGCTGGGGTGGAAGTCCACGTAAGTGACAAAGCTGGAAAGACAAGGGAGCACGTGCTAGAGGAAGGCTGTTCTGGCTCAGAGCACTCTCCCCGCTGCTCGACTGCCCCCTCAACCCAGAAGACCTCCCTTCTGCCCCATCTCACTATCAGGTGGCCCAGGGAGAACAAGGAGAGGGTGGAGAACAGCAGCTACAGTGCCCTGAGGTGGACTGTCAGGGGCAAGTCCCAGCATCAATCAGCTTCGTGTACCAGCAGAGAAGTGGGCAGCCGGCTGCTCCAGGGCTCTCAGAGTCAGAGCCGGAGGCAGGCCAGGCCGGGTCAGCAGGGCCCCAGGGCCGCCAGCTCACCTATCTCCTCGTATACCCACAAGTGAGACAGGCTGGGGTCATGGCCAGCCCAGGAAGACCTCTCACCTGGGCTCCCAGTCTGAGGAGGGCAGAAGCTGGGGTCCATTAGGAACCCAAGATGGCTAAGTCCCCGCTCAAGGGCAGGCCCCCCACTGCCGTGATGGCACAGCACATGTGAAGAGCCCACCCACCGCAAGAACCTGATAAGCCCTTCACTGATAGAGTCATCACCGTTGAAGTGACACGCTAACATGATTTTGGGGATCAGGGCTCAACTGCTTTCAGACAAACGTGTCCCAACTCTGTGAACTAGAAAGTGAATGGAAAAGGGAGGCCCCAAAAAAGACATGCTTTGAGGTCAAGCGCGCCTGTTATATGTGGAGGCGAGGGTGAGGCTGAGCCTTCCACCCACACAGGAAGAAGTACAGCCCCCACAGAAGGCCCCTGGGCCTGTGCACACCCAGGTCGTGAGTCGGAGCGCTGCAGGTAGAGGGCAGGTCTGCGGACTCACCCGCCATGCTCGCAGTATGAGTGGACACACTCCCGGCTGGCTTTGTCCCACAGTTTGACAGTCTTGTCATCGCTGGCAGACACGATGAGCCGCCCGTCAGGGGAGAACCTGAACCAGGTTGGAGAACATCACACACGGTCACAGGCACCACACACTGTCCTCCACAGCCACCTTCGTGCACTGCCCACTGAAACCAGCCAGGGCCACCTGCCCTGCTCTGACCCTGAGTGACCCTGGGCAAGGGGCTTTCCCTCGGGGCAATGGGTAAGACTGGTGCCCACCCAGCAGTACACAGGGAACAGCACCATGCACTGCCGGTGGCCTTTGGCAGTGTCCACATTGCCTACCAGTGCTGTCAGCATTTAAAGCAGCTGGAACCCGTCCGTTAGCATCATTATCCTGTTCGCAGGCCCCCCAAGTCTACTTCTGACTCTGAGAATGAGTCAATAAGACACCTGCTCTCCGGAGTCTGACAGTGAGGCCTCCTAGGTAATCAGGGGCCTCCCAGGAGAAAGGAATTGGGTAACCTGGAGAACAAGTAACTTGCACAGGTCCCCAGAACAACACTGCAATAGTGCCTGACGTCTGACCCCCAGGGATTCCCAGCATCCCCAGACACCCCCCAATCTCTTCCTCCAGGGCAGACACTTGACATGTGATATCTCTGCTGAAAAGAATACAATAAGCTGGAAGTAGGCACATCGCTGTCTACAGTTCTTGGACCTTGTAAGGCCCCCAAGGCACTGCTCCTTCACCAATGAAGGGTCGACCCTCCTCAGAAGCCTGGGTGCCCACCTGATGAGTCTATAGCAAAACCCACCTCTAAGAAGCTGACATGGACTAAATCCCAGCTCAGCCACTAAGTCACCATGTGCCCTGGGGGCAAGATACTGCACTGTTCACTGTGAAACAGAAATGATAACCCCCAGCTTGCAGGAGCGTTACAAGAGACAGATGGAAACAGACAGTGGTGGCAGTGACGCTTCTTGCTGCCACTGTTCGCACTGCTAACCAGTGGCCCCTGTGGACTAGCTCTGGCTGCAACAGATGTCAGGCAGCCGACCGTACCTGGCGATGGATGAACTAGCTAGTCATGCAGCAGCTCGTGGAGCTTCTCAACAACTTACAACCTAAGAGCCTCTGTTCCCATTTCACAGATAAGGAAGCCAAGGCTCAGGAATATTAAACAGTGGCCCAGGGCAGCGCCTCTGTGCCCCCAAACCCCAGTCGCCCCGAGGTCTCCAGGCAGGACAATGCTCACTTGGCACAGCGGACCCAGTTGATGTGCTGGCTCAGGGAAAACAGGAATTTCTGGCGATGAGTGGCCCACACCTTGACTGTCTTGTCATCAGATGCTGTCACGAGGGACTGGCCATCACTGCAGAAATGGACGCTTCTCACTGTGGCCGTGTGTGCACGGAACACGGTTGACTCACCTTTGCTGTAGGCACAGGTATCCAGTCAGCAAACCCAGAACAGTGACATGAGGGCCCATAAGCACATGGACGCTCTTCCCACCTCTCAGGAGCCCCTCCCAAAGTCAATGCAGGCCTGAGCACAAGCCCCAACAAAGGGAGCCAGAGCCTCCCCAGCAGGCACAGAGCGCGGCCTACACCCACCCCCTGCCCCACCCACATGGATGAAGGCAGGTGGAGCCTTTTCCAGATGGCTGGGGCAAGCCAGAAGCCTCTCCCCAACCCCGAGGGAAGGGCCCCCACTGAAGCCCCAGCTTCTGACAGCAACTCCCACTGCGACCAGTACGGAGCGAAGGTGTGGACAGCTCTGGCACCAGGGCTTCAGACACACAAAAGCCCCTCTCAGTCTGCAACTCACACGTTGGGTATCCAGATGCGGACAGTCTTGTCTCGGGAGCCTGAGGCAAGCAGGTGTCCCGAAGGGGAGAAGTTCACACAGGTGACAGCGTCTTTGTGGCCCGCAAAGCGGTAGGCACGTGACTGGGGCTTCATATGCCAGACCATGAGGCATGAGTCCATAGAGCCACTGGCTGAGGAGAGGTAGGGACTCCATAACCCTCAGCTCCAGCAGGCCTCAGGCCTCCACCAGGACACTGGGGTGGCAGGGTCAAGGGAGCAGCATTCCCTGTCCCTCCCGATGAGGAGGGGCCACACTTCCAGTGACTGTGAGCAGGGAAGCCTATGGGCTGTCAGCTCTCCAGATCAACAGATGCCATTCACATGCCAGCCCTGGGCTACAACCACAGGGGTCTCTGAGAAAACTCATCCCAATGGGGTCTCTGAGAGTACTCCTCCCACATTAGGCATTGAGAGGGTTCAACTCAATCAGATGCCTAGAGGAGGTCCCCAAAACAGATCCAAATGACTTCAATTTCCTCTTAATCTACTGCAACCCCCAGGTCAGCAACCTCTGGCAGGGGACCTTGACCAGAGGATGAAGGAGGAACCTTGTCCACAGAAATGAGAAAGCCACAGCTATGATAGCTGTGTCTGACCCCCAGGCAGCCACGGAGCAGGGGTACTCAGCTGCAGCATGCGGGTAGCAGGTAAGGGGAGAACCTGGGTCTGGTCCACAGCCCCTTACTAGTAGGATCTTCAATAAGAAGCTGCTCCCGTATTACCGGGGACAACGGAATCAAAGCAGACACAAGGAAAAGGAACCACTATTTAGGACCCATTCCACAGGCCAGACCCAAGTGGTAGCTGGGGTGTGCAGGGAAAAGCCCAGAATCCAGTTCAACCTTTAAAGGCTGTGGGATGTTGGCAAAGCCCCCAACCTCTCTGAGCCTCACTCACACTCTACATGGAGAACAGAGCTCATAAAGCCCAGTGCCCAGAGAGCTGGCCAGGTGTAACAAGATGCAAGTCTAGACAAAGCACCTGGGTCCTCCCTCACTGTGCCCTGCTACCCCCACACCTCCCAGGTAGAAACAGCTTTCTGAACTCATAACCTAGTGCCTAGGACAAGATGCCTCCTCTTACCAAGCTGCTTCATGTTGAGGCTGAAGTCCACACAGGTAACTGCATCTCGGTGACCCTTAAAATGCCTCTCCAGCGAGGGGTCCTCCTGGGGGAGAGCCAGGGTCAAATGTGTGAAGCTTGGATGAGGAAGGGGCTTCCCCACGGCCAAGACTCTTCCTATAAAAGCCAGGAGGGTTTAAAAATGCTCAAGGCAAGATCTTGTACATAGAAAACCCTCAGTAAGCCACTAAAAACTATTAAAATGAGTTCAGCAATGTTGCAGGTTATAAAATCAGTATTCAAAATCAATTTTCTTTCTGTACCCCAGCCTAGAGGAGGTCCCCAAAACAGACCAAAAATGACTTCAATTTCCTCTTAATCTACTGGAACCCCCAGGTCAATGAACAATCCCTAAAAAGGTAAGATAATTTCATTTATCACACACTAAAAATAATAAATACTTAGGAATAACTTAACAAAAGAAGGGCAAGACACGACAAAAACTACACATCATTGAAAGAAATTGAAAAAGACAGAATGGAAAGACATCCACATCCGTAGTTTGGGAAACTCAATACTGCTAAGACACAATACTCTCCAAATTGATCTGCAGATTCAACAGTCGCTATCAAAATCTCAGGTACCATTTTTGCAGAAATTGACAAACTGATCCTAAAATTCATAGGAAAATGTGAAACAGCCAGAACAGACAAAAGAATCTTTGAAAACACACACAAAAAACAGCCACTGTAGAGAAAGTCTGGCAGATCCTCAAAAAGTTAGTTATCAAATGACCCAGAAAATCTAGGTAAATACCCCATTAAATCATGTTCTCAGGAAAAACTTGTACACAAATACTCATAGCAGCATTATCCATACTAGACAAAAGGCAGACAAACCTACATTAACCATCACAGATGAATGGATAAATAAAATGTAGTACAATCACACAACATAATAGCATTCAGCAATAAAAAGGATCAAAGTACTGACACAGGATACATGGTAGATGAATACTGAGGACATGACACTAAGTGAAAGAAGTCAGACGCAAAAGGCCACGTTTTGTCTGATTGCATTTATATGAAATGTCCAGAATAGGTAAGTCTATAGAGACAGAGAATAGATTAGCAGTGCCAGAGCCTGGGGCTAGGGGAGAAATGGGGATGAAGGGGAGTGACTCCTTAATGGGTATAGGTGTCCCTTTGAGGGTGACATAAATGTTCTGGAATTAGTGGTGATGACTGTACAACATTGTGAATGTACTAAAAACCAATGAACTTTATATTTTAAAGGGGTGTACTTTATGGTGTGAATACCTCAATACAATTATTCTTTAAAAAGAACCAACAAGAGAAAATGGGGCCTTTCAGCATCCCCCATCTCAGATCCTGTACCCTCACCCACTGCAGACCAGGCAGGGAACCCAAAGGTCAAGGTCAGCCCTGGACAGCTCCCCGGGTGGGGGTGGGGGGAATCACCACCATCTCCACTCCACCCAGGGTCAGAGGAGCAGTCCTACAGGACACCGCTCAGGAAAACATGTAGCTAATATTGCAGTGATTCCCTCCGCCGTACAACAGCAGCTCATGTCTTAGTACTCGGAAGAGTTATATCCCAGCTATGAAAACATCAGCCCCTACTCCAAACATCAGAATCTCAAAGATGCGTTTTGGGTGCACCAGGGAGCCCAGCAAAGTCTCCTCTTGAGAAAAAAAGTTATTGGGGCAGAGAAAAGCCACCACCATCCACAGCGAGAACAAAGGCGCCCTGGCCTTGGGCCCAGCTCCACCCTAACACACCTGCCAGAGTGCTCCTTTCAACAGAAGTGGGAGCGGCCGCTGGGTGAGGGTCCCCAAGAGAGCAGCAGCTGGCGCTGAGCCTTTCGGATGAACGGGTAGTACAGTGCCCACCTCTAGGCTCCCTAGGCAGAAGCAAGTTCAGGACCACCGCTGACCAGAGGGTCCCTGAAATCTCCCAGCACCCTCCCCCCGATTCTGTGGTTCACCTCCTCCAACGATGGTTTACATATGGGGGAAAGGGGAAGGTGGTACTTGTCGGAAGAGCACTAGTCGGGGGTCAAAAGGCCCCATCCCTGTCTCGGTGTCCAAGTCCCCAGAGACGGCTGCAGGGGCCCAACTCTCAAGCCAGTCAGAAGGCCAATCGGGTACGAAACAACCGTCAAAGAGAGGGCCTTTGGAGTGCTCCCCTCTGGCCTCTGCAGGAACCTGGGACCCAGGGCACCCCCGGGGCCTGGTGTTCCCACCCGTCGGAGCAAGGTGTAACCTCAGCAAGCCCCCACCCAGCCACCCCGCTGCTCAGGACGGCGGGGCGGAGGCCAGAGAGGCCAGCGCTGGCCCAGGTCACGCCTCCAGTCAGACCGACCTAGCGTCTCCACGCTAGGCCGCCAGCCCGTGGGCAGGGGCCGAATGGTTCGCCTGGGGGCCCGAAAAGGGCCCGGCCCGCCGGAGGCGCTCACCAGAGGCCCCGGCCCAGCGCCCGCTCAGACGGCACACGGAGGAGAGGGCCGGCTCGGAACCCGGCGTCCCACCGCCCGGGGCAGGCGCCCAGTCCCCCCGGGGGAACGAGGCGGGAGGCAACCGCCGGCAGGAACTTACAGGGCAGGGCGCGGCCATGGCGGGGCCGGGCCCACGGCGCGAGGGAGCCGACCGGGCAGCGGCTGTAGTCGCGGCCCGTTCAGTTTGCGCGCCCCCAACCGCCGCCAATAGCAACGCCGTCGCCGCGCCGCGCCCCGCCCACTGCGGTTAAAGGAGACGCGGAGCCTCGTTTTTTTGTCCCCCGGACCGGAAGCAGAGCGGTCCGGCCGGCTCCGCCAGGTCCGGCCACGTCCGGCCGGCACCGTCAACGACCTCCGTCCACCGTCGCTCATCCCCTGAGAAACTAAATAGCCCAGGGTGAGCGATTCGCCCCACCAGCCCGTAGCCCGGCGAACGAGACGGCGAGCACAGTCTTCTGGGAAACGCAGTTCTAGGCGACCGCCGCCGGGCATCCGGAGGACGACAGAACTACACTTCCCAAGATGCTCTGAGGGCACGTCCGGATCCACCAGCCCCGGGGGAGGGTGGAGCATTCCGGAAGTGGAGCACACGTGAGTGTCCGCTTGCAGCGCCCTGGGGGCCAAGTTGTCGCTCAACACACCCGATAGGCGCTAGCTGTGCGCGCCTTGGGGATGACTTAAAGGGTTCGCTCCTCCGAACGTGCTTAAAACAGAACTCTAGTCACGTCTATGGAGTGGAGAAACATAGGTTCGATTCTAGCTGTCACCCTGCTTCACTGTATGACTTCGGGAAAAACACCTCCGCTTCGTGGGCCTCGGTTTCTCCATTTGTAATATGAAAGAGAATGATGCAGCCTGGCCCTCCCAGGACCCTTCGGCCCCACAACCGTTATGAATCACATATTTAAAAGAGGAGGCACTCCAGAGGCCTGGCCACTAGAGGCCGTCCCTGCTCACTTTCTGCTGTCAGGGGGCTGTCCCTAGACCTTTTTACACCTCCCCCCACCCTCACTCCAGGCGGCTTCCCAGCCTGGAACTAACCTGGACCGGATGTTTCGCAAGATTCAGGGACCTTACATGCCTCCCCTGGGTGAACCAGGTTGGCCAGACTCCAACACTCATTAGGATCTGGCCAGGCCCAGAGGATTCTCACTAC
Organism: Manis javanica; assembly: GCF_040802235.1. Taxonomy (NCBI): domain Eukaryota; kingdom Metazoa; phylum Chordata; class Mammalia; order Pholidota; family Manidae; genus Manis; species Manis javanica. The sequence goes on from NC_133158.1 coordinate 2,976,204, forward strand.
AACCTGAGATCTAAGATGGGATACCTGGACCTGCAGACCAGTGCCCAATTAAGTAAACTCAGAAACTGGCACATGCAGAGAGCTGGCAAGTACAGCAGTGGGTCTCTCCTTTGGACTTAAAAGGTCTAGGGCTAGACGCAAGAAATAAAGATAAATTTAACCCCATCTTCATTGTGATTTGGCATAGAATTAATTCCTTTATGATAGAAATGTTCAGGCTCATTTAACGTAGATGCTGAAATTCTCTGTAAAACAACAAGCATAGTATAGTATCAATCACACACACCCCATAATTGTTCAACCCTGTTCAAAGGACAATTTTCAAGTCTCCTCACCAACATCCACATCTTACTCAGCTATTCTTTTGCTTGTTGGCCAAGCATTTAAGTTAAAAAGCTAATGACCCAGGAATTCTACTCCTAGGAATTTACCCTAAGAATGCAGGATCCCAGTTTCAAAAAGACATATGCACCCCTATGTTTATCACAGCACTGTTTACAATAGCCAAGATATGGAAGCAACCTAAGTGTCTATCAGTAAATGAATCCATAAAGAAGATGTGGTACATATACACAATGGAATACTATTCAGCCATAAGAAGAAAACAAATCTTAGCATTTGCAACAACATGGATGGAGCTAGAGGGTATTATGCTCAGTGAAATAAGCCAGGCGGAGAAAGACAAGCACCAAATGATTTCACTCATATGTGGAGTATCAGAACAAAGGAAAACTGAAGGAACAAAACAGCAGCAGACTCACAGAACCCAAGAATGGACTAACAGTTACCGAAGGGAAAGGGACTGGGGAGGATGAGTGGGAAGGGAGGGAGAAGGGGAAAAAGGGACATTACGATTAGCACACATAATGTAGGGGCGTGGCACGAGGAGGGCAGCACAGCACAGAGAAGACAAGTAGTGATTCTATAGCATCTTACTACGCTGGTGGATAGTGACTGTAATGGGGTATGTGGTGGGGACTTGATAATGGGGGGAATCTAGTAACCACAATGTTGCTCATGTAAGTGTATATTAATGATACCAAAATAAAATAAATAAAAGAAATGAAAAAAAAGCCAAGGAAGAAAAAACTAAATACAGAGAAATATCCATTAGGGTTCTTTTATTCTTGTTGGATGGTGGGGTTTTTTTGTTCTGTTGTTCTGCTTTGTTTTGTCAGTTTTGGTTATGGAATACCCCTGGTCGACAGGAGCACATAATCTACAAAACTGAATTTAGAATAAACCTTCTGTAAAATGATTTTCAAATATCAGGTTTGTTCAAAGGGAGAGGTGCTGGAAAATTTTACTCATCTTTCTTAGTCTTTCCAGATCCCACTGTATCTATACCCATTAGGGAGGAGAAGCAGGGGATGCTCCACTACCTCTTGCATTAATTCTCAAAAAAATGCAAAGAGGTCGATTCTTCCATCCACACAGACACACCAGGACCCACCCCCTGGCACAACCTGCATAAACCAAGATTGGTGCCTCCACTTTCTGACTGAGCAGCCCCCACCCCATGCCACCCTCATTAGATCAAATTTCATTTCTGACTAGGACCTCCATATGGGGGTGGGAGGTGCTGGAATAGAACTTTTTGAAGCCCCCCTATAGCAGGGATGTTTCTGTCCTGGTATAAAGCTGAGGCAGTCCATCCCGCAAGAGCCTCTCACCCTGTCACTGCTCCCAGACCACAGAGAAAAAAGGATGCAAGGCAGGAATCACACCCATGCACATGGCCCAGTCCAGCCTGCGGGGGTAAGCCCCATCAATGCAGTCAGCCTGCACTGTGGCCGGGGCTTGAATCTCTGAGCTGGACAGCTCAGAGCTCATCCCAGGGTTGGGGAGATCTAGGGGTGAATCTGGCTCTGCTACTTCCAGGCTGGTTGACCTAGCAGGAGTCACGCCATGTCTCGAAGCCTTCGTGTCCTTAATTGTAAAATAATTATAATATACCTGCCACAATAGGGAAGGAAGGATTCCATGAGCTATTAAATTGCGTCAGAACTTGACACTGAGCAGCCCTTAACACATTTGGCTTTCTACTAGGGCCTTAGTCACATCCCGTGCGTCCTCTGCTCCGACAACCAGCCGACAGCTCTCTGCTTCTGCCCCCACCTCCCCCGCCTCTGCTCCAGCCACACTGGCCTTCTTGCTGCTCCTGGAGCCGCGGCCCCCTTCTCAGGACTCTTGCACTGGCTATTGTCCCTGAGTCCACTTGCCTCGACCCATCACTTCCATCAGGACTTTGTTCAAATGTCACCGTGTCAGTGTGGCCTTTCCTGACCGTTCTCCTCAATATGCCAGCCCACCCTCCCTTTACTCTGTCACCATCTGACCCAGGGGACATGTTGGTTCGTTCCCTTTTTTCCAAGGAAGTCAGCTCCAGGGGACAGACAAGACCATACTCCTGCACCCAACACAGGGCCCGGCCGCAGGGAACATTGCCAGATAAATAAATGATTCATGACAAGATTGCTCATTGATGGTAATGGGGTCTGTGATGGGCAGGCCTTGTTCTCAGCGGGACAGAAAGGCAGGGATCAGAGTAATCAGGAGAAGTTTCTCTGAGGGGCAGGAGCTTTGGAGCGAGTGGGGGCCTGTGTAGACAGGAGAGAAGAGGAAGGACAGTTCTGGTGCCGGCAGCAGACCTCTGCAGACAGGACTGGGCGTGGAGTATCTGGGGAGCAGGGACAAAGTAGGGGGGCTCAGAAGTAGGGCCCAATTATGAGGCCACAAATGTAGGCAAGAATCAGGCATTGGTCTCAAAGGGTCAGGGGGCCACATGTCTCTTCTTAGGGCTGAGGTGAGTCAAGAGACTCCCATGGTAGCAGGTCTGCCATTTGGGGGATCCTCCCCAGCAAGTCCCACTGCAATTCTGGGCCTCAGAAGTGCCCACTGGGGAATGGGCATCCCCTGCATATCAGCCTCCTCTAATAGTAGGCCACACCCCAAGGCAGGAAGAGGTCCAGTGGAGACACAGGCTTCAACCATGGCCAGCCCTGCTCCTCCATCCAACAGTGGCAGCCATGCTGGTAGGAAGCCCACCCTGGGTGGGGACAACGGGGAGCTCCTCTGGGCAAGCATCCAGCTTAAACCTGTCCATCCCCCTTGCAAAGAGGAGATAGCATGACTGGAGCTGCCACGGCGATTCCTGGGGACAGTAATGTCAATGGACTGGGACTGGTTTCCAGGAGTGAAGACCTAGAGCTGGCCAGTAACCACAGTGCTCACTAGCCACCCAGGTCAGACGGGAATGCTCTGTATGCCAAGTCCCCCCACCCACGCTCTCCCTTCTATAGTCCCCAGCAACCCTGTGAGAGCGCTGGGCCTCCGTTTCACATTGTCCAGGGCAGCCCCACTGTGATGCACAAAGCTGAGGCCTTGCACACATGGGCTGGGGACGGGGGACAAATGCTCACAGGAGGTCTGAACCCAAAAGCTACTGACCTTCCCAGTAGATGATGTGATGGGGCTTCAGAGAAGCAGTTCTCAATCCTGGCTGCCATTCAGAACCTCTGCAGGTGGCACCAAGCATCAGTGTCTTAAAAGCTCCCCAGGGCAGTTCCCTGGGCAGCTAAGGCCCAGAGGAGGAAGGTGTGGGGTAGAGGACACAGCAGCTCCCACTGTGGGGGGCAGTGACAGGCCCGCCCAGTGTGGACTTGCCTCCCCTGCCTCCTGCCTCCCCACTTGCTCCCCTCCCGGCCCAGCTGCCAGGAGCCAAGAGTCTGTCCAGGTGACAAAGTCCTCCTGTAGTGAGGCATCCTTGGGTCCCAGGTAGGCTCAGGGGCCCACAGATCACTCACATGCTCAGGGCCAGGGTGGCACCCCCACATGCAAGGGGGAGACTGGGCTCCAGAGGGGACAAGGCTGGGCTTCTGGCCCTGGAGGAGGAAAGGGGTTTGGCGTAGATATGGGGGGTCCACTTGTCTCTACTCCCTGGGGCTCGCTAACCCCTCCTGGCTCCCCATGCCCTCGGGGGAAGGCAGGTCCCCACGCCCATCCACTCCGCCCCTGCTCCCCTCCAGCCCCGCCCTGCACCCCACTCCACCACACTGTGCCTGGTCTGCTCCTCAGGGAGCAACCCTGCCCTCTAACCTTGTTCAGACACCCTCCATACACAGAAGGGGTGGCTGCCCCTCCACTGTACCCCACAGGGCTCAGACTGCCTCAGGCCAGATTCCCCCCTCTATGGCCACAGGGGCTGGGTCTCATTCTACCTGAGCACCCATGTGTTAGTTCACTCGGGTTCCCTCTCTGGAGCCTATGGCATGGATGGAAGTGTGTGTGCATGTGTGTGCATAATGACTGAGAGTAAATGTGTGTGTGTCCACATGCACACGTGTGCATGTCTGGGTTTGGCTGGCTGTGCGTGCCTGGCTGCGCCTCTGAGAGCTTCTGTGGCTGTGTGTGTCTGCTGCACGTATGTGCATGCCCATGAGAGACTTTATGTACGTAGCTGGGCTTGGGTATCTTAATTTGGGTTCCCCCAGACACTGACTCTGAGAAAGGGCTCCACAGCACTTCATTATCTGGGAGGTGGTTCTAGGACACAGCAGCAGGGAAGGGAAAGTGAGGCAGGGAAGGGAGGTGGCCAGGGAAGGCTGTGTCACTAGACAAGTCAGTCCTGTGGGTGACCGGGACCGTCACCGTCACACTGGAGAGCTTCGGACGCAGTACAGAACACACCTCAGGGACAACCCGCCCGATGGGGGAGGGCATGCAGGGCTTTATCCACCTGTTCTTGGCACTTCCAGCCTGTCCTACACCAGGCCGAGGGGCTTCTGGGGCAAAGTAAGCCCTCAGCCCAGGGGTACAGGCAGAGGAAATCAGGCTATGTACACAAAGGGCTGAGTGGGAGGGGACCAGGTGGAGCGCCAAGCCACTCTGCTGTGTGCCCATGCCTGCGGGCGTGTGCTGGTGCCCTGTGACGCTTCATGGACGCAGGTGCTCCAAGGACCTCTTCTGTGCAAGCTTCTGAGGGCCCAGGGAAAGGTCAGCACAATGGCAAGCCAGCTGTGGTCTTGTAGGGGGCAGCAGGGAGGGGGTGGGGTCTCCCCTAAGGCTGCTGGGGGTGTGCTATAGAAGGTCAGGGTATGGTGACAAGGGAGAAGGTGACAGATCGGGGCATCCTTAGGGGAGAGACTGGCGTTGTGCAGGCCTGGGTTCCAATCCTGGGTGCAACACTGACTTGCTGTGTAACTGTGGACAAGAGTGTAACCTCTCTGAGCATTATTTCCTCGTTTAAAATGGGGATCAGAACAGAAGGCAGGTGCGTGAGTTTCCTAGGGCTGCTGTAACACAGGGCCACAAACTGGGTGGCCTGACACCAACAGTTATCACAGTTCTGGTGGCCCAAGTCACAAGTCAAGGTGTGGGTGGGGCCATTCTCCTTCCGAAGGCCCTTCGGAGGACCCTTCTTCACCTCTCTGTTTCTGGGAGCCCTGAGTCCTGGGCTGGTGGTGGCACCCCTCTAGTCTCTCCCTCCTTCTCCCCACACCTCTGTGCCCAAATCTCCCTCTACCAGGCGGAGAGGACGACTTGCCTACTTCCAGTGTGACCTCATTTTAACTTGTTTACATTTATAAAGACCCTATTTCCAAATAAAGTCACATTCACAGCAATTGGGGGCTGGAACTTAAACATAGGGTTGCTGCAAGGATAAAACCCCAAGCCTGGCATATAGTAAACTCTCAATAAATGGTAGTTTAGAAGAGAAGGCAGGCAGGGGGTGGTGGTGGGAACTGAGAAGACGGGCAGACTTTTCTGTAGGTACCCACCCACGTACTCACATGTACACACAGATGTGAGTCCAGGCAGAACACTGCTCATGGAGTTACACCCAGGAGGGCTGGGACAGCCTGTCCCACCTGCCAGCCAGGGTCACTGAGAGCCAGCTCAGGGCCGAATGTCAGCTTTCTGGACAGAAGGACCCCAAAGTCAAAGCCTTGCTCACCAGAAGAGTCCTTGGGAATCCTGAGCAGGGTCGCCACTGGCACCATGCACAAATTCACGGACAGCCCCTGCGACCAGGGCCACTCATGATAGGGGAGGGGTGTGGGGGTACAGCCAACACAGCGCTTTGGGGAAGAGGCGGGACACAGAATCAGATGGGCCCCAAGGGGCCCCGGCGAAGGTTCTCGGCAGCCACCGGCACTGCGTCCCCTTAACTCCCGTGCCCCTGCCTGTCACACGGGCCTGGGCTAACACTCCTTCCTGCGGCTGCCCACAGGGTTGATCCCTCGGCCCGGACCCAGCTCCTCAGAGCCCCTGGATTCTGCCACAGGACACCCTGTGAGCTCAGTTCATCTGCACTGCTCTGACCTCTGGGGAGATGCGTCAGGAACACCAAGTGTGCAAGGACAGGACACAGGTCGGCACTGATAAGGTTCAGAACCAGGGACAAAGCCTGGCTGCCACAGGGCTTCTCCCCACGGCCCCAGCCTGCGGAAACCTCTGCCCTCTTCTCCGTCCACCCCCAGGGCATAAGAGCTGGCATCGGATCAGAGAGCCCTGTCCCACACCCTCCCATGGGCAGTTCCCAGCTGCTCAGGCCAGCTTCAGCTCTGCTGGACCCCGAGCTCTCTGCAATGTTCACAGAACAGCACCCCAACCCCTCGTTCCCCCCCCCCACACACACCTTTGCCAAGCACTTGGGAGGTGGGAACAGGGCAGTAAGCGAGAGTGCACGGCCCTGCCCTCATGGAGCCCACACACAGGGCTGCACAAGCCGCGGCACATGGGGGGCCTCTCGGAAGAGCAGGGGCACGAGGACGGCGCTCAGGGCGGGCACGGCAGCACAAGGTAAGAGGAGGTGCTGCAGCCTGGGGACAGCGCGCCGCGGGGCAGAAGGGCCGGCCACGGTGAAGGCCCGACAGGGGACTGGCTGGGTGGGCTGGGGGGGCAGGAGACCAGGCGGGTGGCAGCAGGGCCACCGGGGTGGGTGGGCGTCGCAGCCTCCCAGGAGGACTTGGCTTCTAACGAGTGAGGGGGACCCATGGGAGGACTTCGAGCAGAGGAGGAGCTCCACGCAGTTTTCACTTGAGAGACACCCAGCCGGCTGCCCTAAGACTCAGCCATTGTCCAAGTGTGGTCTCACAGCAGCACCTGGGAACCTGGAGAAGTAGAGATTCTCAGGCACCTGCTGAACCTGGATCCCTGGGGCAGGGCGCAGAGCCCTTCTGGGAGTGCTGGGGCCCTCGGGTGGCACTGTTCAAGTGCTCCCACCCCAGAAGCTCTGAAGGGCCAGCCTTGCCCTCACCTGCCCTGAATGCTGGCCCAGGACACAGCCTGCTAAAGGCCTGCCAAAACCCACAAGCTTCACCTTTGTCCAACCCAGCAGTTATATAATGCGCTTTCCTAACTTAGTTGATCACAGAACATTTTTTTCCAGAGAATGTTATTAAACATTCTGCACGCTGACATGTCACTTCAGGTGCTCGCTGGTTATTTGCTCTGGGCTCCAGGTGCACCTGGCACGCAGCGACTGCTCAACAACTGCCCTTTGGAACCTTCCCGCGGTGACCCTGACTGGACTTGGGTGACTCACACACCCACTGACCTTTCCGGAGCCCCAGGGGGACACACTGATTCCCGGGCTGCCCTGGGACCCCAGGGCTCCGGGAGGGTCAGAATGGGGAAAGGGAAGAGGGAGGGGCTACACCTTGGCCTTTGCGGAGCAAAAATGGCTCTGGTCTGAGCACCCACCCTGCCTGAGCTCAGGGAGTTACAAAGCAGCTTCTGTAGGAGGCTGTTCGGAGAAGGCTTTGGTGGGCCTGGGGAGTCAGCCCCGCCGGCCCCGCCTCCAAGCTGGGCAGCACCTCCTCTGGCCCTTGGGGACAGTCAGGCACCAGGCCCACCTCAGGGGCCCCTCTGAGGCCTCAAGTGTAGCTGGGGTCTCCTCTGCTCCCAAGGAAACCTCACTGGCAGGAGGCATCTGGCCGTGAGGTTCACACAGAGACTTGGGAGCCACGTTCGGGTGCTCCAAGGAGCCCATGGCCCAGGAAATGCCAGAGGGGCCACAGGATCACAGCTGTCCCCATCATGAGGGCCAGAAGACACTAGGAACCACCAGGTCTGTGCCCCCATTAAGCAGATGGAGAAACTGAGGCAGGAAAAGAAGGGCCTCTTGTAGTCATATAGCTTGAGTGTAGTGCCCAAGGGGGCTCCCTGCCTCCACACTGGGTAGTTTGGGGAGGTACACAGAGTGGTCAGGGCATCCCTGGGCAGGATGGCCACACAGGAGGCAGGATGAGGGAGGGACAGTCAGGGCTCGTGACAGCCCTGGCCTCATCCGGGGTGTGGGTGAGGAAGGAGGTGGTGATGTCACGTCCTAGGGAGCCAGCAAGCACATGGGGGGGGGACAGGGTGCGGAGCAAACAGCCATGTGGCTGCGTGGCTCCACTCACGTGTGCGTGACACCATATGTGACAGTGCCACAACCATGGTCACTGCGGTCGGCCTCATCTGTCCACCTGCGGCTTCATGTGGCTGTCAGTACAGGTGTCACTGTCCCTGTGATTAGAGTGGCTGGGCACGTGGCCGCACACAAGGGGGTGGTAGTGACTCTGGCACCTGTGGGCCTGTGACCGCATGTGAATCTGTGAATGTGGCCAACAGGCAGCCTGGCAGGAACCTGGCCCTAACAGGTCCCAGACCTGAACTCACTGCAGAGCTGCAGCGGTTTCCCTTCCGCCAGGACATGTGCAGGCTGTGGGAACAGCGTTTTTGAAACATAGTTACCCAGATATAAAGGGAAAGCCCTCCTGCGTGTAGCCACAGCCACATGGCGTACTGGCCACAGAGCACAGCAGAAGGTCCAGGAAGGGCTTGGGGTCTGGGATGGGGCAGACTTGCCGCCTGCCCTATGGCCCGTCCTACAGAACCCTGAAGTCGGGTCAGCACCATGGAGCCTCAGCTGGGGCTCCCACACGCACAGTCCATGGTCCAGGCCCAGGGAGAGCACAGAGCAGGCATGGACAGCTGCACAGACACCTGGGGGCCCATGGGGGCTGGCACAGGGAGGAGAGGAGGGTCGTGGCAGGGTGTCAGGACGTAGGCACTCACACCTCTCCCCTGGGCAGGCTTCTGAAAATGCCCAAGCAACCGGGTGCCTGGGATATGACCCCGTGTGGACTCTCCTGCCCCCTCGGGGCAATCTGCCAAGCAGCCACCTGCTTCTCACTTTCCACACTTGCCTCTCTGCTGACACAACCTGCCCACAAACTGCCCTGAACCTGGGGCCTGAGGACTGTCCCCACACATGCATTCCCACAGCCCATGAGGAATCCGTCCATTCATTCACTCATGAGCCCATTTGTTCATTCATTCATTCAACAAATGTTCGTTGAGTACCTCCTGCAAGCCACTGGCCCTGCCGACCCCTCCCCCAGGTCCCCAAGTCAGAACAACAACAGCAAAGTCCCAACAGATCTCCATGTGGGCCGCTCAGAAGAGGAACCTGGGGCCTGGGTGGGATGGTGGCCGTTAGCTGGAGGGAAGCTCTGAGCTGGTGTCACAACCAGACACTGCATCAAGCCGGATGGGCTCTGGGTTGGGCAAATGTCGCAGCTGCCCTCCCCCCTCCCAAGGCCCCCTGGCTCGGTCTGGCACTGTCACTCTGCCTAAAGTCCAATCTGCCTCAGCCAGGACTGAGCCCCAAGGCTTCAGAACCGTGCCACCCACACCCCAAGGAACAAGGTCCATCTTGGCTGGCTCCCGGGGCCACCAGGTCAGGCCCAGCCTGCCTCTGCTGCCCCCCATACCCCCTGCCACCAGCTACATGGGCCCATGGCTTCCAGGGACTCCTCCCACCCACCCTCCTCAGGGCCCTCAAAGGCCTAGGACCCCAGAGCCCCTTCCGAGGGCTGCCCACGCCCCCCATGCCCCATCCCCACCTCCTGGCTCTATTTTGTCGATAATAATGGTGATATAATGACGCATATCCCCCCTTGGCACTGGGCATGACCGACGCTCCCAACTTTCCTGTTATATAGCTGGAGGCGGCCAAGAGCGTGGACCCCCAGCCTGGCCTGCTCCCCTTCCGACCATCACCTGGTTGGCCCCTTCCCATCCTTCAGGACCCACCTCAAATGTCCCCTCCTCACAGAGGCCTCTCCAAGCCCCGGAAGCAGTCCCTGTTCTGGCCACTCAGAGCACCCACAGGCACTCTCGCTGTACTGTGATCACACTCTTGCACACGCTGTGCAGCTGCCCCCCCCCACTAGACTGTCCACCCCTGAGAGCAGGACCACATCTGCCTTGCTCACAGGTGCCCTCCCAGAACCTAGTTCAGGGCTTGGTAAACGGTAGGTGCACAGCAAGGATCTGATGAGTGAATAAACCTATTTATCCGTTTCCCAAGAGCCACCCCACTCCAACATGGATCTGAGGCTGCTTACAAAAACACATTCAATATAAGAGAAAAACCAGAAAGTTGGAATCAAAGATTCTCACCTTTGACTTAGTGACTTTATCTCTAAATATGCCACAGAAGTTTTCACCCCATACAAGGGGGCAAGTTCAAGGAAATTCATAGGAGAAACCCCATAGAAACCACCATGCAACTGGTAAGGGACAAGGTGGGCGAGCCAGGAGCTCGGGAGCCGTGGAGTACTATGCAGCCATAGAAAAGGCAAGGCCCTGTTCACTCATGGGGCCCTCGCCAAGCTATCCTGTGAAATACAAGAGCAAGTAGCAAATGAGGAGGATTGCATTTTAAAAGTGCCACCTGGACATCTAGTAGTAGATGGACATCTGATCAATTGGTAAGTGTTGAATGGACAGGTGGGATCTTCCTGGAAGGACCTATGAGAACTTGGGAGCAGTGGCTGTGTCCACTAAAAGCCTGGGTAAGGGGAATTTCTTTGCTTACTATGTCATACTATTTGCATTTTTACCATCTGCAAATATTATCTACTCAAATAAATATTTTTGTTATTAAAGATCACGAAGAATTCAAAGGGCACACATAAAAATCTAGATGTGTAGCTTCTTTTTAAAAATGGGAAGGAGGCCTGGCCATACCGGGCTCTGTTCCTGAGGATGATGATGGCCGGAGCTGAGATGTAGCTGCCCCTTAGCTCGGGGGGCCCAGGGCACCCGCTGCCCTCCCCCATCTGGGTACCATGTCTGCCCTGCAGAGGGCTGAGCTTGCTACATCGGCAGGGTGGGGAGTGGGGCTGAGGAGGCTTCCCCAAGGTGAGGGGTCATTTGCAGCCATCACTTCTATGCTGACTTCACTACAACTCCAAAGGCCACAGCAGGGCCGTGACAGTTCTGGGGCTGGTGAACACCGGCATGTCACGAGGCTCCCAGTCTTGCACAAGAACCTGTTAACTCAGTGCAAGCCAGGGCCCAACACTGCTTGTCGTCTTATCACCCCTGCCAGGGCTTGAGGGCTTTGGTTAAGCCCCAGAGGACCCCTGGAGTGAGGGAGCCACCAGTGAGGTGACCCTTGGGCACCTTGGCCTGAGGGTCCTGGCGAGGAGGGGCCAACAAAGTGAGGACACGCTGAAAGGGGTGGGAAGGCAGTCCCGCCTCCAAGCCTGCCTCCAGCTCTGAACCTCTAGACAAGCCACTTTCCCGAGCCTCAATTTCCCCGTCACCTGTAGCCACCAGGTAACACAATGCAGACTGTTTCCAGGGGCTGTGCCTCCCCTGAGCATGGAGGCAGGTCTCAGTGAGGCCTTGTGCCAACTCCGTCCCCACAGTGTCCGCCACAGTGTACATATATACATACATATATTCAGTATATATGGAGAGAGATATTTTTATTTTAAAGAACTGGCTCACCTGACTGGAGAGGCTGGCAAGTATGACCTCAGCAGGGCAGGCAGCAGGCTGGGGAGTCAGCAGGGTTTGCATTACAGCTTGCAGCCAAGCCCTCTGGGAAACCCTGGTTTTTGCTCTTCCGGCCTTCAGCTGTTTGCATGAGGTTCATCCACATTATCAAGGAGAATCTCCCTTAAGCTCAACTGATTGTAGATTTAGTCACATGTACAGGCTACCTTTACAGCAGCCTGGTGTTTAACCAAACCACACAGCTGACACATAACACTTAGGCCTGACAGAGAGCATTCCTCTTTTTGTACATGTCCGTGGAAGCTCAGAGAGGTTGTGCCAACTGCTGAAGGCCCCCAGGCACAGAGGATGGAGCTGGGAGCTGAGCACGAGCCTGCCTCTGTCCCTGGGGAGTGGGGCTACGGCAGCTACTCACAGGGCATGTGCGAGAATCAGCTACAGAACCATGCAGAACAGAAGTACTGGGGCCATGCCTGCAGTGGAGACAGAATTCAGTGAGGCAGTGGCTGTCATGCAACTACCTCCACATTGCGATGAGCTCTAGAATGCAGGGCACAAAGCCCCCAGCCCCCAGGGTCCCTCTCCTCCCTCCATCGACCCCAAGCCGATGACCAGGCACACGGGACAGTGACAGAGTTGCATGGCGTTGGGGGGCCAGAGGGAGTCTTGCCTTCTGAGGCCATGGCTGGCTGCCCAGAGGCTTCTGGAGGTGGGGGACTTCCACTAAGAGTCAGGCGGGCAGGCTCCTGGGCTGGGAGCCCCCATCCGCCTACCCAAGCTGGGCCGATCACCCAGAGGTACAGAAAAGCTTCCACTGAGACCTGAGCCCCCGCAACAGTGCCAGCCTCCGTCCTCCCAGCTTCCCCAACCTCCCCGGAGGGCACCAGACCAGAGGTGAAGGCCAGAAGCTCAGCCATGCTCTCCACTTGCTGGCAGTGTGAACTTGGGCAACTGACTTAACCTTTCGGAGCTTCTCTCCTGTGTGCGGGCCAAACCATTACCTTGACCTGCAGGGTGGCCCTGAGGACCCCTGACACTGCATGTGAGCATGAGCACAGCACCAGGCCAACGTCTGAGCAGAGCTGCTCTCGCCGCCATACTTGCTCACCTCACCGCGCTGTCCTCCCCTCCTCCTCCCCACAGCTCCTGCCCAGCCAGGGCCCCCGCCCCAGCCTTCTTCACACCCCGCCACCTCCTTTGTCCCAGCTCCCCCACAGCTGGGCGGCTCTTTAAGTGCCTCCAGGGCTGGAGAAAAATGAAGGCATCTACCTTGGTTGGTCAGCCAACAGTGTTGGTAACAGTGGGGTCCTGGCAGCAGGCGGTGGGGACTCTGACCATCCCCCCAACACACACACACCTCCTTCCCTCGGCCTCCTGATGTCCCTCCTCCACCCCAGTTCCTCTGACCTTCACGGGGGTCCTCAGCCTGGCTGCTCTGATGCAGCATCAACTTGACACCAGGTGCCAGCTCTGGGGCGGGTCCCGTGCACTGCCATTCCCTGTCGCAGCACCCTTGCCCGCAGCAGGGTCTGTGCCCCAGCAGCCCAGGAGGGCAGGGAACAGGGCTCCTCCACACTGTGCATCTGGCACAGGCCAGAGGAGGCAGGCTTAGCCTGCTCCAGTCCATCACCCTACCAGCCCCCAGCACCCTGTCATCCTAGCACCCCATCATCAGTCCCCCATCACCACAGAAGCCTGATCCAAACCCAGGGGCTGGGAGCTGGGGGGATGAGAACCAGCCTGGGGAACCCAGTCCCTTCCAGAGCCCCTTGCAGCCCAGCTGACCCCTGCCTTAGGCCCCCCGCCCCAGACCCTCCTCCAGGTGCTGTGAGGGCAGAAGAGCTGGTATGTGACTCTGATCCCGTTAAGGCCCAAACCTCACTTGCCATGTGGCCTTGAGCAAATCCTCTCCCCTTTCTGGTTCTCAGTCACCCAGGCTCTAAGACAGGTAGGACACACCCCAGATGCCTACAAGGTGGGACCCAGGTGCCACTGCTTGGACATCACATGTCCTCAGGGTTGGGGTCACTGAGGGAGGGCTGGGGGAGGGAGAGGGCACATCCTGCCTGGCCAGCCCAGGTGCCCCAGGCCTGCTGACTCCTCCAGAAAAGATGGAAATCTGAATTTAATTTAACCATCTCCTGACTGCTAAATGCTGACAATTAATGCATATTTTTAAAAAGCACTACGTGGGTTAAAAAAAATATACCTGGGCCACAGTTTGTGGGTTCTAGGCTGGAGGGCAAGGCTCAGAGGCCCTACAGGGCTCTCAGGAGGGAAGAATAGTGTTTGCTCTTTTAAAAGGGGGATGCTTTTCCCTGTGTAGCCCCCCACCTGCCTCCTGGAACATTTGATGGCTTTGCCTCACCACAGCCAGCCCCTTTCTCCCCTGGCTAATCAGAGCCCAGCCCCTGCCCTGAAGCTGGCTTCACAAAACCAGGTCCGAGCCTGCCCCAGGAGGGCCAGAGCCTGATAGGGTTCCAAAGGCAGGGCCAGCACAAGGCAGGTGTTGTTGACCAGATCCCTTCAGCCCTGCCCAACCCCCAAATTCCATCTCCATGACAATTCTTGGGCCCTGTGAACTAAACCTCAGAGCTCATGTTTCCAACCCTCCAGGGCAGAGAGGAGCTGTTTCCAGAACTTCCTGCACTGTGGGAGGCTGGCCCCCAACCCGCTACTAGACAGGCAGAGCCTGACACCCAAGGGGCGCCACGAGGCCAGCGCCAAGCCCACACCAAGCACCAGCACAGGCTGAAAGTTTTAACCATCTTTCAAACTGTCCCACGTCTACCCAGGTCTCCTTGAGGGGAAGGCCGGTAGGATTTCTTGCCTGCCTGACTGAAGCCCACAGGAGAGCAGTTAGCTTGCCCGAGGACCATGCACTACTTGACCCTCACAGGGGGGCACTGCTAAAAATAGCTCCTGGGGCCCAGAGTGGAAAAGGATGAATCTTGTGGGGCTGGGGTTGACACTGTCCTTCAGCCTTGACCACTGAATGGGTGCTGTGCGCAGCAGCCCCTGACCGTGACGATGACCAGTGACGCAGACTGGGCGGGAGGAAGGAAGTGGAGGAGGCCAGGCCCCAGCGTCAGCCCCAAAATGGGACCTGACCTTGTCTGAACTCCAGCAGCTTGGCTCCCAGGGCCAAGGGTGATAAGATGAGTCTGTACCACAGCTCTGTGAGGCGGGCAGACAGGAGTGGGGAGAAAAGGGAAGCAAGAGTGGAGGGAAGGAAGGAAAAAGAATTGGGGAGCAGGACGGCTGAACCCAGGAGAGAGACCACACTGTGCAACGCTGGGGCCCATCCACCTCACGGTGAGGCACTCCCACTGTCACAGATGCAAAAACTGAGCCTTAGGGCATGGGGTCATTTGCCTAAGAGCCCAGAGTCAGAAAGTGGCAGTGCCAGCATGAGAACTCATGGCCATAGACCTTGCCCTTCAAGGTCTCAAACTGTAAAGTACTCAGGGAGCATTTCCCAAAATGTGACCCCAGGATTCCAACCCCCAAGATACCAACCTTTCCCTCTATCAAGCAGGAAACTCCCAAAGGGCTGGAGACTTGTGGGCTTAAACAGTAAGCCTGTGAAACCCATGACTTCACCTGCGTCTCCTGCCAACCACAGGCGGCAGGCTTGGGGAGCTTTACAGAGAGGAAGCTGAGCCTCAGAGAGGCTGTGGCCTGCTCACAGCGCCCCATATGTGGCCCCCATTACCAGGACAACAGTCTGATCAAAATGCAGATTCCTGGGTCAGAATCAAAGGGGCCTGGCCCAGGAGCGTGCGTTTTGACCAGTGCCCTGACAGTATCATTGAGCACTGACGCTGCGAAGCTCTGTGACTCTTTTATGGCCTTTCTGGTCTGAGCTGGCCCCAAGCCCAAGCTGCACCCCTGCAGCCCGGCTACTCGGGCTGACTCACACTGCCCCCAGGACAGGCCTGGGCCTTTCCCACTCAGGGCTCCAGCCACTAGCCTCCCACCCCCATGTACACTTACTCTCCTGGCCAGCACTGTCTTCCGGAAGCCTTCCTGGTGGCTGGGATATCCCGCCTTCAGCGTCTGTTGGAGTAATGGCCTCCTCCTCCATCTGCAATTGTTTACAACATTTTTTTTTCACTTTCCATGTGATACGGCTTTGTTTCCCAACCTTTCCCTCTGTTAAACAGGAAACTCCCGAAGGGCTGGAGACTTGTTGGTTTAAACAATAAGCATCTGAAATCCATGACTTCACCTGCGTCTCCTGCCAACTACAAGTGGCAGGCCTGGGAGAGCTTTACAGTGAGGAAGCTGAGCCTCAGAGAGGTTGTCGCCTGCCCCAGGGCAGGAGATCCAGAGCTGGGGTGGGAACCCAGGCCCAGGGCTGTCTGCAGGCAGGCAGAACAGCAGCTATGACCCCATTGCCTGGATGAGGAAAGGGAGGCCCAGAGATGGGCAAAGCACGCGACACGACATTGGCCGTTTCTACTTCTATCTGCCCTGGGGTCTGAGACCAAGGGCTGACCTCTTGTTGTGCCTCTCTACAGCTAATGGGCACTGCCAAGAGCCCCTCAGCAGGAGGGGGCACAGCAGGGCCTTGGAATGCCAGGTGAGAGCCCTCCTCCTGGGCCTCTGGACAAGCACCCATGCCTCTCTGGACCCAGGTGCCTCCTCTGCAGGTAGAGACTCACTTCACCTGCCTTGCAGCTGGCTGAAGACTCAGAGAGAGGGAATTGGGAAGTACCTGGACACACCTTGGTCAGCATCACTCTGGACTTTGCCCCTCTTATTAATGCCCATCTGGGGAAGGAGCAACCTGGGCGCCCCCTTCCTAAGAGTGCAGGATGGCAGCCGTGAGCATGGCACAGGCCCGGCCAGCCCAGCCCAGCCCGGCCTGAGTTAGGCTGGAAAGGGTGTGGAGCAAAGAGGCCAAGCCTGCGTTCCTGAGAGGGGTTTGCCAAGTCCTTCCCTGCAGGTGTGGTCTGGAGAAGACTCAAAGAGGGCACAGCCCAAGCTGAACTCTGGGAAGGGGTACTGAGCCACTCGGCCCATGCCCTGCGTGGCCAGCAGGGAACGTTGGACAAGCCCCAGTTAAAATAAAAATAACAGTATGTGTCAAACGCTAACTATGTGTAAGTGCTGTGCCTCCACAACCCTGACCCCGGGGGGCGCAGAGCTGCGGAGTATATGGGTTCCGTCCAGCCCTATTCTTATACCTTCTTGGCATCGGGTTAAGTCCCTTCATCCCGTACCGGAAAGTGCCCATCCGTTTCTGCTCCTCCTCTTCACTCCGAGGACCCCTCCAGCCCCCTGCGCGTCAGCCCAGAACCTCTCCATCCTTGGGCACATCCAGCCCCACCTCCTCCGGGAAGCCCTCCGTCACGGCCGCGAGAGCAAGCTCCACCGGGCAGATCCTGCTCAAGACCCTGGCCCCGAAGCCGTTTGCCCGCCGTCCCTCCCCTGTGTCCGCGGCACGCGTTTTACAGCCCTAAAAGCCCCCCGGGGACTGGCGGTACCCCCAGCGCTGGGGGCGCAGGCTCAGGCCGCCCGGCCGGCCCCCACGCCGGCAGCTGGCCCGGTCAGCCCCGCGAGCTCGACGAGGTGCGCCTGCGCAGAGGGCCCGCCCAGAGCGCAGGCGCGGCGGTGCCCGCTATATATAAAGGCGACGGTGCCTGCGGCCTGCAGCTCTGCTCAGACAAGGGCGCCGGAGTGGTTCGAACTGCTGGCCCGCGTGCCGCCGCCGTCCCCGCGCAGGTGAGCGCCCGCGCCCTGGTAGGCCCGGGCCGGGAAGCCCCGCGTGCTCGGCCAGCCCGCGCCCCGCTGCCCCGGCCCGGGCCCCATCCCCCACCCCCCCGCCGCCGCTCGGGCTCAGCCCTCATCCCCGGACCCTTAGCCCCTGGGACACCCTAGTGTCCCCGCTCGGCCATTCCCCGTTTAACTGGCCGCCTTAGAATTCCTTTCTCATACCCTTCTCGTTGTTCTCGAGCCCTTGGCCCCCGGATCGCCTCTGGCCTCCCCCTGCCCAGGACCACCACCTTCCGCCAGGCCCTGCGCCTTGGGCGTTGTGGCCCCTTGCCCTCCCCAGTGAGCACCGACAGCGCTTCCCCTCATACCCTTTCCTCTCTTTATGCCCCGCTTTCCCAGTTACGCCCAGTTCGCCGACCTGTGAGGGCACCATCTCCGGCGAATCCCGGCCTCAGGGACCCAGGGCCCGGCTAGATCCCTTCCTGAGGCTTGGGGGTATTCCCGGGACCAGGAGATCAGGATCCCTGAGAGTGGCTCTGTCCGGATGGGTGACAGTGGCTTCCTCCTTCACCTCACTTCTCCACCTGGGTGTGTGCCAGGTTCTTATCTGCACTGTGTGTCGCCTGGAGGAGCCTCTAACTTCCCAAACCCGTTCCTGACGTGTCCCTCACTGTCCCAGCACCTTGGTTATTAATCATGGGTATTTTCTTCATTTGGTAAAGTTGCTTTGCAGGTGCTTTTGTGTAGACGCGGGGAATGAAGATGTTGCTGGTTTGAGTGGAGTGCAGTCACCAGTCTGCAGCCGAGTCTCAAATCAGTGTTGTCCTTAGACACTTTTAAGTGACACTAGTATCCCAGGGTACCCTTGCCATACCCTGCAAGTGACCCCTGAAGTCAGTGACCCTGCATGGTTTTTGCTTGATTATAATAAATATTGGTGTCACTCATCTTTCTACAGGACCAGTTGCCTCCCAGAAATGGAGACTGTTGTTCGCCGCTGCCCCTTCTTATCTCGAGTGCCTCAAGCATTTCTGCAGAAGGCAGGCAAATCTCTGTTGTTCTATGCCCAAAACTGCCCTAAGATGATGGAAATGGGGGCCAGGCCAGCCCCTCGGGCCCTGTCCACTTCCACAGGGCACTGCCAGCAGGTCAGAGAAACCCCTCCGGCCAGTGAGAGTAAGTGTCACCGACAGAAAAGCAGGGGCAGCAGCAATGCACCTATTGCAGACTGGAAGCAGTTCTGGTCGCAGTGGTGATGTGGGTCGGGCTAACCCTAGGGGGACTACTTCGTGCCAGGCTTGGTCATTGTCATCCTAACCCCACAAGACAGGCATTTCCACCTTTGAAGGTGACACTGGCCTGTGTTGGCATTACAGGTTCCTGGATTGCATGTCAGTGTCTATTAGGGGTTTAGTGTTAGTGCCTCATACGTATAAATAAAAGGTTAGATTGTTGTAAGTCAACCTCTCCTTCATTAAATATTTGGCCCTTGGGCTTTTTTTTTTTTTTTAAGAGTTTATGTTTTAGCACAGTTTTAGGTTCACAGCACAACTGAGTAGATGCTTTAGGCTTTAAAAGTTGTGATTTTATTTTTCTTCTTTAAATTAGTTTTTGTGGTGAAATGCACATAACATAGAACTTAACCATCTCAAACAGTTTTGAGCATTCCGTTCAGTGGTGGTAAGCACCCTCACACTCTTGTGCAGCCACCACCATCATCCATCTTTAGAACTCTTTCATCTTCCTAACTGACACTCTTTCCCGTTAAACACTAACTTCCCATCTCCCTCCTCCAGTTCCCAGCCCCCGCCATTCTACTTTCTGTTTCTATGTGTGTGGCTGCTTATAGGAACCTCACAAGTGAGATCCTACGGAATTTATTAAGAGGGTGATGTTTTTAAATGTGTATCTTATGTTGGATATGCATTTTTTAAATTTTGCTTTTCATAAAGAGATAAAAGTTCAATTCCCTTTGGGTCTGGCTATGCCAAAGTAGATGCGGCTGTTCAGATTCCGCTTAGTCCTGGAGAATAGTTCACCTTACGGTCCCTGTTAGGTGTGTTCTCTGGATGTGGACTTGTAAGAAAATAACTTTTTTTTTCTTTAAGTAGAAAGGGTTTAATCCTTTGTAGGATTTCTTTTCGTCTTTACCATACTCGGGTTAGTTATGTTTTCTTACCTCTTTTACCTTTCTGTCACTAGAGTAGAGGAATGGTTGCATAAAATGTCACTTATCCACTAGAGAGACTACCATGCAGCCATCACAAACAGTGTTCACAAACGACTGACTAGCTTAGGCAGATCTTTATAATGGAAAGGGCAGAATAAACCAGGATATACAGAATAAGTAAAACTTTTTAAAAACCTGTCCACAGGGAGAAAAGATAATACACCACGATGTCTGCAGTGCTTCTGTTTTGAATGATGAAACTCTTTCTTTATCTAAACTTCCTACAGTGACTATGTATTACTTCTATAATGAATGAAATGAACTTCAAAGCAATTTTTTTTACTTTCCTTTTCAGAAGGTTTTAATAAAAAGTGCATTGAAACACCTTACCCAAGTGGCAGGAAAGGCTAGCCTATGACTCAGGACTATTCCAGAAGGATGAAGAAAGGCTTCTAGCAGGAAGGGAAATGAATTTGCTGGGGTTGGGGGGGATTGGGGCGGGGAATCATCGTCACCAGAAGCATAATTAGCATCCAATTGCGTTGTCAGTGAACTTCTTTGGTGCATTTAGATGAGGCATCTGAAGGTGGTAACCCTGTGATTTTTCTCTTAGCATACGAATAATTTGAACCCTACTAGATGACAATCTAAAGACCTCACTTTCAGGCTAATTTCTCTTGTTAAGAAGAAAACCAGTAGTTTACATGGTAAGCAACAGAAAGCTTCTTTGTCAAGAACCTGTTTAGAAAATACTAGCAGAGAAAAAATTGTACAAATACTTCCAGTTACCTCTCATCAGGTATGCTGAGAGGACGTGGGGTAGACATACTGGAAATAATCCAACTCAAGAACTCCGGGCTGTCTGGAACAAGAGAAGATGTCTTAAGGGATTTATAAATGAGAAATACTATGGGCTTGAGAGGTAGCTGGACTGCGCCTCGTTAACTCTTCACAGGGGCATTGTTTCCAGTGAAATTAGGAGAACCTCATGAAAATAAACTTGTGTCTGGATTGTGGGGTCAAAAACATAGTTTGTGTTTGAGGCAGTGAGGAAAAGAAACAAGTGGTTTTCTTGTAAATTGTACAACCAGATCTGATGCCTCAATTTTTCCATTTACCTCTCAGAGGACAAAACTGCCAAGGCTGAGGTCCAGCAGGCCCCAGGTGGGTCCCAGCAGGCTCCAGGTGGCACCCAGCTTCCATCTGGACACCCTTCCCTTGCCGCGAGCCAGGGCACTGCCAGCAAATGCCCTTTCCTGGCAGCCCAGATGAGCCAGAGGGGCAGCAGCGTCTTCCGCAAAGCCAGCCTAGAGCTTCAGGAGGACGTGCAGGAAATGCATGCCGTGAGGAAGGGTAAGTGGGCGACGTGAGCCATTAGGAAGAGTGGAGCGCTCCTTTTGGCTCTTTGGACCCTCGGATTTATGTGTGAGCTATTATTAGGCTAGCATTTGTGTAAACACCTTCCTCTTTTAGGGCCAAGGAGGAAGGTCACCAAGATAGACAATCAGAGGGCAGTCTGGCAAAATATGGGACTTTCTGGTGCGTGTGTAGGGTGACAAGCTTTTATAGTAACTGCTTAATTTCTGAAGATAGTCTGCAAGCATGAGCTCTTAGCAGCTGATCTTTGCTTCTTCCCCCCAGTCTTGTGAAATGAAAGGGAAAAAATAGTGTTACCATAGTGAGTGATGGTCTTAGGCCTCCCAAGCTGTGTGTCTTACCGATGGTCAATGAGTGGCAACCTTCATTCCAGTTGGGGCTGTATCCACAAGAGCACCCAAGTCCCCCAAAAGTCCTCACCAGCAGAAATGGCACATG
The DNA here is from genome assembly GCF_040802235.1 of Manis javanica. Lineage (NCBI taxonomy): Eukaryota > Metazoa > Chordata > Mammalia > Pholidota > Manidae > Manis > Manis javanica. Next base: position 2,997,712 of record NC_133158.1, read on the forward strand.
TGGCTGGAATTGTTTTCTGTGAAGAAAATTGAGATTAGGTTGGGGGCATGGGGCTGGGGAGGCGCACCAACCAGCTAGAGAGCTTTGGACTTTAATAGTCATTAAGGCTGGCTGGTAGCTCTGAAACCCATACCAAACATTGGCCATTACAGTAACTAATTACACGGAAGACGAGAAGCTTCATACACTCAGTTACAGCTAACTGGTTTTGATCAGCCTCTTTTGTGAACGAGGCAGGAAGCCATTTTTGACAGTGTGTCTGGAAGGCATCGTGAACTCAGTAGAATGTAAGTCTCCTTCGCCTCTTGTCCCTTTTGTCACAGAGGTTGCCCAGACCTCAGTGAGCCCCAGTGTGATTGGTGTGAAGACCGACGGCAGGGAGCCGAGCGGGTTGCTGAAGAATTTCCAGGATATCATGCGAAAGCAAAGGCCAGAAGGCGTGTCCCATCTTCTCCAAGATAACTTACCAAAATGTAAGTCGTGTTGGTATCTGTTGACGTGAGAGAGAGTATATGACTTAAACGTACATGAGAGTAAACATAAAATTGCATGGTGAGTCATGGATCAAAAGCCATGTCCCCTGCTGGACACGAGTCGGTGCTCTTGGTCAAAGTGAATGGAGGTCCTGTTGGCAGCCTGCCTTCTCTTCCTCCACACACTGGGCCTTGGACTAAACACTTGATGGTCCTGTTTGAGAAGCACATCATCTCAAGATGTGGACCTTAAAGTAACTTGCCTGGAGGAGCACCTCCATAATTTGTCCAGAATCTCCCTGCTACTAAGCAACCGAGCTGGGCTTGGAACCGAGGTCTTTTGCCAAAGCCCAGATGCTTCTTAACCATCAGACTGTGCTGTCCTTTGGTTTTTAGCTGTTTCCACTTTTCAGTATGATCGTTTCTTTGAGAAGAAAATTGATGAGAAGAAAAATGACCACACCTATCGGGTTTTTAAAACTGTGAACCGGAGGGCACACGTCTTCCCCATGGCAGATGACTATTCGGACTCTCTCGTCACCAAAAAGCAGGTGTCCGTGTGGTGCAGCAACGACTACCTGGGGATGAGCCGCCACCCACGGGTGTGTGGGGCCGTCATGTGAGTAGCCCTCAGCTCTCATATGCTGACGCTATACGGCGAAACATTGGTGATTTATAGGGATTGGATCTTTTATTGGAATACTCAGTAGCTGAAAGTGTGCCATAGCAAAATACTGTGTTTGGCCTTTTAAAATATCTACAGATTACTTTAAAGAAACTGTAATACGCAAGTAGTTGGTGGAGCCTCTTCATGTGAGAGGGTTCCAGTTTATGGGCGCGTTGGCACCACGTGGCCATTCACCGCCTGGCATGCCACACATGAGTACGCCTGAACACCAGGCAGTCTTGCTCACAGGCATGCTTGCTCATGGCTGTGGGCAGAGAAATACAAATCTAGCAGCACTGGAGAGAAAGCGTCCTCAAAAGGACACTAAGAAAGGAGGTAGAGCCCATCCCGTGTCCTTGAGGCTTGCCGTGGCCGGGGACACTTGAGAGAGTCACCTGCCAGACTCGCCAGGGAGGCTCAGCACCTCTCCAAGGCGCTCGGACAAGAGCACAGTCTGAGGTTTGCTGGCAGGTGGATCTGCGGTCTGTTGTTATGTGACTGGGTATAGGGTTAGGTAGCCACTATCCGGAAGGTCCCTCCAGAGACAGGTTGGTACTGGGGAGTGATGTTCATGTGAGAGAAGAAGGCTTAGGCAGTCAACTCGGCTCCTGCCAAGAACTTAGTGACTGTTAAATGGACACGGGTCCCCGGTGCCCCCTAGGGGTGTCCCGCCTAGTCTCCAGATGAAACTTCTAGAACTCCTGGCCCCGGTCTTGGCCGGGGAGTTTCCAGATCAGCAGGCTTTTAGTCCCCCAGATGCTGGAAGGGATCGATTTTTGCACAGTGTTCAGACCATGGGATTAATTCTCTGTCTGCCTGTGTTTTTTAAGGGACACTTTGAAGCAGCATGGCGCGGGAGCGGGTGGTACTAGGAATATTTCCGGAACTAGTAAATTCCATGTGGACTTGGAGCAGGAGCTGGCCGACCTCCACGGGAAAGACGCGGCCCTCCTGTTCTCCTCCTGCTTCGTGGCCAATGACTCGACTCTCTTCACTCTGGCCAAAATGATGCCAGGTGAGGAAGCCCACTGGGACGCCTTAGGGTTTTGGGGGTGTCTCAGTAACACCGGGGACATTGACAACACAGAAAGCCTGCCAGAAACGCTCCGTCAGGAGGAACGAGTGCGGCGGAGAGACTATGACCAACAGTGTGGCCACAGCTCGGTGCGGTAGTGGAGTGACTACACTCGCCGGGCGAGCAGCCAGGGGCGTATATCGTGATGATCAAGTTGCCGTTTTCCCTCTGACAGCATCGGGAAGCGTTTCTTTTTAAATTGAGCAGGAGCAGGACATCAGTGAAGAATCACATTTGAAAGGCTCGTCATCAGTGCCGATAGGCCTACCGCTTCACGTGGCTTTGTGTTTTAGGAAAATGCTTTGGAGAATTCTCTTCACCACTTGTAGTTATCTTTTGGCTGGGTTTGGAGGGAGGCAGCCAGATATAAAAGCAGGTGAATTGCCTACCCTGGGGTGACCCTACCCCTCGGAGCTTTCTCCAAGGAGAAGCTACGCTGCCGAGAAGAAACCGGCTTGTGGCCTCTTCTCCCTGCTGGGCAGAGCTGCCTTTTCAGGGCAAAGTGTACAGTCCCTGGCTGTCTGGGAAATAGTTTGTCCTCGGTGCAGATGGCAATAACCAGCATCTTTATCCTGGCAGGCTGCGAGATTTACTCTGATTCTGGGAACCATGCCTCCATGATCCAAGGGATACGGAACAGCCGAGTGCCGAAGTACATCTTCCGCCACAATGACGTTGGGCACCTCAGAGAGCTGCTGCAGAGATCAGACCCCTCAGTCCCCAAGATCGTGGCATTTGAAACTGTCCACTCCATGGACGGTAGGTGTACATAGAGGTCCATCTGAAGCCTTAAAAACTAGGCCTGAATTCTTTCTTTAAGTGTGCTGTTTATTTTGTTTTGCAATTCCTTTTCACACTCTGCCAGGATTTTGTGATTGGTGGACCTTGTATAGATTTGGATGTATGTCGATTTTCTACTCTGGCTTTTATTAAGCTCTAAGGCCCACAGATAACCTAGAAACTGGGGGAAGTTCCTTTTTTTCCCCAAAACTAAAAATAACTTACTTAGAACATAAGTTATTTTGTTCTGACTGACTCCTGCCAGAACAGACATTTATGAAGTAGCAAGCTTTTCAGAGTGGTCGGTGGTCTTTCCTCAGGCGCGGTGTGCCCACTGGAAGAGCTGTGTGATGTGGCCCATGAGTTTGGAGCAATCACCTTTGTGGACGAGGTCCACGCGGTGGGGCTGTACGGGGCTCAAGGTGGAGGAATTGGTGATCGGGACGGAGTTATGCCAAAAATGGACATCATCTCTGGAACACTTGGTATGTGTACTTCATACGTTCTGTTGGCTGCACTGACGTCACGTTACCCTGACAAACCAGGGACTCACTGGGAGGGATCAGGTGAGACAATGCGATAGCATATAAAGCCTGGGCCACTGTTCTGGGTGAGTTTTTACTTTCTCCGTGAATAGTGGCACAGCTTAGCAGAATCCCTTGAATTGTGGAGGCATGGCCCCCAGAATCAAAGCAAATCGCACAGCCTAACGTGACAGAAATACCGTCTGTTGCCATCTGAGCTCATCACTTACGTAACTGTGACTCTAGCTACATGCCGTGGCCATAGCCTTTACTCTCCATGCCTCAGACTATGCCTTCATATGTAAAAATGGGGCAGGGAGTTCTAGTGATTTCTCCCAGAGCAGTTGTGAAGACCTGTGGGTTCAAGCATTGTGAGGTGCTGAGCTCTGTGCCTGCCTCACAGGAACTGTTCCAGTTCACCCCGGCTACTTTGAATCTCCTCTGCTCCCCCGAACTGAGAGGCAGGGTCTCACGGAGCCCCACCTTGGACTCCATAGCCACACCGCCTGCTGAGTGACCTCTGCCTGCATAGCCCACTAGCTGTGTGACCGTGGGCTGGTAATGAACCTCTCCGTGCCTCAGCTTCCTCATCTACAAGTTTCCCCACTCCCCAAAATCATAATGTTCCTGTGAAACCTTTAATAAGCTAAAATGCAGTAAAGCAAAAAAGTTACCATTAACTTATATGAGAAAATTCTTGAGCGTTCTCAGACCCAAAAAATAAGCTCTCTCAGTCTTTTCTGATACCTCAGGACACATCCTGCTAACAGATGTTCAAAATAACGGCAGATACAGCACACGCTCACAGATGCTCGCAGTCGCAGGTCGGAGCGCTGGCGGGGTGGTGCTGCGATGCTGAGTGTTTCTGGGGAAGGGGCCTCGAGGGGCCGCTCTGGCTGCTTGGGATGTGCGGCCTCTGTGACAAACACTGGATGCTCGTTTTGCTTTTTGCCTTATTTCGTAAGAGGGAAAATCCTCAGATTTCTTTCAGTTTGCAAAAACAGGTACTAACGAAAGCCAAGGGGAGTAACACGAACTTCCCACGAGCGGGGGAAGCATGTGTAATGGGGTAACAGAACCTCCCCCTGCTCTGGTGGAGGAAATAAATGAACTGTGTGCAGAGAACTTCAGTGGATGTTCTCTTTGCCTGTGGCGGCTCTAGAGATGAAATGTGCAAATTGTACAGATTGGAGGATTTCAGAAGCCAGTGAGGCAGTTGGGGGCCCACACAGCAGTTAGCCAAAATGCCAGCTTCCAACCTGCTCTTGGTAAAGGCAGGGCAGGTGACACAGAGTGTCCCTGAGCCCCGCTGAGGGGTGGGAGAGCCCCATGCAGACCCTGATCCTGCAGCCGGTGCCCTGCCGGAGGGGCACCCTTGCTGGTACTCATGTATTCTGATTCCAGAGTCCCTTTTCTTTTAAGGAGCTCTTGTGATGGGGGCCCTTCGAAGGTGTGGTCACTGTGAGATGGCAGAGGCTGGAGAGAGAACTTTTCTGCTGAAAGATATTGTACCAACCAGCCCTGCATGGGGTTCAAGCAGGAGTGGTAATTACAGAACAGAACATTAAGATCTGGGAGGATTCTTCTGGAGTCATTAATCCTGAAACTGGAGATACAGATTATACAAAGGGACTTAATAAGAATTTAAAAATGAGGCTGGCCCCAGATCAGCCCTAACAGGTTCTGAGTTTTCATGTTTATCCAGCAATTGCTGCCCGTCAAGAGTTTTGTGTTTACTTGAATAGAAAATAATACCAGCCACACCACAACAATTAATGTCTCAGCTGGGCCTTGGGGGTGGTGCTCTCAGTGAGGATGGTGCAAACACCGCAGCTCAGGTCCTGTCCCGCAGAGCTCCCATGGCACAGAGCGTGCTGGTGGCCCCTAGCCCATTGGCAGAGCAGCAAGGCGGTGGGAGGGCGGGTGAGGAGGTGCAGCAGCTGATACGCCGCACCCCAGACCGGCCTGGCCAGGGGGCCTGCGCTCTGGACCTGGCCGGCCTCCACCTTCACCACGTGACTGGGCCAGATGCTTCCATGACCTTCTTAGCCTTCCCTTTCCAAAACGGGTGGGCATCCCTTTACTTCAGGTGAGGGCACGGCGAGCTCTCAGCACCACGGTGCGTCGCTGGGACGCCCCGGGGTGGCTGCTGTGGCGAACGGTGCCGTCTCCTCCAGGCAAAGCCTTCGGCTGTGTCGGCGGGTACATCGCCAGCACCAGCGCTCTGATCGACACCGTGCGGTCCTATGCTGCCGGCTTCATCTTCACCACCTCCCTGCCACCCATGCTGCTGGCCGGGGCCCTGGAGTCTGTGCGGATCCTGAAGAGCGCCGAGGGCCGGGCGCTTCGCCGCCAGCACCAGCGCAATGTCAAGCTCATGAGGCAGATGCTGATGGATGCCGGCCTCCCCGTGGTCCACTGCCCCAGCCACATCATCCCCGTGCGGGTAAGGGCCTGCCTGGGGCTCTGCTCGCTGGGGCTGGCCTCTGCGCTGCCGGAGCTGCTGGTCCACGGCTCCCGGAGCACGGGCTGGGGCCAGGCTGTAGTGTCACTCTGAGAATGGAGCTCTTGAACCCAGCAGGCCGGAGCAGAGGCTCCTCCTCAGCACTGGCCCTGGCAGGGTGAACAGCTTGTATCTGGAGAGCCCCAGAAGCCTGAGCTTGGTAGCTTTGAAATGTTGGCTTTCTGTTCGGTTAATTCCAAAGTGGGTCTTGCCCTTCCTGCTGCAAGCAGTGGCCCTGCTGTCATGCTGAAATAGCTTAGCAGAGCTTGGAGCCGAAGCTGCCTTCCTCCCCTAGGCCTGCGCATCCGTGGGTACGGGGACTGGCCGGTAGGGACGACCATGTGCTTTCCCGCCCAAAGCCCGGGAGGGGTGAACGTGAAGGTGACTTCTGGCGTGGTTTTGGTTCTCCGTTCCGTACCGATCAGCCCCAAGCCCTTTCAGCCGCACATGACCTCTGCTCAGGCCGCCTGTGCCCAGGCTGCCCCAACGCCACAGAAGGCCCTCGGAGCCCCCGCTGAGTTCTCGCCTGACCTTTTGTTCCCATCAAACGTAGGTTGCAGATGCTGCTAAAAACACAGCTGTGTGTGACGAGCTGATGGGCAGACATAACATCTACGTGCAGGCTATCAACTACCCAACGGTGCCTCGCGGGGAGGAGCTCCTGCGCATCGCCCCCACCCCGCACCACTCGCCGCAGATGATGGCCTATTTTCTAGGTGAGGGCCCGCCGCCAGCGAGGCTTTCCGTCGGTTTCTTCTCTTCCCGTGGGATCAGGAATGTGCTGGCACCGACCGTGGGGGCCGTTAGTTGTTCCCTTCACTTGAGGGTGGGGGGCGTTGAGGGAGCCTGCTAACCCTCCCGCTTTCCCCTTGGTGGGTGGCACAAGGAGATGGCATGGCTGTGGCAGGGGTCAGGGAGAGGCCTCTGGGGGCTGGGCCTGCCCTGGGCCTGCCAAGTTCAGTGTTGCACTCCTCTCTCCCCCCTGACGTGTGTGGTCCCCGAGCAGCCCCACGCCCAGCTCGCCGGTGAGAGTGCCTGTCCCGTGGGCTCTGCAGCTGTGTGCGGCCCAGGGCCCCAGGTGCATTCCCTTCCTCAGCCCCGCAAGGGTTCTACCGTCTGCCGGGCTTCTGGACTGTTGGCTAAGAATGCTGTTTCCACAGCTGAGCCCTGCCAGAGCACCTTCTTCCCTGTAGGCATGTAAGATAAGGCCAGAGTTGGGTTTTGTTCTGCAATTAAAAACATGTTTTACACAGCTTTATTGAGATATAATTTACATACCACAAATTTTGCCCTTTCAAAGCATACAATTTAGTGGTTTTTAAGTACATCATAATGTACAGCTGTCACCACTGTCTGATTCTAGAACATTCTCATGCCAGAAGAAACCCCATACCCATCAGCAGCCACTCGCCCTGCCCCTGCCTTGCCCCGTCCCCGTGGGTTTGCCCGGACTTGCACATCATGTAATGAGGTCATGTGACATGTGATCCTTGCTGCCTGGCATTTCCAGCACGGGCCTCCAGGTTCATCCATGGTCCAGCGTGTGTCAGAACCGCATTCCTCTTACGGAATAATCCTCTTCTGCGTGGATCACTCATTTTGTATATCTGCCAGTTGATGGGCATTTAGGCATTTCCAATCTGACGTTATGAAAACGGTGTTGCTGTGGGCATTCACGTCGGGCCCTCTGTGTGGGCGCACGTTTTCACCTCTTTGGGGACAGGCTTCCTTTAACCTGCTCAAACTGTTTCTCCTCACAGAGAATCTGCTGGCTACGTGGAAGCACGTGGGGCTGGAGCTCAAGCCGCATTCCTCCGCCGAGTGCAACTTCTGCAGGCAGCCGCTGCACTTTGAGGTGATGAGTGAGAGAGAGAGATCCTACTTCTCCGGCCTGAGCAAGCTGGTGTCTGCTCAGGCCTGAGCGTCCTGTGGTCCCAGTTGCTCCACCTAACCCCAGGCCATGTCATGTCCATATAGCCTCCAAAAGTGTCTTTATATGGGAATTAAATTATATTAAATTTATATGCTATGGTAAAAGCATAAACCAGAAAATAAATTCTTGTTTAAGTGATGGTTGTCCTGTTAATGGCTGCTGAATCAAAAACTCCTTTTTCTTCATCCCCGGAATCTTGGTCTGTATTGTTGAGGCGTATAAAATGTGTAAACGCATACTGGTCCCTGGTAGTGGCTTCAGACTCCGGCACAGCGGCAGAACATCCCCCGCTTGAACCCAGCTGCCAGCAGCTGTGCGGTTCTGAAGGAAGTCACGCCAGTTTCACTTTAAATTTCTCACCTAGGCTGGGCTGTTTCTCTCCCGTTTCCGTTTTCCCGAGGCCTTGACCTATATACACTTCCCTGGGAAAGGGGCAGCTGGGAGGCCAGCTCTGTGGACCCCCCAGCCTGCCGCCGTGTGCCCGTGCCCCTCACCCTGGCTCCTCCCACCTGTGTGCTGGGTCCTGTTGCTCTTTGCGCACCCTGCAGCCATTTCTTGCCTTCCCTGCCGTGAATTCCCCCCATGGGCCTGCAGCAGGCATGGCCACCTGTCCTAAAAGTGGACAAGCCCTCCCTCAGCCCCTTCTGGCTGCTGCCGCCCCATACTGCCTCTCGTCTGCTAAGTGCGCCTTGCTCCTTCTGTTCCCTACAGAGACCACGTGTCCTGCCACGTCTTGCTGCTCTTACCCGATCCAGTGGCCGGTTGTTTTCCTTTCATTGGTTCTCAGGAGGCTGTCCTTGTCTGTATTACGGCATTCTCTGAGCTTCCATGCTGCTAACCTCTGGTTATTTTCCTCCTTCACAAGCTGGTCCTTCTGTGAGTGTTGAGCGCCCACTGGGTTCATCTCTTAACTGCACATAACCCTTTCCCCTCCCACCACATGGCCTCTCCCTGCCCTGGGTTTTCAGTGTGAGCTGCACATTGCTGACTGCCATCAGCCCCACACCTCGAGCCACACAGGTCCACAGGGCACCCTGGGTCTCATCCGTTCTGCTTGCACCCTTGCCCTACCATCATCCACCCAGCAACTACGCCCTCTCAAATGGAAGTCAGCTGTCCTCATGAGACGCATCCAGGCCACTTCCCATCTCCGCCGTCACACCACCCCACCTCATCCTGGCACCTGCCCCCGCCTCAATCCCACACAGCAGCCAAGAGAGCTTTTAAAAATATAAATCAGATCATGTCTGTCCCATGCAGAAATCGTCTGGGTCTCCCAGTGGCACTCAGGTTAAACTCTAGATTCCTTGCACAGGCAGACACCACTCTGCTCAGGGACCCATCCCGGTGCGTGCTGGTGAGCACCCCTGGGCCTCAGATCCCCCAGCTTCTCCAGCTTCCAGACCATGTCCCTTTCCTGGATTTTTTCTACCATGGATCACGGCACAGCCACCACTCTTCACGTAGGACAAGGGTCCCTAAGGAGACCGTCCGTGAGCCCCAGGGGCTACAGCAGCCTCTCCTGCCTTCTCCCCATCGCTTGGCCTCTAACACGGTGCCCTTCAAAGCTCTGTCACCACCAGGGGTCACTTCAGTGCTTCCCCCACCCCCCCGTCCATCGTCTGCCCCGTCTTCACTCCTGCATCCCCACCGCATGCCCAGGCACTGAGCAAATGTGTGTTCAGTGAAGGAAAGGGGCAGTCAGCTTGGGCTCTGTAACCAGGCACCCAGGCTGGGTGGCTGAACTAACACCCGCGGATTCCTCCCAGATGTGGAGGCCAGGAAGGCTGATACCAAGGTGCTGGCAGAGTGGGTTCCTGGAGAGACCCCTTTTCCTGGCTTGTAGACAGCTGTCTTCTCGCTATAAATCCACAGGACCTTTCTCACCTGTAAGACCTCTAGTCCCACCAGGAGGACTCGCCTCATGAGCTCATCTAAACCTGGTCACCTTCCAAAGGCCCCACCTCCAGACATCACCACACTGAGGCTGGGGCTTTGGCGCAGGAGTTTGCGGGGGACACACATCCAGCCCGTAACGGGGACCAATGATTAACATCCAAGTCAAAGAGGTGAACTGAACAGAAACCAGCAGCCTCCCTCAGCTCCAGAAGGGGCAGCGTGCTGCACTCGAGAGAGCGTTGTCCTGGCCCCCCACCCAGCAGGCTGGGAATGGGCACGCACACCCTTCCGGGCCCAGCACCGGGGAGAACTCAGCGGGGTCCTGGTCCTGTCGGGTAAGACCAGCCGCCCGAGGGAGGTCACATCACGGTGCTCCTGTCTGCTGGGAAAGGCCTCCTCAGCCCTCCCGGCTGGGCACGCTCACGCCAGCCGGCGGGTGTTCCCCACTGTCCTGGCCTTCCCGGGCCTGCGGCCCTCCGCCTCCTCCCAGGCAGCCTTCCCTCTGGCCTGGGGAATGCTGCTCTGCGCTTGGCAAGCCCCTCCTTCTCCTGCGGCTCAGAGCAGAGAGTCAACAGGTGGTCAGCTCCACTTTGCTCCTGCAGCTCGGGGACCGCGCACCGGGGTGACATGCTGATCTGCGGAGAGGCAGATGGGGTTTGCAAACTGCTTAAAAATGAGAAGGGTGGTTTCTGATAAGAACACATGTGAAAATGTATCATGGCCTGGAAGTTTTCCAAGAATATTTAGAAGATTAGGGCATTCAATAAAGTGTCCTACAGGGAAATGGGTGAGTTGTAATTTAAAACCCCAGCCAGCAGGATTTCCTCACATTATAGTGTTCCTCCTACCAGGTTTTCCAACGTCTTGTGCCCAGACCCCTGCTTGTCTGGCACTCAAGGCTCCCTGACAGCAAAAATCACAGGAGCCAACACTGGGAGCAGATGGCCCCTGGCCCTGCTCCCAGCTCCATGTGCCTCTGATTCAACTGTATCTGTCTCCGAACGCTGCTCAGCGCCCTGGGTGGGGCCCCTGGCTGGGGAGGATCCACCTCTGGGAGGGGAGACAAAACACTGAAGCCCCATCAGTGGATGGGCCTCAGCAGCAGCCCCTTACCTAATGATGACAGCTGAGGACCAGTGGGTTTCTCAGACCTTTACACACTTTTCTGCGGTTCTTGTGACAGCCTGCAGAGTAACTCTGGCCATCCCCATTCACCCATGAGCAAACCGAGGCTCCAAAGGGGAAGTCACGGGCCCAAAACACCAGAAATGATGGGGCTGGTGATCACCCTGCTTATCTGACCCGAGCGCCACCTTCTGCAGCCCTACCCGGGCCTGCTCCTTCCTCAGGACCTGAGTTCGTAGGGCTCTGCCCCTTCCATCCTGCAGACAGCATCAGAGCTTTGCCCCGCAGGTCACACCATGCACCATGGACCCCCAGACTCACTGCCGCCCAGCCCAGGAGCCCCCTTCCCTCAGGCCTCAGGCCTGGCCTCCAAAATGATCTTCTGAATTCAAGGTCCCAGATGAACCAGGACTGCGCATGAGCAGCCCGCTGTGTACGTGGAGGTTCTATCAGGCCAACTGCTTCCCGCTTGCAAAGCATGGTGCCCTGCACAGGGCCCTGCTTTCTGTTCCTGCTCTTGGATGTGACCACAACAGTCTCAGAGCCACTGAGGGGCCTCCCCTGAGACTCCAGCCTAGAGGAAGTATGGTTCTTGTTTTCTTCCCAGTCACAGGATGAGGAAGTAACAGGGCCAGCCATGCCTCCGGCAGGACAGGACAGGACCCGGGTGGGGCTTCTGACTGGTGGTCAGAAACCGTCCTTCTGTCTTTCTTTCAGGCAAGCAGGTAGCAAGTACACCAGCCTGCCACAGGAGCGCCTAAAGCCCAAGTCAGAAAGGTGAGGGTGGCCTGTACTTCTCTCCCAGCTGTGCCCTGGCGGGAAGGCAAAAGTAGCCTCATCCCACCGCAGGGCTGTCCACATTCCAGCTGCAAGAGTAAGCCGAGTCTGCAGCCAGCTCCGACCTTCCACCGCGGAGGCCCTGACCCACCGGGCTGGCCCAGGACCAGCCTGGGATGGCCAAGCTGGTTCCACTCTCTTGCAGCGCCGGGCCCCAGCTGCACGGGCTGCACTGGTCTCTTCTGCTCCTCAAAGGGCAGATTTAGCTGTGGGGATGGCGAGGCACCCAGTTCAGGACAAAGTACCTCAGGGGCTCCAGGCCTGAGCTCACCCCTCCAATTCCACACACTCACTGAGGGCAGACCTGCACAGGCTGTCTCCAAACATGGGCCTCAGGGGCTCCCAGCAATGTCCCAAAGTCTAAATGGCTATCAAAGCTAGAAACACACACACACACATGCTCCATCCTCATCCGAGGTGGCTGCGTCTTCCACCTAAGTGTAAACAGCCGTGAGAAGCAGGGACAGAGAAGGTAGGCCCCACCTTCGCAGCCAGGTGACAGCTCCCGAGGTGTCTCTTTGCTGTCAGAACAGAGAGACCCAACATGCATGCTAGGCGAAAATAGAACGGGATGGATGGGAGCTCACTCTAGAATCTGCAGCGGCTCTCAGCGCCCTGCTATGGGGCTATACCCACAAGCCTTCCTCTCCCCAGCCTGGGCTGACCTCCTGGGCATGGCACAGGTTGGCAACCAGAGGGCACAGTCACCCCTCGGAACCCACAGGGCTTGGGAATGGACGTTCCCCAGGGCTGCTGCCACTCAGGACTGTGCCAGGGGCCAGGAATGAAATGGGCCTGCAGGTTCTCTGCCCTCAAGCCACTTTCAGCCCAGCAGGTAAGGGAGGCGGATGCTGAGAATGTGCACCATGCAGGGTGGAAATATGCCCACCCACCTTAGCAGGGCTGCCTGGAGCCGCAAGGGGCAGGTGGAGAGGGCAGGGCAGTCAGCCTGCAATCTGGGAAGGACTGAGACCCCGTTTAGTGCCCTTGCTCCAAGTCCCCAAGGAGATGCCCATGGGCACAGCTGTGGGTGCTCCCTTTCGCTCTGGGGCAGTTTCCCCCATATCACCTCTTGGCCCTCCCCACCTGAGGACAATTCTCCCTTCTGTCCTCCCTGTCACACCTCCAGTGACTCGGGGCCAGCTGTTTGACCTGCCAGTGGCATTTATTGAGTGCCCTCTATCTGCCATGGTTGGGGTGGGGAGGCAGGGCAAGCACCCAGATCGGGGCCACGGCACTCTGCTACTCGGCCATCGTGGGGCCCTGGCAGAAGTTCCGGTTGTAGAAGTGGCTGTTGTCCATGGTCAGGGCCATGCCCAGCTGGGCCCAGAAGCCACGCTGGCCACTGGGCTGGTGGGGCCAGAGGAGGACGCTCTGGCGGCAGAGGCGCTGACGCAGCCGCACGTAGCGAGAGCGGTGGGCGTCGGGGCAGAGGATCACCAGCACCACCACGTCCTTGCGGTCCTCCAGCAGGCGCTGTTGGGCCAACAAGAAGCTGGCCCGCAGGAGGCCGCTGACCCGGTCCGTCCGGGCCAGCACAAACAGCGTCTTGCGGCTGCAGTAGATCGAGGCCCACAGGTTCTCGAAGAGTGTTTTTCCAGGCAGCCAGTCGCGCTCCTCCAGGCACAGGCGGAGCACACGGCGCCCGCGTTGCTCCTCCAGCCGCACACGCAGCTCGTTGTACACCCAGTCGGCCACTGCGCTCTGGGACTTGTCGAACACCACGAAGGCGTCATAGAGCAGGGCGTCTGCGCCCCGCCGCCGCCCCCGCTGGGGCAGCCAGGCCAGGCACAGGTGGGAGCAGTACCAGAGGTCCCAGCCGCAGAGGTGGTACAGCACAGGCACGGCCAGGCCCAGGGCCACAGCCATCAGCGAGAGGCCAAAACAGCCCCAGGAGAGCGCCTCGTCCAGGCAGAGGCGTAGGTCCTGCGCAAAAATGCTGCGGCCCTGGAGCTGGCCCGGGCTGCCGCACTTGACGTGGCTGGGCAGCCCGGGTACGGCGGCCTGCACCTCCAGCAGGAAGTCCACGAAGCCTGCCCCACAGGCACAGTGCAGGGGGTTGGCACTCACGTCTAGGATTTTCAGGGTGCCGGCCAGGGAGCCAAACCAGGAGGGCTCCACCGTCTTGAGGGCATTGGCGCTGAGGTTGAGCTCCCGCAGTCTCGTGGCCAGAGCGAAGAATCCAGGGTCCACGAAGCCAATGCTGTTGCCGCTGAGGTCCAGCCTCTGGAGCTGGGTGCCGCCAGGCAGGCTGCCATTGCTCAGGGCTTTCAGCTGGTTTCCCGCCAGGTCCAGTGCTTCCAGCTTGGGCAGGAGCGCCAGACCACTCCAGTTGAAGAAGGCCAGGTAATTGTCCCGGAGGCGCAGCAGCTGCAGGCTCTTGGGGAGGTTGTCCAGGGTGCGCGGCAGGAGGGTGTGCAGGCGGTTCTGGGACAGGTCCAGGCGGACCAGGCTTCTCAGGCCATGGAAGAAGCGGAGGTAGAGGTCCCCCTCTGCCCACATCTGGCTCAGCGCATTGCCGCTGAAGTCCAGGGCCCGCAGCGAGGCGCTGCGGAGCTGCTGGGACACACGGCTGTGGATGTCATTGTGCGCCAGGCTGAGGTAGCGCAGGGCGGGCAGCTGAGCCACAAAGCTGAGGTTGTGGCCCACGCCCTGCATGCTGAAGGGCTGACTATTGTAGCTGAGGTCCAGAGCCTCCAGTCGCGGCAACTCGGTGAACGAGCGCCCATGGTACAGGTCCAGTTTGTTGTGGGACAGGTCCAGCACCCGCAGGCTGGTCAGTGGCACGAACTGGGAGCCGTTGACAGCCTGTGAGATGCTGTTGTAGCTAAGGCGCAGGCACTGCAGGCGTGAGAGCCGGGCAAACATCTCCGGCTGCACTGCCACCAGGTTGTTCCGTGACAGGTCTAGGGTGAAGCTGAGGGTCCTGCAGCTTGGCATGAAGTCCTCGGAGCAGGGGCTGTCCCGTGGGCCTGGAGTGAGGTTCCTGGGCGGCAGCCAGAGCTCGTGCCCCCTGTCCAGCTCCCCCGTGGCAGCCAGTGGCTCTGCAGCTCCGCTGATACGGTTGTCCGACAGGTCCACAACACGCAGGCCAGGAAAAGCCCCAAAGATGCTGAGCTGGGCCTGGCTGATGAAGTTCATCTGCAGACTCAGCGTGTGGAGCGTGGGCAGGTGGGCCAGGGGCTGCAGCGTCGTCTCGCTGAGCGAGCGGAAGAAGATGCCGTGCATGTCTAGCTTCTGCAGGGAGCGCAGGCTCCGAAAGGAGGGCGCCAGCTGCAGGTGGGCAAAGGACACCCTCTTGTGGTAATTGAAGGACAGGTTGAGCTGGCGCAGCTGGGCCAAGCGCCGGAAGGCCTTGGTTCTGGTGATGCAGTCGTATAGGAAGTTCTCACTCAGGTCCAGCACTCTGAGGTTGTCCAGGCCCCAGAACCACTGGGAGCTCAGGCAGTGGAGAGAGTTGTCCTTCAACACTAGGCCCTCAAGGTGGCTCAGGCGGCTGAAGGTGTCTGGGTGCAGCTGGGGGAAGCCCCGCGGGCACTCCACGCAGGGGTTGCGGGCATGGTCGCAGCGGCGGCAGTTGCCACCCACATCGAGCACCCGCAAGGCGGCCAGGTTGGCCAGGTCCTCAGGGGCCAGGGTGATGATGCGGTTGTAGGACAACAGCAGGGTCTGAAGGCCGGGGGGCAGGCTGCGGGGCACCGCTGTGAGGTTGTTGTACTTGAGTGACAGGTGCGTGAGGTTGCCCAGGCCCAGGAGGGCGCCTGGGGCCACGCGCACTGCGTGGCTGCAGGGGTTCTTGTAGTAGCAGTTGCCGTCCATGTAGAGGACACGCAGGGCATGCAGGCCCATGAGGGCAGGGGGGTCCAGCGCCAGGATGTGGGTGTGGCTCAGGGACAGGGACACCAGGGAACTGGGCAGGGCGGGCACAGTGGAGATGCCATTGTAGCTCAGGTTCAGCACCTCCAGGGTGGGCACGGCCAGGAAAGTGTTGGGCTCTATGGTCATGTGACAGGGGAAGTGCATGGGGCTGAGGCTGGCGGGCGGGCAGTTCCACTTGAGGTTGAGGTCCCGTAGGCTAGACAGGTGGGCAAAGTCAGAGTCATGCAGGTGGTGGATGCGGTTGGAGAGCAGGGAGAGACCGGTGATGTTCTCCCGGGGCGCGGCTGCAGAGAAGTGGGGCACGGCCTTGAGGAACAGCCAGTTGCAGTTCACCAGGCCGTGGGGCTGGAGCTCGCAGGGCAGGAAGGCAGGCAGGGCGCCCTGGGCCAGGGCCGCGGCCAGCACCGCAGCCAGGACCAGGAGAGACAGGCAGTGCAGGGCACTGCAGCAAGGGCCCTGTGGGGTGGGGGCTGCTGAGTGTACAGCCCAGACCCACCTCCTCGGGACCCACTCCCTGGGGTCTCCCAGCAGGGCTTCCAACCCCCGCCGCCCAAGCCCTCCCCGGGGAGTCTCCTGCCTCTCTGCCTAGCACCCACCCCGCCTCCGAGGTGCATGGGGAGCTTGGACGTGGCCTCAGACCCAGCCTTTAACTCAAAACTGGAACTAGAACTGGTTCTGAGAGCCGGGACCAAACTGATGCTCTAGAGCTTGGACACATGACCAGACCCCAGCTGGACAGGGAGCCGGGCGGTCACTCCCGCACTCCCACTTGTCCTCAGGCTGTTTCTCTTTCCTGCAGGGCAAGGGGGCATCTGGCTCTACCACTCTGAATAGCCCCCTCTGCCCTCCACCAGGCACCCCCAGCCCCACCTTGTCCCTTTTGCCAAGACCTAGGCAAAATGAGGGTCTCCTGGGGGACAGTGTGTCCAGGAAGGTACCACCCAGGGCCCCAGTGAGGCTGGGCACCCTTCAGCTCTTTTCCTCTCTGCTCACCTCACCCAGCCCAAGCATGCCACCCTTCAGGGCTCATATAGGATGGGAGGTGGGTGAGCAGCAGAGGGGAGACAGAGCCCAGCCCTGGGCACCTACCTCACTTGCAGTCCTGTGCCCCACTGAGTGCAGCCCAGGGTTAGCCTCCTCATCCACACAAGGGGTTTGGGGCTCACTGCTCAGAGAAGGGTTTCTACGCCTCAGTCTTCAGGGGCAGTGACAGTCCCTAGGGCCATGTGGATGGCAGCCCCTTTCACTATTGTCTGCAGTTGCCAAACCCATCTCTCTCCCCACCACCTCTCACTATCCCCCTCCCTAGGGCACAGAAGGCTGCTGTCCTACCATGGCAGGGAGTGGGGGTTCTCCTGGTGTTAGGCTGACAGACTGGGCAGCCTCTGCAGACAAGGATGCTTCGAGCTCCTGGTCCCTTCCTGCAGCAGCTGGGAAAACGGAGGAAGTGAGAACTTCACAACAGCCCAGCAGCGCCCCCCTCACCCTGTCCTGCCCACCAGCCCTGGGGGGCACAATGAGTCAGAGGCCATTTGCATAGTCAGAAGACTGACAGCCTGGCTGCTTCCTCTTTCCACTCCCTCCGCCTCCCCACAGCCTAGCTTAAAGTGCCACCACATCCTCTGGGGGCCCCACACCTGTCCTCTGGGAAGTCTGGGGAGAGACGAAGGCCCAGAGCCCAGTCTAGGGTCAGCGGGAGATTGGAATTAGGGGCTGTGCCAGACCCAGATGCTGACGCCCATGCCAGTGCCCTCCCAGTGCCAAGAAGACTTTCACCCCCGAGGGGCCCCCACCGCAGGCAGCTCTCAGGCCAGCCGCCCTGCCCTGTCCCTGCAGCACCGGCCCTGGAGCTCTGTGGCTGGCCTCGTAGGTCTGCACCGGTCACCACGGCAGCTGCTCCCTCCAGGAGCAGGCCTCCCCTCTGGTCCACCGTGAGCTCCTGGCGCCCCATCAGCACAGCGCGGGGGCTGGCCTGCTGGGACCCCGAGGCTCATACTGCTCCAAGGCTCTTCCCATCACAATAAATTGTTCAGGCCCAAAGCCTCGGGGTGCCCCAGGACCCTCAGCAAGTCCTGCTGGCTCCACCTCAGAATCTGCCCAGGGCCCCCACCTTCAAATGGGGCAGCCCGGGCTGAGCCACTGTCACCTCTCCCCTAGACAGCTGCAGCGGCCGCCTCCTCACGTGTTGCGCTTACTGCTCTCATGCCCCTCAGGTTATCTGTGTTATCTGCACCTGACCACTAAGTCACGTAGGCCCCGCCTCTGCTCCGACCCCTCCACAGGCCTTTCTGAGTCAAAGCCACAGATCACATGATGGCCAACAAGGTCCTGCGGGATCTGCCCTCCCGTTGCCCCCCTAACCAGTCTCCAGCCACACTGGCCTTGCTGTGGCTGGAACATACCTGCGTACAAACCTTGCCTTTTGAACTTACTATCTGGAAGCTCTTTTTCCAGCCACTCACATCCATTCGTTTCTGTTCAGTCACCCTTCGAGGCCTTCCCTTCTCTGACCTCAAACATCCTACACCGGATCTGGCACTCCAGAGATCCTTTACCTGCTGTTTTTTGTTCTTGTAGCAGTTTTTACCCACTAACACCCGTTATCACTGATTTTTCACGGTTCATTGTACCTCATCGTAGTCCCCTGCTGGAATGTCAGTGTCTTGAGGGCCTGGGTCTTTTTCTGTAACCCCAGGGCCTAGCACAGTGCTCCACACACCCCAAGTGCCGGGTATTTGCTGAATCTGTGCTCTGGGCAGGCACACAGAGTGTCTGAGTGACGGTGAATGAATTAGTAAATGAAGAAATAAAAAGGGCTTCTGCTGGGAGGCCAGGCTGGACATCTGCCACCCTGGTTCACCATGTTACCCCTAGGTGGGTGTCATGCACACAGGCTCCAAGCTGCCTGCATTCAGCTGGCACACAGGTCTGGGTGGTTCAGCAGTTTGGGGGTGATGGCTCTGTCTTCCTGCCTACCTGGGAACCAGTATTTGCAGGGAGGTAAGGTCAGGCCTCTTTCCCTGGGTTCTGGGTAGGGGGCCAGCTCTCTTCCCCACAATCCCTGGGGCTTTAGTAGGGGCTAAGATAGGCCCCAGGGAGGGGACACTGCCCTGAGCCCCAGCTCAAGACACACCCTCCAGAAAGGACAGTGCCCATTCAGCAGCTGAATCGTCACCAACCTGACATGGAACCATCCCTGCACACCTATCTGGGATGGGAGGCACCTTCCACCCACTTCTCAGGGGCAGAACTGTAGGACACACACACACACACAGCACGCACACGCTTGGAGACACAAGATCCAGATGTCCACAGAAACACCTGCCAAGCATGAGCCCCATCAAGACTGGAAAATCCAGGCAGGAAAACCCAGTGTGGCGAGCTGAGGATGCTCCCAAGGAGGCCTGGGTCCTCACCCCCAGAACCTGTGAATATGCTCCTTTACACAACAGAAGGGGCTGTGCAGGGACGACTAGTTAGGGATCTTGACATGGGAGAGTTATGTTGGGGGGAAGAGGTGAATATAATCACATGTCCTTATAAGACAGGCAGAGGGAGATCTGACCCCAGAAGGCCACATGACCATGGCCGCATAGGGAGGCAGAGTCTGAGACGAGGTGCTACACAGCCAGCTGTGCAGACGGGTCAGGGCTGCAAGCCGAGGCAGGCAGGCAGCCTGCAGAGGCCGGGACGGGCAAGCTGGCGGGCTCTCCTCTGGGTTCTGGGAGGCACCAGGCCTGCAACCCCTTGATTTTAGCCTAGACTGCAGCCATGTTAGACTTACAAGAACTCTCAGAGGATAAATTTTGTGTGGCTTTAAGCCACCAAGCTCGTGGCACTTTGTTACAGCAGCTGTGAGAAATTAATACACCCAGATTCCGACATCACAGTGGAGGCGGTCCTGCCTTTCTGGCCAGTCCGGCTCGTGCCCTCATACGGCTGCCATAGCCAGGAGGGCTGCGGCTCCACCTGGCAGCCTGACAGGCCCTGTCTGAGTTGTGGGGAGGCTGTTACGTACACAGCGCCTCCCAACTCCAGTGCCAGAAGTAGGCCCCCAGGGCCAGACTCAGGTATTGATTTAAAAATATTTTATTCTTTAAAAAATACAGCATTCAACCATCTTGTCCCAGAGGGAGCCCCTGCCCCAGCCCCGACTAACCCCACCCCCTTGTGGCCAAAGCTTCCTGGCTGTGCTGGGACTGCGGTCTCAGTTCGTGGGGGGCCAGCCTCCTTCAGCCAGCCAGGCAGGGTCCCCAGGGCCGCGAGCACACAGATGAGGTGGTGACAGCAATGGGGGAGGGTCACAAAGTGCCACCCCAGTGGCCCTCAGAAGCTGTAAGGGCCCAGTGGCTGGGCCCCCTGCCCCACAGGAAGCAACCCAGACTGGGAGCCTGGGCTGGGCGCAGCAGGGCACCAATCCACCCACCAGCAGGGCTTGGCGCCATCTAGCTGTCATCCCCATTCTCGCCAGGGCCTCGGATGAGGCGCTTGTGGCCCCGCTTGCCTCCCGGGCCCTTGGGCTTGGCGAAGGCCTGCTTGAAGGCGTGTTGCTTGGGGTGCACCTCATCATAGAGGAACTCGGCCGTCAGCTCTGCCCCATCGCCAATTTCAATCTGAACGGGGCAAGGCAGCAGTCACCCCAGTGGTGGGACCCTGCGCACCACCCACGGCCACCCCGACCCTGGGGCGTCCCGTTTGACTTCTCACAGCCCAGCCCTGGTCTCCTCCCAGATGCCCACCTGGAATGCCACCTCTGGGAATACTGAGCCTGGGGCCTGCTGCCCTGCTCATCCTGGTCCCCCTCTACCTTCCTTTCAGAACCAGGAAAGGGGAGACATGGGCAGCCGGTGCTCGGGCCTGTCCAGGCCACCAGTGAGCCGGGCGGCCTCACGCAATGCACGTGCCCTCAGGTCTGTCTCCCCATCCATTCAACAAGGCAGCGGGACTCCCGGGCCCTGGGAGGCGGGGCCGGGGGAGCAGCGCCCACCTTCCTGGAGATGTCCAGCAGGAAGTCCTGCTCCGCGGAGTCGAGGAGGCGGCTCTTGCAGCTGGAGTAGAGCATGCGCTCCCTGACGCTGCACCTGTAGCCCGGCATCGAGTAGATGAACACTGCCGGGGACACGGACGTGAGCCCGGGCCGGCCCCTGCTGCAGGGCCACCCAGCTCCAGGCCAGGGCTGCTCCTGCCCGCCCATGGGCCACTCACCCACAGACTCGAGGGGGTCACCCTCATGGGTGTGCTTGTAGAGGAAGAAGTGGTAGCGGGCGGCATCTCGGGGCACCCTGGAGGGCAGCTGGGCCACCTCTGTGGGCTCTGTGTGCACAAGCTCGATCGTCTCCCGCTCCAGGTCCAGCTTCTGCCGAGCAGCAGGGAGGTACAGGGCAAGGGCAGAGGGGGCCAGGCCCACCCTCCCAACACGGGGTCCCTGAGGTGGTATCGGCTGGCAGGCAGGGTCTCCCTCTCCCAGGACTCCCCTCCCGGTGGCCATGGTGCCTGGGAGCCCCCCTCTGGACCAAGCCCTAAGTCTGTCCTAGGAAGGCTCTGGGAGAGGAACGACCCACGAAGGGTGGGGTGGGGTCAGGACAGCGGTGCAGGGAGAAGGAGGCGAGTCTCAGCCTCAGGGAGGTGCCACGAGTGGGCTGCCCATCCTCTCGGGATCAGAGGGGCCCTTCTGGAAGGGAGGAGCCACTCTGCTTGAAAGGGGCAGCGAGGACCACGGGGGCAGGGCACCCTGCCTGGGGAAGGGGTGATGGGGGCTGCAGGGGGGTCCCATGACGGGAAGGGGCTCAGGGCTGAGGGGGTCTGAACCCAGGGGTGAGTGGGTAGCACGTGGCGGACGGAATGACGGACAGCGTCAGGGGTGCCACTGTGCAGCAGGGGACCAGAGTACACCACTGCACATGGTGACTGTGCCCATAGCACAACAGGCAGGGGTCGGGGGACAGTGCGTGCCCACAAGCACACGGGGGGCCTGCGGGGCAGCCTAGGGGTGTGTGCACCCTGGGTAGCCCAGGGCGGGGAACAGGCACCCACCAGCTGGATGTAGTTGATGGTCTTCTGTCTTAGCTGCTGCAGCGCCCGCTGGGCCTCGGACTGCAGCGGAAAGGCAAGGCCCTGCAGGGTCTGGTGCCTGCTCTCCACACTGATCTCTGTCTTCACCTGCAGACAGGCGAGGAGTGAACGTGGCCCTCGCCCGCCCAAACCTCGGCCCACGTTCCACCGGCTCGGCACGCCCACCTCGTTAATGCGGATCTGCTGAAGCTCTCTCTCTGCCGAGGTCAGTGGGGCGGGTGCTGCACAGGATGACAGGTGCTTCTGGTACCCAGCAAAGGAGAGGTCATCCTGGCCAGGGGATGCAGAGGGGTAAATGGGCTGTCAGAAAGCCCCCTGAGCACCCCAGCTTGCAGTCCCCAGACCTCCCGGCTTCCCCACTCATCCCCAAGCCTGGCACCCACTTGTGCTGTGACCCTGCCTCACATCCCACCCTCTGTGGGCCCGTGTGGGTCCTGGTCTGGGGGTGCTACCTTCACAGTCCCAAAGAGCTCATCCTTGATGTGGCCGCCCCCAAACTCCTTCTTCACCGTGGCCCGTGTGGCGGCATACAGCATCTTCAGCCGCACCTAAAGGGGAGGGGCCATGCCGTGAGGCCCCTCTTGGCAGGGCTGCCTCTCCAGGAGCAGGCAGGGGGCTCTGGGTGGGACCCAGTCACCTCACTGCACCCAGCAGAGAGCACAGCACAGAGGCAAGGGTGCAGTGAGCCAGCCCTTCCCAGACCCAACCTCTCAGGCTCCCAGAGCCAGGCCCTTGAGGGGAGGCCTGCAGGGGACCCCAGACTGCCAAGCACAGGGCCTGCTCCTCTCTCAGAGTCCCCGGGGCAGGACCTGATGTCTCTCCACTCAGACGCCCCAGGACCGGGCCTTGTTGCCTTGCTCAGACCCAGCTTCCCACC
The DNA here is from genome assembly GCF_040802235.1 of Manis javanica. NCBI lineage: Eukaryota > Metazoa > Chordata > Mammalia > Pholidota > Manidae > Manis > Manis javanica. The sequence continues at coordinate 3,020,356 of NC_133158.1, forward strand.
CCGATCTTGGGGCTGGGCAGGGGTCCCTAGGACTCACGGGGGAATTATCAGGTGACCAGGCGAGGAAGAGCCACTCGAAGCCCTGGGCGTTCTGCGAGTCCAGGCGATAGAGCAGATAGCAGGGCTGCTGGGCATCGAGTAGGGGCAGGACGACTCTGTCGTAGTCCTGGTCCCAGGGACCCACCAGCTCCCGAGAGGCACCCAGCACGAGCTGCTCTGGGGGCAGAGGCTGGGTGAGCCCAGCAGCCATCTCCCACACCCCCTCCGACTGTGGGCCTGCTGGCCACTCACCCCACCTGCCCCTGGACCCCAGGGCCCTGACAGACCAGGCTGTGTGAATCAGTGTCTGTGACAGAGGGCACAGAGCTGCCAGCGAGGGGTCACTCCCCGCACACACATGCACAGAAATGGCCTCGAATATGCCCACAGGTGACCTGACACAGACAGGCACAGTAGGCCACAGCCGCCAGCAGTGCAGCCCCCTCTCGGATACCCGCACACTCGGAGCCCACCCACCAGCACAGCTGCTCGGGCACGGCCCCTGCTGCGCCTCCTGCTCCCCTCCTCCCCCAGCCCCAGCTCTCAAGCCCCACCCTCCTTCTCAGAACAAATGTGCTCAGGCCACAGGAACCTGAGGGACCTGCAGACACAGAGAGACATGGTATGAACAGGTCCCTGCTGCCTCCCTAGCTGGCACACAGTGGCTGAATGGAGCAGGGAGGCTGGACGCACACTTGACCTATCAGCCCGCAGGGCCTTAGCCTTAGCTTGGCAGCAAGCACCAGCCCAGGGGTGCACAGGCCCAGGCTGGAGGAAGACCAGGGGCAAGGGGACAATGGCCACTTGGCCAGGGATGCCCTGCCCATCATGCCCTCCTGATGCGGGCAAGGGGCCCAGCTGTCCAGGTGCCCCAACATGCCAGGCCACCAGCACAGCCGTCTCTCTGTGGGCCTCAGCCTCCTCACCTACCATCCCAGATCTCAGATGGGATCAAGGCTGGGAACCTTCGGGACTGTGAAGGTAGCACCCGCAGGCCGGGACCCACATGGGCCCACAAAGGGTGGGATGTGAGGCAGGGTCACAGCGCAAGTGGGCGCCAGGCTTGGGGATGAGTGGGGAAGCTGAGAGGTCCGGGGACTGTAAGCTGGGGTGCTCAGTGGGCTTCTGACAGCCCATTTACCCCAGGTTCCCAGCATCACAGGCCAAGTCAGCGCCAGCAGCAGTCAAATGTTATTTAATTTGTCGCCAACATTTTCAAACTGAGAAGTTTAGTTAAGAAGTGGGAATTCATGGCTTCTCTAGAAAAACCAAGCTCAAGCCACACTCAGTAAGAGATGGGTGGTGGCTGCCTGTCAGGGGCCTGGCCCCTCCGGGAACAGCACAGAGCCGAGAGCACACTTCCAGGTTCCCCTGCTAAACTCCTGCAGGGACATGTTGTCTGGGAGGCAAGCCGGAGGGCTGAGGGGCCTGGAATTCAGAGACCCTGGACATAGCCCAGCACTGCTCTGGCCCTAAAGCTTGGGGTGAACCCTGGGTCTGGACAGACCCTGCTGTGAGCCAGTTAATTGAATGCGTGAGAACTGAGCCCGGCACCGAGCCCATTCCGGAAGCCCCCCGAAGGGCCTGCTACAGCACAGCTACCAGGAGGGGCTGGAAGGATACCTGGGCAGCCTGGACCACTCCCAGTCCCAGAGTCTGTGCCCCTCACCTTCAAGGACAGGCCCTCAGCCCATAGAGGTCCTCTACCCCAGCCCCTTGGGCCTCGGGCTAACCGTCTGCCTCTTCAAGCCCTCCCCATATCCGGCCTCAGCTCAGGCTCACCTCTCCTGTACTCCCAGCCTAAGGCCCAGGTGCCCAGGGTCCAGGCCCAAAACCCAGGCAAACCTGGAATCCCCCAGTCCTACTTCTCCCCACTGTGGGGGCACTTCCCAAAGACAGGATCCAGCTTCTCTTTAGGAATCCCCCCAGCCAGTGGCCAAGCCAGGCCAGGCCTGTCGATCCCAGAGGGAGGCATGTGGCACTAGCCACACAGGGCAGTGCCTGGCCCGCTTGCGCCTGCCTCCCTGCCCCCATCCCACACCCTGACCAGGCCCATCTGATACCTACATGGCCCCTGGGCACGCTGGGCAGGACCCCAGGCAGGGCTCTCCTTGCTGTCCCCTTAACTTTGGTGTCCTGCTCGGTGTAACAGGGGTAATGTCATGCCCACTCCCATGCTCCCCTACAAGGCACCTCCTGTTCCCAGATGGGGAAACTGAGGTCCTGAGGGGGCTGGAGGCCAGTGCTCCCACAGCTCCCAGAGGAGCAGATGGGTCCAGCCCCCAGCCAATGCCCTAGCCCGTCAGGGGTACTCACCATCCTCAATGACAACTTTGATAAGCCGAATGGTGCCAGCCCGAGCCTTGGCAAAGAATTCCTTCAGCTCCTTGGTGGCTACAAGAACAAGAAACATGGTGGGAGTGAGCAGGTAGAGTGAGCAGGGGCACACTTAGTGCACAGGGACACACTTAGAGCCCGCTCTTCCCGTAGGTCTGGCAGCGGAACTGGGAGCCGGGTTAAATACGACCCCCCATGTGACTAGGAACCTGAGCCGGCTGCTGAGCACAAGCTCCCAAATTTAGCCTGGAGAGGTGGTAGGCGGGTGGGACAGGGCGGGTGGGGATGAAACAATGGGGTGGGCTCTGGGCCAGGCCAGGCTAGCCAGAGGGAATGGCCCCCACCTGTCCCCTACCCCCAGGAAGGCCCAGCGCTGAGCTGGCCTGGGACACTGTCAACACTGCCATATCCACAGACACAAATACACAAATAAATGCTCCATGAGCACAGGCCACCAAGTCCGTTAGCACACACGCACACTTGTGTCTCATGCTGCATGTGCCAACAGGTACATGCTCCATCCAGCATATGTAAACACACCAACACATGCATGTGATGAACAGAAGTGGACATGCAAACACCCTTAGGCATGAACACATGCGGACCTGGTCCAATGTAAACAGACACGCATGTAGACATGCAAACACACATGGATTCAGCTCACACACACACACACACACACACACATAGGCAAAGTGCAGAGCTTGGCTAAGACCCATGTACAGGCAACAGGGTGTGCAAAGTACACACTGAAACACACTGACACACATACACAAGCCCCAGCCCCAGCCCACCAGCCTGGCTGGCTGCCTAACCCCAAGAGGCCCAGGCGTGAACCCAGCCCGGGCACAGCCCTGCCAGCAGCGACAAGCTCCCAGCCCCAGGCAGCTGGGAAGGCTTGGAGTGGCTCTCAGAAACTCCCCAAAACAAACCTTGGCTTGGTCCCTGGGGTACAGAGCCAGTAGGTGGTGACTAACCACCAGGTACAGGGGTGAGGGTCATGGTCAGAGCTGGAGAACCAGAGAAGTCCCAGATCCACTAGTAGTTCCACGGGGAAACCAAGGCCCAAATGGGGGAGGGTCCGACTTAGGTCTCTGCGTGTGCAGTGCCAGGCCGGCATGACCTTGAGGCTGCCCAGGGGTCAGGAGAATCCTGCAGGAACACAGCTGGAGGGCTGAGGTCAGAGAATATTTACAGGGCCCAGACTGGGCAGCTCGGGGCAGGGGGTGGGGGGCACCTTAGGAGAACAAACTCTGCTCATGTCCTCAGGTGTCCCTCATGGGGGGGTAACCCTGAGCCTGAGACCTCAGGCTGCATGCCACCCTCCGGGGCAGGCAGGGTCCCACCCGAGGCCTACAGGCACAGAAGGCTATGGCATGGAGACACAGCCCCACCGGGCCTGACCTCTGGGGCCCCACCTTTCCTGACCTCTAACCTCACGGAACCTCAAACCCATCTGTAGCTAATACTCCCAACTGCAGAGGGCTGTGGTGAGGAGTAAATGGGAGCGAGTGCTTGGTAATGGGGGGCTTCTACTGGTAACAGCTATCAGGCTTCACTCCTGCTATGGCAGCAGGCAGGCGTTGGGACATGCTCAGACCGGGGAGGGGAAGCCAAGAAGCTTCCTTAAGGGAAAGGCTGACATGTGTCTTCTAGTGTTACCAGGACAAAGTGACACCCCAGTAGTGGTAGAGACATCTCCCTCCATGCCTCCTCTGCCACCATCAATAATCTAGAGGCCAGGCCTCAGACATTGGAGCCTCTATCATCAAAGATTCATGCCACCCCCGCCACCCCCTGTAAGCCTCAGGTTACAGGCCCCTCTCCACACGTACTCTGAGTTCAGCAGACTCACGCCTAGGCCAGGACAGGACACCTCTCCTGCCACCTCCCCAGTCCAGAAATGGGAAGAAGTGGGCTGCTCACAGGCAGGAGGGCTGGGGGTGGGGGGCAGCCTCTGGTGATCCGTGAGGCAGGCTTGTTCATCGCGTGGAAAATGAAGGAGCGAGTCAGGGCTCGGCCACAGGCCACAGGGCCTGTCAGCATGGTGGGGGAAGAGGGGTGGGGGTACTAACTTCCGATCCCTGCCAGTTGGAGGCAGCGGCAATGACCAGACAGAGGGAAGGAAGGGGCAGGTCCAGTGGGCAGCTCTTCCCTTGTGTGGGGCTGAGTCACAAAGCTCTCCGTCCAGCTTCTCCTGGGGTGAGGCTGGCCCTGACCCAGGCTCCTGCCTTTTCTGGTCTTGTGAGGCAGGGCCAGAGAACTCTCTCAGGCTGGTCCAGCCACCAAGTGGCCACAACCACAGGCCAAGATCCAGGCCTCCCGGCTGGTCGATGGTGGCGGTCTAGGGTGGGGGATCCTCGTGTGCTGGGAGGAGTGGCCGATGGCCAAACCACAGCGCTGTCTCGGCAGGCAGCCTGGGTCTTCCCCACAGGCCAGGTAGCCGTACCAGGGTAGTGACAGAGGGGATGCTGGAACCGAGGTGGGGTCAGGACACCTGGCTCCTGGCCCGTGCTTCTCCCCCAGCCTGTGTGAGAAGGACACCAGGCGGCCCTTGGGGTAAGAGGCTGAAGATGCTTGGGGTGAGGAGGCTGGCCGGGAGTCAGTAGGACGAGGATCCCCACCACAAACCCCATGTCTGGACCCTCTTCTCTGCCTCCAGCCTGGAGCTGAGACCTTCCAACCCAGGCTGGGGCAGACTTAGGTCGTCAGAGTGGAAAATGGCAGGAAGATCAAAGGTCAAGGTCAGATTGGTAACTCTCTATATATCTCCTTGAGGGCCCTGTCCCAGGTTTTCCTCAGTCTGAGAGTGTGTGAGGGTCTTGGGAAGAGCCAAAGGTCACGGCCCCCTCTTCACACAGACACACCCCATACAGACACATCTGGTACATGCTTCCATGGTAACAAATGCACTCTGAGATGTACCAAAATTGTGCACATACACACAAACACCCACAGATGTGTGCACAGTCACGAAGCACTGATGTCTAAAGATGGTTCCACACTCCTGCGTCCGTCAGCCATTAGTGCATGTGCATAAAAGACCCTAGACGTACAGTCACATCCAGAGGTGCACACGCCTCCAGATGTGCACATCCGGGTACCCCCACCCCAGGAAGGCACAAACTACGTGGATGGGCACACACGGGCACATCCACCCCGATAGGTACACAGGCACTTCCGCCCCAGCTGCGTACACACGCGTACACCCACTCCCAACTGTGCACAGTAAGTCTGCACGCCCCCAGATGTGCCCACTCCCAGCGACCCGCGGCGGCAAAAGGGAACAGGAAGCTTCCCCAGGATGGTGCCGGGGACGAGACCAGGGCCGAGCGCCGAGGAGTGGGCGCCGCCGCGAGCGGAGACCCTCGGCCCCCTGCCCACCCGCCCGCCGCCCTCACCGTGGATGCCCGTCTGGTGCGCCATGGCTCCGCACCGCGCTCCGCCCGCGCCCTCGGAGCCCTCGGCTCGGCCCCGGCCCGGCTTGGCTCGTCTGGACCCGGAGGAGGCAGAGGATGTGGCGGCGGCCGGCCAGCCTCGCGCAGCTTCCCGGGCGGTGCCGCAGGACCCAGGCCGGCGCGCCCCGCCCCCGACGGGCGAGGCCGGCGGGGCGGGACTCGGGCCGCGCGTGCGCGCAGCGTGCGCCCGAGGCCGGCTGGGCCAGGGGCCGGGAGTGGGGCGGCGCGGGCGCGCGCCTGCGCGTGCCCTTCCGTGACGGCGAGCGGGGTCTGCGGGGGTTGCGCGCGTGCTGTGGGGAGTCTGTGCGCTCCCCAGGTGGGTTTGCGAGGGCGGTGGGATCGGCGGGGACCCCGATTTGTGGCCGGCATGTGTGTGTGAGTGTGTGTACGTGCGCGCGCGCGTGCGGGGCACCCCTTTCCGGAGGGACGGTTCCTGAGCGCCCTCAGCGAGGCACCGGGTACCCCAAAGCAGTGCTGGCACACAGTCCCTGACCAGCGGTGGGAGACCAGACTGACCATCTAGCAGGCAGCCTACAAATGAACAGTGTGGTGGCAAGGGCCTGCGCAGACTAAGGGCCAATAGGAGATGAAATTTGAGTGAACACCTGGAGGTCAGCGTCGGAGCTGCCATGTGCAAAGGCCCAGAGGTTGAAGGCGGGCTAGAGTTTGTTAAGTCTGGGGAACTTCCCAACTCCTAATCAACTTCTGGCTCTCTAATCCAACAGCCTTACCAACTGGCATCAGCCCTCTACTGTGACTGAGGCAGGAATGAGCACATGACCCAGTTGGTCCAGTCAGAGTCTGTCTCGGGACTTTGGTTGAGGATATTGGCAAGGAGGCCAGCTTTGGAGGCTGGAGTTGCTGAGGTTGATGACCGAGTGTGTGGCCTACCTGGTGTCTGCCCCCAGCCTGAGCACCCTGTTCACGTGTTCCTCCCCTGCCTTCAGGAGAACAGCTCCTAGGTGAGCCCCCTCTGCTCTAAGCCCTGTTAGAACCCAGGTGAGGCCAGAGACACAGCCACAGCTACATCAGCTCTCAGACCTGGCCACCTTCGTGGGGGCACTTGGCATTCCATGGAGCCATAAAATCCTCGACCTCTTGGAAACAGGAATTACTCAAGAAAACAGATTAATGAGTAATGATAGTGTTACGTTCATTCCCTGTAAAAGTGCCCATCACTGGAAAAATTGTGACTATCTTAACTTCAGGGTCTCCCTGCTGTTTGGCTGACCTCTCCTTCTATCATTCTCTTTCTTTTTATTGCTTTCTGATGCATAAATTTACCTGCTTATTTATTTATTTTCTTCCCTCCACCAGTAGCTAAGTTTTGACCCTGCTGTATCTCCAACCCCTAAAACTGCCCAGCATTGGTAGGTGTTCAGTAATATTTGCCAAATAAATATATGAACAGTCTGCATTGCACACTTATGCATGCTGCGCACACTTATTTAATCCTCATGACAGTCTATGAGGATTGTGTTATTGTCTCCATTTTACAGATGAAGAACGTGAGGTTCAGAGAGGTGAAGTGATTTGATCAAGGTCACGAGGTAGTGACTATCCCCAAGAACCTTAGTTTCCTTTACTCAAAACGTTGGAACAGTCAGAGGATGAGAAGGGACCTGGGTGGCCAGGGACGGTTGTAGGGGAGACTTGTTGCTAGATACACTTTATTATACCTTTTGAATTTTGAGTTGTGCAAAAGTATTCAATTTTAAAAATCTAAATAAATCTTGTTAAGAACAGATACAGAACTCAACAAAAGCTATTTTCATTGGGAGTGAAAAAAAAATGTAGCATAAGAATCTTTTTCTTTTTTCTAAAAGTGCCTCACAGTGGCCTTCGTCCCTCCGTCAGTATCTCACACCTCAGTGATAAGGGCTCACCAGAGAAGAAAACCTCCCAGGAGACTGAGGTTAAAGCCCAGTCCTGCTCAGCTTCAGAGCCTGGTATGCGGGCAAGGAGCCCAAGGGCCAGCAGAGTCCCAAAACAGACTCCATCTCCAGCTAAGATCTGGTTTCAGGCAGAAAGATGAGAGGGCAGCTCACAGCTCCTCCAATGAATCCAGGGAGGAACGGAGTCCCCAGGAGCAGTTTGTGTCCTCCTTTCTGATGTTTCTTAACACAAAGAGCCATTGAAGTTATTAAAACATCCCTTTTTTTAACCCCCTAGTGGATCAAAGAATTTAAATGGTAAAAAAATGAAAATACTGGAATATTATAAAAATACTAAAGATACAAAGGAAGGAGTTTGTAGAATCTTGGAGTGAAGGAAACCTTTTGAGTATGTCACCAAACCCAGAAACCATAAAAAAATCAATAAATTCATTTACATTAAAAATAAAAAGTCTATATGGAAAAGAAACACTGTCAAAGCCAAAACATGGACAACAAACTGTACCTGGCTACAAACAACATATTTGTAACTTCAAAATAAAGAGGTGATTTCCCTTATATATAAAGAGCTCTCATAAATCAATAAGAAAAAAAACAATGATCCACTGGAAAACTCGGAAAGGATGTAAACAAACCATCCATAGAAAAGGAAATACTCTCAAATCTGTAAAAAAAAATAGACTTTCCTCTCTTACTAAGATGAATGGATATCAAGGTAAACTTGCATTTATTTTTGTCCTGTAAGTAAAAATTTAAAGCTTTAATAAGAAACTGATAGTCAAGAAATGGGGAGATAGGCTGATGGGAGAGTAAATTGGTACAACCTTCATGTAGGACAATATCTACAAAATTATGAATGTGTACGCCCCCTTTTGAAAATTGAGGAGAAATGCACATAATGTAAAGTTAATCATTTTAAAGTGGACAATTCGGTACATTGTTTTCCAACTACCACCTTCATCTAGTTCCAAAACATTTTCATCACTCCAAAATAAAACTCTGTATTCATTCATCAGTTACTTGCCATTCCCCCCTACCTCCAGCCCCTGGCAACCATCAGTCAGTTTTCTGTTTCTGTGGATTTACCTATTCTGGATATTTCATATGAATGGAAGCATGAAATAAGTGACCTATTGTGTCTGGCTTCTTCCATTTAGCATAAAGTTTTGGAGGTTCATCCACACTGTAGAGCATGTATCAGTACTTCATTCCTTTTTATGGCTGAATAGTATTCCATTGTGCCACTGCACTCTATTCATCCAGGTGATAGGTATTCATGTCATTTCTACCTTCTGGCTAGTGTGAGTAGTGCTACTATGAACAACAGATGACTTTGTCCCAACAATTCTGTTACTAGGCACTGATCCTACCAATATGCCCACACAAAAAATTATAAAGCAAAAATCTGAAAACAATCTAAATGTCCATCTCTGGGGGCCTAGTTACATAAAGTGTACACATTTGCACAAACTGATCTGCAAACCTAACAAAGAATAAGGCAGCTCTTCACGGACTAATGCAAAAAGGTAGAGGTACCTTCTATAAAAATTTCAGGTGGCAGGATACAGTGTTAAAGTATGCTATCAAACTTTGACTTTAAAGAAAAGGAGGGAAGAAAGATTTTTATATAGAGATCAAGTTCTTGAAATTAATTTAATTTGAGATATAATTTATTTGTAACATTGTATTAGTTTTGGTGTACAACATAATGATTTGACATACTTAAATATTGTGAAACTATGACCACAGTAAGTTTAGTTAACAACTACACATTGTTAGAATTTCCTTTTCCTGGTGATGAGAACTTTTAAGATCTCTCTTAGCAACTTTCAAATAGGCAGTACAGTAATAGTAACTATAGTTGCCACACTAAACATTACATCCTCAGGACTTATTATAACTGGAAGTGTGTACCTTTTGACCCTCTTCGCCCATTTTGCCATTCCCCCACCCCAACTCTGGCATTCAGCAATCTGTTCTCTGTATCTAGTTATTGTTTGTTTGTTTAAGAGTCCACAAATAAGTGAGATAATACAGTATTTGTCTTTCTCTGACTTATTGCACTTAGCATAATGGCCTCAAGGTCCTTCCATGTTGTCACAAATGACAGAATTTCCTTTTTTTTTAGTGGCTGAATAATATGCCACTACATGTGTACATCACATTTTCTTTATCCATTCATCAAAAAACTGGACACTTTAAGATGTTCCCATGTCTTCGCTATTGTAAATAATGCTGCAGTGGACATGGAAGTGTGAATATGTTTTTGAGATATTGATGATGGTTTCTTCAGATAAATACCCACAAATGGAAGGGCTGGATCATATGGTATTTCTATTTTTAATTTTTTGAGGAACCTCCATACTGTTCTCCATAGTGGCTGCACCAATTTACATTCCCACCACAGTGCATGAAGGTTCCTTTTTCTCTACATACTTGTCAACACTTATTATTTCGTGTGTGTGTGTGTGTGTGTGTGTGTGTGTGTGTGTGTGTGTGTGCGCGTGTGCATAAGCATGTGCACCTGAATTGGCACGAAATACCCCTGACATCTCTGGAAGGATCCACAAGAAATTGGTAGTACTGATTGTCTCCACGGAGGGACCTGGGTGGCCAGGGACGGTTGTAGGGGAGACTTGTTGCTAGATACACTTTATACCTTTTGAATTTTGAGTTGTGCAAAAGTATTCAATTTTAAAAATCTAAATAAATCTTGTTAAGAACAGATACAGAACTCAACAAAAGCTATTTTCATTGGGAGTGAAAAAAAATGTAGCATAAGAATCTTTTTCTTTTTTCTAAGCTTGCTGTTCCCCCACCTCACAAGCTGGCTGAGCTGGTGAGGAGGGGCACGCTTGGGTTCATTCTAGCAGTGGGAGAAGGGTGTCACTGTGGATGGAGGAGTTGCGTGGTCCCCAGAGAGGGCTCAGACGGGGAATGAAGACAGGTCCACTCCTAGAGGCTCACAGTTTCAGACACCACAGACAGAGCCTGGAAGCTTCTGGAGACAGAAAAAAGGGCTTCCAGGAGCCAATCCCAAGACCTGGGAAGGGGCTGGGCCCTGGATTTCAGCACCAGCAAGTCAGAAGACAATGAACAGAGCTGTTAGAATCCTTAGCCAAAATGTCAATCAAAAGCAAAGGCGAATACAAACCCTTTCGGACTTACAAGGATCTGGGGAATCACTTTCTAGCCATCCTTTCTTAGAAAGTTGTTCGAGTGTGTGCTTCAACAAAATAAGGGAGTAAGAGAGTCAGCCTTGGGATCCAGGTGAGAGCAGAGGTTCCCAGGAGCCTTGGGAGCTGGGAGCCTGGGTGACACTGAAGGAACCCTCAGGCCACCTTGGAACGGGAGGGTGGGAGGATAAGGCTCTACTTGGCTCTGAAAACAAAACAGCTAACCTGGCAACAGACCACCTGTGATGTCTGGCTTCCAGGAACTGCTCTGAATACACCTTAGAAAACAGGAACTCCAACCCATCCAGCGACGTTCAAGCAGTGGGTTGGGAAAACAGACTGTGTTTACATTGTTTCCTCTACTTTAAACATTAAAAGCCTCTGAGCCATTGGCTGCGTGTCTGAGGAGGTGACCCCACAGACTGAATTGGGTCTGCCTCACCCTGGGTACCTGGTCCATTTTTGTCACAGTGACAGTTCATAGCTCAGGTGTCCTTTGGGAAGTTTTCTCTGACTCTGCCCCCACCCCTTCCAGCCACCCAGCTCTGTCCACCAGGACTTCCACTATCACCACAGGGGAGCCCACCCCATTAGTGAGGTGCACCCAGCACAGGGACTGGCTCAGACCAGAAATCAGCTCCCAGGCTGCTCTGGAGCTGAGTCATCTGGCAAGGGGTGCTGGACACCCCAAGAACATTCCCCCTTGGGCAGAGGGAACTCCCAGTGGGGCAGGGCTGGCCACCCAAAGAAGTATGGCCTAGTTGAACATGCACTGGGCTTTGGAGCAAGGCAGAGGGAGGGACCTCTTCTGTAGACCCCTTCCAGGGGGCACTGGACCAGGAGCCTCAGGGACTTGGAGTTGCCAAGTCTGTCTTCCTGGAGGAGGAAAGGGGAAGAGAAATGCACTGTGTGTGTGGGTGTGGGTGTGGGGTCGGGGGTTTGTCAGCTGCATCATCATAATGGAAACAGCACAACCCTGGGCATCAGGGTACTTCCCCTCTGTGGCTTCAGAGTCCTTGTTAGGAGATGAGATGGAAATCACAGGAGCATACAGGGGCACTGGGCTGAAGTGACAGAAGGGTGACAAAGCACCCTGTTAATGTGCAGATGTGAGGGGGCACATTGCCACTGACACCCCCCTTCCCTCCACTCCCCTGACAGCCAGCCAGGGGCTTGAGAGACTGCAGCCTCTGACCTCCAGCACAGATGGCAGCCCTTCACCACCCTCAGCATCAGGTCTGAACTCTGACCTGCTAGAGCCCTTTGGGGACCAGGGGTTCCTCCTGTCCATCAGTAACTCACCCTGGTGAGGATCCTGCTGTTTGTCCAGAGAGAACTTTATGGAGTGGCAGCCGTTTGGGAGACTGGCCCCAAAGGCAGGCAGCCATATCTGGGGATGAGGAAGCCAGGGTGGCCTCCAAGCCCCAGCCCCATCTAGGGAGGAGGGGTGCCAGGCCGTGTGGGTGAGGAACGGAGGCCACCCGAGGGAACACCGTGCTCTGAGATTCTTATTCAGTGTGTCAGTCTGACACCTCCAAGGACATCCTGTCCCCGGCTTGTCCTTGCGTAAGGTTGGGCCAGGAGCAGGAGGCCCAGGTCCCTGACCCAGCCTGGAGGCCCGGGGTGTGCTCTGAGCGACCCCTGTGGCCTCGTTGGGTGCGGGGGCCAGGAGGGCAGATTTTCCCCGCTGCAAGCCTCGCGCTCCACCTCCGTGGATGAACATTCAGCCTCCTCGGGTTCCTGCGTGTTACGGGGCCAGCGTCTTGGCTTCTCTAGGCCTCAATTATCTTGCCTGAAAAGTGGGGGTGAAACGGCGTTTGGTTAGGGTTGTTATGAAGCCTGTCAAGCCGGACGGCACCCAGACTGCCCCCACACTCGGTGCGGGAAGTTGGGGTTCGGGGGCGTCGCCGCCCCGCCCCCCGCTCGCTTCCGGCCTCGGCCCCGCCCCCAGCCTGCGGCCCGTTTCCTGCCCCCGGCCCGCCCCCGGCCCGCTTCCTTTCCCGCCCGGGCCCCGCGCCGGCCCCGCGCCACCCAGTCATGTCCGCCGGTTGGTTCCGGCGCCGCTTCTTGCCCGGGGTCCCGCTCCCCGCGTCCCGGACGCCCCGACCGCGCGCCAGCCCCGTGCCCTACCGGCGGCCCCGCTTCCTGCGCGGCTCGGGCTCGGGCCCCGGCGCCGCCGACGCCTCGCGCCGTCCGGACGTTCGGCCCGTGCGCAGCCCAGCCCGGGGCCGCGCGCTGCCCTGGAACGCAGGCTACGCCGAGTGAGTGCCCTCCCCAGGCGACCCCCGCCCCGGAGCCCCGGCCCGGACCTCTGCCGAGCCCGCCTGGGGCCCTGGGCTGCCTTAACCCAGGCTGAGCCGAGTGGGGGGACCCCCGACCCCAACTTGTGGAAGGCTCCCACTGTCCTGCCAGCGGACTCCTGACAACGTCCCCCGTCCCACCTCAGCCTTTTCTTTGGGACTCCAGCCTCCCCCAGAGGGTTGCCTGGAACGACCTGAACCCCTGCTGCTCCCAAGATGGGGCAGGGGTCACGGGAGAATCTGAGTCGTGGCCTTCGGAGATAACCTCCCCACTCCTACCCCAGTCTCCCCCTGGGTTGTGGCCTACGCTGTATGGGACGGAGATTCTGGCTGAGCTAGGGCGGCAGATAGGCGAGGGAGCCCCGGATCTCCCTAGGCGGCCCAGCCCACAGGTAGGCTCCAGAGGGGCCGGGCCTGGCCTCAGCCCTAAGGTCACTGAACAGTTAGGAAACGTAGCACCACGTTTGTGCAGGTGTGTGTCAAGGACAGCGTGGGGGTAGTTCCAGAAGGAGGGCTCCTCCCCTGTGTATCAGCTGGGTCTCTGCCCATAGCGACATGGGTGGGTCCCCAGAGTCACTGATCACTTCCCAACCTCAGGATCATCAATGCAGAGAAATCTGAGTTCAATGAGGATCAGGCAGCCTGTGGACAGCTGTGCATCGGTAGATGTGAGCTCGGGACTGAAGAGAATCAGGAATGGCTGAACTTGTGCCCAGAGGAGGTGAGCACCACTGGCCTGAGCCCCCTTGCGGGCCGGGGCCGGGACTGGGGCCAAGACTGCACGCTGGAGTTCCTGCCTTTAGTGCCACCTGCCTGGCTGGGGGACGGCTGAGGAAGCCAGGCTGAACCTGACACCAGGCCCTTCCTGTGCAGTTCCTCACAGGCCATTACTGGGCACTGTTTGATGGGCATGGTGGTCCAGCTGCAGCTATCCTGGCTGCCAACACCTTGCATTCCTGCCTGCGCCGGCAGCTGGAGGCTGTGGTGGAGGGCATGGTGGCCATGCAGCCCCCCATGCACCTCAGCGGCCACTGTGTCTGCCCCAGTGACCCCCAGTTTGTGGAAGAAAAGGGCATTAGGGCAGAAGACTTGGTAATCGGGGCTCTGGAGAGCGCCTTCCAGGAATGTGTGAGTGTGGCCTTTGGCTGGGGAAGGGGAATGGTTTGGCCCGGGGACCTGAGGGACCCTGTGGGGTGGGGCATCCTTGCACATGGTAGTGGTCACCCTGTATCTTTGGATTGGGAGGACATGACTGGTTTGTTTGGTACTGACCATCACGGTCACCCTAATTCCTCCCCTTTATCCAGCGCCTTCTGTGTTCTAGATTCTTTACCTGCATCATCTTGTTGCACACCCCAGTCATCCTTTGTGCAAGACTGGTTTCCCTTCCTCAGTTTTCAGTAGGACTTCCCTCCCTCCCGAGAGGCCACCCAGCTCCCGACCACAGGGATCCTGGAGTCATAGCTAGACTTTGGGCCAGAACTGGCAGGCTTGCTGGTGGGGAAGTGAAGTGACGGGTGGGGATTGGGGACAGAGTGGTATGGTGGCAGTACAAGCAGCAGTTAAAGCAGTCTCGGTTTGCCCCAGGATGAGGTGATCGGGCGGGAGCTGGAGGCCTCAGGCCAGGTGGGTGGCTGCACAGCCCTGGTGGCTGTGTCCTTGCAGGGAAAGCTGTATGTGGCCAACGCCGGGGATAGCAGGTGAGTGAGCCCTGGAGGGGGATGGACAGTGGGGACAGTGAAAGGGGGCTGGAGTGGAGGGACGGCAATGGAGGACTGACTGGCTGAGTTGTGCACCTGCCATGTGGAGAGCAGGGGGTGGACAGCAGGTGCCAGGCCCAGCGTTGTTATCCTGCCAGCCATAAGCAGTCGTGGAGGGCTTTGGGCAAGGAACTGGCATAGGCAGAACTGGCTCCTGGGGGCTGGAAGAGGAGGCAGCAGGAGGGAGGCCCTGGGTGAGGGTGGAGGCTGCCCCACAGACCTCTCTCTCTCCTCCTGCCCTTTTGTAGGGCCATCTTGGTACGGAGGGATGAGGTCCAGCCCCTGAGTTCTGAGTTCACCCCAGAGACAGAGCGGCAGAGGATCCAGCAGCTGGTAGGTGCCCCTGGCAGGGGGAGGCCAGAGGCCACCAGGGGGAGCCTGATCTGAGCATGGCCTCCCTACCCCCAGGCCTTTGTCTACCCCGAGCTTCTGGCTGGTGAGTTCACTCGACTGGAGTTCCCTCGGCGACTGAAGGGGGACGACTTGGGGCAGAAGGTTTTGTTCAGGGATCACCACATGAGTGGCTGGTGAGCGAGGTGGGGTTGGAGGACACAGTAGGGCAGCCCTGGGGCAGCCCCCTTCCACCTGGGCAGGGTAGGCCCTGTGTTGTGGAGAGATGAGGTGGCTGATGCCGGGTCTGCTCCTGGTAGGAGCTACAAGTGTGTGGAGAAGTCGGATCTCAAGTACCCACTGATCCATGGACAGGGTAGACAGGTCAGTGAATGGCCCCCTCCAAGAATCCCTCTTAAACTGCCCCCTGCAGAGCTGGGAACTCTGCTGTCCCTTGCTGGGGGCTGTGGCTGGGGTCACAGGGTCTGCTCCAAGGCTTTAGGATATTTCTTCCTCAGCCCGGGGTACCCAAGGGGCCACGGTCCACCTGTGTGCCTTCCTGTGCATCTGCTGTCACCTCACACTTCCTTCTCCCCAGGCTCGATTACTGGGAACACTGGCTGTCTCCAGGGGCCTGGGAGACCATCAGCTCAGAGTCCTGGACACAAACATTCAGCTCAAGCCCTTCTTGCTCTCTGTCCCACAGGTGAGGGGGCAAGAGCCCACCGCAGCTTCCATCTTCCCAGAAAGGCAGACGGTGAGGCTGGCGGGGGCCAAGGGGCGCTGAGGGATCCCGGCTTAACTTGCAGGTGACTGTGCTGGATATGGACCAGCTGGAGCTGCAGGAGGAGGATGTGGTTGTTATGGCAACTGATGGGCTCTGGGACGTCCTGTCCAATGAGCAGGTGGCACGGCTGGTACGGAGCTTCCTCCCTGGTAACCGAGAGGACCCACACAGGTACTGGGGCTGCCAGGGCCTGGCTTGGGCCTGGGTTGGAGCTAGCGGAAACACCCAAGTAGTTACAGCTGCGGGACAGCACTGATGACAGGCGGGCGGCCAGGACGGGGCTGTCTCGGGCTTCCAGAGGGTGGCTGTGGGTCCTCTCCGGCTTGCAGCTTGCCTGGCCCTAACCGGACTGCGTTGCTCGGGTCCCCAAGTGTTCAGCCCTGTGTAGCAAGCTTTTCAAGGTATGGCCTTGCCTCTTTGCTCTGGCCCAGAAGTGCATCTGCAGGATGGTCCCCACAGGTTCTCAGAACTGGCCAAAATGCTGATCCACAGCACACAGGGGAAGGACGACGGTCCAACAGGGGAAGGGCAGGTGTCCTATGACGACATCTCTGTGTTCGTGATTCCCTTGTGCAGACAGAGCCAAGGGAGAAGTAGCCGCTGAAGATTCAGACACTGCGTCTCAGGACCACTCCAGGGCCGGTAGCAGTCTGGGCATCCCTCCACTGGGTAGCAGCAGGCCTTCCTGCTCTGTCCCCAGACACAGCCTGGGACCCTCACCTGCACCCCAGTCCCTTTCCATGGGAGCAGTTATTACCAGGCTATTACAGCTGAAGGAGCATGGAGAGGCAGGCAGGGAAGGAATGCTAGTGTCAAAGATAACATCCCTCTGGCAGATACCATCCAATTAGGAAACCCACATGAAGCTCCTCAGATAGGATCCTTAACTGCCCATTCCCAGATGGGGACAGCGGACTGAGGGCACTGGGCAAGGATGCCAGGAGGGGCAGCCAGCCTGTCTGGGTGCAGGCGGCCAATCTGTCAGGACACCTACTCAGCATCCCCCGAAGCCCACACACGGCACTTTGTGGGCAGCTGTGGGCAGCCTTGGAGCTGCCAAGCCATCCTGCAACAGCCTCTGGGGAGACCAGCTCAGGTCCTACCCTGCTCCCTGTGCGGGCAAGGCACAGCTCCGGGGCGGAACGTGGAGAACCAAGGCGCGAGGAGCCCCAGCGCTAGCTGAGGAGGGCATGCCCTCCAGATCCCTGCTCCTCCTGGGCCCCCGCCCTGCCCTGTGCTGATGCCCAACCGTGCCTTTGATTGTCCTCATCACTTTCCTGTCATTAAAGGTTTGTGTGCAGAAGAGCCCTCACGACCTGCAAACTGCTGTACGGCCTGCGCCATACACCACCTTTTGCTTTTCGTTCCCTTCCAAGCACTCTTGGCTCCACCTTGCAGGTTTGCCTCTAGTCAGGGCAGTTTCCTCTGTGGCCTCGCCCATTCCCAGCGTGGGGTGAGCCCAGTGAGAGGTGCAGGCCAGGGAATGCGAAGGAGGTCTCCCCCACCGTCTGCGAGGTCCAGGCTTGATGCTGCAGGAGGGGTGCCTCTAACCTATGTTTTGGGTGCAGTAGAGCTAGACTTGGCCGGAGACAGCCCGCTGGGGCCCTGCTGGGGCTCCAGGGCTTGATGAGCAGCGACTTCCTCACCTCCCAACGCCTCAGCCCAGGTGTTTGGCAAATAGGTGTTGAACTATGAGGCAGCTACCTTCATGACCTCAGCCTCCCCAGACCCATGCCTATTTTAGTTTACAGTTGAGATGAATTCTTATCAGGCAACTCATAGCCCTGGACTATAAGCAGGGAGGAGAGACCCCAGAAATGAGGGTAAAATGCCTGTATTTAATTCAGTGGGGCGGCTCAAACCCCCTTCCTGCCCGTAAGTCATTTAGATTCCATTTCCTGTCCATCCTCCAGGGAAGTGGAAGGAAAAACCACAAAATTTTTTTCACATAGTCACAGTCCAGTAGTTCTGGGCCTACTTCTGTTCACAGCTGGGTCCTGACCAACTGGTTGGCCCCAGAAGCCCCAGGTAGCCTTTCAACTCCTCTGGTAAGGTGGCTGGCGAGTGCAGGGTCTCCCCTGCCAGCCTACAGGAACTGTACTTGCTCTTCCTCAGCAGTCCCGTGCCACCAGCAAAGCATGGGCAGCGTCCTGTGCCCGCCTCTCACCCGCCTCAACTGTGGGGGCTGAGCCAGATAGCTCGCCCCCACAGCCAGATTGCTTTGGTTCCTACCACTGCCTGTACTTTCTCCTCACACAAGCTGAAGCCCAGGGAGTGGGTGCAGCAGGTCTCTCAATGGCAAGCAAGCTAAACCCACAGGACTGATTGCTGCAGGGACAGCCCCACTGATCCTGGAGTCAAATGCAGCAGTCCTCCCCCCCAGGCCACGATGGCTCTCTTCCTCCTCAAGCAGTTTCGTCAGGAGGGCCTAGGCGTGGCCTGCCACTCACAAGCTGGGATGTTCCCTCTGCTGCCTCTCCAAGCCCTCTGCCAAACTCCCAGGACCCAGGATAAAGAAGCAGACCCCAGGCTGTGTCCTCTGGTTCAGGGAGGGCCAGGCAAGAGGCAGGCAGCAGGTCCCGCCGCTGAGGATGCTGAGCAGAACGCACGCTCTAGGAGTTGCCACCTTACCAGCCAGGCAGTATGAGTCACCAAGCAACTGGCCGTGCCTTCTGCCAGAACTGGTGCAGCAGTCTCCAAAAGACCCCCATCCTTGTCCCCAGAAGCCAGGGCCTGACAGGATGAAACCTTATTCCAGCTATAGAGGCTGCCAATCTGATCAAGGGCTTGAGGTAAGTCAGGGAAGAAAGGCAGCCTGAGCTACATGCCAGATGTAGTGTTTAAAATCAAGGTTGGCTTGGGCCAGTCACATTTCTGCCTGTACGGCTGCCCATTAGAGCCTGGGGCTGCGGAGACCCAGGCTGCTGTGCACTGAGGGCTAGGTCTAGCAGTTCCTCCCACCAGCCCACAGGCTTCAGGCACCAGGGCAGGCCCAGGGAGCCCAAAGATCCATCCACACAGCATCACAGTGAATGCCAGCAGGGACCAGGACCGCTAGCTGGAGACAACCATCCCTCCCAGCCTCCAGGCGCCAAGCCAACAGTGCTACGGAAACCCCATGGAAGAGGCTGCAGCCATAAAATTCTGTTTCAGACAGACAACATGGAAAAAATGTTTATATGTTAAGTACAAAAGGGACATAAAATTGTATATACAGTAGAATGACTACATAAACACCAAAAATCTATGCACAGAAATTTCTAGAGGAACATTTAACACGAAAAGATCAACAGTGGTAGCATTTGGGTGGCAAACATTTTAAACTCCCAAATTTTACTTAATAAGCATTATGATTGCAACAGGGGAGATTTTTTCTTTGGAAAAAAAAAAAAAATCACTGGCTGGTGGTTGAGCAGTGCAATATCACTGTCACAAATCGGTGGCTTTGGGCCTCCCCACTGAGAAGGGCCTAAGCGCCTCTGGCTCCCAGAGAACCTGTACAGCCCCTTCGCCCGTCATTCTGCCCTGTCCCCACCACCTCACCGCATCACTTCCAGCTATATTTTTCCCTTTGCTTCCTGACCCAGGAGCCAGCTGTGCAGCCACAGGTCCCTATAAACAAAGGGCACACAATGTGTATTTTCAAAGGATGGTGCCTCACTTTGGCCACAGGAACTCAGTATAAATCATTTTCCTTGCTGACAGGCAAGCCTGCTATGCTCTGGTTGCAGATGTGAGTTATGCAGCCTTTCTTGTTAAGCTCACCGTTCCTAGCACTCTAAACAGGTACTCCTACCATGGGTTTTCTACCCTGGAAAGCCAGAAGTAGACAGTGAAAGTTCCAATCTTGGTTTCTGAAGTCCCTCTGCTGGGAAGGCAGAGCTACACAGTGGGCAGCATGGCAGAAGCTGCAGATCCCGGTCTCCTGGGAAATAGATCAGCCCCTTGCCCTTTAAGTTCGGGCAACAAGTCAAAAAATAACTGCTAATAAAACAACACAACCAAAGTAACTGCTGGCAATTCCTACTGTGAACAGAGACAGTAATGGCTTGCTTTTACCTCTAGCTGGTAAGTACTCATGGGCAAGTCATAACCTTGTTGGGCCTTTTTCTGGATCTGCAGGGAATGTTACCTGTTTAAATATTTGGGAAATAAGTGAAGTTAACACACCACTTGTCCTGCTCAAAGGCCATGCAGGGGAAGAAAAAGCCATGAGCCAGCCGCAGCTCATCTCAATGTTGATCAGGACCCCTCCCTCTCCCAAGAGAAGGTAAGGAAAAGCAGCAAGAAAGCAGATGTATTAGGTTAACAGGAGTGACCTGTAATTGGCAAAGAAGCCTCATTTGACAAACTGAAAATGTGCTGGTTCCAGCACCTTGTTCCCCAAATGCTGGAAGCCAGACACAAAGGCATGCAAAAGTGACTGTCACACATACAGGTGTAGACAGAGCATCAACCGGGCAAAAGGGAGCTAATACTGCAGAAAGGGCCCCAAAGTGCAGCCTGAAGAGCACAAGGAAGTCCTCCCGAGACCCTCACTTAGCTGCCATAGGAAGAGCAAACACTGGAAGCTTTGCTTCATTCAGTTTCCCAAAGGAAAACGAGGAATCCGAAGACTCGCTAACACCTGCGGCAAACACTATTCGCACGGAAGCACCCCTCCTCCTGGGCCACAGGGCTCCACCTCCTTGGGCTGAGCTCTGGGAAACGACAGATGTATATATATACATATGCATACATACTTGTATGTGTAGATGTATGCACATACAATATATTTAAATGAAGGTGTACACACTGTGCTAAAATACAACAGAAACCCAGGTCATATATAAAAAGGCTGAATATAACATATAACACAGGCCTAGGATCAGCTCTTGATTGGGAGCTGGGGAATCATCTGGAGACTATGTACACGATTTGTGGTGGGCAGGGAAGGCGTATCAGTGTAAACAACTCAGACTCACTCCACAATACAGGCCCACAGGTAAGCGTGATGTATCTCATATACAAAAATAAACTCCCACCTTGCTTTTGTACACAACCAAGCTCGGTAGGCACCCAGAAGGACCACGGGTTTGTCTTGATGGAGCCCACATCAAACTGCTGCTCAACCTCCCAGCCCTAGGGACTCACCCGCTACCCCTCCCTCCCTCTTTCAGGCTCTTGGGCCTTTTCCCACCTAACGCCCGGAGCCTGAAGCATGCCCAGATCACCCACCCTCACCCAACTAACCTGCAAGGCTTCCTGGCAAGCAAGGTCCTTCTGTCTCTGTCCCTTTCTGACCCCAAGATATATGAAGACTTACTTCTGTAAATGTTTGGCACCTAATTAACATGATGGTTGTGGAATAATGCCACAATGACCCAGGGAGACCCAGTCACAAGACATGCAGGGTAAGGGCAAGGGGCACTGAGCTGCCCTAGCATCTCGAAACCAGAGCACAGGCTTCCCATGCATCACGGGGTGGGAGAAGGGGGTGTGCAGAATAAACTTCACCAGCAACTCAGCAGCAAACACATTCCAGACTGGAGGCGTCTTGAGGGCCCCACTATTCCCTAGTTGTGAGTCTGGCCACTCCTCTGGTGGAGGTCAGGGCAGCGACAGCTGGAGAATCAGCCCCGACGGCATCTGCTGCACCGAGAGTCCTGTGAAAGCAGCTCGGCAAAGCGGTTTTTTTCTCTTGAGCAGATATACAGTACATCCATGGGAAGGCTGTGTGGAAGGATGGTCTCCAGACCAGTAAAACAATCCAATCCCAGTATGATCTCAGTCCTCTCTGAGTTTTTTCCTGCTGGCCGCCCTCACTGCACAGAAATAGCCGAGCAGCATCAGGGTCAGTCATCAATGGTGGGCAACCAGAAGGCCTGCAAGAAGAGCAGGAGTCAGCTTCAAAACGCCATGCCTCTCTTCACTTCTTCCCCCACCCTGCAGCACAGACGGACCCAGCCCCGGCGGGGCAGGGGTCGTGGGTTGGCGGCCCACCCACCTAACCGGTGGAAGGGCAATCTCTGGGGACACTCCCCCTGCCGCTGGTTGCATCCCGCCCACCACGGCGGCCCAGGGATAAGAACAAGAAGCACAGTCCCAGCGACCTGGCCTCACTGCTCGCTCCCCAGGGGACCTCAGACCAGCCCTTTCCTTCCTGAGCTGCAGAAAATGAGAAGGATTGGGTTGGATTGGTTTGCTACATTTTTTTCTGACACCATTTTCTTGGTAAAAAAGGGGGGTGACAACAGCGTGTTCTAGGTGGTCTAGCGAAACGCCTTGTCCCCTAACACGCAGGTAGGTTTAGAGATACCAAGAGCAAACTGTGGAGACCAAGACTCATGGACGCTTTGTTCTGCTAGTGTTTCCTAGGGAGGGATGGGGCCTGGAGCACATTCTAAGTGGTGAGCTATGACCCACTCTAATTTTTGAGAAACTCAGCATAAACCGAGAGGAATGGAAAATGGAAAGGTTCAGCCACAAAAGGGTGGTTCAGAGTATAAAAAGCCAAAAAGCTCTGAAGCATAGCCCCAGATACCCTGGGTATAAAACCAGCAGTCAGAGCAAGCCTGGCCGAAGAGCTCCTGGGAGCTCAGAGGGGATCCTGGATCATGGAAAGAGGAGTAAAATTGAAGACCAGTCTGAACCAGACATCAGATACTAAGAGGTGAAGGGAAGCACCAGCTGAGAAACACGAACTTGGGGTGTTGGTAATGTACCTATTTAGAAACATACCTTGCTGTGCTCTTTTAAGTACCCACCACCCCACTGGAAAAGGCCCCTAGGTGGAGGACATCTCCCACTGTTCACATACCATGTTGGAACACGCACTGGCAAAGGTCATGAACTTGGGGTTGAACTGCAAACAGGTAATGGGGCCTGTGTGTTTGCCATCCAGCACAGCCACTTTTATACCGCTTTCTCCATTCCAGACATGGATCTTGCCATCCTCTGAACCTAAAGAGAGTGACAAGGAAGATACAATAGCTCAAAACACAACACAAAGACAAGTAGGAAAGAGATGTGGATTAACATCTGCAGAGAGACTGAGCTTCAGGACCCGGCCCTCAGCAGAAGTTGAGAGGGAGGAGACACCGTGAAGAAAGAACTCTGGGAACTGACCTTGATCCTAGTTATTTGTTCCTGGGCAAATCACTTCCTCCCTAACTTCAGTTTTCTCATTAAAAAGGAGGCTGAATACCATTACTATACCAGTATCTAGCCACTAAGACTACAGAACACAGGGTTATACCGAAAGTTAGTATTGCTAGTAAGATGGTGCGTGTACAGTTTGACGCTAATGCAGGTCCAGGGAAAACCAACATTAATTCCAGTTCCCAGGGAGGAACTGAGAAGTCAGGAGAGTTTAAAGACTTGGGCATAATGTGCTACACAGAAATCTGAGAACATCTACCAAAAGGGAAATAAATAATTTCTTAATTACTAAAACAAAACAAACACACAGTACCAGAAAAGTAACCCCTAAGGGGGATAAAAGCAGCTTACCAATCATAATAAACTGGGAGTCTGGAGTAAATGAGGCCTCCAGTGTGACAGCTTTGCTATTGGCATAACCCTAAGAAAGCAGAACATTCTCTTGTTACAGCACCATTAACAAAAAATAATTGCCTATGAACACTGACCTAGCGCACACATCACCTTTCTTTCCGCAAAATGCTCTTCTCCTCATGTAGTGCCACAAAGTTCCAAACTCAGCCGCCACCCTTTACAACTGACCCCCTATCCCAACCCCGTGGTTCAAGGTGGCAAGAAAATGTTTATGGTCAGGAATCATTTTATATCAAAACATCAAACTTGGGTCACTGGGTGAGAAGTGAATGCCTGAGAATCCAAGAGAAACATGCGCAGGAAGAAATGCCAAATCCCTGCCTCGGTCAGTGAGTCTAGCATAACTGATGGTCTCCACCAACCAGCTAACATAGTTCTCAGCCCACAGAGGTCCAGGATGGAAACGGCCAAGCTCAAAGGCTGTCAGCTCACCCCAAATGTGTGCATCACCACTCCCTTGAATGCGTCAATGAGACGGATAAAGCTGCCGTTGGTGGAGATGAGGATGAGTTTGCCATCATTGCTGAACTTAAGTCCTGTCCACTCACAAGTCCGATCATACTGCATCTTAAAGGTTGCAAATGGCCCCTGTGGAAGATAAAAACAGCAGCCCCAGGCCCATGGCCCATCAATAGTTCCTTCTGCCGAAACCAGCCCTCATCCTCTCCCTGGAGATTCCTTCTGACTGCAGAAGTAGGACATGAACTGCTGCTCTGACGCTCACTAGTGTCTGCCACACTATAGAAGAGGCTCTGAAACATTCGCTTCACCCTTCCAAATGTCCGTAACAACTAGTGCGAAGAGTCAAAGATTTTACCTTATCAAAAGAGCGAAGGTCATAAAGTTTGACCATTTCAGAATTGACACCTGCAGCAAAAATTAACCCTTCTGGGTCAAAAGAACAAACTGGCTTGCCCTGTAGATGCATGAGGCCCTAAGAAAAAGGAAATAAGAAAAAAAAAATTAATGAACCCAGGATCCTACTGCTATATAATTTACTCTTCCCAAGTAAATGAAAGTTAAGGGGTACAAAAAGCTACCAGCCCACCTACAGTATGGAAAAAGCAAACAAACCTAACTACAGTGAGGCTTTCTGAGCACAGATCTTCACACAACTGATTTCACTGTACTAACTGTACAGGTTCTATACACACTGACTTCCTATGAAAATAAACCCCAAGGCCAAAGCCATATAGCTCAATGCCTCAGGAAAACTGTTCTAAGCAATATGTGCACAGCATAATGCAATATGCACTGAATTAGGGTATTTGCTTAATTACCAGCTACCTACCGAGAACACATTTTCTCCATAGCTTAAAAAGACTGGGGTCCCAGAGGGGCACCCACTGCTTTCCCACTTCCTCAAGAGGGAGAGTTGATGACAGTGCCTACTGCCCACCTGAGAAGACACTCCCAGTGTAGCTGAGCAGTCCCATTACCTGGCAGTTAGGAGACCGGAGATCCCAGAGTCGAATGGTCTTATCAAGAGATCCAGAAATAAAAGTGTCATCCACAGGTGACATGGACAAGGCCACTACCCTATAAGGCATCAAGATAAATAGGAGTTGAAGCAAAATATTTGCAAAAATTGGATGTGAACTCTAAACCAGTTTACCTGTCTACCTACATATACCTCTTGTCCAAAAACTGCCATTTTAAGAAACATAGCTACATGAAAAACCTGGAATACTTAAAGGCAGCTAGTATAATGAAAAAAGCAACTTAAAGTTAACGTATGAAAATGTAAGAGTCCGATGAAAATCAAACCAGGACATACTGCCTCACACCCACTTGCACAGTCATTATCAAAAAGAGTGGTAACAAATGTTGGTGAGGATGTGGAGAAACTAGAACCCTCATACATTGTTGGTGGGAGTGTAAAATGGTGCGGTTGTTTTGAAAAAGTTTTACAGCTCCTCAAAAATTAGTTACTCTATGATGCAGAATTATACTCCTAGGTACATACCTAAGAAAAATGAAAACATATGTCCTTACAAAGACGTACACATATGTTCACAGCAGCATTACTCATAATAGTCAAAAAATAGAAACTACCCAAATAGCTATCAACTAACAAATATACACACAAAATGTGGTATATTCATATAACGGAATGTTACTTGGCAATAAAAAGAATGAAGTACTGAATCACGTTACATGTATGATTCATGGAACATGGTAAGTGAAAGAAGTTGGACACAAAAGGCCACATCGTCTGGCTCCACCTCCAGGCATGCCCTGTTCCCTCGTGCCTTATTGTAGTGCACTTTGCTGCTATTGGGTGTTTTTCACAAATGGAAGATTGTGGCAACCCTGGATCAAGCAAGCCTATGGGCACTACTTCACCCCCAAGAGTGCACTGGCCCACTTTGTGTTTCTGTGTCACATTTTGGTCATTCTCACAAAATTTCTAACTTTCCCATTACTGCTATATTTATTCCAGTGATCTCTGATCAGTCGTTATGACTTACTAAGAGCTCACAATGGTCATCAATTTTTAGCAACAGATACATTAAGGTATGTGCATTATTGTTTTAGATATAATGCTACTGCACACTTTGTAGACTACAGTATAATACAGACATAACTGTTACATGCACTGGGGAACCAAAAAACTCATCTGACTTGCTCTATTGCAATATTCATCATATTGCAGTGGTCTGGATCTGAACCTGCAAACCCCAAGGTACGTGTGTATACAGAACATCCAGGAAAGGAAAGGCTATGAGACAAAAGTGGATTTGTGGTTGCCAGGAACTGGGAGGACAGAGAAGGGGAAACGACGGCTCATGGCACAGGGTTCCATCTGGGGGGATTAAAGTGTTCTGAAATCAGGTAGGTTAGTGATGGTTGCCCAACTCTGTGAACATACCACCATTGAATGGTATATTTTAAAAGGTGAATTGATGATACCGAACTAAATTTCAATTAAAACAGTAACAAAACCACGATTCTGTAACGACGGGTTTGTGGACCATCCAGATCTCCTCAAACATGAGGGGCACCAGCATCACCTGGAGGGTAGGTTGCAACACAAACTGACCTTAACACAGACCCATTCCCAGAACTTCTAATCCAATCAGTCTCAGGTGAGGTCTAAGAACCTGCATTTGCGACAAGCTCCTGGGTGACAGTGATACTGCTGGTTTGGACACACTTAGAGAACCGGAGCCCTGTGCAGAAACTCTATTTCTGATATTGGGCCCCTTTTATACCTACCCCATAAAGAGTTACTCTTTGAAAAACATTTCTTCCAGGGTTTCATCCTGAGCTTTCTTTTCCCCTCTGCTCCAGTTCTCCCTCCACCACACCCGGCTCTGAAGAGACACAGCCATGTCCTTTGCGCTTGGGCCTGGCCTACAGAAAAGGATGGCATGCAGCTGTGCTTTACCTGCCTCCAGAGCAAGCCACAGTCCCAGCCAGGGGCTCCTTGAGGACTGTAGGCTGTGACCCGTTCAGGACCTATCATCCTAAGTGCCACCTATGGAGAAAGCCCTGTGAAAACAGACATTCAGATGGTTCTTCCTCCTGGGTGTTATGGAAGAGGATCCACACTCCGGCCAGGCTGCAGAACACTTCACAGATACAGGAGCTGGTGTCACAGATGAGGATTATAAAGGAAATGGTGGTGGTGTACTGTTTCATTTTGACAAAGAAAAAAAGTTTGAAGTCAAAAAAGGTAATTGAATTGCGCAGCCCATCTGTGACTGGAATTTTTTATCTAGAAATAGAGGAAGTTTAAACTTTAGATGACAACGAAAAGGGCTCTGGGGGTTTTGGTTCCACTAGAAAAAATTTATGCCATGAATAGGAAAATATGTATTTTCTTTAAAATGAAGTTTTTGCCTAAAATAAAAATTTCTTCCAATATTGCACTAGCTCCTTAGCTTACAAATTTAAGTAATTCTCACATTTCCTGGGAGTGTTGAGGTGGTAATCAAAAAGACCGAGCAGAACGTATACGGACCTGTGATTTTATGCCATGTTATTCAGGTCAAAAGCTGGTAGAGGAAGTCTATCTGGGCACAATGCTCTATGCTGAAAAGTACAAGAAATACCAGCAGGAGCAAGACCTCAACTCTAAGGAAGCTTAACTGTCTAGTCTAGACAATTCCAAGAGAGGGTCAGAGAAGGCTTCCGGAAAGCAGCGGCACTGCAGTGGTCAGGGTTGCAAATGGGAGATGCTTTCCTGGAAGGGGCCAGATAGAAAGGCATGAGGCAAGTGCCCAGGAAGCAGCACAGAGTTCACCTCAACTGCAGTGTAGGAGGTGATGCTAGGACATGGGAGAGCACCAGAGGAGGTGAGCCTGACTCCCAGGGGTCAGACAGATGGGAGGAACCACTGAGGCTTCCTCAGGCAGCTGTGAAGTGGTCAGAACTGTAAATACAGCGTGTGAGGCACGGTAGCGATGAGTGAGGGGCTGGCCCCACCTGATGGGGCAGGAGCTAGGACAGACCACAGGCAGTTAAACCTGTATGGAATCAATAGGATTTAACAACTCACTGGATGGGAACAAGGGGGTGAGTCAACAGGTAACTATGAGTTTATCTGAGTCAGGAGAACTAGATGGGAGGGAGATGAAGAAACATGAGGCGGACAGAGAGGAGCCGGCCCAAAGAAACTAACACTGATGTCCAGGGTGTCAGGCCTGTCATGTGGGAGCATGGAGGACACATCTGTGCAGATGTGTATAAAACCTGCAGGTGAAAGTTGAGCCTGGAAATCATGACACATGGGCTAAAAATATGATTTTGGAAGCCATCTGATGAAATTGGTGGATGAAATTGGTGATGGAAGTATCTGAGAAAAAAGCCAAGAAAGGAAAAAAGCCAACTAGGGGAGAACCTTGTTTATGTTAAGAGTCTCAGGGAAAAACACCAAGCAAGAACAGAGCCAAGAAGGGGAAAGTCAGCTGCCACAGAAAAAAAAATCTACCAAGAGGCTGAACATCATGCCCCCAACCGCCCGGGTCCTGCCTCCTCCAAAAAAGCTACAGCAATGGATTTTAACTATAGAGGCAGCAGGGAAAGTGAATTAAAACAGCTTGGAAAAAGCCCCATCAATGATTCTGGGACTCAATCAAGAGTGATTTAACAGTGAATGAATGTGAGGAAGTGGAGATGGTAGCATGCAGATTACTCTATGTCTGACTGTGCAAAGGAGTGGGTAATGGGCCAAGAAAGACGTTTAAGATACGGAAAACCAAGTTAGTTAAGTTTGCAGATACAGGAAATGCCCAGTGAGGGAAATGGAAGCAAGCAAAAAGAGGGGGCTTGGTTCATCAAGGAAGAGAGCTATTTTTT
The DNA here is from genome assembly GCF_040802235.1 of Manis javanica. Lineage (NCBI taxonomy): Eukaryota > Metazoa > Chordata > Mammalia > Pholidota > Manidae > Manis > Manis javanica. Next base: position 3,049,296 of record NC_133158.1, read on the forward strand.
TTTTTTCAGGAAAGGGGTTGAAAGAATTTAGGTTGGGAGGGATAGAAGCTGAAAAGAACTCACTTTGGATTGCTCTGGTTTTCTTAAGAAGGAGGGACAAAATCATCTACTAAGAATTAGGAGATCAAGAGGTTGGATGACTGGGAAGATTAGAAAGAATTTTGAACTGCAGCCAACTCTTAATTACAGACAACTCTGGAGAGCAAGAGCCTGCTGAAGTGGGGACCACCTGTGCCGGAAGGCTTCCTACTCCGAAATGGCCCTTTCCTTAAGGGACACCTGATACTCACGGCCCTAAGAGGTTTCCTCTGACTATCTTTAATCCACATTTTCCTAATTATGTTTTAGCTGAGATTTCAGTTTATCTATGGAAGTCCTGCCCATGCCTCCACAACCTCAGTTAATCACGAGTTGACTGTTTAGGTGGAGTAAACAAGAGAAGACGAAGAGGAATGCCAACAGCAGCAAGGGGCAGCTCCAGTTCACGAATTAACATCTCTCCACTCTTCTATCTGGACAACCTCCAGGGATAAAAAGACCATCTCTCTCCTTCTCTAACACTTGGCTCTTACCTCTTGCTGTGTCCAGGAAAGTATCTGATGTATTTGTTGTCATGTAAGGACAGGTAACGAATAGTATCTGTAAAAAGACAAATATGGCATGATGTTATCCTACTATTTTTAAAGGAATTTACTTTACATTTTCATCTTGAAATGACAAAGTAAAAGAATTGTTTTCCATAACTCAAGCAAGGTGTGACTAAATAATGATAATGGTGAATAATTCCTCCCCACAGCTGAAGGGTAGGCACTACAGATTTCACATACTTCAAAAGCAGAATTCTTAAGTTGACAGCATACAGAGCAACATTTGAAACCATTGTTACTACCAGTCTTTGGCTTCTGCATATTTACAATGTGACTTGTTCTGTAAATATACCCCAGTGTCACCTCAGCTCCCCCCAAAACGACAATGGTTTGAGGGCCCACAGAACAGCAGGCCTTAGAGGAAAACATCTGGCTGCTGAGGAAACCAGCCCAGAGAATGAAGCAGCCATGCTAAGCTGAGGATCAGGCTGCACTCCAGCATAATATTTTTGTCCAGGGTTCTCCTGGACATACTGACCCAAGCCTGACCCCATGTAAGTGTTAACTGAATATACAATTTACATTATAACTAAGCAAAATGCAAAGAGAAGTAATGTCCTGCGACTTCTCTTCTAATTAACCATCTATCCAACGGTCCCTTGTGCATAGAGAAGTGAGTTAAAAATAGTAATAAAGTGACCAAAAGAAGAAGTGAGGAAATTTGGGTTAAAAAGATCACAAGATGTTTAAAAATCAAACTCATGAACTATACTAACAAGTTATGGCAGTTAGATTTTGACAATATCAAAGAGAAGCCTAATCACTGAGATGTGTCCATGGGGAGAACAAGGCTATATTCTTAAAAACCAAATGATTCTATTTGAAAAGGTACACAAATAAAAATGGGAAGGGAACGAAGTGCTACAAAGACTAGAACTGGAAAGTACAATGCCCCTAAAGAGACAAGGAGTAAGGAACAATTATTGAGAAAGAGGTAATACAAAATGGTGGCAAAATACAGAAAAGAAATCAAAGAAAGAACATTCTGGAGGCAAACATCACACAAATGAAGAGGCTGGAAGCACCACGCCAGCCCTGTGGTTCACAGGGGGCACTTTCTCCTCAGAGGGAACATAACAAGCCGGGAATGGAGAAAGGGCACTCTGTGTGTCCCCAAACTGACATCTACATGGTTTTCCCTGAACACATCTTCATCTTCAAAGTTCTCAGGGACAGCGGCAGTCTTCCTGGTGGTTCCATTGCTAGGAACTACTCACCTGCCCTATGCAGGAAGAGACTTCCTCCCCATTACCTGGTTTCCCAGAGACAGCAGGTGTTGGCATCCTCTCTGCCCCACTCAGCAGCTGGCGCGCTGTTCCTGGCAAGGCAGTGGCCTGTACAGTTATCTCCTGTACCGGGTGGTATCACAGACCCTCAAACTGTACAAACTACTACCTCAGCCTGGAATCAGGCAAAAGGAAATGGAGCGTTGGAGGAGCTCTTCAGGATGCACTCGAAACAGGGCAGCAACATCCTCCCAGCAGGGACCTGGCAGCAAAGCTGCAAGGGCCATACAGTTGCCTCATCTTGCACCATATTTGGAGAATCCTCATTTATTCACCCAGAGAAACACAAAACACCCCAACAGAAGAAATAAACCAGTCATTCAGAAAATCACACAGATACGTTTCCTTAGGATCCTAATGTTGTATCTTCTTGTCCAGAAGCATCAATTGTACTGCTTACTTAGAAAACCACTTCTGAAACAAACGCATGAAAAGTAAAAATGATATACTTACTAAAAATTAAGTACTAGCAGAAAAGTCTCATTAAAAAACAAACAAAAAAACTCTGCCCATCTGCTGATACGCATATTCAAAATAGCAGTTTAAGCAATCTCTGTTGAGCATTTCAAAAATCTTACTGCAAAAAGTAAAAACAATCAATACATCAGTGAGATAAGTTAAAAAAAAAAAGTCCTAATATGAAAGTAAGCATCATAGATCAATTACCAAGACAATCTGTCAACTGCGAATGCCGTATTTCAGGGGAAACACCGACAAAAACAGAGACCATTATTAGAGAAAGAAATTCACAAGTTTAATTTCTGAAAGTAACTCCTTACTCTTCATAGACAATTAGTTTTATTCAAAAGCAAAAGGGAGAAAGGAAAAAAATTAAGATAAAAAAGCCCCTGGAATCAAACATAACTAAAGTCACTTCACTGTCCTATACCACCACACAGACAATAAAAAGTAGGGCATACACCAAAAATTCTTCTAAGGCCCCCTAAACTACCACGGCTCAAGCATCTGTTGTTTACAATTTGCTGTGTGTCAAGAGTTCTCTCATTTGTTCTAGAAGCATTCCTTCAAGTTCCAAGAAGTACTGACCATAAATATGATTTGTTACTGCCTATCCCCATTCTCCTTTCCAAACTGGACACCTTTCACTCAGCTTCACATCCTTCAAAGGACTAGGGACTCACTTCCAGCATCCTGCCATTCATAACAATGTTAGCATTGCTAACATCATAGGAAAACATTTACATTCAAGTAACTAGAGCCAAAGCAAAGTAATCACAAAGATCCCACCAACTATTTAACACAAGAAACCATGACCACGACTTCCTAAAAAGAAGGCTTGCTTACCGTCTATTTTGTTAGAGCTGTAAACAACTGTGTTTGCTGCGTGAGTGTATCTGATGAGGTCCACGCCGTATTTCTTACTGTACAGGGTTCTCTTTGGTCTGAGGAGGAAATGGGACAGAGAAAGAAAACCATCAAAATCCTCTATCACCAAAACCTGAGACATTAATATCAAGAGAAGCACTTGAATGATGTGGCAAGAGTGAAGATTCTTTTTAAGCTCTAACATTGGGAATAAACAGTTTCTTCCAAAAGGTAGAAAATAAATGCAATCAATCAAGTGCAAACAGCCTTTCCCCTCTCAACACCAACAAATGCCAAGGCTAGGAAGTGAAAGTAATCTGAGGGTTAAATTTAGTCTTTACTACAATGTTCCAAAGTAACCTTTCAGAAAATTACATTTATTTGGGAAGAAAGGCACAGAAAACAACACAAGTCACCGCTTATAAGAAAGAGGGACATGGAAATATGTCAAACCTATGAGGCCAGAACTTTTCTTAAGCCACTCACTTAGAAAGAAGCTCTTCCAGATGAAATGATTTGTCGAAACTGAAAACACATGCAAAATGTATTGCCTTTCCTAAATTAATCTGCTGTCCCAGCAGCTATCCATCCTCCCTACCCTAAAGGTCCAAGCACCTGGCCTTTAAGAAGGCAAGCCTAACTCCCTAGCAAAATTACTTATGGTTTTCTTTTTCTTTCATGTAAAATCACGTATTTCCAAGCTAGAGGTTAGCAATCCATTTGTTTAAGTTCCTTAGATGTCTTCCTCTATAGAATCTTGAAAATCAAGCTGAAACTGATCTCAGCAAAATGAAAACTTCATAATGTTCTACATTTAAATGTAGGAGAATTTCATAAACACTGTACCAATTACCAAGAGGTCCAGTTTATCAAAAAGAAAGAATTTCACCCTTTCAATGCAGAACCCTCTTGGAACCTAGATGCTGAACGATCAAATTACTCAGGCAACTTTAAGAAGCCAATCATTTGCATTTTCAATTTTTGTTACTATCAGTGAGGTCAAGGGTTTCCCTATATAAAACCTATTTCCAAACAAGATTTCTCACTCTGTACACCTTGAATTTTCCACATTCTTACCTTTACTGAAAAGATAAGCTAAAATGATCTCAAAGGCTACCTTGTTGAGTTCACCATCCCGGGTTCTGCTACGGTTACTATGTGGTAACCAGTGAATGACTGAGTGAGCATACATGTATGCTTGCTCTCAAAAGATAGCTGCTGACTTTACCTCTACAAATGGAAAGAGAAACATACTAATCCCAGCATTTCAGTCTGTCTGTACAACAGTGAAGACAAAGCCTGAAAAGTCTGTGGTAAAGGTTGTGATGTAAGGAAAATTTTCAGTCCTATTTTTATACTATCTTTCTCCAAGTTATCAGTAACACTGTTCTTAATAACAAATCTTTTACCTTGTTTCCTAGTTTGAAAGCAAGATCCTAATATATCACATCCATTGCAGAGGATCTTTACAGATGACATTTTTTCACAAATATTTTGGTAAGCTGCTTTATACAAGCTATGATTTTGGTGGTCAGGTATGAATAAATAACATTAACAGCTTCTCTGAGCAATTCAAATCATCTACCACGGGTAATATCCTTTACATTCTTTCAAGTTGCAAAATCACTCAGTGGATGAACTCCTTTATAAATGAAAAGTTTAAACGAACAGTAAACTGGAAAATATTAAGCATAAAGAATCTTGTTTTATGTGGGGGGGCTTGATTATGGGGGAAGTCTAGTAACCATAATGTCGCTCATGTAATTGTAGATTAATGATACCCAAAAAAAAGATTCTTGTTTTAGCCATTTCAAACTCCCAAATGCTAACATTAGTACCATCTAATAATGATACCATGCCTTCCAAGGAAACATTACTTTTTTTCCCAATGTTGGTTTGACCTACACTAGTGGCAAACTTTTTCTTCACATTACCACTCAGGATCATGAACTCCTTGAGGCCAAAGATATCCTCTGGTCAATGTCACATATCTGGTCAGAAGGCCAGACTAGAATCCAGGTCTCCTAACTACCAGGCCACTTTCTCACCACAGATCACAATGAAGCAAGATCACAATTAATTGATGAGAAAAAGTTTAAAAGACCATGCCCTATATACTATTGTATCAATATTAAATTCCCTAATTTGGGTAACTCTGGTTATGTGAGCATGCCCTTGTGCTCAGGAAATCCATGTTGAAGTGTTCAGGGAAAAACCGGCTTGCTATCTCCAATTTATTCTCTAACTGTTCAGATAAAAAAACAGCACACATATAAATACTTACATAGGAATAAAGCAAATGGGGCAAAATATAACCAATTACTGGATCACATGGGAGTTCTTTGAAACATCTGTAACTTTTCTGTAGTTTGTAATTATGTAAAGAGGCTACTCAAGTGAATAAATTGCATTATATGTAAGATTAACATTTTACTTTTAATAAGACAGACTTCAAGTCACCGTCTGCAAATTTTTTGGCTCTAGGACCCCACAACCCTGATCCTCACCCCAGCTATATACACTACTTTTCCTCCCAAGCTGATTCAAGGGACCAGAGCTGGACAGAAATCCACCTACTAAATGAATAAGGCTGACTCAAATAACTCAGCATCATCCAGCTAACAATTCTCTCTCTTCCGCCAGGACCACCACTATAGGCCACTCTTCCACATACTGCAGGCAGATCCAGACCCAATCGCACAAAACTTCCTAGCCCAGAGGGAAAAAATTGGGGAGAATATTATAGCTCAGACCAAAACAGCATTACTTTAGATAACCAAATTCACACGTGAAGAGACAAGTTCAAAAAAAAATTCGCATAAGACATAAACTGGGGGGTGGGGGTGGGGAGGAACAGCTGCGGAAGTTAGAAAAAAACCAAGGATTCCAAAAATAAGACCTGGATCTAGGTAACAAAATGAAGTCTGACAAAACCAGTAGCCACCTAATTAAACCAAACTAGCAAGCCTGCTTGGGGAAGGCGGCTGAGGGGAAATCAAATTTAGCCTAGATCAGTCCCTGCTCCAAAGGAGCTCAAAATGTAGCAAGTACTTGGAGAAAACACGTCTACAGGGGTGAAGTGATGCTGACAAGGTCTCCAAGAGAAAAAGGCAAAAATTCTGACTTTATTATGAGATTTTGCAGAGATGCAGGTGTGGTGGGTCTCCAGAGGACCTGGCAACACAGAATTCGCATAATCAGACTTGGAATTTATAAGTGGACAATAAAGTGTAATTTTTAAAAAAGGCAGAAGAGCAAACGTGAAATTGCCATACGATGCTTTTCTTTGTTCGAACGGGGCGGTTCACATTCAGGTCGGGATGGGACAGCCAAGTTCGTCCGTGCTTGGCAAAAACGGAAAGTTTCAGGTGTAGTTAAGACGTTAACTATAAACGTGGGCATCAGATCTGCGGGAGTAAGAGAATGATTTGGAACAGAAAGGCCAGGCCAGGGGGCCCGCGGCGGCGCTACGAACAAGCCCTGACAGCTGAGAACTGCAGAAAGGCCGCGGGAAGCCGCGGGGCGGGCGGCGGGCGGCGGGCCAGGGCTGCTTCGAGGTCACCCAGAAGAGGGCAGCGCGCGGGCAGGCGCCGCGGAGCGGGGCAGGGGGCAGCCCTTGCGGGCCCGCGCGGTGGCTCGAGCCGGAGCCGACTCACACCTCCGTCGGCGCCGAGCGGGCGCTTAGAGGTCAAGGTCAAGGCGGGGTCTGGCAGGCGAGGCAGACGCTCCGAGGCGGCCGAAGGCACGCCAAGGGACGGAACATTCCTGCGGCGACTGTTACTACCTGACATGAAAGGGGCCTCCGGGCCGGAAGCGGCGCCGGCAGGAGCCAGAGAACAGGCCGGGCCGGGGTCGCGGCGGGGGGCGGGCGGCGGGCCGCGCGGGGGCGGGGAGGGGGCCGGCCAGGGCCCGCCGCACTCACTTGCCCTCCTGGCAGTCGTACAGCACGATGGAGTCGTCGTCGCTGCTCGAGATGACCGTCTCGCCGTTGGGGCTGAAGTCGAAGCAGTTGATCTTGTCCGAGTTCTCGCGGAACACCTTGGCGACGCGGAAGCTTCGCAGCACGCTGTCGGTTAGCTTCATGGCGGCTGCTGGCGGCGGCGCGGGGCCGGGGCCGGGGCGGGGCCGGGAGGCGGCGGGCGGGCTGCTGAGGGGCTGGCCCGGGCGGGGCGGGCGCCGCGCGGGCGGCGAGCGGGCAGGCGGCCGACGGGCGGGCCGCCTCGTCCTCTTCCTGCTCCCGCTCGAGCAGCGCTCTTCTGCCCCGACTGTGGGCCGCGCCGACCGCTCCTCCACACGGCGCCTCAGGACCAACCGGCGCGGCGCCGGCTCATTGTGTCCGCCATCTTGGGGCGACGGGGAGAAACCGAAGGCGAGAGCCTCGGCGCGGCGCACGCCGGGAAGGGGGCGGGGCGGTGACGTCAGCGCCGGCGGCGGGGTGCTCTGCGGCGGCCTTTCGTCTGCAGGACGCGGCCGGAGGGCGGGGACGCGTGCCACCCGCTCCGGTAGGCGCGAGGACCGTGGGGGCCCGGGAGCCGCGGGCTCTGTGCGGAAGCGCGACCCTCCGTGGGACTCGGGCGCCCCCTGTAGGGGCGCCGACCGCCGGGCACGCGGAAGGAGGTGCTGCAGGGCTGGGCCGCGCCCTGAGGGCCGGTTCTGGGCCGAGTCCGCGAACCGGTGACCCGCGGGCTTTGACCCGTCGTGCACCACAACGCCAACAGAGTCTCACTGCATTTATGAATTGAGGTATGATATGCGGTAGGCTGCACACGCTGTAAGTGGGTGAGTTTTCCTTTGGATATACACTCTTATGAGCCCACCCAGAACGTTCCTTTAAGCCTCCTTTAAGAACTTTTGACCTGATGTGTAACAAAGTGCACGAAGTGAACTAATTTTAAACGTACAGCTTCACACATTTAAGAGTCTCATTGACGTATACTTTTATGAAGGTTTCACATGAAAAACAACGTGGTTACACATTCACCCGTATTATCAAGTCCTCCCCCATTCCCTATTGAAGTCTCTGCCCATCAGTGTAGTAAGATGCCAGAGTCACTACCTGCCTTCTCTGTGCTGCGCCATGTGTGCCAATCGCAATGCCCCTCGAGCCCCTTCTGCCCTCCCCCACCCCTCCCCCACCCCTCCCCCTTGGGAACCGCTAGTCCCTTCTCGGAGTCTGTGGGTCTGCTGCTGTTTTGTTCCTTCAGTTTTGTTTCGTTGTTATACTCCGCAAATGCAGCTCCACACATTTTAATAAAAACTCATGTTTAAGTTTTAAAACGTATTTACAGCTCCAAAATTCGGAGCATTAATTACAAGGAAATTTTTGAAAGGGAAAATATAACAAAGTAGTTTTAAATTCTCGATGTCCTCCTTGTTCATGCGTCTACGTAAACTTTATAGATGCAACCATTTTTTTTTTCCAACTTCAGTATTGTATCCTGCACATTTTTCCATGTCACTAAACCAAATTGTTGTTGGTGTTTTCTTAATCAAGGTATAATTTATGTACAATCGACCTCAATGGATGGTGTTATGAATTTTGGCAACATTTTCAGTGGTGCACCCACCACCACATGCAAGACACAGAACAGTTGCGTTCCTCTTGGTAGTCAATGGAATGGTTTAATGGTTCCTATTAGGGATTCTTTGCCTTAAAAGGAAGGAACGAAAGTTGATCCCTTCCAAAGGAAAGCGCGATCTGATCACAAAACAGGTGCCAGACACCCTGGCTTTAAACTTTCTGTGCAAGGGGTTAAACTCCATTCATAGATCACTAACTCATGCTCAGCTCCTCAGAAGGTTAATTGCCTGAGGTCTCCTAATAGTGGAGAGAGAGGCCTCTTTATTTTGTTTCACTAAACTGCATCTGCTGAAAGGGAAGAAAAATCCAGAGGAAAGACAGAGAAACATTTCAACCACTGATATTAGTAGGAAGATGTCCTATCCGGCCATCCAGATAAAACCTGGAAAATAGTGAAACAAACAACAACCAGAAACCTTGGGACAGTTGGGTCTTTTTGGGAAAAACTAGGGGCTGTGTCCCATCCCCCTGAGTGAAAGAGCCAAGATCCCTGCATATAAAGGGAAGTTGTTCTCTGGGGAGAGGGCAGGAGCCTGGCTAAGTCTGGGCTGCAGTTGCCTCCTGACAAAGAGCAGAGCTTCTGGCTACAGTTTGTTCTAGGGTTTGGAAAAAGTCTTTTTGAGTGAAACCCTAATGGATGGCAACTTTCCAAACTGCAAAGCAACGTATTAAAAGCCGTCACTTCCTTGCAATTCACAGGCTAGACAGACTGCTGTAGAGTCAGCTTTGAATGGGTAGGTGGCAACCAGGACAGATCTGGGCCCATTCCTGGAACTTTGGAGGGGAATTGAACACACCCAGGAAGATACTATTTTTTGGCCCCTCTTAACCTACAAAAATATCCACATAAACAGCCATAACCTACTGACGGATGTCAGCCAGAAGATACCTTTTCGGGTTATCTTTTTAAGTTTTGCACTTCCTGTATTTTTCCCAGATCTCACAGTTAAGACTCAAGCTTCCTTCCAAGACTTGACTTCCTGAATTATTTTTGGAATAGAAAAACTCACTTTTTCTTATTTCAAAAGCATCCTGAAATGGCTCAGCTTGTTTCACACTCGTAGCCTGGCTCCCTGCCCTGGCAGAGTGGGACTCTCCTTGCTTGCAGTCCAACAGTGGACTGTACAAAGTGACCCAGAAAGGCTGGCTCCTCTGCAAGGGGGACAGGGGATAGCTAAAGTCAAAAGTGAATCTGATGGCCTTAAAAAACAGCAGACTTAAGTTTTTTATTTTTTCTTTTAAATCATTCCACTGTTTAGTTTTCACATAAGTAGATACATATCATTGAGAAAAACTAAAAAATAGTTATTTAAAAAAAGCATACAGAAGCAGCTTTTAAATCTGTTTTTATTATGATGAACTATGCATAATAGAAATTTTACCATTTTGATGTAGAATTTTTCAGACTTTTCCCCCCTGAAATGTATTTTTTTAATGGGTTCATAATATGATTTATAACCTAGTCTTTCCATATAATAATGGGAACATCTTCCAGGTCAATAAGTACAGAAGTACAAAACAATCATTTTGAATGGTTATATACTATTCCATGTGTTTGTAAAGTAATTTTGTTTCCCATTATATCCAGAGCCTGGTCAGGGTCTGGCTTAATATTGTATTTTTAATTGAATAAATGAATTTGGCCAAAGTATTTAGAGTTATTTATTTGATTGGTTCATTTACCCCCCATTTTTTCTCTCTCTTTTTCTAAAGACCTAATTCTTTTAGAGCAGTTGTAGGGTCACAGCAAAATTGAATGGAAGATACAGAGACTTCCCATATATTCCCTGCCCCCCCCCCCAGCCTCCTCCATTGTCAACATCCCCACCAGATAGGAGCATTTGTTGTAGTAGGGTGAACCCACACTGACAGATCCTATCACCCAGAGTCCACAGTTTACATCAGGGTTCACTCTATATTACACATTCTCTGGGTTTGGACAAAGGTAGAATGACATGCATCCACCTTTATAGTATCACACAGAGTAATCTCACTGCCCCGAAAATCCTCTGTGCTCCACTGATTGATCCCTGTCCCGCTCCCAACTCCTGGTGTTAGGGTCGGCAGACAGATGCGAGCCAGGAGCAGATGGGGGACATGGAAAACACCACCCTCCATCACCAGCCTGTATGTCGTCAGAATTCAGAATACCTCAACCCTAGCAGAACTTACTCTTGGTTGGAGCATCGTGCCCGAGCACCCAGGTGTAGCCTGACATGCTCAGATGAAGGTAAAATGGCAGAGTTTGACTGCTATCAGACCTTGCACTGGTATGGGCAAACTAACCAAAACGGGTGTGTGCATAACCTCAAAATGAGCAGCACTTGCAGTACCTGCCTGAACATAGACAAGAACAGCGCCTGCATTGGTTCACCTGTTGTCTGGCACAGAGCGGAGTCTTGGAGAGTCTGGGGTAGGACAACCAGAGAGCAGGAAGTTACAGGCCTATAAAAATGCCAAATTTGTGACCAAGCAGGGCTCTAGGACCCTCTGGAGTTGCCCACTTGGACCCCTTTCCAAGTGTATTTTGGCTTTGTTTATGAAACTCCCTACTTGGTCCGAGAAGAATCGGTAACAGCCGGTAACACTAGCACCCACCAACCTTTTTACTGTCTCCATAGTTTTGCCTTTTCCAGAAAGTCATATAGTTGGAACCATATAGAATACGTAGACTTTAAAAATTGTACTCCAATACTTGGGAGTCAAATGCTAGCTGGCAATGCTGTGTGAAGAAAATAAAACGTGTAGCCATAATAACAATTACCTTACACACATACTTATTTTTATTTATGCACATTATCTCACTTAATCCACACAACTCCGAGTTTCCATTATTATCTCTATTTCACTGCCCTGAAAATGGAGGCCAAGAGAGGTATTGCAGTAGCAAGTGGCAGAACTGGATTGTCTATAGGTAACTACGTATATATGAGAAGCTAGACAATGGATGTGCATAGATAGGAGTAGGCAGGAGGCTGATGTGTAACTAGATATATCTGAATGCGTGGAGACATGCATGGACTGGCAAATAGATGACTGTAAACATTTCTCCCACAATCATGACCTTTTATCTGTAACCTAGGACTTACGATGTGGCTGTTTGAACTTGAGCTCAGAATACTAAGTTATGTCTCTACAGTACACTTACTTCACTGTTGGGCAGTAAATCGAAGCCCTATGGCCTCCTCTTATCACTTACCTAATTACCTGGATTCCAGAAAAGCCAGTCCCAACTCTAGGAATTTGCTCTAGTATTTGGCAGATAATGATATGTAATCGACTGCATTTTGTATAACTGGTCCCATGTGTTGTCTTCAAAATAAAACTGCTCTTGCTAAGATCAATAAAGATCTAGTTGAGTTGTCCGATCCAGTGGACACTTTTCAGCCCTTCTGGCCCTGTGACATCAACAGTGTTGGCCACTCTCCTCTTGAATCTCTTCTTCACAACTCCCTTGACATCATTTCATTCTGACTTTCTTCTCCCCTGTCTGGACACGTTCCTACCTCTTCCTAGCTGTTCTCTGGCCACTCTGTGGCTGGCATTACTGGGTGCCCACCCAAGTTTCCTCCTCTTTGTTCCTTTCTGATACAGCCCTGGTTCTGTTCAGGCATCCTCCCTCCGAAGTGGCAATGCGTTTCCCAAGAGTGGAGTCCAGTCCTCTGGGATGAATCCTGATTAGTGTAAACCACTGGTTCTCCAAGTGTGGTCTCAAGACCAGTAGCATCAGCCTCACCTGAGAACTTGTAAAAAAATTCAAGTTCTCAGACTTCACACCAGACCTACTGAATGGGATGCACTAGGAGCAGAGCCCAGCACTGTTTTAACAAGCCCCCCAGTTACCTGATGCAAATTCAAATTGAGAACCACTAGTGCAAGCCAGTCATGATGAGTGGTCTTGTTCCTCTTCCCAGTGATATGTGGGCATGCATATGTGATGACATTTTGGCTAATGACAAATGAGAGGAAGTCCACTGCAGGAGGGATCTTGCTTCTAAAAGTTATGTCTTTTGATCCCACTTCATCTGGTGGACATTTATATTGGCTGTGATGCCTGGGGTCGCTGTAACTGGGACTGACTGTGAGGAGAACAGCCTGAAGGCAAGCCAGCAGGTTGAGAATGGCAGAGCAGAAAGATGGAAAGGGTCTGTTAGGGGTTGAATTGTGTCCCCGAAAAAAGGTATTTGATATCCTAACCCCCAGTACCCCAGAATGTGACCTAATTTGGAATAGGATCGTTGCAGATGTAATTAGTTAGATTAGGTCGTACTGGAATATGGTGGCCCTAAATCCCAAATGACTGCTGTCCTTACAGGAAGAGGAGAGAGGCACAGAAAGAAGACAGTCATGTGGCATCAGAGGTAGAGACTGGAATCTCTCCTACAGGTTTCAGAGGGAGCTTAGCTCTGCTGACAACTTGATTTTGGACAACTGGCCTCCAGAACTGAGATAATACAGTTCTGTTGTTTTAAGCCTGCCAGTTTGTGTGACAGCACAGGGTTCTTGGGATCCACACACCAACCCTACAGCCATCCTACCTTGAGACCCCTTAGGTGAAATAATTTTTCCTTATTATTTAAGCTATTTGAGTAGGGTTTTTTTTGTTTCATTGTCTTCCCAGCTTTATTGAGATGTAATTGACATACATACAACATTGTGTAAGTTTAAGGTGTACAGTGTGATGATTTGATATACTTCTAAATTGTGCCATGATTACCATGGTAGGATGAGATTGGCCCATTTATTAATTTTTTTACTTTTTCATGCTACACATTTTAAAGTGGAACCAATCCAAAGTAATAATTTATCTTCTTTCCAAAATTGAGGGCTCCTTATTCCAATTCTTTGACATAAATTTCTGAGTTAGAGTGCCCATGGGGCTTCCCTGAATCTTGATTAACTTTGGGAGGAAGTAGTTTTCCTTTGTCCCTTCTAGGTTCCTTGGATGGTCTAATAATTAAATTGATGACAGATTAATGGGAGACAGACAAATTTAACTACGTACATGTGCACAAGAACTCCACAGACACTCAAGAGGCAGTCAGGCAATTGAGGCATATATACCGTCCTGAGCTAAGGAGAAGGGAGGCAATTCACAGGAAGCTGAGAAGAGCAAATGTTTGAAAACAGCTTTGGTAAACAAATGCAGATAAGTCTTTCTGATGTACAAAGTTATCTCTGGTTGTAGCTCTCTTCCTGGCTCAGGCCTGCTATCTCAGTACTTTTAGGGAGTTCAGGGAGAGGTAACAAGCTTTTCCTGAGGCTGCTGGGTCTTCATTGCCTTCAACTCAAAATGATCCACATGCCAAAGTGGCACGTTTTGGGGTGATGTATTCTGCTCCCCCTCAACATTTTACACAAGCCCTCATAATAGCTAAAGTCAGGTGACTCTTCTTGGGAAGGTGGTGTGTGTGTGTGTGTGTGTGAGAGAGAGAGAGAGAGAGAGAGGGAGAGGGAGAGAGAGAGAGAGAGAGAGAGAGAGAGAGGGAGAGGGAGAGGGAGAGCACATGTGAGCGCTTAACTGCCAAAGAGGAAAAGCGGGATGTTGGGCACCGTTACAGCCTGTGTATAGCATGTTTCAGTTGTCATAGGCCGTTCACATATAACCACTGCTTACCTGAGAAAATGCTTGATTTGCTAAATGAATGCTTCATTTCACTTGTTTTCACTTACCATCAAAAGGAAACAAATGTTCTATGATAGCCATGAGCAGAAATAACAATTTATATCAAATGGAAATTACAAGCCTCTTCTGTAGAGTTCAAGGCAACCTCAGCAATGGTTTTATTCATTGAAACATTTTCTATTGTTTTTTTTTCCTTCTCATGATTAATACGTGCTTAAAGGCATTTTAAAAGATGAGACCTTTTTTTTTTCCCTTGCAAGGAACCCGGGGCTGATTTCACAGAGTTCATGCAACTCCTGAATTCCAGGCTGTGCTTTTTCCCAAGGGATCAGTCTGTGGAAGGCTCCGATGTGGCTGCACCTGAGTGAGCCGGGCCTAGGGTTTCAGGTCTCTTGTTTAAAGAGCTCTCCTGCACCGGGTGGCTGGGGCAGGCCCGTCAAAGCAAGTGGGCTCAGAGACCTCGTTGTACCACAGTCCTGCAGGGGACCACAGTGCCATCTCTGCCTCCCCCTTTGGGTAATGCTGGCGCTCCAAACCGGTGGCCATTTACTGGAATTCCTCAGAGGCATCCTAAGACTAGTTGAAAGGCAGGCATCTTCTCCTGGTAGCAGAACTGACTACATAATTCACAGGGCACAGTACAAAACAAAAATATGGAACCCACCTCAGAGAATTGTTAAGAATTGCAAGACAGCAACAGCAGTGTGTTCAACTAAGTGGGGGGCCCTTCCCACCTTGGTCCCTGTGACCCCACAGGTCACACACCCACAATGCTATTTGGCCCAGCCCAGTAATAGTACAGCGATGACGTGGAGCCTCTCCATACATTGTTTATTTAACACTCGCAACTCCCTTTTAGTGGTGGAGACCGAGGTTTTGAGAGGGTTTGTTGGGAAGAAATTCAGATCAGGAATTAAGCCCCTATTACCCCAGGATTTGGGGGAGCCACAGAGCACTGGATGGAGTGAGATTATGTTCTGAGAACGTCCCAAAGGCAATGAAAGGAGAATTTTGGTCAGGCTGCTAAAGAGCATGATGGAGCAGCTGCAGTCCTGTCCCTCTCCTGGTGATGGGAACTTGCGAGCTCAAGTCAGAGCTCTCAGAGGCCCCTTCTTACTTGTCTGGAGTAGAACAGAAACAGAGTACAGACTTGTGCTTAAGTCTGGAGAATAGAATGAAATAGCAAAGTAACAAAGATGCTTATCACTGGAAGAGCGCAGAGACAAAATATAATAAATTGAGCAGTAAGAAGTCTTTATTTAAGGCAAAAAGTGCACACTTGAAGAAGGGGAGTGTGGGCAACCTTAGGAGGCATGCTTAAAGGTTTAAGGTTTGGGGTTTATAGGGCTTTTTGGGTAGGACCATAGGAATGAAGTATACAGGTAATGTAGAATTCCTTTGAAGTTTTGTCTTAAGGATAGAGTTATTTAGGTGACTGTGTTGGTCCAGATCTCAGCACTCTTTATCCACACAGGTTTATTTACACCTCTGAGTTTTATCTCCTGTCCTGGTCACAGTTACTTAACTGATTAAGGGGGCTGAAAGAAAAGGAAGAATAGCATATAGATTAAATTAAAGAATAAACTGGGCCTTTTTTGCAGGCTGAGTAGATTTTACAGTGGCATGACCCTTGTCCCATTTCCCTGTTCTGCCTCATGGGGTAGGACAGAGAAGTCCTTGACTGACGATCTTTGGCCTTGGAGGCCTGATCTAATTGGTACAGTGAAGACATGGGCTGCGCTCTTATAATTTTCTTTATCTGGGGAATTGTTTTTCATCTGGGGAATATCTGGACATTCCAAGTCACTCCTGGCCTTTCAAACTTCAGCTACTTAACTAATTAACTCTGTGAGTCCTTTCTGTCTCTCTGGTTTTATCTGGTTGACTCTGAGTCCCTTTTTAGTGGGCTTTACTGGCTTTATTCTCTTTCCACCCCACTCAGGTCTGTCTTTCTGCCTAACAGATTAATAACTTTCCGAGGCTACCCAGCCAGTAAGCACTAAAGTCTCAATGCTCTGCTTCTGGACTGGAAAGTTCAGCTCTGTTTCCAGTGCAAAAGGTAGTTAATCATTCACATTTAACAAAGTCCATTGTTGGTAAACAATGCCTTCTTATTCTGCAAGGTAGGAACAGGATCTTTCCAGATAAGCCTCTACTGCCTAGAGCCCCAGCGCGTCCCACTCTAAAACTCAGGAACTGTTTAAAGGCTTCAAAACCCTTCCTGACCATCCGCCCTGCCGTGCTTTAACAGCCC
Source organism: Manis javanica (assembly GCF_040802235.1). NCBI lineage: Eukaryota > Metazoa > Chordata > Mammalia > Pholidota > Manidae > Manis > Manis javanica. The sequence continues at coordinate 3,066,016 of NC_133158.1, forward strand.
CTCCCGCTGTCCGGGCTGAGCGGCTTCCTGCTTGAGTAGTTTGAATCCTACCTCACCCCACCTTCCAAGAAAAATAATTTACCGGGGCTTTACAACCTTTACGTAAGACAGAGCCCCTCTAACCCTGCCTCCACACTCCTGACCCTCTCCCTCCCACTGAGCAACCCTTCACAGCACCAACCGGGCAGTAGGGCCTGCCCCCTGAGAAATGTCTACCAGAGAGCGTGAAAGCGAGGGTCCTGAGTGCTTCCCGCTGAGCTGACCCCCGACGTCCTCCAGGGGAGCTCTTCCACCCCACAGGTGAGGCTTTAGGTGGTGAATGCTAAGCAAGAGGGCTTGATCCCCAAGGCCAGGGTGTCAAGGACAACTGGAGGGAGGCCACAGAGCCCCCGAGCACCTCCCCAAGAGGTCAGCTGTCTCTAGTTTGCACCTGACGGCTGACTTCCCCCAGTTCTCTCATAAATAGAAAGCTCTTTGCATAACTGGAAAGTATTACTGCTTTATTTTCACGGTGGATTTTAAGGTGCAGAACTTTTTACAGGTTCTCTTATGGATGCGTAGTAATAATTCACAATACTTTTCAGGTAGAAGTAACCAAGCTGAGTTCACCTTATTGGAGAAAATACTGAATACATTCATGTTAACTATTTTTATTTCTGGTTCTACATCAGTCTTACGTTACCTGCTGGTCCTGGATTCCTGCTATCATGGATCTCTGTCCAGTCACAATTAAAATGCAATAAATAAAGGAGGGGGATTGCAGAAGCCACATGAACCAATGGAATGAAAATCTGCCCTGTCACAGAAACCCGAGACTTACAGATAATTCTCTCTGTGGAAGCTGCTTTCCACTTCTGTTCCTGTTTGGGGAGCGTTGTGTACTTTCCTCGGTCCTTGTCCCCGCCATAACAAAGAACCGAAGGGCAGAGACACAGTAGTGAAGCAGAGTAAAAATTGTATTTAAAGTTTTTAAAGAGAAAAAGTACAGGCCACCTCGGCAAGGAGAGGTGCCCTGAATGGTTGGAGATAGAAAGTTTAAGATTAAAAGGTTACATACACACTTTGAAAGTGTGGGCGACCTCAGAGAGAGGAGCGCTCCTAAAGGTTGGTGGTTCCCCCTTTTAAGGATTCTTCAGGAATGTGACTAAGGGTTTGCGGTACAGACTTGTTAAGTGGTCTTTGAATACTTAGAATTAACACAAGGAACTTCCTGCTCTGATTTTTCTCTGGGATACCAGTCTGGTCTGGGAGCAGATCAGACAGCCCGTCTGCCCAGCCCCCAAGGTGGGCTGAGTTATTGTCTGTTTGCTGAAGAGTAAGTTAAGAAACTTACTTTTCAACTACTTGGGTTTTAAAATGCAATGTTATCTTTAAGACAGGATCCTTCCTACCTTTTACTATTTCACGGCTGGGCCTGCATGTTAAATTAGTTGCCTCCCTTGCGAACTATTTGATTAGGGCAGAGGAAGAAAAGAACAGCGTATAGGTAAAACTAATAAGCTGCTGGGCCTGTGTGATTAACATGATAAAGACTTGGGCTATGCTGGGGTACCCTCCTTTATCTGGGGAATATTCAGACATTACAGACCAAGTTGCTCCTGGCTTTTTGAGCTTTAACTGATTAACTCTGGGCTTTCCTGGCCTTATTCTCTTTCCACCCCGCTCACACCTATTTTCCTGCCTAACATCCCCACTTCGTGGTATTGATTAGTGCACAGGACTCTCTTGAGTTTGTGAATACACAGTAAAATGGCCCTAACCTCACCAGTGTTGTTTATGCCTCATGGGAAGTGTCCTGGGATGGACAGTGGGTGACCTGAAGCATGTTGGTGCATCTGGCAAGATGAATGCCAGTGAGAACCAGCATCGCCCCAGTGATCTGATCAAGAGTAGATTGAGCTTCTAAGATGCAGGTCTTGATTTCTGAAACTAAGTTCCAACAGGATAAAGTGCACATACCAACCAGGATAGGTCAAATTACGGTGCAGGAACACAACAGACCCCCTCATCTTAGTGGTTTTTAAACATCACAGGTTTACTTTCCTCCTTTAGTACACGTCTTTGGTGGTTTGGCAGGGTGGTGTTCCCCATCCAAGTACCTCAGAGAAACCACCATGTTGAATGTTGCCAATTGCCAGGCCTGTGAAGAAGTGCTCAGAAAGGCCCCACGTGGGTGATTAAAGTCAGAAAGGAAACAGACCACTGCCACTCACAGCTCATTGGCCGTAACAAGCCAATGACCCAACTCAACTGCCAGGGCCAGAAGTGCTGGGAGAGGAGAGCAGGACTTTGGCAAACAGCACTGGTAGTCACCACTACAGTCTGAGGCTGGAGGAAGACAGGTGGATGTTGAGAGAGGAGCAAGTGCTTTAGAGGCTTCCTGGCTCTGCTGTGGGAACAACGTGGACTCACCTCAAATGTCCGCAGGCATCTGAAACCTCAGATGGCCGCACCTTATCTGTGATCAGCTTTCTCGGCAGTCAGGATTCATTGACAGTGAGGTTCCAGGTCAAAAAGCCCAAGATTGAATACCACTCTCCCAAATTCACACTGTTTATTACTGATGACCCCCTTCAGTCTGTGTGTGGGGGGATAAGATTTCAGTTACAGGTGGAGTTTGTTCTCCTGGGTCCTTGTGCCCTTCACCTCCCACCCCAAATAACTGAAACTCAGAGACACATTAGCAAGACGGAGCAAAAGGTTTAACTGAACATACTCCACGGGAGGAGGAGGCCAGGGTCACGGTAGACGGAGGCCCCCGTCCGTTAGGCAGGAGACCTTGGTAGAACGTTCTGGCTAGGAGGCGCCTCTGTGACTGACAAGGGGTCCATTTGACTGACACGTCCATCTGTACCGCGGCCCCTCTCAGTGCGCATGGCCTTTCCCGTGATGAGGTTTGGGTCGGGCTGTTAGTTCTGTTCAATTGCGCCCACGTTGGGATCTGGTTGGCAAGGGTTTGGCCTGGTCCCAACGGGCAGGGAAGTCATCTCTGGGCAAAGCCTTTGTCTTCACCTGGAACCCCGTACCTGGCAGAGTTGGGGCTGTTTCTCCTTGAACCTTTCCCCTTCCCTGGCTGCTCATGTCTACCTTTCTACCTAACACAGGGACCAGGTAACTATCCTGATGAATTCCTGAGATTCAGCACTGTTAGTTGTGATGGATGCCCCTCCTGCCACCTCCCCCTGCTCACTGACTACCCACCATCACCCAGGAATGCCTCCGCATCTGCTCTAAAAGGGAACATTTAAATTACAGGTTAACCTGAATGAATAAATTCAGTAAACCCTCCTACAAAAGGGGATAAGTACCCCAATCCATTGCCTTCTTTCCTTCAGCTTGCTTGAATAATGAGGAAGGCTTATATTTTCCTTAAATGGCCTTTTCAGTCACGTTTTTGGTCATAAAATAGCATCTCAAAAAGTGAAGTATGTAGCCTTAATATCAAAATTATTTTAAATGTGTTTAGGACTGTTGTAACTTATTTGTATAAATTCTCTTCTCAATGCTAATTTAGATTGCTTTATACTCAATGAAATATCTGGGCTGAGTATCTCTTTGTGTCCATTGCAAGGGATCACAATATGGCATCCCAAAATATGCCTCTTTGGCATAAGGATTATTCTGAGCTGCAGGTTTCTGAGGAACAGCTCCCTGCCTTCCTCCTTCCTACCTAAAACAGGATATAAATTTCTCATGAGAAAGGTGCTCTCCCCACACCAGCAGACAGGGAGCCAATCCCGAGATGTATCTGTACACACAAATCTTACTAGGCAATGGCTGTCTTCCGTTAGTTTCTTCCATATAGTTACTCTCCCACAATTTACTGCCCCTGGAAGTTCAAACCCTTTTTGTCTTGACACATTTCCAAAATGTATCACTCTTTGTTAAAAATGTTATATACGCTCTCAGGCCTAATGGCTTCTTTGGGGTTTTCACTTCATTTCTGAGGCCCTCTCCCACAACTGCATATGAAATAAACCTTTTTTCTCCTGTTAATCTGTCTTTTGTTAGCTTAATTTGTAGGGCTTTAGCCACTGAACCTAAGATTACAGGAAAAAGTCTTTTGCTCCTCTACACCATCTTTTGTCCCATATATACAATTATTTCCTTGGACTAAAATTGCCTGTCACATTTTTGATATTGGTCTTCATGGCCAAAGTGCACTTAAAAAGACTGTAGACATATTCATACCTACATCACGTATGTGTAAACACCCTGATGAATGTAAACAGTCCTGTGTTCTTGGACTTAAATCCCACTACTTCACAAAGCTGTTCCTTTTGTGAAAGCCTTCGCATGCAGGCTCTGCAGCACTCGGCTGCTGTTCTCTTTATCAGAAAGAGAAAAGAAATCCTGGCTTCTATTTATGCCTCATCCTATGCAAGGCAGTATTTAGAAATAACAATTTAGACAAAGTCACCACCTTCTAGAAGCTCACAGCCCTATGGGCATCTACACCTTGCTGTTGCTAAATCCACTTGGGAGTAGCTGTGGGGTGGGATGGGGGATTTCAACAATGGGTATAATTATTCTCCTGCATACAGGCTGGCAGGACAGCACTGGCACAGTATATGGTGTAAGATAGTGAGAGAGGCGCTCAGATATACACTCCCTCCAGCAGTGCAGACATGTAATTGGAAAAGCAGAGTAAGGTTCTCAACCAGCAGCACTACCTTACTCACTCCAGCCGCTAGAGCAGAGCCCACATGGAAGGCACTAGGGAAATGTCTGTTTAAGGCATGAATAAATGCATGGGTGGGTGAAGACGGCTCACTATAGAAGCAAGAAAAAGCAGAATTTGAGTATTTACAATCGCCCCAATATCTAATGAGGGCAGATCTTCCTGAAGGTGCCTTGTTTCGATGATAGAGTGGGGAAGCATCTGGGAGAGGTTGATAGGAAATAAAAGGTCTCCTATAATAGAGAAAGAAAACTCCAAAGAGACAGCTAGGAAGGGGGAGGAGGAATTCATGACAAGAGCCGAGCATAGTTTGGAGAACTGTGGAAAAGATGTGGCAGTTGCTGAAGGGAGCGTGTGGGAAGAAACATCTTTTACAATTTGGGGGAGGTTAGCTGTGTGATTTATCATATAATTCCCTCCCTCCCCCACCTCCCCAAGGAAGTAACTAGTAAAAACTGCACTCTTCTGTCTTTTGAGTCTGGTCAGGACTTGTCTTCGCCTGTGGGAAAGTTTTATCGAGCCAGGCTCAGGGTGGGTTCAAGGGGAACAGGGGCAGTGAAGGAGGCCCAGGATCATTCGTGTTTCTACGCAGCCTGTCTTGAGGATCATGGAATCGAACTCTTGCCCAGTCCATCCCGTTAGTTGGCAGTCCAGGAAGTGGACGGAACACCGAGCTGTGGGGTTACAGCAGAGGGGAGGGGTGGAGATGACTTAAACTGGCTCCAAAAGGGGTGGGTTTTGAGCTCAGTCCAGTGCCGACACCTACCAGGAGCCCAGCGGATTGGATCCTACGGGATAAAGCGGGGGTAGGGGGAGACGGATTACCACCGCGTAGGAGAGACGAGGAAATTGGGGCCTGAAAAGGATTCCACCCAGGTCTCCTGGACGTCAGGGAGGGCGAGGCCAGCGTTCTCACCGCACGACCCCGCAGCCTTCGCGACGCCGACCCTTCTCAGCTCGCACCCGGCGTCCCACACCTTCCGGGTCCGCCCCCACGCTTCCGGGACCGCCTGGTCCCCACCGCCCCTCCTCCGCGGGTGTTTCCGGTCCCCAGCTCAGGAAGCCGCGGCCCGGTGGCTGTGAGGCAGTAAGTTCGAGCTGTGAGGGCTGGGGGAAGCAGTGTTGGGCCGGGGAACTGCAGGCCCAGTCGGCGGCGGGTCTTTGTTTCTCGGGTCACTAGCGGGCGTTTCACATCAGCCATGCCCCTCGCGTAGGCCTGAGGCGGACGTCACTTCCGGGGCGCGGGCGGGCTGGGGGAGGTCGGCAATAGCTCCAGCCCCACCTGGCGGCGGCGGAGAGGAGTCACGCGGTTTTCTGGGTCCTTGCGGGCCGTGCGGGAGCGGCAGGCGACCTGAGACACGGTGACCTGAGGAGAGGTGCTTAGTTTAGCAAATAAATATACAGGACGTCTAGTTAAAAGAGAGCTTCAGCTACGGAACAAATGTTTTAGTGAAAATACATCCCTAATATCATAGGGAATATACTTAACATTTAAAAAATTCCTCGTTTACCTGCAGCTGATTTACTGCGTGTCCTCTGTTTTGTCTGGCAGCCTTAGCCTTGAGCGCACCGCTGCCTTGGGCTCTGGTATCCAGTAGCAAGGCTGGGAGCCTCTAGGCCTGTTGTCCATCTGGGAAACAGGTACAGAATTCACCCGGGCTGTCAATATCAGCAGTTGCTAGATGCTAAGCCGCTTTTAGCTCCATTTCTAATGGGCCAGCTCCAGGGGTCCCCTGGCATAAGGTGGGTCCCTTTTCGGAGTTTTTATGGCGGCGCCCCCACAGCTGGGGTCAGGCTGTCAGGTTGGTCTCTTATGGGAAAGCTGAGAACCATGCAGGCTAAGTGGCTGAGGGCTACATGTTGCCAGGTTGCTTGAGTGTGGGATAAAGTGGTGTTTGGCGTCCAAGTTTTCTGTTAACAGGGGACAGTTTCATAGAGCCCCAAGACTTCAAGAGGAGAGCATTAGTCTTCATCTCATCCTACTTGTCGTTTTTCACATCAAGCCCATGACAAACAGCTGTCCCTGTGGTAGACCTAGGGCCTGAACCCCAGCCTCCTTCCCCTGCTCTGTCCACAGCAGTCAGCTGGCAGCATTTATGGTGGACATTTATAAGTTGCCCTTTGAGAGATGAGCTCTTTGGGGTTTTATTATCCCCGAACTTCTCCACAGCCTCTTGACCTTCACCCTGCCCAGTAGAGAAAGTGACTATTCGGCTTCAGCTGTGGGAGCCTGGCCTTTGCCTGCCAGAGCCACTTGGTTTTCACCTTTGTGGGTAGCATGACCCAGGACTTGTTATGTCAGAGCCAAAAGGCATGTTCTTGGCAGGAGTGGGCCTGGCCATGTAGGTGGGAGGGCAGCTTTTTCTGTCCTGCAGATTGGGCCCCATGGTACATGGCCCCATGTGGTGTCTAGGGAATTCCCTAAGAGTCCACCATGATCCAGACTTGTCACCACCCCGATTTAAACCTGAACCTCTTGCTGAACTGGGATTCCTCAGGCCGTGTGCCCAGAGGATGTGCTCTGGGCTTGCCAGTCGTGCTCTGGTGAGCCTACAGCCCCCTGACACAGACCTAACCCGCCCAGGCTCCCCAGCTCAGACCCATGAGCTAATGAAGTAGAGCAGACAGAGGTCACTGGGCTCAGGGTCAGTTGGTGGGACAATCATCAGAATTCTGGCAACAGAGTGGCAAAGAGGCAGGAAGGAGAGTCAGGAAGGGGTGCTATGGTGAGGGCTCGCAAGTGCAGGGGTTGAGGAAGGGGTGGGTGCCAGTCCACTAACAGGAATTGCTCTCTGTGAATGATTAACTCTCGGTCAAAGGGGGTGACATAGGAGGAGGGCTCAGCCAACAGAACCTTTGGACATGGGGCAGTGTCCAGAGGGCCAGCATGTGGCCCGTGGACGAGGAGGACATGGCTGGGTTGCAGGCCTGGGCTCCAAGGATTGAAGTGAGAGCAGGCAGCTGTGGACCTCACGAGGTCTCCTTGGGCTGGCGGTTGACCCATTCTTGCAGCAGCAGCTGTGGGGTCCACCAGCCCTGAGCCCTCAGTGGGGTGGCTGTGCGGGGGCCTCCTGCCTCTGGCCTTGAAACAGCCTCACTAGTGCTTTCTCTCTAGGCAGCCATGGGTGCCAGGTGGTGCTGAGAGCAGTGGGGTATGGCTGCAGGCCTGCAAGTCCTGGCCTGCTTGGCCCGAGCACCCTTGCGCCCGCTCCTCTTGGGGAGCCCAATGGCCCGGCTGGCCAGTGGCATGGCCCTGGCTGAGCAGGCACGGCAGCTGTTTGAGAGCGCTGTGGGTGCTGTGCTGCCGGGTCCCATGCTGCACCGGACACTGTCTTTGGACCCTGGCGGCAGACAGCTGAAGGTGCGAGACCGGAGCTTTCAGCTGAGGCAGAACCTCTACCTGGTGGGCTTTGGCAAGGCTGTGCTGGGGATGGCAGCTGCAGCTGAGGAGCTTCTGGGCCAGCATCTCGTGCAGGGTGTGATCAGCGTTCCCAGGGGGATCAGTGCTGCCATGGAGCATGCCGGCAAGCAGTAAGGAGCCTTGGGGGGCTGTTCCCCACTGTCCATCTGGAGGGGAACTTGGGCCCAGGCTCAGTCTGGATGGGGGCCTCCCTTCATCACAAGTTTCCCTTTTCTTCTGGGTCTGACTTGTCTGTGATGGGCATCAGTGGGCACCCTTGTTCATGCCCCCTTCCCCTGCACAGCTGGGACATCAGGTGGGAGGAGAGGAGCCCATCCACCTCATGCTCTCTGTTCTCTTTCCTCAGAGAGATGCTGCTGAAGCCACACAGTCGTGTCCAGGTATTTGAGGGTGCGGAGGACAACCTGCCGGACCGTGATGCTCTGCGGGCTGCACTGGCCATCCGGCAGCTGGCTGAAGGTCTCACAGCTGATGATCTGCTGCTTGTGCTCATCTCAGGTGTGGGTGTGATAATGGCTCAGGGCGGTTTGGGGGTACCAAATATCAGGTCTACGAGATACTGTTCATCTGAGCCCCAGGGTCACAGAACAAGGGAGGCAGAAAGGAGTCTGGACAGTGGCTCTTGGGGGACACTGAGCAGGTTGTTGGCTTCCCCTGAGCCGTGGGATCCTCCCCTTCATTGACCTTGTAACTCAGGGCTTTGCAAGGAGTCACTGCTATTGCTGTCTGCATCAGTGTCACCCACACAGCCCTGTCTGTGGCTCTCTGTACCCTCCTCCTGGTTTGCCCCTTATTCCAGGCTCTCTCTGAGCAGTTTTTCCCATGCCTGCTGGAACCAGGACTACTCCAGGGCAGGGCACAGCTTCAGGTGCCAGGCTGTGGTGGCTGCTCCTTTACCCCATGTCCGCACGGGGGCACCCTCACCACCTCCTCCAGCCGTCCTTCCTATGGGGGCCCTTCTTGTCTGCTTCCATGGCCAAGGAAGTCCCTTTGCTGTCCATCCCCTCTGCCCGGAGTTTCTGCTGTCTCTGCAGGTGGCGGCTCTGCTCTGCTGCCTGCCCCCATTCCACCTGTCACCCTGGAGGAGAAGCAGACACTCACCAAGCTGCTGGCAGCCCGTGGAGCCACCATCCAGGAGCTGAACACCATCCGGAAGGCTCTCTCGCAGCTCAAGGGAGGGGGCCTGGCTCAGGCTGCCTACCCAGCCCAGGTGTGTGGGTTACTTTTTCCCCAGGCTGCCCTGGGCTGGAAGAGCCAGGCCCACGTGTGCTAGGGAGATGAAACCCCAGAACATACAGTTTGGAAGGGCCTGCTGTGGGAGTCCACAGAGTTGGCAGAGAGGGGCCGCAGAGAGGGTTGAGGAGTTGTCCACATGGCCAGGTGTTGTGCAGACCCACTTGAGAGAGGTTAGAAAAGGGTGGGGAAGTGCACTGGGCCACGTGAAGGCCTGTGAATATGCAGTGAGCGGGGAGCAGTTTGTCCTCATGGGCTCTGGGGTGGGGAGCAGGTGAGACTGAGCCATGCCTCTGCAACCCTTCCCCAGGTGGTGAGCCTGATTCTGTCAGACGTGGTGGGGGACCCAGTGGAGGTAATTGCCAGTGGCCCCACTGTGGCCAGCATCCACAGCGTGCAAGATTGCCTGCACATCCTCAATCGCTATGGCCTGCGTGCTGCCTTGCCACGTTCTGTGAAGACCGTGCTGGCTCGGGCTGACTCAGACCCCCATGGGCCACACGCCTGTGGTCACGTCCTCAACGTGGTCATTGGCTCCAATGCACTGGCACTGGCCGAGGCCCAGAGGCAGGCTGAGGCACTGGGGTACCGGGCCGTGGTGCTGAGTACAGCCATGCAGGGTGACGTAGGAAGTGTGGCCCAGCTCTATGGGCTGCTGGCCCAAGTGGCTGGGGCCCACCTCACTCTGCCTGGGGCAGGGGCCTCTGTGGAGGAGGAGGATGAACAATTCCATGAGCTGATGTCTGAGCTCCGGCTCCCAGACCTGCAGCTGAGAGAGGCCCTGGAGGCCGTGGTGGGGACGGAGGGCCCTGTCTGCCTGCTGGCGGGGGGCGAGCCCACAGTGCAGTTGCAGGGCTCAGGCATGGGGGGCCGGAACCAGGAACTGGCCCTGCGTGTTGGAGCAGAGCTGGGACGACGGCCTCTGGGGTCTGTTGACGTGCTGTTTCTGAGCGGTGGCACCGATGGGCAGGATGGGCCCACAGAGGCGGCTGGGGCCTGGGTCATGTCTGACCTCACTGGCCAGGCCACTGCTGAGGGCCTGGATGTAGCCACCTTCTTGGCCCACAATGACTCACATACCTTCTTCCGCTGCTTCCATGGCGGGGCACACTTGCTGTGCACGGGGCTGACTGGCACCAATGTAATGGACATCCACCTCCTGTTCTTGCGGCCGCGGTGATGGCACAGGTTTTAGGAGTCCAGAGGTAGCCCACAGGGCAGTGTCCTGGGTAGACCAGGGTTGGTCCCCAGGCCTCACCAGGCCTTAGGGCCCCTCCTCTCCTTGGTGCTGGGTGCTTGCTTGGACCGCCTACCTCCTACCCAGGCCTTCTGTCCCATGTCCATTCCCGCAATCAGACTGGCAGCTGGGGGCTCTTCTCCACCCTTACCCTCTGCCATGGCAGCAGAAACCCCTGAGGATCAGGCTGAGCCCCTTGGCCAGTTCAGGAGCCCCTCTGCCAAGCTCCTGAGCCTGCTTTTCTGTGGACTGAAGCAAGAAGGACTGAAAATAAAAGGATCACAGTGTGGGTTCTTGATGCATCTTCCTCACAGCAGATGCCTGGGGAGCCACTGGGACGGTGAGTAGGGTTGGGCTGCAGCCCCAGTGCCAGGACCTGTGGGAGTTCCCACACTTCTCTGCAGGGCACTCAGCACTGTTCCCCCTAAACAGGAGCCTGGGAGGGGTGAGCCTCATGCTCCCGACGTGCTCAGTGCAGACAAGCAGAGACCAGGGAGGATGGGCCTAAGGACTGGTCTGTGGGGCCTGGGAGGGACTGGCCACCGGGCAGCTGTGACCCCCCTGTGGCATACCTGCTGTGGTCTTTCCGGCCTCTGCTGTGGCCTCACTGGGTCCGTGCTTACTACCTGCAAGGACATCCCTCCCTTGTCTTTGGACAGCCCTCAGCACACACCACACCTTTGGTTGAGCTGCCCTCTTTATCAGGCTACCCCAGCCACACAGGGTGCTGGACCTTGTTTCCATATACCAGGCCCATTTTCCAGGCTGAACACCTTCAGTTCCCTCAGTTCCTTCAGCTGCTTCTCTGGGGACACAGTCTGGCTGCTGGTACCAGCCTTGCAGTGGGGGTCTTGAGTGCTGGCATTTGGTGGGTCATAGAAATGATGGGGTCCAGCAGCCATCTGTCTCTCCCCTGGTAGGGCCGGCCAGGGAAGAGGCCAGTGAGGAGGAGGGCAGCAGAAGAGGGGCTTCCTTGGCTGGGCTAGCAGCCCGTGCTCCGGGGGGGAGGGGCTGCTGTCCTAGCTCTCCTTGGGCCCCCTTGCTCAGCGTCCCAGCCCTCTGCTGGCTGCCCCCGCCGTGCGCCACGGCTCCAATCCCTATATGAGTGAGCAGTAGAATCACATAGGAATAAAAAGCCATAGAGAACAGCGAGGCGTGGGGCTGCTCCTGCTGGTGCCTCCCCTACCCCAGCCGTCCCTTCCTCTCTGAGGGTGGGAGGGTCTCTGGGCCCGGGCTGGCGTGCCCTACCCCTGGGAAGAGCACCCCTTCCCCAGATGGGCTGTGGACAGCCCAGCCTGCAGACTGTCTGTGATCTGGGAATGTGGCTCACATCATGCAGGCTGGGGCTTGGGAGGGAGGAGAGCATGGTGGGCCGGGCTCTGGGGGCAAGGGAGGTTTGGGGAACAGGGGAGTCCATGCCCCTCTGGGGTGCAGAGTTAGCACTGCCTCCTTCCTGGCAGAGAATGCCTGCCAGTGAGGGGTCATGGTCTTAGGGGACATTGTCTTTTTCCCTGTATGGCAGTGCCTTCCAACAACCTTCTGGTCGCCTTGGCCCTGCTTTGGTCCTTGTCCCTGGAAGCTGGAGTACCAGTCACTGGGCATGCTGGGGCTGTGGGGAGGATCTGGCTGCACGTCCCCAGTGTGCACAGGTGTGCAGTGAGAAACAGGGGATCACATGAATGTTGGCATTGGCATACTGAGAGGGGGCTGATCTGTGTGTGCACACAGACCCTCAGCCAGGGGATGCACTGTCTTGCACTCATGGCACACCTGCTAAGGGGGTGGGCTTGGTGGGGTCTTACTAGCAGCTCCCACTGTGCCACCAGGCCCCTGACCCAAGCCTGTTTGTGGGGGCTGGGAGGCCAGGGGCTGGACTGGTCCTAACCTATTAGATTTGCTCATTTGGTGCTCCACAGAGGAGAAAGGCTATGTTTGGCCACAATATAGGTGAAAATCTGTGATAAACCTTGTGTGGTGAGTGTTCAGCGAGACTTATCATTGTTCCATAAACGTCAGTTATAGGCGGTAAGAATTGTGCCCATCCCGAAGCTCTTGGCTTCTCTCTCCAGTCTCAGGGTCTCACTGCCCTTGCACCGACCTCACAGCCATCCGCTGAAATCTCTGGCCCAGCTGGAGGCCTTTGCTGTGTAGGGCGCCCAGCGCCCTGACTGGTGCCATCCTCACAAGCCCTGTGTTCTCTGTACCTGGCATGAACTGAGAGCAGATGGGCAGGCCTAGACAGCCCTGTGGTGTCACCTAATCCAAGTCCCTCTGTTCTATAGCTAGAGAAACAGGGAAGGTGGTTTGTCTGGGGCTGCACAGTGGGGCTGCCACAGAGCCAGATGAGAACCTGGTTGGCACCTGTCTGACCATGCTCTGCCTCCCCTCTGGGGCTCAGAGCCCAGGGAGCCCAGGAAGGGGATCCACTCCTGCCTCCCTACTGCCCCTCAAGGGCTTGGGGACGGTGGTATGACCGCACTTGGCCTCTCTAGGGATCCATAAAGGAGATTTGTCTGTCCCTTCTTGGCTCAGATTTCACAGCTCCACTGTGTGTGTGATTTGACAGAAATCCTCATGCAGGTGGGTGGTGGGCTTCTACCCAAAGGCGTGCATCCACCTCCACACATTTGTGTAGTGTGTGTGTGGGCGTGTCCGGTTCAACCTATAGCTGGTCACCGAGTGGGCCTCTGAGCTGTGCTCTGCTCTTCCCCAGAGTGGGAACACAGTTTGGTGTGGTTAGCCTGTTGGGGACATGGGGAAGCAATGGGCAGAGAGGCCATAAAGGCTGGCACTGGCCAGTTGGCAAAGAGCTTCATGTCCCTGGCCAAGGGGTCAGGCCTTACATTGGCAATGGTGGCAATCCTTGTGAGGATTTTTGGCAAGGAGTGACACGGGGAGACTATTTGAGCACTTTGATGCTGAGCCTTCCTTACTGCAGGAGTAGGAGTGGGGCACACAAGGAGAGACAGGAGGTGTCACAGGGGGGAAGGACCCCTACCAGCTCCCCTCTGTGCTCTGCAGCCTCAGCCCAGAAGCCTCCGTCCAGCCCAGGCAACGCTTTAGATGCCCACTCTGGAACCAAGGCTGGAAGCCCCTGCTCAGACACCCCGGGAGTAACCTAACCTCTCTGTCCCTCAGAATGCCTCTCGGGGGACAGAGGCTGGCAGCTGGTGGGTGCTCTGGTGAACACAGGCTCCCACCCTCTTGTAGGCCCTGACCTGGAGGCGCCCCGAGTGGGAGTCGGCTCCTTGGTGCTGGTCCCACCTGGCCCCTTCCTTTCTCCAGGCCTTGATTTTCTCCTCTGTCTCATGGAGGCCACATCCTTGCCTCCTCTAAGGACTTTCAGCAGCAGACAGCTCTGCGTAGGAAAGCTCTGGAAGCTGTGGGCTCAGGGAGGAACAGAAAGGGCAGAGAGGCTGGTCTCTTTCAAGGAGCAGCTCAGGGAGGTCCCCTGCCTCCAGACAGGGCCAGGGCCAGAGCCAGTGAAGCTGTAGAGCTCATTGACAGGCTGAGCAAGTGATTGTTGTCCTCTGGCACTGGCCTGGCACTAGCAGGGGTGATATTGAGGCTTTAATGGCTGCTGGGGTGCACAGTGCCCTGGGAGCTGACAGAGCCAGTAGGGGGTCAGCAGGAGCTAGAGTGAGCTGGGAGAGAGCCCCACAGCTCAGAGAGAGAAGGGCAGGGTACCCCGATCCCTCCAGGTCTGGGTCACACACAAGGGACGTGGTGAGGCCGGGACTGAGGCGGGGGAGAACTGGCTTGACCCCAGGCCGGGAAGGACTCCCTAGAGGGGGTGGGTCTGCTGGGGAGAGTGGCTGTGAGGGTGTGGCAGACACTGACACTCCCTGAGTGCTGGCAAAGCTGGCAGCCTAGGCAGGCTGCCACATGAGGGAGGGCCACAGAACTGTGGTGGGCTGCACCCAGGCAGGGACAGGTGGCCTTTTTCCCCGAGGCAGGGAAGTCTGGCGGCCAGGCCCTTTCCACGTGACCACTGGGGCCAGTTCTGAGGCTTTGCTCTCCCACTTGCCCTGGCTCAGGCTGCCCTGGGGCCTGGAGAGGCTACACTGGATGGGGTGGGCCACCTCTGTCCTTGAGACGCAAGGCCCGCAGCTCTGACTGACTCTGTCCACGTAGCTTCGTCTGGGAGGGGCTGTTGGTGGCTCAGATGAGGAGGCTCTGGCTAGTGGAGAGGGTGAAGGGGAGTTCGCCTTAGGGGACTGGTGCCTCATCTGCCAGTGCTGGGGGGACAGATGCCCTTAGCAGCTCTGCTTCGTGGGATCATGACCCACTCTGATCTTGTCTGCTGTGGGTTCCTTGCAGGTTCAGGGAGCTGCAGGACTTGGCCCTGCCTGGGCTTGATAGCCAGGGCCAGCCCCCCAAGATGCACCCCCTTGGGAAGGTCTGCTGGGCTCCCCACATTTCCTGCCCCTCCTGCTTGCCTCTCTGGGGAAGTGTGAGCAGCATGCGCTGCCCCCATGCAGCCCTGCCCCTCCACAGGCAGCTCTGGCTGAGCAGGCAGGCCCCAGGCACTGGCTCCTGCCCCTGCTGTCCCCTCCCACCTCGCCCAGCTGCAGGGTCTCCTCGTAGCCCTGAGTCATGTCCATGGTCACACCTGCAGCTCTCAAGGGCTGGGCTCTGTCTCCACCTGTCCTCCGCCCCCAGCACCGCCTGCCTCCCTAGCCAGCTCCCTAGTTCACCCCAGGAAGCTGATGGCAGGAACATCTGGGCTCTGGCCGGAATCCCTTTTTGCAACTCTAGGTAAAGCTGTTGTGGGGACCCTATCTGGGGGGAGCTGGTCAGAGACCCCTCGGGTAGGGAGAAGTGCCCCTCCCCCCACGTGGCTCTCTGGGTCTGGTGGTCAGTAGCTTGGAATGAGAACGGCCAGCCTGTGGGAGGGTGCAGAGCTCTCTCTCCTCTGCCCACTCCCCTACCTGGGCAGCAGAGCAGCCCGGCTCGTCCCTGACTGGCAGCCAAAAGCCCATGAGGGACAGGCACTTGTAGGGGTTGCAGCCTGTGGACAGTGTTCCTGCTGCCACCAGCAGCCTCGCAGCCACAACCCAGGGGCTCAGAGCCCTGGACTCGAGGACAAGGCACACTCACACCTTTGTGTGGCCGTTCAGCATCTGGCCCCAGCCCACCCAGGCAGGTCACCCTGAAGATCTCCTCAGCCCAGGGTCCCCTGCAAAAGCCAGGCACCAGGCAGACACAGAGCCCGCCAGCTCCTGGCCAGCTTTGTCCTGTGTTCCTGTTGCCCACTGGGGCAGCTGAAGCCGGCGCTCTGACTGCTGCTCCCACTGCCCTGGGCCAAGCAGCTGCTGCGGCCCGCCTGCCCGCCCTCCCCACCTGCTCGCCCCCCAAGCTCTGGCCGCTGCCTGGCGTCCCGGCTCCCCGCTCACCTCAGTGGCGCTGTCTCCGCACCAGAGGCACTGCAGTGTGGGAACTGTCCCGAGGAGCCAGTTCTCAGCTGAAACAAAGAGGTGGGGGAGAAAGGGGGGGCAGCGGGAGAGGGAGAGGGTGAGTGAGCGGGAAAGAGTGGAGGCTGGAGGGGAGAGGGGGAGGACAGGAGAGGAGGGGAGGGGGCACGCCGAGGGGTGAAGCCTGACTCCCTGGGCACTGAAGGGCCAGAAGAGAGGGGAGAGGGGGTGGGAAGGGGCGGAGGATGTGAGGGGCCAGAGAGAGAAAGGGAGAGTGTTAGAGGGGCGCACGCGGGGGGCGGCGTGTGTGCAGGGGGAGCCGTTCAAGGCAGGGCTGCAGGGGCCCCACCCCATCCCGGACAGGCGCTGGTACTTGAATGGGCAAAAGGCTACAAAGGGAAAGGGACGGGAGGGGAGGGGTAGGGCGTGGGGCTGGTGGGCTGGCTGGGAGGACAGAGGCCAGGGACAAAGGCGGGAGAAGAACAAAGGTGTGCAGACGAGTGACGGCCCCTGCTGACCTCTGGGTGCCGCAGTCTGGAGTCTCCTGAATGGAGGGCAGGTCCATCTGGGGCGGTCCTGCCTCTGAAGTGGCAGCCTGAGGTCCAGGGGAGAGGGGATGGGCTCCGAGAGTGGGCAGGGGCCCCTTCCGGGAGAGCTCGGACCGCACATCAGGATGCTGGTGTCACCGTGTCTTGGGGGAGGGGATGGTTGCTGGGGTCCAAAGCTGTGCTGAGAACTGGGTACAAGTCCCCTTCCAGGGAAGAGCATCTGGGGCCCCAGGAAGGAGGGGCGGTGGGCCCAGTGGGGAAGAGGGGGAGTGAGGACAGAGGGCATGTGAGCTGCGGTAGGGAGGGGGTGAGGTGGGAGGGAGGCTGCAGGGGGTGGGTCCAGACCACGGCCTCCCAAGTGGGGGCCTCCCTTACCACACCCTTCAGCCCCTGGGCTGCCTGATGCAGACCCAATGAAGGATGGGATAGTAAGTCACTTTGCTGCCGTGACAGGCTAAGGCCTTGGGGGAGTCAGCTGGGGCTGCGGGGCAGGGGAGGCGGGGTGGCCTGCCAGGGTCAGCCCATTCCTGCCCAGGTCCCCCCAGGCTGAGAGGGGCGCGCAGGAGGTCTCAGCCTCCAGGCCAAGGGGAGCCCTAGTCCCCCTGGAGATGCCTCAGAGAGATTCCTGAATGCTGACTCTCTGGAGAGCAGAAGAGGAGGGAGTTGTGGGCTTGCTGGACGGGGACAGAGCCCCACCCTGTAGGGAAGGTAAGAGGTCACCCTTAGGCTCTGCCTAGCCCTGCTGTCTCTCTCGCCTCCTCATGGAAGCCCTCCTGCCCCCACCAGGCAAGACCATATCAACCCTGCAACCTCCTCTAGTAGCCTAGAACCTGGCAAAAGGAAAGCACCTTCCTTCCTGCCTCCCTCATCCCCTTTAGTTTTTACTTAGAAATAATCCCAAACCTAAGAAAGGTGTTGGAATGAGAGTAGTGTAAGACATCCACGTAGACTTGCTGTGATTTTGCTCTGTACGTGCAGGTGGCCATACAGTCTCCTGAGAGTAAGTTGAAGGTACTGCAGCTCAAAGGGCGGTTTCTCATCTCTGTCTCCTGGAGCCAGCCTGGGGGGCCCAGACCATGCAGACTGAATGAAGGCCTGGGGCAGGCAAGGAACGGACGGGACGGACGGATGCCACCTCTGGGGAAACCTAGGCCTGGAGACTGGAGAGTTTAGGCCAAGGCCACCTTGGGAGTTGGGCTAGTGCAAGGCTAGGCCCACACCTCTCTTGTCTCTCTCCTGTTTGCCTCTCCTCCAGCTGGGGAGGTAAGGCACTGTTGCCCATTAAAAAAAAGAGGGTGGTGTCCACAGGCTGTGGGGCTGCTGCTTATGCCTACAGAGATGGCAGGTGGGGTGCAGCTGGGGGAGCAGGAAGACCCACACAGTGGGCCCTGGACGCTGCCTGGCACTGAGTGGGCTTGAGAAGACCTGGCTGCTGGAGGCCCCAGCCCCTGTGCCAAGACCTCAAGAGTCTTGCCTTTGGGACCCTCCCCACAAGGCCATGAGGTTTAGGTCAGGAATGGGGGCCCCCCTTGATAACTGGTTCATACTGTTGGGCTTACCATAGGGTGGCATTTCTGGTCACACTGGGCCTTACGCAATGGTCCCCGACACAGGGCTGGCATTCTTTCTGGGTCCCCTGGTACCCCTAAATGCAGAAATCCCATCTGGAGACCGTCCTTCAGATGGCTGCTCCCTTATCCCTCCCAACCCCCACTCAGAGATTATGGCTAAGAGTTGGACATTTAAAAATCAAACCTTGAAAGATGATCTGAGCTCTGAAGCCTGGATTTCCTCTCTTGTAGGTGAAGGTCTCCTCCTTCCGGAAGCCCCCTAGACTTCCTCAGATGGTCCCACTTCACCTGGCTTTGGGGAATGCCAGCCCTGTTTACTCCTTCGCTGGGTCACACAGGTGCTGTGCCCAGGGCCTAGGGCTTTGCTCGTTATCAGCATTCTTCCCTCCTGCTACCCCCGGCTGGACTATAACTGATGCTCCATGGGTAGGTGACAGTGGCTTGCTTAGTCCTGCCTGGACGTCGAGTCCCTCTGGTGCCCCTGCCTGTGCCCAGTGTGTCTGAGAGTCTGCAGGCTCTGGCCTGGCTGAGGTGGGGGTGGACAGGGAGGCCCCCTGGAGAGAGGAAATGGCTTGCTCCAGACCACCAGCCTGTCGGCACAGGCAGGCCTCCAGCTTGGGTCTCTGACCACCTGCTCACCACCGGTGCTTCCTGCCCTTGAGCATGGGCAGCCCTGTCCAGGGTGGTGGCCGAGGGTCCTCCCTGAACCCCTCCGGGGTGGCAGCAGCACCCACTGAACTAAGGGGGGATGCCCTCAGCCCTGCATCAGCTCCCAGCCATCTACCTAAAAGTCCAGGAGACCCGGGCCTCCTCTCCCTCTGCCCATCCCCCGAAGGAACCTCAGCCAGTTAGCACTCAGTATTTACTTAATTAGGGTAATGACATAATTAGTGTAACTTGGGCTCCATCACATGGCTTCAGCGTGCAATTAGGAGCCATCAGCGGGAGGCGACATTGTGAAAACCTCGTTCCGTTTTGGTTCCAGCATGGAGGCTGTAGCAGCTGCTTCTGCTCCGGAGGGAGGCAGGCAGGAAGGCAGGCGGGTGGCAGCCACTGTGTGTGTGGTGACTGCAGGCAGTCACCACACAGCCTAGGACACGAGCCAGAAGGGCAGAAAGGCAGTTTCCAGGCTGATGGAGTCCCTGAGCAGGTCTCTGCCCTCACAGAAGGATGTTGCCACATGCGCCTCTGCCCAGCTGCGCATGGGCAGGGCAGGGGCGCTGGTTGGGCAGCTGAGACCAGGGGGCCTCAGCAGTCTAGGCCCCTCTGCCCCCAGCTTCTCTGCCTGAAATGCCACCGTTAGCAAGCTTCTCTTCTCTCTTTAGGGCTTTGCTGCTCACAAGTGTCATGCCCCCTGGCCTGTTGGCCCCCACAGTGGCCCTGTGAGGCCACAGATTGGAAGAACTAGAATAACTAGTACTGTCCTCATTGGACTAGTGGGGAAACTGAGGCTTGGGGCAAGGGAGGCAGTAGAACCAGTCGGGGTAGTGCCGACCCTAAGAGGCAGCCCGATGCGGCCTGAGACACCTCAAGCCCAGGCTGACTTTCAGCTTTAGAAGGCACCTGCCTGTGGGCTCCTTTCCTTAGAAGGGGCAGAATCACTGGGAAGGGGGGTCCCCAGACTTCTACTCCCTCAGCCCCCTTCCCCACCCCCGTCCCCACCCTCGCCTCCCACAGGCCAGGAGGTAGGGCTGACTGTTCGGAGGCCACCTCTGGCCTCTCAGCCTCAGTTTTCCTGGGTAGGGGGGCGCAGGGAAGGATGATGAAATCACTGCCACCACTGTGCAGATGGGGAAACAGAGACCCCAGGGCCTCTGAAAGGTGCTGTTAGAACCAAAATCAGGCCCTAGCAACCTTGCTCCCTGCCTGGCTGGGCATGTGAGCTGATCCTCTCCCTCAAGTATGTTTCCCTGGGTGATTGGAGAGAGTCTATAATTTATAGTCTCAGACATCCTGGGACTATCTGGAGCCTCCTGGGAGGTGGGACCCAAGGAACTTGCTATCCATCTTATCTCCCTCAAGATTCTGTTGTCATAGCTGTCCCTCCCATTTAGGTCCCACTTATGCCCTGCCTGGGGTCAGGGCCCTGAGGAGTTAGTTCTGGTTGGCAATTCCATCTTCCCCAGGCTGGGCCCCACCCTTCTGAACTGGGAGGCCGGTGCTGGGGGCCACCCCAGGCCTCTCCTCTCAGTGGTGCCCCCTCTTATAGGCAGTAGACCTAGCTGGCTGGTCCCTGCTCTCATCCAAGCCCTTCCCTAGGTCTAGAGCCTGTGGTCAGGGTGGAGCCAACTTACTGGCTAATTGTTACTACAGGCCAACCACCTTGGGCCCAGCTACTGAGACAGGGATGGAGAGTGATGGGCAGGCAAAGGTGAGGGTTACCACCTCCATGGGCTCGTAGCTTCAGAGTTCAAACAGACCCAGGCCCAAGGATTGTCCTGCAAAGGGTAGGCAGAGAGAAGTGCCAGGGAGAGCTAAGAACAAGGTCCATTCCAAGTTCAAGCATGTAGATAGAGGTCTTGACCCTGTCCCGCACTGGGCAGGACAAGCAGCACCTTCTGTGGGGCCTGAGCAAGGCAAGGGTTTCAGTCCATAGAGGACGTGCTTCAGTGGGTGGAAACAGTGTGAGCAGAGGCTGGGGGGACATGTGGGGCTGCCATCCTCAGGTGCGAGGTGTCTGGCTAAGCTTTTAGGAGCCTGAGGAAATGGCTGGGGACTCTGTGTGAAGGTCAAGTGTCTTGCCAATGGGTTTCAGCCCCAGGCAAGTTCTCTATGGATTCAATGTGACCAAAGAAATTGACAGCAAAATATTCTCGGGGTGAAAGGGTTATACCCAACTTTATTCCCAGGTGGCAGGTCAGTCATTAGAATCCCGTTCACTCAGAGTGAGTCTGCAGGCAGCAAGCCGGTCTCCACCTCTGGGCCCCTCTGTCCGCACAGTTGTCCCTCACAGCTGTCCTCCGGGCCTCTGTCCTTGGCGCTACCACCACTCCAGCCTCTGCTCTGCTCTCCTGCAGCCTTGCAGCCCTGCCACTGTGTCACACCCAGACGACTGAGTGGAGCTCTTTTTAGAGTCAACAGCCATGTAGTGCCCTCAGGTGTGCAGTGAGCTAGTCAGCCACAGCCAGGTGAGAATTCTGGCCACAGGAACTCTTGTTTTATCCACATCAAGACATCCTCTCAACATCCATTCAACAAGTCCCTGCTCTGTGCAAGGCATGTGATGATGTAGGTTGGGGATTCCGTGGGGACCAAGATAGAGAAACTCCCCACCCTCTCAGAGCCTCTACTCCAGTCATGGGTGGGGGCAGGAGGAGAATGGTGTCACAGATGTGGATCCTATTGGAGGTAATGCTAGGGTCTGGAGACTAGGCTGTGGGGCCAGGGAAGGCTGCAGTGGCATTTGAGCCAAGATCTAAGGGATCCAGAGGTCAGGGGGAAGAGCATTCCAGGCAGAAGGAGCAGCAAGTGCAAAGGCCCTGAGGCCTTTGGGGGCACTGAAAGGCAGCCCACATGGCAGGGGTGAGAAGATGAAAATGGCGGTGGATGAGGCCTGAGAGGCAGGCAGGCACCTGGAGGCTGGCTGAGGCCCATGGGTTTTGTTCTGTGTGTGATGGGAAGTCACTGGAGGGTTTTGTGCTGGGGAGTGATTTTTTTAAATCACCAGCAGCTGTGTGGAGGCCTGACGATCAGGGCAGGGCTGCCCAGAGGGAGACGATAGTGGCCATGAATGGGGTGCTTGCTAGGAGGGGGTGGGGATGTTGCTGGGAAGCAGGACCAACAGGACTCCAGCTGGTCAGCTGTGGGGTGTGGGCAGGGCTGTCTGGGGCGGCTCTGCAGTTCCCGGCTTGGGCACATGGGTGAATGGGTGGCCGGTTCCAGACCAGGGGGATGATAGGAAGAGCTGGCTACTGAGAGGGAAGTCAAGGGCTGGAGGCACCAGGGGCTCAGTTGTCAGATTTAGGTCTGGAGTTCCAGGGAGAGAGCTGATCCATTGTTAGAATGGATAGAAGAGCTAAGGTCGCCCTCCAGCCCCAGGAGCCCAGAGAATCACGTGCGCCCAGTGTCTGGAGGCCCCAGAAGGGCCAAGGCAGAGCCAGCCAGCGAGGACTCTGCTTTCGATGCCTGCTTCCTATCTGCCCAATGAGCCCAGACTACCTCACCCGGCCCCATAGCGGAAGTAAGTGGATCAGACAGATCTGGCTTTTCTGAGCCAAGGCCCACCTGGAGTTGGAAGGGGTTGCTGTGGAGATCCTGGGTGCCACCTGTCCAGGTGACCCTCTGCCCACCCTCACCGGACCCAGGTGGGCAGGGCTAGTCTTCACTCTCACAGGACCCCATCATGGCATACAATGCTCCTTCAGAGGCTCATCTCCATCACAAGTTAGCTTTGTGTCCCCCAGGCAAGCCCCTCATTTCTCTGGGCTTCAGCCTCCCCATTGGAGGCAGTGGGGGAGTAAGTCTCTGAGCACCTGGCGCCCCCCGTCTGAGATCTGGGAATGTGAAAGCCAGCCTGCTCGTGCCTGTCGTGCCCTCAGCTGTGGCTTCAGCCCCCCCTGAGCCAGGGCAGTCAGAGTGACAGGGCTGGGAGGAACGCTGTCCCCACAGTGTGGCCCGTGCCCCCCACTCCCAGATGCGGCTCTTTGGGGCCCTGCTCCTGGCACTTAGGCATCACTCCCGCATGTCCCTTCCGTAGGGAGAGGAGCTGGCTACCCTGCCAAAGCCGTCCTCCATGTCCTGCGCTCCTCCAGTGCCAAGCACAGTAGGGGATAATTAAGTAAGAAAAGGCCTTCCGACCACGTAGCTCATTAAGGCCTAATTAAGTTAATGAGTTGCAGGTGTGGATGGTGAGGGAGTGAAGCTGCGGCTGTTTGCTGTAATTGCATTTTCGCAGCAGCTGAGGAGGCAGTGCCAACAGTGGGGGCAGAAGCAGTGGCTTCCCCAGAGGCCTGGTAGCCCTCCAGGGAGTTCAGGAGGCTTCCCAGAGCCGGGCAGGAATGAAGCAGTGAGCAGGCCGCTGCCGGCCACTCAGAGAGGTGGCTGCAGGTTCAGGGTCAGCCAGTCCCAGGGAAACCTGCAACTCTCACACTGGTTAGAGGTATGGGGTGAGGGTGGCACCCTCCCTTCCAGCTGAGGGTGGTGAGCCGTGGCTGGGTCTTTGGGACCCCTCGCTCCCTGGCAGAGCCCAGGAAGAGGACTAAAGTGGCTTTGTGGAAAGGGAATGTGTGTGTCTTGCCAATGGGTTTCAGCCCCAGGCAAGTTCACGACAGTTTCAGTGAGACTGAGGAATGACAATGGAACGTTCTTTGGGTGAAAGGGTTTATTACTCAGCTAGTTCTTCTGGGCAATAGGTCAAGCACTAGAATCATATCTGCATCCAACAGTCTGCAGGTCCGTACTCCTCCCCAGTCTCTGCCTCTGCCCAGTGACTCAGTCAATAGCTCATTCCCCACAGGTGTGGAAGCAGTGGCCCAGCAGCAGGCCAGTTATACCATCAAGTAGTTTAGGTTCAGGTGAGGATCCCGGCCAGAGGATCCCCAGCTTTCCCCACAGCTTGGGAGGGAGAGAGGCAGTGGGTGGGATCTCTGGGAATCCACCTATACCACCCTTTCCATCTGGCTCGAAGCCCCACTTGCTGTCCCTTTCTGGCTGGTATACGGCTCAGAGATGCTCCCTCTCTGGTTCAGGGCAGGAGTGAGGCCACACAGGCCTGGGGCCCCTGCAGGGGGCCTGCTGGCCCATCAGTCTCCTGTCCCAGGTATCCCCCCAAACCAAGTCCTGCTGCAGCTTCCACCCCCAGCTGACCCTGACAGGCTTGCTTTGTGGAACAGCCCTTCCCGTCTTGGTCCCATTCACTTACTCACAGACATGGCTCACTGACCATCTCCTCTGCGCTGGGCAGCAGGGCTGGGGCTGGGGACAGGCTGGGCAAGACAGTCTGGACCCTGCCCTGTGGCACTTGTGGCCTCTCTGAAGAGGCAGACACACCAATGACCCTGGCCACACGGTTTTGTCATGGCTGTAGGAGCACAGGGGTGCTTAGCAGAGGAAAAGGGCACGTGAGCTGCGGTGACTGTGACCAGGTGAGGAATGCCAGCACCTGGTACGTGCCGGGAACAGGAAGGACCTCCCTCTGGATGGGGGCAGCACAAGATGGCAAGTGAGGAGTCTGAGGGGCCAGATCAGGAAACCGAGGGGGCTGCTGGATGGAAAGGAGCTGATAAGTGCCAGCTGGGGGAGGTGGCCAGTCCACCACAGAGGGTCCAGAGAGGAGGGGATAGCTGTGAAGAATGTTTAGGAGAAGCAGTGTGGGGCTTGGTGCAGAGGCTGGCTGTCAGATGCAGGGAAGGAAGAGTTGTCAGCCCCCCAGGGAGGGGCCTTGGGAGGTGGGGCATGGGCTCTGAGCCATCCCACAGGCCTGGGACTAAGTGGAGCAAGTGCCTAGGATGTCAGATTTGGGGTACTCACTCCTACCCTTGTGTTGTACTGTCTTGCCAATGGGTTTCAGCCCCGGGCAAGTTCACTATGGATTCAGTGTGACCAAAGAAATGACAGTGGGATGTTCTTGGGGTGAAAGGGTTATACCCAACATTATTTCCAGGTGGCAGGTCAGTCACTAGAATCCCATTCACTCAGAGCGAGTCTGCAGGCAGCAAGCCAGTCTCTGCCTCTGGGCCTCTCTGCACAGTTGTCCCGCACAGCCGTTCTCCGGGCCTCTGTCCTTGGCACTGCCACCACTCCAGCCTCTGCTCTGCTCTCCTGCAGCCTTGTAGCCCTGCCACCATGTCGCACCCACAGCACTGGGCGGAGCTCTTTATATAGAGTCAACAGCCATGTACTGCCCACAGGTGTGCAGGGAGCTAGTCAACCAGGGCCAGGTGAGAATCCTGGCCACAGGAACTCTCATTTTATCCATATGTACCCTTCCCTGGTCTGGAATTTTCTGTAAGAAACATATCTCAGAAAGTAGAAGCCACCCCTGGAGATGGGGCCATGGGGATAATTCTGGCAGGGCGACCCTCCATTCTTCAACTCCTACCTGGGAGGTGCTGCCTTCTCTGTACCCTCCAGGGCTGGGCTGGGGCTGGGCCTGGGATTGATACCTCTGGGTCTTGCATGTTCTGGACAGCCACTCCCTTTCCATTCTGAAGCAGGAATGACACCCAGCCTCTTCCTGTGTGCCTCCTATGACAGGGAGCTCCCTGCTACCTGGGAAGTCCAGGTCCTCGCCTCAGGCCATTAAAAACAGTGAGCCCAAGTCTGCCTTGCACTGTGTGTGACCTGCAGTGGCCTCAGCTCTGCCTCCTGTGCTTCCCTTCCATCGGGGGTCTGCTGATCCCCTTTCTCAAGACAGCCTAACCTCTCTGAGCTTCTGTGACCCACCTGTAAGGGGGAACAATAATACCCAGTACCTTCTAGGGCTGGTGTGAGGATTAAATGACACAATGTGCATAAGCCTCATGACATGTTAATTCCTCAGTAACAGCCACAGATCACTGCCGGGTGGGTGCTGTTCTCCTGAGGCCCAGCGTGCAGCTGCAGGCCCAGCCCCCACCTGTTGGCCTCAGGGTGCAGGCCCTGCTGCGTGTCCCCCCACATCTGTTGCAAACGCAGAGCTAATCCCAGAGGAAGATGTTTACAGGGCAGAGGGAGTAACCGTCTCCTCAGACGGCCGTGCTGTGCTGAGATGCGGGCCCTACCCTGCTAGTTTGCGTTGGTTCTCTGCTCGGTATTCAGTCCAGCTATGTCTCCTCAGAGCCTCAGCCCCTTCTCTGTAGCCCCAGTTCCTCGAGTCTCTCATTCAGGGGAACTGGTGGTGGCTGAGAACGGAGGATGCAGACCCACCCTGACTGAGGTGTCTGCCTACAGGCATCCCTGGGGCATGTCACTGCATCTTGTCCTGTCAGTGGGGCTGCCCTGGTGGGGGGGCCCTGTGCTTATCCTAACGTGCCTGCAGAGCCCAGATACTGGGCAGGGAACAGACCCTACAGAAGCTCACTCCAAATTCTGGCAGGGTGACCCCGTCCATATGTGCAGGTCATTGTTGGGTACCCAGCCTCCCATCAGGAGCTGGGTGGTGAGCCTGGGCAGGGGCTCATGGCTCCCAGCAGCCAGCCCAGGAAGGACAGGCAGATGGCTGGTGCTGCAGCCTTGCTGCCGAAGCTGTTCGGTGACCCTCTTGCTGGGGCATGATCCAGGCCCAGGCCCTGCTTTGCCATGTGCCTCTGTTTCCCCAGTTGTACAGGGGAGTCAGCAAACTAGTCTGACCCACGCTCCTTTGCCTCCCAGAGCCACAGGGCACTGGGAGAGGAGTGAACAGCTCCACATACAGCTGGAAGAAGAGGTGCAGGCTGGGGACAGGAGAGCCTGGGGCCCACATCCCAGGCCGGTAGAGCTAGCTCTGAGGGTGTCGTCCGCAGCCTGGACAGGAGGCTGCAGGGGTCAGTGGCAAGCAGATCCTGGCCTTTTTGGCCACCTCTTCTGTAAAAGGGGGTTGCCATCCAGCACCCCACCCCCCACCTCAGGTTCACAGCTCTACCCCAGCCGAGTACGTCCTGAGGCAAGGCCCCTGTCTCCCGACCCCCCAATTACTACTGATTACAAAAGCTGGACCATGACCAGACAAAGGGACAGGGATGAAAGTGCTGGTTGTCATGGCAACATGAAGGGTTGCTGAGGCCCAGGGGAGGGCCTTGGCTGTGAGCCTGAGCCCAGACATCTGGACAACCTCTGTGCGTGAGCTAGGGTGGGCCAGGGGTTCCCAGGAACCCCCTTCCTGTTATGGGCCCACCAGAGCCAGTGTACAATGACAACCTCACCCCCTCCATGGCAGCACCTGCTCCCTGGGCCTCTCCTGGTGGCCCCATTATCCTGCACCTGCTGCCCCACCTCCAGACCTGCCCCCCAGCCCAGGCGCCCTCCCACGGCGCCCTCTATCCACCCCCAGGCCCAGCTGCCTGCGCCGAGCAGGCTGAGGAAGCAGGAGGGCTAGCAGGGAGGGCCTGGCCAAGAAATGACGTCCAGCTGCCAAGCCAGCACGGCCTGACCAGCAGTGTGTGTGCCCGTGACGATGCCTCCACTCTGGGGCTTCCGTCTCCTCGGCTCTCAGATGGGAGCAGTTATTCCTGCTCACAGGGCCTCTCAGAGTAACTTTGTCCTTGGAAGGAGATGTGAGGTCAGGGTGTACAGCTAGGCTAGGAAAAGGAGAAGCTCTCTTGGGGCACGTCTGGTAGACCACAGGGAGACCTGGTGCCTCCTCATCCTGAAGGGGCACAGCTTGGAGGTGGAGGTGACATTTCCCAGAGGCCCCTCAAAGGTGCAGGGGAGCTGGGCAGGGAGCCCATCAGTGCCAGGTTCCTAAGTGGCCTGTCAGTGTTGGGGAAAGAGTAGGACACTGGGGCAGGGACCCCCTCTGGGGAGAATGAATGCTTCCAGGAGGTGGCTGGGGGTCTCTGGTGACCCTGCAGTCCAGTTCAGGTGGGGAAGCTGAGATCCTGGGAACTGCCAATGTCTGGCTCTCTGATATTCCATCAACAGATGGTGGCTGGAGGAGGGGCAGGGCAGGGGGAGTGGGAGGCCCCGGCAGATGCGCACCATGGAAAAGGAAGGGCATTCTTAAGGCATGTGATCTTCTCTTGTGGCTCACATGCTAGTGGCTCCCTGTGCCCTGCCGTACAGCCCCAGGTTCCCATCATGTGCTGTGGCCAGGGGTGAGGCTCCTCCCTTCTGCCACCTCAATTTGCCCACCGGAGTGGGAGCAGACTGCCAGAGACGGTCAACCCCAGTCACTGCCCTAGCTGTTTGAACACTACCGGCCCTTCACAGGCGGGCCACTGACAGCTGCCCCGCCTCTAGTCATGTGGAATTCCCTCTCTCGAACAAACAATCCCTATGGACCTGTGTAGAATTTCTTACACACTCCCTCCCAGGGGTCTGGCAAGGACAAAGCTTTTGCCAGGAATGGAGGTATCTGGGGCACAGTAACAGTTCTGGTGTCCCTCAGACTGTTCTGTGGGTGGCCCTACAGTGCAGTGCTGGGCAAGGTTTGTGTTCCCCACTGTGCAGATGAGGAAACTGAGGCCTAGCAAGAGACGAGACTCACTTAGTTGGTGGCAGAACCCAGGCCTCCTGCTTTGTTCATAGACCTAAGGGTGGCAAAAGGTCAGAGTGGCATTCTGGGGATGAGGGTGTGATGGTGGGGAATGTGCATCTGGGCTGTAGTCGGTGGCTACCATCTTCAGGGTGGTGCTCCCGATGTGGGTGCTGTCCCCTAGTCATTTCCTAAAGGTCCCTCCAGGACTAATGGACTGGCAGGGATGCTGGGACAAGCAGCACCCTCTGGTCCCCTCCACTCTTTCTTTTGGGGACACAGCAGTGACCTTTGTATGGTTGCCTAGCAAGTGGTCCTGGCTGTGGTTCTGTGGGGCCCCTAAGGAAGGCGTGAGCATGTTCTGCCACCTGAGGCAATCAGGGAGGGCTTCCTGAGGAGGTATAGCTTGAGATGGGATGGAAAGTTGTAAAAAAATTCTGAAAGAGGGAGGAAATCCCAGCTGGGATGCTCACAGGAGTACAGGTGGGAATGGCCTTGAGCTAGGGGCTGGGGTGAGGACTGAGCATTCATGGGCCAGTGGTCCTCAATTTTCCAGCCCCCAGGAACTCTTTCCCACTCCTCCTCCCTGAGCTCTCTGCTTCTAAAGTCTTGTCAGTCAAGCTGACCACATGGATCAAAGGAGAATTAATTTGTATCGGTTTTTATTCTTCAAAGAAAATGCTGGTCAAGCTGGCCAATGGCAGAGAAGAGGACGGGTGGGGTGGCCTGGGGAGATGGTGATACCCAGACCTCTCCCAGTCCTGAAGCCTCCCACCCCCATGCCTGTGACTTGGTTTCTCTTGGCACAGCTCAGAGCCCCTGGCCTAGCAAACTAGAGGGAGATCCTGGGGGCCCAGGAGACCGGCAAGGGCAGGTGGGGAGTGGGTAGTTCCCACCTGGACACCTGCTGCAGTGTCTTGTGGCTGGCTGGCCCCATGAAGGGCCCCTTCTGCAGCCTGTTCACATGGGCTTTCATCTCTGCAGCCAGTGAAGCATTGCTTCTGGCCTCAGCGCTGCCAACATGAAGGCCCAGGGGAGAGGGAGCCCAGGCCTGCCATGGCTTCAGCCCCCTTGCCTCCAAAGTGCACCCTAAGCAGCCTGGTTGCCCAAACCCCGAGCTCCCAGGCCACCAGGGATGGGTAGAGGACCCTTACCCACAAACTCTTGCAGGAACCCAGTCTCATCACCTTTCAACAAGAGAAAGGCCACCCTCCCTTCCAGCCCATGCAGGGCAAAAGACTGTCCTCCCACCACAGGAGGGGCAGTAGCCCAGGGTGGGGTCATGGCTCAGCCACTTCTCTCTCTCCCTGGGAACAGGTGAGCACAGTGGCCTCCAGGGAAGGGCAGGAAGATCAAAGCCTGAGCCTACTCCAAAACATGGAGAGGACGGGGGTATTAGCAGACACCAGAGACCCAAGAGAGCAGGACTGACCCACAGTCCCCTTCTGGGGAGGGAAGGAGTCACATCCATGCCCCCACCCGTAGAGGGGTAAGGGGAACCACAGGACTGCTGGGGGAGAAGCACCTCCGGCCCCCACGCTTGAAGCCCACCCTCCAGCTGGAGGGATGTGGCAGTGGCCATCCCACCTCTGAGACACCCTTTCTGCGGTGTCCCTCTGGCTAGCAGCCATTGCCCCTGTGATGTCGCCAGCCCACTGTGTTGCTTGGTAACTTTCCAGGATTAGAGCTATGCCCCCGTCTTGCCTAACGTCCCACCATGGGCTGATGTTGCCCTGGCAACCCGGTGGGTTCTGCAGCTTTTTGGACAGCTGTACCCAGAGTGGGAAGTGCCAGGAAAAAGTGGGGAAACAGGCACCTCTCCACATCGTGTACACAGCCTATCCGCAGAACCACAGAGGAGCCGTGCTACCCTAAATGGGGCTTTGGGTGTCTCTGTCTCCTTGAAGAGCTGCAGCCACCCTTGACTCCAATCCCTTTCCCATTCCTTTCTTCCTTCCACAGTGGTCACTGAGTAACTATTACGTGAATGCCAACAAGAAAAGCAAATAAAACCAGTTTGGCTTAGGAAAGGTTGCACCAACATAGGGTCTCAAAGGATGAATAGCAGTTGGTTGGGAGTGGGAGTTGCTGGAGAGAGGTGTTCTGGACAGAGGAAGCAGAAGCCTGTGTAGAGGCCAAATCACTATCTCCAACCCCAGCTTACACCCACCTCAAGGTTCCCTGTAGCCTGGCCTCTCTGGCTGTCCCATTCAATAGAAATTTTATGGTATGTACAGAATCCAGTTCATATCTCAACACTTAGAACCCAGCACAGGCTTGGCACTAAGCAAGCATTACCAGAATGTCAAATAAAATATGACATTTGCATGATGAACATCAGGTCCTTCTATTGCCCCCAGTTCTAACCTGTCTTACCAAGCCTCAGGTTCCCCATCTATGTAATGGGGCCAATTCTGAGAAGGCTCTGGGGTAGGGGCTCTCAGGTTGGGGTGGTGTGGTTTTAAAATTTTCCTTTGGTTTGTTAACTCACCTCTTACCCTTTCAGAAAAAAATGGAAAGACTGGTTCAGAGGACATCTAAACCTTGAGAGTCCGTATCTGTGAGTATTGGAACATTTCTGTTCTATCTTTTCTCTATATTTATCCACATATAAATTTTGCTGAACCATTTGAAAGGAAGTCACAGCAGCAGACATTCTGACATTTGTCCTCGAACTTTTCAGCTCACATCAGCTGAAACAAGGATAGTCCTATATAACCACAATGCCATTATCACAAATGAGAAAATTAACAAAAATTCAATGTCCAGGACGGACAGACGGATCAGAGCCGGAAGATACGCCAGGTCACTGGAGCACAGGGGCACCCGAGACCAGGGAGGGATGGGCGCCCCGCAGCCCCCCTGAGGAGGTTGGGGACAAGTAGCTGCACGGCGGGCGGGCAGGTGTAGCTGTGTGGGCGGAGCCTCGGCAGAACTGGGGCGACCCTTTGCACGGTGACCTGATCAACAGCCGCGGCAGCTGTGGCTTAAATACGAACTCCAATTCATAGATGTACCCAATCATTCCCCACAGATATTCGCACGGCTTTTTTATAAAACCAGGATTAACCAACGTTCTCGCACTCCTTTTGGCCGTTTTGTCTCTCCCAGAAGAGCCTGGGAACGGAGATGGGTAACGCAGCCGGATTGGGAGCCCGAAAGGGCCAGCCCGTCTCGGCGCCTCCCCGGCACCCAGGGCCCAGGCGCGCAGGCGCGGAGTCCTGGGCGGGCGGAGCCAGCTCCCCTGCGGGAGGCCGTGCCCATCCCACCGGAAGCCCCGCCCGCGCGCTGGCTGGCTCCCGCCCCTTAGCAACGGCCCAGCGTCTCTCGCTGGAGACGTGCGGTGCAGCCGGTAGGTTGGTGGGACTCGGGAATGGCGGGCCGCGCGTGGGCTGGGAGCGCCGATAAGGCGCAGCGGGCGATAACGGGAGGGAGCTCGCCCTCCCGGCCCCAGTCCGCAGCTCTGCCCCAGCCTGCGCGCTCAGGTCCCGAGCCGGGCCAGTGGGAACGGAGTGGGGCGCATTTTAAACAATGTGCACAAGTCTGGTCCTCACCGACTGGTGTTTGGGCTCCAGCTTCATGCTGATGATATGAAAACCGGTCCTTGTCGCGGAAGTCAAATCACAAAACATAATGACAAGGTTCTGAGTAAAGGAAAGGAATAGTTTATTAATTTGTCAGCAGTTGAGGGAGTGGCAGTGTCTTGCCTTAAAGAGCCACTGTCCTCCTGAAGCACCGGCAGTTGGGGCTTTAAAGGGGAAGTCGTGGGGGAGAGGCTGTGGTGTTCCTGACCACAGGTGCGTAAAATAGCAACTTGCTAGGATCCTAGCACAATCTTAGACGATTCCAGTTGCTTTTTGTTTTTCTTATCGGTTCCTCCACAGTGCCCTGGGGCAGGACATCTTGAGTTCCATAAAATCAACTTTCTGCCTTATCTCTGACCCTGAGATTCAGAAAATAGGGAGAAAAAAAACCTTCCACCTGTTAATGGTTACAACGTTGGGGGGCTACTTGAGTTCATTTTCAAGTTAATGTTAGTGTTCAATTTTAAACCCAGGGATTTAATTCAGTTTTCCTTGGTTACACTGAGAATGCAGTCCCCTCCCCCTTCCAGAAGATCCTTGCCAAAAAGGCACCTAGGTCCTCATCAGCCAGGCGGTTACCTCCCACCCCACGGTGTCCTGTCTCTGCAGTGCTCAGTGTCCCCATTTTCTTCAGATTGGTGGAGCCCTGCTGCTCCTGTGTCAGGGCTGTCACAGACATCAACTTCCGTTTTTTTCTCACCGCCTTCGTTCGTTCATCCATTTACACGATCATCTGGCAAATACTTTCCAGGAACCTACTGTGTGTCAAGCCCATGCCAGTCCTGTGCTAGGTGCCAAGGCTCCAGAGAGCAACACTACTTGAAAATTCCTGCATTTGCAGCCCTCATGCCCACCTGGCAGGGGACACAGAAGTACACATGAAATAAAGGAGTAAAGAGCCTTAGAGAGCTGTGGGAACACACAGAGGCCACATTAAATGAGGACTCTAAAAGGGTGAAGACAACCCCAAGCTGTGGGATTACTACCGCTCACTGGTGGTAATAAGGATAGAGAGACAATGTTCAAAACCTGCTAAGTCACAGATCCATTTGTCAGACGAGACCTTACAACTTGGTATGTGAACCAGATAAAGGCGCAAGGTCCTTGTTGAATTAGGGGTGGGTGGCCTAGAAACCCTTCTCTTTAGGCCCCTTCCCCGCAGGCAGAACTTCAGGGCTCCTCAGCACAGAGCTGGAGAACCACTGTGTGAAGCTAGGAGCATGGACCTGGGGTCAGTCAGAGGCGAAGACCTCGGTTTCCATTCTGGTTCTGCCTGTTCTTGGCTGTGTGTCCTTTGCAAGTTTCTTGACTTCTCTGAACCTTATGTTTGGGGAGCGTTGTGTATATTCCTGGGTTCTTATCCCTGCCGGGACAAAGAATTGAAGGGCAGAGACACAGTAGTGAAGCAGAGTAAAAGTTTTATTTAAAGTCACTTAAATAGAGAAAAAGTACAGGCCACCTCAGCAAGGAGAAGTGCCCTGAATGGTTGGAGAGAGAAAGTTTAAAAGGTTACACACTTAGAAAGTGTGGGCGGCCTCAGAGAGTAGAGCCCCAGAAAGGCTGGGGGTTCCCTCTTTTAAGGATTCTTCAGGAATGTGACTAAGGCCTGGGGGTGCAGACCTGTTAAGTGGTCTTTAAATACTTAGAATTAACTTAACACAAGGACCTTGCAGCTCTGATTTCTCCC
Source organism: Manis javanica (assembly GCF_040802235.1). Classification (NCBI taxonomy): domain Eukaryota; kingdom Metazoa; phylum Chordata; class Mammalia; order Pholidota; family Manidae; genus Manis; species Manis javanica. Next base: position 3,099,482 of record NC_133158.1, read on the forward strand.
TGGGATACCAGGGTCTTGGTCTGGGAGCAGATCAAACAGGCTGCCTGCCCAGCCGCCAAGGTGGGCCCAATTGTCTGTTTGCTAAAGAGTAAGTAAAGAGTCTTCTCAATTTCCTGGGTATTAAAATACGATCTTTGAGATGGAATCCTTCCTGCCTTTTACTATTTTGTTTACCGCTAGGCCTGCATGATTAACAATAAAGACATGGGCTTTGCTGAAGCACCCTCCTTTATCTGGGGAATATTCAAACATTCCAGGTCAAGCTGCTCTTGGCTTTTTGAGCTTTAGTTGATTAATTCTGGATTTTTTTTAGTGGACTTTCTGGCCTTTTTCTCTTTCCACCCCGCTCATATCTATTTTCCTGCCTAACACTTAGCTTCCTTGCTTGTGGATTGGTAACAATAGTTGTAGCTGTTGTGAGGATCAAATATTCTCCGGCATCTGTGTCCATCCAGCCCAGTGCCTGGTGGGTGGGTGGGTCACGTGGGATTGCAGTGAATCCAAACTGAGAGTTCATCCAGCTCAACCCAGTAGGGCTCCCAGATGTGACTGGGGAGAAAGAGCTTGGGTTCAAATTCCCCCTGTGACTTTTGCTCACTGGGTAACCCTGGGCAGATCACTTCACCTCTCTGAGCCTCATTTTCCCCACCTCTGAGAACTGAGGATTGTCTCAGTTCCCATCTCAGAGGTTTAAATGAGGTGATGCATGAACTTTACCTAAGCTCCTACCAGCATTCACCACTCCCGACACTGCCTGCCAGGGCCACCCCTGCCATCTTACCGGGCAGCTCCTGCACACAAATGACAGGCCAGCAGAGGCCTTGCGGGAAACCATGTCTTCTCCCTCTTGCCAGCCATGCTCATCCCATGCAGAGGCCACCATCACCCACGGGGCTATGACAGGAGATAGCCTATCTGTCACAGGTCCTATGAACACTGGCAATGGACAGGTGCCCAGAGCTGATACGGGACCAGAAGGGAGCCTGCGTCCTTGTGAAAGCAGAGGGGTGCAGGGGAAACAGGATCTTGAGTTTGCAGCTCACTCTCACACCTAGGAAAGGGACATGCCTGGATGCATCTTCCCCCTGCTCAGAGGGCTTGGGTTCATGGGGCAGCAGATGCCCCATCACAGGCGCCTTTTGCCCCCAGTGATACTGCAGTTTCCTGGGCATTCTGCATCTGTTATCTCTGCTGAGAGCTGTAACACACCAGTGAAGCAGCCAAGCATATTCAGGCCCACTTGAGAGCTGGGGAGCTGGGGATGGAACACCTTCTTGGCGAGCAGGGACCCCGGCCTGCCCAAGGCCTGCTCTGTCTGTCTATTGATTTTGTTCAAAGATGGGGCTAAGCCCCGGTGGGTCCTCTGTCCTTTAGGGTGCTCTGGGGAGGGCTGGTGATTGTCAGCACTGTTTTCAGCACCTGCCCTGGGAGGGTAGAAGGAAGTGCTCTGGGCAAGCTCCCTCCTGTTATGTGGACCCAGGGAGCAGAGTTCCTGTGTGACACGCCTGACTGGCTGGAAGCTGGCCAGCCTCTGGGCTCCCAGTCTGGGGCTTCCTGCCAAAGCCCCATCTGCCTTTCACAGTCCCTCAAACAGTCTTGCCAACTCTCCACCCCCTTCTTAGAAATGGACTCAGTCGCTGCAGGCTGTTTCAGACTCCTGGGTGGCTTCACTGCAGACAGCCCTGCCTGCCCTCACCTTTCAGGTTGGTCCAGGCAAGATTCCCCTGCCACAATCCAACAGGGGGCCTGCACCAGCCAGTCCTACCAGGCGGCTAAGTGCATCCGCATTGCATCAAAGCCTCTTCTTCCCCATATCCTTGTCCAATTTCTTGTAATGCATCTCTGATTGAGGATTTCCCCCTGTGATGCACTTTGAGGTAGACAAAAGCAACAGTGGCTTGGCAAGGGCTGGATCATCCTGCAGTAAGTGCTCTAAACTCTCGTCCTCGGGATGGTGGACGGACACGCAACGCAATGGTGCATCTGCTATTCCCTTTGGGGAGACAGGAGGGTGGACATTTCATGAGCTTGGCTGACCCCAAGAGCCAGGGTAGCTGAATATTATTCTGTTGCTGGCAGGGAAATCTGTGGGCCATCGGAGGGTCAGGGTGCCTCCGGGGAGGCCATTTAGTCCTCTGGCTCCTGGGGTATAGTGGGAGGTGGGCAATGAGCTGGGGAGGAGGAGTGGGGCATGACTCAGTGCCCTCCCTGGGGAGAGGCAGGTCAGTCCAGCAGGGTGGGCTGGGGGCACCAAGGCTGTCTACAAGCAAAAGTCATTTGGGGAAAAACTAAACAGGGCCCTTTACTCAGTGAGTAAGCTTGGGCCAGCCTCCTTGCCTTCCTCTGTGAGAAGCCAGACCTTGTTCTCTAATGTGGGGAGCGGCTGGGCAAGGCAGAAGGGTGCTCTGGTATGGGGCCACCAGTAAAGCTTCCCAGACTCCCCTTACTCAGCCCTTTACTCGGGGCTCATTTCTTACCTGGAGCATCGTGGGAAGGCCCCACTGTCTCCTGGTGGGACCCTCCTGGCACTGTGTCCCAATTAGGAGACCACTCCCTCCCTCCCACCCCCCTCCCTTGAAGGGGCCTGGGGCTTGTTGCTGGGTGGCAGACTGGACATTTGTATCCTGGTGCCCCTGGGGGCTGAGCAGAGGCTGGCAAGCACCCAGTACCCAGTATCCTCTCCTAGGAAGTAGGCACCGTCCTGAGGAGCAGCATGGAGCAGCCTAACAGAGAAAGCTGCAGCCCCGGAAGGGCCTCCTCAGGCCCAGAGCGCAGCAGTGTTCTTGGGGGCCCGGAGTATAATCTGAGGAATATTCGTGCCAACCTGGAAGAGAAACTGGAGGGGATTCTTCTGGGATCAGCGTCTGGGACCCAGAAGCCTCCTCTAGGCCCTGACCCCAATCCTCCAACTTTATCCTCGCATCTGGCCTCACCCATGTCCTCAGACTTGGGGCAGCCCTGGACGCTGCCCCTGACAGGCACTGATAAGAAGTACCCCCTGATGAGGCAGCGGGGGTTCTACTCCGACATCCTCAGCCCTGGATCCTTGGATCAACTTGGGGTGAGTGTCCCAAGTCTGAACCCTCCTTGTGTTCCATTCTCCTGTCCTTCCATCCATCCGTCTATCTCTCCATCTTTCCATTTGTCCACTTATCCATCTGTCTATCCATCTCTCAATCTGTCTGCCTAGCAATTTGTCCATCCACCTATTCATCCATCCTTCTGATGGTCTATCCGCCTGTCTGTGCATTCAACAGTTCATTACTGATGACAGGCCTACCGTGTGGCAGGCCCTGGACTGAACACCGGTGACAGTGAGGAGACGTTCATGTCCCTGTTGTCACGGGGCAGTGGTTCTGCCGAGGGAGGGTATCCTTGGACAAGGAGGCGTCCTGCTGAGGTCTAAGAGATGGTCATACATTTGTGGGACAAGAAGGGGGTTGCAGGAGTGCTCTAGGCAGGGGAAGAGAAGGTATGAAGGCTTGGGGTCCCCGACAGAGACCATGGCCCATTTGGGGAGGAGGGGAGAATGTGAGAGGAGAGATGGAGGCCAGGGGAAGGTGGGGGATGGAGAGAGGATGACCAGGGTTGGTTCAAAGAGCCCAGAGGTCCCGGACAACCCTGGGAAGGTTTTAGGCAAGGGAGGGGCCAGGAGAGACAGGGCAAGTGCCCGATGCCTGGGGTGCCAGAGTGGGGGATGTGCACACAGGCACACCTGCTGGCCTGGCAGCACCTCTGCCTTGTGGCTCAGCCCTGGGACACACACTGAAAGTATTTTCTGCGGGAGGAGGGCAGCTGTATGGGACAAAAATGGTGTGGCCTTGAGGGTCCCAGGAGGCCAAAGTTTGTTGCCTGGTGTGGCCTCTGAATGAGGAAGAATAGGCCACAGGTTCTGCCCCATCCCCACTCCCCATGCCCCTGAGGTGCTCTCTGGTGGGCAGTGGGGACACCTGGCCTCAGGGACCCCCCAAGTCCACCTGTCCCCTTCAGGGCTCTGGGGTTTGGTTTCAGGAAGTATGCCGCGGCCCTTGTGTGCAGCAGAACCTCCTTCGGCAGGCCGACCTTGACAAGTTCACTCCTAAAGGTTAGTGCCCAAGAGGCCTGGGGGAGCGTGTGCATTCGCAAGCAGGGCCTCTGGCCTTGGGAATATCATCTCTTCTTGTCAGAGGGTCTTTCTCACCTTGTCCCTAACAACTCATAAGGTGTTTTGCAAGCCTAGCTCACAGTGAGAGCTCTATGAGCCACCACTGCTTCATCATCACTCTTAGAGCTGTGGCGAGGGCACGGTGCTGGGCAGGGCTGCTGAGGGCCAGGGCCCCTGGGGGTGCCAAAGCAGGTGGCCTCTGCTGAGCCTCTGGGGTCTTATTGGAGCCCCAAGGCGGGCCCTCTTGCAGTCAGAGTACCTCTTGACTCTGGAAGAATGGATGGGCGCCACCACTGAGCTGCGCCAAGCCCACCTAGCCCCTGGGAAAGGCGGCTTGTCTCATGAAGCACGTTTTGCACCCCTTTCCCCACCATGATCTCATCTGCCTTGAACTTTCCCTTGCACTTAGCATCCTGAGTCCTGGGAGGCATCTTGTTGTTCCCAGGCAAACTGAGTGGTTGTCCTTTAGAGGGTCCCTGCCCACCAGCCCCCTGTGCCCAGAGCTGGAATGGAAGCCTCTGTCTGCCCTGCTTGTGTAAGCAGGGGTAGCCGTTTTGTGACTTGAGGGTCCCGCGGAGCCAGGGTGCTGGTGCCACCCACTCCTGCAGTATCCAGGACAGCCCAAGGCTGGATGTGGTCCCCGGGAGTGGCTGGCATCCAGACTCTGGCATGCTTGGGAGGGCCTCCGGCACGGGGGGCAGGGCCCACCCTGATGTGCAGGGAGCCGTCTGCCTTTCTGTCTGGTGGCAGTCCTTGCTGGTACTTGGATTCAGCATCTGGCTTGAGCAAAGGCTACTGGTGCCAGGGTTGTGGGTGGCATGGAAGGTGATGACTGAGCATGCCTGCTCTGGGCAGGGCAGCAGGACCAAAACACACCTTCCAGAGGCCCTGGTCCCTCCAGGTTGGCCCTCCCATGGGCGCCTGCTGCCACGTCTGGCTTCTCCCTGGCACTGCCCACCCACTGGTGGGATCTGAGCTTCTCCTGTCTCAGAGCGTGCGTACCCGGTACCTGTCTAGTCCTGTGTCTGGGGGTCTTGGCCCTGCCTGAGGCCCTGCCACCCCTGCCTGCCTGCAGTCAGTACCTTTAAGGTCCCTGAGGACTTCGAGGAGCGTCTGGAGCAGCAGCGTCTCTGGCCCACCACCCAGGTGCTCGCCCCAACCGACTTCCCACCTCAGGCCTATGAGCCCAAGGTGCAGGTGCCCTTTGTGGGACTGCCAGGCCAGTGTCCCCGCAAGATTGAGATTGAGAGGTACGTGCTTGGCCTATGGGAGGTCTGGCCCCCAGGGGGCAGTGTCCATCCTACTCAAAGGGCGAGGGGTGGCAGGCAACTGGGTGACCATCCTCACAGCAGCTGTCACTAAAATGGGTCTGTGTGCAAGTGTTTGATCGAATCTTCTAGTCCTTTGGTTTCTTAATAGGAACAAAGTGCTTTCTGGGCTGTGAAACTGGGGAGGGCAGCATCTAGGTCAGTGCAGTGGGAAGGCAGAATGCAAGGGCGTTTGGGGCCCAGGACCCCAGCCCCAGCCGCCAGGCCACTTCCTGAGGAGTCCCACAGGGGTGGAAGGCCCTGGGTCACTGCCCTATCCCTGAGATCCAGTGGGCCCTTGCTGACACCCACAGTGCCACCTCGCACGAGCTGAGCCATCATGAGATCCCCTCGCCTCCCTTGGCCAGGAGGAAGCAACTGTACCTGAGCCTGGACATCGAGCAGTTGCTGGCCTGCGAGGGCATTGATTCCAACGAGCTCATGCCCAGGCACCCAGACCCCCACTTTCCCCAGACCATCGAGCAGGGCCATGACCCACTCTTCCCCATCTATCTCCCGCTGAAGGTAAGCCCAGCTTCCGTGGAGGGCTGATGATTGGGGGTGGGGGTGCAGCAACCCAGCTGAGGACTCAGACCCCAAAGGGGACCCCACGGCAATTACTAGCACTCACTCATCAAACTGGGCAACAGTGTGATCAGACCCCTTCAGGGCGTTCGGGCATTCTCAGCTGGGACAGGAGGGGCTCTGGGATAGCCGGGGGCCCGATTCTCTGCTGCTTCCTTGAGAGCCTGGGCAGCCAGTGGGTGTGACCTCTGCCTCCGCCCCACCCATGATGGGCACCGAGAAGCAGCCCAGTTGGACTGTGGTACAGTTCTCCCTGGCCTCTGCTTCTGGGCTCACTGCAGTGGGGAGACCTGCGGTGGAGGAGGGCATTATCATGATCCCTTTGGGGTATTGATGGGAAAACTGAGTGCAGGGAGGAGACAGGGAGCCTAGCCTGCTCTGGCTTTCACCCACCTCCCCACCCTTCCTCTCTCTGGCTCTGAACCTCTCTGTCCGGTGGTCCCTGTGGGGGGACCAGATGCACAGCACCCTACTGAGGGTGGCCTCTTGACATTGTCCCCCAGTCTGGGTGGAGTGCCCAGGAAGATCCAGGCCACCTCTTCCCTTGGGCAGTGGAGTGAGGGCCCATATCCCACTCTGAGTCCTGACGCCCCTCTGCCTGAGCCTCAGGGCAGCTTGGTTGGACAGGGAGCCAGGCTGTCAGAGCCTGACCCCGCAGACCCCTATGAGCAGAGGAGGAGGCGCTCAGCCCCCTGGCCCCCAGCCTGCAGCTCCTGCATTTGGGGAGGAGCCCCCTGCCCTCCATCCTCTGGAATGCCCAGCCCCCTGGGGCCCTGCTAAGGGTGAGCCTCCCCCTGCAGGCATCTCCTGCTTTCTTCCAGGTGTTTGACAATGAGGAATTTGACTGCCGAACCCCCAGTGAATGGATCAACTTGGGCTTGGAGCCAGGGTCTAAGGACAGGAAACCTGTTCCTGGAAGAGCCCTGCTGCCCACTGATGACTTCCTGGGGCATGGTGAGCAGGGCCAGCATGGTCGGGGGCAGGATCATGGTCTGCACTGACCCATCCCAGCAGCAGCTCAGCTGTGGACTCCTGGGCTGCTGAGGGCCTGGGAGCTGTGGGAGGTGAGGGCCCCCCGCTTTTGAGGCCTCCCAGCTGGGATATAGGTCACGGGGCTGGCCACACAAGAGGCAGGAATTGCAGGCACCAGGGATAACATTGATAGGAGGGCTGGGAAAGGGACAACTGGATGGTGTCTAGTGTTAAAAAGATCTCTGATTTATTGCTCTTAAATATTCAAGCTTGTCGGAAATGTTAAAATGTGCCAAGGGGCACGATCCAAGCCCTCCCATCCCACCACCCAGAAATCACCTCTGCTCCAGCTGTGCCTGGGCTTGGCTTTCACCTCTGTGTGGACACCACGCACACCATCCCACACACCCACACTCATGCTCCCGCTGCCACCCAGTCACAGCCACTGCTGTGCTGTGTGTCCGCACCCATGCGTGGGGCGCTCCCGTCGGGAGGAGTGTTGGCGAGTTTGCACAGCGCCGCCCGGCCCATGTGCAGGTCTTCGTCGTCATCTCAGCGAGGTCTGGGTCACGAGGTTGGAGGCAGAGGTGGCTGTCCCCCTGCCCTGTGGGCGGTCACGCCACTGCTTGGTGGGCTGGTGCCCAGCTGGGAGGTCGGACGGTGACAGCCATGCTGGTTTTAAGCTGCTCAGGCTCCAGGGAACTCAACAGTGAGTCCATCAAGCAGGCTGTATGTTTGTTTTCGGTTTAAAAACATGTTAATGCTAGAATTAATTTCTCTGAACTAGATAAGAAGCCCAGAATGTTCCCTTTACTTTGGACTTAATTACAAAAATAATTTAACTCAACTGTTCCCAGATCTCCAATTCTTGGTGATAAAAGCAGAATGTTTGGGGCCACGTTATCCTTACATGCACCGAGTCCCAGCCCCTCTGAAGGGCTCTGCCTGCGCGCTCACACACCCCTGGCTCTGGGCCAGGCCCTGATGGGAGGAGGGGCAGGCAGGGAGCCCCTCGGCCAGAGACCTCTGGTTTTCCCCTGGGCGCTTCTCGTGATGTCTTTTTGTCTAAGCTGAGCCAAGACAAAGTCAGCATTTTCAAAAAGGAGACCTGATAGGGAGGGAAGGGAAAAGCAGAACAGACCCAGAGCTGGTGAGGTATCTACCACGGCAATCGGCTTTGCTCGTCTACCCAGGGCCAAGCAGCCCAGGCATTTCCTCCGAGTTCCTACACCTTTTACTTCCTGAACCCACCAGTGTGTTTGGAGCCTTCTCTGCTGGGCACCGTGCCATGTGCATCTTCCTTCTGCAAAAGTTTATTGAACTCCTGATACATAGCAGTTTCCATTCTAGGTACAGGCGCACAGCTATGGCCAAGCCAGGACAGCCACTCCTGCCTTTGGGGAGCTGATAGTAGTGTGAGGAGGCACATGTGTGTGACTTTAGGCTCCAAACAGGGTGACAGGTCAGAGAGTGTCTCTGCCAAAGGTGCTATTGTAGGCAGAGATGCTTCTCTAAGGAGAAGCCACTCAGCAGGGAACAAGCCAGCAATAAGGCGACCTGAGTGAAGACCATTGCAGGCAGAGGCCCCAGCCAATGCAAAGGCCCTGAGGCAGGAGCAAGCTCCAAAGTTTCAGGAAGAGCCTGGCATCCAGTGTGGCTGGAAAGAAATGAGTGAGGGGCAGGGGCAGGAGGTAAGCCTGGGAAGGCAAAGGCTTTCAGCCCAGGGGGTGGGTGGAGGCCCACCCCGACCAGACAGGCCCTGATAACCACTTTGAGGTCATTGCCCAGCAGCAGTCTTCTACCCTGCCCTGCCTGTCCTCACAGGAGGGCCCAGGGGCTCAGCTGCCACCTCCAGCCCATGGGAAGGGCTTCACCCGGCCTTGGTGAGCTTGGAGGGCCCAGCTCAGACACAACATGCTTTCCAGCAATGAAGGAGTCTGTCTGCTTGGGGCTCTCCTGCCTCCTAACCCGTCCCTGCTGGCCTGGGTGTCCCTCTGCCCTGATGGGCTCACGCAGAGTACACGGGCAGGGCGCCTGATCCCTCTGGCTCCTCCTGCCGCCAGGGGTTCCCCAGAGGTCAGCTCAGCTGGGACTAAGGAGTGTCCCCAGTCTGCAGGGCTCTAGAGGGGGTCAGCCTGGTGGGAGAGAGGCCAGACTAGTGACCACCAAGACTGTTCTTAGCACCTGTTGCCCGTGCGCTCAGAGGCCTCTACCTACTCCATGGCAGGGAGCACTGGTGGGTTCCCCTCCTGTTTCAGAGGACCCCAAAAGTCGGAAGCTGAAGTACGAATGGTGTAATGTTGGTGTCCTGGACTACGACAAAGAGAAGAAGCTGTACCTAGTACACAAAACGGACAAGAGTGGCTTGGTGCGAGATGGGATGGAGAAGCCTATCCTGAAAGGAGGGGTCACTCCTGAAGGTACGTGCTCTCCGCCCCTGCCTCAGGAAGGCCCCCGCCTCAGGCCTAGCCTGTCACTGAAGCCAGCCTCCACCCAGGGCATGGCTAGCTCAGGTCTAAATTCTCTCTTGCTCTGTTTGTCCTGTGGCCGTCTGTCCCCTGACCAGGGAAAACCAGAGGACCCAACACTCAGAGACTCCAGGAGGGGCAAAGGGCCATTATTTGATTTTGTCAACTCTGAGCCGCAGACAGTGCTGCCATCAGCATGGTGTTGAGGGGGACCCCAAGCCTGTCACTTAGCAGTGTCTGCCCTGGGTGTGGCATGGAGGAATGGCACTTGAACAACCACCCCTGTTTAACTCCTTGTTTGTGCACAGCTCTTTACAGTTTACAAAGCACTTTCACTCCATCCATGGCAACCTGTGAGGTGGGCAGAGCAGGGGCTGTTGTCGTACCCATTTCACAGATGTGACGGGGTCAGAGGAGGGAAACCACTTGCTCAGGGCCACCATGCCTCGGTGGTAGAGCCGGGCGGGAACCTGGTGCTTGCAGTCCAGAGAGCCCACCTGTGTTCTCTCTCCCACCCACCCCACTGCAGGAATGCCACCCCTCCTGGTCTGCCAGTACTGGGTGCCACGGATCCAGCTTCTCTTCTGCGCTGAGGACCCACGTGTGTTCACACAGCGTGTGGTCCAGGCCAATGCCCTGCGCAAGAACACGGAAGCGCTGCTGCTCTACAACCTGTATGTAGACTGCATGCCCTCTGAGGGCCAGCAGCTCATCAGTGAGCAGAGCCTGAGCAAGATCAAGCAGTGGGCCACGAGCACACCCCGGATGTGCAAAGGGCCCTCGTGAGTCCCTGCCAAACCCTTCCCCATGCCCAAACATCACCTCCTCCAGGGAGCCCTCCAGTGGGGAAGTCGTGCTACCCAGGGAGTGGGAGGTGGTGGTCCCTCCATGCTCATCTGTTTGAGCCCACTGCACTGTGGACTTCTTGGGCCTCAAACCATTCTTTGTTCATCTCCAGATATCTCATTATCAATATAGTCTCATGGATCTTATTTTGTCCAAAGAGGGCTATAATCTCTTACTATCATTTTTTATTTTTATGATCAAATCATCCCAGAATTGGCCAGTGGGAGCCTCTTCAAGCTGATTCCTGTGTCTTTCTGATACGTTTCCATTGTTCTTAGAGCATGTCTTTATGGCACAGCAAGAAATCCTTGGCTTATCCTGTACTTTCCCAGTCCCAGCCCGAAATTAGCTGGAGCCCTGGTCCCTCCTAGTGGGCAGTGGTATTTAGAAGCCAAGACCTGGGCATTAGATTTGCTCACTGCTACTAGGAAATCATTGCTTTGAGGCTCTTAGACCAGAAAAATCTGGAAAATAGACTATTATATCATTGCATTACAGTACATTATATTATATCATATTATTTGTAACTTCTACACACATCCTCATCTATTTCTGTCTATTGGTCTATCTATTAAAAAGCCTGAGTTCATAGTGATACCTTCAAATTGACTTAGCTTATTCTCACTTGTGCATTTTCCTATTTTGTTCTCCAGAAGAAACCTGGCTTGCTTATTTGCTCAGTCCTAGACACAGAATGTAGTTTCAGATTGCCATTCCATACCCTTTAAAAGGAAAACCCATACCGAATAGACTTTGATATTTGTTTCGTGTTCTCTGTCTCTTTAGACTGGGGCATGTAGTCCAAATATCATGTTCAAATTTACTTGGTTTAGTTCTTCCCACCCCCTTCGGTGGGATAGGTTCACTTGGTGAAATACAGCTTGGTCCAGAATATATACACATATATATACAGTGTATGTGTATACAGTCTGCATATATTCTCTCTCTATATATATTATACTCACTAATAAATATTACTAAAAAAAGAGTCATTTGTCACTCTCCACACCCCTTATTCATCCTCTCCTATCCGCATCTCCCATCTTTTCTACTCTGTTCCTTTCACATGCCCATAGTAGCTGATATCACTAACTTCTGAGTTACCCTTTCTGTCTCTCTTTTTGCACAAATGAGCAGACAAATGTATATTTTCTTATATCCTTTCTTTCTTACATGAATACGAGCATATTATACATACTTTTTTCACTCTGCCATTTTCATTTACAAGTCAGTCCTGGAAATTGATCCATATCAGTCCGTTAAGATTTTCTTTGTTCTTTTTACAGCTGCATAGTAATCTGTTATGTGGATGTACCACCCACTGTGGTTTATCCTCTAACATATGGGCATTTAAGTCATTTCCAGCATTTTGCAACTACAAATAATGCTACAGTGAATAACCTTGTGCACTTGTATGTTCATACTAAGGGAGGTGTAGCTTAGGGTAATTCTGAGAAGCGGGATTGCTAAATCAAAAGATAAGTACATATGTTAGTTTTGTGAGATGGCCCCAAATTTCCCTCCGCAAGGGCTGTGTCATTTTGCACGCCCACTGCACTGTGTGAGAATGCTTGTTTCCTACAGCCTTGCCGAGAGCATGTTTATAATACTATTTAATTTTCTGCTGGTATGCAAGGTAAGGAAGTCTGTGAGTATTATCAGTGAGATTGAACATATTTTCAGTCTTTTCATATGATAAAGGGCAATTTTTATATATTTTGTGACTTATCTATTCACGTCTTTTGCCCATTTTTTTTCTTTCAGGTTTTTGAGCTTTTCTTCTGTCTAATTGTAGAGTTCTTTGTATATTAGGATATTGGTCCTTTACCTATGATATATGTTGTAAATATTTTCTCGGGTTTGTCCATTGTATTTTGACTTTGCTTATGGTAATTTTTGCAATGTGACTTAAAGATATTTATATAAACAGTTCTATTAGTCATTTCTTCTGATACATCAGTATTTTGTGTCACAGTTAGAAAGCCTTTCCCTCTATTGAGGTTTTCTTCTAGTACTTGTATGGTTTCATGTTTTACTTTTTATATCCTTGGTTCATCCTTACGCATGGTATGGATCCAGTTTTATTTTTTTCCAAATGACTAGCATTTATTAAATGGTTTATTCAGTGCCCATCAGCATTTATTAAAACCTCCATCTTGGTCAGTGATTTGAGATGCCACCTTTATTATATACTGATTTCCATACACACTTGGGTCTGTTTCTGGACTCCTATCATTCCATTTGTCTACTTATGTGCTTGCTCTACTGTTTTAATCATGTATATATTTTTTAAAGTATTGTTAATATACAATCTTATGTTGGTTTCAAATGTGCATCACAGTGGCTCAACAGTTCCTGTGATCAGCTTATATTGTGATTGTGAATTATTGTGCGCATTTATCCCCCTCTCCCTCCTCCTCCCCACACACCTCACCCTGCACCACCCTAGCCCTTCTCCCTTGGTAACCAGTAGTCATCTCTCATTGTCTGAGTCTGCTGCTGTTTTGTTCCTTCTGTGTGTTTGCTTTGTTTTTGTATTCCACGAATAATTGAAATCATATGGTACTTGTCTTTCTCCACCTGGCTTATTTCACTGAGCATAATACCCTTTAGGTCCATCCCCGTTGTCACAAATGGTAGGATTTCTCTTCCTTTTATGGCTGAATAATATCCCATTGTGTATATGTACCATCTCTTCTTTATCCATTCATCTACTGATGGACACCTAGGTTGCTTCCATATCTTGGCTATTGTAAATAATGCAGCAATAGACATTGGGGTGCATATATATTTTTTGATCAGAGATTTTGTTTTCTTTGGGTAAATTCCTAGGAGTGGAATTGCTGGGTCAAATGATATTTCTATTTTTAGTTTTTTTGAGGAAACTCCATACTGATTTCCACAGTGGCTGCACCAATTGACATTACCACCAACAGTGTGGGAGGGCTCCCTTTTCTCCACATCCTTGCCAACACTTACATTTTAGGTAAGGTTTTATTTCTGGGCTGTCTATTCTGTTCCATTGGTGTATGTGTCAAGCCTTATGCCAGGACCCCACTGTTTTGATCACTACAGCTTTGTAGTAGGTTTTGAAGTTAAGAAGCATGAGGCTTCCAATTTCATTCTTTTTCAAGATTGTTTTGGCTATTTGGGGTTCCTTCAGATTCCATATGAATTCTGTAGATTTTTCTGTTTCTGCAAAAATGTTGGGATTTTGACAGGAATTTGCATGCTTATATTTTCCCATGTGAGCTTTAGTATCAACCTCTTTAGCTCTATTTTAAAAGCACTTCACAGTTTTATTGGGATTGTATTATATTTTCAGTTACTGTAGGTACAGCTGACATCATTAGGATCTTGAATTGTCCTGTCTGAGAACAAGAACATGCATCCATTTGTTCAAGTCTACTTTCATTTTTTTCTGGAGGTCTTTGAAGTATTTCTCATGTAGATTTTGCATATTTCTTATTAAGTATTTTACCTTCTTTGTTGCTGTTATAAATGATATTTTCTTTTACTGTGTCATTGATTTCTGTGTGCTAATTTTAGATCCTCTTACCTTACTGAATTCAGCTAATGTTTGAATTTGTTCTATCATTGATTCTCTAGGGCCTTCCAAGTACACATTATTTGTAAGTAGAGATAGTTTCATTTATTTCTTTCTAATTCTTATTCCTCTAATTACTTTCTCTTACTTAGTTGCATTTTCTAATACCTCTAGTATAATACTGAATAGTAGTGGAGATGATAGGCATCCTTATCTTGTTCCTAATATTAGTGGAAATAACCTCTATGATTCCCCCTTAGGAAAATGCTAGCTTTGGGACTTTATTTATTAAATAACATACTCATTGATTTCTGTTTTCTTAAGTGTTTTTTCGTCACTGGCTTTTAAAGTACCTACGAAGATAAACATGTGATTTGGCTCCTTAGATATATTAACAGGACATATTATATTAATTGAGTTCCTACTGTTGAAACAATCTTGTATTCCTTTCATAAATCCTACTTGGCCAAGGTATGCCACCTTTTTAATGGAGTATTGGATTCTGTTGGTTAAGGTGCTGTTTAGAACCTTTGTATCGATAAATGCTGTTGATCTGTAATTTTTTTGTATGTCTTTCAGGTCGGAAGTGAAGTCATACTTGCCTCATGAAAGGAGTGCAGATGTTTCCCTCCATTATCAGCCCTCTGGGACCATTCAGTTCTCATCGCGCTGTCTGGTCATTCATTCCCTTCTGAGACCCTTTAGATGTGGTGCTTTTCTGTAGGGATGGTTCCTCTGTGACTTTATCCAGGTTTCTAAGGAAATCGGTGTGCTTAAGCTTTCTGTTTCTAATGGGGTCAATTTTGATATACTTTGCTTCTCCAAAAAATTATCCATGTTGGCTAGGTTTTAAAATCTATTTTCATAGGCTTCTACAAAATAGTCTCTTACGATTTTAAAATTGTCTTCTGTGTCAATGTTGACTTCCCCTTGTCATTCCTTATTTTGTAGATTTATGCTCTCTTTTTTTTTTTTTTTGGCTTTATTTAGTTTCTTAGTGACTTGCTTAGTTTGTTAGTTAAAAAAAACAAGATTTAAATTTATTAATTTGACTGTTTCCTACATTTACTTAATGAATTTCTACTTTTAATTATTTCCTTTCTTTTTTGGCTTATGTTTTGTTATATTTATAGTTTGTGTGTATGTGTGCGGGTGCTAGGACTTTAATTCACTAATTTCTTATGGATATGTAACTAATTCACTTACATTCTTATGGATAAATTTGTTTAAGGCTATAGACTTTCTTCTGATAATTGCTTTAAAAATAGTCCACAGATTCTGATAGGTAGTATTTTCTTTTTAATTCTGAAAGTTTCGTTTCTACTCCCCATTTCATGAAAGAGTTGTTTAATAGAAGGTTTTAAAATTTTCCATGGGGAAAGGTCTTGTTTAAATGTTTTCTTAATAATTTCTAGTTTTATTGCATTAGGATCACAGAGTGATATTTATATTTCTGCTATATAGAACTTCGTGATAATTTCTTTGTGACCTAATATATCACCCATTTTTGTGAATGTTCCATTTGTACTTGAGAAGAGGTATATTCCTATTATTAGGGTATAAATTTTTATATAGGAAGATTTCATAAAATCCACCTTATTGACTATGTTATCATTATGAATTGTGGCTTTTAGCATTAAAAAGTGTCCTTGATCAGGTCTAATGCTTTTTGACCTGAATCCTGCTTTGTTTGCTATCAGAATTGTAGCCTGGATTGTTTGTTGTTTTAATTTTCCTGATGTATCTTTGCCCCTCCCTCTATTTTTAGCTTTTCCGAATTAGTTTGTTTTACATAGGCCTCTTGTTATCATCATATAGTCAGGCCTTACTTTATGAGTAATCAAATTGAAAGTCTTTTTCTTGTAATAAGTGAGTTAAGCCCATTCACCTTTATTGATAGAGCTGATAGGTTTAATCTCAATTCTGGGTTTATTTTTCTACATGATGTATTTTCTTTGTTTCACTTATTAGATTTCTTTTGGTATTTAGGAAGGTTTGTGTCTTTATTTTAGTGGTTTCTTGTAGTGCCCACAATCCCCTCCTTTCCTTCTGAGCCGTCTAACATCCAGTTTACAGGTTTTAATAGAATCCTCCCCTTCCCATCCTTTTCCTGAGCAACAATCCTTGATCTTATTCTATTTCCCTCATTCCTTCATCCTCCCAGTTTTAGTTGCTTTTTTCTACTTAATATTTTAACATCATATTCTTGCACTCTCATCTCTATCTTTGTTTTAGTCTTAAATCTACAATTAAATATATTAAGTATGTCAGCCTTTTTTCTGAATTTTTCCCTGTCACCTTGTGGGGAAGGAAAAATCCTTTTTTCTTCTTCCCTCTAGAATTTCAGCTGGGGCTCTGTAGCAAAAGACAGATTAACAAGAGAAAAGCATACTGATTTACTGAATGCATTTTCCAGACATGGGAGCCTTCCTAAGAAAATGAAGACTGAGAGGTTAAACCTGAGCATTTTCATGCTGGTCCAATGAAGACTGGAAAGTGCGGGAAATGTGTCAGGACAAGAGGATGGGTGCCGGGGGTAGTAGCCGGGGGATCTCAGAAAGACCGCTCATTTGGAGTCCTCTTGGTGGGGCTCCGTTCTGGGGCTAAGGAAGTCACTCTCCTCTGGGTGTGGGGCGACTCTTTCTCTCAAATTTCTCTAGCTTAAAACCTTCACTACTCCAAGATGCCATCTATGGGGCAGTGTATCCTGATCCCTATCAATCCCTTGGCTGGATAAAGACCCTCTTCTAATAGATTCCTCCTAAAGGGCTCAGGCATGTAGTGTTCCTAGAGTTCTTGTATGTTTAAAACTTGGACAGTTTGACCGGATATAAAATTTTTGGTTCACACCTTTATTCCTTGAGGGTTTTTTTTTAATGCCTCTCTTTTTTGTTTGAGAAGTCTGATGCCAGTCTCCCTTGTAAGTTGATGTTTGTGGCTTGGACACCTTGGGGATTTTCTTTTTTTTAAATCTTCAAAGTCTAATCATTTTACTAGCATATGTCTCAGTGTTGATCATTCTGGGTCAGTTTTCGCAAGTACACAATGGGCCTTTTAAAATATATCGATCCAGATATTCTTTTATTTCTGGAAATTTCCATTGGATTATAGTTTTCAATATGAGTTCTGTTCCACTGTTCTGTTTTTCTTCATCAGAGATTCCATTATATATCTCCATCTTTACCTACCTACGTGTCTGTTTCTTCTCCCATTTCTAATTCAGCTACTTCCCTACCCTTTTTGGTTTTTTTCTTTCTCTCATTTCCATTCTCTTGGTTATATTCCTGCCTGTCTCCATGCACTTTATTACCTTTTCTTACTTGACTGTGTTTTGCCTTGAGCATAATGTTACTTAGCCTTCCTTCCTGAGATAATTTTGTTTCTCTCATTTTTTTCCCCCTGAGTTCAATTAATTATTTGCCTTCCTGTTATTTGCCCACTTCTGTGCTCTGTTTTTGAATTTCATACTCAAGGTGATTTTTCGGGTGCCCAGATCCCTGTTGGAAGGTGTCCAGCTCAGTTTGAAGGGCTGTGCTGGTTTCTTTCTCCAGGGTCTTTGTTTCATCGAGCGGCGGATGGGGTTTCCCTCCTTGAGGTGTTTTGCTCGTTCTCACAGCAGCTTTATGTAACTGTAGTCCTCTTTCACCTGCTCATTTCACAGGTTTGGGTCGGTTTATAAGATTCCCAGTTTAGGGCGCCCTCTTCTGTCCGTGTGGCAAGCGAGGTTTCTTTACGGACGTCCGTGTATGCGTGTGCGCGTGCGTGCGCGGGGAGGTGGGCTGTGTGTCCCCAGGTTTCCTGCTCTCTCTCATCCTGCAGGACTCCACTTTTCGCCGTTGCTTCTTTCCCCGTCACCCTCCAGTCTCCAGGGGATCCCTCCTCTTTCCTTTTCTCTCCCCCTCAAAAGTCATGCCTTTCTGAGAACGCCATCCTGGGCGCATGCACCCAAGGTCCTCTCTGATGATAGGTGCTCTGATTTCCAGGACTCCTGCTCTGTATTTTTGCAGCTGGGTGGACTTTCTCTTTCCGTCAGGATTTGAAATCAATCTTAGGCTACCACGGCTCCCCAGTTCTGTGCCATTCCTCCCCGCCTGCCCTTGTCCTCTCTGAAGGCCTGCAACAGGAGTGAGCAATAGCTCACTGAGACTTGATGTTTATTTCTCCACTTACCCATTTCTTGAGTTTTATATCATTTGGAATGTTTTTGGTTCTATGCAACACATATGCTGGGCTCAGTTTGGCTTAGACAGGAAATGCACTACTGTCCTATACCAGAAGTCTGGTGCAGGGCACTCCAGGCTTGGCACACCAGGCCATGTCCCCACTGCGTGCCAGCTTACAGCTGGATGGCAGCAGCTCTTTCACACTCTAGGCCCCGTCCACAGAGTCCTGCTGCTGCCCACACTCCTAGCAGCAGAGTCTCTCCTGGGCGTTCCTGTGTAAGGGATTTAGTGATGAAATCCACTCAGGGAGTGAAGGGGCAGGACTGGATAGAGGAGGCTGCTGGGCAGAGATGTGGTCTAAGTCCAGCCTCTGCCCCGTGGGGACTCCGGAGCATGAATGACATGCCACAGCGTATGTCCTGAGGGAGACACAACAAGAGAGCCTGATCTAATGTCTCTGCAGCTGTCACTGGTCATGACTGGGTCACTTTCCCACTCCTCACTCAGGGAGCAGTCAGGGCCAGCTCACCTCTGTTGGCTCAGACTAGGGGGATTGCCCAGGAGCTGGGGGTGTGTCAGCACCTCCCAAGTCAGTGAGAACGGAGGCAGTTCTGGAGCAGAAGCGAGGTGCAGTCAGGCAGAGGTGGACAGCAGGGAGTCGGCCACATGCATGGCGAGTTTGCTTTATGCCGGGCACAGGGCACGGTGGTGGGCACACCCAACAGGGACCTGCCCTCTGGGCTCAGTCTCACCAAGCAGACCGACCAGGAAAAAGCTCAGTGGTTTGAGGAGCTGGCAGGTATTGTGAAGACAGAGTAGATAAGGGGCGTCCTAGAGGGGCTGCTTTAGGTGGCCAGTGGTGGTGGTGGCGACTCACTGGGTGCTGACATTTGTAAGTAAGGGGAGGAGAGGGTTCTGGCAAGCAGAACAACAGGGAGAATGAGGGAGATGCCTGCAGGATCTGCCTGTGAGGAGAGTGTGGATGGTGTGAGGTCCACCCTGCCTGCTGCCTCCAGATCTGAGCCCAGGTTAGGGGTCAGCTGGGGGGTCACCCACCCTTGGGCCCAGTCGTGATGTCTGAGCTCTCATGTTCTCCTGAGTTCTCAGTGCCTTCCAGGTGCTGGCACACGGCAGGCACCCAGTAAACATTTGCTAAGAGGAAGAGTGCCTCAGTGACCGGCGTCCTCTGCAGAGCCCTGAGCTACCGCGTGGTGGGCAGGTGTGAGCAGCGAGCAGGCAGCCCTTTGGTGCCTCCGGGCCCAGGACTCCCTGCCCACTGCTCTGGGGCCTGCCCTGGGCTCCTCGGGATGGGCATCAGCAACAGAAAGTGGGCACACTGCTGATCAGGGACAAAGCATCGGAGCTGGGGGCTGGTGGCCAGGCTGCAAAGAGGCTGAGCTGTTGGACAGCATCTGAGCGGCCAATGTGGGCGACCAGAGGCTCTCTGAACACCCCACAGCCGACTTGAAGTATCTTCACTGCCTCACTGTTTATCCAGCAGACCCTCAGGGGGATCCTGCTGGGCACTGGCCCCCCCACTGCTCCAGGGAGGAGCCTGAGGCGGGGAGGGCCCACTCCTGCTCTAGCAGTGAATGGCCAGACTGTCACGTCCCAGCTGGGATGTGAGAGTCAGGGAGGCAAGGACGCAGAGGGTCGCTGCAGCCCAGAGCCAGGAGGTGGAAGTCGGGGATGGCTTCTTGGAAGAAGTGGCACTTGAGCTGAGCCTGCTTGTCTGGGAAGCAGAGAAGCATAGAAAGAGAGCTGTGGGCCAGGGCCTTGGTGAAGGATGCCCCTGTGGAGAGAGGGCCTCCTGGGTGATATGGCTCACCTCCTGCCAAGGGCTTCACTGCTGGTCACGCACAACTCGGAGCCATGGAGATGGCTTTCATTCATCCCTTTATGTGTGCATTCAACACTTGTGTAATGGGGGCCCCTTGCAATGCCAGGCCCTGAGCAAGCCTGTGCAGAAATGACCAGAAACCAGACATAGCGCCAACGCTGCTCTCCGCTGTGCTCACTGACCAGCTGGGTGCAGGGGTGTTGAGACAGGGGAAGCCCTTTGGGGGCATAAATGGGGCCTGCCCTCATCTAGAGAGGGCAAAAGATGCCCGGGACAGAACCCCAAGGGAGGAGCCGGGCTGGTCAGGCTGAAATAGGGGCTGGAAGACTGTGGCAGCCAGAGGGCATGGTGTGTGCAAGGGCTGTGAGGTGAGAGGGAGCTTGGTGCCTCCAGGAGGGACTCGAAGGCTGCTGGTGGCTGGAGCTGGGGGTGTGGGCAGGGAAGGGCCTGCGGGGAGGGCAGGGCCAGCCTGCAGGGCCTCTCGGGTTCCAGGAAGGGCTTTGGCTCAGCCTAGCATCCAAAATTTGAGTCTTGTGGGAGTGGATTGGGACAGGCAGGGGTGGGGTGCAGGCAGGGCAGTGGCACCATCAGGAGGTGAGAGGCCAGACAGGCAGATCTGGGCTGGGCAACAGGGTGGCCCTGACTGCCCTGCCTTGGTCCCCATGGGCAGGTTTCTGGGGCACCTCGGCAGCCTCTCCAGGGAGGTGAACCTGGACTACGAGCGCAGCATGAACAAGATGAACTTTGACCGGGTCGTCTCCTCCCAGCCCCACACCTTCTCCTACGTGACCCTGCCTCAGAAGGAGGAGGAGAAGGTGCCCAACCAAGGTGAGGGTGGCTGGGCAAAGGCAGGCCCCATGGCTGTCCACTGGGCCAGAGCCCTCCCTCTAGGGTCGTCTCTGAACCTGCCCCGTCCCCACATTCCCCTTCTTCCCTACCGCCTGGAGAGCTGGGCAGGTTGGGGGTGAGGTGCGGGAAAGGCTTCTTCAAAGATAGCAGATGGACAGACTGATCAGGTAGGAGCCAGGCTAGCACGTGCCAGGAAAGCAGTTGTTCAGGAGAGGATCGGAGAGCTCTGGGTGTCTGCCCTAGGGACACCCGGGCCTGCCTTCCTCCAGCAGCAAGGGTCGTTTGGCACTGACTCGATGCCCTCTCAGGGGAGGCTGCTGGTCCTCTGGCCCCTTTGCTTTGGGCTCCCCCTCCCTGCTCCTTCCATTGCTTGGACCCAGCTTCCATGAAGTGCCAGAGCCTGGTGGGGTGTGGATGTGGGGCCTGGTGCTAACAGCTTCCTTAGTGCTCCAGGGCAGGCCCCTGGGGTTGTGTGCAGAGTGGGCAGGAGGGGACGGAATCTGAACTTCTCACCCCTAGGTGCATCCAGAGGGTACTAGAGGGCATTCACTCACCCCAGAGTAGGTACCTTGCTGAGAGGCCTCAGGGCCACTCTGGCAGGCTGTGGGAGACGAGGGCATCTGGGGACATGGTGTCTCTTCTGCAGAGGAGGCGGGAGTTATGTGCCTCCTTCAGCACCCTGTAGATTGTCCTCATCCCGGTGTGCCCCAGGCAACCTGACACTGGTGCTCGGCCCCCACCCCCACAGGGCTGGTGACTGTCCCTGAGTACCCTTTCTGCAAGCAGAGGGAGGACTTCACCTTCGCATCCCTGCTCACATGGCCGGAGGTCATCATGGCCCTCAGCAAGGTGCGAGCCGAGTGCAACAAGGTGACCACCATGTCCCTGTTCCACTCAAGCCTCTCCAAGTCCAGCCGCCTGGAAGAGTTTGAGCAGATCCAGTCGCAGACCTTCTCCCAGGTGCGTGGGCAGCAGGCACAGGGGACGGCAGCCAGAGACTTGCAGCTGACAGGCACAGGCCAGGGGCCCCAGCTTGATCTGAAAAGCGGACCTGCTCCTCCCAGACCTTGCGGGAGGTGGGGTGGGTGCCTCGGGGTGGCTCATCGCAGGAGAGGACGGCCAGGTAGGCTCCCCTCGCAGTCTCTTTCTGTCCAACCCTGGTGGGCTCTGAAGCAGACCCCTTGTCTCAGAAAGGGGAGCAGGAGCCCCATGTGCGGCACAACTACTTGAGGATTGGGCTGTGAGGGAGGAGGGGTGCGGCCCCCCTGGAGACAGGCACTGGTGGCCGAGAAGAGCTCGTGTCTCTGCCTCATTCCCCACTCTCTGCCTCTCCCCCTTGGAAAGAGGGAAGCCCTGCTCCTGACCCTCCCTCTCAGCCCTGGGCTCCCGGGGTCACAGGAGGGTGTGGATGAGTGGGGCTCGGCAGTTAGTTGCGGCAGGGCAGGTCCTTCTGCGGGCATCTGCTCCCGAGGCTGCTGCAGCACCCCAGTGCCTGGAACCCTGAGCGTGGCGGCCACGGGCTCAGGCTGGGTGGCTGTGTGATGCCCCCTGGCCATTCCAGGTGCAGATGTTCCTCAAGGACAGCTGGGTGAGCACGCTCAAGGTGGCCATGCGCAGCAGCCTGCGCGACATGAGCAAGGGCTGGTACAACCTGTACGAGGCCAGCTGGGAGGTGTACCTCACGTCCAAGCTGCGCAGGCTGATGGAGCTCATCAAGTACATGCTGCAGGACTCGCTGCGCTTCCTGGTGCAGGACTCGCTGAGCAGCTTTGCCCAGTGCATCAGCGAGGCCTGCTGCAGTGTGCTGCACTGCCCACGGGACATGGCCTGGGGCGAGGACCGCATCAACAGCTCCTACAGGTGGGGCCCCGCTGGGCGAGGCTCCTGGTGTCCCACAGCTGTTCCTTGCCAGGCCCCTGGGGGCTGCAGCTGCTGGGGTGGCGACCAGGGCAGCCTGTCCGAGAGCCCGGCTCCCACCCCAGCTGCCAGGTGCCACCTCACAGGCTCTGACTTGAGTTTCTCCTGGGGACCTTTATTCTCTCAGTCAGTCACGAGTCACTCAACTGGGAAAGATTCTTTGAGCACTTGCCCTGAGCCGTGCGGGTTCCAGGGGAGCAGGGCAGCCGGCGGCTGCTCTCACGGGGGGACGCGTGCAGGCGAACAGTCATCGGCAGTCTTGGCAGGGACTGTGCCAGGGAGAGGTGGCATCTGAGTCAAGACCTGAGGCCCTGAGGAGACACAGGGGAGGGGCACCAGGTGGAGGGGCCAGAGCGCGAGAGGCCTGAAGGGCTGGCTGTCAAGGGAAGAAGGGCCAGCAGGTGTGGCTGGAGTGGGGGGGTGGGGAGGCTGGCCAGGATGCCTGTGGGAGAGGCTGCAAGGACCAGGCGAGAGCACGCAGGCCTCCTGGGGTCATAGTTGGGGCCAGACTTATTCTAAGGGTGGTCAGCAGCCATCACAGGGGTTAACGATCCGATTTACATTCCGAAATGGTGCTCTGGGTTTGTGGGGACAAGTGAGGCAGAAGAGAAGTCCGACTAAGGCTCTTGCCATTGTATAGATAAGGGCCGAGGGGTGGGGACGTGGTGGGGCACTGTGTGGGAAGTAGTGCTGTGGGGCCTGGATGCAGAAGGGCGTGAGGAGACCAGGCTGATTGCAGGCGCCATCCCGAGCCCCGGGCCCAGGGGGAGCTGGAGGGAGTCAGGGGACCTGGGATGTCTGAGATAACCATTAGAGGTCCAGGGGGCAGGTGGCTGGCAGTCCAGATCATAGACCCAGCTGGGATCCACGCTTGAGGGTTGTTGACATGTAGTGGGCAGATGAAGCCAAGGATGGTGGGCATCTAGGGAGAGTGGGGGCACCCGAGGGCCCAGGGTCCAGCCAACACTCCCTGATGACCTGAGGACTGAGTGGGGCTCCTCCCTGTCCCTGGGGCCCACGGATCTTTGGGGGAGTGGCAGAAATGGAGGAGCCTATTCGGCTGGTGTAAGTCTTCCTCTCTGGTAACTTGGAGTTTTCTGGGAGGAGGGAGGAGGCAATTGGAGAAGCTCAAGAGCCATTGCTGGCAGGAAGGGCAGAGGGCCAGGTCTCCCCAGGCCCTGTCCACGGTCAGCCTGACCACCCCCCTGCAGGCCCCGGAAGAACCCCCTGTTCACCGTGGACCTGGTGCTGGACAGCTCGGGGGTGCACTACAGCACACCGCTGGAGCAGTTTGAGACATCTCTGCTCAACCTCTTTGACAAGGGCATCCTGGCCACCCACGCGGTGCCCCAGCTGGAGAAGGTACAGCTGTAGCTTGAAGCCCGGGCACCTGTGCTAGAGCAGTACAGCTTTTCCGCGGGCCCCCACCTGGCTGGCCGTGTGCTCAGCACTGTTAGTACTGGGATAGCTCTTTCATTCCTCACCGAGAGCTGAACTGGAGACCATCAACATGCCCATGTGTCAGGCTTGGAGCAGTTCAGCCTAAGGTCACACCGCTGCTGGGTGTCAGACCTGTTTCCAGCAGGGCTCACTCGTCCACTCCCACCACAGCATGTCTTCCCCAGATCCTGCCCAGCACGTGACCTGTCTCTTTAGCTAAGATGTAGACACACTGACCTCCACACTTGGGAGCCCTTGTCAGAAATCCCCACTCACACCCCTGCCATGCCCAGCCCATTCCTCTGTAGCTCCAGCCGTCTCCCCCACCCCTTGCTGGTCACCCCGTCTGCTCCTTCCCTTGGCTCTCGACTGAGGCAGGCATAGGCAGAGGAAGATGCCGCCCCTGTATTAGTCCTGGGTCCCCTCCAAGAGCCACCACAACAAAACCTCACCTCTACCCCACCATGCCGCACTGCTGCCACTCAGCCTTGGGTCACGCCTCCAGCCCTCCCACCCTCCTGCCCCATGGCACATCCACTCTCAGGCCTGGGCTTGACTCCACAGCTGGTGATGGAGGACATCTTCATCAGCGGCGACCCCCTGCTGGAGTCTGTGGGGCTTCACGAGCCGCTGGTGGAGGAGCTGCGTGGCGCGGTCGCCAGTGCTGTGCGGCAGGCCTTGGTCCCCCTGCAGGCCTATGCCAGAGAGTACAGAAAGTACCTGGAGCTGAACAACAACGACGTCACCACGTTCCTCAAGTGCGTGCCTGCGTCTGTGTCTGCACTGTCTGCGCGACCCTGCCCACCCGCTCACGCCCTCAGCCCCTCCTGTGCCCACCATCCACAGGGCCTACCAGACGCAGTGCCCACCGGCTGAGGAGGTACGGCAGGTGGTACTCACTCACCTGCAGGAGAAAGAGGTCCTGGACAGCTCGCTGCCTAGCAGCATCATCATTGGGCCCTTCTACATCAACGTTGACAACGTCAAGCAGAGCCTGTCCAAGAAGTGCAAGGCCCTGGCCACTTCCATGCTGGACATCCTGGCCAAGAATCTGCACAAGGAGGTGTATGATGTGCGTGCCCTCTCGCCCAGCCCCAGTGGCTGCAGTGACACACCCTCCCTCACGTATGTGGGCAAGTTGTCCCCAGACAGGAGTAGGGCTGTCTGCAGATGCCCAGCCCAGTGGAAGGCTCTGAAAGTCATTGTGACTTGACCCTATCTATCTGTGGGGAGCTGTCCCCTATGGGAAGTCCCAGGAAGTGGGAGCTGCCGCCTCCTTCCCTAGACTTGTAAAGACCTGGGAACTGCTCATGAGGACCCCCTGGGATGGGTCATTTCAGGGAGCTGAGAGCGTGCTGGTGCAGGCCCGAGAGGTCTGGAGTGTGGGTCAGCTGGGTGCAGAGGGCTGGGGAAGTGGGCCAGGTGATGCCCTCCTCCTACTGCAAGGCCCGGCTGCCCAGTGAGCTGGCTGCAGGATGTGGTGGGGTGGAGGAGGAGCATGCGGCCTCTCCAGCACCCTCCTCCTACGGCAGATCTGTGAAGGGTTCCACAGCATCAGCCGCAAGATCTACGAGAAGCCCAACAGCATTGAGGAGTTGGCTGAGCTTCGCGATTGGATGAAGGGCATCCCTGAGAAGCTGGTGGGGCTGGAGGTGAGGGGGCACACGGAACCTGGGGGGCATGGGGCTGCTGTTTGGGTGCTGGGGGCCAACAGGGGCAGGAGGTCAGGGGCAAGGGGTTTGGGGGAGGTAGATGCACAGAGGACAGGTGGCGAGGAGGGTTATAAGGCTGGGTGCAGGTGGGGGCTCAGAGCTATGCTGTTCAGGAAGTCAGGAGGGCAGAAAGTATCAGTTAGGGGCTGGCGCTGGAGGTGTGGTGGCCATGGCTCTTGCAGCCCTGAGCCCAATGCTAGCCTGGCACCCCATGCCTTCTTCTCCACCCCTGGCCTCCCCTGTCTGGAAGAGAGTAGCCTCTCCTTAGCTCCTAACCACTTGGGGAGCTCAGTCCCAGTCAACGCCTCCTCTGGGCACTCCGGCAGCTCTCACATCTGTCTGTGCAGGAACGGATTGTGAAGGTCATGGAAGACTACCAGGTCATGGACGAATTCCTTTACAACCTTAGCACGGAAGACTTCAATGACAAGTGAGTGGGAGACTGGTTTCCACCCCAGGTGGCAGGGAGCAGAGGTGAAAGGCAGGTGCTGCAGCGGCTCTATTCAGATATCCTAGTGGCTACAGGCTGTGCAGCCACACCAGAAATGCCTTTTGAAGATACCAGAGGCCATGGCTCCAGAGCCAGGTGTCCAGTTGGGCAGGAGGACGTCATTTGGGCCTGTTGGCCTAGGGACCCTATCCCGTTGTCAGTCAGACACACCTGTTTGCCCCGGCCTAGGTCCCCTTGTTTGTGACTGTGGCTCTTTGTTGTCCTTGGGCACGCCAAGGGAAGGCCTCATGGGTAGCAGCCTCAGGCGGGAGCTGCCTGGCTGAGGCTGCAGAGACCCCTTACTAAGGTGCCTCCAGGATGCCAGGGCCTGGGGGAGGCCGGCACTGTCTCCTGGGAGCCCAGGCCGGGAGCCACAGCACCGGCTTCACAGAGCACCCTGGTGAAGGTGGCCCCCAGCATTGGCACTCCCAAGCCACCTGCAGGTGGAATCCCTGAATGCCCACATCTTCCAGGGAGAGGGGAGCTGGCCTGGTGGCCCTGGTTGGTCACCAAGGCGGTACAGACTAGAGGCTGTCACTCTGCCTCCTCTGAGCGACAGCCCCTCCAGACCCTGGGGTGTAAGAGGGAGCTCAGCCTCACTCCTCTTATTTTGGACATTGCTCCCCTGGGCCCCATCACTGTACAGGGCACACTGGATCTGCATCCCCAGGGCAGGGATGGCCTCCTCTGCCAGGCAGGCCCACACCCCGATGTGCCAGCAGCTGCCTCCCAGCCTATGTCTGGGACGCATTTGCCCAGCTCAGGCGGGATTCCCTGCCTGCCCCACCCACCTGGTGATCGCAGCTGGGACACTCCCCCACCCCACTGCTGCCCCTCCCAGGTGGGCCGCCACCAACTGGCCTTCTAAGCTCCTGGGGCAGGTGGAGATGGTGCGGCAACAGCATGTGGAAGAAGAGGATAAGTTCCGCAGAATCCAGATCATGGATCAGAACAACTTCCAGGAGAAGCTGGAGGGGCTGCAGGTGCGGCTGCTGAGGGCTCCACTACGACCTGCTCTCTGCCAGGCCAGCATGCATGCACACGCACATGCCCGCCCACATGCACACATGCGCACACACGCCCGCCCGCACAAATATGCACTCTCCGGGGCGGGGCTCACCTCAGGCCTGCAGGAGGTGGTGTTAGTGTTTGATGGGTGAATTGGTGGATGAGTGAACAAATGGCTACTGGATTGAACTGAAAGGCTGGAGGGGTTCCTGGGCAGCGAAGGACCCCACCTCTTCATTGTGTCCTCCCTGCCCTGGTAGGCTATGCGCACAGTGCCTAGGGCACTGGGTCTTTCTCCGATCTCACTGTGTTCCCACAGGGCAGTTGGCCTGCCTGTGACAGGCCAGGAGCCTACTCAACCTGGAACTGGGAAGGGATCCTGGGGGCGTAGGGCTTCCTGGGTGCATGGGGTGCTGGGCATGGGTGGGGCCACTGAGGCCCCTGACCTCATGCTCCTTGGCCCACAGCTGGTGGTAGCTGGCTTCTCCACCCACATGGAGGTTCTGCGAGCACACGAGATCGCCAACGAGGTGCGGCGGGTCAAGAAGCAGCTGAAGGACTGCCAGCAGCTGGCTGCTCTCTACAACAACCGCGAGCGCATCTTTGGCTTGCCCACCACAAGCGTAGGCCTCCTGTGGTGTACCCGACCCCTGGGCTTGAGGAAGGGCCCCAGCATCTATGGACACATCCAAACCCTAGGTGGCAGGGCGCTGGCATTTGAGGAGTCAGGGCTCAACAGACTGCAGAGAGAAAACCCACCCCTGGCCCTCAGGGCCAGGAGCCTGGCTGGAACAGACAGGAGGCTTGCCCGTCAGTGCAGGCTTTGCTCAGCCACTCTGAGCCCAGAGCCTATGTGGGGCAGGCAGAAGAGAGGGCAGGCCTGAGGCTATGGGGTCAGGATCAGGGACGGCAGCCAGTGCAAGGAGGCAGAGAGGGCCCGGCCCAAGAAGGAGCAGCCTGGAGGGCTCCCCAGACAGCCCTGCTCTTCTGCCCTTGCAGTATGACAAGCTGACCCAGATGGTGAAGGAGTTTCAGCCCTACCTGGACCTCTGGACCACAGCCTCTGACTGGCTGCGCTGGTCTGAGAGCTGGATGAACGACCCTCTGTCAGCCATTGATGCTGAGCAGCTGGAGAAGAATGTCACCGAGTCCTTTAAGACCATGCACAAGTGTGTGAAGCAGTTCAAGGACATCCCAGGTAGGCAGCCAAGCTGGCCTAGCCATTCCTTCCTCTCCTGCGCTGGCTGCTTCTCATTTCTGCCTGACCTGCCCGGCAGCCTGCCAGGACGTGGCCTTAGACATCCGGGCCCGCATAGAGGAGTTCAAGCCGTACATCCCGCTGATCCAGGGGCTGCGCAACCCTGGCATGCAGACCCGGCACTGGGACATGCTATCCAATGAGATCAACATTAATGTCAGGCCCAAAGCGACCCTGACCTTCGCCCACTGCCTCGAGATGAACCTGCAGGATCACATCGAGAACATCAGCAAAGTGGCTGAGGTGGCTGGCAAGGAGTATGCCATTGAGCAGGTGGGCAGCCACCAGCAGTGCTGGGCTCTGTTCCCCAGGGCCATTCAGCAGGCCCAGGGGTTGGGGTGCATTCTCTTCCATGAGTTAACAGTGTGGTGGGGCTTGGCGCAGCGTCCAGCATCCCTATCACACTCGGTTACTCCTCTCGAGGTATGTCCTCCCCCAGGAAGGAGCTGGTAGCACTGCCCTCATAATTAAGAGCAAATTAAGGCTCAGAGAGGTTCAGCAACCAGCAAGGGCCAGCACTGGGACCGTAGTGCCTGCCTGGCACCTTGGCTGCCTCCCACACGCACATGCATCTTGTATGCATGCAGCGCACATGTGAGAGCCACTCAGCCATGCAGTCAGAGGGGCCTGTGGGGAATTTGCTGACCAGATAAGCTGAGAGTATTTGCCAGAGGGGCCCATGAAGGTCCAGGGCTGCCAGGACCTGGCCTGACAACCCCCTACCCCAGGCCCTGGACAAGATGGAGAAGGAATGGTCGGCCATCCTGTTCAACGTGGTGCCCTACAAGGAGACGGATACCTACATCCTCAAGAGCCCCGATGAGGCCTCGCAGCTGCTGGACGACCACATTGTCATGACCCAGAGCATGTCCTTCTCTCCCTACAAGAAGCCCTTTGAGCAACGCATCAACTCCTGGGAGAGCAAGCTGAAGCTGACCCAGGTGGGCCCTCCCTGGCCCTGCCCTGTCCTCGTGCACCTCTCCTCTGTGGTGTCTGTGGGCTCCGAGCACTGGGGTGCCCTGCCTGGGTTGTGCAGCTCCTAGTCATCTGATGGGCCCCTCATTCAGAGGAGACAACAGAATGGAATATGCTATCTCTGCTGGGGGGCAGCTTGGAACTGTTTCCCAACCTGTGGTGGAGTTGGGCCGTGAGAGCTGCCCATGGACCTCGCAGGGCTGCCTGGGCTTGGGACAACTGGGACCTGCAGTCTCGGAACTTTTGGGCTGGACTCCACCATGCCCTGGGCTCCTCAAGGCCTTCTCCTGCTCTGCCCTGGGCCTCACTTGCTGGCTCGGGATGAGGGGGCCAGGGCACTGAGGACTTCCTGTCTTCAGCTCTCAGTGTCACAGGCAGGGGTCTGCAGAGAGGTGGAGGACTGTCCTGGGGTCAGGCCTATGTGTGATTCAGACAGCTCCTTCCCGGGGCCTTCCTGGGAGCTGTGCAGAAACCACCCATGAAGGCCAGATGCCAGGAGAGGGTAGTTGGTTTGCACACTCGCTGGATCACCCCGAGATGCCTGACTGTCACTGTTGTCCCTGGTCTCCCTCTTTTCTCATGCTGCCCTGAGACTTCCACCTGACGTTCCAGCCCACCTTCCCTCTCCCCCAAGGCCCAGCGTCAGGCAGCCCTCCCAGCCTCCCTTGTACCTGCCCGCAGGCTGTGCCTGTCGGGGCCCTTGGCGGTGCCTTCTACGGAGCATGGCACACATCAGGCCCTTGGTGATTCCAAGGCAGAGCTGGATGTTTAGTGGACTGTGGGCTCTTCAAGGCAGTGACCACATCCTATTCCCTGTGTTTCTCCTGGTACCCACATGTGCCTGGCACAGAGCAGGACATGACACACATCTCTTGAGGAAGAAGCTGAATAAATGAATGAATGGATGAGTTCGCTTTAATAAGAAAAGACAAAATGTAAATCCTGAAAAGGGAGTTTGGAGGCAGAAGGGAAAGTGGCCTGTTTTGAAGCTGTCTCACTCTTGGACTGATGTTTCAAGCATATTTTGGGGATCTCCAGCTCAGGGAATCCCAGGGTCACAGACCTGAAGTCCTCCCGGGAAGGAGACTGCTTTGATCTCCGTGCACTGGCTCTTTTCCTGCTACTTCAGGGCTCATTGGTCTGCGTGCAGTCTCTTGCGGGGAAAGAGTGGCTCCCCAGCTCTGCTGGAGGCAAGGGCGTCCTGTGGGGAGCTTGGGGTTTCTCTGGAGGGCAGGCATCCGTGCAGCCTCTTTGTGCCCTGGAGCCCTGTGGCTGACAGCATTCTGGGAATTTCCCCAGGTACTGGCTCTGGTGCCCAGTGTTCCACCCAGCAGTCCTGTGAGGCAAAACATCTGGGTTGTGAGGGACAGGACCCAGTTTGGACTCCAGTCCCTGACCATCCATGCCCCATCCAGGAGGTGCTAGAGGAGTGGCTGAACTGCCAGCGGTCCTGGCTCTACCTGGAGCCCATCTTCAGCTCTGAGGACATCAACCAGCAGCTACCCGTGGAGAGCAAGCGCTACCAGACGATGGAGCGAATCTGGAGAAAGATCATGAGGAATGCCTACGAGAGCCGGGAGGCGAGCTCCCCCCGGGACGCATGGCTGGGACTGCTGAGGGCCCTGACCACACTGTGCACAGCCTCCTGACTGAGAAAGACTGGAGGACATGTCTAAGGCTTTGGTCTTGGCCTGTGTCCCTGAGTGGGCTCTCCCTTCATGAGAAACAGAATAGTTGATGGTTTTCGTCTTGGATTTGCAGTCCACATTAGTATTTTAAAGGCCCTGACAAGTCCTGCAGAAAAAAAAATCATACTGCTTGGCTTTGTTTTGCCCTAATTTTTTTGACCATAGACTTTTTTCTGTGGGACTGACAGGAGTGGTGGATACAGCACTTGGCTTTCCCAACCCCCTTCCTTCCCAGGCCCCACACTGAGGGTCTCTGGCTGGTGTGGGTGCCCTCTGAGCCCACCTTGCTGCCTCCCAGTTGGACCGTGCTCACTTCCCATCTCTCTCTGGCCTGGGCCACGCAGGTAATCAATGTGTGCTCTGACCAGAGGCTGCTGGACAGTCTGCGGGACTGCAACAAGCTGCTGGACATGGTGCAAAAGGGCCTCAGCGAGTACTTGGAGACCAAGCGGAGTGCCTTCCCCAGGTGGGTGCTGCCTGGCCCTTGCCCACTCTGTCAGTGCCAGCTCACAAGGCTGGCCGCAGGGACCCACTCCTTCACCCCCTGGCAGATTCTACTTCCTGTCAGATGATGAACTCCTCGAGATCTTGTCCCAAACGAAGGACCCCACAGCTGTGCAGCCCCACCTTCGCAAGTGCTTCGAGAATATCGCCCGGGTGGGTAGCAGCCTGGGGTTCAGGGCTGGGAGCAGGGGCACCTTCCCAGGGCAGATAGTCCTCCTCTCACCAGGTCCCTGTGGCAGGAAATGAGGCAGCAAGTTATTGAGGTTCCTGGCCCGGAGAGGAGGGTCAGCTTCAGGACGCCCAGCTCAGAACTGGATGACGTCCAGTCATCTGGGGAAGCTCTGTCCCCCCAACACTGAGGTGTCCGATGGGTTGAGCAACCAAGGCCAGGAACTCCTGTCCTTGTCCTTATCCTCACCTACAAGGGAGGCCACACTGGCCTGTGAAGGAGGGGGACAACCACGTGGCCTGAATGGGCCACAGGCAGGGATGAGGCAGACCCCGCTGCCTGCACAGTGAGGGAAGGCCCAGCCAAGACACGAGCTCTGGAGGGGCCCCTGAGGCGAGCTCCCTTCTGAAGGTGGAGGGCAGGTTGGGGTCAGCACTGGGCTGCAGTAGGTGGGGCCTGCAGGCATGCCTGGGGTAACCCCGATTCCCCTCGCCCCCAGTTGCTGTTCCAGGAGGACCTGGAGATCACGCACATGTACTCAGCCGAAGGGGAGGAGGTAGAGCTGTCCGCCTCCATCTACCCGTCCGGCAACGTGGAGGACTGGCTGCGGGAGGTGGAGCATGGCATGAAGGCCAGCGTGCGGGACATCATTGAAAGGGCCATTAAGGCCTACCCCACGGTGAGCACGCTCCCTGGCCCCCTGCTGCCCCACTGGGGCTGGGCCCTCTGCCTGCCTCTTCCTCAGGTTGTAGCCTTGACTGCTGGGGTCTCCAGGGGCAGGAGTCCTTGAGGCCTGCTCAGGGCAGAATGTGCAAACATGCTCTGGAAAGCAAGACTTTCTCCTAATGACACTCAGTCCCTGCTTTGATGTTTCAGGGGCTCGTTGTGCACCAAAGCCCCGTGCTGGGCCTTCCCCCACATTCCCTCTCTCGGCCCAGACTCAGCAGCTGGCCTGGGAGTTCAGCCTTAGCCAGTCAGCTCAGAGATGTTTTCTGCCTAAACGCGTGTGATCCACTGTGGCAGTTGGCATTTGAACCCTGGACTGTATCCCTGATCCTGGGCCTCCACCCCTCTGCGTCAGGGCCTCCTCTGCTGAGGAAGTGAAGACTGCCCAGTTCCCAGTAGCCAAGTTTAAGGGCTTCTCTGCTTAAATGGAATTAACAACTTGAGCCCAGAAGCGCAGGCAAAGCTGCAGGGTTAGGGCTGGCAGCTGCCTGGGTCAACCTGCCTGTGTTTTCTTCCCAGATGCCCAGGACCCGATGGGTTCTGAACTGGCCTGGCCAGGTGACCATTGCTGGGTGCCAGACATACTGGACCATGGAGGTGGCAGAAGCCCTGGAGGCCAGCAGCCTCAATGACCACCTGTTCCCCCAGCTCACCCAGCAGGTGGGAGGCAGGGGGGTCATCATCAGTTCTCTGCACATCCCCCACACTGAGAGAGCTCAGTGCATCCCAGACCATTAGAACCCCCAGGACAGAGGGGTCGATCCTGGCAGAAGCCCACCACCTGTGCAAGGGGCAGGGAGCCTACCTGAGTGTGACCATGCTGATCTCTGATGGTGTCCCCTGACTTGTGCAGCTCAGTGACCTGGTGACCCTCGTAAGGGGGAAGCTGTCTCACATGCAGCGGGCCGTGCTGTCGGCACTGATCGTCATTGAGGTCCACGCCAAGGATGTGGTGAGCAAGCTGATCCGGGAGAGTGTGGTCAGTGTGAGTGACTTCGAGTGGATCTCCCAGCTGAGGTGAGGATGTAGGGGCTCCTGGCCTGGCCGTGAATGGGGCTGAGGCAGCAGCAGGAGGGGCGAGGGTGGGGCAGTCCACAGCAGGCTGGCCCTGGCCCCCTCGGCTTTGGGACAAGCTGGTGGGAGAACCCAAAAGAAACACCTCTCCTCAGCCCCCTACCCTACCCCGTGGCCAGGGGTCCCCATAGCCTGGGAACTGATCTCCTTGCAATGCCAGGTACTACTGGGCGAATAACAACCTGTCCATTCGGGCTGTGAATGCTGAGTTCATCTATGGCTACGAGTACCTAGGCAATAGCGGGAGGCTGGTGATCACACCCCTCACCGACAGGTGAGGCCCCCTCCTCACCTCCCACCCACTAGGACCCTCCCTCCAGCTCTGGCTAGCCCAGGAGTCCAGGGACCATAGGGCATAGTCAGCCCGTGACGAGCCAGTCCAGCAAAGCAGTGCAGGGCTAGGAGCATGGGCTGTGGGTTCAAAACCAGCTGCCTGCCCTGAGGAGCCATGGGCAGGGGACAAACTCTCTGTGCCTTAATTTCCTCTGCAGCCTCCTTAGGGGGTTGGAGTTGTGACAGTTTCATGAGCTAATGCATAAAGCTCTCAGGGAGCATCTAATGGATGTGAGCTTTAGTAATTTTATCAGTCAGGTATTTCTTTGAACGTGCCAGAGGAATTGATCTTGAGAGAACTAATGGGTGAGGCTCTTCATAAAGTGCACAGTTCTCTTCTACAGCAATTACCCATTTCCATAGTTAGTAGCAGCTAGATTTGCAAATTGGGTTTTGAATACGAACGTGGTGTGGCCTCAGGTTGGCCATCCCCGCAGGTTCCTGAGCAAAATTCTGCAGGGCCTTGGGGTCAGGGAGGGAAGCACTTGGCAGGTGGCTGGCTCCAATCCTGACCCCAGCAGCCTGTGCTGTGCACACCTGGGCCCCCGAGGGGAGACAGGGGCAGGAGCTGCCCACTGAGGCCCCACCCACAGGGCCTAAAAGTGGAAGGCTCTCCCTCCCTGTGTGTGTGTAAACCCTGAGGAAGGTGCATGACACATGCCTGCCTCCTCTCACTCCTACAGGTGCTATCTGACCCTGACCGGGGCCCTGCACCTCAAGTTTGGGGGTGCTCCAGCTGGCCCAGCTGGCACAGGGAAAACTGAAACCACCAAAGACCTGGGCAAGGCGCTGGCCATCCAGACTGTTGTGTTCAACTGCTCTGACCAGCTCGACTTCATGGCCATGGGCAAGTTCTTCAAGGGCCTGGCCAGGTAAGGCTGTGCGTGAGGGCGGCACAGGGGGGTAGGAAGGCAGAGCTCCCCCAGGGACATGGCCAGAGAGGCGTCTCACAGGATGGAGGAGGAGACAGGACGGGCTCACAGGAGTCAGAGGCTCCGCTCTGGGCAGGCACCTGGGTGGGGTGGCGGGCTGTGGAGTGTGGCCGAGCTGCAGGGGATCGCTGTGGAGGGCTTCCTCCCCAGCAGTCGGCCCTGGAGGCCCCAGGTGGGCTCTGTGCTCACACCACCGGTGCCCTCCCCTCACTTAGTGCTGGGGCCTGGGCCTGCTTCGACGAGTTCAACCGCATTGATGTCGAGGTGCTGTCTGTGGTGGCTCAGCAGATTACCACCATCCAGAAGGCACAACAACAGCGGGTGAGCCTCGGGGCTGCCACCCCATGCCTCCCCAAGGCTACCACTCACCACGGTGCCCGCCATGCCTATGCTGCCACGTAACCCCATGCTGGCAGGGTGAGAAGCCAGGCCCTCAGGCTTCCCTGAGCCCGGCCCTCTCATCTCACGGGGGACTGGGACTGGCACTCCCCCACTTTGTACAGCTGCCCCTGGAGGTTCTTGTCGCCAGGCAGGGCACCCACATCCTCACTGCACTCTGGGACAGCGCCCAGGCCGAGCTGCAGTGGGTGAAGGGGTTCCTCCCCGCATCCAGACCTTATGGAAAGCCCAGCCACTCATCCTCTCTCTCAGAGTATTCAGAGACTTTCCTTTGGGGACAAGAGCTGGGAGCTGGCAGGCACCCCGGCGCTACCCAGTAGGGCTCTGGGTCCTCCTGGTCAGAACTGAACTTGCCTGGGTTGAGGGAGAATCAGTGTCAGGGGCAGAAGGAGCGGGGATCAGGAAATAGACCACCTCAGGCAGCTGAGGCCTGAAGGGCCCCTGGAACTCCAGGCCTAAGGCCAGCTCCAGAGAGAGTAGCCAGCCCACGATCAGGGTCCAGGGCAGGCAGGCCAGCCATAGCCAGGACAGGGGCAGCAGCGGGACAGAGGCCCACGCGGAGAGGGGCGGTGAGCCGGACCTTCCCCTCTAGGTGGAGCGCTTCGTGTTCGAAGGCGTTGAGATCCCGCTTGTGCCTTCCTGCGCCGTGTTCATCACCATGAACCCGGGATACGCCGGCCGCACTGAGCTGCCCGATAACCTGAAGGTGAGTTCAGGTCCAGGAGGCCCGCCTAGCGGTCCTGAGTCGCACCCAGCCACGGAGAGGAGGCCCCAGGCTCGTCCTCAGGGCTTGGGAGAAGTCAGGGGGCAGGCCCGGTCAAGGGACAGAATCTAACGGGCAGAGTGGTCCTGCTCGGGAGTGTGAGCCTCAGCATGGCAGGCGTGGTGCAGAGGCGAATCCGAGCAGCAGTGGGGGAGGAGAGCACAGACGCTGCCTTCTGCGCGTGCCAGTCTGGAGGGTGGGTGGTGTTCTGGGAGAGGAGGTCCGCCTCCCCTCCACATGTGCACCACGTGCCCCAGGCGCTCTTCCGGCCTGTGGCCATGATGGTCCCGGATTACGCCATGATTGCCGAGATCTCCCTCTACTCCTTTGGCTTCAACGAGGCCAGTGTGCTGGCCAAGAAGATCACAGCCACCTTCAAGCTGTCCTCCGAGCAGCTCAGCTCCCAGGTGAGGCCCTGCCCAGCCAGGTTCTGGGCTCAGAGCTGCCGCCTGTCCCCAGTGACCCATGGAAAAGGAATTACATCCTCATGCTCAGCTGAGAACACCGAGGTCCTAAACAGCTGAGAGCCTGGCGAGGCTCACGCAGCACATGGGAGGGAGCTGGAGCTGGAGCTGGAGTGGGAGCAGGTGTCCACCTGGGCTGTTCAGGTGCAAGGGAGGGTCAGCCCTTAGGAGGCCAGGAGCCACACAACCTCAGGCTGGGGAGCAGGAGTGGGACACCAGCCCCCCCGCCCCGAGCCTCCCAACACCATGGGTCTTCACCTCAGGGCTGAGCCCCGGTTCCAGCACAGACACTGTTGGAACAGGTGCTGGCAGGGTGGACGGCTTTCCTGTTTGGCTCCTTTCTCAGGCCGGCGCTGTCTTGCGGTGGCAGAGATCAGCCCCACCTCTGGGACTACATGCTTCCAGCTTAGTTTCTTTTTCCAAAGAGGTCCAGAAAAAGTCCCTGGTGTCACCCTCATGGGCCCTCTCTGGGTGACCTGCTGTGCACAAACACGAATTGCCACAGCCAGAGGGAAACCGCACTGCCTTAGGTCGGCAGGGTGGGCCACTGAAACCCGCAGGCTGGAGGGGTGCCATCTGTTACTGGGAGAAGCAGTGACTGTCCACCACAGTTGCCCAGGGTGCTCGCACCTCGCACACCCAACCTTCCACTTTCAACCTTTCACTTCCACCTTCACCATGTGGCTCTGGAATTGCACTCAACCCTTCCCAAGGAGCCATGACCTAGAGTCAAGCCCAGACTGTTCACCCAGCTCCAAGTCCAGGATTTCCGGGAAATGTGCTGGCCTGTGGGTCAGGTCCAGACGTGACTCTCACGGTCAGAGAGCAGAACACTAGACGTGGCCGTTTGCAGCACACCTGCCGCATAATGCAGAGCAGCAGAGCCGGTGGCCGGGCCGACAGGGCGGGTCCGGGGAGATGTTCTGAGAGAATGCTAGAAGGAAGCTCGAAGGCCATGGAGGCTGACCCGCTGGGGGCAGAGACAGGAAACTCCTCCATTCATGTTTGCAATGAAACAAGGCAGGAGCACCTCCTTACTCTGGTGCCCTGCCCCAGGGATTTAGCCCTGATCAACCCCAAGGGTCTGAGAGTCAAGAAGGGATGAGAATAAGTAACCTGGTAAAGGAGAGGCCGCTGGAGGACCCTGGTAGTGGGGCCATGCAGGGGAAGCCGTGGGCCAGGTACCAGGTGGGAGGCAGGGTATTCCAGGCAGAAGCCCCGAGAGGGACTGTGTCTACCCACCCCTCCTCCTGTATGCCGGTGACAGGACCACTATGACTTCGGGATGAGGGCTGTGAAGACCGTGATCTCAGCGGCCGGGAACCTGAAGCGAGAAAACCCCAGCATGAACGAGGTGAGCTCCCTCTGGGCATGTTGGGGAGCAGGGCTCCAGCACGCCTGGGGTTGTCTGGCCTGGCCAGCCTGACAGCCCCATGGCCTCTGCTGCAGGAGCTCATCTGCCTCCGGGCCATCCGAGACGTGAATGTGCCCAAGTTCCTGCAGGAGGACCTCAAGCTCTTCTCGGGGATCGTCTGCGACCTGTTCCCCACCATCAAGGAGGAAGGGACTGATTACGGCGTTCTGGACAAGGCCGTCCGCAGGGCCTGCGAGAAGAACAACCTGCAGGACGTGGATGGTGAGCCCGGGGCGACTGAGGAGGGCTGGCTCCAGGGCAGGCGGCAGGCAGGACTGCCGAGCCTCAGGGTCCCACACGCTGGCAAGTGGGCCACCAGCTGGGCTTTCTGCCAAGCAGCCCAGGGGAAGGGCAGGTGGCACAGCCCTGTGCCCATGGGAACCCTTCAAGTGATGGCTGTCTAGGAAAATCCATCCTCCTGCCCCCTTGCAGAACTTCTGACACCAGATGTGGACCCTTTGCCCACCCCGACCACTGCTCCGACGCCCACTGGGGGTCCTGCAACTTGGTTCAATTCTGACGCTACTTGGAATGAGCCAGACCCCACAGGTTAAGGGTGCAGTGAAGACACCTCCCACTTCAGATCCGAGGACTGCCACTGTCCTCACTACCTGGGGTCCCTTGGCAAGCCGGTACCCTGACCCCTGGGTGCTCTGCTGTGTCCTCCAGGCTTCCTGACCAAGTGCATCCAGCTCTACGAGACCACGGTGGTGCGGCACGGCCTCATGCTCGTTGGGCCTACAGGCTCGGGCAAGAGTAGTGTAAGTGGAGCCAGGCGGACAGCCCACTTGGCCTGCAGCCCACTTCAGCCCTGCCTTCCAGGGAGCCGGGAGGCTCAGTCAGGCTGCCTCCCCAGTGTTACAGGGTCCTAGCTGCAGCCATGACGATGCTGGCAGGGCAGCCGTCCACCAGCGGCGGCATGTACGAGGCCGTCAGCTATCACGTGCTCAACCCCAAGTCCGTCACCATGGGCCAGCTGTATGGGGAGTTTGACCTGCTCACCCATGAGTGGTGAGTGGCCCCTGAGCTGCCTCTAGGGACCGCCCTGATCCCGGGCCTCTGGAGGCTGTGGGCCCCTCTCCCTCCCTCAGCCCAGTGGAGGTCGGCAGTTCTGCCTCTGGAAGCAGACCCCTGGCCACCAGGCAGGTCCTCACTAAGCAACCTTGACCTTCCCCTCGGGCCTTGGCGCCCTCCTCTGCAGAGTGGGGGTGATAAAGCCACCACTGGGGTGGTAAGCAGACAGTGAGCTTAACACGGGGAGATGCCCCAACGGCGACACTTAACAAGGAAGGGCACAGCAAGCGTCGGCCGCAGTCATTGCCCCAGGAGAGGCTGGCGGGCCCTCTCAGGGCCTCTGCTGCCAGGCATTTCAGGGGACTGAGCTGGCAGGTTAGTTCCAAAGTTCAGCACCTGGGTGCCTTTCTCTGGGGCGATTCTGTTCCGAGGGGAAGTCTCCAGTCCTGTTTGGGGCATCTGCTTGGCTCCAGTGCTCTGGAAACCCAGCTGGGGATGGGCACCAGAGAGGGGCAGTCACCCATCTTGCCAAATATGGGCCTGTGCTGCTTCCCCATTTCTTGTGAAGGGTCTCACACCCACTTGAGGCCCCTGTGTGGGCAGGTGGGGGTCCTGGGGACCTGGCCAGCAGAATGCCCCCCCACTCCCTTTCCTGGCATTTGGTGCCTCGGAAGCCTGGGCCCCCCGGGTTTGTGGCAGAAGTTAGGTGACCTCCTGCCCAGACCCTGCTCTATCAGCTAGGTTGTTTACCCCTGCTCCACCTTTGTCCTCTCCAGACCTCCATTTCTGCTGTCACCTCCTTCCCCATTTCTTTTTTTTTCTTCCTGGGATGTTACCTTTTATCTTCCTTTAATGTAACTTTGGTGGGGATTGCACAGGGGGGATGTAAGCACACATTTTCATTACACCATGTTGCACCAAAAAGTCCCATGCCGCCTATTACAATTTTTAAGTGAATGAAGATAATGAAGAAAATAAAACAAGCAGAGCAGGGCCAGCCTGGTGGCTGGGCTCCTGGGAGCCAGCTGTGCCTGCAGTCCGGCCTCCCGGTGCCTACAGCCCTCTCCTCCCTGGTGGCTGCAGGACAGACGGGATTTTCTCCTCCCTTATCCGGACGGGGGCCACCGCCTCTGACGCAAGCAAGAAGTGGTACATGTTTGATGGGCCCGTGGACGCCATCTGGATCGAGAGTATGAACACGGTGCTGGACGACAACAAGAAGCTGTGTCTCAGCTCTGGGGAGATCATCAAGCTCACAGAGGTACTGCCCCTTGCTCCCCCGCCTCTCCTTGGCTGGGGCCTGGGGGCCACAGTGGCATCTTGGGTGGCCGCCCCCCACCCCCCCTCAGAGAGCCGGCTCCCGGAGCCCCTCCCCACTCCCCACCTCCCAGCTCCAGCGCCTTGGCAACGTCCTGTGTGGCTGCTCAGCACCGTCCTCTCAGCAGACCCACTTTCTGGGATGCTCTGAGCCCTGGGCCAGGACTACCACCCCACTGTTCCCCAGCTGCCACCGCCCACTTTCAGTCGTGCTGGCCCAGGCTAGGTCAGGCATCCTGGCAGTGCCTGCAGTCTGAGGGACAAGTGGTACAGACCTGGCCACAAGGATAGCTGCCTGAGATGTGAGGGGCAGTTCTCAAGAGGAGGGCTAGTGCCTGGGTATCAGAGCCACTCACCACGTCCACGCTGGCTGATCCCCAGGGCTCAGGGATCCCCAGATGCCCTGACCCCAGGCTGGGCAAAGAGCTCCCAGGAGTCGCCTGCCTTTGGCTCTTCCTCGGGGCTCCAGGGAGGGCCAAGGGGTTCCTGCATCCCGGCTGCCCCAGCGCTGCTCCTGGGCCACAGCCTGTCCTGTGGTCTGCCCAGTGGCAGGACAGGCAGCCCCTCCCTGGGGCCCGGGGCTGGCCACTCAGCCCGGTTCATCTTGGCGCCAGGCAATGACCATGATGTTCGAGGTGCAGGACCTGGCGGCGGCCTCTCCGGCCACAGTGTCCCGCTGTGGCATGGTGTACCTGGAGCCCAGCGTCCTGGGGCTCATGCCCTTTGTCGAGTGCTGGCTGAGGAGGCTCCCGGCCTTACTCAAGCCCCACGAGGAGCAGTTCCGGGCCCTCTTTGTCAGCTTCCTGGAGGTGAGTGAGGCCACGGCATGCCCAGTCCAGGGAGGCAGCAGGGTGCTGTGGCCACCAGCCGTAAGAGCTGGGCGCCTGTCTCCTGCAGGCATCCATCACTTTTGTCCGGTCCTCAGTGAAGGAGGCGGTCCCCTCCACCAACAGCAACCTGGCCATGAGTCTCCTCAAGCTGCTCGATTGCTTCTTCAAGCCCTTCCTGCCTAAAGAGGTGCGGCTCGGAGAGGTGGGCTGGCTGCCAGCTCCTCCTGCCCCGCTCTCTCCTTGCCGGGCTACCTGCGGGCCCTGAATCCTGGCCCAGCTTTCTGGAAGACAGAATCAGATGGGCTCACGTGGGCCGCAGGACCACCCTGTCCAGTCTGCTGCAGGCACAGAACTGCAGCAGAGACCAAGGGATGTGCCCCACCCCCTGGCTTCCTTAGGCCACTCAGGACTGCCCTTGCCTTGGCCCGATGCTGTCCGCTCTGTCCCCAGGGCATCAAGAAAATACCCCCTGCAAAGCTGAGCCGCGTCCCAGAGCTGATCGAGCCCTGGTTCATCTTCTCCCTGATCTGGAGTGTGGGTGCCACAGGGGACAGTGCCAGCCGCATCAGCTTCAACCACTGGCTCAGGATCAAGATGGAGACAGAAAACGTGAGCGGCAGCAGCTGCCGGGCTGGGCTCCTTGCTCTGGGACGCGGGGCTGAACCCTGGGTGTTCTGGGGCCATCCCCTGGGCCCAGGCCCCAGGGACAAGCAGCCGCGCAGGCTCCTGCGCCTCACAGCCTGGTGTCCCTCTGTCCCTCAAAGGTGGCCATGCACTTCCCGGAGGAGGGGCTGGTGTTTGATTACCGGCTGGAAGACGCAGGCATCAGCAGTGCCAGCGACGAGGAGGATGAGGAGGAAGAGGGCAAGGTGACTGCAGGCCTGCCCAAGGGGACAGGCGGGGGGGCCCCCTCCGGGGGTGGCTGTCCTCAGTGGACACTGCCTACAGAGGAGCTGCGGTGATGGCCACAGGTTTCAGGCTGGGGTTATTTGCATTATCTAATGAATCCTTGCAAGGTGGTTATTATTACACCCATTTTCCAGATGACACTGAGGCTCAGAATAGTCACACGCAGCTAGTCAGTGGCAGAGCTGGCCTGGAGTCTGGGACCGGGAGACGCCAGAGCGCCTGCCTCCCTTCCCAAGCACCCACACTGCCTCTCCATGTTGATGCTGAGCCCGGGCACGGCCGCCTCAGTTCTACTTAAAGCCCCCAGCCCAAGGCCCCCAGGTGGGAGCAGTCCCCATGGCCTGCCCCCGTGTCCCCCTCCCTCCTGTCAGCCAGCAGGGGCTCCCTGAGCCCACCCTCAGTCCAGGATCAGGACCCCCGTCCAGGAGGAGGAGGGGTAGGGAAGTGTCTGCAGAGATGGTTGCTGTGCAGGATCCTCCTGACAATGTCACAGGGCACATTTGAGCCTAGTGTCAGAACTGTCCTCAGTGGGACATGTTGGTTTGACCATAGTAAGTCCCTATCAAGGGCGGCCTGCCCGCCAGTCAGGGCTGTGGGTGTGGAGATTCATGCAGGTGGGGATGGTGGGGGAGATGGCGCCAGGCAACCCGTCAGCGTCAAGGTGACACCAGCACTCATGGTTCTGGCTCCCGCAACTCTTGGGATGCCTGAAACTAGGCAGCAAATACCTTTGTATCCTGGGTCGCCCAATTCCCAGAGCACCTCCCTCATGCAGAGACCCAGGGACCGGCAGTCCTGAGGGAACCCCTCCCACTGCCACCCCACCAGAGGCAGCTGTGTACAGAGAGCCCCCCATTCCTGGTGGTTTGTTCTGGGAGTCTCCCACCCTGTACAGACAGGGGGGCATGGGGCTCCCTGTTTCCGTCCTAACCAGCCCCTCCTGGATGCTCTTGCCAAGGCCCAGCAGTGCAGCCGTGTCCTCTGGTGCGCTTGGCTAGGGGAGGGCGGGGAGGGGTTCCGGGCCCAGCCCTGAGCCTCCTGTGGTTGCAGGTCGCCTGGGTGAAGTGGATGGACTCCTCGGCTCCATTCACCATGAAGCCAGATACCAGCTACT
The DNA here is from genome assembly GCF_040802235.1 of Manis javanica. Classification (NCBI taxonomy): domain Eukaryota; kingdom Metazoa; phylum Chordata; class Mammalia; order Pholidota; family Manidae; genus Manis; species Manis javanica. The sequence continues at coordinate 3,142,653 of NC_133158.1, forward strand.
GCAGCCTCATCGTGCCTACCACGGACACCATGCAGATGTCCCACCTGCTCGGCATGCTGCTCGCCAACAACAAGCCCGTGGGTGCCCTGCCACGCCTACCTCACCCCACGCTAAGGCCCTGTTTGGGGCGGCTGGCCTCCCACATTAACAGGGTGGAGCTCCCCTGGGCCCGGCCCTGTGATGTGCTCTGACCTGTGGCCTGCTGTCCAGGTGCTGTGCATTGGGCCAACGGGCACTGGGAAGACCCTCACCATCTCCAACAAGCTCCTCAGGAACCTGCCGCTAGAGTATATCAGCCACTTCCTCACCTTCTCAGCCCGCACCTCGGCCAACCAAACCCAGGACCTCATCGACAGCAAGCTGGACAAGAGGCAGGTGGCCCTCCGTCCTCCCTGGGCCCCATGGCCCAGGCCTGCGTCAGCTCCCCACCAAGTTAGGCTCCTGGGTTTGCCAGAAACGTCCTGGGGGCCTTTGCAGGCTGCCCTGGAGCCTTCTCTCACCAGGAATTCAGACTGAGCCCTTGTGGGAGGGGGTGCTGCTCTGGGCTGGGTGCTTGTTATCCATCTGCCTGGGAGTCAGGACTCACCCTGAGAGGGCCCAGACTCAGGGCTGCCAGGCACATCTGGGCCCCTCAGAATGGGACGAGGGCTGTCGAGAGGCCCAGCCGTACCCATGGGTCCTAGGCTAACACAGGCCTTCCCTGCAGGCGGAAGGGTGTGTTCGGGCCGCCCCTGGGGCGCAACTTCATCTTCTTCATTGATGACCTGAACATGCCAGCCTTGGAGACATACGGTGCTCAGCCGCCCATCGAGCTGCTGCGCCAGTGGATGGACCATGGCGGCTGGTATGATCGCAAGATCATCGGTGCGTGCCAGCCATCTGGGCCAGCAGCGTGTGGGCTGCACGTGCAGGGCAGGGCGGGCGCCTTATCCTTAGGTAGGGCAGGCCCAGGCTGAGGCCACAGTGCTTTCAGAGGGGCCACAGGAAAGTATTATGTTCTTTTAAAATAGGGGAAAATGAGCTTGTAGTTACAGAACATTTAAAATGTGTAATGTTAATGTATCTTTATGCCAATACTGTCACAGATTATAATTTTTAATATTAAAAAAGAGTGGAGGAGGAGACCCACAAAAGTGCCTAGGGCCCCCAGCAGTCATACTGAAGCCCTGGGCAAGGCCTCCCCTGACTGCCTGCCCCCAACTCCAGGAGCCTTCAAGAACCTGGTAGACATCAACTTTGTCTGTGCCATGGGCCCCCCAGGGGGAGGCAGGAATGCCATCACCCCGCGGCTGACACGCCACTTCAACTACCTGTCCTTTGCTGAGATGGATGACATCAGCAAGAAACGCATCTTCTCCACCATCCTGGGCAGTTGGATGGGTGAGCACTGGGTGGGTGGGGGAGGCTCTGGGCAGAGGCAGAGCCTAGGCAGGTAAGCTACACCAGGGCCAGCTGGGCAGCTGCTGCAAAGCCACTGACCTCAGCCCTTACTCAGCTGTGTTACCTCTGCAAACATACGAACCTCTCTGAGGCTAGTTTCTCCATCTGTAAAATGGGTTATGCTATTAGTGCCCACCACCCCAAATCATGAAAGTTAAATAAGACCTTGCATGTGGAGCCTAGTGCATGAAGCCTGGCACGTGGTGGTTGCTGAACATAACGAGTTACACAAACGTACACATATGCATTCACGTGCAGAAGTACACATATACACGCTAGAATGTGCCCAGAAGCATGGTGGAAGGATGTTACGTTTATAAATCAGGGAGAGCCACAAGATGGCACGGACATCGTGGCCTTGCTCTTCCATGGGGCTTGGGGGAAAGTCTGCCCCCGGATGCAGTTTCCTCCACCAGTGTGGCCATCAGGGGGTGGGCGCACCCTAGCTCTGAGCCCCTTGTCTCTTCTTCAACCCTCTAGATGGACTCCTCGGAGAAAGAAGTTACCGGGAGCCTGTGCGTAAGTGCAGGCGTGGGGGTGGGGGCGGCGCTAACCCCAGGTGAGCTCTGAGCTCCACTTTGGTGTGGCTGGGGCTGGGCGCCCACGTCCCAGTGACCCATTCTCAGGCTCACATGGGGGCCTTGGGCCCCTTCGTAGGGCAGCTGGTCTCTCAGGGCCTGGCCTGCTGTCCAATCCGTAGTAGAATCAAAGTGAATATGAGTTGTGGGTGAATAACGGAGCCCAGAAAAGTCCCACCTGTGTGAAGAAGCAGAGGCTCTGAAGAGGGCTGGCCCCCGCCAGGAGCAGCCCGACGGGCCTGTAGGTCAGTGTGGCAGGGCGACCGACCTCTTCAGACTGCCGCCTCCACCCGCACCACCTCCTCCGCCCCCACCGCGGCTAACAGAGGCAGAAGACAGTGCCCGCATTTGGCCTCCATTTCCACTGCTACCTGTGCCCAGGCCTCCCTCGGGCCGTCTTCTCTCCTGTTACTGGGAATGGGCTTCCCTGCACCTGTGTGAGGCCAAGCCCTCCTCTCAACCTGAATCCCACCCCTCTTGTCCGCCTGAGGACATGCCTTTCTGCATGTGCCCTTCCATCAGCGCGCCCATGACCCTGACCCACCTCCATCTGGCTGCTCTCATCCCACGCGGTGGCAACTTCATCCCTCCAGTGGCTCAGGACAGGCCTGGTATCATCTGGACTCCTGTTTCTCTCTCTTGCCATCATCTATCTGTCGAGGTCTGCTGGCTGTCTTGCCAGGGCCCTCCCCAGCCCCCACCCCATCCTCACCTGCAGCAGCAGCCCTGCCTTGGTGCACTGCATCTGCTTTTACCCCCTGCATCTCCCTGTTTGCCCTCCACTTGCAGCCAGTGGGACCATTAAAACGTATCAGATATCTCCTTCCTCTGCTTGAGCTCTTGCAGGCAGGAGCCTGAGTCCCCTCAGTGGGAGGTCCAGGCGCCCCCTCCCTGCTGGTCCTCGTGCCTGCAGGCCTGCTGCCCACTGCCCCACCCCCTCTGTCCCCTCTGGCGCGCTCACGTTCTGCTTTGTAGCCCCACCTCCCAGCATTCACTACTCCCGACCTAGGCTCTCCCAGAACCTGCGCCTGCCGCCAGCCTGCCCCTAGTGCCTTCCCGCACCTGTGAGCTGCCTCCATCTGCCTGTCGTGCACCTCCCCACAAGAATGAGGGCCTGCTGGGTGAGGGGTGTGCCTGTTGGGGTCACCCTCTGTGCCCAGGACTGAACACCCCAGTGAAGAATGAGGGCTGCCCTGGGGTTGTGAGCCCTCCTGCCCCTTCTTTACCTTCTTCCACTTCCGGGGCCGCCTCTGCTTCAGGTTCCCGCTGCTGGAATTCTAGTTTCCAGCAAAGAATTGGATAGTTTTCAAAGCAGCTGCAAGTAGGTTACGTTAGAGGTAATGGTACAGGCTGGGGATTGCAACGGCTCCAAAGGCAGTAAGCGCTGAAGGTCACAGCTGAGCTCCAGGTCCCCATGTGCACCACGATGCACTCCTGTAGCCTTTGTGGACCGTGTGACCCTCCCCACGTGGGGCTCAGAGATGGCACATTTAGGGTCTGCACGGCCCCATAGGACAAGGCAGTCATGCCCCCACCCAGCACCAACCCCTTTAGTGTCCCCAGTTCCATGACCGTGTCCCAAAGCCGTAGGTGAAGTCGGTAATAAGGATGTGATGGGGGGGTGCGGGGAAGCTCAGAGCAGGAGAATCCTTCCCCCAAGATGGGCCATCAGAGAGGAGCTCGTGTGGGCAGGGCAGTGGCAGGGGCATCTGCCTGGGAGCACAGTCCTAGCAAAGATGGGCTGGGGGTGGGGAGTGTGATATCTCCACATCTCCAAGGCTGCACTGGCACTCCCACCTGTGTGGCTCAGCCACTCTCCTGTCCCCACAGCCGGGGCCCCCAACATCGCTCACTTCACGGACCCCCTGGTAGAAGCCACCATCATGGTGTACTCCACCATCACCTCCCAGCTGCTGCCCACCCCAGCGAAATCCCACTACACCTTCAACCTCAGGGACCTCTCCAAGGTCTTCCAGGGCATGCTCATGGCAGACCCAGCCAAGGTGGAGGTGAGGATCTGGTGGGCCCCTCCGCAGTGTCCAGCTGAGGAGGGCACACACTAGTGCCTCCCAGTGCCCCTGGCCCCTCACAGATTTGGGCAGGCCCTGAGGAGGGCTGGGTCATGGTGCGCCCTGCCTTCATGCAGCTGAGTCCCATCCGAAGGCCAGATCCATGTTTGCAACCGCAGCTGGGATGGGGGTCATGCAAGAGGAGGGAGCCAGGGCAAGGCGAGGGGGAGAGGTGTCCCCGAAGGAGGCCCTGGGGAGGATTGGGGTGGGTGCGGGCCCTCCGGAAAGGGGAGTGGGGAGAGGGGCATCAGGTGTGTGGTGGCTGTGGCAGACTGTGGTGGTGGTGGGGTCTTCCAGAGGTCATGGGAGCATGGAGGGAGTGGGACCGATGTGCACTTTGGAATGGGAAATGGGCGAGGCAATGCGTGCAAACACGGCCAGGGAGACAGACAAGCTGGCCTGGCCTTGCCAAGGGGCTTCCTGAGGTCCAGCATCCAGGAAGAGGTGAGCCAGCTGGGCTGGAAGTGGCAGCAGAGACCAAGATGGGGCAGAGTCAGGGGGTCTGTGGGTCAAGTCACTGGGGCTCAGCAAGTGGTCGGTTGTGGGGTGTCGGGAAGGTGTAAGGAGAATCAGGCATCTCTCCTGGACCTGGGATAGGAGAGGCCATGACCAGCTAAGGAGCTAGGTGCTCAGCAGGCACTTGGCCGGCCAGGCCTGGGGCCGGGGTGAAGAGGCCTGGGCAGCACCTCGCGGGCTGGGTCCTCGGTGGGTGCCCCTGGGAGCAGCCTGCCCACGGCCCTGGGTGGTGGGGTGCCCACCTGCCCTCCCAGCCTGGAGCTTGTGGAGTGGCAGGCCAGGGCGGGAGCTGATGTGAGGCGACCACAGGACAAGGTACAGCTGCTGCGGCTGTGGTACCACGAGAGCTGCCGCGTGTTCCGTGACCGCCTGGTGAATGGCGAGGACCGCCACTGGTTCGACAAGCTCCTGGAGAGCCACATGGAGCCCTGGGAGGTGGCCTTCAACGAGGTCTGCCCCCACCAGCCCATCCTCTATGGGGACTTCATGTCGCCAGGCTCCGATGTCAAGTCCTATGAGCTCATCACCAGCGAGAAGAAGGTGAGGGGCCTGGCTGGTGCTCTGCCCCTGCTGGGCCCGCGTCTCTCTGCCCGGGGACCTAGGCCCTCTGTTGCCACTGCTCACAGACACGGCACTGTGACCGCAGGCCAGGACGCAGAGTTAGAGGGCTACCCCCGGATGGGACTGCAGGCCAGCACCTGCCTCTCTAAGTGCGTTTCCTCGCCTGTGAGACGGGAGGCAGCAGGCCCTGCTTGGCCACCTCTGAGCCCGAGCCTGTAGTACCTCAGAGACAGGCCCTGTGGACAAGGACTTGCTGTGCCCGTTTGAGGGCTGTCATCACACCCGCAGAGGGCAAGCCCCCCGACCCCTGGCTGAGAGTCTGCCAGGACCCCCAGGAGGCAGGGAAACAGCTTTGTCAGTGGCCTGAGCTCTTGGCCAGGGGGGTCCCCTGCTGGTTTCCCCCCACATACATCCCTCCTAGTTTCCGGCAGCTCCTGCCAGGCTCCCAGGTCAGCACATCCTGGTGAGCCCTGGAGGGAAAGGCTGGGCTCTGACCCTGACCCTGACCCTCAGGCCTCATTCAGGTGGACCTGGCTTCTTAAGGCCCAACACCGTTCCATGCACAAAGGAGCAGGGGCGGCCATGGGTGGGGATGCATGCCTGTCAGGGGCCCTGGTGCATGGGGACAGAGGGAGGACTCTGGTCTTGCTGTCCTCCCTGGCCCCCAGATGATGCAGGTGATCAAGGAGTTCATGGAGGACTACAACCAGGTGAACACAGCCAAGCTGAAGCTGGTCCTCTTCATGGATGCCATGAGTCACATCTGCCGCATCAGCCGGACCCTGCGCCAGGCGCTGGGCAATGCGCTCCTGCTGGGAGTGGGTGGCAGTGGCCGCAGCTCCCTCACACGGCTCGCTTCACATATGTGAGGACCCTGGGCGTGGTGGACAGTGGACAGCTGGTGGCAGACTGTGTTGGTTCCATCCATGTTCTTCCACAGTGCTGGGAGCCTGAGGCCACCCCGAGACAAACCCACCCAGCCTGTGGGCTTCTGGGAGGACTGGGAACAGGACCTGGGCTTTATAGAGAAGCAGCAGCAATGCCCTGTGGTGCTACAGGGAGGGCGTGTAGTTACAGGCATCCAAGAGGGCTTCCTGAAGGAGGCAGCTGTGGGCCTGCTTTCAGACTCAGAGCTGGGAGGATGGAAAGGGAGTATTTCTAGACCAAGGGAATAGTTCACACAAAGGTCTGGAGGCCAGAGAGCAGATTCAGGGCCTGGAGAGTTTGCAGGTCTTCCCAGAATGGGAGTAGACCCCGGATGGCTGGGGTGGGGCGTGGGTGCCTGCCAGCCCCTCAGCCTCTGGTCTCAACCTCTGGCATTTATTTACAGGGCTGAGTACGAGTGCTTCCAGATCGAGCTATCCAAGAACTATGGCATGACGGAGTGGCGTGAAGATGTGAAGAAGGTCTTGTTCAAGGCCGGCCTGCACAGCCTGCCCATCACCTTCTTGTTCTCAGACACCCAGGTGCAACACTGCAGCCAGGGCAGGGCCCAGGGTGGGCTGGATACTACTCTATCTCAGTGTGGCATCCTGAAGGTGCCAGCCCTCCATGCCCAGGTCACTGTCAGTGGGGGTGGGTCTTGGAGGGATGGTCAGTATCAGGAGGGCCACAGATGGGTGCGTCAGGTGCATTGGGCCATCCCAGCCTATCGGAGCTAGGGCGGTATAGATCATTACTGCACCCTGAGGGTGAAGAAGGTTCCCAGCACCGTGAATGACCACATGTGGCACCACACTCACTGGCTTCCTGCTTCAAGGAGCACAGGCCTCATGCCAAGGTGCTGTGCCCTCGGCTCCCCTCTCTGGGCTGCTCCCTTCAGAGCTCCCTAGACAAGGCCTTGTCCCAGACCTCAGAGAAGGAGAGGTTGTCACTCTGGGACCTCAAGACAAATAGAGCAGTGCTTAAACCTGACTGGGGGGTCAGGGTTGGGCTAAGGCTGAAGGCCTGCAGTGTAACCCACCCTGGGCAGGGGCCCTCTGCTCCCAGCCCTGCTTCTTCCCTGGCTACCCTCATGTAGTCAGGCAAGTGAGGGTGCCCTCTAGCACTGGCAGGCACTGGCCAAATAGATGGGTGAGGACCTTTTCTGCCTGTAGCCTGGTTTAGGGAACAGGCCTGGAAAGTGAGGAAGATGCTACCCCCTAGGGCCCAGGGCCCTCCCACAGCCCCATGGGGACGTTCAGAGCATACTGTAGCATAGGCTGAGTATGAGTCCTAGAGCAGGACTTGTGATCTCACTTGTGTGACCCTGGGCCTCTTGGTCTATAATGGGGTTGCTGTGAGGTCCAGTAAGACTGTGGCCATGAATGAAACTCCACACCCTGGCGCCACCGTCAGGTCTCAACTCCTGCACCCCATCCCTCCCCAGATCAAGAATGAGTCCTTTCTGGAGGACATCAACAACATCTTGAGCTCGGGTGACACTCCCAATCTCTACACCTTGGATGAGCAGGACCAGATTGTCAACACCATGCGTCCCTATATCCAGGAGCAGGGCCTGCAGCCCACCAAGGCCAACCTCATGGCTGCCTACACTGGGCGTGTGCGCAGCAATATCCACATGGTGCTGTGCATGAGGTAAGATGGCTGTAGGCCACATGGGGCAGCGGGGCTGGGTGGGGTGCACGGAGGCCTGCTATGAGGATGAGTGCCCTGGGCCTGGCTGCTACACCGCTGGGGTGTCAGTCAGTGTTCCAGGGCCTCATTTGACCTCCTGCCCCCTCAGCCCCATTGGAGAGGTCTTCCGAGCTCGCCTGAGGCAGTTCCCCTCCCTGGTCAACTGCTGTACCATCGACTGGTTTAACGAGTGGCCGGCAGAGGCCCTGGAGTCTGTGGCCACCACATTCCTGAACGAGATCCCAGAACTGGAAGTAACTCCCGAAGTAGTTGAAGGACTGGTAGGTGTCTTCTGAGGAGCAAGCCATCGGGGGAGCAGTTCAGGTTTGGGCTGGGGTTCTCTGGGGCCCGATGCTGCCAAAAAGCCTTTGGGCAGAGCTTCACCTGTCTAAGCCTCAGTTCCATCATCTGTATAATGGGAGTGCCACGTGGTCATCATAGTGACACAGGAGATCAGACACGCAAGTCACATAGTCACTGTTTGTTTTATTTCAAGAGCTTCACGGCAGCATTCATCAGAGGTCGCCCTAGCACAAACCAGAGACTGCAGATGGGGGCTAGATTTGTCTGGTCCAATCTGAGTGTGACACTCACTTGGGGGCCCATTTCCCTGCCCGGCTGGGTTGAGGCCTTGGGCCCTCCCAACCCCAGATCCAGCCTCTGAGGGGGCGCCCCCTTAGGACTTTCAAAGAAAGGCATGTCCTGGGGGCTGTGACAAGGGCCTTGGGCCAAGAGCTGGGAGACACCTGAGTCTGTGTTCTAAGCCAGCTCTGCCCTTGACAGCTGCGTGAACTTGAGAAAACCCCTTGACTTCTCTGGGTCATGAGCTTTTCATCTGCAGAATGGGTGACTTGACCTGGAGGTCACGAGGGTCACAGGAGAAAGGGAATATGAGGGATATTGAGGTTCCTGAATGTGGCAGCCTCCTCGGAACCAGGCTGTAGTAGCTTTGAGGGCCCCAGTGCACCCTGCACCCCATCTTTGATGGGGCCTCTGCAAGGCTGACATCAGTGGCCTCCTGCCCCACAGATCCAGGTTTGTGTGTTTATCCACCAGTCGGTGGCCAAGAAGTGCATCGAATACCTGGCCGAGCTGGCCCGCCACAACTACGTGACTCCCAAGAGCTACCTGGAGCTGCTCAATATTTTCACCATCCTTATTAGGCAGAAGAAACAGGAGCTGAAAACCGCCAAGAACCGCATGGAAAGTGGCCTGGATAAGGTGGGCCAGGGTGGGGCCTTGGGGGCAATGGCAGGCTGCCCACCATCCTGCTCATCTTAGCCTCAGCCTGGGGAGGAGGCCCAGCCCAGCCTTTCGGCCGGCAGCCCACAGTGTTTAAATGGATGGCTTCCTCCCTCTCCAGATGAGCAAAAGCTGCCAGCCAAGCGCAAGGCCAGAGCTGGTCCGCTGAGCAACCTGGGGCTCAGAAGCTGCCAGGCACAGCCTCTATCAAGAATGAGGGCTCCTGTAGGGCTTTCTTCCTGGCCCCTGCAGGCCCAACTCCCGCTCAGGTCCCTGTCACATCGAGTTCCTCTTTGTGCCCCCCTGACCAGCTGCTGCGCACTTCGGAAGACGTGGCCAAGATGCAGGAGGAGCTGGAGATCATGCGCCCCCTGCTGGAAGAGGCTGCCAAGGACACCATGCTCACCATGGAGCAGATCAAGGTTGTGGCTGCCTCCGTGATGTCTGGCCATGTGTGAGGGCTCGGCATTGCCCTGCAACCTTGGGATCACTAGCTACCCGACCTCTCTGGGTTGCTAAGCCTCCCTGTGCCCAGTTTCCTCATTCACTAGTCATTTGTTTATTCAACAAATGCTCGCTCTGAGCCTGTCTGTGCCCAGTTCTACACTGGCAGGGCTGTGGTGAACAGCAAGGCAAATCAAAACGCTGACACTCACGGCGCAGGCCAGGTGGTGGGGCGGCCACGGGGAGCCCCCAGAACCTGCCTGCGTCTGCCTGGAGATCCTCTGAGTCTGCGTGAGGGCCCGGCAGTCAAGGGCCTGGTCCTCACAGCAGACATCACAGATTTGCCCACTCGTTATGGGAGCTTTCTGGCAGAAGTAGTCACAGCCTGCGCTACAAAGTCAGTGTATTGAAAATTCTTCCAGCCGATGGAAAGAAAGTAGCTCACAGAGGGAGTGCCTTTCTGTCTTGTGGGGAGATGTCCTGTGGGCTCCTAGCATCCTGCCCCATGGAGCAGTTATGCTCAAGCATGAAAGGCCCTGAGCCCCATGCCAGGTCCACAGGGAGCAATGGGACTGGAAGAGGCTCCTCATGCCCCAGCTCTCCACAGCCTGTCACAGCCGAGAGGGCCTGTGGAGAATGGGGCATCCCAACCCTCATTCCCTTCCTCCTCGGGAAACTGAGATGCGGAGGACAAAGGGGAGGAGGCCACACCTGTTCCTGACACTGGCTACCAGGGGGGCCCTCCCTGCCTCCACTCCCCAGGTGGACACAGCCATTGCCGAGGAGACCCGGAATTCAGTGCAGGCAGAGGAGGTCAAGGCCAACGAGAAGGCCAGGAAGGCACAAGCTATCGCCGATGATGCGCAGAAGGATCTGGATGAGGCGCTGCCTGCCCTGGACGCTGCCCTGGCCAGCCTGCGCAACCTCAACAAGAATGACGTGACTGAGGTGGGTGAGCTCCCCCGGAATTGCTCTCTGGTGCCTCTCGAGCCCCGGCCCTCAGGCCCTCCCTCTGCGTATCCTAGCTGCCTATCCCTACCTCCTTGCACCAGCCACAAGGCCCAGGCAGGCACCTAGGGAGAGCTCTGAACCAGAGAAATGAGCAGCCAGACCTCATGGCCGGGCTGGGTGTGTGGGGGAGCAGTAGGAGCCGCAGGCCAAGGCAGACCTCAGCGGGTCTCTGGGTATGGCCTTTGCCTGTGTGGTAGGGACTTGGCTGGGGCAGCCCACCCTGTCGGCAGCTGACGCTGCCCAGGGTCCTCGGCGATGGGCCTTTCCCTTCCCCACGCTTGGCCTGGCCCCCAGGTGCGTGCCATGCAGCGGCCGCCTCCAGGTGTGAAGCTGGTCATAGAAGCTGTGTGCATCATGAAGGGCATCAAGCCCAAGAAAGTGCCTGGAGAGAAGCCTGGCTCCAAGGTGGACGACTACTGGGAGCCTGGGAAGGGGCTGCTGCAGGACCCTGGCCGCTTCCTTGAGAACCTCTTCAAGTTCGACAAGGTGAGCACACCAGGGCCCTGGCCAGCCAGTGAGGGAGGGCAGGGCCCAGCAGTGGGGGCTTGGTCCTGCCTCTCTGCCTGCAGCACACTCAGTCCTGAGGCCATGCTGCCCAGGCCAGACCCTGGCCCAGAGGAGCCGTCTGGCTGGTGGGGCGACAACAGACCTGTCAACAGATGGGCACTGAGGAAGTCAGGACAGGCAGGCTCCCATACATCGCTCCACGGCTCTGCAGCCTGGAGATTTCCTCTTGTGCCCTTTCCCCCCTGCGGACCCCACATTCTTGGCCTAGATCACCATCTCAGCCTTGACCATCGCCTCTCCCGTGGCTTCAGCACCAGAGTTCAGCTGCGGCTGTCTGTCTCTGGGTTTCTTTGTCTATCTGGAGCTCTCAGTGTCCATGGGCAGGTGCTCTCTTAGAGGCTGCTTCATGATTAGTCAGCCTGGAGCCCACAACCCTCTTGGAGGGACCTTCTTTGGCCCAGAAATTGGCTAGGGAGCAACTGCATGTCCCACACAGGCCACCCACTACCACCATGTGTCAATATTGGGACACCGGGCACTTCCCAGGCTGTACTGGGAGGTTGAAGACAATGGCCAATAGGCCGCTGGAATTCCTATAGATCCCCCATCCTTCTTCCTCTTCCAACACACTAGAAACCAGAGGCCCATAGGCCTAATTAAGCCCAAACCAGGAGTGCTCACAGCCAGTGCTCAGGTGCCCACAGTCCCAAGCTCTGAGCTCTCTGGGAGCTCATGAGTAATGCAGATTCCTGGGCTCATCCTGAACTATGGGTCTGGACGTTCCCAGGGTGCGCCAAGAGCCCCAGGGGTGTGGTGAGCTCTCAGGGTGGGGATTATTACCCTTGACTTACTCACTCATATCCACAACTGCTAGGAAGCAGCCCTTACCTCTCAATGAGTTTTGAATGGGGCCTGTATATGATCAGATTGAAGCTGGCTGTTTCTCGAGGAAGAACTCTCCAATCATATTATCTGAAATTATGGAACACATAAGTTGCTCTTTCGGCCAGCCTTGCTCGGTCATGTTTACTCTCTGAGGAGGACACCTGTATTGAGGCTTGCATGGGGCACAGAAGCAGGACTGGGTGCTCCTTACCAGGACGCCTGACCCCATCCTCCCTGGGAAGCATCCCCTGAAGCCCCCGGTTTCCATCCCCAGGACAACATCGGGGAGGCAGTGATCAAAGCCATCCAGCCATACATCGACAATGAGGAGTTCCAGCCAGCTGCCATCGCCAAGGTGTCCAAGGCCTGCACCTCCATCTGCCAGTGGGTGCGCGCCATGCACAAGTACCACTTCGTGGCCAAGGCTGTGGAGCCCAAGCGGGTGAGGGCTGGGTACAGCTGTGGGCAGGGGAGGCGAGGGCTCCCCAGGAGCACCCGACAAGCTGGCCCCATGCTGTTGCCTGCAGCAAGCCTTGCGGGAGGCCCAGGACGACCTGGAGGTGACACGGAAGGTTCTGGGGGAGGCAAAGCAGCGCCTACATGAGGTGGAGGATGGCATTGCCACGTTGCAGGCCAAGTACCGAGAATGCGTGTCCAAGAAGGAGGAGCTGGAGCTCAAGTGTGAGCAGTGTGAGCAGCGGCTGGGTCGTGCTGACAAGGTGTGCATAGCCCTCTCGGGAGGGCCTGTGGGTGCCCCCGACAGGGACTGGATGGGTCGGGTGGTCCTGGGGTGGCTAGCTGCACCCCCTCCCCTGCAGCCTGGGGCTCTCCTGGGCAGGGGCGCACAGATCCCCAGCCCAGCGTCCCAGAGCCCACCCCCCCCTGGTGGGGCTGCCTCTGCAGCTCATCAGTGGGCTGTCGGAAGAGAGGGTACGCTGGCAGGAGACGGTGGAGAATCTGGAGCACATGCTTGACAATATCTCCGGTGATGTGCTGGTGGCCGCTGGTTTCGTGGCCTATCTGGGCCCCTTCACGGTAAGGAGCCCCCAGCCCTGTCTGGGATAGCCTCACCTCCCAAAGAGGCCCTGCCTTAGGCCTCACCTCCGTGAGGGGCAGCCTGTGGGTGGCTCTTCCCTCACTCATACAAGGCGCCCTGACTGAGCCAGGTACCATTCCAAGCATGGGATACAGCAGTGCACAAAACAGCCAGGCAACCTGTCCTGGCAGGGCTGGATTAGTGGGAAATAGAAGCTCGCACTTCTGTGCCGGCTGGGGGCATCCCTCAGTCCACACAGTCTCCCTGACAGGTGGGCATTGCTGTCATTACCCTGTCTCCCAGATGAGGGTCTGAGGCTTACGGAGGCAGCGGCTTCCCACCTGAGCCCTGGCCTCTGTGTATGTCTCCCAGCTGCTGGGTGGCAGGGCACGGTGGGTGGGCATCGCGGGCATCATGGTGGGGTGGCCCTGAGTCCGGCATCTCTCCAGGGCCAGTACCGCATAGTGCTCTACAACCACTGGGTCAGGCAGCTCATGGTCCACCAGGTCCCACATACCCCGGAGTCCACGCTCGTGGGGACGCTGGGGAACCCTGTGAAGATCCGCTCGTGGCAGGTGCAGCCCTGGGGGGTGGGGGTGGCCGGGCTGGGCCTGCAGCATGGGCCCGGCTGGCCGGAGCCCCTTGCCTCCCTAAAGCCCCCTTTCCCGGGTCTGCTCAGAGATGCCTTCCCTGAACCCAGCAGTAAGGGTGGCGGGTCAGAGAGGAGATGTGGGCGGAGAGCAGCACAGGCCCAGTGAGCTAACCGGGCAGAGCTGCCTGTGAGTCAGCTGGGGTGGGAGTTAAGAAAGCTTCCCTCAAAGAAGTCACGTCTGACGTCAACCCTGAAGCATAGGTAGACTCGGCCCGGGAGAGAACTAAGAGGCCGTGGGCAGCGGCGAGGGTGAGCAGGGGCCAGGAGGACCAAGGGGCTAAGTGAGTGGGCACTCGGGGGCCAGGAGGGCAGGAAGGCCCAGCAAGGAAGGATGTCAGGAGCCAGCCTAGGGGCAGGAGGACAGCCAGGTCCTGGGGGCTGGGCCCTGTGCCCGCTACCACCTGCGCCCACCTCCAAGGGAAAGAGAAGCTGGCCCTGCACTCTCTGCCTCTCATGTGAGAGCTTGACCCAGTCTGGTGCCCGGTGCCCTACAGATCGCTGGCCTCCCCAATGACACACTGTCAGTGGAGAACGGGGTCATCAACCAGTTCTCCCAGCGCTGGACCCACTTCATCGACCCTCAGGGCCAGGCCAACAAATGGATCAAGAACATGGTGAGCCCACCTGCCTGGTGCCGCTGCCTGACCCTGCACGGCTGAGCCTCAGGCTGGCTTTCAGCCCCCAGGGCCTCCACTCATCCCCTGTGCCCACAGGAGAAGGACAGTGGGCTGGATGTGTTCAAGCTGAGTGACCGAGACTTCCTGCGCAGCATGGAGAATGCCATCCGCTTTGGAAAGCCTTGCCTTCTGGAGAATGTGGGCGAGGAGCTGGACCCGGCCCTGGAGCCCGTGCTGCTCAAGCAGGTGGGCCCCCTGCAGAGGCTGGGGGGCTGGGAGTGGCCTGCGGCCTGGATAGGGGGGAGGACAGTGCCTCCCCCTGCTGCACTGGCAAAGCCCAGGCCACAGCCGTGCCCCCCCGCCATCTGCCACAGACGTACAAGCAGCAGGGGAGCACGATGCTAAAGCTGGGGGACACGGCCATCCCTTACCACGAGGACTTCAGGATGTACATCACCACCAAACTGCCCAACCCACACTACACACCCGAGGTCGCCACCAAACTCACCCTCATCAACTTCACCCTGTCGCCCAGGTATGCCCCCAGTCTCTGGGCGTGTCCGGCGGCACCTCTCCCACCTCCAGGCTGGGGCTCACTGGGTCTTCCCCACTCAGAGCCTCAGCCAGCTTCTTCCTGGGTGCTCCAGCCCCCCCCCCGGCCATCTCTAGCCCCTCCACCCACTCCCTTCGCTTGCCACTATTTCCACATAAGAACACCGTCTCAACTTGTCCTGATCCTTGGCCGGGACACCCTGGCCTCCCTGGGCACTAGCCGTACCTTATCTAGGCCCCCTCCCACAGATGACCCCAGACTGCCCTGGAGCCCTGAGTGTGGGACACACTCTGGCTCCTGCACCCAAGTCCTGTCCCTGCCCTTGCTGCCAGGAGCCCAGCCCAGTGGCTTTTGCTAGGCACCCACAGGCCCCACAGGCCTGCTTTGTGCTAAGGCCTCCACGCTGGTGGCCACCACGAAGCTCTCCACAGGCCAGGCCATGAAACCGCCCTTAAGGCCTGTCCCTACCAGCCACCCACAGCCTCCTCCTGCTAATACGGAGTTTTTCAGAGATCCCAGCAGCTCACACATGCAACTGCCTGGCCTCTGCTGGGGTTCCAGGTTGCTGCCCAAGATCCCAGAGAGAAAAGGTCACTTTGAGGCAGGTTCTGTGTTAGCCTTGCAGCCTGAAATAGAGGGCAGGCTGCCACTGGCATGGATGCTATGCGCTTGCAGCCCCAGGTGGATAGGGGAGCAGATGTGAGGCTGGCCCCCCGGGACCCATCAGCTGATGCAGACACGGTGTCCCTTGCCTCTGGCAGCGGCCTCGAAGACCAGCTGCTGGGCCAGGTAGTGGCTGAGGAGCGGCCTGACCTGGAAGAAGCCAGGAACCAGCTGATTGTCAGCAATGCCAAGATGCGCCAGGAGCTGAAGGACATTGAAGACCAGATCCTGTACCGGCTCAGCTCCTCCCAGGGCAACCCCGTGGATGACACGGAGCTCATCAAGGTGCTGGAGGCGTCCAAGACAAAGGCTGCCGAGATCCAGGTGGGCCCCCCTTCCTGCCTCTGCAGCTGCTCTTTGCCTGCCTCCCAGAGTCTGATGCCTCTACCTACCCTGCACCCCAGGCCAAGGTCAGGATCGCGGAGCAGACGGAGAAGGACATTGACCTCATGCGAATGGAGTACATACCCGTGGCCGTCCGCACCCAGATCCTCTTCTTCTGTGTGTCCGACCTGGCCAACGTGGACCCCATGTACCAGTACTCCCTCGAATGGTTCCTCGGCATCTTCCTCTCGGGCATCACCAACTCAGAGAGGGCAGGTAGCCCTGGCACACACGGACTTGGTGACACAGATGCTGGGCTGCCACCCGGCACAGATGGGACACTCATGGACGTGTCGCCACTGTGGGCACATACACGTAGACACGCATGCTCCCTGGCCCACATGCTTACATCAGACTCTCACTACAGAAGAACACCCCCCTCTCTGCCCCCACCCAGGGCCCTTTTCCCGGGAAGTGCAAATGCCCCAAGGGGATGCCCAGGCCGCCCCGTGTATTCAGGGAGTTGGGCTGGGCCAGGCCAGCATGTTGCTGCCCTCACCTCTGCCCTGCAGACAACCTGAAGCAGCGCATTGCCAACATCAACCGCTACCTGACCTACAGCCTGTACAGCAACGTCTGCCGCAGCCTTTTCGAGAAGCACAAGCTGCTGTTCGCCTTCCTGCTGTGTGCCCGCATCATGATGAATGAGGACAAGATCGACCAGGTGCCTGCATAGAGAGCTGCCCGCTGCAGGGCCTGGGAGAGCCAACGGGCCGAGGCCTCGAGAACCCCTGCGCACAGCAGCCCAGAGGCCCTGGGTTAGCGTGGCCCAGGCCTCCCGGAGCCCTGAGCGCTGGAGAGCGCTCCGGGAGGGAGTGCGGCCACCCCGGGTAGGGCCCTCGCTGTGCGCAGGGCGCTGGGCTCCCCAGTGGACTCTCACCCGGCCCGACGAAACCCCTGGGAAGCAGTCAGAGTTCTGATGCGTCCTCCATTCCAAAGTGAGGAAAAGCAGGTTCAGAGAGGTCAAATCCTTTGCCTAAGGGCCCCCAGCTGGGAAAAGGTGACCAGAGGACACAAATCCCAACCCGTCCAGCTGTCCCCGCCAAGCAAGGGCTCATTTCTCTGGCTGAGGGTGGTAGGGGAGGCACTGTGGGTGGGGGGTGCTGGAGGCAGACACGGGGTCTGGGCACTAGCCTCTCCCTGTCCCCTGCCAGAATGAGTGGCGCTACCTCCTGTCTGGGGGCTCCATCCAGGTCAGGACTGAGAACCCTGCTCCGGACTGGCTGTCAGACCGGGCCTGGCGAGATATTCTGGCGCTCTCAAACCTGCCAACTTTTTCCTCCTTCGCAACTGACTTTGTGAAGCACCTCCCGGAATTCCGGGCCATCTTTGACAGCCTCGAACCCCACCGGTGGGCCCCAGGGCATAGCAGGGTGGGCACATGGAGGGGTGACAGCCCAGGAGCCTTCTCTGAGGGACCATCAGGGTTGCCCTGCAGCTGTGGCCACATCTCTTCTGTGTCCCTGGCCACGTACCCCAGACACCCCACTCGCTCTTGCCCTCCAGCCATCAGAGTCTTTGGGGCCAGTACCCTCCCACAGATTGGCTCTTAGGGAGGCATGGGCACTGTTGCAGGGAGCCCTTGCCTGGCATCTGGGACCAGTACCTGGACCAGTTCCAGAAGCTGCTGGTCCTCCGCTGCCTGCGTGGGGACAAGGTTACCAATGCCATGCAGGACTTTGTAGCCACCAACCTGGAGCCACGCTTTCTTGAGCCCCAGGCAAGTGCTTCCAGCCAGCACTGAGCTGGTTCCCCGTGGGTCTCAGGGGCCTGGCTGCACCTGGGCCAGGCCACGGATCCCAGTGCTCATCCAGAGGCTCTGGGAAGTTCCAGACTGACCAGGGCCCCCTGGGACCCTGTCTGGGAGCCCTAGGATCCCCCTCCCTTGCCCTGGTCCCTGCCTCTCAGCCCCAGGTGGCCCTACCATTTGTCCCTGCCCTGCAGACAGCCAACCTGTCATTGGTGTTCAAAGACTCCAACTCCACCACACCCCTCATCTTTGTGCTGTCGCCCGGCACTGACCCCGCTGCCGACCTCTACAAGTTTGCAGAAGAGATGAAGTTTTCCAAAAAGCTCTCTGCTATCTCCCTGGGCCAGGGCCAGGTAAGGGTGGGGTGGGCGGGGGCGGGGCCAGCTGCACCCCCCCCACCCCACCTTGCTCAGCACCCGCCCCCACAGGGCCCTCGGGCAGAAGCCATGATGCGCAACTCCATAGAGAGGGGCAAGTGGGTCTTCTTCCAGAACTGCCACCTGGCTCCGAGCTGGATGCCCGCCCTGGAGCGCCTCATCGAGCACATCAGTCCTGATAAGGTGTAGTGCCCTACCTGCCTCCACCCGGGCCTCCCCTGCCGAAGGGAGCAGTGCTGATGCACCCCACCCCGGGGCCAGGGGAGGGCGCGCCCGGAGGCGACATGTGTAGCCCACATCACTAGATTAAGCTTCTCAGTGCCCCCACTCGGCACCTCCTCGGCCAGTTACTGTGGCCAGAGGTGATGTGACTCGCCCAAGGCCAGCTGGTACAGACAGTGATCCTGGACTTGCCCGAGGCTATGATCTTACCCCAGGCTCTGCACGAGGCCCAGCCAGGGGTGGGTCAGGGTGGGCGTGGCCCAGGGCCTCTGGCGGGCCGGTGGCCCCCAGCGTGGGTCTGCATGCTTACGTGGGGTGTGGCCACTAGGTGCACCGGGACTTCCGCCTGTGGCTCACCAGCCTGCCCAGCAACAAGTTCCCAGTGTCCATCCTGCAGAACAGCTCCAAGATGACCATTGAGCCACCACGCGGCGTCAAGGCCAACCTACTCAAGTCCTACAGCAGCCTCAGCGACGACTTCCTCAACTCCTGTCACCAGGTGAGCGGCAGCCACAGCCCTGCCAGCATCCCTTCTGCCCCTCACTGCCCACCCCGCCCCTCACTGCTGCCCCACACCGGCAGGTGATGGAGTTCAAGTCCCTGCTGCTGTCCCTGTGCCTCTTCCACGGGAACGTGCTGGAGCGCCGTAAGTTTGGGCCGCTGGGCTTCAACATCCCCTATGAGTTCACAGACGGGGACCTGCGCATCTGCATCAGCCAGCTCAGGATGTTCCTGGATGAGTACGAGGACGTCCCCTACAAGGTGGGCCAGGGGCAGCCCCAGGGGGGGGGCCAGGCGTGCGCGGGCCCTCACCCACCCTCCCCGCAGGTCCTTAAGTACACCGCGGGGGAGATCAACTATGGGGGCCGCGTCACCGATGACTGGGATCGCCGCTGCGTCATGAGCATCCTGGAGGACTTCTACAGCCCCTCTGTGCTCTTCCCGCAGCACAGCTACAGCGCCTCTGGCGTCTACCACCAGATCCCACCCACCCACGACCTCCATGTGCGCACACCCCGCCATAGGGGCCTGGGCCAGGCCGGGGGCTGGGTGCCGAGGTGCCGACTGCACCTGGGTGCTGGGGGAGGAACTCCTGAGCCCCCAGAGGTAGCCGTGGGCAGGGCAGCGCCCCTCCTGCCCCCACTCTCCCTCTGCCCCTGCCCCCCAGCCGCTGCCTGAGCTAACCGCAGTAGCCCACCCAGATGGTGGGGCCAGGGAGGGCTTCCTGAGGAAACAAGCCTCCTGTAAGATGGGAGAGGTGGTCAGGGCCTGGATCGGGCATTCCAGAGTGTGGGTTGTCAGCGTAAAGGGCCGGCAGCAGGAAGGTGGCTGGAAGAGAAGAAGACACCCTCAGTGCCTCAGAGGCCCTGGAGTCCCACGACCAGGGAGATGCATAAGGGTTGCAACCAGGGGTGACAATGGGCTGTGCTCAATTGGAGGCCCCCCCCCAGCTGGGGTGGAGTGGGCAGGGGCTTCAGTGGCCACCCTCCTACCCCTCCCACCTCCAGGGCTACCTCTCCTACATCAAGGGCCTCCCTCTCAACGACATGCCTGAGATCTTTGGCCTGCATGACAATGCCAACATCACCTTCGCCCAGAATGAGACATACACTCTGCTTGGCACCATCATCCAGCTGCAACCCAGATCATCCTCTGTGGGTGGCCTGGGCCGAGAGGAGGTGGGTGGCAGCAGGTGGTGGAAGGGGCCTGAGAGCTGGGCAGGACCAGTGTCCCACCCCCATCCTGTCTGCACCCCTATGGGAAGGAACTTTGTGCATGTGGAATCCTGCAAGGATTAAGGGGGGCCAGCCCAGACCTCCAGTGCCCCTTTGCTCCCACAGGTAGTGGAGGACGTAGCCCAGAACATTCTGCTCCAGGTGCCTGAACCCATCAACTTGAAGTTGGTCATGGCCAAGTACCCCGTGCTGTATGAGGAGTCAATGAACACGGTGCTAGTACAGGAGGTCATTCGGTAATTCCTCATCTCCCCCAGCCGTGGTGGCCTTTGGACTGTAGAGAAATGACAGCAAAAGCTACTATGGGCCAGGTGCCACGCATGCCAAGTGCAATAAATCCATCCTCTAACTCAGCCACATTTTTATTATTCCCATTCTGCAGATGAGTAAACCAAGGCCTTGAACAGTTACGTGACTTAAGGTCACATATTTGCTAAGGGCCAGAGTTGGGATTGGTCCCCAGGCTGCCCAGCCCAGCTGTATGCTCTTAGCCCCTATGTTTTGCCATAGTTCTCTGTCTCTGGCCTACAGCTGGGTAGTGTAGACACTGCCACATGGCCTGAACCACTGCCTGTCTGCTTGCCACGGCCCCCTAGGTACAACCGGCTGCTGCAGGTGATCACAGGGACACTGAAAGACCTGCTCAAGGCCCTCAAGGGGCTGGTGGTGATGTCCTCCCCGCTGGAGCTGATGGCTGCCAACCTATACAACAACACCGTGCCTGAGCTTTGGAACACCAAGGCCTACCCATCCCTCAAGCCGCTGTCTGCATGGGTCAGGGACCTGCTGCAGCGCGTGGACTTCCTACAGGCCTGGATCAGACAGGGCATCCCCGCTGTCTTCTGGATCAGTGGCTTCTTCTTCCCCCAGGCTTTCCTGACAGGCACACTGCAGAACTTTGCCCGCAAGTCCGCCATCTCCATTGATACCATCTCATTCGATTTCAAGGTGTGCACAGTCAGGGCCAGGGCAGGTGACAGGTTGGGGTACAACTCAGGCAGGAGGCACACTGAGGCCACTGCTGGCTGGCACCTAGGAGACACCGGAGATGGGCTTGGGGGGCAGGGAGGCCACAAAGCCCAGGGAAGTCTCCAGGGGCAGGGCGCAGCCTGCAGGCAACCAGCTGAAATGGTGGGTGAGCAACAGGCAGGCAAAACCCTCAAGGAGGTATTTGTGCCTCCCAACTCAGCTTCTGGGTGTCATGCGTGCCCACCGCAGGTGATACGCCAGTCAGTGCCGGAGCTCAAGGAGAGGCCCAGAGAGGGAAGCTACATCCACGGACTGTTCTTGGAAGGCGCCCGCTGGGACCCTGTGGCCTTCCAGCTGGCTGAATCGCGGCCCAAGGAGCTGTACACAGAGATGGCTGTCATCTGGCTCCTGCCGACACCCAACCGCAAGACCCAGGACCAGGACCACTACCTGTGCCCCATCTATAAGACGCTGACCCGAGCTGGTACGGGCCCAGGCGGGGAGCCCACACTCGGGTGGGGGCCCGGGCCACTTGGGCCAGACCCAGGCTACCTGAACAGGATGGCCGACATGTCAGCACTCCTGAGATGAACCTGGCCCAGACGGAGCTGGGCTCACAGCAGGCAGGGGAGAGCCAGGGGCTGGGCCCAGGCTGGGAGGTCACCATGCTCTCGCCTCCCTCAGCAGACCCACCTTGGTCCTGGGGGCCCCAGCCCACCCATGGAAGTTCAGAGGGGATAGCAAACCTGCAGGGAGGGACGAGCGACGTCAGCTGCCCCCAACAGGGACAAGCAGTGCGTCAGCCGTCTCACTCCCACCCTCAGCCTCGGACAAGCCTTAGCCTTGCAGACCCACTCACCAGACAGGCTTCCTCAGGAATTAGGGCCCTTCCTTGTCTCCAACTATCTGCCAAGTCCCTCGTCTTTGTCCTGTTCCTGCTCTATTTGTGGTAGACGACTTAACCTCCACTCCTTCTCCAGGAACACTGTCAACCACAGGCCACTCCACCAACTACGTTGTCGCTGTGGAGATCCCCGCCGACCAGCCCCAGCGACACTGGATAAAGCGTGGCGTGGCCCTCATCTGTGCCCTGGACTACTAGACTCTGACAGGCAGGCTCAGGCCATTAAAGCTGAGCGTGCTGAGCAGTTTAAAGCCTAGCTGCTTACACCAGGCCCTCTGTGGGGCTCCCTGCCAGGGGCAGTGGTGGGGGCGAGGGGCTGCGGTGGCCTCCAGAGCGTGAGCACGGGACAGCTCTGATTGGCTGGAACTGCCCAGGGGCAACTAGAGGGGGAGCCCTTCGAAGTCCCAGGCCTCTCCTGGACAGCACACCAGTGAGGCCGGAGGCAGCCCCACCTCCACCGTGCAGAGCCCCAGCGCCTACCCGGCAGCCACCAGGCCCACCACAACTGTCTCCTCTCAAAGTGCTCCTTGCACATCTCTCCAGGCTCCACAGCCCACCAGAAGCACCACCACCATCCACCCCGCCCCCCCCCCCAGCTCAGGTCCTCACTCTCAGGCCTGGGGTCCTAGCGATCTCTGCCTCAGAAGGCTGGATGCCCTAGAATGCATGCTGTTCACCTCTCTGGTGACAAGGCCCTGGGCCTGGGTCTGGTTAGGGGGCCTCACTCCCACTGCAGCCCAGCTTACAAGCCTCAGGCCCGCAACAACAGGAGGGCTCAGTTTTTAGGAGAATTTTATTCATTCACTGATCCAGTATTTACAGGGGCCAGAGGGGCCAAGCTATGCTTGGCACAGAGGCAGGGTGCCTGCCAGCCTTCCCCCGCCCTAGTTGCTATGTACAGGTATTGGGTCTCCTTAGATCACCTTCAGAGCCATCTGGCAGAGGCCACAGGGTTGTGCTTGGGGCCAGAGCTCCAGAGGCAGTGCTGGGCCCATTACCCTTTGGCATCAGGCCCTCTGGGAACACTGGGGCTCCAACTGGTTGTCTTGGTCCTGTTGTCCCCCAAGTGCCTGGAGAGGCTGGGGAAGCTGACATGGCAGGGGGAGCTGAGTGGGGCCAGCTTCCTGCAAGCAGCCCTGTCTCTGCTATCCCCACAAGGAGACATGGTAATACTGAGGGGCTGGGCAGAGGCTCCTCTGAGCCCCAGGCTTCAGGGACAGCCCAGGAGCCCAAGGCAGGCCCCCTGCCAGGGCCACAACACTGAAGGCAGAGCCCAGAGCTTCATCGCAGACAGCAGTCTTGATAAGCCCAGCTGGAGCCACAAGGGAGACTACGGGGCCACCAAACACTTCACTCAGACCACGGGACCCCTCAACTATCCACTGGGGTACCCACTCCCAACCCAGCCCAGCACCAGGCCTGAGTTTGGAGCTCTCCCAGGAGGATGGACAGCACACCCGACTCGCTCACAACTGGGACCAGTGGTGGCTGGGCCAGGGCAGCAGAGCCCAATGCCTACCCCAACCCCCAACTGTGACCCTGCAGTCATGATCCCTGCACGAAGCAGGGACCTGGGCCCACCAGGATGACAGCTGTTAGAGTGAAGGCAGTCAGGAAGCTGGCTATGTCAACACAGCGGTGGCAAGATGTGTTAGAGCCCAGAAAAATAGACGTCTCTGTAGGTAAAATATATATTCTGTGCCTAGGGGAGAGGCCAGGTCCCGCTGCTCCACAGCCGGCTGTGGAGGAGGCCATGGCACCTCACCGTGCACCAGCTCCAGCTGCTGCCCCAGAGCCCACTGCCCGGCTCCACCTGGCCCCAGGCACAATTCCCGGAGCAGGGACTCTGGCCTGGCTCCCAGGCCTGGGCTCTGTGGCTGGAGCTGTTCAGTAACACTGGGAAAGAGGAGTGGGACGGAGGGGGGCCCTACTGAGGGCCATGCGGCAAGAGCGGCCGCAGTCAGGGTCGGCAGCCCTCACTGGCGCTTGGCCTTGTACGGGCGTGAGCGTTTCCGCCGGTCAGGCTTCCGCTGCTTGTGGAGCCGGCCAATGCTGACCCCTTGGCGCCGTCGCACCGAGATGTTCTGCTCTACCAGGTTGGCCAGCATGCCTGTGGAGAGGCAGAGGCCCCTGAGGAGGGGCTGGAGGCCCAGCAGTCGCCCCCCCGATGGGCTCTGTTGCTGGGCCTGGAACTGAGGCTCTCCCTTCCTGCCCTGAGCCCCTGGAGGGGGCACTGAGGGCCATGGTCCCAAGCGTGGCACGTCAGGCACGTGCCAGCAGCAAGCCCCTCACCTTCCTGAGCCAGCATGGAGATGAAGGTGCAAATGAACTCATCATAGTTGTGGGTCCTCCGCTGGTCGTCGACCTGAGAGAGAGAAGGATGAAGCAGTGGCAGCCAGCTCTCCAGAGCAGCCACCGGCTGGCCTCAGGAGGTCGCACCTCTGGGAGGACAGCCCCGGGCAGAGGGCCAGGCAGGTGAGGAGAGGACCCACCTTGAATTTCTTCCTCTTCTCCACCTCCTCCTTGAGGCAGGCCTCATAGTTTGCAATCTCAGCCTCCACACACTTCAACAGCGCCAGCAGCTCCTGCCAAAACCCAGCAGTGTCTGGGGCGGGGGCTGCCGGCACCAAAACCCCACTACCAGGGAGCAGCCAGAGGCCAGAC
Organism: Manis javanica; assembly: GCF_040802235.1. NCBI lineage: Eukaryota > Metazoa > Chordata > Mammalia > Pholidota > Manidae > Manis > Manis javanica. Next base: position 3,167,049 of record NC_133158.1, read on the forward strand.
TGAGCAGCCTGAGTCCAGGCAGCCTGTGGAGGCTCCTGTCAACACCTAACCCAGGCAGGCTTCCTGGCCTGGCTTCAGCCACCAACTTCACACCAAAATTCCAATCAATAACCAGCACCCGGCCACAGTGCCCTGGGCCCTTGCCTCTGCCAGGATCCAAAGAGAGCTGAAGGTGGGCTCACCTTGGGTGAGTACTTCTCCCCATTTGAGGGTTCACAGGGCCTGACCAGCCCAGACTTCTCTCTGCCATCCACAGCTTCCACTACCTCCTTCTCCTCCAGGCCGCTGGACACCTGGTTGCCTTGGTTCGGTCTAACGGAGGGCGAGGAACCCTTCCCACCCTCTGGAAAGAGAAGGCACGAGAAAACCCATCAGAGGGCAAGACACCCGGTGGTCACTTGGCCATCTTCCTCTTCCCTATACCAAGCGGCCAGTGAGCCAGCCCCAGGCCCACCTGTCAATGCCAGGGGACTCAGCACCCCGTCCTCAGCTAGGTGCAGCAGGCCTGTGCTGATGACAGGCCCCAGGTCGCGTACAGCGCGGTTGTAGCGTATGCAGTCAACACGCAGCAGGCTGTCATCCTCTCCAAAAAGCACCTTGGAGATGTGGGAGGTAACGGGGCTGGAGGGCCGCGTCGGGTTGGCTGAGCGGATGGGCGAGCGCAGCGGCGAGTTGAAAGCGCTGCCGATCTCGGAGGCGGTGTCTGTGCTCTCATTGCTGGGGGTGGGCGAGGGCTGCGAGTGCATTGGCATGGCCACCGCTGGACTCCCGGCCCCGCTGCCTGTCTTGATGGACAGAGGAGTTGAGAGGTCTTTCTGGGACTCTTTGAGCTTCTCGGCCAAGACGTTGATGGTGTTGGGCTGAAGCACTGACAGCTGCCCATCCCCAGAGCCACTCAATGATCCTGGCTTCCCTGGCCCCTTCCGCTTGTACCTGGGGTGCCCAAAGAGAGGTGAGCCAAGGGGATGAGCCAAGTGACCACACCCAGCATGGCCTCAACACACCCTGGCCTCTGGGACTGACACAACAGCTCCTCTTGGTCCAGCAGCCTGACCCAGCCATGCCAAGCCTGGCACCCTGAGTTCTAACAGCGGCAGCCAGGTGTCCTCAAATGACACCTTCTTTATTCCAACTGCCTCACTTCTGGCCTTTGCCAATGCTGTATCTTTCAGCAAAGCTACTCCCACCACAACTCCAGGCCTGCTGCATCCAGTCTCAAGGCCTAGCTGAAAGGCTACCTCCCAACTTATTGCCTTGATGTCTCGTTAAATGTGCTCGGCCCTTTCCCCAGGGCTCTACGCTCAGTAGATGCTCGGCATTATTCTCAGACCCGGGCTGGAATATTCCAGATAGCAACCACGGCACGCGGAGCTTCCAGCCGCACAGAGCTGTGGCTAACCTGACGGCAGAGGTGGTGCTCTGCACGTCATCGTCCTCGTCATCCTCATAGTCATCCTCGTCATCGGAGTACTGCTGGGGTGGGCGCACTGGAACTCGGCTGCGGCCCACACCTGCTGCCAGGTCTTCCTCCTCCTGGGACAGAGACCAGGGCAGCCATGAGCGGGGGCCAGCCAGCCTAGGCTGGGCACAGCACTCACAGATGGGAAGAAAACTAACAAGGCTCTCCCAGGCCCAATCTGCCGTGGCCTTCTGGGGAGGCTGCTGTCCCCGCACCCCCGCCACCACCTGCCTACACAGAGCTTCTCAGAGAGTACGCTCAAACATGTGCCTTTATTTGACCTGCAGAACCCAACCATGGGGTTGGGCCAAGGAACATGTCCTGCACATTCAGCCCCACAGCTGTGTGAATGGATTTAAAGCCCGAGGAGATCTCTCTGCCTTCCTAAGCCCCTGTTGTTATGGGGGCTTCTTGAGTATCAAAGGGACTTGGCTACCTGGAGGGACCCTGTGAGGGCTCTTTCAGCTTACCTGCATGGGGGACTTGGCATAGTTGTGATTGTCCAGGAAGGCCGGCAGCCGCTGGACAATGGGAGAGGGGCTGGGGGGAACCCCATTGAGGCTGCTCCCGGGAGGCTTCACCACCAGCTTGGGCTTTCCAGGAGGGCTGTGTGTCGGGGCTTGTGGACACGCACCAGTCACCTCCTCCACCCCATCTGAGACGGAAAGACCCATAGCGAGACAGGAGAAGGATGAGATGAAAAGAGCCCTTCGAGTAAGCCAGGAAGGGACTAGACACTCCAGGGAAGGCTCAGGGGCCGCTGGTGATGGCAGCCCATTCCAGGTGCCCTTCCTCAGGGAGGGACTGTTCCTCCTCGTCCCAGGGGGAGAGGCTACAGGCCTCCGATAGGAGCCTTGGAGCCACTGCCTGGATGCCTTCACAGAGGAAGATGTGCTCTGCCTGGGCCTCCCAGGTCAAGCTAAAAGGGGGTGGCTCTCAGGCCTGGTTACCTGTGTGGGTGCCCTCAGAAGCCGCCGGGGCCCTGGCTGTCTCCAGTGCCAGGGGGGACTTGCTGCTGGCGGGTTTGGACTCGTCAGGCAGCTGTGACTCTTGAGACTTGTGGGTCTGAATCAGCTCTGGCTGTGTTACCCTTATCAGCTGAAAACAGAACCCAAGGCTCAGAGGAGGAGAGGCAGACTGCAGCCTCTCTGCCGGGCAGCTACAGGCCTCGGTCCCACTCACTGCCTCTCGGGAGGCTACAGCCAATGGACTCACACCTCCTCGGAGAAGCTGTTCTCCCTCCCCACTCCAAGCCCCCCTCTCCTGCCAAGGGAGCAAAGGGAAACGAGTGGTGAGCTGAGGCCCAGATCCAAAACAGAGCGACGTGGGAAGCCAGGAACCGATGCCCCGGTAGCCAGGAGGGAAAGGCTGGGCTGGGTAGGGGCCACGCAGGACGGGTGCCCACCTGCTGCAGCGCCTCCAGCACGGTCTGCCGGTTCACCTTCAGCACGTGCAGCCTGGCCTCATACTTGATTCTGCGGTCAGGCACCACTGCCATCAGGTTGAAGCGAATGTCGTGGTAGGGCTCCCTGCAGTCACAGCCCCAGCCCCGGACGTGAGGCAGACACCCCGGCAAGGCGCCCTGAAGTCACGCCTGCAGCCACAGGTACAGGCCCCACCCCAGCAGGCAGGCAGCAGCTAGCCATTCACGCTGGGTACCTGAGCTAGTGCCTTCCAAGGAGCTGTGTGAGTGGCCTGTCAGGAAGTGAGCCACCACACTCGGGGCGCCCAGGGCTCCCGTAAGGGCTGCCCCTCCTCAGCCTATCCTGAAATAGGCCATCTGGGTGGGGAAGTAGGGCAAGGAGTTGGAAGCCCAAGAACTAATCTTGATCTTGCTTTGCACAAATCATCTGGTCTCGCTCTACCTTGGTTTCCCTTTCTTTGCCCCTCCCAGAGGGGCACAGCCCCAGAGGGCAGAGCAAGCACAGGGTCCTTACCCTGCAGTGGCGAGGCCAATACGCTCCATGATGACCCTCCGGGCCTTGTCTGTCCACTCCTCATCCTCCCCCCAGGGCCCTAGGGAAGACCAAGATGAGGAGTCAGCAGGTGGGAGGCCCTGAGTTTGGGAAGGAGGATGAAAAGCAGTTGAGCCAGAGAGTCAGTCAGGGGCTAGTCTGCACAGTGCCATCTGGCCAGAGCCAGGTTGTCCTCAATTCCCCCACCCACCCACCGCCCCACCACTGGGTCCCAAGCACCTGAGGACCTCAGCCCTAGCAAGGCAGCAGAGAGACCTAATGGGCCCTGTTCAGAGTGCCTACCGTGATCAATGGGGTAGACCTTCAGCCCATCCAGCTCAAAGAGCCGGCCTGTGATGGGCACATAGCTGACGAAGTGGAATGCCTCCATGGTTCGCACTGCGCTCAGCCCGTTCTGCTTCTCAGGGAGGTGGCGTGGTTCAGGCCTAGGGAAGGACGTGGTCAAGGCCCAGAATGGGCAACCCTTCCTCACTCCAACCCTGATCACCTCCCACCAAGTCCCACAGACCTGGCATGGCTGTTATGTGCCTTGGCCAACTCCGGGGCATTACCAATCGCATATCCTTTACTCTAAGGGAAGAAAATAAGGCACATTGAAACAATTTCTCAGGCAGACCACTGGGAAGCAAAGCTCAGGAGAGCAGGCCTGGGCATTCCAGGTACCTGAAGCAACAAGATGGCTCTCCTGAAACGCAAGAGGGGGCAGAAGTGAGCTCTGGAGCCCTGAAGAAATGGGCTGTAGTGGTCTTGCATGGTAATCAGTGGACACTGGGGAGCAACACGGCCTGATAAAGTCCTAGTAAAGAAAGGCCTAACATGGTGTCACATAAGCAATCTTTCCTTCTCTAGGTCTGTGTCCTGACAAGTGGACTTAAAAATCAGTTGTCTTACATGATTAACTTCAAGGCCACAATGTAAACAATTAGCTGAAAAGGAAAAGCCTCCTGCTGCCAAATGCCATGTGGTGGCACTGCCAGGGGCCCTGGGGTCAGGATCGAGGCACTGCAGCCTACCTCAGGGCTGAAGCCTTTGGTGAAGTCCTTCATGCGACTCAGGGTAGGCCCCAGGTCCACACTGCTGCAGTTCAGGAGCACGCTCAGCAGGGCATGAGTGGCACAAGAGTTGGGGATCAGCTGTGAAACCAAGAACAGTTACCCATACACAGCATCCCTCACCCCAAGCCCTTTCTCATTGGGAATGGGTACCCAGAGAGGGACAGTCATATCTGGATGACCCTCATCAGCTCCTTACATCTCTGCCCAACATTTCTTCATTTGACTAAATACCAGGAGTCTGACTCACGCCATCCTGCTCTAAAGATACTCCCCCCCTTTTTTTTGTCAATAAGAGCTCAGTTCCTTCTGCTGAGGGACTTCTGTAACCATCGCCCTTGGTATCTGCCTATCTCCTCCTCCTCCTTCCCCCACTTCCACTTTCCAGGCAGACAGTGGCATCATCCCACCCGCCAGACAGAACATAGAGCCCAGCAGACCTGGTGGGCAAAGAACATGTTATTCACAATATCGTCATCAATCACAGATGTGTCATCCACCAAGGTAGAGACCTTGCGACGAGACCGGCGCTCTTCGATCCATTTGAACAGGAAGATGAACCCGTACACGGGGCTGGGGAAAGTAAGTGGCAGAGCTAGACCAGCCCAGTGTGGGGAGCAAACAGCATCCCCTTTCTCCCCCTATTCCCTTGCTCTGTGTTACCACCCAGGTGCCCTTCCCACGATTGCACCTTTCCCTGCTTCCTCTCCCCCACGACCAGAAAAAGCGGCTGAACTGTTCTCCAAAGGAAGGTTAGGATTTGTACTGGAGGGGACAGAGGACTACTACATAAAGGGAAGTTCTGAGGTAAGACTGGAGACAGAAAAAACACTGCCCCAAGTGGCCCTAAGCCCTCATGCCCCAGAAGCCTGCCGTGCAGTCAAGCATCAGCTTCTGGCTGTGGCACTCCAGGAGTCTACCCAGTGTCCTTATGGAATCTATGGTTTGGGGATGAGAGAAAAGCTGAACTAATGGCCCAAGACAAGGTAGGAACAGAAGGTAAATACTAGTTCTCGCTTTTGGGCCCCAAGACTGGGCCCCAGTGAAGCAAATGAACACCCTTGTCAGTCCCTCTTTCCTGGGAAACAAAAGCAGATTTCCTGGCTCAGTCACTGTAGCAGTCCCCTTATACCTCTATTCTGCAGAATCACCAAGGCAAGACCCTGAGGTTGGTCACCCAGGAGGGGCCTTGTCAGATGCCAAACACCAACCAGTCAACACAGGACTTCTGCATGGAGATTAAAGCCCTGGCACACAGGCACATTAAAGCAGTGTTTTAATAAATTACAGCTGCACAAGACACTGTGACCTGGGTCAAGAGAAGGGGTTGGCTTCCTGACCCACGACCAGAAAAAGCGGCTGAACTGTTCTCCAAAGGAAGGTTAGGATTTGTACTGGAGGGGACAGAGGACTACTACATAAAGGGAAGTTCTGAGGTAAGACTGGAGACAGAAAAAACATCGGCCTGACCAGGAGGGCACCCAAAGGGGAAGGAGGCCTCCTTATGAGATTTTACAACCTGCGGTTCCTCGTACTACCTACCTCTCTTGAGGGGCACCCTTCCCTAGCCCTGGGGGGGGGGGGTAAGGAGCTGACCCGGGGCCAAGCCACTCACCCCTGGCATTTGCTCTGAAGATCATAGATCTCCTCCACCTGCACACCTTTGACACCTGCCATTAGGGAAGGAAAGAAGTCGGGAAGGGCTGCCCCCGGCCGTGGACGGGGGCAGGAGTGGCCCCACTACAGCCCGGACCCGGGGGCTTGGAGAGGCTCTTACCGAAATCTTCCACCAGGAGGGTGAAGAGGCCTGGATGGGGCGACAAGAGGAGCGAGTGGTGGTCAGGCAGGCGCTTCTCGGGCCCACCCGACCTCCCCAGCCCGCGCCCGGCCCGCCCGGCCCCCTCCTCACCAGGGTCGCTCTCCAGCTCCAGCCAGCCCTTATTCATCTTCCCGCGGGGCAGCCCCTCAGCGCCATGTCCAGGCCCTCCCGACACACCGTCGCCCCCGCCGGGAGCCCCCGCCGCCCCGGGGCCCCTAGCCCCACACACAGACAACGGGCCCTTAGCGTCACTCGCGCGCGCCAGCGGCATACGTCACCACGGCGCGACGGCCACCGCCCCGCCTCTGGGCTTGTCTTCCGCGGGTTGGACTCCAGACGCCCGCGCGCTCGCGCGAGAGGCGGGGCGAGGGGAAGGGGCTGGGGGGGAGGTGTTGGGCGCGGGTGGCGCGAGAGGAAGGGGCGGGGCGAGCGCGATGTCGGGCGCAGTGTCGCGAAAGGAAGAGGCGGGGCGGGCGCGCCGCCGTTAGTGCCCCAGCTCCGCCAACGGTCGGCCTTGCCCAGATCCCCGCGGCCGCGTTCTCCCTGGGTCCCAGTGCGCGTGACCCGTCTCTCCCTTGCGCGCTCGCCCCCTTCACCGGCGCAGTCGCCGCGCGGGGCGGTCGCCCGGAAGGTAGCCACCACGGCTTGTGACAACGGATAAAGCTCCGGGACAGCGGCGCCCTCCGGCCCGGCCGCGCATCCCCCGCCCGGCAGGCGCGACTTGAGCCTGGTCTGCCATTCGCGGGATGCTCCTTGAGCCCCTTCTCCAACTGTTACCTCCGGGGGACTGTTGCGGCCACACCGGCAGGTATTTTCCAAATACTATTGTTTATTCCTGGGGCGGCGGGGCCGAACACGCTTATTCATTTTTAATTTTCTCAACAAGCTTTTACCCAGCGCTTATCCAGTGAAACAACTTGGTAACCGTGTCAAGGGAGCATCCGTTCGGTCAGGAAATCTGGGACCGAGCCGCTGTGAAGATTGTCGCGCCTTCCTCTAACTACCAGTGTGCACAGAACCCGCTCAAGGAACGTCGTGGTACAGCGATGCGAAGAACTGACGTTTCAAGGTTTCTTTTCTGTTGCTAAGGGTGGGGATGGCCCCGACAGGGGGAACCGCTCAGTGGTCAGCTCGCGGGGCTGCCCTCTGTCTCTCCTCCTCCAGCCTGCCGGGTGATTTGGTTGGGTAAGAAGCCATCCAGTGGCATTTCTTCTGCAAGGGCAACCGGGTTAGAAGAGGAGGCGAGCGAACACGAGCAGCCTTGGTTTCAGAACACCCAGTACCCCAGTGGTTGTTTGCATCAGCCCCTGCAGGCGTTCACACGCTGTGCTTTTAGGACAGGAGTGCTGAAGCATATGCCCCTGGGCTGACCTGACTCAGTCGTCTCCCCTTCTAAGAAATGCCGTCCTCTTCTCCCCGACTAGACACAGTCCTTCCTTCTCAGGAGTGGATTTTATTCCGCCCCCCTTCACTTTCAGGGGTTTCCCACGTAATCAGTGCGAACTGTGAATTTGCAGTCTTCTGACGGTGGTGGGCGAAGGCATGTGAGGGTGTCTCCTCCTCCACTTCTGGCCATTTTACTCTTGTGTCCGATCTAGACCAAGGCTGGGAACAGGCCAGACCTCAGTGGCCACCTGAGCCTGGTGGACGGTGTTGGAGCCGAGGTCCGGTTTGTCAGTGTTACCCTTTGGTCTCCCGCTAGAGGGAGTTATTGCTTCAGGCAGCCAAAGTCCCACAAACGCCTTTTTCCTAGGAAAAAGCTATCTTCCCTAGCTTTTACTGGGTAGAATTAAGGCATCTGTACTTGAGGGCAAAAGGAGCCCTTTTTCCTGAATGCCACCTTATTAATTTCGAAGGCCCAAAGAAAACAACCATTTATCCAGGTGAGGCGATGATTCTAAGTTCTTCTTCTGCTGTGTGGTAGCAGTAACTGACCTTGTTAAGTGCCTCTCTGTGCCTCGGACTCCTCACCATGAAAATGGGGATAATAGTGGTACCCACTTCATGGAGTTTTTGTGAATTAACACATGGGAAATGCCTAGAACAGGTCTGGACACGATATAATTATTGGCCATTATTAGCATCGATCCTGGGTGAGTCCCATCTGTTTTCACAGATTGGGTTGTGAGGTGAAGTGCACCATTGCTCTGCCCCTGTGGAACTTGAAAACCAAATATGGAATTAAATTGCTGACCAAGCCCTGTTTATATTTATAGTTGGAAGAGCCTGTGTCCTCATAATATTGTAGAAGAATTCAAGATAGGAGGGAGAGAGGCAGCAGCGAATGAAGACTGTAAAAGACCAGAAGGAATGTCAAGTATTGAGGTATAGTAGATGATGTAAGGGAGTTTTGGGAGAAATTGTTTGATGGCCGGTGATATATGCTGCACTTTGTGGGATTGGGGTTGGGTAGCATGGAAGCATGCACCAGTGGTCCTCTGGAAGCTGCCCTGGGCCCTCTCCTCCCAGGTCCCTAGTAGCAAAAGTGCTGCCTTGGGAGCCCTACTGCCTAGAGTCATTTCCTGCTGCTCACGCCTGCTAGCTAGGTGACCTGGAACAGGTTACTTTATTTCTTTATGTTTCCTCTTCTGGAAAATGTGCATAAGAGCACCCACTTTTTAAGAGCATTCTATAGATTCCTTGAGCTAATGCATATAAAAGCCAAGAGTATAGGGCCTAGCAATAGGAAATTATTAATTAATTTTAAAATCACCTTTAGTGTCTAATATGTTTTGTAAACATGGCACCACCTGAGATTCAGAGTGGTAGAAACAGTTTGAGAATAAAAGGGGTTTTGCTTTTTCATTCATTTAGTCAACAGGCAACACAGGCACGGGAATAGAAAAATGGTTACAATCTCCTATAATTCAGTGCAGTGGGTGTGTTTTGTACATTCAAACAATATGAAATGGAAAAAGAACCTGGTATGTTAGCCTTTTGCTATTTTGATCTATCATCAGATCCACAGATGGCATTTTGAGGGAAATGTTGCAAGGGTGTTGACAGGATCCTTAAAGACCATCTTATTCTTCTTTCTTTTGTACAGAAAGTCTGCCAAGACAAGGAGGGCGACCCGGAGGAAGCTGTCCTCAGGGCCCGGTAAGAAAGCCTGGAGGTCTGTTTGGCTGCTGCCTCCTGGCCTCAGTGGAGGCCACCCGTGTGGCAGCAGACTTGCCCACCTCACTGTTGATCGTCCTTCCTTCCCAGACTAAGATCCTGAAGTGCTCAGGGTCTGTAATTTTTAAATGTCATGTTCAAAGTTCAAGAAACAAGTTATTTAAAGCAAAGTATACGAAGTGAGCAGTTGCAGTCAACCCTTCAAATGTGGCCAAACTTATGTAAAGGCCTGACTGTCATCAGATAACACTTCGTCTGTTCTCGCTGCTAGTCAGAATGAATGCCACTCCTCGTGCTTGGACAGATGGTTACGCTCCCAAAATGACCCCTGAACATTCTCCCTTCTAGTTTGCCTGCTGTGCCTTCGAGAACCTGGGGATCCCGAAAAATTAGGGGAATTTCTTCAGAAAGACAATCTGAGTGTGCATTATTTCTGTCTTGTGAGTATATGGCTTCCTTTGCTTTGACTGTCCCTTGGCTTTTGCCATACAGTCTGTTGTTCTCTGATTTTGAGTCCAGTTTCAGATCCGTAATCGTGTTTATTTGTATCTCTTAATAGCTTTTTTTCCCTAATCTAGTTTTTGAAAAGTAATGTATGTAACCTGCCATAAAATCCTGGTAGTATAAAGTATGTACAATAAAAAGTCTCTCCCCAATCCAGAATTCCCAGTCCTCTACCCAGAAGCAAATGCTGTCAACAATCCATCCAGTTTTTTCCCCAATATTCTTTTTTTATTAGGTAAAAGAGTACACCAAGTTAAGTGCACAGTTTGATAAATTTAGATAAACCTATAATGCATATCCCCATATAAACACTGTTGCATTCAAAATAAGCATTTCCGTCACCCCAGGAAGTTCCCCCCAGCCTTCTTCCATTAGACCCATCAGAGATATCACTGTTCTGATCTGCACTCGTTTTTGTACTCCGTGTGAATGGAATCGAACGGTTTGTACCCTTTTCGTGTTTGGCTTCGTTCGCTCAACACAGTGTTTTGGAGACTCATCCACGTTGTTGCGTGTGTCCTTAGCTTTTGCCTTCTTATTGCCTAGTAGTAGTCTGTTGTATGAATATATTATAATTTGCTCATTTATCCTGTTGATGGACATTTGAGTAGTTGGCATTTGGAGGTATTATGAATCAAGCTGCCCTGAATATTCACATACAAGTCTTCTTGTAAACACGTGTTTTCACTTCTCCTGGGCAAGTGCCTAAGAGTGGAGTCACTGGTTGTATGCTAACTATATGCTTAACTTTATGTGAAGTTGCCAAATCGCTTTCCAAAGTGATTATACCAGTTTACACTCCCACTGCAATTTATGAGAGTTCCACTTGCACAGTAGTCTTGCCAACAGTTGACTTGGTCAGTCTTTCTTATTTTTGCCATTCTATTAAGTGTGTACTGGCATCTCATGGTTTTAATTTACATTTCTCTAATTCTTCAGATGTTGAGCTGCTTTTTGGGTACTTATGAGCCATTCACACATTTTCTTTTGTTAAGTGTCTACACTCATTGTGTCCATTTTAAAAGTTGGGTGGTTTTGTCTTACCAAGTTGTAAAGGTTATTTATATATTCTGGATACAAATCCTTGTTCAGATGTGTTTATGATGACTATTTTCTGCTGGTCTGTGGCTTGCTGTTCATTTTTTTAAATGATGTCTTTTGAAGAACAAAAGTTTTAATTTTGATGAAATCTAGTTTATCAATTTTTTTTTATGGTTAGTAACTATATCCTAGGAAATCTTTGCCTATCCATTAAATTACCTCAAATCAGTTTGCCTTTGTCAAAATCAATTGACTGTGTCTGGATGGTGTATTTCATCTCATTGCTCTGTGTATCAGTCCCCACAAAAACACTGTGTTGTCTTGATTACAGTGGCTTTATGGTGTCTTTAAGTATTGTAAGTTCTGCAGTCTTTCTCAAGATTATTTTGGCTGTTAGGTCTTTTCCTTCCCCATGCAAACTTTAGCCTGTCAGTTTTTCTTGAAGAAAAAAGAAAAAGCCTCATTGGGATAGGGATTGGGATTGCATTGAATTTACAGATAATTACAACATTGAGTCTTCCTATCCATAGACACGATCTATTTCCCTGTTTATTTGGATCTTTTAATATTGATCTCAGCAATTTGTTTAGTGAAGAAGCCTTACTCATCTTTTGTTAAATGTATGCCTAAGTATTTCGTGATTTTTATGCTATTATAAATGGTATTTCTAAATTTTATTTTCAAGTTTATTGCTGGTATATTGAAAAAGTGCAATTTTTGCCCATATTTTTTAACCTGCAGTCTTACTAAATTTGCATATTAGTTCAGTAGCTGTTTTTCCTCTTTTGTTTTTTTGTAACTGGCTGAGGATTTCCTGTGCACACATTCACTCACGTGAATAAAGACAGCTCCGCTTTTTCCTTCGCAGTCTCTTAATGCTCTAGCTCCTCTTCTCGCCTCTGCTAGCCAGGACTTCCCATCTACAGTTGGACAGAAGCCATGTGACTTAATATCCTTGTCTTGTTTGCAGCATCAGAGAACAGTGTCCAATTTTTCACCATCTGATATGGTGTTAGCAGTAGGTTTTTCATAGACACTCTTCGTCAGATTGAAGAAGTTCGCTTTTATTTCTAGTTTGCTGAAGGTTTCATGAATGTGTGTTGAGTTTTATCAATTTTAAAAAATTTGTTGAGGAAATCATGATTTTTTCGCCTTTGTTAATGTGATTTGTCGTATCTGTTGAATTCCCTAAGCTAGACCTGCAGTGCTGGTGTAAACCGTGCTTGGCCTTGATGTATTATCCTTGGATATGGAGCTAGATTCGATCTGTAAATACTTCGTTTCATTTCTGCGTCCATGATCATGAGAAAGACTGGTCTGTGATTCTCCTCTCTGCTAAGTCTTGTCTGGTTTTGGGTTCCGTTTTTGGTTAATTTCAGTGCATTTACAAGTATATATACTTCAGCATAAAAATAAACATACTGTACACAGTATTTTGTATTTTGCTTTTTTTATCTTACGTACTTATGAAGATCTTTCCACAGAGAACATATTGCTTAGTTTTTTCTTTTTAATAGCTAATTGGTATTCCATGTTATGGGTGTGCCAAAAAGTATTAAAATACATTCCTATTAAAGGACATTTAGATTGTTTTTAATCTTTCACTATTGATTTTTCTGTTTATAGAAATTATACATGCTTGTTGTAAAAAATTTTAATACCTAAAAGCATAAATAAAACAGAAATCACTCATATGGTCCTAAAGCCCTGAGATAGTGTTAAAAATAATATTAAAATATTTTAAGCCTAACTGGGGACGTAACGGCTGTAATCCAAGTGTCATCAGGTCATCTCACCTTGAAGGGCCACCTTCCTAGAATGTTAAAATAGCCAGAGCCCCGTAACACACTGCACGTCATCGCTGCAGGAAATCCAGCGCCCTCCCCGGTATTTGTGGAAGAGTCGCAGGGTGAGGTTGGGGTGCTGACATCCTTCTCAGGTTGGTGTGCATACAGTGTTTATAGGGACCTAACAGTTTGCCTTCTTTTTCCTTGGTTTCCATTCTAGACTCTGCTTTGGGGGCTTGTCAGAAACAAAAAGCCCTTTTAAGTGTGTTTTTATGAAAAGTTCTATTTCTCCCTTTCCCTGTAAGGCAGAATGACTATAGTCAGGAAATTTTCAAGGCGGGTCCCTTCCTGCAGAGAATACACTCTGAGGAGAGAGTTTATTCTGCACCGAGGGGCACTGCCTCGGCAGGGGAAGAGTGTGGGTTCTGTGAGCCTGGAAGTGAGTGCCGGCTCTGTTGCCCTCGCTGCGTGACCCCAGCTGTGTCGCTCAGTGTGCCGCACCTCCGCGGCCTCCTCTGTGAGGCGGAGATCACAGGGAGAGTCCCCTGCAGTGCCCAGCACGGAGAGGCGGTCCTCCGTGGGGGGCAGCAGAGCACAAGGGCAAGTGCAGCCCGGGTTCTGGAGTTCTGCGGCCTTGAGCAAGTCATGGGATCTCTCCTGTGAAATGGGGACGATGACAGTACCCACCTCTTCGGGCTCTTACAGGATAAAGTTAAATATTTGAAAAGCCCGCCCAGCACCCAACACATAGTTAATGTTCTGTGAGCCTCATTAAGCATGTCACCTGTAAAGGCGGATGTGCCCACAAACTCCTCCTTAGCCCTCCTACCCTGTCACGTCCTCACCCCACTGTGCTGCCTCCCTGAGCGTCAGTGCTGATGGCCTGGTTCTGCTGCCCCCAGATACTGTCTAGCAAGCTGCTTCAGAGGGGCCGGTCCAACAGAGGTTTCTATGGATTCCTGCCTGAAGACATCAGAGAGGAGGCAGCCCGGGCTTCTAGGAAGGTTGGAATCCTCTGAACTGGGGGCCTCAGCGGCGGCCTCTTCTCACACCCTTCTCGTCGTCCGTTTCAGAGCTGTCCCCTAATTGCTCGTCTAGAAGTCAAAGGGCTTTTGGGTTTCCCAACTGTTCCTTCTCTTAAGTTCCACACTTCCCTGGAGGGTAGTGTCCTAAGTGAGGAGAGGGGGCAGCATTCTGGGAAAACAAGGACTCGGTGCTGCAGGAAGCTCGGCTCTGGGCCCCAGGCTCCCCGAGGAAAGGGAATGGCGCTCTTCCCGGAATTCGCGTTCCGCAGAAGGGTGTGCCGTGCCACGGCCGTCTGTCCTTCTCGGGGCCCTGATCACTGCCCAGGATCTCATTTGCAGACCTGCTTTGTGTGCAAGGGAAAGGGAGCTGCCATCAACTGCCAGGAGGGTCAGTGTGCCAGAAACTTCCATCTGCCTTGTGGCCAGGAGAGGGGCTGCCTTTCACAGTTCTATGGAGAGTACAAGTGAGTGGTGCAGGGGAGCAGCTGCCCTTGGCAACTTGCTACTAATTAGCCACCCGAAATCAGAGCCCAGTTCTCACCGGCCTGTGTTTATTCACCAGTGAGTCTGTCCCTCTGTCCAGTAATGAGAAGCAGTGCCTTGGCGAATTCACAGGGGCCGGTCCTTGCTTCCCAGCCCCGTCCTAGATTGCAAACAGCTGGGTTCTTGGCTGCTCAGCAGAGAGCGGGGCTTCAGGCACGGGAGGCTGTGCTTGGCGGAGAGCAGCTGTGGGAAGCCATGTGGTGGTCCTCACCCAGCTCCCCCCCACCAACAAATGCCAGGGTTGCTGGGCACCGGCCTGAGTGGTTGACTGCCTGCTGGGGCCCGGCAGCCGGAAAACGGCATCAGTGACAAAGCAGAAATCAAGTCTGTTCGCCCTGCCACAGGTCGTTTTGTGGGAAACATCGTCCAACACAGGACATCCAACAGGGGCAGTTGGGGGAGCAGAGCTGCGTCTTGTGCTGTGAAGACTTATCCCAGGCGAGCGCTGAGAACATCCAGAGCCCGTGCTGCAGTCGGCCTGTCTACCACCGCAAGTGCGTTCAGGTGGGGCCACACAGGCAGCCTGGGCTTCTGCGCTCCATGCTGGGCGCTGTCCACACGGCGGGCACCGGGCGGGCAGAGGAAGCTCCATCTCTGGTCACTCTTGACCTGTAGTACCTTATTCATTATAAGATTTAGGCCAGAATCCTCAGGATGACCAGAGCGAACAAGCTGATCCTAGAGTGAATCAAGTAGCTTCAAGATCAGCCTTGCTTCTTACGCAGAAGGAAGGGGAAGCATGTGCCCAGGCCCCTGGCCCTGCTGGGCCAGCACTGCCAAGCCCCCGGCCAGAGCCAACAGCGAGGCACTCCTGGGAGTTCTTGAGCTTTCGGTCCCTGGTCCGACAACTGGATTTGCAGCTCTTCTAGCCCATCTGAACTCCTCTGCCCGGAATCCCCTGTCAAGCCCTCTTAGCAACATCCTCTTTGTGAGGTGAGGGTGGGCTGGAAAGGTGATCAGAGGTAGAGGTTTTACAAACGCAATGGGCTGCCGTGTTTCTCTTACAGAAATATGCCCACACATCAGCAAAGCATTTCTTCAAATGTCCACAGTGCAACAACCGAGAAGAGTTTCCTCAAGAAATGCTAAGAATGGGGATTCATATTCCAGACAGGTAGCGGACACTGTGCAGCAGGAGCTGAGCTGGGGAGTGGGTTGCCGGGCTTTCTAGAGGACGCGAGTGCGAGGAGAGTTCAGGGAGCAAAGCAGCAGCCAAGGCAGCGAGACACGGTGAAGAGTGAGGGCGGAGGGGAAGGAGGGAACAAGCGGGGATGGTAGGCAGGCGTGTTTCTGGAAAGGGTGCTTTGGGGATCAGAATTCCTCAGGGGGCTGGTTCTTGAATTCCGTGGGGAACTGAGGAGCCCCCCCGTGTTCCGCGCACCCTGCAGCCGCTCTGCTGCCCAGCCATGGCCTGTGGCGCTCTCGCCGTCCAGCCTGAGTTCCTCCTTGTTCCTCCCAGGTGGACGAAGTCCTCCGGCAGGTCCTGTGTCCCGTACTCACTGTTTCTTCTTCCGCTGCAGAGATGCTGCCTGGGAACTCGAGCCAGGGGCTTTCTCAGAGCTGTATCAGCGCCATCAGCATTGTGATGCCCCCGTCTGTCTCTATGAACGAGGCAGAGACAGCTTTGAGGATGAAGGGTAGGAAAGGCTCCTGGCTAGAGAGGTCTCTCGTCATTACCATCTTAGAGTTAGACCTTGGCAATTATTAGGAGCAAGAAGGTCCCTCGTGTGCAGACCGGGTGAGCACAATGCTGAGTCCTGTTCTTAACCGACCCAGGACTCATTCATGTGCAGGTGCGCCGGTCTCTCTGCAGGGTCTGCCTCTCCTTGTGCCCAGTGGAGAGACACTCAGGGCCAATTCCTTCCCCAAATCCACCTTCCGAGTGGCTGCCTGCCTGTGGGGTCCTGGGAGTAGTACTCAGCCGCACATTGGTCGTGGCTGAACTGCAAAATAGAAGATGCCTGGGAAGCCCTCAGCAAGGGCCTGGCCCGTAGCAAACATCCCGAGAGTGGGAACCGTCACACTGTCCCCACAACCTTTCCTGGGCTCTTCTGCAGGAGGTGGTGCCTCACTCTGTGTGCTACATGCGGATCCCGAGGGACCCACAGGCACTGCTCCTCCCTCAGATCCTGCAGCAAGACGTGGGAGTGTGAGGACTGCGCGCCTTCCGCAGAAGCCACAGGTGGGCCGGGCGGGATGGTGTGGCCTAAGGTGGGGCTCGTGGGTCCTTTAGTTTGGGACTGCACGTGGCTGGGCAGGGGCTGAGCTTTCCTCTCCCGCCTCTTTCACCACAGACTGCACAGCTGAAAACTCGGGGGACACCCCCTGCTGCAGCAGCACCTTCCGCTCTGGGCATTTCTGCACAGGCACCAGCCCGGATGAGCATCCAGGCCCTTGCACTGATCGGCCAGGACCTTCCTTGTTAGAAAAACCAGAGTCCTCCAGTGGCCGGCGGGGCCGCTCTGGGCAGCCCAAGGGTGCCAGAATTGCCAAGAGCTACAAAAAGTCCAAGTAAGGGCTTCTGAGTATCGCTGCTAAGCACATCTGGCCCAAAGCTGGACTCCTCCACCGGCTTTGAGGGAGGAGGCACTTTGGGATGTGAGACGAGGAAAGGGGCCAGCAGTGAGCCTGAGCCGAGGCCAGGGCGGTCCAGGGGGACAGAGAAGGGCGCCGGCTGCGGGAGAGCGCCTGATCCCCAGACGCTCTTTTCTCCGCCTTTCCTGACTCGGGATTCCACCTCTGAGGCTCCCAGGTGCCTCTTATTCCACCCACGTATGTCATTCTTCGAATAAAAGTTTTCTCTCCATTACTGTCTCCCCATAAATTCTGGGATTTATCTGGCATACCAAGGAACCTGGACTGTAGAATAAGGGAATAGGAAAACTGACCCTTCTAATCTATAAAATTCAGTGAATTAAGTGGAGAACTTTCGACTTAGACATGTTCCTTTGGAGGAAAGCAGGTTGCCGGGAAACTGACTTCACAGGCGCAGATTTCATCATCATGCAAATAAACACACAGGCTCTCATCAGGGAGGGGGTCTAGCAGAGGAGACACTGGACAGAGAGTAGGCCTCTGCTGCAACGCTGGGGGCTCTGGGCTCAGGCTGGGGACCGCGGGTCACCTCAGGCAGCGTGGTCTGCCCCACGCCTCTCAGCCCCTCGCTGCCTGCTGGCCTGGGTGTTTCCATCTTGGTAAGAGCCACGCCAGGTCGGTCAGTCAGGCAAGGCAGCTAGGACAGGTGTGGCCGAAGGTCTTGTGGGAAGTTAAACGGAACCTCACGTGCGTTTCCTTTTAATGACTTTGTGGGATTTGGATTAGTGGGGGAAATTCGGGACCATTGCCAGATGTGACTTCTCAGGGTCTCACTGTATTGTCATCAGTAACGGCTGAGGATGGGGTTCTGTGTTCAAATGCTCCTTACCACGGCGGCTTTCATGTCTGGGGTGTGTATACAGTGATCTCCTCCCGAGGTGGCCAGGTTCATTCGGAACCGTGGGGTAGGGAGATCTGTGTCTTTGTTTTTTGTCAAAGTATATAGGCAAAGTAATACAGAATTTAAAAAGTCTTAAGTCAGAAAGTAGTTAACGGATTAAAAGGAAAATAATCTTGACTCCCTGCTCCCTACCCCCAATCCTACTCCCTAAAGGCAAGTACTGTCCACTTTTTTGGTAATTTCTTGATTTATTAGACATCACTGACTTCCTGTTACATGAAGATCTAGCACTTTGAACTTCCCCGTTCTCATTCCCTTCATCTAATATAATCGCATCACAATTCTTGTTAAATTAGCCTTCAGTGTTTACATTATTATGACTACATAATGCTGTTTACCACTGAGCCAGGCAGTGTGTTGTGTTTATTTTGTGTCTCCTGTATAATTGTTTTTCCCTGAAGCAAATACCTGCCTCTTTTTTATCTGCTCAATTACTGTATAGCTGTGGCTAATTCTCCCCAAACATACCACATAATCAATTGTCTCAAAATACAGTTTTCAGCGTCCAGTGTCAGATCCCCTGAGGCACACTTCTTTTCTGGAAGGCCTGCCTTCTAGAGCCCAGCCCTCCTGAGCGGGCTGCTCACAGGGCCCACCGCGCGGCGGTCACCCCGGTCCCCCGCACCTTCCCGCTGCTGTGCCTTCTGTCTTTACTTTCTCTTCTGGGGTTTGATGACTCAGTGCCGTGCTTCCTGACCTGGGGTCCAGGGACGCTTTGCCAGAGCTCTGCAAGTGAAGAGAGTTTTTAAATTGTGGGTTTTCATTTCAAACACTAATGTTTTATCTACCTAAGGTCTCAACTCTAGCACTGATAATTCATAACTGAAAGATAATTCCAAGATCGAGAATTTAGTTTCTTCATCTAGAGTTTCTATAACTTGGGTCACCAGGCATATATACTCTCAGACATCCAGGATAGTATCTTTCACTTTAAAGAGATTTGAACTTGTCTATAATCGAGGGTTAGAAATGCCATCTTAACAGGAAGTAATGGTCCCCTAACAGTCCCTCTGGGCTCCAGCCCCAGTTGGTGGGAGGAGGAGCTGGTGACGGGGGTGTGGATGGGGGGTGCTTTGTCACCCAGACGTTCAGCTGCCTGACCTCTGTGTGCGGTGGGCCCTGTGGGCACCTAGCAGAACGGGGCACGTGCACGCACGCATGCACGCACACCCCCTCTTAACTATTTCTTAGTCTTTGTAGCTTTACTCTCCGTTGATGTTAACAGCCAACCCCCTCCTTGTAGGCTGGAAATCCAACTTTGAAACATTCTGTTCTTCATCCGGCCCTAATCAGTCATTCTCCACTAAATGACTGGGATTGATTCTTAAATTTTCAATTGAGGATAGTTTTAGATTTATAGGAAAATTGTGAAGATAGTGCAGGGAGTACCCCTATCTCGCACACCCAGTGTCTCCCATTAGTAAGATCTTAATAGGGTGGTACCTTTGTCACAACTAATGAATAAATATTGATGCATTATTACTAATAAAGCCCATACTTTATTCAGAGTCCCTTAGTTTTTTTCCTAGAGTTTTTTCCTGTTCTAGGACCCCGTCCAGGACACCACTTTGCTTTGAGGCGTCATGTCTCCCTAGGTGCCTCTTGGCCTGACAGTCTAATAGATTTTCCTTGTTTCCCATGACTGTGGCGGTTTTGAGGAGTGCTGGTCAGGCATTTCTTGGGGTACCCTCTCTTGGAATGTGTCTGATGTTTTTATCACGGTTAGACCAGGCATGTGGGTTTGGGACAGGAAGAGCACGCAGGTGAGATGCTCTGCTTGTCACAAGGCACCAAAGTCATGTACCATTACCAGACTTATCCCTTTTGATGGTGGCCTTGATCGACGGCCAAGGTTGTCTTTGCCAGATCTCTCTGCTGGAAAGTTACTCGTTTGCCCCTTTCCATAGGTGCCTTTGGAAGGTAGCTGCTGTGGGTGGCCCACAGTTAGTAAGTGGGGATTAATGTCCCCTCCCTCCCTGAGAACAGAGTATCTGCCTTATTTGGAACTCATCTGTACGGGACGGTTGCTAATTCTTTGCCACTCATTCATTCAGTCCTTTGCATCAGTGTGGACTTGTGGATATGGCTGGTATGCTTGGGTTATAATCCAACATTGCTTTATCTTCTTGCTCAAATTGTCTCAGCTTTGGCCATTGGGAGCTCCTGTGTCCTTTTCACACACCCCTATTATTGTGTATATTGTTTTATTTTTTGAGCACTTTGTTGCTTTTTGGCATTTTAAGATGTACCAGGCTCACCTTGTGTATTTTAAGTATCTGTGTTCACAAATGATGTCTATTAGAATTACTTATAGTTTTATCACTTAGGGCCTAGAACAAACAGCTCACCTTGAAGGGATGGAAATCAATGTTAAATAAAAAGTCCCCAGAGTACCTGCTTTCTGTCCTGTAACCCTTACCTTTGTAGGAGCCAGAAACTAGGGCTGGTAACTTCAGCATCTCCTGTTGCTCCCTTTTGTGCTCAACCACCATCTTTCTTGCCAAAGTGACTATTTTACAAATGTTTGCCTTCATCTCCATCCAGTGCTCAACTCCAACCCCAGTGCCTACCAGGGCTGTAGCAAAGCCTTCTCTGCACGGCCTTGCAGGCTGGACAGCTGTGGCCTCCATCCTCAACATACAGGCCACTTCTTCCTCCCTAGGCGCTCTCATGGGGCCCTGCGATACCCCGCGACCTTCTCCAGCTAGCCCTGCATCTGCAGTGTGGACACTCCTTCAGGCCAGGGACCATCTGTCTTAGTCGCCTCTCTCCGCTCACGGGGCTGGCTCGGGACCCCAAGTCAGGGGCAGTCTGGTGTCTAGTGAGCTATCACGCGCCCGAGCTCACGAGCCTGTTGTGTCCCTGTCGAACAGCAGAGGGTACTGCGAGCACGTGAGGAGAAGGCTTAGGCAGGCTTGCTTCTGTTTGGGGATCGCACTGAGTTACTGCACTGTACTTGACACATCCGTTTGAGTTTATTCATGAAGTGTCCTCCTGTTGGGTTTACAGATACTGTAAAAGTTACTAATGACATATCATAGTCAAATAGTCTCTCCATACCAGTCAGTGATCCTCCTACCTCCAAATATGGGGACTGCCAGTCCCAAGGGGACCCCCCCAACACACACACCCAAGGGCGTCCGGTTAGCAGGTCAAAGGCGCCCTCCTCCTGGTGGCGAGCATGAGGTTGCTGTGAGAAGCGGCACCTCCGTTGGCCAGGGCCCCAGCAGCGTGGTGGCATGTCCCCTTGGCCCCTGGGCTGGCTGGAGGCGAGCGGCAGCATCAGGGGGCCCCGGGGGTGAGAAGGCGCCCTATTGACTAAGCCAGGGAGCCCCATTCCAGAGGAGTTGGCTGTTTGCAAGGGTCTCATGCCTTGTACATTTTTCCCAAAAAGCTGCCTGGCAATTGAAGGCCATAAGCCAAAAAGTTGACGTGTTTTTAGAAGACGAAAACCAAAACCTGGTCCCAGCAAACCACCTCCAGGCCTGGGGTCCCTGAGCAGCGTGAGAGCGTGAGCTCCTGCTCCTCGTCTTTGGTCGCCCCTGACCTGCACCTCTGGTAAACAGGAAGGCCTCTGCGCCATCAGTGTCCATCCCTCTGAGAGCATCTGAGAGCTGTCCGGCCATCAAAGGCATCCCCAGCCCCCGGCAGCCTTCTGGGGGGCACTCCAGCCTCGGCAGAAACAATTCCCCATTGTCTTCGCCCCTTGGAGATCGTGGATTTGTAAACAGGCCCTTACGTTTAGACAGCCCTGCCCTGGCTTTGTGCTGGAGGGTTGTTTTTTCTTCCCTTAACAATGTCCTTTCCAGTGGGGCCAGCCGTTCACACCATTGTCTGAGACCCTCGGACCACAGGAAACCACACCGGATCCTTATCAGCTGGGGCTGAACAGATGAAGTCATGTCCATAAAACAAGCTGCTGGTCTGCCACGTCATCCTGTCCTTTATCTGCAAGAGCAGAGCCTCCTTGTCCTCCTGACAGGCCAGTCTGGGCTCCCGGTGTCCCCAGGGCGGTCACCTCCACCTGATGGTGGACATCTGGACTCTGCGCCAGGCCTCTGTTGATTCACTTTGGGGTTATCACCAGCCCCCCAGTCACTGGCCTCTCTGCACGACAGGTGGTCATGGCATGAAACACGAGCCCTTGGAATGAAATAGGGTACATCCCAGTCATCGTCCTCCTGGGGAAAAGGGGTCACGACTGGCCATCTGAGGCCCCCTCGGCAGAGTCCCTGAGTGCAAACTACAGGCTGGCTCTGGAGACCTGGCGTGGGGACAGGGCGGACAGCCCTTGCAAGGCCTCCCTGGAGACACAGCATTTCCCATCCTCGGGAGAATGGTTTTTAAAAGGCTGTGTCGAGGAACCAGGAGTTTCCTTGATGAAATCCAGTGAGGAAAGTGAGAGGCTTCATTAGGACGCAGTCTCGAAGGGAGGGGGGCCCAGCAGAGGCACCGGGGCAAAGGCTGGGCACTGGGAAGTGGGACAGGGGCCTCACCTGGGCGCCAGGGGCTGGGCAGTCCTGACGAGGGGCTGGGAGGGCCCAGCAGTCCCTGAGCTCCTTGTCAGGTACTGTCCTCTAACCCCCCCACCCATTCACTCTTGTCACCAGGCCCCGGTTTGTTGTCTCAGAACACCGTGCGGATCTGCTCGCAGTGCAGGATGGACTTTCTCCTTGCGGAGCCCCTGCACACCAGGCCTTGGGCGAGGCTGGAGCAGACCCTCGGCTTGCACAGGAATGGGGCTGTTCCTGAGCACCTGTCTCCAGGTTCTAAGGAGGAGCTGTAGCCTGCTGGGGAGCCTCAGTCCGCCGGGCTGGCGGGGACATGCGAGTGAGTTCTCTGGGGCCCCCGTCAGCTCCGAGAGGACAGCCTGGCGGGGGGCAGGCCGAACTCCTAAAGGTTGCTGCCTGACCCCCTCCTCCAGTGGGGGATTCTAGGGGTGTCTGAGGCCTGACCTGGGCTTAGCTGAGTGACAGGGAAGCACAGAAGCCATTTGGGAGAGTGACAAGGGCAGGTTTCTGCCCTTATTCTGCTTCTCCGTACCACCGGCCCTTCCTCAGAAACTAGTCTATTGGGCTGCGGGACAGCCACAGGCTTGGGGTGAATCCTAGCCCTCCACAGAGGACCACCATGCCGGACACGGGGAGCAGGAAGTGGGCTGGGCGGCCAGAAGCGGGGCGGAGTCCAGGCCCAAGGGTCAGCAGGCTGGAGTCTTGGCAGCCCCGCCTGGGTGGCAGGTCCAGGCCTTAGCTGGCCACGGGAGGCTGAGATGTGGCTGTTCCACCTGGGAGGCCGGGGAGTGTACTGGTTTCGAAGGCAGAGATTAATAGATTAAATCCATCCCATGTGCCAAGGGAGGGGATTAATCAGAGTTTCCCCAAAGTATGCTCTTCAAACATTAGAAACATGAGCTGGTAAGTGCTTCGTGGGAAAAAGGGACAGAGGACTAGCTTGAGAGAATGGCGAGGCACACAGTGGGCATGCCGGCTAGTGCTGGTGAGAGCTCGTGGCGGGCCCCTCCGGGGCTGGGGTGGGATCCCGACGTCACGAGGGTCTCCTGGGACACTGCCCCACGGGATACTCATCCCTTCCTCAGAGCCCCTTCCAGAGCTGTGGGAGAGGACAGTGATATCCCCAAGGCAGGAAGCCATGTTCAGATGGGAGGCGGGAGGAGAGTAGCGGGGAGAAGTCCAGGCCCCAGGGGACTCCAGGCATGGGGGCAGAGCCTCTGTGCCCCGCGGGGAGGGGCTGAGGGGGCCTCACCCATCCTCCCAGCCCGGCACACTGGCCTCTCGGGCGCTCTGGCAGTGCTGATGGCCTGCAGCAGGGCCGGAGGATCTGAGGCTGGGTCAGGCCGCGTGTTTGCAGAAGGGCCAAGGGGCAAGAGGGGGGGCCCCCACAGCAGGGCCTGGGCTCCAAGATGGGGCTGGCGCCTGACCGCTCTGTGAAGCCCCCAGTCCGTGGCGTGGATTCAGGGGCCCATCCAAACAAGAGGCCAATCTCTGTGGGAAGTGGGTTGAATCCCTCCCATCTCCCCGCAGCACCAGGGGGGCCTGCCCTTTGGGCGGGAGTGTGAAGTCCCGGGGAGTAGGAGCCATGGCAGGGGTGCCCTCCGCAGCAGGTCCAGTGGGCCCAACTCCCAGGGCCTGGCCCCCTCCCCGGAAGCTGCAGCGCCCCCAGCACAGCACAGCCCCCAGGGAGAGCTCAGTGCCTTAATACATGTTGGTATGTGGCTCGGGAAGGGAGACAGGCACCAGGCCAAGTGTTGCTGTTACAAATGTCAAGCATTATTGTGGAAAAGGCGAGGGCTGCCGACATGCCCAGCTGCCCTTTGCCAGCACTTTTTTTTTCTGGCTCGAGATCCTACTGAGGTTCCGAGGTCAGTCTCAGAAGCCCGCAGGGCAGGATTTTCCTGACTTAATCTCAGCTTCACAGAGGAAGCCCTCAGACTCTGTCCTCCCTGGTGCCACCTCCCCCCTTCTAGAAGATACCAGGGCGGGTGATTCTCCCTCCTGGAATGGAGGGAAGGCTCACACAGATGGAATCGGCCAACTTAGTACAGAAATACACAGACACGATAATGACAGAATCACAAGTGTAAGTGTTAACTTCACCCCCGTCCTATGAGTTCTGCGCAGTAGACACTCTGCTCCTCTCACCGGCGCTTGGGGCAGTGTGACAATAAAATAACAACAATAATTACAAGAAGTGTGCTTGTAAAGACAGAGAAACCACATCTCAATATATGAGTAAAACAGAACTCACATACACAGGCATTTCCAGCATTAATAACCCTCAGTACCATGTGGGGGGTGGTTGGCAGAAGCCGGCCATGATTCTCCCAGTGCAGGTGTCTGTTCAGGATTTTGAGCCCCTCCTCTCCTCATTTTCCAGGGTAACTTCCCCAGAGGACGCTGCTCTGGGACGGCCACACCTGGGCCCGGCCTAGGGGCCACCAAGGGCCTGGTCTTCCCTGGCCCGGGGGCAGCGCTGGCCACAGCTCTGACACAGGCCCCGGGCCTTTGCGCTCTCCCCGCTGGCCACGGTCCCCTCCGTCTCTTTCCCGGCGTCTCCCTGTGCCCCACCTCCTCTGCTTTTACCTGCTCACATCTCAGCCACCGCGATGCGGGTCACAGGTTTCCCAAAGGGTTGTCAGGTTCTCTGGGTCAATTATTGTGCAGTCAAGGGGGCAGGGGGCCTACTTCAGATCCCAGTTCCCTGGGATGGGGGCTCGGGTAAAATCCAAGGCAGACGCAGTCTGGGTTTGGGTTCAGTGGGCAAAATGCCCTGTTTTGCTTTTAATTTTTTTTTTTGTTTCCCCTCCTTTCTTCTTCTTGTTTTTTTTGATGAGAGGGAATCTCGACCTGATGCCCTTGTGTCCCTGCTGCCGGCTTGTGCGTCACAGACCTCCCCTTCCACGTGCAGTCTGGGAGGAGCTCTACACTAGTCGTCCTCCTCGTCCCCTGTGCTCCCAGCCCGAGAAACACATTTCTGCTGACGGCAGAAGACAGCTCCTACCCGTGCGGACAGAACGTGTCCCGGCCACCTGAGCCTCACCCCGAAAACCTGCAGCACTTGGCAGCTTTTTTCCCGACCTGTTTTTCTCTTAAAAGAAAAAAGTCTTCATAAATGAACCGTTCATGACCCATCCTTTAGCAGGAACCAAGGATTCCAGGGTGAAAAACATCTGGCCGGCCGGTGGCTCCTAAGCTGATGGATACCATCTTGGGTCCTTGAGAAGGCCTGCTCCTGAGCCCCACAGCCACCCCAGGGTCTCCCCGTCTCAAAGCTTCTCCATGCCTGTGGCCCCAGGCAAGGCTCTGCCCCTGGCCCTGCCCACCAGCTGAGGCTTGCTCACGGAGCTGCCACATTCCCACCTGCCAGGCTGGGGGCGTGTTTGCATTGCCCTGCGAAGGACACCGCCAGCCGCCCCCAGCTCCCCTCTCCCCAGCTCTAGTCCACAGAGATAGAGAGGCATTCTTCTACAAGCCACCCCTCCCTGCTCCCTGCATGGAGACCCTGATGGTGGGGAGGGGGGATCCCCTCAGGAAACGTGGGCACCCAAGGAAACCTGGCCTGGCAACTGGGGGACCTGGGAAGGGGAGTCAGGCTGTGGGACCACCCCCACCCCACCCCACCTCTGGTTTAAGAAGCAGGGCCTCAGGTCCAGACTGCCCCCAGGTCCCAGGGAGCACTAGCAGCCTGAGATGGAGTAGAGGCGGTGGGCAGTGGCGGGAACCGCCCCCAGTTCCGGGGCTCAGCGGGGGATGTCTTGCTCTTCTACCTCCTCAGCACCACCACCTTCCCTCCCAACTCAAGGGGGGTCCTCTTAAAGGGTGCTACCTTAGAGGCAACGTCCACCCTCCTCTGGCTGTGTGAGGGCCCCTGCCAGACACCTCCTCAGGCGCACCCGCACACCCACTCAGAAGGGCCATTGTTCTTCAGGCTGGGAAAGAACCACCCAGCCCTCTGGCCTCTGGGCACAACCGGAAATGTGTCTGGGAGCCATCTCTGAGAACAAACAGCAGGCCCACTGAGACTGCCAGTGGCCAGAGGGCGCTGGCCCCAGCCTGGGACTGACAGCACCAAGGGGTCGGGGAACAGGCCTCAGACACAGGGCCCTCCACTGGTCCCCAGCCTTTGCTGTGGGTGGCCTGATAGGGGTATGGGGGGCACACACTTCCATTTCAAAGAGGCAGCTGGGCATGTGGGCCCCTCTGCCCTAGCTGGGTGGGTAGGCAATGCTGGACGCTGCCCGACCACCGTTCCCCCGCCCTGCTCTACGCGGCCCCCACCTCCCGGGGCGTCCGATTGCGCTCTGCCTGCGCCCGGCTCATCGCCTTCTTGCCCAGCTCCAGGCCCGCCCAGCCCTTACCCTTGGCCTGTTTGCCCCTCCGGGAGGTGCACCACACACGCTCACAGTACTCATCCACCCGGGGCAGGTTGGCCAAGCCGATGAGCTGCAGGATGTCCTTATACCAGGCCTTGGGAGGGGTGGCGACCAGGCCCCCCTGGGCTGGGGGCTCCTCCGGCCGCAGCTCCCGGGGCATCAGGCTTTTGAGCTGCCGGGCGGCGATCACCCCCAGAGCCAGG
Organism: Manis javanica; assembly: GCF_040802235.1. Classification (NCBI taxonomy): domain Eukaryota; kingdom Metazoa; phylum Chordata; class Mammalia; order Pholidota; family Manidae; genus Manis; species Manis javanica. The sequence continues at coordinate 3,193,961 of NC_133158.1, forward strand.
GAGACCACCGTCTGGGAGAAGCCGTGCTCTAGCGTCCTGCACGTGTATGTCCCCGCATCCCCGCGGCTGAGCCTGCGGAACAGCAGCCCCTGCTCTGTCTGCAGGACTCGCTCGTCAGTCTTCACCTGCTGGGGGCGCGGGAGGTGTGAGGGGGTGTGGAGCGGGGCACCCACTACCAGCTTCTCTGCCCCCTGCTTTTCCAGATTAGTCACTCTCCCCGTCCCAGGAGGGGCCCTGTGAGCTAGAGCGGGCAGGGCGCCCCCTTCCCATAGCCCAGGGCAGCGCGTGCTAAGGAAGCTGCCGGAAAGTTGACTGACTACTTTGGGTAGTAGGCTCTGAGCCACCTACCTTGGCCTTGGAGGGGCCCTGGCACACATTCCCAGGAAATGGAGGGGGTGAAGGGACATCTATGGGCTTTTTCTTGAGCAGCTGTACCCCCCGCTCCAGGGCTAGAACTCCCCCCCAGTCTCCACACATACACATGCACGCATGCACGCACACCTTCCTTGTCTTACTCCTGGTCTGCATTGTCCCCACCCCCACCCCTCGACAGTGCAGAGCCCACAGCCCCAGCCAGGGGTGGGCTGAGTGCCCATCACAGGAGAGGAGGGTGTCTCCAGGCGGGACCCTGTCTGGGCCCCGGCCTGCACATCTGCACCCGAGGCTGGGCTCCATCTCGTTGCCTCCCTGCTGCTGGCCCTGGGGAGTCTCCTTAGTGCCCCGTCCAACAGCTGGCCCCAGACTGGCCTCCCCCAGTCCCGGGCTGGAAGGAGAGCCCCTGCCATAATCAACCACTCCCTCCCCTGCCCTCCCCTGCCCTGCACCGAGCAGCTGGAGATTGGTTCCTCACCCCTCCGCACCCACGGCTGCCCCAAGCCCCAGCCTGAAGCCATCTCTGGGGCTGACAGACCTTTCCGGATGGGGGAGGGGAGGGCCAGGACAGACAGCCGGGCTCCAGGGAGAGAGTGGGGCCAGGCAGTGTGTGGGTGGGAGTGTACAAGGGCCATCGATCAACGGTCCAGGTCTGGGGCAGAAGAGGACCAAGAACTCCTGGGGCAAGAGACTCCTTCAAAGATGAACCCTATGTAAGCACGAGGGGCTTCCTGGCCCACCCAGACCCCCTTCCCTCTCTTCCCTCTCTGCTGCCCACCTCTCAGAGCCCAGCCCATGCCTGGGAGTTGGTGGGCTCCCTGCCATTGGATGACTTCCAGCCACATGTGGCCTGGGGGTTCCCAGATGGCAAGAAAAGGGTACCTCCTTCTAGGGACCCAGGGGCCTAATACACACTTTTCTGCAGTTGTTCTTGGCACGATCCCTCTGGAGTCCCTTCCTAGGGCTCAGGACTTGGGGATCAGGGAGGAGGGTGACCTCAGGAAACACGCAGGCAGGAGACAGGATCCTTGCTCACCTGGTCGGGCCCCTCGTCTCCGGGCCTCTGCAGGAACCAGCGCACAGCAGCCTGGGGAGACTTGGGCAGGCACTCCAGGAACGTACTGTTGTGCTCCGTGCCGTAGACAGTGCGGGTCTCAGTCGGTCCTGCGGCTTCCTCTGCAGGTGAGGGAGGTGGCCTCAGCTCAGGGACCAGCAGCCCCCAGGGCCGCCAACTCAGTGACCTAGGGGCCTATGTATGGGCCAGTCTGAAGCCACTTACTCTGTCCAGAGAGCCCACACGCACACACGGACGGGAGCTGCACACTAGGGTAACGGAGGGCTGCAGGCCTGCTCACTCACCTTCCGGGCTATGGCCCAGGCACTGCAGGGTGGGGTTGCCGTGCCGGATGTCCTGCCGGCGGAACCTGCGCTTGCTGGTGCCAGGCCTGTAGCGGGTGCAGGAGGCACCGTCCCAGGCGCAGTACGGGTCCCGGGCCAGGCAGCACTCTGCACAGGCACTGCCGTAGGTTTCACACTGGTGCAGCCGCACCCGGGCCACGCCCAGCCTTGAGCCCACGTACAGCGTTTCCTGGGAAGGACAAAACAGAGCCAGGTGAGCGGGGCTCCACCTAGAACCGGCCAGGCCCTCAGTTCCCTCCGGTTTGCTGAGACCCCTGCTGTTTGCAAGTAGTCTTCCAGGACCCGTGGGGTGCCTTCCAGTAGCGACATTTATCTCCTGCTTGATCTACACCAGACCCTGTGCTAAGACCTGGAAGGGATGGTACAGACCATGGGTTTTCTCTAAGGCACTTCTCCAGGCCCTCCCTGCAGCTGACCTTTGCCCTCTAGCCCCATGGCCTTTATGCTGACTTGCCTCTGACCTTAGTGTACTCTCCTTTCAGCAATCCCAGTACAAATGTCAGGATTTACCCAAAGGTAAACTGGGGTGGAAAACTTGGGGAGATTCTGCTACTTGCAAAGGGACAAACAGCCAGCCTCTAAAAAGTAGCTCCCTATTTGACGTATCATCTGAGTTTTGTTTTCAAGCATGTTCTTGTCTCCCCTGAGGAGCCAGCCTTTGCAGGTCTCCCTTCATCTGAACACAGCCTCGCCTGCTCAGGGCCTCCCTGGAATGTGGGTTTCCTGCTAGGGAACCTCAGCTCCCCTCACTGCAGGGCCTGAGCAGGCGGCCCAGCTGGTGCAAGGGGGTGAGGGGTGCGGACGGGGGAGTGCTGGAGGGGGTGCTGCTCCTACCCTTTTGACGGAGATCTCCATCTCAGTGACTGGTGTCGGCACCTGGGGAAGGAGCAGGGTGTCAGCCAGGGTGGGCTGGGAGAGGCCTCCCCTGCACCCCTGCTTTTTGCCTCCTCCTCTAGCCCCTGACTGGAGCCACCTGTCTCCCAGCCTGGGCCCGTGCATTCCCTGACCACTGAGGCCAGCCAGTTTCTCCCAGACACTGGGGCACCAGAAAAGTCCCCTCACCTTGGCTGGCCTCCAAGCAGGAGGCTTGGCTGAAGGCACAGAGCACCGGTGTCCCTTCCCTCAGCCCCGTCCCAGCAATGAGACAGCTGTCCCGGATCGCTCATCCCACGTCAGGAGGCACGACAGCCCCCCACCCTCAGATGATCCCCTGCTTGTCTCTGTAGAGGGACCAGCTCAGGGACTTGGGGTCTCAGCCGCCCCCTCACTGCGCCTTGAGCCCAAAGGGCCTTTCAGGGGATGATGGCCCCGGACCCCCAGCCCTGGCTCCCCAGCTTTCAGCTCACAGCCTGTCTCCAGGCCCCACAGTCATTCGAAGCCTCAGGAAGGCCTTTGCGGCATGAGGGCAGCAGCTACTGGCCTGCCTGCCAGCTCAGCGAAGGCAGGCCGTCTCTCCCCCTGACCTTCCCCAGAGCCAGGCCTAGACCCAGGGGACCCTCCCATCAGTCACCCCTCACCTTAAACACCTGGAGCTCCTCCAGGACCACCTCCTCGGGCTCGGTGGAGCCGTCCACCTGGAGGGCAATGACCTTGAGCACGGAGCCTGAGTCTGAGGCAGGACAGGAGGGGTCAGGCGGAGGGCCAGGCCTCCACTCACCTCCCCTCCTGGCCACCCCACTCTGCCCACCCACCAGTCCCCAGGAAGATGACATCGTAGGTTCCATCCTCGGCCTCCACGCGGTCCACCACTATCTGGCGCAGCTGCTGGGCCAGCTGGGTTTTGACGAGGACAGGGCGGCCCTGCCGTGGCCGCACAGGCTGGAACATGAGTGGGTGGGCTCTGGCGAACTGCAGCACCTCGTCCGGGTAGTGCTTGGTGTTGCCGAAGGGCCGCCCCGGCTGCGCAGTCATCTTGCTAGGGCACTGTGGGCAGCAGCAGTGGGTGTGCTGAAGCATCTTGGGGCCGCACGCTTCCCTCAGGCCCATCACCAGGCCCACCACCAGGCGCTGGCCAGACGCACCAACCTCTGAGGGATGACTCGCTGTGGGAGAGGCCCCTTAATGTGGTTCAGGACTCTGCTCCCTGCCTCACCCTACCCTGTCCCTGGGAAGCCTGGGCTCAGCCATGGCTGTGGGGCTGCGTGCAGACAAAAGCCTGTGCCAGGCACTGTTCCTCCTGCCACCTGCTCAGCCCTCTTGCCTGCCTTGGCTCCGGGCAGATACTCACCATGCCGGGGCGTGGGAAGGGCACCTTGCCCCCATAGGGCCCCCACTGGTGCTGAGGACCATCTTGGTGGGCAAAGGGCCCCTTGAAGACCTCCCAGATATCTGCCATGTGGTACACACAGACGGCAAATCCCTGGAACACGGCACTGCCAGGGGCAGACAGGGACAGTCAGGCTGGGGTGACCATCGGGTGGGAAGGAGGCAGCCTGACTCCATGGGCAAGATCGAGGGGAGGGTGCCTATAGTCGATAGAGACCCCAAACCAACACCAGGCAAAGAGAGGGAGGCAGAGAACACAGCCACTGAGCCTCCGAGTCAGGGACAGGCAGGGGCCCATGGTGAGGCTGGGACATGGAGCAGAGGCTCAACAAAGGAGGCTGGAGGTGCAAGCCTGGCCCCGGTCGGGGGCTGAGAGGGGCCTGCGTGCCCACCTGACGGTGCTGAACAGAGCGTACAGCTCGACGCTCTTCACCGCGTTGGTCTGCAGCAGGAACACGTCCTCTGGGAGACAGAAGGCCATCACCAGTGCCCTGCCGCCAGGCTCTGAGCCCTCTGCACCCCGCACCCAGGCCTGCCCCAGCTGAGCCCTTACCCAGCTGATCGAAGTGGGTCTCGGCACCATCGGGGCCAGGCACCGAGCAGACCAGCCGGGCCTTGAGAAAGGTGCTCCATTTGTTCACCAGCACCCTCTGGCCACCGGCATCGTTCTGGGGCAGGTGGGGATAGAGTTGGCTTTGGGCTCCAGACACAGGCCCCTCCTGCCCCGCCATCCCCATCCTCGGGGGGAGAGGCATGGATGCGGGTGGCACACCCCGCCTCAGTTTCCCTACTGCCGTGGGCGGGGACACGTCTGAGTGAGGAGTTGAGCTTCACCACCCCTTCACAGCTCTCACCACGCAGACACGACCCACGCGGCTAATGGTGACACGGCCTGGGCTGCCGTCAGGCGAGGGGACAGTCTCCGAGAAGAAGAAGTACACCTTGTCATCATCTTGGTCAGAGCTGTCCGCGATCCGGGCGGCCTTCACAAACTGGGGGTCTGGGAGGTGACAAGGTGAAGCCGGAGGGCTCACAGGGGAGGAGAGAGATGGGGAAGAGGTGCAGGGACCCCCTCCAGGGACCCCCCTGGAGGCTGGACACATGGATGGAGTGGGGATAGGCTGGAAGAGCCCTCCCCAGCATCAGCTCCCCGCCTCCCCACCAGCCCTGCCCTCAGCAGCCCCTGGGCTCACCATGCAGGAGGTTCTGGTCAGAGTTGGAACGCAAGGCTGGCCGGGGACCCCCACTCCGGAAGATCATGGCCTCATGCCCCAGGAAGTCAGCAGTGAGGCCAGTATACAGCTCCCCGCCTGGGGACAGGGCAGGGGCAGAGTCAGGCCAGAGCCCCACAGCCGGGCCTCCTCCCTTCCCAGTGGCACTGGCCAGCTCCCACTCCCCATGCCCACCCGGCCTGGGCATTACCCACCTACAAAGGCACTGGCAAATGGACGGCTGGGCTCATGCGGACACCGTCCCCGCCCGCCTTCCACGCTGCCGGGCTCCAGGAGGAGCACATGCTGGGGAGGGGGCGGGAGGAGGGGGGTGTTACCTGGGGAAGCAACCCCAGCCCCCCAGCTGGGCAGGGGCCAGCCATCACGTGCAGCCGCAGAGTCAGGGTGGGAGGACGGAGCCCTTACTCAGGGCCTCTCCAGTGAGGTCAGAGCCGGGCACAAAGGCGCCTTTCAGGCCCCCGCCCCGGGCTCGGGCTCGGGGAGGAAATGCCACTGCTTCCCACCCCTCGTGGGGTCCCCCAAGGCTCACCTCCCCACGGTGCCCAACTGCGATGAGGGCACAGATGGGCTGGAAGGCCCCGGTGCCACATGCCAGCAGGTGGGTCCGGTTGTGGGGCTGCAGCACCCGCACGAAGTTGGCACACTCCGTCTATGGGGGGAGGAGGAGTGCAGGGGAGGAAGGACATCACCTTCCCTGCCTGGCCAACCAGCTCCGGGGATGAGGGGTCGCAGGGGGGCGGGGACCTTCCTTTAAGACCTCAGGATCAGCTCCGCAGGCCCCTAGTGCAGGCACATGGCAGAGCCGCCAGGCTGAGGCTGTAGCTGCTCAGGGCTGGTTGGTGGTCACCGCTGATGGCACTCACCGAAGGGTCCCTTCCCTTGCGGACACACTCCTCCCTCTGTCCTGGCAGCGGCGGCCACAGGACCTGAAACACAACATGGCTGACCCCTGACCTCACAGCCTCAGTTTTCGCATCTGGAGTTGCCCAGCTCTCAAACAGACCCTCCCCTGCATCAGCCCAGCGCACCTCCCGGGGATCCGGCCATGCCTGGTCCAGCCTCAGGGAGTAGAGGGCATCGCGGCCCCCCAGGAAAATGCGGTCCCGGTACTCATCCAGGTACAGGGCATGCAGGTCCAGGGAGCCCCGGGGGCCCAGAAAGACAGCAGAGCGGTTGGCAGACAGCAGGTCTAGGAGGCAGCAAGGAGCAGTCAGAGCCTTGCTCAGCCCGCTGGCGCGGCGAGGTGAGAGGGGGAGGGGCCCAGCTGTGTGTTCACCCCCACACACACGTCTGGAAAAGGTTTCCATCCTCAGGGCTGCTGGACCAAAAAGGCTCCTGGGGGTGGGTGGGACAGGGGCCTGGGACCCCCACCCTCCCTCCATTCCTCACTTAACAGGACTTAGGACCACAGTCTGGGCACAGGGATGGCAGAGCCCAGGGAAGGGGTGGGTCTGAGTAGCACCCTAGGCTGCCTCCGCGGACAGCAGAGAGCGCGCCTGGCAGAGGCCTGTGCGCAGGAGAGGCCGGGGCGGCCAGGCAGAGCTCCAGGCTCTGGTCCAGCGACGCAGCTAAAGAGACCTTTCTCCTTCATAGATGCCATGCACTCAGGCTCCAGGGACAGAAGGTGACTGTCTGGGGATGCTGGTCCCAGGTGTCAAGGATCCTGAAATAGGTCCTCGGTAGGTGGAGGTGATGGCTGGCAGCAGGGCCTGGTGGGAAGAGGGCTGGCCACCCTTGGGAAGGCCGAGTGTCCTCCACTGCCCAGAGTCTCATCATTGGCCCTGCACCCACTCCATCCCCAACACTCATCAAAGGCCTCCTCCAGGAAGCCCTCCATGACTGACAGCAGTGTGGAGAGGATTTGCCCTATTTGGGTTTTTTCTGGTAGTCTGACTTCCCCCACAAAACCACATTCCTAGTGCGAGACCACATTGTCCCCCGTGCCACACAGAGTGGGGCCATGTCTCTCCCCCTCAGACTCTCCTGTCCAAAGCAGGCCTGGGTCTCTTCCCCTGAGACTTCCCAGAGGAAGATGACAGTAATTTCCCCAAGAAGAGTCCATGGAAAGCCTGCCTGAGGGACCTATCCCACAGACCATCCCCACAGCTTCAGAGGAGGCCAGCCACTGCAGCTCAGCCCATCAGGGGAGACCTGGGTGGGCTGGGCAGAGTGGGGGCGGGGATGCCCTGCGCTGTGAGGAGCTTGTGGGATGCAGAGGGCAGAGAGAAGGCCAGCATTGTAAAGCGGGCCACACCAGGAAGCGGGGCACGGCTGTGGGGACAGGTGAGGGCACTTGCAGGATGCACCTGTGTGTGGATGGTCCTCCAGACCCACCCTCTCTGCCCAGCCCATCTCTGCCGTCCCCACCCATCTCTCCTTTTCTCCGCAGCCTCTCACCCTCTGTCTCTTTGATTCTCCCCTCAACCCTGGCTGTGTCCTCCAGGACCTGCCCACCTCTGCCCTCCTCCCTGGCTCCTGCCGCTGGCTGGGGCCAAGCCCATCCTGGGCACAGCCATGAAGTCGTCCCCCCGGGCTGCTGGGGAGGGACTGCATCCCTCCGGCCGGCAGAGCAGACTGCCCGGCTGGCCTTTGCCCCACAGGTATACACAGGACAGGGTGGCCAGTACCTCGGTAGGAGAGCCGCAGGCGGGGCATGCTGGGGCCGGGGCCGGGGCTGCCGGGTCGGAGCAGGAGACCCCCCAGGAGGCAGCAGATGGCCCAGACTGAGGAGGCCATGCCGCGGAGCCCAGGGCACACGCTGCTTATGGAGGCGCCCTCTGTCTGCAGTCACCAGTTGTAGTTTGCTCGGTTGCCGCTGGCCCGCCACTTATAAGGCCGGGCTCCACCCCGCCCAGGGCCAGGAAGGCAGGGAGGAGGAGGGAGGGGGCGAGGGCCCGCCATCCACCTGCGGCCTCTCCCTCCGTGTAGAACTGGCAGGTCCCCCCTTGGGGAGACCCTTTCCCATATGGGGTACGGGTGGCCTACATGCAAACGTCCACAGACCCAGTCCTTAGGTTCCAGCAAAAAGTCAAGGGGGGAGGTAGCCTGGAAGGGAGGTCACAGGTCAGAGATCAGAGGTTGGTGGGCTGGGCAGAGGTCTGGCTGAGCTCTCCTTTGCTTCCTGCCCCTCCAGTGCCCATGGCAGAGACCTCCACACACCGACTCTGGGCCTGGGTCCCTGATACTACGAGGGCCCAGCCCCCTGACGCCCTGGCCTGGCTCCCCAGCTCCCCTGGCAGGGCCCAAGTTGCCTGGGAGGAGTCATTCCAGCTCCAGGAGCTCCATGTTTTGGGCGGAGGCTTGAAGTCTGGCCCCACTTCATAGATCTGGGATTGACAAGCGATGACTGCCCAGCCTCCTCCACCCAGGCCTGTCCCTGTCTGGCCTCCAGGCCCCATCCCAGCCCACTGGGGCAGGGGACAGGATCCACAGTGTCAGGAAACCCCCCTGCCTCCCTCAGCCCTCCAGTCCTACCAGAGGCCCACGTCCCAGAGTGGCACCAGGTGAGCGGGGCGTTCCTCCCAGAGTTCCCCGCGGCTGGCAAGCCCCACACATTAGATCCTCCGGAGTGCAGGTGGAGGTGTGGCGTTCCCACCCCACCCCTGGCCTGGTCTAGGGGCAGGAGAGCCACAGGAGAGGCCCAAGGGGGCGATGAAGCTGAGGGGTTCTGTCAGGGCAAGTGAGGTGGTCTCCCCACGGTCCCCGTCTTTGCCTCCGACAGCTGTGTCTCCTCCCACCCCAGACCCCTATCCTCAGAATCAGAGGCCCTGGACACTAAGAAGATTTCAACTTCGAGCCAGAATGGGAGCCCCAGTGTTCCAGAAACTCCTGCATGTTAAGTCTCCAGATGGACCAGCCTGAGCCCTCGGACGGTGATAGTGGCTGGCAGACCTGGGGGACAGCAGAGAGGGGAGGCCCTGGGCCAGCCCACACAGCAGGCTGAAGACAGGTCCCCTCAGCCCTTTCCTGGGGCTCTCTCAGGCTTCTAAGGCTTCTGGGGTGTCCTAGAACCTCGCCTCTCTTCATCTCATCCCTGGAAGGGAGGCGGGTCAGCCTCTTGAGTCGGTGCGAGAAGGACCCAGGGACCAAGAACACTGCCACCCTGTCCCCATCCCCCTAGCACATACATGCCTCCTCGCAGGGTGGGCCTGACCTGGCATCGGGCAAAGGGCTACATGGGGAGGCAGGCACTGGCCGGCCCACTCTGCCTGCGGGCTCTGCAGGCTCTCCTAGAGAACCCCGGCCCCTCCCTCTCTGGGTCTTAGGCTCCTCCTCCCAGGGCCAGGGCCCCGCCTCCTTGGGTGTAACAGGCACTAGGAACTGGCTAGGGGTGCTTGTACAGGGGCCACCCCCATGGCATCCTGGCCTGAGCCCTCGGAGGGTGGGGACCCTCTGTCTCCATCTCCCTGGGGAGACATTTCAGCTGTGACCCACGCTATGAGCTGATGTTTGGCTGTTGAGCCAGACACCCCCTCAACCGGCATGTGGACCCCAGCTGTGGACAGGAGGCCCTGCCAGCTCCCTCTGGGGGTCTCAGCACAGCCAGGTCCCCAGCTGGGGTGAGGCCTGGGCCTACTGGAGCAGGGTGTGGGGGGCACTCCACACTGCAGGAAAACAGCCTGTGGCCGTGGCTGGGAGCCTGCATTCTGCTCTCAAATTGTGTGGCCTCTCCAGGCCTCAGTTTCCCAGTCTAGGAGGCTCCTTTGTAAAGGCCCTTGCTTGCAGGCTGCAGCTGGGAAACAGATCCCCAGGGCGCCCTTGCAGCTCAGATCAACGTCCAGCTCCTGGCATCTTATGCCATCTAATGGGTGAAGTGGAAACTGCAGGAAGCCGTAAAGTTGGCAGCAAGTCAGGCCCTATGCTAAGCAGTGGGGCCACCCAGCAGAAACCGCAGCCTTTTTGGGGTGGCAGACAGTAACCAGGCAGCCATAACATGAAGAGACAGGGGCAGTGGGAGACACGCCAGTGATTGCTTCTGGTGGAGAAAATCAAGGAAGGCTTCATGGAGGAAGTAGTATTTAGGCAAAGTATGACACCGCCCAGGAGAACGAAGGACAGGCCTGAATGCAGTCAGACAGTCAGAACTAGGTGGTGCACGTAGGGCGGAGCAATGTCCTGGTAGGAGCTGTGAGCCCTCGGCTGAGCACACGTGCAATGTGCCTGTTCGTGGGTCGGTTGCTGCCAGGCGGCTCTGGAAAAGGCCACAGCCCAGGCTCTCCCAGCTGGAATTCTGGAGCTGGCTTGCCTGGAAGGAATGGATGCCTCCAGTCCCTCCCCTGCCACCCTCATTTGGAACAGAGACATGGGGAGAATCCCCCAAGGCTCCCTCCCTGTGGACCAATGAAACCCTCCTGTCCAGCAGCCAAGGCCTCAGGGGCCTCCAAGTCCCTAACCCCAGGGCCACCAGTGTCTTCAAACCTCCTTTCTTCCTGCCTGACTCCCAGGGCCCTTCACTCACCTGGAGTCTCTCCTAGGCCATCAGAGATGCCCAGTGCCTGGTCCCTGACCGTCTCTCTCTATGCACCCTCTCACCACGGCCGCATCCGGGACCAGGGCTGGGAAGGCGGGTCTGACTCTGACAACGCCTGAGTGGGTGGCTGTCCCTCTGCTCTGCCCCAGAGGCATCCCAACTCTGACACAGATAGAGGACTCCTGTCTCTCCTGTGACGGTGCTGCCAGAAGTGGGTAACCCGAATCTAGTCCTCAGGAAACACCAGACAGACCCAAACTGGGTGAAATTCTACAAAATAACTGGCCTGTACTCTTCAAGAATGCCAGGGTCATTAAAGATGAGGAAAGGCTGAGAAACAACCACAGGCCAGAGGAGAGTAAGGGGACCGCATGGCGAAGTGCAGTGACCGTGCGGTCCTGGGTCGGGTCCCAGCCCGGGAAGCGGGCCTTCATAGGGCAACCGGCAGATCTGAGTGCGGCTGGCAGGGGAGTTGAGGTGGTGTGGAAGCGTTATTTCCTGGCTTTGATCATTGACCTGTGGCAATTTAAGTTGGTAACATTTGGGGAAGCAGGTTGAAATGCGAATGGGAGTTCTTTGTATTATTTTTGCAAGTCTGGAAATTCAAAAGTTCTTTGTATTATTTTTGCAAGTCTGGAAATCCAAAAGTTAAAAACATAAAAAAAAAAAATCTAAAAGATAAAAGGAACCTCAGCTTCCTAATACCCAACCACCAAGAGCCCGTGACTCCCCCAGGCTTCCATATCTCAGGAAATGGCAGTTTCATTCCGACTCACATCTCACATTCCATTCTTCAGTGAGTTCTGGATTCTAGTTGCAAACACTCCCTGAATCTGACACCTTCCTCCAACCTTCAGGCCCCACAGTGCTGAGGGCCACCAGGCCTTCTCAGCCTGAGGCTGCTGGCGCTTGGTGTCTGCCCCACACCGCCTTTCTGCTCCTGAGATGCTCCAGTCTTTCCCTGTGCCCTCCCATTGATTTGCTGTGGCTCTTCAGGCTCAGTGCCACCTCCACCAGGAAGCCTTCCCAGACCACTCCACCTCATGGCCACCATGCCTCCACAATCTCCATTCCAGCACCATGCTGGTTTCCTCACTGTACTCATCTCCCTCTTTGTCTTCCTGAGCTGACCATAAATTCCACAAAATTAGGGACCGGGCCTTCCTCTAAAGGGTCCCGACATTAAGCCTGTGCCAGACACGTGGCCAGTGTGGGACTGAACTGTGGAATGGTGTGCTGCCTGGCGGGCCCACTGTGGCCCTGCCCCTCTCCCAAGATGTTGTCATTCCTGGGTGCACATGCAGATCCTTCAGTTTTCCAGCTCCCAGAAGCAGGCCTGAGGGACACCCTCTTCTCCCCCAAGCTCTCTCCAGGGACCAGGCAGCTCTTGCCAGCTCTGGCCTCCCCTGGAGGCATCTCCAGAATTCTAAGACCTTCTTTGGAATGCCGGGCCTGCCTGGGGAGTGCCAAGCCTAGGACACAGGTGGGGAGGCTGTGGAGCAGCTGGGTGGGGCAGGGGCAGCTGCAGACACTCTGGCTGGAGCCCAGGCACTGGACAGCTGTCCCTCCCGCCAGCACCTCTGCTAACACCTCCACTTCCTCGCAGCCCCCATCCCAAGGCCAGCATCACTGTTCTCGCTGTAGCTCTGGCCTGGGTGTCCCCATGAAGTTGAGTGCCATACTGGGCCTCGTGCCTCCACTCCCTGCTGGGGAGGGACATTGGGCTGCTGGAGCCTCTGAGGCTGACGGGAGCTGGAGATTGTGCCCATCGGGATCAGGCGGCTCCACTGTCCCCCAGATTCACTGGGTGACCTTTACAGAGTCCTGTGCCTCTCTGGGCCCCAGGGTCCTCACCTGTCATGGGTGAGGGGACGCAGAGTGGATGATAAGCCCCTCGGTCCCAGGGAGTCAGTGTTGCCAAGCAGGTGGGCGGGTGGACCAGAGTGGCAGGTGCGCTGGGCCCCCAGTGCCCTGCTTCTCCCCAGCAGGGCTGAGAAGGGGCTGGGGCTGCTGTTTCCCCGGGCACTGCTGTCCCTGCTCTCTCCAAGTACAGGCCCCTTGGCTGCCAGCTGGCTGACCAAAGGCAGGGCCCCCAGGCCTGCACATGCAGATGCCTGGGCCACCGTGGGGTCCAGGTGCTGAATCCCTGGAGGTGGGGCCTGGGCATCCACTTTAATGGAAAGGAGGCTTGGAGCTAATCTAATCTCTCCTTCAGAGGGCAGTGTGCTGGGGTGGGTAGAGCATGGGCTCTGGGATGGGGAAGGAAATGGTCCTCGGCAGGAGGGGACCACAGTCCCCAGGAGTGAAAGCCAGACACCAGCCTCTGGAGCAGGGCTTTATTTGCATCCCCTAGGAAAGGCCGCAAGGGCAATCGGGAGGGCCTGTGGGGACACTCCAGGCTCAAGTCCTGGAGGCCCCAGCCCCTGGCCCCCACCCCAGGGCCCAGCTGGACTTGGAAGGCGACCTAGGCAGCTCCAGGTGAGGACTGGCATCTACTCCACCCCCTTCATGAACTCCAGGAACTCTGTGGAGAGAGGAGTAGGCCCCAGTCAGAGGTGGGGCTGGGCAGGGCTGGGCAGCGGGCACCCAGCGCGGCCCACCCACCATCGTAGTCGATGCGGCCGTCATTGTTCTTGTCGCCATCCTTCATGAGCTCCTCGATGTCGTCCTCCGTGATGGTCTCGCCTGTGGCCTGCAGCATCACCTTCAGCTCATCCAGGTCGATGTAGCCGTCAGCGTTTCTGTGGGGAGGGTGGTGGGGCTCCGAGCTGGGGCAGCCCTCATGCCCCCGGAGGCAGGGCAGGGCCACTGGGCGATGGGGCCTCCCGCCCGGCATTGCACGGAACAGACACGAGGCCTCAAGGTCACAAGACCGTCCCCCTTCCCTCAGCTCTGCAGGGGTGGCCAGAGGGTCAGAGGCCCGGGGCGGCAGGCTCACTTGTCAAACATGCGGAAGAGGTCAGACAGCTCCTCCTCAGACTTCCCTTTGCTGTCGTCCTTCATGCAGCGGACCATCATGACCAGGAACTCCTCAAAGTCCACCGTGCCGCTGCCTGGGGGCGCGTGGGCAGCACGGCCGTCAGAGGGGCAGCCGGGCGCCGGCCCACCACGACACTGGACCCGGTTCTCAGGGCATCCTCACCCCGGCTCGCGCGGTGGGCACAGTCACCCTCCCGTTTTACGGTGAGGCTCCGAGGTGCTCCCCAGCACCCTCAAGGGCCCCAAGTAATTCGCGGCAGAGCGGGGCCTCGGGTCTGCAGCGGGTCAGGTGCGCCGGGCCTGGGGCCCGGGCTGAGGGGCTCACCGTCCTCGTCCACCTCGTCGATCATCTCCTGCAGCTCCTCGGGTGTGGGGTTCTGGCCCAGCATCCTCATCACCTTCCCCAGCTCCTTGGTGCTGATGCAGCCGTCCTCGGCGCCCAGCACGAAGATGTCAAAGGCTGCCTTGAACTCTGGGTCCGTGGCCGGGGGCAGATGGCCACGGCTCAGAAGCCAGGACCCCAGAAGCTAGGCCCCTGGGGTCGCCTGCCAACCTCCCCACTTCCCTCTAAGACCTCTGAGTTCTCAGCAAGAGGGGTCCTGGCCTCCGCCTCCCGCCCGGGGCCCTCTGGCCCCCCCAGCCTGGCCCTGCTGCCCCCATCACAGCTGCTGGGGCACTCACCATTTTTCTGCTCTTCTGTCAGTTGCTCTACCTGGAGGAGAAAACAGGTCTCAGGACTCAGACCCAGGCTTTGGGTGCTGTTGAGGAAACCGGCCCATTCCACAGGTGGGAAGACTAAAGCCAGCAAGAGGCGGGCCAGGCCCAGACGCAGAGCATAAGCCTCAGCCTCCCCACTGCCCCAAAGCTCTGAGGTGACCCAGCTGGCCTCAGTGAGGCTGGGCTCAGGGCCAGGGTGACAGGTGGGCAGCCCCTCCAAGGCCAAGGTGACCCTGGGTAACAATAGTAGTGACCACTCAATGCCCCTTCAGCCCCCCTGTTGAAACCCAAGCTGGGTGGCTTGAGGGACAGCTGTCCCTCAGGTTGGGACAATAAACCCAGTGTGGGGGTGGGTAAAGCCACCCACTGTAATCTGACCGGGTGGCCACTGGACTATTTTTAACGGGGGACAAAGTTAAACCTGGTGATTGTTCTGGGGATTCTGGCATGCAGTGGGTGGGGTAGTGTTATCTGGCCCCCTGGCTGCTGGTGCCTCAGGAGCCAAAATTAGTCTGAGCCCCACCAGGCCTTGTATGGGCAAGGGGTGGAGGGCTCCCCCAGCAACTCCACTCACTCCTGCAGGGTAGGCAGGGGTGCTCCTGAGCCAGCTGTAACCCTTCCCTGTCCGAGAGTGGGGCTGCACTCCTGGGGCTGAGGGAGAAGTTCCCTCGGGCACAATTGTCTGTACCAGATGGCCTTGTCTCTGGGGTGGGAACAGGTCAGCAACATGCCCAACCCAGGATGGAATAGCATCTGACACCTCTCAGTGACCCCAGAAGTCTGCAGGGACTTGGGGTGACCACTCCCAGCCTTCACCCTGGCTAATCCACTGAGCCCTGAGCCTCTGGGCACCTCGGGGCTGGGTCTGCCCTCTGCTCCCCTCTCCAGCCTCTCCTCACGCCCCTCCTTCCCTGCCTGCCTCACACCTCCAAAGCCCTTCTCCAGCTCCGGTTTCCGGCTCTGCAGCCCCTCTCACAACCCTGGCCCACCCTCCACAGTCTCTCCAGCCAGCCAAGGGGCTGGACGGGGTAGGGGTTTGTAGTGTGTAAGAAGCAGGATATGAGGGGCACAAGTGGGGGACAGGGACAGAGCCTGGGAGAAAAAAAAGAGATAGAAAGAGACTGGGAACGACAGAGGTCCAGAAACCACAAACACAAATTCAGAGGGATGTGCCCGAGAGAGTGACACAGACTGCAGACACCTGGAGACAGCCAAGTGTGGTGCCCACAGTGGCAACCTCCTCCTCCATCCACCCTGACAGCTCCACTCTACACCCTGGACCCCTCACTCCCCCTGCACCACCAAATGCCAGACCCCCCATCCCCCGGAGGGCCTGGGCTGCAAGTATGTGGGCCCTCTCCTGGGGCCCCACCACCTCCTTGGGAAGGACCTTGCCCCCAGTCTGAGCTGAGTGAGCCCCCAGTGGGCACGCCACTCCGGCCCTGCCCGAGCCCTTCCCTCACCGCAGCCTTGTAGATGTCATCCATGCTGGCGGCTTGCAGGCAGGCTGCTGGGGTTGCCTGCCGCTGCCCGGGCTTAAATAGCCCTGCCCCTCTGCATTCCCAGCCGGGCCAACCCCTGCCTGTAGCATCCTCCACCCCCTCCCCCAGCCCTGGTGATCTCAGGCTGGCCTGAGTCCCTGTGTCCTCTGCCCAGGGCAGGGAGCAGATGAAGGGCTGCAAGGACCAGGTCTCTCTCCCTGTGTTCCCCGTGGCCTCCAGGGAACTCTCTGGAAAGGTTTCTCGAATGAATGAAAACATGAGCCCAGGACAGGACAGGACCTGCACATGCCAGACCCCTACACAGAACAGCTCAATTCCTATCCAATTAGGGAGGTGGGTGATATGACTCCCGCTTTCCAGATGAACTGACGACTGAGGCTCCCGGAGGGTGGGCCCTTCCTCAACATCCGGCCGTCTTGGCAGCCACTGCCTTAAGTGAGACCTTCCAGAGTCGGGGGCAGCAGTACGCAGGGAGAGGCTGGGAGTGTAGGGCCCTGCCAAGAGAAGCTTTGAAGGCCAAGACCAGAGTATGTTGATGTGGGACTGGTGGAGAGGGGAGTCACTGACATACCCTAGGAGAGCACTGTGAGCAGTGCTGAAGACCTGTCACCTCTCCAGGAGAGCGGTACTCGCTCTGGGCTTGGGCCGGGTGACGGCACTAAGTCAGCCATCCAACAAACACACCTATGGATGCCCATGTGTGCCAGGCCCCCTCCCTCAGCTGGGTCACCACCCCCTCTTCTAGGTCTGGCTCCTCTCCTGGGTTGGGCTCCATCTCCATGCCGGGCCTTCTTTGCCACACTGTTGTTCCTGGGTCCTGGGCCAGGCTGTCACCCCTCATTTTGAGCTCAGTAGGACACCACCCGGGGGTCTTGTGCTGGAGGGCCAGCACATGGCCCATCTCTTCCCACTCCTCCCCTTCATGCAGAGCCCCTTCTCCACAACCACACCAGCTCTCTGCCTTGCGGACACCGCATGGATTGACCTGTGACGTCTCCGTGCTCTTGGAGAGGTTCTGGGCAGGCCCAGTACAGCATGCGGAACACAGAAAAAATGTCCAAACTCCGTATGGCGACAGAGTAACTACTTATCACGGTGAGCATTTCATAATGCAGATAATTATCGATTCACTTTGTTGTGGTCCTGAAACTAGTATATTGTGTGTCAACTAAACCACCAACTGGCGGGACGTGTTCTCCCACAACCCTCTCGCGCCCTAAGCGGGCGCGCCCATTAGCCCGGTGCTGCGCCATCGCTCCCTTTTCGGCAGGGGGAGACTGAGACCACGCGGAGTAGCCCGGGAGGTAGGGCGCCTTTCGTCCTCCCACCCAGAGCAGTGCCCAGACTCAGTTTCTCCCCAGCAGCTGGCGGCAGGCCCGGCGGCGACACACCGGGAGCTCCCGAGGGCGGTCGCGCGGACTGCGCACGCGCGCAGGAGCCGCTGTCAGTCACGCGCGAGGGGCGGGGAGACGCGGCGGGGGCCGGGCGGCGGGACGCTGGCCCCGCCCCTGATGCCGCCAGAGTGCGCCGAGCGGTGTCGGCGGCGGAGCCTTAAATATGGCGGCGGCGGCGGCGGCGGCCGGGCTCCCCTTCGGGCCTGAGCGGGAGGCCGAGCCGGCCAAGGAGGCGCGCGTGGTGGGCTCTGAGCTCGTGGACACGTATACGGTGTGCTGGGGGCGCGGCCGCCCGGCCGGGGGTGGCGGCGGGAACCCGGAGTCCGACCGGCGGGTGTGGGGAGGGGGTCTGGGCCCGCAAGTCCGGGAAGAGGGTCCTGCGATGGGCCCACAGACGGGCTTTGGGGAAGGGGTTTGCGCCCCGAAAAGGAGGCCAGGGTCAGGGAGGTCTGCGGTAAAGGGGTTCCGCGGAAGAGGGGCGCCTAGGGGTGGAGGCCCCTCTGCATCGATCCTTTAGGCCTGGAGGGGCGCCGGTCTGGGACGACGCGACCGGACGTCGGGGAGGAGGGTCTTGGATGGATGGAATCCGGGCACGGGGCTAGGCGGGTCTAGAGGAACGAGGGTCGGGGCCTTGACCTGGGAGGCCTGGGGTCGCAGTAGAGATTTGCCCCCAAAGTGAGGAGTGTTTGGGGCCCCGGGGAGACAAGAATGGGGGAGGGGTGCAGCCGAGACACGGGGTAGTTCAGGGGTCGCTTAGGGCTTAAAATACAAGACTCTGGAACCCAGGGGTCGTAATGGCTTCGTACTGTGGGGGCATTTGGGGCAGCAAGCCACCCACCCACACTTCCAGGATGGGGGGGGGAATGGAGGATAGGAAGGGGTAGGGGAGTTCCCTCTGTGTTGGGAGTTGGACGGCCTCCTGGGTTTGGATGGGGTGGGTCGCCAGGCCTGTGGGCCTCTAGACTGCCTGGCTAGGACTGGTCCTGGGGTGGCTGCCTACTGGGCACCTGCCAGCCTCCTGTCCTTTGTTCCCGGAGGGTGAGTGGGTGGGGGGCTTTGGCCCTTTCTTTGCCCCACCCCCTTGGCCTTCATCCTAACCACCCGCCAGGGTAATAACTCTGGGCTTTCCTGGAGGACAGGAGCCACCAGGCTGGGAAGAGGGATTGGGGGTGGGTCCTGGAGCAACAGGCCAGGACTGGAGAAATGGCTGCGCCTCCATGGAGGCTTCAGCTGAGTTGATTCTTTCTCCTCCTCCTCCCATGCATGCTGCAGAGAGGGGCGGGACACTAGGACCAGGGGGCCTCTTGCAGGTGAGGTCTCTGAACTGATGATAGCTGGCTGGCTGGTCAGCCGTCACCCTTGGGCTGCATTCAGCCGGAGGATCAGCTCTAAAAAGCTTCGTTATTCCCCAGGACTGAGCCCCTCCCCCGAATGGGCGTGGGAGAGGTGGCGATCCAGGCTGACCTGACCGTTTGGTGTCCAGGTGTGCCGAGTTGAATGTTAATGAACACACGTTTTGTTGATTGCTTGCTACATGGCAGGCATGTATGAAGTATTTTGCATGTATTATAATATTTGATTCTTAAACCTACCAGGTTTAACATGCAAGAATTTAGGCTCAGGGGGAGCTTAAGCTTTTAGTCACTAACATAAATAACTCAACCTGAGCCACAGCCAGGAGGAAATGGCAGAACCAAGCTTTGAACCTAGGTCTTCCTCAATTTCCAGGTCCATTCCTTTAGCCGCTAAGCCTTGTTGCCTTCTGTCAGGGCTTCGCTGGTCCATTGTTGCCCTTCCCTTGCCCTCCTGTCATCTTTTTAGTGCCTTGACTCCTGGTTCAGTAGCAGAAATCCATCCTAGCCAAGAACCAGCTAAAAGCGTTGGAAAAGGACTTGGTTCCAGGGTATAGTCAAGGCACATAGGAAAAAAAATGTAGCAGAAGCTGGTCCTGCCAGACTTTCAGGCCCTGTTCTGCCTCCCTTGGAAGGGGTGCCCTTGCCTACAGATTGGGTTTTAACTTACCTGGAGGCTGGAGATGAAAAAAAAATGAGGTGGCTTGATAAGATAGTCAACTTTTCTGTACCTTATTGTTGGACAGAGCCACAGACTTATCCTGTGAGTCTGCCACATCCAGTGTTAGGGCCATGGAGGAGGCCAGGAAGGGGCCCTGCTGCTCACCAAGGGTCAGGGGCAGAGGCTGGTGGGCAAGGTCAGTCTGACTGACCTTGGGGTGGGAGGGTATGTTGCTGAGTTGAGGGTGGAGGGCAGGGCTTCCCTTTTTGCTGGCTGGGCAAGGGTTGTGGGTTTTCCCTTTAGGTTTACATCGTCCGGATAACTGATGGCAGCCATGAATGGACAGTCAAGCACCGCTACAGTGATTTCCATGACCTGCATGAAAAGGTAACTCTCGAGAGCTGGGGATCTGTGTCTCAGGGCTTGGGGGCTTTTAGGCCAAATTTCATTGTGCAATGCATTTATTTTAGGGCAATACAGGCTCCATGCCTGTAGTGCCTTTCAGTAAACCAGTTTATTAATGTTACTGGCAAAAAAACCCCAAACAAACTGGTGGATCCTGGGAGTTCAACTCTAGCATGAGACAGTATTTGAGGAGCATATTTGAACCTCAGTTTTAAGATTGCCAGTCTTAGCTAGGATGTCAGATGCTGGGACAGTTTCCTATAGAAGACAGGTTTGAACTTGCTCTACCTGACTAGCCTAGTCCAGTGCCTGCACTTTAGTTAATCAGGCTGTGGTTCTATATCTTTATTTGCTTTTTGAGAGAGCTGCTTTTCTCTGGGTCATTTGCATCAGGAGTATTCTAAAGACAGGCCACCGTCGTGATTGGTTTTCATTCTGGTTTGCAAAAGATGGTGATTTTAGGGGCCTGGAGATATTTTCTGAATATCCAGTGTCTAGATGGAGCCCCTTGTCTGGAATTGTGTTGGTATTTCTTACACTAATTGAACCTGATGAGGCTAAATCCCAAATGCACTAACTAGTTTTGTCACTAAACTTGGTACTCTTGCCGAGAGGGGCTGTGGAAGTTGTGAAGGCTGCCCTCAGGTCTTGGCGAAGAACCTCTTGGTCTGTAGTTGGCATGCTTCTAGGGTTTCTTTCTTTCTTTTTTATTTAACAGCTTGTTGCAGAGAGGAAGATTGATAAAAATCTGCTTCCGCCCAAAAAGATAATTGGGAAAAACTCGAGAAGCTTGGTGGAGAAGAGAGAGAAGGATCTGGAGGTCTACCTGCAGACCCTGCTGGCCGCCTTCCCTGACGTGGCCCCCAGAGTGCTGGCCCACTTCTTACATTTTCACTTCTATGTAAGTCCCTCTCAGGGCTTCTGCCTTATCTGCAGTCCCACAGCCACCAAAGCTCGAGGCAGCAAACCAGTGTAGACCTCAGCTTGGAGGAGAGGTGGGCTGGAGTTTGTGGGGTGAGAAGGGGTCTTGAGGATGGGGTGTGGGTACAAGCATGTTTATTGACAGATTTGCCTAAAATTTGGCCACAAGATAGGTTTTCCTCCACATTTTACATAGTGAAAAGGGCCTGTGGGAATTTAAGCTAGGTTTTCAGCCAAATGGGACAGATTAGGAACAGCTGACACGCAGCCCAGAGTGGTGGTGGTTTATAGCTCACTAGACTTGAGGGATCAGTCTGTGTTGGCAGAGTATTGCGGTCTTGGGCATCGTAGGGTCCAGGGTGCTTAGGGAGGGCAGAGAGCTTTCTCGGATGACGGTGTGCATCCTGGAGCAGCTCTGCACCCGCTTGTGGGTGTAGGGACAGCTGACATGGGCTCCTGATGGCAGGATGAGTTGTCAGACCCTAAGCAGGGAAGTTTGGCAGTGTAAAGCCAAAACGTTAAAAGCAGCTGACCCTTCCACTTCTGGGAATTTATCCTAAGGGGGAAAAAATCAGGCAGCTGCCCAAAGGATGTAGATCATCACTACATTCCTGGGTCGTAGTAAGATACCCAAGGCCATTAAAAGTCCAACAGGAGTCAGCTGAGAAAAAATCAAAGGGAGCAGCCATGCAGTTGGGTCGCGTGCTGCTGGCAGAATGATGGCGCGGCTGCAGACTTACTGATGTAGGAAAACGGTAGCTGTGTGGCTAGATGAGAAGGGCAGACCACCAAACAGTAGGAGAAGATGGTCCCATTTTTATGAAGGGTTTATGTGAACATATTTGTCTAAGAATGCTATAACGTTACACATCAGAATCCTAGTAGCCACCTCTGGGTGATAGATTTTTAGATAATTTACATTGAATTGTTTTTTTTCCCTCTATATGATGAAGATAGGAAAGAATCCACTCGCTTTTCAGACTCACTTTTTAGGAAGGGAACTGTGGGCTGGAGGTAGTGAAAACACAACTGGCTTGAGTATTTTCAGAGTAAGACAGCTGAACCTTTCTTGGAGTGCCAGAGAGACCCCGGAAACGGGATAGCACTGGCGCTGGGCCACTAAGCTTGGAGGGGCCTTGTGGGGAAAAGGTGTCATTTACAGATGGGATATATATATGTGCTTTGGGTTTTGTTCAGTAGACACTAGCCATGTGTGTGGTTAGCAGCAGTTTCCTGTTGTAGACTTTTATTTTTGTGTTTCCTTATGTGAGAAGGAATTTTCATTCCTTGTGTGAGTCTTTCAGATAAACTTTACTGGGACATGTTTAAAGAAATGCTGTACTTGGAGAAAGCTTGCTAAGCAACCCGTTGACCCCGTCGTTCCATTGCTTAAGACCTGGACTTTGAGGAGGAGGTCTCCTGGCTCTTCAGGTCTGCCCTCCTCTGAGCACAGGGAGGCCATGACTACTCCTTTGTAGTAGGTTTGCCTGAGAAGGGCCTGCAGCTGGCCCACATCTGTGGTTCTGGTTTGAGACATGCTGTACTACTTGGAGCAGTTTGGCCATATTTAAAATTAATGGTTATCAGAAGGGCTTCAGGGTTGTATAAATCCAAGGATTTCCCAAAGTAATGGATCCATCACTGCATTAAGTCATGGTATCTCAGCTGTGACACTGTTGGCACCTGGGCTGGGTGATTGTCATGGGGGCTGTTCTGTGCATCATTAGCAGCATCTGTGTCCTCAGTAGACACCAGCAGCACCTCATGCCCCCAAAGTTGTGGCAACACAATGTCTCCACACGTTGTGAGGTAACCCCCTGCAGGTAGAAGTGCTCCTGATTGAGCACCACAGGACTGGATCTTCAGGTGAGTTTGAACACACGGGGTCTAAAAGATTTGTCAGCCTTTCTGCAGGGTGGGAGCTCTTGGGGATGTTTCTGCTAACTTGTCCTGTCAGTGTCCTCTCTGAAATTGTTCCCGTGCTCCACCTCTTGTGGGGCTGACTTTGGACAGGGTGGGCCCAGGGAACCCTATTTGGCCGAGGTGTGGCCTTTTTTTGAGATAAGATTCACATAACGTAAAATTCACTCTTTTTTAAAGTGAGCAATTCCTGTGTTCTAATACGTTCACAAAGTTGCTCATCTGTCACCACTATCTGAACCGAGGACATTGATTACCCCAGAAAGGAGCTGTTGTGCCCATCAGCAATCAGTCATGTATTTTTCTGTCTCCATGGATTCGCCTGTTCTGGACATCACAAATAAAGGGGACCATACAACATGTGATCTCTTGTGACTTCACTGAGCATAGTGTTTTCAAGGCCCATTCATGTATTGTAGCGTAAAGCCATACGTCAGTCCTAAGATGCCTGAGTTACAGCTTGTTTGGATATCATTTTCTGTATCAGTTGATAGATACTTGGGTTGTCCCCACTTTCTAGCTGTTACGAATAATGCTGCTATGAGCATTCATACATGTATTTGTATTTGGACGTGTTCATTTCTGTTGGGAATATGCTGGGAGTAGAATTGCTGGGTCATGTGGAAACTGATTTTTTGGGGAACCTGTTTTTCCCCACAGTGGCTGCCCCATTTTACATTCCCACCAGCAATGTGTAGGTCCTTATCTCCCCATATATATATATTTTTTAATAATTCTAAAATTTTTTTTTTATTTTGGTATCATTAATCTACAATTACATGAAGAACATTATGTTTACTAGGCTCCCCCCTTCACCAAGTCCCCCCCATATACCCCTTCACAGTTACTGTCCATCGCATAGTAAGATGCTGTAAAATCACTACTCGTCTTCTCTCCCCGTGCCCCCCCTACACTATACATACTAATCGTAATGCCCCCTTTCTTTTTCCCCTGCCCTTATCTCTCCCTTCCCACCCGTCCTCCCCAGACCCTTTCCCTTTGGTAACTGTTAGTCCATTCTTGGGTTCTGTGATTCTGCTGCTGTTTTGTTCCTTCAGTTTTCCTTTGTTCTTATACTCCACATATGAGTGAGATCATTTGGTACTTGTCTTTCTCCACCTGGCTTATTTCACTGAGCATAATACCCTCTAACTCCATCCATGTAGTTGCGAATGGTAGGATCTGTTTTTTTCTTATGACTGAGTAATATTCCATTGTGTATATGTACCTCATCTTCTTTATCCATTCATCTACTGATGGACACTTAGGTTGCTTCAATATCTTGGCTATTGTAAACAGTGCAGCGATAAACATAGGGGTGCATCTGTCTTTTTGAAACTAGAGTGCTGCATTCTTAGGGTAAATTCCTAGAAGTGGAATTCCTGGGTCAAATGGTGTTTCTATTTTAAGCATTCTGAGAAACCTCCATACTGCTTTCCACAATGGTTGAACTAATTTACATTCCCACCAGCAGTGTAGGAGGGTTCCCCTTTCTCCGCAACCTCACCAACATTTGTTGTTATTTGTCTTTTTGATGGTGGCGATCCTTACTGGTGTGAGGTGATATCTCATTGTGGTTTTAATTTGCATTTCTCTTATGATTAGCGATGTGGAGCATCTTTTCATGTGCCTGTTGGCCATCTGGATTTCTTCTTTGGAGAACTGTCTATTCAGCTCCTCTGCCCATTTTTTAATTGGATTATTTGCTTTTTGTTTGTTGAGGTGTGTGAGCTCTTTATATATTTTGGATGTCAATCCTTTATCAGATCTGTCATTTATGAATATATTCTCCCATAATGTAGGATACCTTTTTGTTCTATTGATGGTGTCCTTTTCTGTACAGAAGCTTTTTAGCTTGATATAGTCTCATTTGTTCATTTTTGCCTTTGTTTCCCTTGCCTGGGGAGATATGTTCATGAAGAAGTCACTCATGTTTATGTCCATGAGATTTTTGCCTGTGTTTTTTTTCTAAGAGTTTTATGGTTTCATGACTTACATTCAGGTCTTTGATCCATTTTGAATTTACTTTTGTGTATGGGGTTAGACAATGATCCAGTTTCATTCTCCTACATGTAGATGTCCAGTTTTGCCAGCACCATCTGTTGAAGAGACTGTCATTTCCCCATTGTATGTCCATGGCTCCTTTATCGTATATTAATTGGCCATATATGTTTGGGTTAATGTCTGGAGTTTCTGTTCTGTTCCACTGGTCTGTGGCTCTGTTCTTGTGCCAGTACCAAATTGTCTTGATTACTGTGACTTTGTAGTAGAGCTTGAAGTTGGGGAGCGAGATTCCCCCCCCCCCCCAATTTATTCTTCCTTTTCAGAATTGCTTTGGCTATTCGGGGTATTTGGTGTTTCCATATGAATTTTTGAACTATTTGTTCCAGTTCATTGAAGAATGCTGTTGGTAATTTGATAGGGATTGCATCGAGTCTGTATATAGCTTTGGGCAGGATGGCCATTTTGATGATATTAATTCTTCCTAGCCAGGAGCATGGGATGAGTTTCCATTTGTTAGTATCCTCTTAAATTTCTCTTAAGAGTGTCTTATAGTTTTCAGGGTATAGGTCTTTCACTTCCTTGGTTAGGTTTATTCCTAGGTATTTTATTCTTTTTGATGCTATTGTGAATGGAATTGTTTTCCTGATTTCTCTTTCTATTAGTTCATTGTTAGTGTATAGGAAAGCTACAGATTTCTGTGTGTTAATTTTGTATCCTGCAACTTTGCTGAATTCCGATATTAGTTCTCATAGTTTTGGAATGGAGTCTTTAGGGTTTTTTATGTACAATATCATGTCATCTGCAAATAGTGACAGTTTGACTTCTTTACCAATCTGGATTCCTTGTATTTCTTTGTTTTGTCTAATTGCCGTGGCTACGAACTCCAGTACTACAGAATAACGGGGGAGAGTGGGCATCCCTGTCTTGTTCCCGATCTCAGATGAAAAGCTTTCAGCCTCTCGCTGTTCAGTTTGATGTTAGTTGTGGGTTTATCTTATATGGCCTTTATTATGTTGAGGTACTTGCCCTCTATGCCCATTTTGTTGAGAGTTTTTATCATGAATGGATGTTGAATTTTGTCAGCATCTATCGAATGCTTTTTCAGCATCTATGGAGATGGTCATGTGTTTTTTGTCCTTCTTTTTGTTGATGTGGTGGGTGATGTTGATGGATTTTTGAATGTTGTACCATCCTTGCATCCCTGGGATGAATCCCACTTGGTCATGGTGTATGATCCTCTTGATGTATTTTTGAATTCGTTTTCCGAATATTTTGTTGAGTTTTTTTGCGTCTACGTTCATCAGGGATATTGGTCTGTAGTTTTCGTTTTTGGTGGGGTCTTTGCCTGGTTTTGGTATTAGGGTGATGTTGGCTTCATAGAATGAGTTTGGGAGTATTCCCTCCTCTTCTATTTTTTGGAAAACTTTAAGGAGAATGGGTATTATGTCTTCCCTGTATGTCTGATAAAATTCCGAAGCAAATCCATCTGGCCCAGGGGTTTTGTTCTTGGGTAGTTTTTTGATTACTGCTTCAATTTCGTTGCTGGTAATTGGTCTGTTTAGATTTTCTGTTTCTTTCTGGGTCAGTCTTGGAAGGTTGTATTTTTCTAGGAAGTTGTCCATTTCTCCTAGGTTTTCCAGCTTGTTAGCATATAGGTTTTCATAGTACTCTTTAATAATTCTTTGTATTTCTCTGGGGTCTGTCGTGATTTTTCCTTTCTCATTTTTGATTCTGTTGATGTGTGTTGACTCTCTTTTTCTCTTAATAAGTCTGGCTAGAGGCTTATCTTGTTTATTTTCTCGAAGAACCAGCTCTTGGTTTCATTGATTTTTTTCTATTGTTTTATTCTTCTCAATTTTATTTATTTCTTCTCTGATCTTTATTATGTCCCTCTGTCTGCTGACCTTAGGCCTCATTTGTTCTTCTTTTTCCAATATCCATTATTGTGACATTAGACTATTCATTTGGGATTGTTCTTCCTTCTTTAAATATCCCTGGATTGCTATATACTTTCCTCTTAAGGCTGCTTTTGCTGCGTCCCACAGAAGTTGGGGCTTTGTGGTGGTGTTGTCATTTGTTTCCACATATTGCTGGATCTCCATTTTGATTCGGTCATTGATCCACTGATTATTTAGGAGCATGTTGTTAAGCCTCCATGTGTTTGTGAGCCTTTTTGCTTTCTTTGTACAATTTATTTCTAGTTTTATACCTTTGTGGTCTGAAAAGTTGGTTGGTAGGTTTTCAATCTTTCGGAATTTACTGAGGCTATTTTTGTGGCCTAGTATGTGGTCTATTCTGGAGAATGTTCCATGTGCACTTGAGAAGAATGTGTATCCTGTTGCTTTTGGATATAGAGTTCTATAGATGTCTATTAGGTCCATCTGTTCTAGTGTGTTGTTCAGTGCCTCTGTGTCCTTATGTATTTTCTGTCTGGTGGGTCTGTCCTTTGGAGTGAGTGGTGTGTTAAAGTCTCCCAAAATGAATGCATTGCATTCTGTTTCCTCCTTTAATTCTGTTAGTATTTGTTTCACATATATTGGTGCTCCTGTATTGGGTGCATATATGTTTATAATGGTTATATCCTCTTGTTAGACTGAGCCCTTTATCATTATGTAATGTCCTTCTTTATCTCTTGTTACTTTCTTTATTTTGAAGTCTATTTTGTCTGATACTAGTATTGCAACACCTGCTTTTTTTCTCTGTTGTTTGCATGAAATATCTTTCTCCAACCCTTGACTTTAATCTGTGCATGTCTTTGGGTTTAAGGTGAGTCTCTTGTAAGCAACATATAGATGGGTCTTGCTTTTTTATCCATTCTATTACTCTCTGTCTTTTGATTGGTGCATTCAGTCCATTTACATTTAGGGTGATTATTGAAAGATGTGTACTTATTGCCATTGCAGGCTTTAGATTCGTGGTTACCAAAGGTTCAAGGTTAGCTTGTTTACTACCTTACTGTCTAACTTAACTTGCTTATTGAGCTATTATAAACACAGTCTGATGATTATTTCTTTCCCTTCTTATTCCTCCTCCTCCATTCTTCCTATGTTGGGTGTTTTGTTCTGTGCTCTTTTTAGGAGTGCTCCCATCTAGAGCAGTCCCTCTAAGATACCCTGTAGAGGTGGTTTGTGGGAGGCAAATTCCCTCAACTTATGCTTGTCTGGGAATTGTTTAATCCCTCCTTCATATTTAAATGATAATCGTGCTGGATACAGTATCCTTGGTTCAAGGCCTTTCTGTTTCATTGCATTAAATATATCATGCCATTCTCTTCTGGCCTGTAAGGTTTCTGTTGAGAAGTCTGATGATAGCCTGATGGGTTTTCCTTTGTAGGTGACCTTTTTTCTCTCTCTCGCTGCCTTTAATACTCTGTCCTTGTCCTTGATCTTTGCCATTTTAATTATTACATGTCTTGGTGTTGTCCTCTTTGGGTCCCGTCTCTCGGGAGTTCTGTATGCTTCCATAGTCTGAGCAACTATTTCCTCCCCCAGTTTGGGGAAGTTCTCAGCAATTATTTCTTCAAAGACACTTTCTATCCCTTTTTCTCTCTCTTCTTCTTCTGGTACCCCTATAATACAGATATTGTTCCTTTTGGATTGGTCACACAGTTCTCTTAATATTGTTTCATTCCTGGAGATCCTTTTATCTCTCTCTGCTTCAGCTTCTATGCATTCCTGTTCTCTGGTTTCTGTTCCATCAATGGCCTCTTGCATCTTACCCATTCTACTTATAAATCCTTCCAGGGTTTGTTTCACTTCTGTAATCTCCCCCCGGACGTCTGTGATCTCCCTCCGGACTCCTGTAATCTCCCTCTGGACTTCATCCCTTAGCTCTTGCATATTTCTCTGCAGCTCTGTCAGCATGTTTATGATTTTTATTTTGAATTCTTTTTCATGGAGACTGGTTAGGTCTGCCTCTGCAGATCCTTTCTCAGGTGTTGTCTGAACTCTCTTGGACTGGACTAAATTTTTTTGCCTTTTCATGGTGATTGCAGTGGCTGTAGGCAGGTTGCAGGTGTGTCAGCTGGGAGAAGAAAGTCCTTTCCTGCTTGCTGGATGCCTTGCCCTTCTCTGCTGCCTGTGTCGGTTACCCGCACTCCTGGAGCAGCCACTGGGTTAATTCCCTAAGCTGCTGTGGGCGGGGTCTCTGTCCAAGCAGCACGGAGCCCTGTGGGGAGTGGCAGGCACACCAGGTGTGCTCCTCTGTGATAGTGGTGCCCCTGCTGGGCAGCTGTGTGCCAGCAGCGGCCTTTGGGTCTGGCCCGGGCGGCTGTGCGTTGGGCTGGGATTCCAGTCGGCTGCTGGGAGCGCGCCTGCTTCCTCTGTCTCCGCTGCAGGTGCGTGTGGGCCTCTCCCGCGCGGGCCTCTACCAGGCTCCTCTGGCTCCACTGCCGCCGGTGCACACAAGCTGCACCCAGGCTGTTCGGTTGCTGCTGCTGTGGGCTCGCAGAAGCCTCTCTCGGTCCCCTGTGGCGCCGTTGGTGCATGCGATCTGTTCCTGGTCCCTTCCAGCGCCGCTGCCCCCGGCACGCGCTGCCACTCTCCCGCTACTGGGCCTGTGTGTCGGTGTCCGCACCAGTTAGAGGAACAACTGGCAGGCTGCTTAGTGCCATGAGGGTCTTCAGAGCCATGCTTCCTCCCCAGGGTTTAGGGTGCCTAAGGTTCCCCAGGATTCCCAGCTGCTGGCTACGTGTGCCGGGACGACTTCATCCAGCTATGGGGTCCCTGTCTCTTTAAGACTTGCAGAAAGCACTCGCTTTTCTTTTGTCTCAGGGGTGCCCGTTGCAGGGACCTGCCCACAGGTTTTGCTTTTCTGTTTCTCTAATATCCAGCACCCCATGCACCTTGTGTCTGCACTCCACATGCAGACTTATAGAGCTGGTTGTTTAGCAGTCCGGGGCTTTCACTCCCTCCCCGTTCCGACTCCTTTCTTCCCGCCGGGTTCTGGGGTTGGGGAGTGTTCGGGTCCTGCCTGGATGCGGCTTGTATCTTAACCCCCTTCATGTGATGTTGAGTTCTCACAGATGTAGATGTATCCTGGCTGTTGTACTGTATCCACTGGTGTCTCTTTAGGAATAGTTGTATTTATTGTATTTTCATAAATGTATATGTTTTGGGGAGGAGATTTCCTCTGAACTACTCACGCTGCCATCTTCCCATGATCCTCCTCTCCCCATGATCCTCCTCTCCCCACATTTTTGTCAGTACTTGTTACTGCCCACTTTTGATAGTCCACCCAGTGGGTGTGAGTGGTTTGAATTTCCATGAAGGTTAATGATACTAAGCTGGTTTTCATGTGCTTACTGGTTATTTGCATATCTTTGGAGAAATATATTCAAATCCTTTGCATTTTGAGAATTACGTTACTTGTGTTTTTGTTGTTTAGTTGGAGTTTTTAAATGTACTCTGGATATTAGACCCTTATCAGAAATGTGAAATGAAAATATTTTTTCCTGTTGTGCAGATTTTCTTTTCACTTTCTTGACAGTGTCCTTTGAAACAAAAGTTGTAGATGTTGATGAAGTTCAGTTTATCAATTTTTTACTTTGGTTGGTTGTGTTCTTGGTGTCACAGGTAAGAAACTATTGCATAATCCAAGGTCACAAAGATTTACAGTTAGGTTTTCTTGTAAGAGTTTTACAGTTACAGCTGTTATATTTAGGTTTTTCGACTGTTTTGAGCTAGTGTTTGTATAGTGTGAGGTAGGACTCCAACTTTTGTGTGGAAAAAATGGCATTTCCATGGCAAGAAAAGAAAGCAAGGTTTCTCTCCCCAGCCAGCTCTGAGATGGGAAGTCCGGGAGCAGGTGCAGGCCTGTGTTGCAGTGAAAGGGGGTACACCTCAGCACTGGGCCTGGTGCTGTCTCTCTCCAGGTAGCTGTGCTCTGATATGCCTGGACCCTCAGTGACAAATCTCGCCCCAGAACCCCTAGAGCAGAGGTTTTCAAATTCAGTGATGTGGACTCCCACAGAGAATTCCAGCACACCGTTTTAGGCAGGATGCCTAACAGTGGACTCGAGGGGCAGGACTTGCTGCTCCCAACAGTTTATTCCAAGTCCTTTAACTTCTCTGTGGCCCAGCTCCTCCTCCTGGAGCTGGAGGGTGACGGCCTTAGGCCCTTGAGGATGGCAGGAAACTGCAGGAAGGAAAGGGGCTATGCAGGCGCTCCCCAGATGTTGGAAAGGCACTCCCATGTCATCCAAAGGGACATTGATATCAATTTTTATATTTTAAAGCCAATTGACTGGAACAAAGATGCTTTTTGAAATCAGGAGATATGGTAGAACTGTCATCATCTGAACTCAGCTTTAGCATCCGCTTCTGCCATTTGTTTTGGTTGCAAAGTAGCAAGGCTGCAAGATGACAGATTTTTTGCAGCTTTCTTCCCATCTTGGTGCCTCAGTGGGGAATTTAACTTCAGGTCCACTCATAACACAGTATACCCGACCCCTGCTGGAATTCCTCATCACAGGTGTGCATGTGATTGCAGAGACCTGCAGTGGAGCCTGTGACGGCCCCCAGCAAGCACTCTGCTTGAGCGTGTGCTGGTCGGAAGCATGGGGGCTGGCCTGGGGTATTCATTGAGCGCAGGCGCATGCGTTGTGAGGAGCCCTTGGTTGCAGGGGTCCACGTGCACAGACGGGCTCCATTGGAGTGTTGGTGGCCAAGCTAGAGCCTGACTGGCCAGCCCATGGCGTATTTATGTGCAGCTCTCACACTGCCTCAGGCCCCATACCCACACTGGCAGGAGGCCGGCTGGCCTGTAACTCATTTGGGGTGGGTATTAGTTTTTAAACATAGCTTTTGGTTGTTTTTTAATTGAACATTTTTTGAGGTATAAAGAATTTCTTTTCTTTGTACAGTGCATTCCAATTCAGACACCTGTGGCGCTCCAAGTCCCTTCACAGATTAGGAAGGGGGTGTGGGAGTCGCCTGACCCCACAGAACCTGCAGCAGCACAGACTGGGGCCGCCAGTGTGCCCCGGATCCTGGCGGAGAGGCCTGACTGTTCACCTGCACCCAAGGTTGCCATTTAGCCAGAACACTCTGAGCTGGCAGACAGAATGCTTTTGTGAGGAGGCTGATGCTCTAGATTTGGGGCCTGAGGCATTTCTTTGTTCCTCTCTGATTAAGAGTTTTGCAAGGTGAGCATCAGCCTGGAAACTAAGTAGATGGTGTTGCAGCAGGGGCACTTCCTGTTCCCCAAAGAGGAGAGAGGGCGTTACATGGTTGGCTCTTTAGATTGCTCAAGTGAATAACTGCTCTCTGCTGGCTTGTACTCTCTCTCAACTTTAGGCGTTCTCTGGAAATTCCAACCCTGTCCCCTTAGCAAGGCTGGCTGGCATTGACACCAGCTGCCCTGAGAAATGGAGCTTTGAGGGTGAGGGCCGTTGGGTACTGACGGTGGGCAGGGAGCCCTTCCAGGAGCTAGCTCCAGGGTCCGTAGCATGGGGCTGCAGAAGCCCAGGAGCTGCTCTCAGGACTGGTGGGCATGGGTTGCGGCCTCTGGGAGCCGCTCGCAACTGTGCCTTTCAAGGCTCTCCAGTGATGCCGACTGTGGGGAGGTTGCAGAAGTGCTGATTTGAAGACCGGGCTTGGTCTCCAAATACCAGAAGCAAGCCCTTCGGATCGTTCCAGGCTCTTCCTAGTATCAACTCTTCACAACAGCTGAGGAAGATATAGTTGAGTCTAAGTTGTTGCAGGAGACTGAGGTTGAACTTCAGAGTGAACTGATAACCCCGCATCTTGCCAGCTGGAGTCCCCTCCTGTCAGAGCCCACTTTATCTCTCTGATGGCCCTTTGATGTCTGACCCTGCATCTTCCAGACTGTGAGCCCCCTTAGTGCTGAGGCTCTTTGCTCATTTTTCTCCCTTTGGCTTTTTGTTCATTTGTGGGGTGGAGGGGGAGTTACTCTCAAATTATATGTAAACTGAATATCAAGTAGATTAAAGAAACACATTTTTAAAAGTTAACAAAGTATGAAAGGAAGAATTAGAATCATTTTGTAATCTTTGGGTAGGGGAAGGGGCCCCAGAATTCACAAAGGAAAGGAACCACAGATTAAACAATGTGAAAATGAAAACCTCTATGTCAGGAAAATCGCTGTCAACGGGTAAAAGGCAACACAGACAGGGAGAAGATGTTTGCAGCATATAAACAACCTGTAAAATATCTGTTATGTATAAGAGATAAGAAAGGGACAAACAAACCAAAGAGAAAAACAGGAAAAGAACACCCTGTCTCCTGCAGCCTGGTGCCTGTCAAGTCCCATAAACATGTGAGTTTCATGTTCTGGTGGTAGAGACATTCCTGTGAGTTAGGAAGGCAATTTGCAGTCTCCATCTGGACCTGTTTATGAAAGTCCTTTTAGTGGCCATCTGTCAATTAACATATTTACCTGCCAGCCCTACCATTAGGTACTGAACTGCTGAGGCAATTGGTGTGTACAGATAGAGGCTGCAAGGCCAGCTGCTTGAGTGTGACTCGTTCTAGCCAGGCAGCATGGGGGGTCAGCACCTCTCCACCTCAGTTTGCTCAGCTGTGAAACAGGATTCAAAATAGTGTCTTCCTGGTGCAGGGTACTAGAAGGATTGAGTGAGCCTGTGCATAGCAAGTGCTTAGCCTGTGCCCAGCGTGAATCAGAGCCCATCAGGCTGGCAGTTAAGTGCCAGAGGCTTCCCCTCCAAATGCCTGCATCACACCATTCTAAAAGGAAAACCTCTCTGGCCTCTTTCTCATGGCCCTGGGGTTGAACTATACTTTGCAGAGCTTGAAGGGATGAGCACAGGAAGAGAACCAGTGCTTACTCGTTTCCTAGACCCCTTCAGAACATGAAAGAAGGCAGAAACGGTCTCTCAGGAAGGCTGGGCTATAGGGGATCCTTCAGCCCACCAGGGTGATGCAGGCCTCTTTTCTGGAAGAAACAGGACTTCCTTTATTACGCCCTCTCCTGGCACCTTCTGGGGCCAGTTTTGGGAGCTGCTGGCTTCTCAGCTACTCCTGGATGGAGCCGGGCTTTGTCTGCCTCCTGGGCCTGGTGCTCCCGCCAGTGCCTGTGTGCGCCTGGATCACAGCGACCGTCTGCGTTCTGTTCTCAGAGGAGACATTTCAGATGTCCACATAACTGGAAATACTTAGTTCCCCTTTCTAAGCACCTTGATTCACTGTAGATTTATTTTTCCCTTTATTTTGTTACCTTTCTGGAGAGTACTATTGGAACAGCAGAGGGGTAGATAGCAGGGAACGTGTGGCTGGTGACTGTGGGTAGGGGACTTTCTAAACTGTGGGTTTGTTTTCCCTGTAGGAGGTCAATGGCATCACTGCGGCACTGGCTGAGGAGCTCTTTGAAAGAGGTACATGGCCGGGGTCCCCACAATACTGGGTGCAACCTTCCCAGCCCTGTTGGCTGGCCAGGGGTGCCATTTGTTGGGCTGTGCCAAGGGAATCTGAGCAGGGGGTCCCCCAAGTCCCTTGACATGGTCTAGCCAAGCCTGCCCTCTGCCTGCAGACAGCCAGGTTGAGGAGTCCTTCACCTTAGGACTCTTGAGTCCCTGTAGTGGGGCTAATCCCAGGCTCGGGATTCAGTCCAGAGCCCTATGGTGGAGTTCTAGCAAGTGGGTGGCGTGGGGCCCTCTTGTATGTGGCTTGTCCTTACCCCATAGAGTTCAGGTGTAAAACAAAACTTGGGTTGTGGCCCTGCCAGAGAGCAGTGTACCCACAGCTGACACGTAGTGCAAGCTTCTTGTGGCTGAGCCTGGCATCTTACCACCTCCCCTGGGAGGCAGAGCTGAGGATGAGAGGCCCAGGGACCTGCTGGAGGGAGGGTGTCTGGAAGGAGCAGGGCAAGGGCCCCAAATGCCAGTGAGTCTGTCTGGCTCAGAACCTGCGCCTGCTCTCAGCCCTGCGCCATGCTGGCATCTCAGGCCTCCCCCGGATTGACCTCAAGCTGTCTGTATCTTGGAGGATGCAGCATGGGCCCATTGCCCACAATGCTGCCTTATACCAGCTTTGTCCCAGCTCAGGGCCTCAGATTTTGGCTCATCCTCACCTCGGGGAGGCTCCCTGGACACACGTTCCCATGACCCTTCCCTCCTTTGGAATCGTGTGTCCTGGGTCTGGCCTGTGCCTGGTATGGTCCCAGTAGGGCAGCTTCTCCTGCAGGCTTGGGGTCGTGGCTTCTCCTTATGCGGAGCAGCGTGTGTCATGCATGTTTGCCAGATGCTTGTTAACTGTTGACCAGGTGGACAGATGCCCTGGCCCACACAGTGGGGACAGGGCTGGGGTTGAATGCTCACCCTGCGGGCATGGCTGTTGCAGGAGAACAGCTCCTGGTGGCTGGTGAGGTCTTTGCCATTGGACCCCTGCAGCTCTATGCAGTCACTGAGCAGCTGCAGCAGGGAAAACCCACATGTGCCAGTGGGGATGCCAAGACTGACCTCGGGCACATCCTGGACTTCACCTGTCGCCTTAAGTACCTTAAGGTAAATCATGGCATCTTGGTTGTGGAGAGCTGTTCAGTGGTGGGCGAGTGGCCTGATAGCTCATTGGCTGCCAGTGTGTAAAGAAGGCTGGGCCATGGGGACCAGTGGTCACCCGTTGGTGTTCTTGGCACTGTCTTTCTGGCTGTGAGCACCAGGGGGCAGTTGTGAAACAGTGTCCTGTTGCTTCAACCAGCATTAGGCTGCTGTGTGGGCTGGAAAGGTGATGAGTGGGGTGTCTGGGCCTCAGCACTGCCCAGGAAGGTGGGCAGGGCAGTCACGGCATCACTGATCCACGCCCTATCTTCGGCTGCAGGTTTCTGGCACAGAAGGACCTTTTGGGACCAGCAACATTCAGGAGCAGCTCTTGCCATTTGATCTGGCAATATTTAAGTCTCTCTGTCAGGTGGAGGTAAGGCCCAGGCCCCTGGAGTGTAGGCAGGGCAGCCCTTACAGAGGAAGTGGAGTTCATGGTTCACTGTGAGTCTTCCTAGATGCTTCAGAGAATGCTCGGTTAGCACTAAAAATTGGGAAAAAGAGAGACTTAGGGTTCAGTTGCCTCCGCCTCTAAGGATTCTAAGGCTTTGGGTCCACTGATGGCTGTGCTCCGTCTGTGTGGGTGATCTGCCTCCCAGGACTTCTGCGGGAGCAGCACCGTCGTTTCTGACCCGGCTGTTCCTTGTTCCAGATAAGTCGCTGTGATGCCAAGCACATCCGGGGTCTGGTTGCATCGAAACCCACCTTAGCCACGATGAGCGTCCGCTTCTCAGCAACCTCCATGAAGGTGAGCTCTGCCTGCTTCTCGTCTGGAGCCCTGATGGAGGGGCAGGGTCCTGCACTGTGGCCCCTGCGCTGAGGGCGGTCGCGAGCACTGCTGCCGTGTGTCAGAAAGCACCATGGGACCCTCCCCTGGGTAACCTGTGCCCCTGCAGCCACCCAGCACTCAGCAGGCCCTGGGATGCTTCGGTCCGTGTCTTCGTCAAAAATTAACACTGTTAAATAAGGTACTTTAAGGAACTACTCCCAAACCCGCCAAAAAGTCACTGTTTTTTTGATGAACAAACTGTTGAGAAGTGGCAGGTAGCAGAACATTTATTAGCTACATATGTTTCTGTAAGCCTAAAAGGCCCTGTCTGAGCACTTGTATGTATCTGTTCTTGTGGATGTACAGAAGACAGGTGAGGTTGTGGATATGCTGGGCACTGTTTGTATCTGAGCAACAGAAATAACTCGAACTGAGAATGTAAGAGGTTTCTATTCACTTTTTTATGGTTGCATCTTAAAATCTATATGCAGGTCTAGAAAAAACAAAGTTTTTTGGTTAACTTCGATCATATACAGTGTCTTACTAAGATTTGGTGAAGTCTTTCTCTTGAGGCTGCTGCCTGAAAGGAGGAGGTTTGAGTGGAGAGCAAGGGTACGGGCAGCTTTGTTAGACAACAAGTCCTACCGTTTGCAACGACATGGATGGAGCTAGAGGGTATTTTGCTCAGTGAAATAAGCCAGGCAGAGAAAGACAAGCACCAAATGATTTCACTCATCTGTGGAGCATAAGAACAAAGCAAAAACTGAAGGAACAAAACAGGAGCAGCATCACAGAACCCAGCCCCTCTCTGACACACCTGCTGCCTGGCTCAAGGAACTAGGAATGGTGGGTTGCAAGAAGTGAGGTCAGGTGGGCTTCATCATGAGGAGGCCCGCCTGGTTCCCCTTGCATGGTGACCTGTGTCCAAGCTGTGGCCCGCCTGTGGGGCAGCACCGTCACACGGTAGCTCTGTGAAACAGCTGCTAAAGGGCCTGTTGCTCACAGCAAGGAACGTGGTGCCGGCTGGGAACGCACAGTTGCCTGGAAACACCACAAATTCTGACCTTCAGCCTCTGAGATTTAAGCCAGAAAAGACACCGCCATGTAGCAAAGGGCTGTTGTGGGCTTGAGGAGCACTTGCTTCTGAAGCCAGGCCACAGCATATTCCAAGTGGCTGTTATGTTGCTGAGCTTTATAGTTATTTCACAATCATTTAAAAGCATATGAGCCAAAGCCCCCTCTTAATGAAAGGTCACTTCCACATGCTAAATATGCTTAGCTCTTCCTGAGATTTTGCAATGATTGTGTTCCTAACATGTGTTGCAAGGGGGCCCAAGTGTGGTGCTCAACAGATGTTTTTACACAGGAAGTCCTCGCTCCCGAAGCCTCGGAGCTGGATGAGTGGGAGCCAGAAGGCACAGCCCTGGAAGGCCCTGTGGCTGCTGTCATCCCCACGTGGCAGGCGCTGACCACCCTGGACCTGAGCCACAACAGCATCTCGGAGATTGATGACTCTGCGGTACGCCGTCAGCAGCTGGGCCAGGGCCTTCTCCAGCCTGACTAAACCCCAAGTTGGGTATTTAACTTGGCTTTTTCTAGAAGGACCACAGAAAGTCTGTTTCCAGTCCTCTGTGCCTTGCCTGCAATTTAAAGTTAATTTCAAAGTGGGGTTATTTTAAATAGTGACGTGATAGAACCAAATGAAACATGTTAACTTCATAGAAACACAGGCTGTGATGAAATTTACTCCCAGGGAGTGGAGCGGAAATGTCACTCTGTAGGTTCAGACGTGCCTGTGTGAGAGTGACATCCTGATGGTGTTTGGGCAGTGGAGGTGTCCTGGTACCAGTGCTCCTGGGTGGGTGTGGCTTGGAGGGTTCCAGAATGACTGGCTTCCTTCCCTGGGACCTGGCCATGTGTCACTTTTGCTAGCCAAGTGTTCTGTCCAAGTGGTGGGTCATGCTCAGCGCTGGAGTCCTTGTGTGTTCCTGCAGACGTGTGCTGTCTGGGCACCGGGACATTGTCGCATCAGTGGCTCTGTGCAGATACCCACCCTGGGGGTCCATGTTCAGGAGAAGGCATCCCGGGTGTCTGTCTACCATGTGCAGGGGCTACATAGGGTCCAGCCTCCTAGAGTAATGTTGGGTATTGTCTTTTCTTTCACAAGAAACTGATTCCAAAGATTGAGTTCCTGGACCTGAGTCACAATGGAGTGCAGGTCGTGGACAACCTACAGGTAATTCAAGTCTTTAGAGATTGTGACCACCTGTAGGCTTCCCCCAAGGTCCCATTCTCCTGAGCTCAGGAGGCCGGTGCAGTCATGGGTGTTGGCTGTACCTGGGAGCCCCTCACAGGTGCCCAGGAGGCATTTGTGCTCCTGAGGGCTGCCCAGGTGGCATTTACTGCCACCCCTTTAGGGTCCCAGAGAAGCACTGAGCGGTTGTATCTCTAGTTGCAAAGAGCTAGTAAAGATGAATAAATACAAACGGAGCATGCTGAGGACATGGTAGACAGCCTACCTTGGTGTCAGAGCTCAGGCCGCCTCTGTGGGTGCTGCTGGGCTGCGGTGTGTGCAGGGGACGAGAGGGGCTTCCCTCCCTCATAACCGTCGGAGGGAGGGGTGCCGACCTGCGGAACTGGTTATCTTAGGTTGGGAGACCAGCACACCCTTTCTTTGGAGCCTTGAACTGAGTCACCTGCCCTGTTCTTCATGTCATCACAGCACCTGTCCAACCTCGTGCATGTGGACCTGTCCTACAACAAGCTCTCCTCCTTAGAAGGGGTTCACACGAAACTGGGGAACATCAAGACCCTGAACCTGGCAGGCAACCTGCTGCAGAACCTGCGGGGCCTGCATAAGCTCTATTCCCTGGTCAACCTAGATCTCAGTGACAACAGAATTGAGCAGGTGAGCTGTGCCCCACAGGGCCAGGGGTTCTGGAGGAGGAAAAGTGAGCTCTCTCTCATCCAGAAGAGGCTGTGAAAGGTTGTGGTGCTGAGGTGAATGGACCCCGTGCCTTGCAGATGGAGGAGGTCAGGAGCATAGGCAGCCTCCCATGTCTGGAGCACGTGGCTCTGCTGAACAACCCGCTGAGCATCATCCCTGACTACCGCACTAAAGTGCTGGCTCAGTTTGGAGACAGGGCCTCCGAGGTAAGCTGCTGGTGGGGTTGTGGGCTGGTGCCGGCCGACAGCATGGCCACTGTTTTATGCTTGTCTGCTTTGGTAGACAGCTGGCCCTGCAGAGCCTTTCAGTTCCGGGAAGCACTCTGCCTCCCCAGGAGAAGGC
Source organism: Manis javanica (assembly GCF_040802235.1). Classification (NCBI taxonomy): domain Eukaryota; kingdom Metazoa; phylum Chordata; class Mammalia; order Pholidota; family Manidae; genus Manis; species Manis javanica. The sequence continues at coordinate 3,233,145 of NC_133158.1, forward strand.
CCCCTCAGCCTCCTGCTCCTCCCCTGTCAGGGCTGCCCCCCAAACCGACAGGTACAGGCTGAATGTGGAGAGACTGTCTAAAACTTGTTAAAAGGAAACGTCGGTTATTACAGGCAAGGGGCAGAAATAAGATAGTAAAATAATCCTGGTTCCTGGACGACTTCTGGCTATGAAGTCTGATGGTGAACCTAAAGGATTTGCCTGCTTTTTGCCTGTGTAGCCTGGCCCGGTGGCTGCTGCCTGCTTGAGGGGGTCTGACCCCCTGCTGCCACACAAGCTGAACAAGTTCTTAGCCAGGTCACCTGTCGCCTCAGCCTGGAGTAGGCCCGTTCCCCACCTTCCCCAAATCCCAGGCCAGGAGTAACCCAGAGTGTCTTTGTCCTTCACTCACCATGTCCCTCTGTGCCTCCCCCAAAGTGCTCCTTGCCCCACGCTATCACCAAAACAGTGTTCACAGGATGTCACCTCTTCCCCTCCCCAGCTCCAGACGTTGGGAGGCTCCTGGGCCCACGGTGCAGTGGCAGTGCCCCTACAGGCCCTTGGGACAGTCCCTCATTTGCCTTTATCACTGGTGCTCACTGCCTGGTGGCCTGCACAGCCTCCCGCCTGCTCCCCTTGCCCGCCCCAGAGGCCTCCCCTGGTGCTTGGCGGCTGTGTTCCGCTGTAACAAGGGGCTTGGTGAAGTCACTGCCTTCCCCATTCCCAGTCAGCCAAGAGGCCTTCCCAGTGGGCCCTGCACCCCTGCCTCCACTTCTTGGAAAGGGGCTTCCAGAGATGGACTGGGCAGTGTGGGTTGTCCCTGGGCTACTCCAGGGAGCTTCCTGGTCACGCTGTGGGTGGTGAGGAGTTCCTGTCCCATGGCAGGGGCTGAGCATGGCAGGGGCCTCCCTCAGCCTTCTCTGTCCTCATGGGGCCTGGCCCACGCCTCACCAGGGTCCCTGCCGTTATGCTTCCACCATGCTCGCTGGCCTGTGCTAATGGTCTTTCTCTGGATGCTGTAGGTGTGTCTGGACCACATAGCGACCTCAGGGAAGGAGCTGGACACAGTGGAAGTGCTAAAAGCAATTCAGAAAGCCAAGGAGGTCAAGTTCCACCTGAACAACCTAGAGAGGAAGGTGGGTCTGCTTGGGAGTGGGAGGGGTGGTGAGGAGGGCGCTGACTGGGTAGACAGGCCCCACGCCCCCCTGTGATCTCCCCTGCAAGACGGGACGGGGTAGTAGCTGCTGCGTGGGTTGCTGAGGCTGGGCGAGGCAGCCTGTCCCGTCCCCGGTGTCCTGAGGACTGCTGGGTTCCCCTTCTCACCCCAGCTGTCCAGTCTGCTTCTGCTCTGCCCCTGCTCTCGCTGACTCACACGCTCCTCCTCAGATCAGCGAGGACTCCTGGCCTGCACCCGCCTCCTGCGTCAGACCCAGCAGCCCGCTCTCCACCAGGGGTCCTGCCTCAACCTCCCTGCCCCAGCCCATCCTCTCCAACCAAGGTAATCAGTGGCGTGTGTGTGACGAGCTAAGCCTCACAGGCCCTGCTGGGACCCCTGGCTGGGCCAGGAGAGATGCTGGCACCTGGTCCCTAGGGGCTCAGACACAGAGAGGGCCGGTGCTGTCCACAGGCTGGTTCCTCTTGGTGGGGCATCTGGTGGGGGGTGCCTGGCCTGAGTCAGCTCTTGTTTGCTTAGTGAGGACCCCCAATTGCTCTGACACCCACAGCCAGTTCTGGGGTATGGTGTCTGATAGGGGCCCAAGTATGCCATTTGAAACAGGGTTGGCGGTATGGCCCGAGGGCCCTGCTACCCCAGAGACAGGTGGGGTGGGGGGTGCCAATTGGCCCCTCGTTCCTTTTCCTGAGTCGAATGCCCGGTCTTTGTGTGCAGAGTTCTCTTACCATCGCTCATCATTGGCTTGTGGTGTGACCCAGCCCCAGACACTTGTGTGTGGGCCGAGGTGGGCTGTCTGTGGGCCCATGGAAGACCATCCCTTCCACCTACCCACTGCCTTAGCATTTTCAAAGGGCTTTCACCTCTGAACCCAGGCACCCTCGGAGATGAGTGAGTGGAGCAGGTCCCCTGAGAGTGCCTGCGTGCCCGGCCCCCAGGAAGTGCCGTCCCAAGTGGAGCCGAGGCTCGGGACACAGGAAGGAGCGCCACCAGCCCGGGCTCCTGGAGACGAGAACTTGGTGTGAGGTCTTGGGAAAAGAGTCTGACCCTATGTTTCAAGAGCCACAAAAACATTTCCACCCCTTGACCTGGTAACCCCGCTGATGGGAATTTTATCTTAGCAGGATAAGTTAACTGGGAAGGGGGAGGCAAAATGCTCACCACAACCTTATTTGTGCGAGGAAAACATGGGATGTGACACCAGTCAGGGCAAGAGGGAGGTTAAGCTGTGTTTCAAAATCCTGTGCTGCCACCACACCAGAAAGAACACGGGACAGGATGAAGGGCAGCGTGCTTGGGTGAAGTCAGGAAGCCCATGGGGCTGCCGGTGACAGCCCAAGGCGTGCCAAGAGTCCCACGATGGGGCATGATGCTAGGTGCTTTTACACCACTTGGGACTGAGAAAGTGTGTTTACTTTTTTACAAGAAGGGAGGGGTTTGTGTCCCTGAAGAAGCACCCCCAAGCCCTCCTCCTGCCTGGGCTCCCAGGGGCACAGTAGTGGGTGCCAGCGGCCCAGTGATGAGGGTCAGCAGGCGGGAGGGCAGGAGCCAGTGCAGAGCGGGCTGTGGGTGAGACGGGGATGGGGGCCGGCCCAGAGCCACAGCCGCAGCAGCCCCTGTGGAGGGGAGGCCTCTGCAGCAGCAGGGCCGGGGCCATGGGCTGGCGCACTGTCGTCTGCCCCCTTCCCGGCTGCTGGCCTGTAGTGCGCTCTCCTAAATAAAGCTGCAGTGGACGTCTGTGTGTGCACGTCTTTCCTTTTTGTGAGAAACCAAGGTTGGGCCCGGTCTAAGTGTTCTCCTAATGTCTCCCGTGACATCCTCTGAGGGGCCCTTTCTGACCACAGGCTTGTCCGGGAAGGAAGCAGAAAGATTCCCTATCTGCATTTCGACAGCTGCAGACAGGGCTTGGGCGGGCAGTGGCAAGGTAGTGTTGCTTTTCCCCACTAACGGGGAAGGATCCACAGATGTCTGTTCAGCTGCATGCTGCTGGACCTTGCCTGGATGGGTAAGGGTTTCTCCCATAGGGGAGCAGCTATGCTCCCAGCCTGATCTGTGGGCGTGAATGCTCTTGGGAGGCTTGCCCAGAGTGGGTGATGGCCAGTGAGCACCAGGCCTCTGCTTGCCTCAAGAGCTCTTAGCCAGCTTGTTGGGGCCATGGAGGACTGTGACCAGTAGGAGCTGATGTGCCAAATGCCAGAGTTAATTCTGCAGCCAGGCCTGGGCCTGAGAGGAGGCGGTAGACAAGAGGTTAGCAGCAAGCATATGGTTGCTGGTCAGCCGAGCCTGCATCCCAGCTTCCCGGGCCATGTACTCCTAAGCAACTTGTAGCCTCTCTCAGGCCCTGTTTTCCCAACTGTAAAGCGGACACACCCTGCTTCATCGACTCTAAGATGCACACGTTTCCACCTTGTGACTTCTCTGAAAATTGAGATGCGTCTCCCGCTCAGTGGCATCTCAGTCGCTGTTGGCAGCTGGTGTTCGTGATGGAGTCCTGTGAAACCCTTCTCGTGGACACCTGCTAATCCCAAGATGGCGCCACATCCACGCATCTTAGATTTGATGAACTGTGGTAAATACGAGAGACGTGCATGGGCTGACTTGGGGAAGTGCTTAGCACTGCGCCTGGCTCATCAGAAGTGGTTGGTGAGGGCTTCCCCTTCCCACGTCTTCCCTGGGGGTTTCGCAGTGGCCATGATGGTGCCCCTGAGGAATCAGTTGCCTCTTGGGAAGATGAGCTGTGTGCCCAGGGGAGAGCATACCACAGGGCACAGGTGGTATGGGGGTGTTTGCGGCAGGCCCGGTATGTCCAGGGCAGGGAGGGCTTGGGTGCAGGTGGCTTGAGGGGTGTCTCAAGAGGGCAGTAGGGCCTGAGCATATGGGGAGGGGCGGGTGCAGGACAGTGGCAGCTTCCCATGGGGCTCTGCTTGCCACCCTTCCTGCCTGTGCAGGGCCCTGCTGCTTCGCTTTGGGGTGTCTGGACTTGGGCGGTTGGCCTGCCTTGCCCATGGGCAGAGGGCCTGGGCTGCACTGACATCCTGTCCTGGGTGGCAGCTGAGCTGGACAGAGATCTGTGAGCTCCGAGGGCTCTGTCATTTCACTGAACCCTGTTGAGTGGTGGACAGCCAGGCTGTGGAGGCGAGCCCTGGGCTCCTCCAGGCCTCTGCAGGACTGGGGCTTGATGCCCAGCCAGCTGCATTTAGGAAAATGTCTTTAACAAGTCTTTGCCCTCCACAACTCCAGAAGATTTTCTGGAGTGAAGTAATGGGCCCAGACATGCTGTTGTCATAAAACAGCCTCAGCAAGTTTAAAAGCACTATTTGCAGTGCATGAGTCAGAGTGTGCTGTCTGCCAGAGCTGGCCCGGGGTGGGAGGGTCAGTGGGGGTGTGTCCTGTGGAATCAGGCCCCAGGGGCAGGGCACAGGTATCCTGCCAGCCCGAGAGGAAAATGGAGCCTGCAAAAAGGCTTGGCCTTCCAGGTGAGGGGCCCTGTGCCCGTGCGGGTCTGCGGAGCTCTGAGATGTCAGGTTGGGGTCTGTGGCTGTGTTTAGTCATTTCCCCGGCAAGAGGCTCCAGGAGTGAAGACGTTTGAGTATCTTGATGGACATACAGCCAACCGCTCTCCCAGCAGGCAGGCCCGCTCATACCCTAGTGCCCACCTCTGCCCAGAGACGCTGAGGCTGGGCCACCAAGTCAGTCTGACGGCCAGACTGAGAGCCAAGATGTGTCTTGCCCCGACTCGCCCCGTGTGGTTGCCTGTGGGTGCACGCTGTTTGCTGTGTTCTCAGCGGCTGTTCCTGAGTGTGGGGTCTGTTCATTGTAACGTCCCAGTGGGATTCCAGCTTTCTCCTCCACCTGTGAGGATCTTCTATAGATTAAAGGTGTAAACCTTTGTCAAATATTGCAAGTACTTTTTCTCATTTCATTTTATTTTCTTTTTACCTAAAGAAGTTGAGGTTTCAGGGTCACCTCTCAGTTTCTTCCTTTGGGTTTAGGCTGAGAAAAATCTGTCCTGAGATTAATGAGCCATCATCGTTCTTCACTTTAAAATGTCAGTTTTCACATTTTCTTTTGTGGTCTGTGTGGCCGGTCTGGGGTTCTGCCAAGGCCCCACTGTGCCGGGAGCCCCAGGGTCCAGCCCTGGTGGTTGAACAGCTGCTCTCCCTGCCCCACCCCACCTGCCCTGCCCCACCTGGTCTCTCCAGGAATCATGTTCGTGCAGGAGGAGGCCCTGGCCAGCAGCCTTTCATCCACTGACAGTCTGCCTCCCGACGACCAGCCCATCACCCCGGGATGCTCTGATTCCTTAGAGTCCATCCCTGCAGGACAGGTAACCCTCCGCCAGCTTCTGCCGATTGGCTATGCTGTGAGCTGACTCTTCTGCCGGAGGCTGGTTGGAAGTGGGAGGTGGCCTGGCTGGAGTCGTGGCTGATGCTGCTAGCGCTGTGTGCTCTGCTGTGTGATTAAGGCTCTGTGTTCAGCCAGCCCCTCCTTCCTCATGCCCCCCACCCTGCCATGGACTCACGGGAGCAGGCATTTCTCTCCCTGGGCCCTGGGGGGCAGAGCCAGAGCATCCTTAGCCCATGTGAGTGGACACCCCTGAGGAAGACAGCTGGTGGCGGGGTGCTGTTTGGGTTCCAAACCCATCAGAAAGAATGTCTCTTCTGCTGCCTGACACCTGGGCCATTCCGTCCATTCCTGCGTGTCATCCTGCTGGTCTGGGAGACAGTATGATTCTGGCACCTCCTCTGTGGCTGGCTGCTGAGGTGCTGGGGCTTCTTCCTGTGTCCTGTGAGGGAGAGGAGAAAGGCAAGTGTGTGAGTGGCTCATTGCTGTGTGCGAGGGGAGCATGCCTGCAGCCTGGGCCCCCACCTTTGTGGCCAGGCCTCCCTGGAGCAGGTTGCAGTGCTCGCCCTGTTCCAGTTCTCTGCCCAGAGCTACACAGCAAGGGTTCCCAGCCCTGGTCGCCCTGGTGCCCAGAGGCCACTGGAAGACCTTGCCAGGCACTGCACAGCCTCTGGTCAGCAAGGCTTCTGCTGGCCAGCTCCCAAATTGATAGACGCTGTGGACCCTATGGGGTGTCACAGGGGCCACTTGGTTGCCAGACCCGGAGGCACAGGCTGAGCTGTATAGTGGCGAGAGGCTCTGTCCCTGGGCGGGGGTGTGGACTTGGGTCAGACAAAGTGGGAGTCTCGGTTGCTGTGCACTGGCAGGATGACCAGGTAAGTCTCTCTGCACCCCCAGGCTCTGGAGTCCACCCAGAGTAGAGTATGGGGACGGTGAGGGGCCTTCATAGGGCAGTACGAGGGCAAAGGTGCCCAGCACCTGGCAGAAGCCAGGGCACGGCTCCAGCAGATGGGCGCTGACCACATCTCCTTCTCTTCAGGCACCTGATGATTTAAGGGATGTGCCGGGAGCTGTTGGCGGTGCGAGGTAAGGAAGAGGTTCAGGAGGTGTCTAGATCTGCACCCGTTCAGCTGTGAGCTAGTGGTGACCACCTGGATTTTGTTAAATGTGTTCACAGAAGTCCTCCATGGCTGTTTCTTCTTTTAAATAAATAAACAGATGAAATGGGATCTGGTCTGTTTCCAGATTCTCATCCCTAAACTTTGCCTGACACGTCCTATACTAGGGGTCAGCAGATCAAGGCTGGTTTGGTCCATGGCCTGTTTTGTGCAGCCCATGAAGTAAAAAGATTTGTTCATTCTTAAAAGGCTGGTGGGAGAGATGACGCGGCTCGGGTGGGTCCCAGAGCCAGACATGCTCACTCACTGACCCTTAAAAAAGTTTCCTTGCCCTAGTTCTACATAGGTTTTTTTCATGGGGACCATAGCGACCGAGAGGAGCTTGAGCGTAAATGTGAAGGGCCTAAGGCCCACCTAGCTTACTCTCCGATCCCCTCCGAACCCTGAAGGCCACGAGATGCCCTTGAAGGGAACTGTTGCCAACAAGTGATGTCATGCCTCCAAGCACGCACTGCCTTTGGGGCTCACGACCAGCATCTGCACAACTGAGTTTTATGGTGCTTCTGCTGAGGGACCCCTGCGGTGTGGGCAGGACTGTGCCGGCGGCCTGTGGTCTGAGCCCTGGGAGTGTCGGCGCATGAAGCTGGGGGGCCTGGCCTTCCCGCTTCTCAGTTCCCTGCCAGCCACGTGTCCTGGGAACAGGCTTGGCTGCTGGGGGCCTGGGAGGCCTGTGGCTGGGAGAGTGGAGGTGGGAGGCAGGAGTGTCCCAGCCCAGCGTGCCGCTGACCTGGCATCTCCCCACACAGCCCGGAGCACACGGAGCCAGAGGTCCAGGTGGTGCCCGGGTCCGGCCAGATCATATTCCTGCCCTTCACCTGTATTGGTTACACGGCCACCAACCAAGACTTCATCCAGCGCCTGAGCACACTGATCCGGCAGGCCATCGAGCGGCAGCTGCCGGCCTGGATCGAGGCCGCCAACCAGCGGGAGGAGGGCCAGGGCGAGGGGCGGGGGGAGGAGGAGGAGGAGGAGGAGGAGGAGGAGGACGCTGCTGAGAACCGCTACTTCGAGATGGGCCCCCCAGACGTGGAGGAAGAGGAGGAGGGGGGGGAGGAGGAGGAGGGGGATGGCGAGGGGGAGGAGGAGGAGCGCCTGGCCCTAGAGTGGGCGCTGGGCGCCGACGAGGACTTCCTGCGGGAGCACATCCGCATCCTGAAGGTGCTCTGGTGCTTCCTGATCCACGTGCAGGGCAGCATACGCCAGTTTGCCGCCTGCCTCGTGCTCACCGACTTCGGCATCGCCGTCTTTGAGATCCCGCACCAGGAATCACGGGGCAGCAGCCAGCACATCCTCGCAGCTCTGCGCTTCGTCTTCTGCTTCCCGCATGGCGACCTCACCGAGTTTGGCTTCCTCATGCCGGAGCTGTGTCTGGTGCTCAAGGTGCGGCACAGCGAGAACACGCTGTTCATCATCTCAGACGCCGCCGGCCTGCACGAGTTCCACGCCGACCTGCGCTCGTGCTTCGCCCCGCAGCACATGGCCATGCTGTGCAGCCCTGTGCTCTACGGTAGCCACACCAGCCTGCAGGAGTTCCTCCGCCAGCTGCTCACCTTCTACAAGGTAGCAGGTGGCTGCCAGGAATGCAGCCAGGGCTGCTTCCCCGTCTACCTGGTCTACAGCGACAAGCGCATGGTGCAGACAGCTGCCGGCGACTACTCGGGCAACATCGAGTGGGCCAGCTGCACACTCTGCTCGGCCGTGCGGCGCTCCTGCTGTGCGCCCTCTGAAGCCGTCAAGTCCGCTGCCATCCCCTACTGGCTGCTGCTCACGCCCCAGCACCTCAACGTCATAAAGGCCGACTTCAACCCCATGCCTAATCGCGGCACCCACAACTGTCGCAACCGCAACAGCTTCAAGCTCAGTCGTGTGCCGCTGTCCACCGTGCTGCTGGACCCCACGCGCAGCTGCACCCAGCCGCGGGGCGCCTTCGCCGATGGCCACGTGCTTGAGCTGCTCGTGGGCTACCGCTTTGTCACTGCTATCTTCGTGCTGCCCCATGAGAAGTTCCACTTCCTGCGTGTCTATAACCAGCTGCGGGCCTCGCTGCAGGACCTGAAGACTGTGGTCATCGCCAAGACTCCTGCCACTGGGGGCAGGTCCCAGAGCTCCCTCCTGGAAGGCCAGCCTCTAGCGGGCAGTGCCAGGTGAGACGGAGCCCAGGTTCCCAGGGTACTGGTATGTGCGTGTCCATGGAGCTCACAGCGCCACATCTGGGGCCACTCACCCGACGCCAGACCTCTGAGCCTTGGTCCCTCAAGCCTGGTGTGGGGCTGATCACATCCCCTGTGGCTTCAGAGGAAGCCCAGAGAGCCAGCCCTGCCACTTAGGGTCCCACATGGCTGGTTCCCTGGGCGTCTGCTCCCACCAGGCCTGGCCCTCTTCTCCATTTCCCTGGGCCCAGGATCGCCTTGAGGCCCTGCCAGCCACACCTAGGGGCACAGTCTGTGGCAGGCCCTGGGGGCTGGGGGACTGCTTCAGATCCCACCCTCGTCTGACACCCAGCTCTAAGCCTCATCCTTTGCCCCTCTGCATGTGGTTTTGTGAGTCTTCCCCAAGGAGCTGTTGGCTGGCTGTGAGCCAGGTGGTCCCCTCATGCAAGGCCCCTGCTGGGGGCCCCAAGGCACAGGCAGCCCCTTGCTGTGCTCCCTCACTCTGCTTCTGGCCCCTGCGCCTGGCTGCCCTGGGGCCCTCTCCCCACTCCCTCAGGGCTGCCTGGGCCTGGGGGTAGTGGAGGCCTGGGGGGCATGGCCAACCCACAGCTCACCCCCTTCTGGGGCTCTATTGGGGCCTTCTGGGTGCCCCGTCTTCTGTCACTGCCTGCCAGCTTCCCATATGCTGAGGCTTCTCTCATGTGGACAAGAAGGCCCTCCTTTCCCCTGAGATGTGGTCTAACTCGCTTTCTTTTCTGTCCTGGTAGACAGTGTGGAGACCTTGTTTTACTCTAGCATCTCATGGGGCCTGCCTTCTTCTGCCAACCCAGCCCCCCAGCTGATGCTCCCAAAGGGCTCTTCCTGGATGCATTGGGTGTCCCTCCTGCCCAGCTCAAGCACCATGCCCTCTTAGAGACCCTTGGGACCTCCAGGTGTTGGAGAGCAGCTTGCGTCCAAGGTGGCCCTATAGGACCATCTTCCCATGCCCCCTGTCCTGTGCTGAGGCTTCAAGTGGTGATAGCTTGTCTCCATTTTCTTGGTGTCCCCAAGCCTGGCTGCAGCCTAGCAGACACATCTTTGCCCCAGGACAGTAGGAAACTGCATGGGGACGTTTGGACCAAGACTGCCTCTGAGCTTGGGCACAGGCCTAGGCCCCTAACCTCGATTAGCTTTAAGGGTTCTGAGCATTGTTTGGTCCTAGCTTGGAATGAACCCATGAGAACCCCATGTGGCTGCACACAGAGGGGGGACCAGTAGTTGCAGGGTGAGGGCCGGACAAGGGCAGCCCAGCGCAGTCCAGATGGGTGCCGTGGTGCGCGTTCTGTGCTGAGGACTCCGGAGTGGCATTTCTGACACCCGCCCCCCTCTCAGAATGAGTTCTGTCCATGGGCCATGTGAGTCTGGCTGCTGCAGCTCTGGGGTGCCAGGCGGCCTATCTCGCTGCCACCTGCCCATCTCCCTTCCAAGAGAAAGGGCCTGGGCACTTCCTCTCTGCTGCTGTTCCCCACATGGAACCTGGTAATGAATTCCAGGTGACCTCAGGGGGCACGTAGTGTACCTGTTCCCCACTCACACTCTGAGTGGGCATGGAACGTGAATCTCCATTTGGGGTCCACATGCTCATATGGTATTTCTTGGGGGCCTGGGAGATGTAGCGGTGAACACCGTCCCCAGGAGGCCCCGGCAGAGGCTCCAGGCCCAGCAGAGACCCCGACTCCCACTCCAGCGCCAGCTCCAGCAGAGGAGGCCCCAGCTCCGGAGGAGATCCCAGCAGAGGCGCCTGCCCAGTACCCAAGCGAACGCCTGGTCCAGGCCACCTCGGAGGAGAACCAGATCCCCTCGCACCTGCCCACGTGTCCATCCCTCCGGCACATTGCCGGCCTGCAGGGGAGCGCCGTCCTCAAGCTCTTCCACAGCAGCCTTGCCGAGGTAGCGCCCGGGCTGGAGGAAGGCAGCACGATGGCCCTGTGGGCGGCCTCGGGCTCGGGGCTTCCTCTGTGCTGGCTTTTCCCCACAGCAGCTGTTCACAGCTTGGAGGCCCTGGGCTGGCCACTGTCTTCTCTGTCCCTACCTCCCCTGCAGTCCCTGGGCAGGCCCCACCGCCTGGCCATCTCCCACCCCTTGCTTCTCTGTTTCATTGACAAGAAGTGAGGAAGGTCCTGCTTTTCCCCCTCTGAGGCTGTGGGTTTGTCACCAGGTCCCCAGGGCGGTGGGCTGCTGGGGGTGCCCTGCCCAGAGGCCTGTTTCCAGGCCCTACCTAGAAGAGAGGATGCGTGCCCCACTCTGCTGCAGGGCCCAGCCTGCCCCTCTGTGTCCAGGTGGAAAATGAGGAGCTGAAGCACCTCATGTGGTCCTCAGTGGTGTTCTACCAGAGCCCGGGGCTGGAGGTGACCGCCTGTGTGCTGCTGTCCACCGCGGCCGTGTACTTCGTGCTGCATGATGGCCTTCGCCGCTACTCCTCGGAGCCCCTTCAGGGTAGGCGCCAGTTCCCGCTGGGAGCAGGGGCTTAGAGGCGGCCCAGGGGACAGGCAGCCTGTCTCCAGGGCCAGCTGGGCCCTGGCCTACAGAGCCCTGGTCTGAGGAGGGCCTCGGTCTCAGGCCAGGCACGGGAATTGCCCCTGATGTGAGGACTGGGCCCCTCTGCCGGTGGGGTCTCCGGGAGCTTTAGCCGGTGGCCTGTAGCAGGCACCTGGGGGACTTTGTGTGCACGGGGGCACTGGTAGCTCCTCACCAGACCTCAGCAATCCAGCCGGTCAAGGGCCCCCTTCCCGCCTAGCCGCACACTTGGGCCTTCATGCTGGCCTGGTGCGGCCCCCACCACACTCAGCGTCTTCCTCCACCACAGATTTCTGGCATCAGAAAAACACTGACTATAACAACAGCCCCTTCTACATCTCCCAGTGCTTTGTTTTAAAGCTCAGTGAGCTGCAGGCAGTCAACGTGGGGCTTTTTGACCAGTATTTCCGGCTGACGGGTGAGTGGCCACTGTGTTTTGTACTGTTTTGGGGGAAGGGCAGCTTCACCAGTGGGTTTCTACCTTCCACACGTGGCTGTGTTATCTTTGCTTATAAGCCGGTTTGTCGGAGCGGGAGGAAGCGGCTCCAGGAACTGCTGAGGGAGCAGAGCTTACCCTCGGGCTCGGAGCGGGAGGCAGTGAGGTGGGGGTGCAGGCAGCAGTGTGCCCAGGCATGCAGAGTGGGCCCGAGGCTCATGGGCAGGATGTTTCTGACTCACTTCCTGAAGAGAGAAAGCTAAGCTTTTTCCCTAATGCTTCTGCATCCCCTTCCAGAAAAATGTCACAGCCCTTCCGGCCTAAGGAATGGCCGTCTCCCCAGGCCCCGTGATGCTTTCCCACGTGGGCCTGCTGGGACCTGCTCTGTGGTCCTCAGGTCTAGGCTGACCTGCTAGGTAGAGACTGGAGATGGCTCAGGGACAGAGACAGGGCGGGGGGCAGCGGCCTGCGACCCTGACCAGCCCCTTCTCCCGCAGGCTCCTCCCCAGTGCAGGTAGTCACGTGCTTAACTCGGGATAGCTACCTGACACACTGCTTCCTCCAGCACCTCATGGCCGTGCTCTCCTCCCTGGAGCGCTCCCCCTCACCTGAGCCTGTTGACAAGGACTTCTACTCTGAGTTTGGGAACAAGACCACAGGTACCCCTGTCTAGCTCAGGCTGTAGGCAGGCTGCCTAGGTGGGTGTCTTGGGCCTCCTCACTGTGACTCTGAGGGCCACAGCAGGTGCCAGGCACCCCTCTCTACCCAGAACCTTCTCTGCCTCTCACTTTCCCTGACAGCCAGCTTGGGTGTTAACACGGGCTCTGCCATGGCCGAGCCTCCATCCCAGCAGACCCTCCCCTGTCCGGCAGATGCATCTCAAGCATTCACTCCTCTCTGAGCCACTGGCCTGTGGGTCTTTGCCCGAGGGTCGGGGCCTGGAGCACTCTCCCGCCACTGACAGCAGTTCGTACTGCCGTCTCCCATCTCAAGGTGGCTTGGGGTCGTCCATGCCCCCAGCCCTGCCACAGGCCAGTTCTAGGCTCCAGCCTTGGTGGGCGTCTCTCTCTGCAGGGAAGATGGAGAACTATGAGCTTATCCATTCTAGCCGTGTCAAGTTCACCTATCCCAGTGAGGAGGAACTTGGGGACCTGATGTTCGTCGTGGCCCAAAGGGTGGCTGACTCGGCGGAGACACCGGCTCTCAGCATCCTCCTGTATGTGCAGGCCTTCCAGGTGGGCGTGCCACCTCCAGGGCACAACAGGGGTGTGCTGCGCCCCAAAACGCTGCTGCTCACCAGCACTGAGATCTTCCTTCTGGACGAGGACTTTGTCCACTACCCGCTGCCCGAGTTCGCCAAGGAGCCACCACAGAGGGACCGGTACCGGCTGGATGATGGCCGCCGCGTCCGGGACCTGGACCGTGTGCTCATGGGCTACCAGACCTACCCACAGGCCCTCACCCTTGTCTTTGATGATGTGCGGGGCCACGACCTCATGGGCAGCGTCGCCCTCGACCACTTCGGGGAGGTGCCTGGTGGCCTGGCCAGAGCTGGCCAGGGCCGTGAGGTCCAGTGGCAGGTGTTTGTCCCCAGTGCCGAGAGCCGTGAGAAGCTCATCTCGCTGTTGGCCCGTCAGTGGGAGGCCCTGTGTGGCCGCGAGCTGCCCGTTGAGCTTACTGGCTAGGCCAGCCCTTGCCACCCACCATGTCCAGCCTGGCGTCATCTGCTCGGGTGGGAAGCAGGCTTTCTGTGGTCTTTTAAAAGTGTTTTCTCCTCCCTCCTGGTACCTTCATTTGACTGGCCTCTCAGAAAATGTGATGTCTGTTCAGTTAATTCTTTCCAATACCAGGAGTCGGTGCCAGCCCCTGCAGGGCCTCCGTGTGCCGTCTGCCTCCTGCCGGGTCTGCTGCCTTCCCCTGGCACGTGGTGGCTGGCACGCCAGTGTTGTGTCGTCTGTCATGGGACTGTTAACACGTGGCACCGTGGGTCTGGTTCACTCCGTCGTGCCCCCTTTCTGAATTGCCAAGTCCAGTCTCACTGCTGTTGCCAACACCGTGGATGTCTGCTGTGATCACGAAGCCGGTAGCAAAATGCACGTGGGAAGCTTCTGCCCCATGCAGTTTTCCAGAGTGGAGGCCTCTCCTGGTCCAGACAAGCCGGGGAGCCCCGTGAGGGCAGGAGGTCCTCAGGCCGAGGCATGGGGGCCAGAGGCCTAGAGCTAACCTACAGCTGGTGCCATCCCTGTGGCCTGTTTTCTCTATTCCAATAAAGCAGAGTTTGACACAGTCTGGGTCTTTCATTTCAGGGGCCACAGTGTCCCCGGGCGAGGTTGCCATGAGGGGGTGAGAGGGAATCCTAGGCAGGAAGGGGGGATGATGGGAGAGGAGGAAGGGAGGAGGGCGTGCAGGTGAGGCAGCAGCTCTCCCAGGGCTGCAGGGCGGGCGGCGTGAAGTGCCAGGTGGGGACGTGCTGGGCTATGGCCAAACCCTGAGCCTCAGGGAGCACCCGGCTGCCTGGCTCACTGCGCTTCTGCCTCCTGCA